>NC_138888.1:100056230-102456230 GCF_965194825.1 Balaenoptera physalus
TTTTTTCAGTTATATCTAGGAACTGGTTATTCTTAAAAGTCCCCGTAGGCATGTATTTGCGAGTTTTCCCAAAATAATCTATTTTTGTGACAATTATTTTTGGCCTAAACTTGAAACAGTTGGTGCTGTTGCCATTACCAACAAAAAGAATACATAACTCAAGCCGTATCCATTTGACAAATCTGACAAAATGATGGGTCACATTTATGACCCAGGAATCCTCATTTAAGATTCAAAGCTGTGAAGACCAAACCAATTTGAGGCCATAGCCTGGCTACTATGGGGAACTAACAGTAAATTTTATGGGATAGATCTACCTCCAAGAGGAAAGAAAAAGAGTATGGTTCTGAATGGTCATAGTATCATCAAGAGATTTTTAGTTACATAACTGAAAGTTAAAAATAAAAACAAAAACTTAGGCCTGGGTCCCATTCCTAGGTTTTCTGGTATGCGGTGTGCCTGGTCATAAGGAGTTTTAAAGACTCTTCGATGGTTCTAATATACAGCCAAGTATGGGACTCCTGACCTGAGTGCCCTGAAATCTTCCTGCCCAACAGCTGACTTTTCTGGCGTGAACACAAAGGAAATCTGCTTTTTCTAATAGTTGTATTACATACAACTTTATCCTGAGGTACTTGTTCTGCTAGCAAGGAAGAAAGGGTCACTCAAGTTTGGGGATAAACTGCAAGATTCTATAAGGGCTGGAAAGTAAGAAAGTCAATGAAAAGTTTAAGAAATTATGTTTTTCCTTACAAAGAGCACAAAGCATCAACTTGACATGTACACCACTCATATCTAAAAGCTAAAAAATTTAAACTCTACTATTTTAAATTGCAATACCAAAAAGTATGTTCCTGAAATCGAAGTATCAGCTAACAGTCCTGTCCTCAAGAAATAACTCTTAGAATTATCCTCAGCTTTTTGAGAGGTAAATTTTCATTTTCCAATTTATATATTGATATATTTGTATTTAATATAACTGTAATGCACACACATGAAATAAGTTTTGAAATGACCTAGAACTGTTATATTGCATTTTATCATTATCAAATTTTTCAAACATGCATTTATGTCCAAAGAATAACTTTTAAAATGAAACTATCGCCTCGATTTTTTTTTTTTTTTTAATTTGTCTGCGCCAGGTCTTTGTGCGACACGTGTGATCTTCTTTGCCGCATGCGGGATCTTTTAGTTGTGGCATGAGAACTCTTAGTTGCAACATGCATGTGGGATCTAGTTCCCTGACCAGGGATTGAACCCCGGCCCCCTGCATTGGGAGCACAGGTTCTTAACCACTGGACCACCAGGGAAGTCCCCATCACCTAGATTTAACATACATTTTTACTTAATAAACTTTAGCTTTAGAGCAGTTTTAGGTTCACAGCAAATTGAGCAGAAAGTATAGAGTTCCCATAAACCCTTAAAATAAATCTATCAACAAGCCCCACCAGAGTGGTATGTTTGTTACAACCAATGAAACTACACTGATGCATCACTGTCACCCAGTGTCCATATTTCACACTAGAGTTCACTCTTAGCATTGCACATTCTTAAAATATTATTTTGCCATGCCATGCATGCACACGTGCACACACACACACACACACACACAAACATGGCAACCTATTTCCCTCACAATCTTTGTAGAGGTAAACAGCATTTTAAGGTTGATAGGTGTCTTTTCACCCCATGTTTTCAAAATTTACTACATCTGTATATGTGTAGTAATACGTATTATGATTTCTTAAACTTAATAGTTGCCTTTCTCAACTGAATGTATTCAAATTTGGCATAAAGAAAATCATGTGACACACATAATTTTGTAACTTGCTTTTTTTCACCTGACATGTTTTCATGATAAATCCATGCTGATAAATGTAAATCTAGTTTATCAATTTACACTGCCATGCAGTATTCAATTCTCTGACTATATCAAGATTTATTGATTTTTCTGCTGATGGATATTTACATTTTTGTGCTTTTTGCCTTTATAAACAATACTACAAACAATAGTTATTTCTTGTGCATACATATGCTCACATGTCAGAATTTCACTAGGTTATGTATACCTAAAATGGAATTTTAAGGTTTTAAGGTATTCACATCTTCAGTTTTTCTGGGTATAGATAGGCAAATTGTTCTCCAATGTGATTATACCAATTTATGCTCTCATCAACAGTTGGCATTTCTAAACTGTTGGCGTTATTAAACTTTTAATTTTGGTCTTTCTGATAGTTTGAAAAGTGAACCTTGTTTTAAACTGTGTACCTCTACAAGTTAAGCTGGACTTCTTTACACATGATTACTAGCCATTCAGGTGTCTTCTTCCAAGAACTGCCCTGTTAACCTTTGCTTGTTTTTCAGTTGGGTTTCGTATATATATATATATATATATATGTATATATATATATATATATATACACACACACACATATACATATGCATAGTTTTATTGAAGTATAGCTAATTTACAATGTTGTGTTAGTTTCAAGTGTACAGTAAAGTGACTCAGTTATGCATATATATAAATTTCCATCATAGGTTATTACAAGATATAGAATATACTTCCCTGTGCTATACAGCAGGACCTGGTTGTTTACCTATTTTATATATAGTAATGTGTATCTGTTCATCCAAAACTCCTAATTTATCCCTACCGCCCCAGCACCCACCCCCCACTATCCCCTTTGGTACCCATAAAGAAGATGCAGTGTTGTATACACAATGGAATATTACTCAGCCATAGAAAAGAATGAAATAATGTCATTAGCAGCAACATGGATGGACCTAGAGATGATCATACTAAGCAAAGTAAGTCAGACAGAGAAAGACAAATACTATATGATATCACTTATATTTGGAATCTAAAACACAATACAAATGAACTTATTTACAAAACAGAAAGACTCACAAACATTCAGCTGAGCTTTAAATCTTTTTCACATTGATTGTGGGAGTGCAGGACTTTATGTATTTTGGTTACTAATCTTTTGTCTGCTTCAAGTGTTTCAAAATGTCTTTCCTGGTTGATAGCTTGTTTATTACTTGGTTTATGGTATCTTATTCCACAAAAATTTCAACTTTAATATGTCACATATATCAATCTTTTCCTCTACAGTTTCTTCTCTTTGTGGTTGCATCTAGATTTATTTCCATGAGGTAGAAAGGTATTTATTTGGTAAAAATGACTGTAAACATTTTGAAATTCTTAACAAAATGGTTAAATTATTTTCCAAAATCGTTGAAGAGTTAATACATCTATCATCAATGCAAGTGAATAACTGATTTACTATGTTCTTGTGAGGGTTAAATTTATGTGTCAACTTGGCTAGGCCAGGGCACCCAGATGGTTGGCCAAACACATGTGGATGTTACGGGGAAGGTATTTTTTACATGTGATTAACATTTAAATCAGTAGGTTCTCAGTAAGTAGATTATTATCCATAATGTGGGTGGACCTCATCCAGTTACAGGTCTTAAGAAGAAGACGGGCCCCTCCCAAGGAAGAGGAGATTCTCCCAGCAGACGGTCTTCAGTCTCCAGCTGCAACGTCAGCTCTTCCCTAGGTCCCCAGCCTGCCCGCCCACCCTGCAGACTTTGGACTTGACAGCCTCCACCATCACAGTGAACCAGTTCCTTAAAATACATCTTTCTCTATACATACGTCTTATTGGCCTGTGTCTCCCAAGAACTCTGGCTAATGCACTTTTTTACACAAGTTTTATTTTTCATGTAAATAAGAGAGATATATGTCCCAGTGTCATTCACAGTTAATATGAGTTGTCAGGCTTTCTGATTCCAGGCTTCTAATAGGATATTTTTTTTTTTTTTTATTTCAAATGTAGTAGTCTCTCCTTCTGATCCTTTTATCACCATATTTGTCTTTGCCTTGACTTGGTTGGCATTTCATTTGGATGGACATCTTATGATACTATGTCCCTATTCATAGTTTTCATACTTGGAAAGTTTATTTCCACCTATCAAATCTCCTTATATTACTCTGAATTATCTTTTCTTTTCTTTTTTTTTTCCTTTTTAAAATATTGCTCTGAATCATCAAATCATTTGGCATAGGCAATCAATTTGCTGGAGTACATTTATGTTTTCTTATTTTCCAGCAATCGAATGGTGGTGTTTAAATAAAATAGTACCTTATGAAACAAAAAACAATTTCTAATCACTTAATTTAAACTGGTTGAATATTGTTTAAGGAGAAATTTGTACATCAATAAAGACAGTAATACATTTACTTTCAGATTTAGGAAATGTTTCCAAAAAAGTATTTTAAAAAGTGCCTTCTGTAACATTTAGTATACACAAGAAGGTGTACAACAGAATCATTTCCTGATCTATGTAAACTACTCTACTTGAATTTGATGCTTTCTTTAAAATATAGTTTGAAAAGCATAAGGAACTTTCAGTAAACAATCTCAGGGACTGAAAATGGGAAACTTGCCATTGTTTCAGCTTCCACAGTAACCACACCAGCCTTATTCACATTCTACACCAATAGCCAAATGCCATTCAGGAGACAAAATAATTGCTGATAGCAACAGAAATATTTTTAAATTCCCCTCTTCTTTTTACTCACATCTGTTCGGTGTTTGGATGAATTTTCATCTTGTTTTAGAACATGTGCTTAACTGTGTATTAAGTAGCTGGGATCTGTGTGTGTGAATGAGCTGAGAACAGCTGACACAGAGTGAATCACAGGACTGAAACATAATACGGTCCCAGTGACCCACGATGGTCTTTGCCTTGAGGGATCAAGTGTAAGAGAATTCTTTATTAGTTTTCCAAACATAAACAGTCCACATATTTGTGTGCCTTATCATTTTTGAATCATGATGTTATTCTTAGAAATACATGCGGGCATTAAAAATAGGTACTTAATTCCTAAGCACAGGGCTTGATTGTATAAGAGTGAAAACTGCCTTTTGATTTTACTGTTTACAAGAACCAAATTTCCTAGGTGGGAAGAATGTAACAACTGAGAAATAAGCTGCTTTTCACTGTTGTCTTCATGAAGCAGTAACTATAACTGATGCCCAGAAAATCTTATAGTCCTCATAAAACACAAACATTGAAGAGAAAAGAGCTCCTCCATAATTGTAACCCTAAGCAAATTTCTTTCTCTGAAGGAAAGAAACTTCTCTCTCTGAAAATCAGTTTCTCCTTTAAGGACCCTGGTTGGACTCAGTCTCCCTTAGTCTACCTCCCAGGGACAATGTCCTTTGCAGCTCTTAGCAGGGACCCCTCCTGAATCACAAGTTCACACCACCAGCCTGGTGTGTGCCAGCATCTGCTGTCTTTCTCCAGCAGAAAAGTTCTTATGAACTTGAGTGAGGGCATTAGACTCTTAAAGCTACAGAGTGCTGAATACTTTTTAAAGAAATTCCCTATAGAGCGTATCATTTCACAAGGATAGATTCAATTATTTTGTCTTTTCTTTCTTTCTTTTTTTTTTTTTCAGATAAAAAATTGAAGCCAAGGCTGGTTTCTCAACCACAGGTCTCACAGCTCTGGATTGTCCTTGGTACCACTTTCCTTCACCCTCCAAACCCAACCCATAAGCAAGTCTTGCCAGCCTGCCTTCAGAACGTACCCCAAACCCATCCACTTCCGCCACTACCACCCTAGTTCAAGTGGCGACTCTCTCCAGCACAACTGCATCAGCCTCTAATTGGGTGCATCCTCACCTGTGACCACCCAGTGTCCACACAGCAGCCAGAGATCTTTCTAAAGAGTGAGTCAGATCCCCGGTCTCCTCCGTTTACAAATCTTCCAGGGCTTCCCATGACCTTCAAGGTTTTTGGTGACTTGGCCCTGCCTGTGTCTCTTACTTCGTCTTCCTCAACCTTCTCCCTAATTCACGGGACTCTAGCCAAATTGGCTTTCCTTCTGTGCTTCAAACGTGCTAGCTTTTTCCTGGCTCAGGGTCTTTGCTCCTACTGCGGCTTGTTTGGGGCTTTCTCTCCCTGCCCCAGACCTCTCCGTGGTGGCGTCTTCATGAACAGTTACGTCTCAGCTCAAGTAAGACAAAAGCAAAGCAGCTCTTCCACCATCCCTCTATCAGACCGTCCTATTTATCTCTCCCAACACTATACTTGAAATTATTCAATTTATTCATGTATGTGTTTCTCTGATCACTCCCTCTATGTGTTACCGATTGCTGCAGGATAAATGACCCCAAACTTAGCACCTTTAAAACAGTGACAAACATTTATTATCTCACACCGTCTTTGTGAGTTAGGAATTGGGGGATGCCTTCACTGGGTTGTTCCAAGTCTCACGTGAGGTTGCAGTTGGATGTCAGCCAGGCTTCAGTCCTCTGAAGGCCTGACTCAGGCTAGAAAACCTGATTTCAAGGCAGCTGATACACATGATCGGCAAGTTTTTGCTGGCTACCAGGTGGCGGTCCCACTTCCTGTATGGATTTCTCCCTAGGGCTGCTGGGGTGTCCATACAGTATGGCAGCTGGGCTGTCTGAGGGCAAATGATCCGAGAGAGAGCGAGACAGAGACCACAGTGCATCTTAGGACCTAGACTGAGAGGTAACACGCAGTGGTCCGGCAATATCCTATGATTACACAGGTCACCCCTATCCCGCGTGAGAACTGGACAAGGGCATGAATACCAGGAGGCAAAAGTCACTGGGGGCTCATCTGGAGAACGGCTGCCACAACCTGGATGTCACAGACTCTGTCCTGTTCAACAGCATCCCTGTGACTAGGAAAGCACCTGATACCCAACGAATGTCTGATTAGCAGTAGACAAACTGGGGAGCGCAGACTTGGGTCTGAGTTTCTGAGTTTGGGCCCATGTACGTGTGTGTGTGAAAAAAAAAATCCTAACTGGAAGATAAGGTACTGGGTTCCTTCCAACTCTGTCCCTACTTGGTCATGTGACCTTGGATACATCACCTAACCTCCATCATCTTTAACAGCTTTATCTATGAAATAGAAATAATATCTATGCTGACACATTCACGTATTTGTTGTAAACGGTAGGTAACAGAAACAATTCAGCTGGAGTCCAGGAAACCGGCTCTAGATTCAACTCTTGTGGTTTTTTAATTATGTTACATTGGTCCCAACCTCCATTCCCTCTGTGATAGAACAAATAGGTTAAATTACATCATCTATAATGGTCTCCCAACCCTCAGATTCTACAGTTTTTATGGCTAAAGCCACAGTGGCATGTTAATTTGGAGGCACTTTAAGAACAAGTATTGTGTGGGTTAGCTAAGGAACATTATTATTATTGCCAAAAAAGCCAAAGTATAAGCATGCTGTCTCTGAAGAAGTTCTTCTGATGGAGGAGGTAGGGCCGGTTGGCATGGGAATGGCACACACGGTTAGAAAGGGCCTGGGGACCATTGGAGGTGGGATTGGCCATTACTCGCAAACCTGACTTCAATTCTGCAGCTGCTATCACTACTCAGGCCCCGGTTCAGCTGCTAAAACCTTGCCTTTGGCCTCTGTGGTCCCTGACTTGAGGGTCCGGAGGGTTCAAGAAAGTGTGAGGAAAGCTTTTGCACCAGGGCCCAAGAGGGCACCCTTGTACCTTTCTCGAAATGAAGGGGAAAGAGGCATAACTACAGGTCAGCCTTGATACACAGTATTGTGTGTCCTATAAATGCACACTTTTATTCGAAATTCCCTGCATATACTCGCAAATGTCCGCCAAGAACAAACTTGCCCCTTAAAATTGTAAGGCATTTTCTAGCAGCCACCAAATCACTAAATGCTAAGACTCCTAGGCCAAGAGAAATGGGAACATATTGTATATGTATAACTGATTCACTTTGTTATAAAGCAGAAGCTAACACACCATTGTAAGGCAATTATACTTCAATAAAGATGTTAAAAAAAAAAAAAAAAAAAAAAAAAAAAGGAAGGAAAAAAAAAAAAAAAAAAAAGACTCCTAGGCCACAGAATTTCATGGAAGTCCTCATTGCTTTTGTTTTTAAATTGTTGACCAGAAGTCAGCGGGAAGCGAGGCAGTAACACCGACCATATTTGCACTGCAGTCATGTTTGTTTCCTCAATACCATTTTGAAAACTAAGACTTGTAGGTTTTATTAAAGAGAACAATTTGTTGATTTGGCATGGAGATACGTTTAACTTTTTGATCTGTCACTGATTGCTTTTCTTACCAAAAACAGTTTCAATTTGGAGCATTCATAACCCGTTCAATCCTCATAGTAGACAATACAATTACCAGCCTGTGTGTTTGTGTGTGTGTGTGTGTGTGTGTGCTTGTATGTATGCATGTGTATATACACATTGGTTTTGGTTTATATTGTGACAGAAACAGAAATGCCTGAAGGAATTTTAATGTTTGTATCTTATAAGAATACCCCATTTCCCATGCTTCTAAGAACTCAGAAACGTCTTTCATTTGTGTTTAGAATAAAATCTGGGATGTAAAATTCTGAAGGCTGTTGTAACTGATATGGCTGAACAAACATCTGTAGGGCAAGACCAAGTGTCATTGATTTGGTTGTAGAACTGAACCATTTAAAGTCAAGTATGAAGGTCTTAGTGGCTTATTTGCCAGCATTCTTACCAGCTAGTCAGTTTGTAATAAGCTTAACACGTCCAAGCACATTAGCACAGCTCTGAGCCTAGGACCCGAAAGAAAACATTGGGATTCAAAGCCGTACGAAACAATGCTACCAATTGCACCGCATTACATGGCCTAAGTGTTTGATGCTTAATCCCTCAAAGCCACCTTGAACCACACACTGCAGCCATCAAGAGTGTAGAATGAAAAAAATCCGAGGGATTAAGGAGTCTTTGCCATGAGAGGGAAACACATTTTCTCAGCTGTTCTGGTTTCAGTGAAGAGGGATTTTCCCTAAACCCTCCGGCCCTCTTCCCTTTCCTTTACTCCTTTTTCCCCCGGGGGGAAGGAGAGTAATTTATCAGGTTGGGAATTTAAAATAAATTTGGCATGCAGAGCTCAGTCCCACAGACTATGGGAGAGAGGTCCCTTGATCCTTCCATCCTACCTGGCGGGCCTCACAGCTGGGAGACCCTCCTGACTCCAGCATTGCAAAGAGGGTGGGTAAGTCTCTCTGAGGGGCAGTTAATGGGACCATTTATCTCTCATAAAGTACAACCTTTAACTTCGCCAATATTTGGGGTTTCCACCTGTCAATCTTTACCTTCCTTCCCAAGATCCCAACAATTTCTAACAAACCACTGAATAACCTAATTAACAGAAATGTCCTGGCAAGTTTCCACGCACTTTCACATCCCTTACACCAAGCCCATACTTGCCACTGTGTACCAGATTTGAAATGTACGTGCTACAAAAGTACTTAAGGTTAAGACCAAAAAATGGCCCTGACACCACATTAAGTGGAAGGAGTAATGGAAAAGTTTTTATATTTTAAACATTGCAATAAGTTCTATGGAGGTCAATTTTTGTGCATATTCATGAGTATTTCTATTGGCTTTTTTTTAATTTGTATTTTTATTTATTTTTTTAACCTTACATCTAAATTCTTATCTATTGGCTTTATAAAAGATTTTTTTATGTTTTAATTAGCTCTCTCCCTATCAACCATGGTAACTTTGCTATAAAATATTTAGCTCTTTTCTATAATTACTTGATTTTAGGCTGTTAAATGGAACCTTAGAAAAGAGGAGATAATTGTATTTAGCCCAAGAACCAATTCAGGGGGAAAAAGTATCTATAGACAGCCAAATGCTTGTTTTATGATCAGCGAAGGCATTATCAGAGCTATGCATGACTTGTTTTATCCAGTCTCCATGGAAGGAGGGAGCCTGGCAGTCTTCCTTCCCCGTCTGTGCTTCTTTCACTTCTTCGCCCCTCGCTTTGAAATCATGGTCAAAGTTCCACTTCCCCAGTGACGGCCACTGTCGGCCACTCCCCACGCCGTGCATTGGGCAGAAGTCAGCCCAGGTTACTCATATCTCTGAGAGTTTCCTCAATTCAAGCACACACGCAAGTCCGCAACAATGCCACAGTGTGACCGGGATCCTTCTGTCTTCTGTCCCTGTGATTAGACTGCTACCTTCACCTTGAAGCTCGGAGAATCCCATACACCTCGTTGAGGGTGGATACTCCTGGTATGATCTTGAAACTACAGAAATCCCTTATTTTCTGCTACAGAAAAATGTTATGTCACTAGCCATTTAAGCGTTTCTATGAAGGTCCAAATTTATTAATAAGTTTGCATTTTTAGCCTATACGCTGTCCACAGGCTAGTTAGAAGTGTGCAATCTTTTTTGGTACCTATACGTCTTGAATCCCTCTGTGTGTGTGTGTGTGTGTGTGTGTGTGTGTGTGTGTGTGTGTGTGTGTAAGGATGCTCTAATTCATGCTTAGCTTAAGTTCCTATATCAGAGACTGTTCAGCTTCTCCCATAACCCACCTGGGCGTCTGGTCCCCTCGTCACCCACCTGAGCGTCGGCTCCCCCCTTCACCCACCTGGGCGTCTAAATGTACTTTCTCAGGCTTTACTTGAGAATCACGAGACATCATTTGCTTTCAAAGCACTCCTGGTTTTGAGATCCTCAGATAACAACAGCTCTCTTGTCCTACGTTTTCAGGATATAACAAGGAAGGGCGATCTACTACTTTGTTAAATAGGCTTCCTCTGAAACTACTTGAGCATTCTGAAATTACAGCAGAGGAAAGCCTTATCATGACTTGCTTCACAGGGGAATGAGCCGGATGTGGCAGGACCCAGCATGAACGGAACGGAGGGGAAATGGACAAACGAAAGACGCTCTCTGGATTCAGCAGGGAAAGTCGAAAGGAGGTGATGGAGACCCTTTGTCAGCATTAAACGACTTAATTTACTTGGACTCTAAGGAAAAGCACAAAAGCAGTTCTCCATTTGGTTCACCATGCCAAGATTTTCATTTCCTTCATGATTATTATTTGTTATGAAAGGAGTATTAAAACAACATTATAGGAATTCCTAAACATGAAGAACCCTGTTTCCCATTATCCGCACATACTGGCACTCCATCCGTTCTCTTCCACCCTCAGACCAGATCCAGTGCCCGTTTAAAGCTCTCTGCTTTTGCTTTCACAGATTTAGCCCAGCAGAGCTTAGATGCTTTACCCTCTATCGTATGCCCAGCATCTAGTGTAGAGTATGGCACATAGTAGGTATTCACTACATGTTTTTGAATAAAAAATGGATGAATGAATAAATATTCCTCTTAATTATTCATCCTTGAAATCTTCACGTCTTCCTGTCTCCCCAGTTTACAGCTACAAACGACACCATTTAAACCATTAAACTGATTTTCGTTCTCTCTAAACCTCCACCTGCTCATGCAGGAGATCCCGGGCCCTAAAAATTTCCCCCTAAATATTTAGATTCCCAAGATTCTCCCTGGGCCATGCTGGTCCAAAGGGCAGTTCTCCGTCGATCATACCAGCCCCAAGGCTCTTAATGCCACCCGGATGGAGAGCAATAGCCTTCTCCGCCCTCTCCCGCCTCCCCTCTTTGCCCACAACAAGACCACTCGGGCTCTGCAAAGCACAAAGGTCAAGGGGCACACAGCCCACCTCCTCCCCACTGTAAACTCGCGCTGGCAGAGACCAGTCAACTGATGAGGCAAACAGTAAGAGTCAATCAGTGCAAACAGATTCTAAAAGGCAAGTGTTGTCTTCTTCCCCTGCAGCTTTTACACCCTCTGTGTTTAGGAAATCAGTTCACCCAGCAGGCTGGTCTTGAGAGGGACATGACATGTTGGAGGTTTTTGTTGTCCTTTTTTCCTATCGCTGTATTTAACCATAAACTGTGAGATTTTCTTTTTCGGTCCCTTCTTATCTCCAGAAGATCCCGTAGCTTCCTGGTCCCTTTCAGATATTAGAAGAGTATCATTCAATCCTTCTCATTTTAAGTTCTGCTCTCATATTTTCCCTTCCCCGAAGTTCAGCCTTGACCTTTAACCTGTGTGATCTCCGGTTCCTAAGAGGCATGGTCCGCCCTTTTCCTCGTCCCATCCTCTTCCTATGAGCTGTCATGTAGGAAGAAGAAATAGAAAAGTGGTAGGTGTCTGGCACAGCTGGCTGCCTGTTGATGGGAGAAGATAACCATCCACTGGACTCCTTGGGGTCTCCACCAATACGATGGCCTCTGAGTAGAGGTTGTGTGTGATTTTTCAGGGGCTCTGTTCAGCTTCTCCTTGACTGAGGATCCCTTCAGGGAGGGGCAACCACACCCAAGGACCGCTGTCTCCAAACACCTCTCGGAGCGGGGCACCCTCTCCCCGAGATGCCTCTCAGGGGCATCCTCTCATCCTCTTCAGACTGCTGCCTGAAGACCTACGTATCTTCTCTGACTATACACACATCCTTGTAGAGCCTCAGGGTCCTTTGTGGGTCCTCTGATGGATCGGGAGCCTGTCTCCATTTTCTTCCCGCGTATCCAAAACCAGGGTTGCCACACGCTGCGTGATTCAGCTGCCCTGGTGGGACTTTTGCCTGATGAAACCACAGGTGAGAAGTAGCCCTAGTCTCCATGCTCACATCTGGCCCCCTAACTTTGGAGAACACACATCAACATCTCCTAAGATCCCCCTCACCTTCTGTCCCAGGGGTCATGCCAGGATGGCGCTGGCAGATTTGCAGCTCAATAAGCGTTTAGACGAGAATGAGGTGCCTGGGGTCCCCTTCTTGCAGTTCAACCTCTGTTCCTCTGCCCTTCTTGAAAGGAGAACTCGCTGTCTGTGAAAATGCTGCTTCCCCTCTCATGTCTCTGGGAGACCATGACCCAGAGGGAGATACAGGCATGTAGGTGGGATTTATGGGACTCGATCTGACCCCTTTCCACCGACCTCAGTGGAAAGACAGTGGAGGTCATGTGTCACCTCCAGGTCTCAGCTCACAGACTTACTAGAGAATGGACTTGAGAACACAGGGAGGGGAAGGGTAAGCTGGGACAAAGTGTGAGAGTGTCATGGACATATATACACTACCAAATGTAAAACTGATAGCTAGTGGGAAGCAGCCTCATAGCACAGGGAGATCAGCTCAGTGCTTTGTGACCACCTAGAGGGGTGGGATAGGGAGGGTGGGGGGGAGACGCAAGAGGGAGGGGATATGGGGATATATGTATACGTATAGCTGATTCACTTTGTTATACAGCAGAAACTAACACACCACTGTAAAGCAATTATTCTCCAATAAAGATGTAAAAAAAAAAAAAAAAAAGATGCTGATGGCTTCTTGCTTTCTCTTCCTCATTCTGTCAGTTCAATGCAGAGGACTGTTATGCCCGGAGAGACGGTCAGAACACAGCATGCAAGGAGCTTTGGCTCCTAAACATCTGCACAGAGGAAAGCCACCCTCCGACCAACAGCACTCACATAGATTTCGTGTGTGATACCGACCCCACATCCTGTTACAGTACCCCAAACCACCCAGCCTAACATCGAATGTGTCTGTGGGAGAAGGCAAAGAATTTTGAGGTGTTCACTGGAGCTGACACGGCCAGTTCTGCCACCTGTAAATGAGGTCTAGCGATACCTTGATCCCATTGTTGAGGATTTTCTTTAAAATATGGACCACGAACTGGCTTCCTTTTACTCAGCTTTGAGCCCTAATCTTCATCATCATCGTGGTCATTATCACCATCCTCATAGCCGAACTTTATGGGCCAGAACCTGTGCTGATTCTCTTATAGGTATTAGCTCATTTAATCCTCACAGCTACCACATTTCACAGATGAAGAAATTAAAGCACAAAGTTTATGGAATCCACTGCAGGTTATATACCAGGAGGTGAGGCAAGCAGGATGCAAACCCAGGCTCTCTTGCTCTAAAGCCCAAGGTTTTAATAAATGAAGTACGCAGCCTCCAATTTCAAAGTGCTGTCCCTGGTTCCAGGACGTTGAGAAGAGTCTATTCAACATCTTCTTCTATGCACATTATATGTGCTTATATGACTCCTGTTTCCCCAGACCTCACGGAGAGAATATACTCCCTGAAGATGCAGTGGAGAGATGAATTTTGTCCCATTTAGTTCAGGGGCCATGTGCTTTCCAACAGCCATCATACTCCTCTCTCTCCGCTAATCCCATCTGCGCTGGCCACAGCTGGAGTCCCTGTGATGGGTGTGATTCTGGCCTCACTTCCACACAAACCATTGCTGCTCTGAATAGGAAAAATGGTCCTCCTCCTGACATCATTAAAACTCCCAACACAGAACAGGAAATTTTTACCTTCTTTATATCACACCCCTACACACACACACAAACACACACACACATGCACACACACACATTGTTCAGTTCATTCTTTGACTCATTTTAGTTTTCAGTTTTACTCCAAATTTGGCGCAAGTGCTTGGGAATGGGAGAAAAAAGCTATAGAAGAAGTTGTGTTTGAAGAAAACACCAAATGGTAGTTGTTAAATATTGTGCTCAAAATAGAGCCCACCATCACCCCAGCCCTTGCCCTCCCACCCCCATCCCCTCCTTCCCAAATTTTCATCAGGGTCTCTACACAAAGCTTGTGTATCATGACTCCCATGTTTGTCTGGTAAACTTCCCAATGGCAACTGCAACCCCTCCACCCCCCCTTCTCCATATTTAGTGTGAGGCTCGGGGATTGGGATCAACCATAAAGACCTTGTGTTCAACTATTTCCTCTCTGGGAAAGCTGTTCAAGTTCTCGTGGAAATGAAGTCCTCAGCGGCACCCACCTTTGAAAGTCCATCCAAACATGAAGAATATTCATTAATCAACCTTAATTCAGAACAGCTATACCACTGAATTCCCTACTCAGGGGCCAAGGGTGGGATTTTTAACCTTAAAGGAAACACCATGTTCTGCTCTTTCTCGTAGCATTATTTCATGCTAATCTTCTATGCTCCAACCTTGTCTTTCTAGTTTTTATTTTAATAGTTGCATGAGATTACATTACACAAATAAAAAAATAATTTATATAACTATTCTTTAGTTGATGAACATTTAGGATTTATTTATGTCCAGCTTCAGCTTATTTTCACTAAGGAAAAATTACTACCATGGTATCTTCATAAAGACAAATTATTGAAATATAATTAATCCTAGCTCTCTAGAAAAAAAAAAACTATCTCTATGAAGTAATGATTTCCTGCAGGATCTCAGAGTATCAGCTAACAGCTTCCAGGCACTATCACCAAGTCTGTAAAACTAGGTGTGCTATGTTAAAAGTTACCTACTTGTTAATAATGAACTTATTAACAAGAATTTTCCAAGCTTTGTTCACTTGGAAATTCAGGACCCATGAAAAATCCAAGTGTGGAAATTGCTTAATAATCCAAGTATTCATAGAATTTCACAATGGTTTTTGATGTTGGATTATTAACCTTGACTTTGAGAGAGAGAAGTTCGATGATGGCTTTCCCGCTCTACTGCTATCACCACCTAAGGCTGTTGACCTTCTCCCCTACCCCACTGCTGAGGTTTTGGGGTTGAATGACCAGGTAAGGCATTCAAAGGCACAAGGCCCCTGGGTCCAAGGCTGGAGCCTGAAAGGAGAAGCTGAATCGTCCATGGATCACAGTTTGGGAACGGTGCTCCATGGGTCCAAAAGTGACAGTGCGGAAAACAAGGCTGAGGACCACGCCCCAGGAGAGAGAGGGAGAAAGCAGAAGAACGTGGAACCATGAAACGGGGTAAGAATTCCAAAGAATGGGGCGCTAGTCAGGACAGGACATTCAGAACCGGTATGAGAAGTTGATTGATTGATTGCTTTTTATCGGTGACTTTTTTTTTTTTTAATTTATTTTTGGCTGTGTTGGGTCTTCGTTTCTGTGCGAGGGCTTTCTCCAGTTGCGGCAAGCGGGGGCCACTCTTCATCGCGGTGTGCGGGCCTCTCACCATCGCGGCCTCTCTTGCTGCGGAGCACAGGTTCCAGACACGCAGGCTCAGTAGTTGTGGCTCACGGGCCTAGTTGCTCCGTGGCATGTGGGATCTTCCCAGACCAGGGCTCGAACCCGTGTCCCCTGCATTGGCAGGCAGATTCTCAACCACTGCGCCACCAGGGCAGCCCCTCGGTGACTATTTTTATTAAACTCCACTATGTAAGAGAAGCCTGGAGAGAGCTGTCTGGGGGCCCCATTAGGTGTCCCTACGCTGAGGCAAGCAGGCCCGGCAGCTGAGGCTTCTAGAGCAGAGACTCCTAGAAGCACATGGGCTTTCGGTTTCCCTCTGCTTGAGACGCTGCCTGGCAGCCGCAGGTTCCCAGTTTTTGTCCAGATGAGTTTGCTCCTGCCACGCTCTCAGACAGAAGTCTGGGTCTCCGGGCCAGACCGCTTTGAAGTGAGGCCCCCGAGTGGCTTCGGAACAGGTCCTTTACCTCTGCTGAACTGACGGTCCATTGCTGTGAAGTCACCTCTGCCTCCGCCCGCAGCTGGGTCTTTTCCTGCCACACTTTATTAGGAAGGTGAAACAGACTCTATGTACAGGACACATCGGTGTCGGGGGTGCGGGGCTCGCTGGAGTTTCTACAAGGAGGCCCACGGCTGGAAGAAGGGCTCCTGTCCAGCTGGTGCCTGGAGAAGGGCCAGGTGCAGCCCCCTACTCAATTCCTCCTTGCTTGTCTTTGATGGCCAGCCGGGCGCACTCTTCCAGCAGGGCGAGCTCACGGAGGAGGTCTGCGACGGCATGGGCGAAGGCTGGCATCCAGTGTGGTCAGCACACGGATGAGGGTCTTGTGCTGCAAGGCATGGGGGACTTTGTAGCCAGCAAACAGCACCTGGGGGGCCTTCAGCAGCTGCGATCTGACGATGTTTCCTAGCGCGTGGTCTTCCTTGTTGGAGGTGAACAAACAGGCATCGGGTGCCTTGATCTTCTTCTCGCCCTTGAAGAGCGAGAACAGCTCGAAGGCGGGAGAGGCGTTCATCTCAGCATCGCAGCAGCCTCGGAAGCCGCAGCTGCCGCCGCCGCCACGAGAACTAGACTTGAAGTGGACGCAGCATCTTAATCAGGACCGTGGCCTGGCGCTCGGTTAACAAGTGTAATTACAGGTGAGTGCTGATCTATTTACGTAACAACCTGAAAGTGATATGAGATCTCCAGAGTGCTTCCAAATGATCCAAAATAGTTCATCCGATCGAGGATGCTAGTTGTGTAAGATGTGTCTGAACGCTTTAAAGGAACTTTTAATATGAGCAAAACGTAAGGGTTAAATATAAAAACAAAAACAAAAGAATATGCAGAAGACTCTTTGTACAGTTTTGGTCAAGGGAGAGACCTTAAGATAGGTAGGAGACTTAGAAAGAAACGCAGTTATATTTAACTGCCTTTGAATATATATATTTTATATATACATATATATGTATGTAAAACATATATAACATAAGTATGTATATGTATGTATAAAACATAAATGTAAATATGTTTTATATGTTTTATAAATATGTATATGTATGTATAAAACATAAATGTAAATATGTTTTATATGTAAAACATATATAACTAAATATGTATATGTATGTATAAAACATATATATGTATGTAAAACATATATATATGTTTTAAATATATATATATTTTATAATATAGAGAGAATGTATATATACATTCTCTCTATATTATATAGAGAGACTATATATGTTCTATAGTCCCTAAAGAACACTATCTGTATTGTTGTTTTAGTTGGCTTGGGCTAGACCACAAGGACCAGATACTGACCCGCAAATCTCAGTAGTGTAACCCAGTAAAGGCTTCCTTTTCATTCACATCCAGTCTGATGCCATCGGGAAGCTTCCCCCGCCTGTACCATCAGCAGCACCAGACTCCCCGGCCACTGCAGCAGGGAAGGGATGAGGCCATGGGCAGCCTTGGCCCAAAGCCAGCCCTGTGCCTTCTGCCAGAGTGGTCGTCTAGGCAAACTGAAGGCTACTGCGTAAGGCAACTTACCCAGCTGGTTAATAGCAATTCTCATTTTCTAAAACACATAAGGGCATATAACTCTATTTTGCTTTTCTTTTCTTCTTCATTTTATTGAAGTAGAGTTGATTTACAATGTCAAGTTAGTTTCAGGTGTACAGCACAGCGATTCAGTTATATATGTTCACATATATATGTACACACACATATATATGTATATATTCTTTTTCAGATTCTTATCCTTTATAGGCTATTACAAAATATTGAGTATAGTTCCCTGTGCTATACAGTAGGTCCTTGTTACTTATCTATTTTATATATATAGTAGTGTGTATGTGTTAATCCCAGCCTCTTAATTTATCCCTCCCCCCCTTCCCCTTTGGTAACCATAAGTTTGTTTGCTATATCTGTGGGTCTGTTTCTATTTTTATATAAGTTCACTTGTATCATTTTTGTGTGTTTGTGGATTCCACATATAAGTGATATCACGTGATATTTGTCTTTCTCTGTAAGGACATATAACATTAATAGTGAATACGATTTCACTCTACCCTACACACAGTTCTGAAAGATACTTTGCTAAAATGTTTTAAGCCCAGACAGCTAGCATTAATGTTATTAGTAAGTATTATTCACCAGAAATCGCTTGAAGTCTATTATATTTATTCAATCAGTTCACACCCCCCGCAGCTGGGTAGCCAGCATACTTCACTATAGTTGGAGGATGTTACTTGTTTGTTTGTTTGGCTTATGTGATGAGTTAAAATTTTCATCTGATTTTTGTGTAGTTGGCACTTCTGATTCACTAGTGAGGAAGAAAATCTTTATAGTTTATTTTCTTTGTTTTTTTTTTCATTTATAACTTGCTTTTTCTTTTAGCAGTCATTCGTATATTAGGAAGAGCAACATGTTATGTCTTCTGATAGTATTCTAATTGCATATATTTTTCCCAGTTCACTGTTTTGCATAAGATATGTATTAAATACATGCATACATGCACATATATGTGTGTGTGTATATATATATATATATATATATATATATATATATATATATTTGTATTTCTATAGAGAGACAGGTTAAATATAACTGTGTTTTCTAAGTTTCCTACCTACTACCTTAAAATCTTCCCCTTGACCAAAACTTTACAGATATTCTTCTACATACTATTTATCTTTTTTTTTTAGTTTTTATATTTTAGTCATATTAAAATTTCATGTAAAGACAGAGTCAAGGAGGACCCTCTAGAAGCCAGTCACCCTTTTAATTTCCAGGATTTTCACCCACATCTTCATGTCACTCCTTGCCCCCAGGTCATTTCTTTCATATCAAAATACATCTTCTAAGTGTTTCCATTAGTATATTTGTAAATAGCAAACCACTTTTCTCTTATAATAGTCCAGAGAAATTTTTCTTGACTTTCCTCAAATAAATTAAAAAATTTTAATTCAACAAGCACTTACTGTCTACTGTTGTCTTCTCTGTGTCCAGTGCTGGGGAAACATTGCCAGAGACACAAAAAGGGGTTTATGTGACGCAATGATTTCCTGCAGGCCCTTCCAAACTCATCAGATGAGATGTGACACCTGAAACCAAGACTCCACAGAGTTTACAGAGTTAAGCTTTATATTAAGGGGCCAATTTTTCATCCTCTAATCATCATTTGGAATTCGGTGGTGGGAAGGGTAATGGCAAAAGAATGTCGTATGGGGGAAGGGATTGTCTTTTCTGTCCTCTTGCAGGAAAAATAAAATAAAATCTAATTTTCACTTCCTTTTTTTTTCAGTCTGTATGTGGTTTAGAGGAAGGAAGTGTTTAGGGGCGAAATCAGTTTCCTAAAGTTTTTAGAACCAAAACACTTAGGAGACTGGCTTTTTCTTTTGCTAAAACAACAACTGCAAACGGATATTTATATAAAGAGTTCGGTCAAACCTAACAACTTAAGAGCTTATTTTTAGATTTCTGCTTGGCCAAGGGGGAAACATGATAAATTAACCTTATGTTCTTAAATGGGCAAGCAGTTGAACTCAAAATATTTGAGCAATCTGACAGAAGTCACCAAAGAACACAGCTTCCTTAGGCATTGTTAGAAATCCCCAAACAATGACCCTATTACCACTGCTTTCTTTTTCTTCCTTTTTTTTAAAACTTACTTTCAGTTTTAGTACTCAGGATCTTTTTAATAGTTTTGAAGATACCAAAACAAAAGGAATAAAGATTATGTAAACATAGAGATGTAAATAGAAAGTCCAGTAACTCTGGCTGTGCAGGCACAGGGCTATGCTCTCCACTATGGAGGGCACCAGCCACGCATGGCTCCCAACCACGTGAAAGGTCCTAATGGAGCCGTGCAGAAGTGATAACTCCTGAAGTATGAAAAGAAGACAATTTTCTGTGATTACATATTGAATGGTAACATCTTAAAGATGATTGGTTAACTTAAATATATGATTAACATTAACTGTACCTTTGGGGGAGGGAAGGATTGGGAGTTTGGGATTAGCAGATGCAAACATATAGAATGGATAAACAATAAGGTCCTACTATAGAGCACAGGGAACTATATTCAATATCCTGTGATAAACCATAATGGAAAAGAATATGAAAAAGAAGGTATATATACTGAATCACTTTGCTGTACAGCAGAAATTAACACAGCGGGACTTCCCTGGTGGCGCAGTGGTTAAAAATCCGCCTGCCAATGCAGGGGACACCAGTTCAAGCCCTGGCCCGGGAAGATCCCACATGCCACAGAGCAACTAAGCCCGTGCACCACAACTACTGAACCTGCGCTCTAGAGCCCATGAGCCACAACAACTGAGCCCACGTGCCACAACTACTGAAGCCCGCATGCCTAGAGCCCATGCTCCACAACAGGAGAAGCCACTGCAATGAGAAGCCCATGCACCGCAACAAAGAGTAGCCCCCTCTCGCCACAACTAGAGAAAACCTGCACACAACGATGAAGATCCAACACAGCCAAAAATAAATTAATTAATTAAAAAGAAGAAATTAACACAGCATTGCAAATCAACTATACTTCAATAAAATAAATTTTAAAAATTAATTGCACCTGCTTCCTTTTTTTTTTGAAATGTGACCAACAGAACATTTTAATTGCATATGTGACTCAAATTCTTTCTACTGTGTAGCCATGTAGTAGGACAGTGGAATTAAGAGCGGGGCTCTGAAGTAAACCTACCTGGATTTAAACCAGACCACAGATGCCCCAGCCGTATGACCTAGGTCAAGTTAGGTGGGCAATCTGTGCAAGTTGTCTGTTATGTAAATTGTGAATGATAAAATATTCCATCTCTCATAGGGCTGAGTGAGGATTAACTGATCAGAGCCTGGTGCAAAGCAAGAGCTCACTAAAGCTCGGTTCTGTTATTCTTACTTCAGAATCCAGAAGAGTGAGAGAGATTTTTCTGCATGAAGAAACTCTCAAAAGGAATGGAAAAAATAAGTTAAAATCAGGAATTTGCTGAAGTGATGCTTCCCCTCTCCCCCTTCCCCATCTTCCTGCACAGCCAGTTTATTGTACTGAGAAGAAATCAAACCATCCTTCTAAAAATGGCGCATATTCAGGATTTGTAGATTCTCTAATTAGGTATGTTTGACCCTCCATAGCTTGACCCAGTTCTCTGAGGAGGCCAAAGCAATTACACAAAACTGCAGATGTTTCCTTTCTATGGGCACATCTCATATACATATATACATGGATCTGACTTTAAAAAATTAAGAGCATGTATCTGATGCCCCTGAAATCATGGGTCGTAGCCTGAAAACAGCAGTAATAGGTACTTCTGTTGAGCTCTTGCTACGTGTTTAACATCACCCCTCAGGGCTTTGCATGTTTTTTTTTCATTTATATTTACACCACAGCTCACTGAAGTGGGTATTATTATTTTCTCCATCTTATGGTGAACAGGTATCTCAAAAAGGTCAAGTAATTGCCCGAAGTCACATAGTCAGTGGTGGGCAAGGATTGATTCTCACCCAGGTCTACCCGTGGACAGATATTTCCAGGGGGTCTTTTTATTTCTCAGACAACTGTCAATAGGTCTGCGTAGCACAAATCACAGCCCTGTGAAGAAAAAGAAACGCCCTCAATCTATAGCAAAAATATCAGATTAGTGGAAAATGGTATACTTATTAGAGTCATCACATTGTTTCTGCCTGAGCATGACTTCAGAAATTATTTTCAAAATTTCCTGTCGTCCACTCAGCATGATGTCTTTGAGGGAAAGCCCAGAGTCACTTACCTCTGCTGTCACACCACATAACCCAACACTGAGCACTGAGTGCCTACTTAATGATTGTTGAATGAATAAGTGTGTGATTACGTGTGCCACTAGCCAGGGCTTGTCATCAGAAGCTCAGAACACAAACGTCTTTTGAGTGAGTATTTATTCAATTCTCCCAAGTATGTACCTAACAAATACCATTCTAAATCCACAGGAGAGAAGTTGAGTCATTACATATAATGGATGCTTTAGGACATTAGGGCTTAATTCCCTCTTGGAACCCCACGGAGAATCATACTCAGATTAAGCCATAGTCATTGAGGGCCACCTTAACTTCAGTCGGGGGTGACAAGCTACAGCCTGGGATAAATGTGACTCATACCATGTTTTTATAAGACCTCTGAGCTAAGAATGCTTTTACGTATTTAATGTTTTTTTTTTTTTTTTTTTTTTTAGTAAAGGAGTATGCAACAGACCATATGTGCCCTGCAATGCCTAAAATACCTACTCTCTGACTCTTTGCAGAAAAATGTTGACCCCTGCCTGAGGTCAAAGTGGCTCTATATTCAAGTGGAGTAGGATTAACTTACCTGGAAACATTTAGGAAGCCCTCTATGATCTGTGGTCCCCAAACTCTTCCCTACCAATCTAACCTCAGACATAAAATTCTTATCTGCTTTCATTGGTACAATGGCACCAAAACAACAGCCTTGTCACCTTCATCCTCAACCAAAGGCCCCTGTAAAAAGGCATGTGTCCCCCAGCAGCTCGGCCTAGAGGGTGATGTGATGCCTTGGGCTTTGAGTGACATGAGTTCCAATCTCAGCTCTTATGAAGTGTTGCTTGTTGGGTGAGAAAGTGGAGCATGTCAGTTAGTTTCCTCATTCACCAGCCATAAGGACAGTAGACTCCATCAATAATGCTTCTCAGTATTCAGCATGTGTATTGGTCATCTACTGCCATGGAACAAATGACCCCCAAAAGTAGTGGTTTAAAAGAAAAACTGCAACAGCACTTACTATGTCACCATCTCGTGGTTCAGGAATCCAGGCATGGCTTAGCTGAGTTCTCCAGCCCAGGGCCTCTCACGATGTCAGTGAATCTGCAGTTCAGTTGGGCTGAGACCTGACTCCAAGCTCTTCACGGGTTGTTGGCAGGATTCTGGTCCTTGGCAACTACTGGTTAGAGGCTGCTCTCAGTCCCCTCCCCAGGGCCTTCCCATAGAGCAGCTCACAATAAGGTAGCTGGTTTCATCAAGCTGAACAAGAGGGAGTAGGAAAACTCAGCAACACAGAAGCCACAGTCGTTTGTAAACTAATTTCAGAAGTGATATCGCATCACCTCTGTTGTAGTCTATTCGTCAGAAGCAAGTCTCTAAGTCCAGCCCAGGCTCAAGGGGAAGAGCTTACACCAGGGCATGACCATCAGTATGGAGGGCTGCCCTACATCATGACTGACACGGGGCAGGGAAAACAAAGCGTGAATCCAACTGGCCGAGTGGGACCAGAGAAAAGGCAAAGCCCAGTGGTGCATCTCAGGAGGACATGTGCTGATCATCACAGCTCTGAAATAAAACAGAAGTGAACACACTCTCTTGTTCTATGACTTACAAACTGTGCATCCCTGGACAAATGACTTTGTGTCTCTGAGCCTTTGTTTCCTCAACTGTAAAATGACAATCATAATACCTATCCTGCAGAGTAGATGTAAAGATTAGATCAGATATGAATAGAAAGCACCCAGCCCAGGACTTGGCATACGGTATATGGTCACTAGCAAGTTATTATTTTCCTTCTTACCCACTAGTCTATCAAACTAGCAGTCAATACTTTTCAAATCTCAAAGCTCTGGATGAAGAAAATGACACCCAGGAAGGATGCTTCAGAGAAAACCGCATTGCAATAAAAATCAGACCTTACATCAGTTTTGCACTTTGCACTTTAAGTGTTTTCATGTGTTTATTTTACTTCCTCCTCACAAGCCCTGTGTGGGCAGCTTGCAGCTTACCTAGACTCAGATTTGTAAAATGGGAAAACCAGGAAACAGAAAGATTACATGACTTACCCAGGATTGTGCAGTAAAACAGTATATAAGGAAAAGAGCCCTGAAAAGATGGGGAGGGGACCAGGGGCGTCTGGTGGTTCCAGGACCAAGGACAGGCTGGTGCCAGGAGTCCCAGTGAGTCAGGGGGCCATGTCGTCAGGAATCCTGAGGGTCCCCCAAGCCAAACAACAGAGCAGACCAATGAGTCAGCAGCCAGGAAGCAAGTGGCAGTCAGGGCTTGCCCAGACCAGAGCTCAGAGCAATTTCATAACAGAAAAAAAAGGCAGTCAGGAAATAACCAATCAGCGAATGCAGAAGAGCGAGGTTGGCAAAGGCCAGGAGGTGAGGAGTCGGGGGTCCTGGATGGAGAGCAAACAAAGGGGACTTGGCAGCCGAGGGAACTTCAAGTGGAGCTTTGATTGCCAAGCAGCAGCCAGGAGGGCGCTGGGACGGTGGCATCCCTGGGGTGACGGGCTTGGAGAGGTCATGACCGCAGGCTGGTGAGGGGGGGTGGAGGGGAGGGGGCGTACCATCTTTCTTGATGGTAACCCTGTTCCGGAGCCGACACATCTGATGACACCACCAGATTTGTATGTTAGAAAACTCAGCTGGCGTCAGAAAAAAGGATGGAATCATGAGGAAAAGATTTCAAACAAAATAATTTATTCCCAGAGAAGGATCTGAGAAGAGGCTGTACCAAATCAAAACCATCTAATTGTAGGCACATTTTTCCACTGAATGCTTCCTACCTGGTTCCACTGTTAACGCACTGTTAGCGATTCCTGTCTATTTTAGGCTAGAAACCACTTTAATGGGTACCCTGGGTTGTGAATCCTCTTCTGGATGTGAGGAATTACGATTCACTTCACTTATTCACTAACTTCTAGAGACACATTGCGCTGGGGTTTGACGGCCACTGGATCTTTTCTTTGTGATTTAGAATTAGGTTTATATTCTATTTCAGAAATGATAACTGAAAGAGAGTTTGTTTTTATGGAAATAATGAACCAGAGAAGAATTTTTTACCATTTGTTAGTGACATCTGCCAGTCTGCTTGGCAGTGCATGGCAGCAGATACCTTTCTTGCTTTATAGAAATGACAAATTTAAATATGACTTCATTTTAAAATGCATTGGTAAGGGAAGGAGATACATATCACATGTGTCACAAGCACAAAAGAGCAGAAGAGGGCTATACCTGACTCTTTTTACACAGCCTCTGCAGGCTTCTTTTGCAGTAGGAAAGAGAAGGTATGGAAATTACCAAATGACACACGACAGCCAGCTGCCATTCATAGAGCTGAATACATAATTCTGTGGCATTAAAGAAAGGGGTGTGTGTGTGTGTGTGTGTGTGTGTCTGTTGGGAGAAATAGTGTCACGATGTTCAGAAAACAAAAATAACATCATGGACCCATGATTTATGCCACAGATGATCTCAATTCTTGTTTTTTCCCAATTAGTTTCTTAATTTCCAGAACTAAATACCAGCTCTTGATAATGGATGCTGAATAGTAATCATGAGTGCTGTTCTCTAAGAATTTCTGGTTCTCTTTCCAAGCACGAGATAGGACAGTAGTTTCCTGTCCCCTTGAAGTTAAAAAAACACCCATAGAGGGATGGAGTGGGAGTTTGGGGTTAGCAGATGCAAACTAGTACATATAGAATGGATAAACAACAAAGTCCTACCGTATAGCACTGTAGAAACTATATTCAATATACTGTGATAAAGCATAATGGAAAAAAATATGAAAAAGAATGTATATATATATGTTTAACTGAATCACTTTACTGTACGGCAGAAATTAACACAACATTGTAAATTAACTATATCAATAAAAAATAAAGTTTAAAAAAGCACCCATGTGACTCACTTTGGTCAATGAAGTATAAAAAAGTGACATGTGTCATATATGAGGACAGGCTTTAAGGGGCAATGGCTCTCTTATCCCCCTGACGTGGCAAGAGGGTGGCCGCTCCATCAGTCAGGGTCCCTGAGCGACCACCAGGGACCCATTGTCAACCAGCTGCATGTGCAAGGTAAGCAAGAAATGAATAAGAATGTTTTGTGGGAAAACTGGTCTGTCCTGAATAGGACTGACATTGATACCCTGACGTGGAGTGCTGCCATAGCCAATAAGCCTAAAATATAAGGCGGTGGCCAAGGGCTGGACAGGGGACGGTGAGCCAACTACCACTGGAGACCAGAACAATGGTCACCCATGTAATAGGGGTGTTTTACCAAAACATTTGGTAAAACTGTTGCCTGTGATAACATAGCAGGAGAAAATGTAGCTCTAGAGTAAAAGATTAGAGAGCAGTGTTAGTGGCATGTATTGATTACCAACTGGCTGTATTTCACAAGGCACCGTAGAAGGAGATAGCCTCAAAAACAATCAAGCAGTTTGCAAACACCCATAAAAGAGAAACAGGCAGGGTCCAGAAATCTGGGAAGCCTAAGGGTTAGGCTTAGACCATAGCACACAGGTAGGAAGTTGGAGGGCAGGATTTGAGAGAGGTTGGGGTAATTACCAAGAGGCAACTTGGTAATTGAGGCAACTTTTTCCGAAGAGGCAACTTCCTCTCTCCAGCAGATGAAAGGTGAAACTAAATGCTTTGATGCACAAAAGGCGATTGGGATTCTGCTTTGTGATAGGAGTGTATCGAGTGCGCTGGATTGCATTCCCCCCAAATTTATATGTTAAAGTCCCAACCCCCAGAACCTCAGAACACAGCCCTAGTTTGAGATGGAGCTTTCAAATGGTGATTAGGCTAAAATGAGGCCATCAGGTTGGAGCCCTAATCCAGTAAAACTGGTGCCCTTATAAGAGGGAGACACAGAGGCCGAGGGCCCCGAGGGAAGAGGCCGGGTGGGAAGAGAAGGCGGCCTCTGTGAGCCAAGGAGAGAGGCCGCAAGAGAAGCACACCTGCCAGCACCTTGATCTGGGACTTCCAGCCTCCAGACTGAGAGGAAATAAAGCTCTGTTCTTCAAGCCCCCCAGTCTGAGATGCATTTTTAGTGCAGCCTCAGCAAATTAATCCAAAGCAAGTGGCCAGCGCTCTGCTGAATGAAATAAGGTGTTTCGACAAAAACCGGTAAATGTTTTCGATTGCACCAGCTATTACCACAGAGCCCAAAGTTCTAAGAGAGGTCACCTACAAATTGGCACTTGCCATCTACCTCTACAAGGATGAAATCATGAGCCACTGCAGCTGCTGACCTTCAACACCCCCTGAAAGGAGTTCAGGGTGGGGATCAGGAATGAGGCCCTCTGTGCTCTGGGAAAACTGACAGAACAGGCCTTCAGATAGTTAGATATTTTCCGGAGAAGATTTTATGAGCCCAATGCTTGCATCTCCTTTTATCTAGAAAAGCACTAAAATCCTTCATGGTGACATCGGCTCCTCGTGACTAGCAGTAACCTTCATGAGACTAGCAGAAACCTCTGCAAAAAATATGTGCTTGATTGCGTGTACTCCCCCTTCACCAAAGTCACATATATACTGACCTTCCCCCCTACCTCTTTGGAGCAGTTTGTCAGAGCTAGCTGAAATAATGTCTCCCAGGTTATAGCCCTCATTTTGCCCCAAATAAAACTTAACTCACAGCTCTCATGTGCATTTATTTTTTTTCAGTCAACACAGTGAAGAGAAAGGGAGATCCGTGGGGATAAGAAAGCAGAGAAAGAAGGCACATCTAAGAAATATGTCAAGAAAAGAACGGTAGGTGAGGATACGTACAGCTGTTTGGAATCCAATAAGTAAGACGTTGTGTTAGTCAGTATGGCAAGAAGCAGACAACAGACACAAAGTCTTTAACGGGAGGGAACGGAATAAGGAGGTGGTTGACAGTGACGTGTCAGAGTGAAGGTGTCAGTTAGGGACGACCAGGTTCTCAGAGACCAGCAACAACAGGAAACTTCCACCAACCAGGGCCCAAAGGAACGAGGGAAGGTGCCGCTGGCAGGATCCTGGTGGGGTCTGAAGCCGCGAGGAAAGGGTTCAAGACAGAACCGGGGACCACAGAGCTAGGAGCCCCTGCAAGGATGTCAGCAAGGTTAGGGAAGGGAGCTTCAGGGTGGGGTAATTACCCCAACCTCTCTCAAATCCTGCCCTCCAACTTCTTACCTGTGTGCTACGGTCTCCAGGTTTATGCCCTCTCCCCAAAATTCGTATATTGAAATCCTAACCCCCAAAGGCGATGGTGTCTTTGGGAAGTGCTTAAGTTATGAGATTAGTGCCTTATAAAAGAGGCTGCACAGAGTGCCCTGGCCCCTTCTGCCGTGTAAGGACACAAGGAGAAGCCGGGGACCTGAGAGGTATCCCCCGGCCCCGTGGCTCCCTGATCTCTGACTTCCCACCTCCAGACCTGTGAGCCATATATTTCTGTGTTTAAAAGCTACCTGTTCTGTGCTGTTTTGTTACAGCAGCCTGAACAGACTAAGACACTGTGCTTCCCACTCAGCAAATCGACAAAGGACCAGAGGGTCAGAGAGTTTGGGTGATGCATCCCTAGAGGGCAACTCCTGGGCATAAAACAAGGCAGGGAAGGGAGCATATTTGTTGGGGCAAACAGAGAATAACCAACACAGAAACTGACTAAATCTGTAAGAGAGACGTACGGACAGCAAAGAAAGAACAGCCTTGAATGAAGAAGCGAGTGTCTGAGACATAAAATGACCTTGGGCTCCCATTCTTCTATTGGTCGGAAGTAGAAAGCTGCTCCTCGCTTCCTCCTTGGAGAATTTGGGCTCATCAAGCAAGCCCTGCTGCCCACCACCCAGGGCATCACTTCTGCCCTCAGGTTCTAGTAGTTTCTATGGGTCAGGGACTACCTTGTGTCTCCTCTTCTCTCCTTCCTGACGGCCGGGGCCGACATCAGTGCTGTTCTGCATCTCTTTGCATTTCTCTAGCCGGTGACATGACTCGCTCTCAGCAATCAAATGGGAGTGAGGTGACACGTGTCCCTTCCCGTGGAGAAAATTCATCCCACTCCTGCCCTTCCTTTCCCTCTGGCCCAGCCCAGCCACTGGCAAGTTCCAAACGGTGAGTCCTCCATCTGATTCGGCCCCTGAGGCCCTACAACAAGCAGAAATGATGAACATGTGTCACGAGCAAGAAATCAGTTTCAATCATGTCAAGTCACTGAGACATGTGAGGTTGTGTGTTTTAACCCCACCCTAACTCTGGCAATCCTGGCTGATCGGTGTAGACAGTGACTTAACAGCTACAGTTTAGACTGTGTCATAGTGAGTGCTAAGGTGGAAACAATCACATCAGAATCCCTAACATCAACATTCCCATTGAGCGAGTGTCATTCTTTAGGGCCACGTTAGTTGAGAACCAGAAGGAAGTGGATTCCATTCTCTCCATCCTCCACCCCCAAACTTCAGCTTAGGGGGTGGCTGTAATGGGAGCTGAACTGAATAACAATGGCTAATAACAAGCGCTTGCTTCTCCTTTCGCCAGATCCAGGGAGATCCTCCTAAGACCATCAGCACAGTTCTTGGCCTCAGGTATAGCACGGTAGACTGGATGGGACAGAGAAGGCCCTGCCTTCCTGAAGCCCACCTTCTAGCAGGAGGCAACCTCCCACCAAAACTCAGCCGCTTTAACCAGGAGGTTGGAGAAATCTTCTCTGAAGAGGTGATACTGAAAGTCAAGTCAGAATGACAAGGAGCCGGCCACTTGAAGACAAGGAAAAAGGGAATTCCAGGAAGGAGAGCCACGTGTGCAGAGGTTCTGCAGCAGGAGGAGCTGGGTGTATCCCAGGAACCATCCGAAGGCCGCAGCCAGGGCTGGGCAGGGCAGTTGGAGGTACAGTAATGGGAGGAGATGTTCAAGGGATGGGCAAGTCCAGATCACACGTGGCTTTATAAGTCACGGTCAGAGTCTGGGGTTAATTCTAAACACAATGGGAAGGCACCAGAGGAATTTAAGCAGAAATTATGTCCTCTTATTAAATTGCAAAAAGCTCCCCTTAATTGATGTGCGGGGAAGGAGTTGCGAGGAGACGGTATGGGAGCAGCTGGACAGGTGAGATGTGTTGCTGGGTCCAAGCTCGCTCTGCTCGCCGCACGACAGGCCAGTGAATCGGAGACGAGGTGTCGGGGCGAGGAATACGACTTTACTCGCAAAGCCGGCAGACCGAGAAGATGGCAGATGAGTGTCTCTGAAAAACCATCTTATCGCGGTCTGGATGCCAGTTTCTTTTTTTTTTTAATAAATTTATTTATTTATTTATTTTTGTCTGTGTTGGGGCTTCGTTTCTGTGCGAGGGCTTTCTCTAGCTGCGGCAAGCGGGGGCCACTCTTCATCGCGGTGCGCGGGCCTCTCACTGTCGCGGCCTCTGCCGTTGCAGAGCACAGGCTCCAGACACGCAGGCTCAGTAGTTGTGGCTCACGGGCCCAGTTGCTCCGCAGCATGTGGGATCTTCCCGGACCGGGGCACAAACCCGTGTCCCCTGCATTGGCAGGCGGATTCCTAACCACTGCGCCACCAGGGAAGCCCGCCAGTTTCTTTTATAGAACAGAAAGGGGTAGGAGATGAGGAAGTAAAGTAAAAAGGCCATAAGTTTTGCAAATATCCCCTGGAATGGCCAACCTCTGGGAGGGGATGTGTTAATTTCTTCTTTTTTGCAGCCATTCACAGGTGGACAGGGTCAGGATGTTTCCCTGAACATAGGCACTTTGGTTTAACATTCAGGCAGAGGGGCAGGGTTCCCCGAGGCAGGCCATTGTATATAGACGGTATCCTTTTAGTGAACAAAAGCAACGGGAAGCAAAGGTTAAAGTAAAAGAAACAGATCCAACATGTAGTCAGATTTGGCTCTTCCCTGTTACAAGAGGTCACGGTGATGCAGAGAAGAGGGCGGACGCGAGATATTTTCATGTGGATTTTGGCACCTCTGAGTGCTCAATCGAATGAAGAAATGAGAGAATCAAGAGTAACTCTAAGATTTGGCTTCAGCAACTGGATGGAGGTTGGTGTCATTTCACCAAGCTGGGCTGGATGTCAGTTGAGGTGCTTTGTTAACATCTGTATTTAATTGTGGCAGTTACTGCCTTAGCCCAGGATGGTGAGGGCCTGTGGGTGGCAGAAGTAGTGGGGGAAATATTTGTGAGATGCTGAGAGACAGTGCCTCCTTCTTAAAAACAGGAAAGAAAGGAAGGAGTGAAAGAAGGAAGGGAAAGAGAAGGAAAGAAAGAAAGAGAGAGAGAGAGGGAGGGAGGGAGGGAAGGAGGGAGGAAGGAAGGAAAGAAGGAAGAAAAAGGAAGGGAGAAAGGAAGGAAGAAAGAAAGAAAGGAAGAAAGAGGGAGAGGAGACAGAAAGACAGATTTTCTCACTTTACCATGAAAGAAGGATCTCTTTATGGTGTGAGGTGATTTGACCTCAAAGCTTTAGTCTTCCCGATAGGTTCACCCTGTACCCTTGGTGAAATCTTACCCTTTGGCCCAAAGGGTGAGAAGCTAGGGGAAATTCCTATTTCCCTTTAAGGTTAGATCCAAACTAGTAAAAAATGATTAAAGAGGACAATTTGGGTGATACACACGAACTTGAACACTTGGTGAAGCTATAGCCACCTTTTGGAGAAGTGCTGCACAAGGCTGAAGCCAGGAAGCTTTCGTGAGATAAAGAACGAGGAAGAGAAAATGACTGGCCGGGGCCACGGACTCCACTTTGCTTGCGGCGACAAGGCCTGGATTTGGGATCGGCTGCCTGAATGCCCTGCATTTCTGGTCCAGCAGAGCATTTACAGGAAAACGACCTAAGTTTCAGTTTGCTGCCGTGGCACCCCCAGACCTGGAAAGTTATTTCAACACAACAGCTGCAGGACCCTTTCCTTAGTAGCTCTGGAGCGTCTCTTGGACAGAGCGAACGTTCCAAGGTGACTTCACTCAGGGAAATGGATGGAGGGCAGAGCATGAAACTTGCTTTTCCAGTTGAACAAGACCTAACTCATGTTCTGCAGCTTGTTACCCACAACAGGACAGGGATCCTTTGTAAATTCCCAGTCTGTCCCCTGGAGGCAGGGATGGGGGGGCGGGGCCCACTACCCAGAGCCTCATACCAAGATGCTACTCTCGTGAGTCCGCTGCTCAAACCTTCCCTCCTTTTCTTGCACCAGGCCTCCTCTTTCCTGGATGATTGATGCTGGAGAGGACCCTCTTCCTACCCAGAGGACTGTGGTATCTGGACTTCAAGTTCAAAAGAGCCAGACGTGAGCTCTACATAGACACTTGCTGGACCGGAAGCGGTGGGGTTTTTTCCTGACTTTAATCTTTTGGCATCTCAAATCAATCCATGTCAAAGCTTTCTCTCTATAAACACCTACTCTAGTAGTAAGAGCTCAGATTCTGGGGAGACACTACCAGTTTTCACATTTTAGCCCTGCTGCTTGCTAAATGAGTGAATTTGAGCATTTCCTTAACCTCTCTGAGTCTTAGTTTTTCATGTGAAGATCAAGGGTAATAATAGCACCAAGCTCACAGGGCTGTTGTGAGGATTTAAATGAGATAATTTAAGTAGAATGCTTACCCCACTGACTGGTACTTATTAAATTCTCAATATATGTTAGCTATTTCTAGTATTATTGTTATTTTTATCATCAACATCACCATCCCAGTCTTTTTTGAAACCAAAGAATGTTTGCAATTTTTTTTGGAGTGTCAACCCAGAATTAGAGAGCTTTAAAGCAATTTCTGGAGAGTGTGCATAGATGATTATCAATAAGTAACGAAATAAGCATCTTCCTGTATTTTTGTCTGTCAATCCAAAAATATTTAGCTTTCTTAGGTGCTAAAAAGAGTTAAATTTGTGATTTCAAAAGCAACACATTTAAAATTTTTAAGGTACCCACTTGATATTAACTCTATTATTTGTTGGTATTAAAATTCTCAATGCTCAGCTCACACTACACTTTATTATGACTAAGAGTGACCTCTTTTCTAGTTGCTGCCATGTAATACCAAAGGAGCTCCCTTCTCCTATAAGTTCACTACAGAGTAGCTGTTTGCAGATTACTTTTAATAACAGTGCAGTTGAGTTCTGAACCTATGATTCATGAGTAAGGCTGAGAACTAAAAGGCAGAAGATAAACCATAAATCCTGGTACTAGAAGAGAGACTCAGGATATTCAAACAGATGGACCCCAGACATCTAAGATTTGTCATCTTCTGGGTCCCAATCATTATTCTCAGCAGCAGAGAGAATTAAAAATAGTTGGACGTCTACGATGAACAAAGAGGTAGTTTACACAAGATCTTTCTATTTGGGTTAAAAATAGAAATATAAATAAAAGCAAAGCAACCACCAAATAGTTAAGGCCCACTAGAGCAAAAATAGCCACTTCTGAGTTCAGCTGTATTTGCAATAAGGCCCATGACAGCCCCATTCTAAAATATCCCTTCATTTTACTCTTTTTTCTCCTTAAAAGACAAAAATGAAAGCAAAACAAAGCAAAATGAAACCAGAAAAACAGAGGAGACAAGTTATATAATCTAACACTGGAAGACTAAGCATTTTTATTTCTTATTGCAATTTGAATTGGAAAGGAACACTCAGTCCTAGAACATGGTAATTCATCTCCTGTTTCTTTGTCCACAACTACAAGCAGGAGATAGTTCAGAGCCATTGCCAATCAGAAAACACAGCAAAGCTGTACTCGCTACTCATTTGTTTACTGGCCATCACAGGCCCTCTCCTCAAATCTCAGACATCCTTTTTGCTCCTGGAGGCTCTACCCAGGCATACATAGAGCGCTTCGGAAAACAAAGGGCGTCTGAAAAGTCTCCTCTTTTTGTTCTGTGAACATGTCATAGTTGAGTTGAGTTTTTAAAATACTCTCCACCCTTGTTTGTTTCTTAATGCTGCACCAAAATGTAATTTGTATGGAAGCCAAAACTGCAGACATGCTGAATCTGTGAATACCGAGGAAGTGGTTTCCTTAGCAATAACTGGCATGTGAAAGTCAAAACTTCCTCTCCTTCTCATGTGACCTTTTTTCAAAGCAATTCAGCTCGAGGACAATGGAATTGAATTCCAGGCCCCCACAGTGTTCATGAATTGCTAAGCAGTGATTCACCAAGTACCCAAATTACCCTAGACGGCTTGAGCATTTTATTAGTGAAATTGCTTTGTATTTAAATTTTCTTGCCTCACTTTGTACATCAGTTTTCCTCATTCCTGAAGGCCACTTCCTCCCTACTCTGAGACAGTGTAGATAAACAGTGGCCCTTTTTAGTGATTAATATACGGACTTTAGAACGTTAGAAGTAGAACATTACATTACCTACAATAGTCATAACTATTTGCTCCCTTTGGATACCTTGGATATTAGATAGTTATAGAAAGGTTGGTTTGATAATTAAAGTCTATTATTTGCTCAGAATAAGTAACATAATTTAATTTTTTGGCAACTCCTTGAACGATATTTTAGAAGCACTGAGGTTTTCACTCATTCCAACGACCTATTTATCTTTATGACTCATCCTAAAAAAAGTGCTTCATTTGTCTTACAAACTGCGTTTTCTGCTCAGTCCTCAGAGGTTAAATGGTGGTAACTTATTTAACAATGTACCAGCGAGCTGGGACCTGAGGGTATCATGCTCTTTTGCCTTTAATTAAATCGCAGCATTCTTGAGGAACATAAACAACGCTGTCCTAGGAACTCTTGATTTCTCTTTCTAGCCCCTGAGTCGTGAATCTCAAAATTCCTAACATTACTCAGCTTCCTGCCACCGTCATTCTGTGAAGTGACTTTGCAGCGAGTGTCGCCAGACAGGCCCAGGACCCGCGAGCCGGGCGCCCTTTCCTCTGTGAGCCTCGTGTGCTCTGGGGCTGAGCGTGACTCTCATGTTGGTTATTTTACTCACAAAGTGCATAACGAGAGTGACCTCGGGTGGCCTCGGCCTGCAGCGGCTTGAAGCTGGGTCTCCGCTCCCGGCCAGGGATTGAGGTCGAATCGCGGCAGTGAGAGCACCGAATCGTAGCCACTAGACCCGCGGCCAGTGACATGCCCTGGCCCTACGGCTTTGCAGAAAAAGAATTCCCACAAAGACGGAAAGTAGTGAAACAAGAAAAAGAAGTACAGTACGTGCGGATAGACACACAGGCAGGATCAGAGAGAGAGTCGCGACCTCGTGGCAGTTTGAATCACTTATATGGGGCGTTTCTTCCGGGTTTCCTTTGGCCAATCATCTTGCTTTGTCTGGTTCTGAGTCCGTATTTGGTATAACTCAGGACCCTGCCATGTGTGTGCGCGCGTCTCTTAGCCAAGATGGATTCTACCAAAGAGGCCTATGGGTAGCTTAGCATCACTCCCTTTTGACCTCCAAGGAGCCTTTCTGCGCAGGTGTAGTTGGGGAAGTCTCCTGACTTCGAGAATGAGGAATATGTGGTCTCTTATCTTCTATCTGGGCAGGGCCCAGCCTCCCCTCTCCATTGTCTTGTTATTCCCATCTGGGAGTATCGGTCCACAGGGAATGAACTCAAATCGTTTGCCCCAGGGGCCCATCTGTCTCCCGCCTCAAGAGGACCCAGCAAAGTGAGTGTTGCGTAACAGCTGGTCAATAAATATGAGTTTCGCTTCTGTTCTCTACGTAACCTCTGCATTCTGACATTTTTCCTTCGGTTTATGCCGAGCTGCTCCTGGTTTAATGGCTCCCCTGGGCTCAGAAGTGATTCGGCCTAGAACCTTCATGTTCCACTGGGCCCCAACGGTTATCTTCCTTGATAGTAAATTAGGGATGAATCCTAAAAACAGTGTAATTCTCTGTGCTCTCCAGAGAATTCACTCCACCGTGCTTGTGAGATTGTTTACCAAACACAACGTAAGCTGCCCAAGCAAGCACGGTAATTTTCCACACCCTCCGACAGAGACAGTGGACAGTGCAAGTTTGAGATGTTCTCATGGGCCCAGCACACACTGCACTCTGGTGGTGAGAGAGGTCGGGCTTTGGGGAGCTGATTTCTCCACCTGGACGTGTGTCCCACAGTGTGTGTGCACCGGGTACCCTCCATGAGAACCGGGTCTCACTTTTACGGCCATCAGTCCTATGAGCATCCTTTTCATTTCCTGACCAAGGCTTGCTCGAGGGGCGGGAGTGGCTCGCGCCACCGATTTCACTAGTCTCTCTGACACTGGACCCGGAGTCACTAGGAAAGTACTTGGTTGCCTTTTGGAGCAGAATATCCAGGTGAAGAGTGTGGGGGAAAATTAACACCATGGTAAGGAATTGCTTGCCGAAATACGCTTCATGTTTATCTGCAGTTGATTCAGCTGGTTGGAGCAAGGTGACTCCAGGAGTGAGGAGTGACCTTGACTAAACCCCTTTATCTCTCTAGGCTTTGGAACCCTGGATTAACCCACAAGTGTTCGAACTTCGTTCCATGGAGCCTTGGAGTTTTGCTCTGCTGGGGGCAGTTGATAAAAGAGACACTTAGCAGGTGGGCTTCTGGGTGTCTGGGCTTGGAGAAGCTCTGCTTTTATCTGATGTTATACACTGTTTAACTTGTTAAAAGGGCAAAAAAGAAAAAGGGAAAGATATAGGCTAGATATTTTCTAATTTCCTTTCAGCCTTGACATTCTACAATTGTACTTATAATAAGCATAAACGAACCAATTAGGAAATCCAAAACAACCACAAAAACATGAACCACAAACTTTGTTTCATGACCAAAGAGTATTCTAAATCTTAGTCAGAATCTTATTAATTCCCATTTTGGTCCAGAGTGTGGAGAAAGATGTCATAGATAATTCATGGTAAATCTGTGGCAATTAGTAGAAGGAAACAACCAAAAAGGCAGCACGAATGTGAGGTTTATGTGCTCATAATTCAGTACAGTTTTCCCTATTATTCAGGGGGGAAAAGTCCCTAATACCAGCAAGGCGTTTGGAGCTATCTCACATTGACCGAGTTTACTAATTCTTTTCGGCCTTTGAGAATGTCATAGGTGCTGCTGGGTGTTCAAAGTGAAGGTCTGAAAAGTAGATGATACTCTGTCCACGTGGCCAGGCACCGTGGGAAGAATTATGGCCACAGGGAGGGGCGGTTGGTTCTCTCAGAGACAGAGTTGGGTCACTCTCTGCACAGCCAGTTTTTTAGGCAGTGAACTGCTTGATACCTGTTCCCTATCATTCAGTGTCTTCTGAAAAGGCTGCAAGTGACACAGCCAGCCTTTCTGGCATGGTTTTACCCCGACTACAAAGGCTATCGTTGAACTTGTCCAATTGGGATGCTTTGATTGTTAGCAGGTTCAGCAGGCTGTGATTACAGTAATTACAGACCTGTGAAGGTCAAATTGACAAAACTGAATATAAACTGGGACAACCCACTGCCCTGCACTCTTTGGGATTTGGTGACACTTGTTGGAAGACTTGCCAAGTGATAAATCTGTAATAAAATATAGGAAGGAAAGTGGTTGATTTCACAGTTTGGCTTTGACTCCTTAGAATTACAATTCCAGGTCCTGACATGAAGGCTGTGTTGTACTTTCAGGTCCAGGTATAATTTTGGCTCCATCCCCTTCCTCCTTAGTCGTGACCTTGAGTTTGTGTGATGTATCTAGGTACTTCTTAAAGCCTGTCATGACTCTTCAATGTTTTCCCCCCCCTTATTTTTCTCTTTGCATGAGTGTGATGTTGGATACAAATGAACAGATACATTTTTTTTAGTTCGTCTGTGTATTGTTTTGTGGGATATTTAGCAAAAACAGTTCTCATGGAAAGAGACCCCACAAAATTCTATGAAAATAAATGAAATGATCTTCCTATAATTGCCTAGCTAAAGACTAGAATAAAGTGACTTCTCAGGGACACTAAATATAAACAAGTCTTTATTTTCCTTTGTCCTTATGGTGGCTACAGGCAATAGTTTAAGTAATAATTAAGTAAAAATAGAGTCTATTATCAGGTATACTATATGGAGGGGTGGAGACAGGTAGGGAAAAATCCTCTCTGTACAATACATGACAGTGTTTGTGCAGTGCTAGGAAAAGGTAAGGGGTCAGCACAAAGGCTGTGTCTGGATGTAGCTGAAATAGAAGAGGCGGATGGAAATTAATCAGTTCAGAGAAATCCAGATGTTTTGCGTACTCAGAGCCAAGTCTCTGAATCTTGGCTGCTGGAGATTTTCATGTTTCCTCCAGATGTTTGCTTTCAGGTAGAAATAGTCATCTCCTCACGAGCCTGATTTCATCATAATTCACCACACTGTTCAAAATGTAAAGTGGCTATGACAAGAATAAGCATAGGATAGTGCAAGCCATCGCTCATGTTTCAGTAGAAAAGACATCGCTGAAGGACACTCTTTTTAAAAAAAGGATAAAATCATGCCTCTCATACAAATGTCAAATGAATGCATGTCACAGATTTTATTTAAGTCATCAGTTAATGAGGAAAACAGTAAAATGTTACAGCTAGTTCAAAGGAGAATTCTTAGAAACTTATTTGGGTATATGGAGAGACAGAGATATAGATATAGATGTAGATATAAATATAGATACTTAAGGGCATTTTGAAGTGAAATTGCAAATAGATGCAAAGTGGGTCTATCCACAGGGCAATAGTCAATTGCATTTTACCAGACACAATTATTTTTATTTCTGTGGACAAGAGTCTTTTGCATTATTATCAGTTTCTGCAAGTACAGAGCTGTATAATAGCTCAAAGACAATGAAAGGCAGAGATAACCCAGAAGAGTGTGCACTAAACAGGACACTGACTACTCTTTTTTATTCCAAAGTCTTTACTGCAAGACTTTGTTTACTAACTTAAAATTATTGATGTCTACAAATATTTCCGAATTCCCACAGGACTTTTACCTAATGTCACCTAATTGACCACCTTCTTAGACACTCAGTTATATTATTGATTCTTGTATATGTCTTACCTTGCTGCAGCTCCTTGTTTTAATTGCCTCCTATTCACCCCGTTGATGAGGGACAAATTCCTGCCCTCATAACCCTGGGGGACGGCCAAACACACAACCCCGACACTGGGTAGATGGCTCAACAGTAATTTCTTAGTCACATAGGCTCACAGCCAGGGGAGGGGTACACCGTGCCATCCAGGACCACACAGGGCTGCACTCAGGAATGGAGTAAACATCCAGGGCTGTGGGAAGCAGGCTCTGTAGTATCAAGAGGATGAGGTGCCCCCTGCTTCCCACAGGAGGGCATGATTGGTTTGTTTAACTAAATCCACAGGCTAGAAAGGAACTGAATCCCACTACCCAGGGACCAGCAAGATCTGCCTCTGGTCTGTTTGACCAGGAGGGTTGATCGACTAGGGGACCTTCTCTGCTGGTGCGAGTGGGGAGGGAGACCCATGTTAGCCCATTTGAGGTTGTCCCACTTTTACCCACGTAACAGGGAGCCTTCATCTCAGGCCTGGCGTCGTGCTTCTCAAGAGTAACAACTAAATCTATCCACTGAATAAGCAGTTTCTGGAGCTCCTACTATGTGCCAGGTGCGGTTCCAGGCTCTGGATGTGCAGCAGTGGAAGATAAAGATCCTTGTCTTACATTCCAGGAAGAGTCAATAAGCAAATGTAAAATACTTGGTATGACAGAGTGAAAAGGACAATGAAGAAATTGTAAGCAGGGGCTGGAGAGAGGAAGGGCAGAGGGATGGGGGCAGGGGCACTGCTCGGAAATTTTACATGTGGTGATGGGACGTCTCACAGCAAAGAGGACATCTGAGAAAAGAACCTGTGAGCTAGGAAGATGTCTGGTGAGAGAGCCCGGAGACAGAGAGACCAGCAGGTACCAGAGACGTGTAGCAGAAGGATGTCCTCAGGTTCAAGTGTCCAGGAAGGATGACTTGAGGAGTGGAAGGAGATGGGGTCCCACTGAGACACAGAGGTCGGAGCTAGAACTGGGCAGGACTTTATAGCCTTTGATTTTTACTGAAAGGGTTGGGAGCCCATTGAAGGGGTTAGGACCATCATTTGACTAGTTTTTCTCTTTCATCTTTCAGAAGAAGTACGGAGAATATAAAGGCTACTCAATAGATTGTTATCAGTTCATTGCAAAGGAGGCAAAGTCTTCCTTTACTGCTTTCCACAGTTTTCTACCATGATCACAATTAGATGTAGGTGCCTTCTCCCCTAAAATATATGCTCACTGCAGAGAAACGGACACTCAGGAAATTCAGCTTACATACAGTTGAGTTTTTGAGGCAATACCTATTTCTCCCCTCATTGCATCCCCTAGCATATCTGGGCCTTCTTGCCACCGAAAGTGGAGGAAAAGGAGAAACTAATACACTTACATGCAGCGAGGGATATAGTCTTTCCCTTCTTGTGCAAACTGTAGAATTTCCCGCGGCCCTCTCCTACAGGACAAGGAATGCTCGAACTTTAATGCATTAAACATATCTCAACTAGATTTTCTCCTTCATATATTTTATTTATGTGATGGAAATATATTTCAAACTATATAGCAGTTATAAATTTATACTGGGCTGGACTCTTAACATTTTTCTTTCTATGAACGAGTTCACATATAAAAACAGCACATGTTATAAATTCTGAGATCAGTAACTTGACTATGCATAGTGCAGTTTGACAGACAGGACTCATAATTTTGTCCACTCATGCCTTTCCTGAATAAATATATATCTATCACTGACACAATTTCCCCATCTTCCTGTTCCCCCTCCTTGGCCATGGTTTTGGTGTTTTCACCATGAGCATTTACAGAGAGTGGTTGGTACATATAATACAATACAGAGTTCGTGATGACAAGAGAAAATTGGAGGAATCAGTTCCGCGGCTGCAGGAATGTGTCATTCTGAGCCCTGAAGTTGCTGGTTTGGTTTTAACGAGGTTAAACAGCACTTATCATCAAGACTCAGCTTAAGCATAACTCGATCCTGAGAACTTTCTTCCTTTTCTCATCCCTCCCAGAACCCACCATGCACTCATTGGACCCTATCTTCATTATTATCGTTCTGTATAAGGCACTCTGTATGTGTAAATCTGTTTCTCCTGTTAGACCAGAAGCAGTTTAAGGGCAGAGACCACAACTTCATCATCTTTTTATCCTGAATACCGAGCCCAATGCCTCGCACATGAAGGATTCAAGAAATATTGTTGGTGGTCCAATACTGTCAGACTCACGAGGTGCGACGCTATACCGTGTGAGAATGGAGCCCATTTCAGCTTTATGATTTGAGGAAGGTCATCTTCTTTTTCAGAGGCAGCATCATTACACAGCAAAGCCACTAAGGGCAGTGGAGCTTGGTCTATAATAAAGAGAAATGGGATCTCTAGTCTTTAAATAATTCTCTTTTTCAGCATTACGTTACAACGTATTTACTTACTAGAGGTTGTCTCATTTTTTCTCCAGCGGCATCATCAAGGAAAAACCCACTTTCAGTGGCTCTAAGTTTCCAGCTGATATTTGCCTTTGGCGCAAACTCTTGCTTTGTGTGCGAGAAACCAGTTTGCTGATCCTTTTTTAGTGACACGCATGCAACCACCGTATGTAACCACGGTCCTTGGGAAAGCCCTGACTGGTGAAATATCCAAACGGCCATACCACAGAACAGGATTTATGCATACTACATTCTTTTTTTTTTTTTTTTTTTAAGTATTGGATGCCTTTTTGGAAGCTAGCATGACACTGCTAAGATTATTATGATATTCGATATTTGATAATGTTTTTTGCTTCCTCATACAGGTCCGGGGTGGGGAGTTGGGGCTTCATGTTCTGGAGGAGAGGCCTAAGGAAGGGTAGCCCAGGGCAGCACACGTGTCAGCTTCAAGGCCAAGGAGGGGGGGGACCATGGGGTCCTTTGAAAGACCTACAGAGACTCTGACAGCGATCCTTTAAAAGGTTGCCCACCCTGTATTACAAATGCTGTCCTGTACCCTCCGGGGCTTCATTGATTCTGCCAAACACTGTAGCTTTGGGTTCAGGAAAGAGATGGCTGGTGGCAGTAGCCTGGGAAAGAACACAGACGGCCGGTGGGCTGCGGCTCTGGAGCAGCGGCCCCCTACGGGAACTGACCAGCAGAAGCCAGAATAGCTTTATGCGAAATGGGGACCCTCAGAAGGATGTGCATTCACGTTGGAGAAGAGCCCTGGGCTGCCTTCGTGAGGCGGGCTGGGGACCAGCTGCTTGTTTGTCCAAAGAAAGGAGGCGCCCTGGCCAACGGGAGAAACCGGGCTAGTAGTGGGGTTACAGGCACATGGCCCTTCTCATGAAAGTTTCAGGTAAGACTGAAGTAGGTACAGTGTCTCCCCTGAGGGGCAGAGCGTTTCAGGGTGGGCCCCATAACTCTCTGTCTTTACTCCTAGACCAAATCAAGGGTCTCCTGGACCATTTGTGGCCCCGCAGGCCCGCGGATACTGAGAGAAGCCGCACGTCTAGTCCAAAGAGCAGGTGAACGACAAAGGCGGGTGGGGGGGGGAGAACACGGGAGGAGAGGGAAGGGGAACGGAGCGGAATAGACAGTCCCCGGGGAGGGGGGGGAGAGAATTGCTCAGGGCGCTCTCAGCGTCGCACATTAAGTCAGGGTGAGGGTTGAGCCAGCAGGTGCCACGGCACCAACGCAGACCAAGGGGGGACAGAGGACCGCACCCCCGAGGGGCCGAGCTGGCTGGACGTCCGCTGCGGGTCCTGCACACGCCGGCGGCCTCCAGGCGGCCCTACGCGTTGGCCCTGATTCCACCGCGCCGATCCGGGGATCAGAGGTCTGGTCTCATCGCGGGAAGCATCCTGCCCCGGGGGCGGGGGTCTTCTGAAGGTGGAATGAGGAATTTCCCCACTTGGACAGCCTCCTTCCCCCACGTGCCCTTTTGCCTCCCCACTCCTCTTTGCTGGGCTCAAGTCGGAGCTGTTTCCTCTCCCCCCCACTTTCCAGTGTGTACTGGGTGAGCGCTCTCAGCTCTTTGGAATTCTGTGGGTGGCAGGGATTTTCTCCTCCAGTTCATGTGCTCAGCGATGTGGAAAGTGAAGAACTCTGAACTCTGACACGTTCTTTTTTGTGAGCATTTTGATGAAAGGACCAATGATAGTCACAAATCTTCAGGCAGGTGGCAGAGATGTGGAAAGCACCTTATTGATCACCCACAGCAGCTCCTTTCTGGACCATCCCAAAAGGCTGGTATGGGCCCAACAGGCCAATTTGGAGAGAATCCTATTTATTCAAGCCCCGGATAGAATAAGCCAGGCAGCGGGTCGTTGCATAAATAGCCGTTCTCTTCCTTCGCTAAGCCCTAGATCTGTCCCCCTTGCACTGTGCCATCTTTGCTATTTCTCTCTTTCATTAAATGCCTTTGAAGTGGTGGATTATTTTTTCTGTCTTTGAAAATTCCTTCTGGCTAGTGGATTTCAGAAGTGCAAGTGCTTTAAACTTTTCCCTCCTCTTCTGAATTAATACTGTACTCCACATTTTTTTTTTCCTTTCCATTTTAGGAGACCAACTACTGTGTTGTTTTATATTACATTTTCATTTCAGAACTGTTTGAAAATGGAACTCATGCCATGCACGTGAATATTTTGCCTCCTCTTGGCTGATTTAATCAGCATGGATACCATTATTCATGCAATTGCATGAATAATTTATTTCACTGTTGTAAAAGTTTAATAAAAGTTTTCTTGTCTTTATCAAATTCCATGTTACTCTTTGTTCATTTTACAGCAGCAGCACAATCAGAATATAAAGCAGTGAATGGCTTAGACTGCAGCACTGAAACTCTTGGGTCTATTTTATTACAATTTTACCTATGATTAAATAAGATTTCATACATGGAGAAAATATAGTAGCTCTATAGATCTAAGTATGACCAGCACTAACTTATCAGTGCTGCTTATAAGTTAGAAGAAATTTGGAATCACATTGTCACAACTGAGATGCCAGCCTCATTGGTATCATCTGACAAACAATGTGGTTCTTGTGCATGCACGTGTGTGTGTGTGTGTGTGTGTGTGTGTGTGATCTTCCACCCATCGTGTAACACTATATTGGTGATGAATTCCTAATCCAGGATGGGTATTATTTCTTACATGAATAGCGACACTAAAAACAAATGTTTGTTCAAAGTGAATCTTTCTCCTGAACCTCCAATTAACCACATTCACACAGTGAAATTACCCTATAGATTAAAAGTATCTTACTATTTATGTGTGTTTCTTTAATGCTAGTGTGTCAGCCCTTATAAGCAAGAGCCATCAACATTTATATCTGCACATGAGTAAAGTCACATTATTATAAAACTTTGCATGCTGAAATTGCATGCACACTCTTTTCATGCAGTCAGGTGCTACATAGTTGAAAGGTAGAAATTAACTCAAGATGGCTATGAAGAATCCAAGAAGGCATTTATCTGATAAAGGATGGAAGTATATATGGCATATGACGTAACTACAGAGGAAAAAGATCTGATAACAGTCCAGAAAGCGTTCATTTGCTGACACAGATCCACAATCACTTATCTTAAATTCTTGGAGCCAGGATGTGTCTTATAAATCAGGATTTGGGGGATTTTAGAGAAGTAATATAATAATCTACTGTGTATCATGTAACATCACCTGCGGGGCTGAGAGCAGCCCCCTAGAATAAAATGTTTAGTACATCTTCAGCCAAAATTATAAATGTTTATTATATGTGGGTAATTAATGACTAGAAGTACTTTTGTGTCAGTTCAGATCAGGTTTTGTTGCCAAATGAGCTCAGATCAGGTCAGGTTTCAAAGAGCCAAAGTGATTGGCCACCTTGGCTCTTTGAGACTGTGGATTGGTACCTACATATCAGTAAACATCTCTGAGTGCCTTCCTGGCCTGGGTTGTATGCTAGATGCCCTGCTTAAGTCAAACACGACAAAGCCCCTTCTCCCAAGGAGTCTAGTTGATGAGACACATAAGCAAACCAATATTTACATGTTTGTGTTGGACACCAAAGGTAAAAAGAGAAAGAGCATCTGGATGACACTGGGGAATCCGGGAAAATGCCTAAAGAAATTGCCATCGCTAATCTCATAAGAAATATTTTTCATGAATGAACATACATAAATATTTTACATACTTCCAGAAGAAGTGTACTTCTATAGTTGCTTTAGGAACCAAGCCATCAACACACCATAATATTCTAAACCTCCAAAATCCCCTGTGGGTAAAAGTAAACTTTTACTAGATTATGCCACAGTAAGAAACCATTTCTAGATTTCGGTGGTTTACAACATAAATGGTTTAGTTTCTTGTTCATGTTACATATAGCTCGTTCCATGTGTTTTCTTTTCTCTGGGATGCAGCCTGAGGATCAGTTCTTACCTGGGACATTGCTACTCTTAGAGAAAAGGGAAGGGGATTAACGGCAGAACCATGCCAGGACTCTCAACACGTCTGCCCAGAACTGGCATGTGACACTGATATTCATATTTCACTGGTCAAAGCAAGTCACATGGTAAAACCTGATATCAGGGAAGCATAATCTTCCCACATGGATGTCCCATAGGAGCGCCCCATAAAAGAAAGGTAGCAAATGCTGACATTAATATGTCAATGTTATATATATATAATATTATCAATGTAACTTTAATACAATCTACCAAATGGCTTCCTCGTTCTATGGTCCATATCCTTCATTGACCAGCTGCCCTGTCTGCTTGAATCAGTAACAAGTCTCTCTCTACTGAACAAGTGGTGAGCCAATTCCCTCGACTAGTGAGAGGGCCATGCCTATCAAATGGAAAATGGGTCTCGGGTAGTGAAAATGGGAGTTTGGAAAGATGGAGGTTGATGAATATACTAGAGTATAACAATTAGGAGCTTAAGAAGAGATATCGATAAACAAAAGGCAACTGGGTTTTGGAAATGGGTAAAAAGTTCAACAACAACAACAACACAACAACAATAGCAAAAGAGACCAAACATTTCTGGAATCATATTTTAAACTATTTCAATGATTTAAAAAATAAAACATATCTGCATAGAGCTATAATTGGATGAATGCACGGTGATCATTCAGAAAGATTCAAGCTGGAAAATTCATACACGTATTTGACAACCTAGAAACATTTGTTTCCAATCATGCGTCCACTGGATAAGGAGCATAAAATAAGATGCAAGGATGGGAGATAGAGGATTAAACATCTGTTTCCAAGTTCAACACATGATAATTTAACGACTTTTTGTCTGTGGAATATATGGTGATGTGCGGAGGAAAGAGGAGAAGCTTTATAAAAGATAATAAAACTAGTAAATATACTGCAGTCTGTCTCTCTCACTCTCTTAAACACAATATCTTGTTTTGGTCTTCCTATGATCATAGATTTATAAGAAATTGTAGAGGTCCCAGAAAAGAGGAAGAAAAAAATTACTAATGGTATCAAAATATGTATGTATATAAAATATTGTGTATTGCATGTATATTACATATAGTAAGTGAAAGTCTGAGGCTATATAAAAAGATTATGTTCCTATATTTATGAAGAAGGCTAACTATAAGTTATACTTTTTTTAAAAATCTTGCTTCAAGATAGAATCAAAAGAAATGGAATTTAGTTGAATCAAAAGATTTAAGATCTTGAAACGTTAGTCATACACATATGTATTTGGTTATAGTGATTTCCTATAAATATTATTTAAATATTACCTGAAATTCAATAATCTCATAATTCAATGTATGTGATTATGATTGTTACATATTTCTGTTTTTTAATATTTGATGAATAATATCAATTCTGGCCCTTGTTTGCAAACAGCAGAAATAACTTTGACTATTCAAAGCAGAAAGGGAATTTATCATAAGGGTATAGGTGCTTCTGGTTAGGATGTATAAACCACTGTTCCCACTCTAACAAAGAGAACAAGGCAGACAAATTATAAAATTATGGTTTTGTTTTTTTTTTTCCTTTAGAGAACTGAAGATAAAAAGATACATAAATGAATTACATTCCAGAAAGGGAAGAATACTTCCTAGGAGAGAAGAAGCCCAACCCATGGGCACAGAAGAGGAGGAGCAGATACACCATAGACAGAGGTAAAGAGGAACTAGCCAAATTTTTAATAAACCTGTACTAGCCACACATGGCTGTCATGATGGGTGGGAACCCCAAGGAGGTCCTGTGAGAGTGTGTTTATCCATGATCATCAGCCTTACCCCACAGGGACTTCCCTGAACACATGCATGGTCAGCTGGAAGCAGAGCAGAGGGCCAGAGGGAGATCCTGGCCCTGAGGCCTTACAGACACACAGGGCAGTGCTCCAAAGCCTGGGGACAGGGAAGAAGGGAGAGAGAGGTTTCCTGGAAGGTGAATAAGTACATAGTGCCTGAAAGCTGGGGACATGACAGCAGAGCTAAGAAATATCATCCCTCATGTCACTCAGGGCCTTTATCCCAGTGCAATGCAGTAGCAGGCAAAAGCTAAGGGCAAATCAGCAAAGTAGAAATTGATTTTGTGAGGCTCAGAAAGTCAGAAGTGTGATGCAGAGCCAGGAGAATACCACAGGAAGCCCCCAAAATGGGTGGCATGGAAAGAGAGTCATTGGGCTGTAAAACATAAAGAATCACATTGGTGCTTAGATCAACTAGTCCCGATCCCTCTCATAAAACATTTGAAACCTCTGGTGAACTGACAGCTCTAACAAAAGCCACAACAAACCTCAGACCCAGCTCAATGTAGATTGGAATTCTTCTACTTCATCCCCTGCAGCCTGTCACAGGCAGAGGAATTCCTTTTTCTTGAGTCAATAATATTGACAGTCCTTTTACCCACAATTTCTGACATGAAATGAAAAATCGTGTGGTATGCAAGCAAGCAGGGCAATTTGATCCATCAACACAATACATAGTCAGTAGAAGTAAACCCAAATGTGTCCAGAATGTTGGAATTAGCAAATAAGAATTTCAATATAAATATCTTTTTAAAACTAATGGAAAAGGTGGCCGACATGTGGAGAGAGATGGGAAATTTCATTTCAGTCTAGTACTAGCAGCTCTTACCAAATTTTTTAAAAAAGAAAGAAATTCTAGGATTTATAAATACAATATCATAAATATTGATTCATTCACCTTACTTAACAGGAACCTAGAAAAGCAGAAGAAATGATCAGTAAATTCAGAGTCAAATGAATTGGAATTATACAAACTAAAATGAAAGGAGAAAAAAAATGTTTAAATAACTGAGAAAAGCATCCCAAAGCATCAAACGTACATGTGTCGGATTCCTAGAAGTATATTAGGAAGAAAATGGAGCCAAAGAAATGTTTGAAGAGATGGCCAAGAAGTGTCCAAAACTGATGAAAGAGATCAACTCACAAATCCAAGATTAAAAATGTAATGAATCTCAAACAGGATAAATACAAAGTCAAACATCTGAACACCAAAGATAAAGAAAATATCTTAAAAGCAGATAACACACACAATACATTCAGGTGAAAAAAACAATAATAATTGTAGTAGACTTCTCATCAGAAATAAAAGCCATATGACAATGGCATAACTCTTTAAAATGCTGAAGAAAAAAGAAAATTGCCAGTTTAGAACTCTATACCTTATGAGAATAGCCTTCAAAAAAATAAGGTGAAATAAAGTTTGAAACTTGAGAGAATTTGGCTCTAGCAGAAGTGCATTTAAAAAATGCTATAAGAGGGCCTTCCCTGGTGGTCCAGTGGTAAAGAATCCACCTTACAATGCAGGGGACTGGAGTTTGATCCCTGGTCAGGAAGCTAAGATCTCACATGCCGTGGGGCAACTAAGCCTGCGTGCCACTACTGAGCTCGTGCACCTCAACTAGAGAGCCTGCGTGCCACAAACTGCAGAGTCCACATGCCCTGGAGCCTGCACACCACAACTAGAGAGAGAAAACCTGCATGTCACAACTAGAGAGAAGCCCACGCGCCACAACGAAAGATCCCTCATGCCGCAACCAAGATCCCGCGTGCTGCAACTAAGACCCTACACAGCCAAAAATAAATTAAATAAATAAATAAATAATGAATCTTTTTTTAAAATGCTATAAGAGGTTCTTCAGTCTAGATATATCAGACAATACCCCAGTGAAAAATAGGTTACACAGCTCAGGTCACGTGGTCATCTCTTGGTCTCTGTTCAGGTGTTCAGTGTCTGCAAAGTCTCAGTAGCAAACCAAGAGTTGTTTTTTCAAAAGAAGAAGAGTACACTGAGGAAGAGGGTGTGACTTTTCTCCAGCCTTGCTGTTCTGATTTTTCTGTGAGCTCTTTACACACACTCCATATCCCATCCTGATCTGCCATAAACATTTCGAGTATCATTGGATCCACTGGCCCTGAGTCAAATGGTGGAGCTGATTCAAAGAAGCCAGACTTAGGTAAAGACTCTTTTCTTTGCTCTGGAACATATTTCTTGCAAAGATATCTCAAAATGTATCATGAAAATTATAGTTGAAGCAAATAAAACATGTATGATGAGTTATAGCATCCTCTGAAATAGTATAGTAATTCATTTGCTAAACATCCTGTTCCAATCATTTATTGCTGAGTGACAAACCACCCCGAAGTTTAGTAGTTTAAAACTGCAACCATCATTTACTTTACTCACAGATTTGCAATTTTTCATGTCCTTGTGAGACAGGGACAGCTTATATTTGCTCCACACAATGTCAGCTAGAGTAGATTATTTAGTGCTAAATAATGTATGTCCAAGGTGGTTCAAGCTCACAACTGTTAAGCTGGTGACAGCTGTTGGCTGGAGACTTAGTTGAGGCAGTTGTTTGGGGGCCTCCATTCCTCTACTCTGAGCCTCTCCGTGTGGCTGCTTGGGCTCCCTCACAGCCTGGTAGCTCAATTCCAAGAGCAAAAATTCCCATAATACAGAACATGGAAGTCTCCCATCTCCTAAAATCTGGTCCTGGAAACAGTCACAGCATCACTCGCGCTGTGTTCTATTGCTCAAAAAGTCAACAAATCCACCCAGAGTTAAGGGACAGGGCAAAAGTTTCACCTTTTAAGGGGAAAAGTGCCAAAGAAATCCAAGATTATCTTTAAGCCACCAATTACCCTTTAATCCATCCTCTACCCTTTACATCTTCATAACACTTGATAGTTTACAAAACTTTCTCATATGTTTCTCATTTGATTTTCACACCTGCCATTCATGTAGAAAGGATAGAAATATTTATCCCCAGTTTATATAAGAAACTGAGGTTCAGAGATATCGACTATCTCAGCTTATCCTATGATGTCAGAACCTGACTTTAACTTTTCCAATACCAAATCTAGATTTGTTATTATCTTCATTATAATGAAGGCAAAAGATTTCTATTTCAGGCTCAATGTGTACTAGGAACTCTAAATCTCTATTTTTTATGGATAATGAATTTGTCATGCAATCCCAGAATCATGTCATTCTAAAATTAGATAAGAATGCTTCAACCTCACTATTACAATTGTGGGAGGGTCTGGAGACCCTCTTGTCATAAATCAACTTGCCTTGTTTTGTTGGTTTTGGCTCTGGATGTTCAACTTGTCTCAAATACACCAAATCTTTCCTTTTATCAAGTTGTATGTCAAGTCTTGCCTTCACTGCTAAACCTCCTGTAATTGCTGCAGCTGGAGGCTCTGTATCCCTTCTCTGGACTTAGTCCCTGCATCATTTACTGCTCTACAGCTCTTGGTATTTATCATACACTATTTCACATGATGTATTTGAGTACATCTTGCCTCTAAAATTAAGAACCTGGAGGACACAGGCTGTAAGACAGTGACTCCTATTTCTTTCTCATTGCTTACAGGGTCCAGTGTGGCAGTTTATACATTTCAATGACTCAGTAAATACCTGTTGAAGAAATAGATAAGCAATTCCAAGTAAGTGTAGTGCAAATGGTTTCCATAAGTATTGAAACTCTTTTATTTTATTGGTTCTAAATTAGTCTTTCTCGAGCTTTACTAGGCAAGCCCTGTCCTTGGTTATCTAGGATTTAGTACACCACGCAGCATACCCATCCAAATGATAACTTTCAAATTTTTATACACTCTATTCAAATCCCCCGTTTCAGTTTTTGAAAATAAGTTTAAGTTTAAATAATTAAATAAGCAGCCATTCAATAGAAAGAGATCACTGAGATACCATTTAATAAATAAACTGTCTTTATTTTGCTTTAATGGAAAATAAAAATAGAATTTTGTTACCTAAATATAGCTTGTTTTCAGTCGTAAAAACTCATGAGTGGGTTATGTGGAAATAGCTTTCATGAATAGAAGGCAAATTTTTCCTGCTTTCCTCTAACATACATGAATTAGAGCTGCAGAAAATCATGTCTTTAAGCTAAAAACACATTTTAAAAAGATCATTACTGGGACAATGGGTGTGAGATGGCAGCTTACCCTCCAGCATTGTGTTAGTTTAGGTAACACTAGCTACAGTCACAGATTAACCACCAACACTTAGTGGTGTAATGCAGTTTATTTCTCACTCATCCAACAACTCATTGTGGATGTTTCTAGTCTCAGTGACCCAGGGGCTCAGCCTCCTTCCACCTTCAACATATGACTCTCAAGGTTCGTCTGGAAATCAAGAAGAGAACAAAAAAGATTACATAAGACAATCAATCCAATCTTTTAAAAAATGGATTATCAGTTCTTTTGTTCCCTCAGCCAATAAGCAATAAACTAAACATTAACCATTAGAGCTCTAAATTTAAAGATTTTTGGATGAAATGAAAAACTGTTAATGGATATTAAAGGCAGCATAGTTCATGAGCTGCCATATAATTGTCCATATAATAGTCTTTGCATCTCTGCCTTGATGAAAAACTTATAGCTCTACTAAGTAACAGATTGTATTTTTCTTTTGCCATTTTCAAAGGCAGAATTAAGATTCTCTGTTGAAATCAATTTTTATTGTGTTCTATGAAATGTTATTTTCTTCTGAATTAAAGATTTGATTTACTTTTTAATAATTCCATTTAAAACTTAGAGTTTTCAAAATGTGATGCATCCCATGAGAAAATTAACTTGAATTATGTCTTATAAATGACTCCATCACAATCACTCAGGTAAATTCATCTTAATTCAATGCTTATGACTTTAATTACAAATAAACGGATACCATTATATCATTGCATACAATATATAATGGAAATTTTTGGTCAAGATAGTGCCATAACTTTACACTCTGATACACTATTCTGCTCCAAACACATGCCAATAATATGGTTTAAGAAATTTTAAAGAAAAATAATACCCAGGTTTAAAAATATGATATGATAAACAATTCTGTGGTTCATAAATAGCAGAAATACAAATCAATGAGCAAGGCAAAGCTACAGGCCTGGTGGTTTCCTAGTTTAGAAGCAGGCAGTGTTCAGTAAGAGTTTGCTCCTGAATGATATCAATAACAGGGATCTGGACCAGGCATTAAATGAAGGTAGTGGCTATGATGATTCTGCCTTCTCTGATAAAATAGAGGCTCAGAACATACTCCTAATCTTCATCTATGGCTAAGCATTAACACCACGAGTCTAGGGAGCCTAAAGATGGGAAGGGCATTGGGATTAGAAGAACTCATCTTGTCTTTTGATGTCTGGATGCACAAGCACCTCCACAGTCACCAGGAGGGAAAGAATCATCAGCCTAGACTGCACTGTAAGACTGGTTTCTGTACAGCAGAGCTGGGACCCAACGTTGGTAACTACAAAACAGCCGGAAGGGAGGGTAAACAGTGAGAGAGGGAAAAAAAGTAAGAACAACACATCAAACAAAAATGTTTCCACTCAAAATGAGCCTGTAATCCACAGTTTGAAAATATATGAAGAAATTCAATTCTAAGAAAGCCCTCCAGATGAAATTAATTTTGTAAAACAGTCTGACAAACTTTTTTTTAATATAATTGTGGCTGTATTCTTTCCAGTCTTTCTATTTTTATTTATTTAGTTAGTTAGTTAGTTTTGGCTGCATTGGGTCTTCATTGCTGCGTGCGGGCTTTCTCTGGTTGCGGTGAGCCGGGCAACTTTTCCTTGTGGTGTGTGGACTTCTCATTGCAGGGGCTTCTCTTGTTGCGGAGCACAGGCTCTAGGCTCAAGGGCTTCAGTAGTTGTGGCTCACAGCCTCAATAGCTGTGGCTAGTGGGCTCTAGAGCGCAGGCTCAGTAGTTGTGGCGCACGGGCTTAGTTGTTCCGCGACATGTGGGATCTTCCCGGACCAGGGCTCGAACCCGTGTCCCCTGCATTGGCAGGCAGATTCTTAACCACTGTGCCACCAGGGAAGCCCTGACAAAGACTTTTTAAAAGTATGTTTAAGATGACCCAAAGGAAAAAATGATGAGGTCCTATTATTCATTTAAAGCAGGGGTCTACACATTTTCCGGGTAAAGTGACAGGTAGTAAATATTTTTTGGCTTTGCTGGCCATTCTGTCTCTTCCGTAACTACTCAACTCTGTTGTTATAGCAAGAAAGCAGCCGTACATAATGCATAAATGAATGGGTGAGGCTGTGTTCCAATAAGACTGCATTTATAGAAACGTCAGTGAGCCAGATAGGGACTGAACCATGGTTACAGGCTCCTGATTTAAAGAAACATAAAATTATGAAACAAAAATAGGCAGAACTGTGATAGGAACTGGTAGATATAAAAAAGAAAAATAATGAGAAATCTTGAAATAAAAGATATGATCATTAATATAGAACTATGGTCAAAAAAAGAATTGACAAATTGTTTTTAAAAAACAAAGCAAAAAAAAAAAAAAGATATAGTTCTAAAGACCATTAGGGTTTCTGTTGAACTTGGGTAGAAGATAAAAACATTACATGCATTTTAGAGTTTATTAGGAAAAAAAGTATAATTAACTGGTTATGTTTAAAACATATTTAAGGAAAACCATTAAAATAATAATACATTTTATAGCTTCCATCCCAGCAGAGGGGAACAAAAGGAATAGAGTCAGTATGACCAGGTACAAACATCTTGTTCTATGTAGACACACAATAGCATTGCATTTCCCTGCCCATTTGAATTCAACAGTGACCAACTTCTTTTGGTCAGTGAGATGGGGGTGGAAGTGGCCAGTGTCACTTGTAGGTGACAGCCTGAAGAGATGTGGTGTTGGGCATATTCTCTTTTCTCTGCCTCTCCTACAGAAGCACGTGTCCAGATGGAGCCTGCATCAGTTTGAGTTTCTGTGAGTGAATGAGCCAGCCCAGAATGATCTTGTAGAATGAGTAAAAAATAACCTCGATTTGAAGCAACAAAAGTTTGGGTTTTGTTATTCCAGTATCCCAAGATTTTTCTGAGTGATAGGCTTTAGCAGTCCAATTGAAATCATGAAAGGAGAAAGTTCAAGGTAAAGAAAAAAGGTGGTGAACAGAAAACAATGCAATAGTAAGACTAAATACATTATATTGGGTTGGCCAAAAAGTGTCTTCAGTTTTTAAGTAAAAATAAAAGACACATTTTTCATTTTCACCAAGAACTTTATTGAACAATGTATTCACCCTTTTGTTCCACTACGTTCTTCCATTTTTCAGGCAACTTCATAATTCCATCTTCCCAAAACTTTTTATCTTTTTGAACAAACAACTGTTCCCGGTGCCTTTTACAGTCTTCCAGAGAATTGAAATTTTTTTCCATTAAGAGAATTCTGTAAAGACCGAAATAAATGGAAACCTGAAGGTGCAATGCCTGGTGAATAAGGCGGATGAATCAGACTGTTCCCAGCCAAGCTGTAACAGTTTTTGCCTGGTCATCAAACAAACATGCAGTCTTGTGTTATCCTGATGGAAGATTATACGTTTTCTGTTGACTAATTCTGAATGCTTTTCGTCGAGTGCTGCTTTCACTTTGGCTAATTGGGAGCAGTACTTGTGGGAATTAATCGTTTGTTTTTCCGGAATGAGCTCATAATAGAGGACTCCTTTCCAATCCCACCATATACACAACACCACCTTCCTTGTTTGAAGACCAGCATTTGGTGTGGTTTGTGGTGGTTCATCTCACTTGCTCCACGATCTCTTCCATTCCACATTATTGTACAGTATCCACTTTTCATCACCCGTCACAATTTGTTTTAAAAATGGAACATTTTCATTATGTTTAAGTAGAGAATCTCATGCAGAAATATAGTCAAGAAGGTTTTTTTCCGCTTAACTTATGTGGAACCCAAACATCAAAGTGATGAACATAACGAAGCTGGTGCAAATGATTTTCAATGCTTGATTTGGATATTTTGAGTATGTCGGCTATCTCCTACCTGGTATAACATTGATTGTTCTCAACTAATGTCTCAATTTGGTCGCTATCAACTTCAACTGGTCTACCGGACCGTGGAGCATCCTCCAGTGAGAAATCTCCAACACAGAATTCACAAACCACTTTTGACACTTGGGATCAGTCACAGCACCTTCTCCATACACTGCACAAATTGTTTTTTGTATTTCAGTTGCGTTTTTACCTTTCTTGAAATAATAAAGCATAATATGCCGAAAATGTTGCTTTTAATCTTCCATCTTCAATATTAAAATGGGTACACAAAAATTCACCAATTTTAATGTCTTTTTTTAAAGTTTATTTATTTATTTTATTTTTGGCTGCGTTGGGTCTTCGTTGCTATTCACAGGCTTTCTCTAGTTGCGGCGAGCAGGGGCTACTCTTCGTTGCGGTGCATGGGCTTCTTATTGCGGTGGCTTCTCTTGTTGCGGAGCACAGGCTCTAGGTGTGCGGGCTTCAGTAGTTGTGGCACACAGACTCAGTAGTTGTGGCTCGTGGGCGCCAGAGTGGCAGGCTCAGTAGTTGTGGCACACGGTCTTAGTTGCTCCGTGGCATGTGGGATCTTCCCAGACCAGAGCTCAAACCCATGTCCCCTGCATTGGCAGGCGGATTCTTAACCACTGAGCCACCAGGGAAGCCAGATAAGTCTTCTATTAAATGCACGCTGATATGACAGCTGTCGCATACAATCTAACAAAATTGTTTCGAATGAAGTTAAAGACAACTAAGTGCTACTAGAGCCATCTTATGGGAAAAAAAACCTAATGAACCTTTTGGCCAACCCAATAAATCACAATAAAATCTAAGTAGATTAAACTCATCTATTAAGAGAAAGACTTGGACAGAAATTAAAATTATATGCTTCTTAATAACAGGCTTTAAAAACACACCCAAACACTGTGCATTAGCTCAAATTTTCTAAGAAGCAGACACAAAGACAGGATTCAATGTGTAGGAAATTTATTGCATGAACACCTGTGCAGACAAAAGGGAAAGGTGCAGAATGTGGGGAGCCTTCTAACTGTGATGCAGGTCTGAACCCTGTGCAGGACAGGAGGCAGGAAGGACCCATCAGGAGGGTCTGGATTGCAGTGCAGTTCCAGGAATTTGTGACACTAATTGAGAGTCCCTGAGTCAGTCACCTGTTTTAAGAGCTCTACATGCCAGAGAAGTACACCTGCATTAGTTCCACTGATCTGCTCAGTCTTCTGCTTGAGTGGCCAGTGGAAAACCTGGCTCATCATGAACATGGTGGTGGATCCAGAGGAGCAGCTGCTGGGGCACCTGGTCAATTATGCTTCCTGATCAGGAGACCTGAGCCACACGTTTCCATGGCTACCAAAACCAGAAAGTTACATATAAAGGGAAGGGAAATTTCTATCAAACAAAACCTTAACAAAGGAAAGCAGCATAAGAATATTGATATTAGACAAAATAGTTAAAGGCTAAAAACATCTAAAGGACTAAAGAAAGAAACTAAATAATGGTGTTGCAGGGGAAAAAATGGGGCGAGAGAGGATGGTCATGTCCCAGGTCTCAGGTGAGTCCCTGGGATGGGCCACCAAGTGAGGGTCTTCAGCTTCACGCAGGAAGGAATTCAAGAGTGAGCCATGAGCAAAGTGAAAGCAGGTTTATTTAGAGAGCTACACACTCCATAGATAGAATGTGGTTCGTCTCAGAAAGTGAGACGAGGCCCAGGCTGTGCGGGGTAATTTCATAGGCTAATGAGTGGGAGGATTATCCCAACTATTTTGGGGAAGAGGTGGGGATTGCCGGGGAACTGGGCCACTGCCCACTTTTTGGCCTATTATGGGCAGCTTCAGAACTGTCATGGTGCTGGTGGGTGTGTCATGTGGCTAATGTATTACAATGAGTGTATAATGAGGCTCAAGGTCCACTGGAAGTCAAATCTTCTGCTGTCTTGGACCTAGTTGGTTCTAACCAGTTTATGTTGTATCCTCAAAAGCTGTGTCATTCTTTTAAAGGTTGTGTTCTACCCTCTTCCCTCCTGTCTCAATAGTTCCAAAAGGAACCCATGGTGGCTTAACACTGTGTCAGCCCAGCTAAACTGGAGCTTGGCTTCTCAGAATTCCTTTCCACGTTTGTTTCGAGATGAGGGGTGGTGTCAATAGAAATTCGCATGAAATTGGGAAGGCAGAAGTTGTAATAGTCACCTTTGTGCTCAGCTCAGCTGCTACAGCACCTGGGACAGCTCCTGGGCCCAGAGCTTCTCTGAATTCTGCACCAATGTCCACAGTTGGACAGCTGGGGCAAAGGGCACCAGCTTCTTCTGCAGGTCAGCTGCATCACAACAAGGTCAAGGCTTGCAGGCAGTGAGATACAGACACAGGTTCCAGCTTGTGCCCACCATGTTCCTATTTATTCTTGCTCTGCCCACTTCATGGCCATTTCCTTCCTGGCTCTTGCCCCGCTGCCCTCAGGCCCAGCACCAGAGGAGACACAGACAGTTTAATCAGAGTCCACGGTCACATTCGGTCAAACTCCTGTACTGAATCCCTCCTTCAACATTCCGCACAGACGGTCTGATTCTCTGACCTTGCCCTAACTGATAGAGAAGAATCATCAAAGACAATGGGATGATTAAGAGGGATAACAAAGAGAAACTCAAAAAAACACAGTCGTGGTAGAATTTAACACACTTCTATTAGAAACTGAAATATCAAGCAGACAAAAAAATAGTAAATATATAAAAGATCTGAACAACAATATTAACAATATTGATTTAACATGTATAAAAATGTTTATACATGTTAAATATATATAATATAATATATTTTATACATGTATTAGGTATATATATATGCCCAGAAAATAAAAAAAAAAAATTTTGTACACAAAGAATATTGTCCACAAAATGTTTCAATAAACTGTAAAGAAATTATATTATATACGACATGTTTTCAGATCATAATTAAACTAAGTTAGAAACTATCAATAAAAATATAGTAAAACATTTATGTGTGTGTGGAAACTAAAAACTGCTAACTAATCTTTGAACCAAAGAGGAAACAACGATGGAAATTACAAAATATTTAGAATGATTTTTCTACATGCTATGTATAAAAATGTGTGTGGTAAAGCTAAAGTACATTTACAGCAAGTTTGTAAAATTAAGTGCATGTCTTAAAAACAAAACAAAATGAAAATGAATTTTAAAATATGCACCAAGTATTCAGCTAAAAAAAACTAAAAAAGAATGGTTTACTTTATTTTTTTTTACTAAAGAAAGTAGAAGGAAGGAAATAATAAAAATAAGGGGACAACTAATAAATGCAAAGCTAAGAAACATGGAGTGGATTAAGAAAACCAGGTTGAACCTCCAGAAAGACTATTCAAGAAACAAAGAAAGAGAGATGATATGCCAAACAATGTTAAATTAAAAGAGGACCAACCACAGATACTTGAAAGATTCTAAAAAGTCATAGGACGTACTAGGACAATTTTTTGGCAATAAAAAAATTTATAATTTTGATGAAATGGACAATATTTAGAAAAATATAAATCACTAAAACTCAAGATGAAATGGAAAACCACAATAAAGCAATGAACCTTACAGAAATTGGATTATTAATAGTTAGATTATTTGTTAGATTCCACAAATGATCCAAGGCCCAGCTGGCTTTCAAGGTAACCTTGACTCCAAGGAAAAAATTATTGTTTTATATAAACTGTTACAGAAAACCACAGGAACAATAACAACGAAGCAACAGTCAACACCACCAAGGAATATACAAGAAAAGTGTAACCAATCTCACATATAAACATAGATGCTAAAACACAAAATGAAATGCAAGCAAGTACAAGTAAGCTATTAAAAATTAATATATCATGAACAAGAAAAATTTATCTCAGGTGTCAAGATGGTTCAACATCAGAAAATCTATTATTTATACATCATAGTAACAAGTGAAAGAGAAAAATGGTACAATCATCAAAGTAGGTGCTGAAAATATAATAAATTGTTTAAAATTATGCTTATAATTTAAAATTTTTAGTAAACTTGGAAAAGAAGGTTATTTCCTTAGTCAATGAAGAATATCTGTGAAAAACCTAAAGCAAGCATTATCTTTAATTGTAAAGACTTAAACGCATTATTTTAAATCAAAAATAAGATAAAGGGCTTCCCTGGTGGCGCAGTGGTTGAGAATCTGCCTGCTAATGCAGGGGACACGGGTGCGAGCCCTGGTCTGGGAAGATCCCACATGCCGCGGAGCAACTGGGCCCGTGAGCCACAACTGCTGAGCCTGCGCGTCTGGAGCCTGTGCCCCACAACGGGAGGGGCCGCGATAGTGAGAGGCCCGCGCACCACGATGAAGAGTGGCCCCCGCTTGCCGCAACTAGAGAAAGCCCTCGCACGAAACGAAGACCCAACACAGCTAAAAATAAAATAAATAAATAAATAAATAAATAAATAAATAGAGTAGCTATAAAAAAAAAATAAGATAAAGATGACTATCATTACCATTTTATTTAACATTTTATTGGAAATTCTAGCTACTGCACTAAGATAAGTAAAAAGTAAAAGATACAAGTATTAAAAAGACGTGACTATCTTTATTTAGAGATGACCCAATTGCATGGAAAATCCATAAAATATACAAATTATTTAAAATATTGACAAGTCAAAAAAGTTCACTGGTTGTGTTATCAGTGCACAAAATCAATAGCAGTTCAATACTCTAACAATAACCACTTAGAAAATATAAAAGCAAACAAGATTCCATTCAAAATAGCTTCAAAACCTGTAGATGTTAGGGTTCTACCCAACAAAATATGGATGGGGAGACTCAAAAATATGAAGTTTCAATTTCCCCCAAATTCATCTATAAATTCAATGTGATTACAATAAAAACTCTAACACATTTTTAAGGAATTTGGCATACTTATCCTAAAATTTACTTGGAAAATTAAAAGGCCAGGAATAGTCTAGACAATTCTGAGAATGAGCATTAAAGAGGGACTTGTTCTATGAGATAGAACTTCCTATATTATTGTAATTAAAACAGTGATGTATTAAGCCAAGGATAGGCAAATTGACAAATCATACAGAATACAAAGATCGGAAACAGACCCAGACATACATCAAAAAAGTATTGTGTAATACAAGTATCCTTACAAATTAGTCAGAAACCACGAATTATCCAACAAATGGTACAGGGACGGTTGGTTTTCCTTATGTGGGAAACATCAGGTATCTACCCCTACTATACACAAAAATAAATTTCAAGTTCAGTACATACCTAAAAGTGAAAATTAAAACTTTAAGAAGAAAAAATGTAAAAAAAAAAAAACCTGTGAGCTTGAAGAAGGGGAGAATTTCTTAAATGACACTTAATGATCTTTTTTTATTTAAATGAATAGCTGTATTTGACCAGTGGACATTGCATCTCTGCATGACTAATTTTCTAATTTCTAAGCTCTAATAAACATTTAAAAAACTTAAAATTCTAATTACTTTTATGTCAAAGATATTTGTTGTCATGCTTCCACTGTTGAAAACGTTTATATAGCGTTACCCAGAGTAACTCCTGTCACTTCTGAAATGCGCAGCAAATGTAAATCAGATGAAATGCCAGGGCTTAGCTTTTATGGTGTCAGTGCATCAGTGACAGTGCAGGAGTTCTGTTCCACACAGAATCAAGTCAAACAGAATCCTCACGGGAGTTCAGTGTGTGTTCTGTGAGCTACAGTCTCAGCCCAGGCCCACATCATCCAAAATGTACCTTCTAGTTACATTTTCTTTCCTAACCCTGCTCCTTAATTATTCGGCATAGACAATTTTTCCAGGCCAGTAGTAAGGACTTTTTTAATCCGCTGGAGAATGGTGGTGTTCGGAGCTTGGGAAGTCTAAATTACTAGCCCTGTTACCCTCCCATCCCTAGTACCATATGGTTGAAATATGCTGAAGGGAAAAGCAGCAGATGGTTTATTTCTCTCCCTAGAAATTTCGATTTAGTAGTGACATACTTGGTAGCAGTTTGAAATGGAGAGGCAGCATTTAAAGAAAGCTGAATTAAGTTGTTCTATTAAATTCTGCAGACACACCGGTGCAAAAGGGGGCAGTTCCAGCACCTCCCACTGTCACCATAGGAAGAAACATGGTGTCAGAGAAACGGAGACATGGAGACAAGGGATTCCCTCAGAGTGAAGAGAGTCACAGCACCCAGTGACATTTACAAGGAAAGAGGTAAATGAAAAGAATCATTAACCATAAAATTTCTCACCTTCCACTGCGCTTCAATTACAACCCGAGTCAATGGAGTGACTACATTCAGTTAAGTGATTAGAAGAATAAACCATGTTCTGTCCAATTCAGAATACGCTTTTGTTGCATTTTTGATTGCCTATATAATTATTATAGCACCTGTATGCTTTTGATGCCATGACAAGATTTTGGATTAGGATAGAAGGGGAGAAATTTGCTATTTGTGTGTGTGTGTGTGTGTGTGTGTGTGTGTGTGTGTGTGTGTGTGTTCGTTCATCTGGCTGTCTCTACAGACAGGATTCACAGTAGAAATCAAGCAGATTTTGGAATCAGATGATCCTAGGTTGAATCCTACTTCCTCCAAGTACGTATTGTGACCTAGACAAGTTACTTAGTGAATCTCAGTTTTCTTACCTGTAAAATAGAAATTATAATACCTACCAGACATTAGTTAAAAGAAAGGATTGCTTAAATACATAAAGTATAATAATAACATAACACAATAAAAAATTGTCTTCTCTACTGGTGGGGCAAACTGATAATGGACTGCCAGTTCCTTAGTATTCTTACCAGCCTTTTAAATCTTTTGGGAAATGTTATTTTCTGAAGGTACTGAAATATGTCTACAATTAGCTATTAACCACATGAAAGAAAATTCCTTAAAATATAATTAACTATTTTGTTCTTGTTACACTTAAAGTTTGTGCTCATCACAATTAAAATTTACCGAATCTTTTAAACTGGTTTAAAGGCTGTTTATATGAATTTCTACCTAGATATAGCCACATCTATCAACTAGAACATACTACTGCACTTCACAGGGATCTTCTGAGTCTTGTGAAATATTGAGCATGTTCTTGATTGAAAATCTAGAATCCAGAAAATAAAAGGTTCTTAGTTTTAATTTCAGAAGGCTTAATCTAAAATCCACACACAATAGATTAGACTGTAAGATCTTCATCAATAGATTGAAAGCCTTTGCTTTAGACGACCCCATTTCTTTTGTTCATTCAGTTATTTATCGATTTATTCAATCAAGAAGTAATTACCAAGAGGCAACTAGATTGTAATTACGCTTCTATTTGGCCCCTAGAGAAACAAGTAGCTCACACTCCAGGATCTTCCATCTCCATAGCGGTTCATCACCCAACTGCCTTCTTCCATTTAAGCCTCTTCAGAATTACCAATTCCTCCCAGAAATCAAACTTCATGCAAATCTGCACACTCTCCTTGACACTCCTGTATTTAATCACACAACCCTCGGGAATCCCTGAAGTCCCTCCTTCATAGACACATTAATAAGTTGTGCAATGACCAGTATAACTCACCAACTCATTCAGTATTTTCTAGGTATCTGTGTTATTTGCACTGATATCAATGGTATTTTTAGAAAGGAAAGAGATTACTGATTAACTTGCGCCTTGTAAGATAAACAAGGCTGTCACACAAAAGTTATCTAGTTCCTTTGTGATCATAAATACTAACTCCTTAGCTGTATTTCTTTTCCCGTTGAAGGCAATAGTTATTATAAGAATATAGAATGACTATGGGTTGGACACAGGGATCGCTTGCTTTTAAGAGCTAGAACAAGTCAGGGGAGACAGTTTCAGGAGAGCAGGGAGATTTAACTGTGAACCCTTGGAGGGGGGTGTGTGACGGTGCTTCGCGGGGATAACGGGATGACCTAGAAGGAAATTGTGATGGGATGACCCCTTCTTCCGTGCCATTAAATCACTTGAACTCGTGTTAAGTAAAATTAAAATATTCGAAGGAAATAAAAGTGATACAAATTTGAGATGGCCACAAAGGAGTGAAAGAAAACTCACCTATTGGGTCAACTATAGGTTTTGTTATAATTCAGCAGCCAAAATCCTTGCAAATCTTTCTTTGGTTGGTTCTCACCACCAACAGGTCTCCATCTGCCTACTCCAAAAATTTCACAGATTATCGTTCTAACTGCTTTCCTAGTTGATATATTAATCACTGATCATTTACTAACCCATTATTACAATAGGTTCTACTTTTATTTGACTATCACATCATTTTTGGAACTTTTAATTTAAGTTCAATACTCATACAAAAAGCACATGTATCCTAAATGTACTACTTGATGGATTTTCACACAATGAACACAGCTGGGTAAGTAGAGCCCAGACAAAAATTCAGAACATTGCCAGCACCCCAGAAGCCTTCTGTAGAGGAGGGTAACAGTTATCCTGACTTCTAACAACCCAGATTAGTTTTGCCAGTTTTTACACTTTATATAAATGCAGTCATACGGTGTGTATTCTTTTGTGTGTCTGACTTTTTTCACTTAATATAACATTTGTGAGGTTCATCCATACCACTGCAAGTAGGGGTAGGTCTTTTGCTTTCATTGCCAAATGGCATGATGTTATGTGAATGTACCACAATTTCTTTTTCCATGCTAATGTTAAGGCCATTTGAGTGCTTTTCATTTTGGAGCTACTATGATAAGTACTACTATGAACATTCTAGTGCTGTAAAACCACAGTGAGCTACCGCATAAAGCAATGTTTCTTGGGAAACAATATGTTTACATTTTCAATTTACTAAATGCTTACTTGTTATTTGCTACACACTAGCCCATGCTCTCACTACTTTATAAGTATTTATTTATTTTATGATGCTCTTGACCATCTTTTGAGGTTGCTACTATTATTATTCCAATTTAACTTCTGAGGAATTAAGATAGCACAAGATTCTGGAAAACCAGAATTTGAATCCAGGCAGCCTGGCACTGAAGTCTGAGATTGACTTTTTAAAATATATCTAATAAACATAAATACATATTGAATAATTATTAGTTGCCTTCATTTCTTGGCACCTGGGGAGACAATAGGGGTTAGACAGAGTCCAGGGCATCCACCTTGTGTGAAACTCTGGGATATTCCCTAGTCATAGGAACTTTTTATTTTTCTTTCCTTGGCTCCTGTGTATTCGCCTAACTTTTTTCCTTTCCACAGAAACTGAGCTTCTAAGGAGGTTCTCTCTGCTCCCCACCCAATGGTTTCACAATTTCTCCCTGCTTTCTCATACGCGTTGGGAGATTCTGTGCCAGCAGAATTGGGAGGTCTACATGTTCTTCCTTCTTAGGACAGCCTACTCACAGCTGTTTTCCCATCTCACGGCAAGATAAGAAGCATAAATGTATATTCTCCCAGTATTTATCACTCTCTTATTCATATCACAAATTTACTTAGCACTTACTATGGGCCCAGAAAGTGCTAAGCATTATGGTAAATATAAAATGGAATAAGACAGAATCAATGACCTTAAGAAGCATACAGTCTAAGAGAAGAAATAGGATTTCATTTTGAAAAGTATGGTATATGAAACATATGTGAAAAAGGGGTGATATTAAAAAGGTTTAACACCTATGAAGGCATAAACACTGGTCAATTAGGGTGCATTTCAGGTGCAGACAAAGGCATGGCTGACCAGTTGGGTAGCCCCTGAATAGCAGCCTGATGTGTCTGAGGGATGGGACTGGACGGGAGGCTGTGGCCAGAGCAGGGAACACCTCGGATGCCGAGTAACGTGCCTTGACTTTATTCTCTAAGCCCCACGGAGCCACAGAGCAGCCCTGCCCATGCTTAAGCTACAACAGGGCTATGTTTTGGGCCTTGTTTCTCAGCCCTTTAGCCTACTGGAGACCCAAAGCCACAGAATAAAGAGGATTGTTCTTTCCTATTCTTGTGACTATTTCTCAACAACCCATGACCCTAGAATTTTTCCACTCACTACAGCTTGCTCAAAGCCCACACAGAGCAGATCTGGTGAGCTCTGTTTGGACATTTGGAATATTGCAGAGCTGTTATCCCTCGAGAAGCCAACAGCCAGCTGAGTCTTTGACTTGTGTGTGCCAAAGAACAACTGAAATGAAAACAGCACAAACGGACGCACAAAGCAACTGGAATGTCCCGCAGCCAGCTTGCCGCTCTGACACTTGTGCTCCTTTTCACAATGTTTCCCACTTTTGAAGCTACTAAGTAAGCCAAGGAAGCAAAGGTTAAGCTGGGGGCTGGGCCCGTCCCAGTGGAGTGAAACAAGCAAAGGAATGGGGAAAGAGATCTCAAAGAGACACTTCTTTTGAATTAACCTCCATAAGCATGTCCCCTTTAGCACTCTTATTTTTTCTTGAATCTGTCCTTTTGGGAAATGGTTTGTTAATTCTTCCCATATGAACTGAGCGCCGTTTCATCCACCAAGGATTAGTTGCCTAAGTGCATCAGCTTGGTTTATAAAACAGGGTTGAAAATCTCTTGGCTCTCTCTGCAGGGAGGATGGCATGGTAGAGACAAGTGTGAGCACCTGTCTGAGACTCCTTTGGGTGTGACTTTGGGCTACACAACACACCTGCTCTAAGGTCTTGGGAGGGTTTCTTACGGTCATTTTTGTCATCTGTAAAATGAAGATGATGATGTGAACTACCTCGTGTGGAGTACCGAAGATTAAATGAGTTACAATATGTGTAGAAAAGAACTTGACATATAGTAAGCACACAAAATGTGAGTTGTTTCTATTATAAGTATTAAGATTCTGTGTTTTCCTATGTCTCTTTCTATTCCTCAATAAGAAATTATAGCTACCCCTTTGTTAATGAAGCCTAGCTATCTATTACCACAAACTCCTAAAGATGCATGTATCTCTCCAAACCATAAGTCACTAAAAGAAATACTAAAACTTTTAGAAATGTAATAGAAACTCAGAGGTTTTTGCATACATTTTCCTCTGAAATGGTAGGTCTCTGTAAAGCCCTCTTTCTAATTATCTGGACAAGCCAGGGTTCTCTGAATGAAAACAACTAATCTAAGATAAGATCATTAAAATACCTGCTAGCTTACTGGATGAAAATGTTTAATCAATATTATTGATTATTCCTAAAAGAGTAATTGCGAGGGTGTGTCATCTGGCTGAACAAGTAACCCTCTCCTCCTCACCACTCCTCAAAGTGTGCTTGCAAAGATGTGCTTTGCAGAGAGAACCTTTCCAGAGAGAGCAACAATGGTTAGGGATGAACTTTACAGTTATAAACACCCATTAAAGATGGGAAGTTCACACAGATGCTGAGAAATGGGAAAAACCATCTACCCAGAAATCATGTGACTTGGATTGCACTATTGATTTGGGGAGTGCCTTTCTGTTCAACTACAGCACAATTCCCTTGCTTTTTGCTTCAAGGGGGTCATCTGTAAGATGTTATGTTTTCCTTACAGTGACTCTGAGACATTTAACCAGGTGAAAAACAAAATAAAACTGTGAAGTGCTTTGAGTTCCACAAAGCAATCAAGGACAGATACTAGAGAGTATCACCCATATCGACAGATGGCACTCTGTTAGTTTCAGTAAGATATTCAGGACCAGCTAATTGTTATTTTATGAGGAAGTAGGTCAGCAGGAAGCATCAAGCTACCAAAAAACAAAAACCACATATACCAACAAGAACAACAAAAAATACTAGCATGTGTGTGATGAACAATTCTTTGAATTATTCATTTTCATCACTGATTGCTTAATTGAGTCGTATAGGTACAAAACTCCAAAGCACCCTCTGGAACTCAAGATATAGCAAGTCTTTCCAGCTTGGAAGAATCTATCTGAAATATACAAAGGGCTCTGTTTTAAAAGGGAACCTGGCTAGGAGGACATAAGGAACCTTTTCACAGCTTCTCACCCAAATTTGTTTAAAATTAAAGAAACAGTTGAAAATACAATGCAAGGAAATTAAGACTCTTGGGCAAACCTCAGCCAGAATCTGGGAGGGATTTCCAGGAACGTCAAACTACTGGGCAGAGAGAAGAGCCCTGAGAGCAGGGTGCGCTCGGTGTTTTAGTTGTTCACAGACAACAACTTTCCAGATGGGCAGAAAGTCAGGAATGGAGATTCAGGAAAAAAAGACTCCATCATAAGCCAATGGAATTGTCAGGTAGAACATAACAGTAATAATCGGGCTAAAAGGTGGTATATTAGCTTGTCTAACAGTAGAAAAATAGTGGTGCTAAGGTCTACTGACATACCATTTGCATAGAAAAAATAGGCTATTTATTTAAGTGAGGGTAGAGACAAAAACTTCAAAACCTACAATAAATTGAAAATGGTGCAATTAAAGGAAAGGGGTAAAGGAACATAATTCTTAACTCCTATATTAAAAACAGACCCCTTGAAATTACTTAAACTACTTTAGAATGATGTTTGTCATCCTCTAAAGGATGTGAGAAAATATTTCCTGTATGAAATAGGAGAGAAAGTTATGAAGAGAATGAAAGAAAAGAAAGTCAGATAAGATTATGAGACATGAGTGATGACCAAAAGACATACACGAAAACTAAAAATGCAGTTGTAACTCAGAAATTCCACTCCTGGGTGGGCACCTAACCCTGGAAACATTCTTACACAGGTGTGTGAGGGGTTATAAGTAGGGATGCTTATCATGTGGTAATTTATCATAGCAAAATCTGACAAAAACCCTAATGTCCATCAGGAAAATAAAGAATAAATAAATAATTTTTAAACATTTTAAATATTTAATAGTTGAATTAAATCCACAACAAAAGCAATAAGCCCCAGAATTTGCATTATGGAAAATCAAATCAGAGATCTTAAGGACAAACTTGAGTAGTTTTCTCAGAACGCAGAGGAAAATGAAGAAAAAATGAAAATTCTAAGAAATAAGACTATAGTCATGGAAGACAGAGAACCAAAACACAACCCAAGAGTTATAGGTAATCTCAAGAAAAAGAAAACTACTGGAATAGATGTGATCATAAAAATATTCCGGGGGGGGGGGAATCAATGAATAACTGCACTAAATGATCTGAGTATTAAGATCAAAAGTGTTCACCATATTCAAGGCAAAAATTCATGACAAACAAGAAATAGAACCACACTGAATTATGTTCTGGAAAAAAAAAAAACTTCGAATTCAATGATTAAGAAAGTTTATTTTAAGCATTCAGGAAGGAAAAGAATTAATGACTTCTAATAAAATTGAACCACATGCTATTTATAAGACTTTATTTTCCACAAACAAAATTATGGAAATCAATGTAACAACATCTCTTAAGGGAAAAATTGTGAGAGTAGAAGTTTCAAAAATTGTGTTCCCAGAGAATTTGACCTTCAGGTAGGAAGGAAACAGATAGTCTCAGGTTTGCAAGAGCTCAGAAAATGAAATATCCATGTGAAAAGGTCAAAGTTGTACTCCTATCAACCAAGAGATAAATCCTAACAAAGACCTCAAACAAAGGAAGTTAGGGCATCCATCAGACCTGTTCAACAGAAAGGTAATCTCAAGAACTGTTGCTAATATTGTTACAGAACAGAAGGCAAACATATCAAGTATTTAGTGTAATTATCTAGGTCTATAATTATACATTATTGTAAGGGAAATACAAAAGTGAGGAAAGGTCAAAGCTGAGAAGGAAAATGAGCAAAATTCCTCATTGTGTATGAAGGTAGTCAAAATCTATCTTGTCTTTTATTATCCTGATAATTAAAAATATGAGTAAAAGTACAATTTTGAAAAATCCAAAGGTAATCTTTATACAAAACAAATACTAGAGAGTGTAAAAGCTTATGACATAGTGATATTACTAAGAAAACATGAGGAAAGTCACCAATCAAGAAAAAAGAAATGAGTAAACATATCAGTTACCATAATAATTGGAGTAACTGAGAACTCTGTAATAGAAGGCAAAAACAATTCAGATCTAGTTTCAAAACCATGAATCACATGATACTTATGAGAGAAACTCTGAAACAAACTGGCACAGACAAGTTAAAAGAATCTGCAAGTATACATCAGGCTTTCACAAAAGAAAACAGGAGACAATAATTTCAGAAAAGGCAAATGATATTAATGGTGACCAAAGGGTCATCACATATTAATAGAGATACGTATCTCAAGAAAACAATAATCATTCAATTTTATAAGTGGAATGAGATAATATCTCTACAGAGAGAGCAAGTATTTGAAATGTGGAAAGGAAACCATGTCCTTATTTATGGGAGACTTCAACACATCTGTCTTAGCCCTTGATAAATAAATAAATATGCCATGTATATATATGTATATGTATATGTATATGTATGTGTGTATGTATAAACAGAACCCTTTTACTATCTCAGATTTATTATCTCACTGCTTTTGTGGGTCAGGATTCCAGGCCCATCTTATCTGGGTCCTCTGCTCAGGGACTCACAAGGCTACATCCAAGGTGTTATTACTGGGGCTGGGGTCTCACTGGGGGCTCAGGGTCCTCTCCCCAGCTCATGTCTTTGTTGGCAGAATTCATTATCTTGCAACTGTAGAACTCATGGCAGCTTGCTTTTTTCAGGACAACAGAAGTGTGCTGTTGCTATCAATCTCAACTTCATTCATCTCTGATCTCTAGACCCTCTTTTAAAAGACTCACCTGATTAGGTCAGGTCCACTCAGGATAATCTCCTTTAAAAAAAAAAAAATCTACTTGTTTAAACTGAAAACAGAAACAAAAATAGTTCACCCATTTCTCCCACCTCCCACTCCTCACCTCTGAGAACCACCAATCTGTTCTTTGTATCTATGAGCCTGGTTTTATTTTAACATATATATTTTTTAGATTCCACATCCACATGTAGGATAAATCAACTGGTATTTGTCTTTCTCTGTCTGACATATTTCACTTAGCATAATGCCCTCGAGTTCCATCATGCTGTAGCAAAAGGCAAGATTTCATTCTTTTTTTATGACTGAATAATATTTAATTGTACAATGTATATATAGTTGTCCTTCAGTGTTCCCAGGGGACTGGTTCCAGGACACCCCACACCAAAATCCCCTGGATGCTCAAGTCGCATGTAAAGTGGCACAGTACAATGAATACAGTTGGCCCTCCATATCGTTGGATGCCCCTCAGACCCAACCAACCACGGACTGAAATTTGTTGAATCCAAGATGTCAAACTAATGGAATTGAGGGCAGACTTTATCCTACAATTTCTTTATTCATTTATCTACTGATGGACACTTAGGTTGTTTCCATATCTTGGCTATTGTAAATAATGCTGCAATGTACATGGGGGTGCATATATCTTTTCAAGTTAATGCTTTCATTTCCTTCAGATAAATACCCAGAAGTGGAATTGCTGGATAATTTGGATCACACGGTAGTTCTATTTTTCATTTTTTGAGGAAACTCCATACGGTTTTCCATAGTGGCTACACCAATTTACGTTCCCACCAACAGTGTAGGAGGGTTCTTTTTCCTCAACATCCTCACCTACATTTTTATTTCTAGTCTTTTTGATAATAGCCATTGTAACAGGTGTGTGCTGATATCTCATAGTGCTTTCTATGTGCATTTCCCTGATGATTAGTGATGTTGAGCATCTTTTCATGCACCTGTGGCCATCTGCATGTCTTCCTCAGAAAGCTGTCTATTCAGATATTCTGTCCATTTTTTAAGAATCAGGTTTATTTCTTGCTAAAAAGAAAAGAGAGAGAGAGAGAGAGAGAGAGAGAGAGAGACTCTCCTTTCCCCATTTTATATTCCTGACTGCTTTGTAGTAAATTAATCAACAATATATGTGGGTTTATTTCTGGGTTATTTGTTCAGGGCCATTGATCTATGTGTCTGTTTTATGCCAGTACCATACTGATTTAATTACTGTAGCTTTGTAATATAATTTGAAATCAGGGCACATAATGCCTCCAGCTTTTTCTTCTTCCTCAAGATTGGTTTGGCTATTTGGGGTCTTTTATGATACCATACAAATATTAGAATTGCTTGTTCTATTTCTGTAAAAAATGCCATTGGTATTTTGACAGGGATTTCACTGAATCTGTAGATTGCTTGGACAGTATAGACATTTTAAAAATATTAATTCTTCTTAACCATGAGCACAAAAAAAATCTTTCCATTTCTTTATGTCTTCTTCAATTTCTTTCATTAATGTCTTGTAGTTTTCAATGTACATGTCTTTCACCTCCTTAGTTAAATTTATTCCTATTTTCTTCTTTTTGATGAAATTCTAAATGGGACTGTTTACTTAATTTCTCTTTGTGATAGTTCATTATTCATGTGTAATAATGCAAGGGATTTTTGCATATTGATTTTGTATCCTGCAACTTCGCTGAATTCATACTAGTTCTAACAGTTTTTTAATGTAGTCTTTAAGGTTTTCTGTATATAATATCATGTCATCTGCATATAGTGACAGTTTTACTTCATCCTTTCTAATTTGGATGTCTTTTATTTCTTTTTTGTGCCTAATTGCTCTGTCTAAGACTTACAATACTATGGTGAATAAAAGTGGCAAGAGTGGACATCCTTCTCTTGTTCCTGATTTTAGTGGAAAATCTTTCACTTTTTCACTGTTGAATATAATGTTAGCTGTGGGTTTCTCAAATATGGTCTTTATTATGTAGAAGTACATTCCTTTTATATACGCTTTGTTGAGATTTTTTATCATAAATGGATGTTGGCTTTTGTCAAATGTTTTTCTGCATCTATTGAGATGATCATATTATTTTTATCCTTCATTTTGTTAATTGTTGTATCACACTGACTGATTTTCAGATGTTGAACCATCCTTGTATCCCTGGGATAAATCCCACTTGATCATGGTGTTTATCACAGTGTACGATATTGTTAAGGTATTGTTGAATTCCATTTATTAATATTTTGTTGAGGATTTTGCATCTATGTTCATCAGGTATATTGGCCTGCAACTTTCTTTTCTTGTGTCTTCCATGTCTGGTATTGGTATCAGGTTAATGCTGGCCTTGTAAAATGAGTTTGGAAGAGATCTCCCCTTTTCTATTTTTTGGAAGAATTTGAGAAGGACTGGTATTAATTCTTCTTGGCATGTTGATAGAATACACCAGTAAAGCCATCTGGTCCTGGATTTTTGTTTGTTGGGAGGTGTTTGATAACTGATTCAATCTCCTTAGTAGTAACTGCTCTGTTCATATTTTCTATTTCATCATGATTCAGTCTTGGTAGGTTGTATGATTCTAGAAATTTATCCTAGAAACATAAGTAGATTGTCCAATTTGTTAATATAATTGTTCATATTAGTCTCTTTTGATCATTTGTGTTTCTGTGGTGTCAGTTGTAATACCTTCTCTTTGATTTTTGATTGTATTAATTTCAGTTTTCTCTCTTATTTTCTTGGTGAGTCTAGATAAAGATTTGTCAATTTTGTTTATCTTTCAAAGAACCAGCTTTAGTTTCATAGATATTTTCTATTGTCTTTTTAGTCACATGTCATTTATTTCTGCTCTAATATTTGTTATTTCCTTCCTTCTCCTGACTTTGAGTTTTGCTTGTTCTTCTTTTTCTAGTTTTTTTTTAATTTTTACTTATTATTTATTTATTTATTTATTTTTGGCTGTGTTGGGTTTTCATTTCTGTGCGAGGGCTTTCTCTAGTTGTGGCAAGCGGAGGCCACTCTTCATCGCGGTGCGCGGGCCTCTCACTATCGCGGCCTCTCTTGTTGTGGAGCACAGGCTCCAGACACGCAGGCTCAGTAGTTGTGGCTCACGGGCCTAGTTGCTCCGCGACATGTGGGGTCTTCCCAGACCAGGGCTTGAACCCGTGTCCCCTGCATTAGCAGGCAGATTCTCAACCACTGCGCCACCAGGGAAGCCCCCTTTTTCTAGTTTTTTGAGGTGTAAAGTTAAGTTGTTTTTTAGAGAATCCTAAGAAGAGAAAAATATAAATATACATGTATATTATTTTCAAGACTAATATAACTTTAATAAATATACAACAAATACTGCCACAAAGAAAATGTTCCATAGCCACCCAAATCAGAAATTATGGAGGCTATATTCTCCAACCATAATGCAATAAAACGATATATTTTTTAAAATATAAACAATCAAAACCTCAAACAATTTGCAAGTTTCAAATGCCTTCCTAAAGTGCTGTTTAGGAAAGAAAAATTAAAGGTAAATTTACAAACTGTTTAAAATAGTGAAAATATAACTATGCTTTTTCAAACATTATAGAAAGTGTCCAAAGGCAAATATGTGGCCTGAAGTACTTTATGTTCTAACTAAAACAAAAAAAAATTAATAAACTTGAATGTAACTTCAATTCAAGAAATTAAAACAAAATGGTGTAAGAAATTAAACAAATGTATAAATTAATGCATGAGAAAATAGAAAAACAGTAAATCTGTCATATAAACTTCCGTATTGAACTCCTAAAGAACAAGAACGAACAACAATCTGAATGTGCTAACAAATCTAATCAAGAATAAAAGAATGTACAAATAAATAAAATCAGAAGGAAGAATATATAATATTTAAAGAACTTATAACAGATCCAAGGATAATTTTAAAACATGATTTTAAAAGTATTAGCATACATGAATTAGCTTAGTAAAGCTGAAAATCTTAATGATGAGAATTCAAAGGTAATGAAGGAAAATGGTTGTGAGCTGAACCTAAAAAGACCACTATCTATTAAAGAATTGAAATTGAAAACGTGTTCAGCAACTACCTTCAAGGCAGCTGCAGAGTCAAGAGTTTTATCAATGGTTACTTTTCAACATTAGAAATAAATTACTCCTGTGATGTATACTCTTCTTGTCCATATTTTTTAAAAAGTAGGAAAAATGTTCTAACTCATTTTACAAAGCCAAGATGACCTTTATAGCAAAACCTAAAAATGCTTAGTATAGATGCAAAAGTTTGATAAAAGATTAGCATACTTAATTCAGATTATATTTTAAAACCCTGAATATTTGAGGATTGTCCTAGGAATGCATGAATATAATTCCGAATGAATAGATCACATCAATACGTTGCAAAATAAACATCGCAATAGATCTGGAAAATAATTTGTTAAAATTTAATGAGCTCTCTTGGGTTTTGAAACTTGCTTAATAAGGTCAGAAAAAAGTGATAATTCATGGACATAGTAAAGAATAATTATCTTTAACATACAGCCAACACCATATTTTATAACAACACACATGTGGAATCATAAACAAGTCAAGAATATCTATTATTACCACCATCTTTCCAACTGTTCTAGAAATGATAGCCAAAACAAACAAAAAGCATAAACATAAGGCGTATTTGTCAATTTAAAAAAATTGGGGAACAGATACATTTATTTATAGGTAATATGAGTACCTAAGTAATCTAAGGGAATCAGCTGAAAAAAGTATTGGAACTAATAACATACTTCAGTAAAGTGATTAAATGCAAAATAAATATACAAAATCAATCATATTTCTCATGTTAATATTATACAATCAAAATATAAAGAAAAATATCTGTTCACAATAATAACCAAATATCATAATACACAATTACAAAAAATAATCTTAAAAAAAGAATTGTATAGGACCTGTACAGTGAAAATTACAAGAGGGTGTGAAAAGAATAAAAAGACTTTCATAATAGAAGAGCACACCTTGTGACTGAATGGGGAGAAAATAGGTTTAATGTAATCCATCAAAATTCCAATAAATATTTTTGGAGTACCAGTCAGAAAGAGTATCTTTTCAAAATAGTTCCAAAGTTTATCAGAAATAAGAGGGAGAAACTAAAAAAAAAGTTTAATGGAGAAAGTTTGTCCCACTAGATTGTAGTGGGATGTGAAAATAAGTATAACAATGGAATTAAATATCAATAGACAGATAACCAGCCAACTCCAGTATATTAAAAAATAAAATAATGACAAGAATAAAAAACCCTGTGTGAGATAAGGGTGACATCACAAGTTCGTGAAGATATTAAAGACGGTTTATTGAGTGTGACAATGATTTAACAAACTGAAATAAAATAAAGTTAGGTTCTCACTTTGAACCATAAAACAAAATAAACTGTAGACTGATTAAATATTTTAATGTTAAAAACTGAAGACACACACACACACAAATCTAAAAGAAAATGTGGGCACTTACCAGATCTCAGGATGGGAAAGTGTTTTCTAACTAGTTAAAGCACTGAAAAAAATCATGTAAAAAGTAGTATACACTTGATTATGGAGAATAAAATTAGAAATTTCCCTACAATAAGCAAGAACATCAAAAACTGAAATGAAACCTCCATCATCATGAAAAAAATAAACATAATTTTAAAAGCACACAACTGGGAAAAATACTTGACACAAATATATATACAGAAGTTTAATATAGTTAATATAGAAAGAGCTCATGTTAACCTTAAAAACTTTAAAAACTTGGCAAAGACTGTAAAGTATCTACTCCAGGAAAGAAAAAAAAGAAGGAAGAGATGGAGAGGGGAAGAAAAAGAGGGAAGGAAGAAAAGGGAAGGAAAAAAAGAAAAATTAAACATGAGTGAAAAGATTACTCAATTTCAGATACTTTTATTTTAAAGGCTATTTTTTAGTTATCAAATAAGTGAAGGTTAATTGTAAAGTCCAGTATTGTTGAATGTGAGAATAGACATTGGAACAACTTTTCTGGAAAGTAATTTTGATGATCTAAATCAAGAAATAATGTCCTTAGATTTAATAGCTCTACTTTTAGCCATTTGCGTTACAGAAATAATTAGGGAACTTTTGAGGACCTTCATTGCTGAATTCACTTGTCTTTACTTGAATTTAGTGTTAATCACGTGAGATGTCATAAAATATCCAACATCAGTTGTGAAGGGTGTCACAATTTGTTACTACTAGTATTAGAAGTACCAAAGTTTAAACAGTAGCTGATGAATTAGAGTCCAGTCATTATCTCTGCAATGTTACTCTTGCTGGTATCACAATACACTGTATGAGTGGAAATTAAAGACAGAGCAATGCCAAATGCCTGGGAAATTGGCATAAACTAGAGCCTTTCTTAGTTATGGGCACATCAGAACTCACCTGTTTGTGTCACAGAGGAGAAAAAAGCAGAACCACTTACAGAATTGTGTTAGGTGTGGCATTTAAAATACACAATAGAGGGCTTCCCTGGTGGCACAGTGGTTAAGAATCCTCCTGCCAATGCAGGGGGCACAGGTTCGAGCCCTGGTCCAGGAAGATCCCACATGCTGCAGAGCAACTAAGCCCGTGCACCACAACTACTGAGCCTGCACTCTAGAGCCCACATGCCACAACTACTGAAGCCCGTGAGCCACAACTACTGAACCTGCGCGCTAGAGCTCATAGGCCACAACTACTGAAGCCCGCGAGCCTACAACTACTGAGCCTGCGCTCTAGAGCTCACGAGCCACAACTACTGAGCCCACGTGCTACAACTACTGAAGCCCACGCGCCTAGAGCCCGTGCTCCGCAACAAGAGAAGTCACCACAATGAGAAGCCCACGCACCGCAACGAAGAGTAGCCCCCGCTCGCTGCAACTAGAGAAAGCCCGCGTGCAGCAACAAAGGCCCAATGCAGCCAAAAATTAATTAATTTATTTATTTATTTTTAAAAATAAATTAATTAAAAAAATAAAATATACGATAGAGACACCATAACCTTGCTTGGAAGAAGTTTGGTGAGCTGCGTAACTGGTCAGTCTATGTTGGAAGCAGAGGCAGCCTTGGGCACAGTGACCTCCGTTTCACGGAAGAACCAGAAGGAAGTTGTCCTGTGTCAGAAGCGGTGGCTTCTGGGATATCTTTTCTTTTTACACTTTCCTGAATCTTCCAAATTTGAAATAGTGAGCAGGTATTACTTTTATGAGCAGGAAGAATTTATTGTTAACAAACAATATTGTAAAATAAAGAAGTACGTTTACAAAGTAATCCTGTAATCCTCTTTCCCTCCTGATCCCTACACCAATTAAAACGTATAACACATATTTACAGAACAGGATTTATGCCTTTCTAATTAACCTCCTAGAATCAATTCTATCCCATACTAGAAAGAGAGCCTCTGAAGCATGAAGTAACTTGATCTTCAACATGTCTTCATCTAACCTGCCAAAGACAGTTTTGTGGCTCTTGAAGCATAAACATTTAATTAAAAACTAAACCAAAATATAATCATGACATATCACTTCACCCTGTGTGAAAACATACCCTGTTCTTTGAGGAAAGGTGTAAGTAGTAAAGAACAAATGGGTATACTTTAGCTAACACTCTTCATTCTTATTTACATGGAACCAAGTTAATGCCCTCTCTAGGGAGAAAAATAAAAAAACACACAGTGACCTTCACTGGACTTCATGCTCTAACCAGCTAAAAGCATATTTTTAAATGCCCTAAAAAAAATGTTTCAGGGTTGTGGGGTTAACACAATACAAAGTGTGGCCACATTTCCTGTTATTGTTGTTGTTTTGTTAACCCAAGAATCTTCCTAGGAGAACACAAATCTCGCGTTGGGATGGCGGGGAGGAAGGCTTCTGCCTGCATCGATGGATCTGGTCCCAGAACTGCCTTCCTAATAACTCATGGTTCTGAAGGGCACATAAAACATCGTCAGAAGTGCACTTTGTGTTTTCATTTATTTCTTGGGAGAAGAGCAATCATTATTAATGTATGTTCTTGACATATCATTGGATTCCCATTCCCAACTGTTTTGAATTACTACCTAAAATATTCTTTTGAGGAATGTTTAAAAAAAAGAAAAAAAAAAAATCTTTCTCAACTAACTTGCTGGAACACATTTGTTTTCCCTGAGCTAGATCATTTCAATTCTGCTGTCTCAAACCCCTGTAGAAAGCTACCTTAGGAACCTTAATTTTTAAATATTATATTATAACACAAAAGTGAACTGGAAATATTTCTACTTTTGACTTTTGGGGAAGGAAAATATCACTTCTATTTTCCATTGCTTGAAAGAAAACATATAAACAAGGATTGTTTTCTTTTTTAAAGTTTTTAAGTTGATGGTGCCATTTGGTTCCTATGTAAATAAAAAGGAGTCCAAAGCAGGATTTCTCAGCCTGTGCACTGGTGACATTTGGGGCAGATCTTTTATGGGGGGCGAGGGGGGTGTCCCGAAGGTACACTGTAGCAAGTATAGCAGCATCCCGGGCCTTTAACCAGTAGATGGCAGTAACACCTCCCCGAGTTGTAACCACCATAAATGTCTGCAGACATTGCCAAAGTCCCTTGGGGGGCAAAGTCTTCCCTGGTTGAGAATTCTGCTCTAAATTATATCACCCACAGAGAGCTGTATTACCTATCTTCTTTGTGTACTACAAAATCTTCAAAAAGTGAAAATTTCTGTCTTTCAAATGTTGGGACTACTTGCTACTCTGTATTTTGTTATCCTTAAATATTCTACCTAAAGTGAATAAGCAAGTAAGATTTTCCATATTCTTCAAAGCAAAGCAGCTGACCAAAAAACTGAAATTTAGATTTTAGAGGTAACTGTCGCACTGAAAATTCATTTCACTTCTCTTTATATTATTTCCTTGTTTTGACTTGGTCATAAAAGTCATCTAAATACTGAATATTCAAACTGTTGTTTCAAAAGTCCAAATAAAGAGATTTTTCAATAAGAAGATGATAATTTAATAGAATTCATATAATCCATACTTTTTTATTCATAAACTTTATAACTAATGTAGCAGTGGAGAGGTGAGAGTTTCTGTATCAGTGACATACCTTTTAAAGAGATTTTTAGGATTTTAATTGAAACATGTTTATTGGAAATTTTTCAGAAAATACAGAAAGGTATGTATTTCACTATAATCCTACATAACAGGATCACGTAAGTGTTGATCATTCTAGATTGTATTTTACTCATATAAGTATATCCTATACTGTATCCTTAACAGATTGCAATTTATATCCCCCTCTGTAAATTAAACACGATGTTTACTTGATGTTAAGAGCAAAATTTGCAATGATAAATATACTCAGCTTTCAAAGCACACAGCGATGGATTACCTACTTTCAGCAATAATCTCCACATGCTACAATTTTCCTTTCTGTTTCTCTACCCCATAGGCTTTAGCAGTGGTTAGTCGGAAGTGGGCCCTCAAATACGAATAGAGCTTGTCTTTTTTTTTTCCATTCTATTCTATGTGTCATCTAGATACAGATGTCCAAAGCCCTGCCAATTTTTCTGAAAATTCTGAGGGAAGAAAAAGAGGGTCTTACATTTTCATGGTCACCTCTTATGTTCCTTCGCTCTAAGGGGATCCATTGAAACAAAACAAACAAGTTACAACAACAATAACAAAGCTGTTTATGTGTTTAGAAGATGTCACTGAACATTTGCCCTTTAACCTTAGAAATCCTGTCCCTGGAGGACAGAAGGGACCTGGGTCCCCCAGTCTTGAAATCTTCAGGAACTCTTTCATCTTTTGTAGTTCCCAGTTCACACCATCTCCCTGGTTCTCTGCACCCTTTCTTTTCTCCCAGGAGCAAGGAAAATTCCTCTGTTTTCTACACAGGGCTCTCTACCCACGACCCTGGCTTCCTGTGACCCTCCAGGTCTTGTGAGTACTTGTGATTAATCAGGAGGCCTGGGCACTGGGGCCATGGACCCAACCTTATCTGTCTCTCCTCTCCATTCTCCATAAAGTGGGAGATGCCAAGAAGAACATTAGCGACCCTGATGGTATTGGACCCTTAAGGATTCGCTCTTTCATGGTCCCTCACATTAAAATTCTTTTGGATTAAAAAAAAAAAAGAACATTGGTGACCCACATAATGGTCTCCATAGCATATTCAAACAAATTGGCCTCTTCCACTCTCAAAACAATACAGGGAGAGAGATACAGCATCTATTATTATTATTATCCTCTGTATAGGTCCAGAGGAATTAGTGGCCTCGTTGAGACCCATGGAAATAGCAGAGCTCAAAAATGTCTTTGAACCCAATTACTACACCAAGCTGTCTTCTCCTCATTTGAACCCAAGTACTACACCAAGCTGTCTTCTCCTCATCTGGAGGGAAAGTTATGAGGATTTAATGACAGTACATATGTGAAGGTTCTTTCCAAATGGAAAAAAAAAACAATGAAAATGCAACACTTACTTTCAGACAACTTTGTATTTATTTTCAGACAATTTTGGGAAGATGCCACCGACAAGACAATGCTTTGGTTGGAGTTCAGGTAGTTTCCACAAATATTCTCTCCAAATGGCACAGCACATTATAAAATAAAAGTTTACGTAGTAGAATTAAAAAGCATTACACTCTGACAGTAATTTTTACTCCCATCATGATTCTTTAATGTCTTCTGAACTTGCTTTTTAGATTTATCCTGCTCCTTATCAACTGGCAGATGATAGAAATATTTGGTGATCCAAGCATTTATTCAGCTTAGTCCCTCACACACACACACACACACACACACACACACACATTTTCTTCCTCTATGGTTTCCGGTAATGAGTTTTTTTCTTGCCTTTGAATATTTACAATGCAGACTGCCAGTCCAGCAGACTGATTTCTTCTTATCCAAGATGAACCGATTCTAAGAGACCCCCCTGGAGCATCTCACAATGGCTCTGATATTCTCCTTCACTGGCACAGAAAATTAGTAATGAATTATATCTGAAAACTCTGGAACCCCCCCCCCAAACTCAGAAACGTCAATTCCTCAATTATTCTATGTTCCAGATTTCTAATTCCTTCTGTAACTTTCCACGGAATCTTCTGCATAATTTTCATTCATTTCTCAAGCTACGGAGCTCACAATTGAACACATTTTCTATTGAGTCTTCCTGTGTGCTGAGTCAAATGGTTTCAAACGATGCAATTACTTCATCAAAAAACAAACAGGCATTTAACAAACTCCCTCCCATAACCAGTCTGTGGGCTCCGGAGGCACAGTTATTCTCAAGCACAAAAAAAGATAATCTGCTACATTATGAATCGCTTGTGAAGAAAACATAGTATGTTTTCATGATGTATCCATTATATTTGCTTTCTTAAAACTACCATATATTAATACATTCCTGATTAATGCTTGTATTTAAGCACCCTGGGGTCCTAAACCCGGTATTTATCCTACCCTAAATACTTTACAACTGTGGTTTCCCAACACATATTAATTCCCTCCATTTATTTTTTAATAAATTTCATGCTAAGCCTTTTCTGTAACATTGAAAATTTTCATTAAAAAAAATGGTACAAATGAACTTATTTACTAAACAGAAATAGAGTCACAGATGTAGAAAACAAACTTATGGGTACCAAAACGGAAAGGGAGGGATAAATTAGGAGTTTGGGATAAACATATACACACAACTATATATAAAATAGATAACTAATAAGAACCTGCTGTATAGCACAGGGAACTCTACTCAATACTCTGTAATGACCTATATAGGGAAAGAATCTAAAAAAGAGTGGACATATGTATATGTATAACTGATTCATTTTGTTGTACACCTGGAACTAACACAATATCGTAAATCAACTATACTCCAATAAAAATTATTTTTTAAAAAAAGAAACACTACTCACACTTAAAAAAATATATATCAAATAAGACAGTATTCCACCTCACACCCAACGGCGACACCCAATGGCAACACCGCCCAAAAGAAAAAGTCTTTCAAGCATGTCTGCTTTTGGTAAATGGAATAATAACCTTATTTGAAAAAATATGAAATTTAAAGAATGAAATAATATATGTGTTATTTGTCTTTTATGTCCTTCTATGTGCTTGACCCTTGGTTGTGTAAAATGAGATTTTAGTTCCTTTACTCTCGTCCTTTCCTCAATACCTCTTGGATAATTCCATTCTTATTTTAAATTTTGTTTCTTGTAATTTAGAAATATCTACTGACACTGCTGTTTCTCGTCCAGTAAATTTTAGTCAGTTTCTTGATACCCATCTGGGGAAAATAAGGCTGTTAAAGCATCTACCCATCTACCCATCTCCCCACTTTTCTTCCCTTCTCTCATCTTCCACCTCCTGTCAGCGAGCTGTACGTTTATTTTGTCACGTTTGTAAAGTACACTGTTAATTATGCGAGCTAATAGAAGTGTTTTTATATTTAAGTCAGGCTGAGTTGAGTTTTCTTCATTGAGCGCCTCCTACGTGTCGAACTGCTGGCCAGGAAAGAGGGTGCTACCATTGACTTTGTGTAAATCAGTCGATTTCAAAAGGATGTGTGTCCTTTAACCTGCAAGTTAGAGTTAATTAAAATATAGCTCATGAAACAAAACAAAGTGATAAGATGAAGTTCTGCAATGGTTCTAAGAAAATATCTTACTAGGAAAACCTTTTGAAAATAAAACCATCATAGAATATTATTGGAAAACAAGGGGATGCCTTGTTTATTTTCTAAAAGAAACTACAAAAATTGAAGGAAATAGGTGTATACTAATCCTAGTGGAAAGGTTTATTGCATTTGAAACGTATTCTAAGGGTTATTGTCTTAAGCATAAAGGCTACTGATGGGTAACACGGGAAGTGACCATGATTTGAGCATAATTTATAATATGCATTTCAGTTTATATTTAAGTCAAATATTCTATTTTTTAATTAAACCCCTGATTTTGCAGAAAACATCCATAAATGTGTGCTTCCTATAACTTTAACTTTTAAAACTAAGCGTAATAAATTTTTCCCGTCTTGTCCCGCTGTATTTTTCTGCCTCTCTGAAAAAGGTTTTGAGATGTGATACCTGGTGAATCAGATTCTGCTTCCTCTGTGAATGGACCACAGAATCTCCTTCTTGTTTTCCTCACCACACATTCTGCTTAAGTGAGGTCAGCTCATGAGACCCAGGGTTTATGTGTGGTTCGAAACATGTTATAATGCATTTATACTTCACCTCATTTCAGAAAGTATTTTACATAGCTTAAATAAAACACATACATACAAATATAAGCTATTAATGTATAGGGTGAAAAATAATAAACCAAGACAGGGTAAATATTATGTTTATAAAAGAAAAACCACAATGAAGTAGGCCATAATACTTTCCTAAATTGAGCTGTAAATTTAGTTCAGAGCATCCTGATGGCTCAAATAAGAAGGAGAAGTTAAAAAGATTTAATTCAGAGGAAAAACAATCTCTCTTAATACTAAACTATAAAAAAATTTCCTTAGGGACTGCGGCCCAAGATAAAACGGGGAGGGAAGTCTAGTGTGCCCATCACCAGTGTTTTCTGGAATTTTCTCTCTGTTCCTCCATATGTTTATAAAAGATTCTTGCCATAAGTGTATCCCACAACAAGGAAACGCACCAAGGTCAGGTTCAAGAAATAAGAAAAATGTAAGTTTTGTAAAAAGGGAGTTAAAAGCATCTGATGTTGTGGTTCACAAAAGGATGGTGGTCCCCCCATCCGTGTCCAAAATAGAAAGGAAAACGAGCAAATTATTTTTCCATTCTCTCTCTATAGATGTTATTTCACCATTCCTAATAACAACATTTTCAAACCACTGAACTGGATTCAGTGAATTGAAGAGAAGTCACATGGGAATCTGATTTGTCCAAGACACACAGAAATCCAGAGGCAAATCAATGACCAGAATCCAGAAGACGGGAATCTGGTTATTTGTTATACTCATTGATTGAACAATATTAAGATGACAGTATCTTAAATGTGAAAATCCAGAGAAAATAATATTGTCATTGGTCATATTACCACTGATCATGCGATGCAACTTATAAAAGACCTAATGTCTGTGTATTAAAAAAATTATCTTTACAAATGTTAAATGACCCCCCAAAGTCACAGCTTCTCTAGTAAACATTTAAATATGTGTTAAAACTGATAGCTGTCTAAATCAGTGACAGCTCTCCTGTTCTATATTGGACAACTGACTGAGGAAAATCTTCTAAACATTAGTGAATGAAATATTACCATGGTAGAGTCATGAATATTATGTAGAGAATTGATAAAATACTCATTCCCTGTAATAGATTGCTATTACCAAATACTGGTTTTGAGTTACACTTACTATGTCAAGCCTATTGGATTCATATTCATCAATTCTTCCATGATTTTCAGTCAGAAAATTAAATCTGTGCAGTTAATTAGTTGAAAATAACAACTGCTGGTTCAATTAAATTTAGCAAATTTCACATTGTAGTGTTACCATATGTACATTTGTTTGAAGTAATAATTAAACTTCTGTACTAGACTGCATATTTTGGAACAAAGTAAACAAATTACATTATGACACATGGAACTATCTCTAAAAATAGGCATTTGATTTCCTCTTTGAAAATTTAGCAAAAATGCCTTAAGTGAATCCCTAATAAATGCCTGAAAAGTTATTTGATTATATGGGTATAAATTTGACCCAGCCATTAACAACTTCCATGTATTGAATAAAATTATGCACACTGACAGTCATAGGATACATTAAAATTTTCTCCTAACACCTTCTCCATGAAAAAAGAGAGAAGAAAGAAAGAAAGAAAAAAAGGAAGGAAGGAAGGGAGGGAGGGAGGAAAAACCCTGGAAGTACTACTTTGTTCTACAAATCAAGAGGCAGGAATTTCATTCACATCCAGTTTGAAGGAAAACTGATGGGTTTCAAAGAATAGATATATGTGTATGTATAACTAACTGAATCACTTTGTTGTACACCTGAAACTATCACAACATTGTTAATCAACTACACCCCAATATAAAATAAAAACTTAAAAAAAAAACCTGTTGGGATCAAAAAATATTTCGGATTGAAAAAATGTGCGGTCAGAGGAAATATTAATAGGCTGCTATTGGGCAAGTACCTTGACACCTGCTTGTAGAAAAGCAGAGAAGGAGACTAGCACATTTAAGGCTGCCATGCACTTTGTACAACATCCTACAGAAAACACACTGTTGACAAAATGCTACTTTGGTTGGATCTCGCAGCCCCTCCATGAGGCAGGCAGAGTCCAGAATATTGACCTTTCATAACAGAGTTAGTCATTAAGAGATTTGCTCAGGGTCAATCCAGAAGCTGAATCATCTGACAAATCTTAGTCTTGGGTCTATGCTATCCCTCGAAGCTAATAAGGTGTGGTAAGATGCAATCATAAAAGCAAGATGGTAACATAAGCCATTCTTTACTGGTTTGATCCCTCTCTCTCTCTCTCTCTCTCGCCACCTATCTCTTTCTTCTTTTAGTTCATCTCACAGATCATCATTAAAAAAAGAAATCTGGTCACCAAAATAATTTATGCAGAAGGAACAGGTCACATCTGTACAAAAACGTTTAGATGCAAAGTTTATTGCCAGAAGAAATCAACTGAACATGACAGCTATTTGAAGTACAAATAAATGTGATTAGATTTTAACATTTGCAAATATGTGTTACCAGCACTGTTTTTATCATGTGTAGTACACTTTCAGTAAAGAGCTCAGTAAAGTTTACAAACATTATATGACCAACAACAAATGGGCAATCTTATTCATAGCAAATAAACAACAATACAGTGCCTATTATTTGCAAGGTTTTATGATTACCAGCTCCAGTCTTTTGTAACCCGTGGTTTACTCAGGTCTCTCCTCTTTCTCTGTGTTAATATTATATATATATATATATATATATATATATATATATATATATATATATACACACATATAATATTCTACTCAGCCATATCATTTAACCTCCATTGAAGATAGTGTGTGACTTTCTTACAGAAATAAAGCTCACAGTAAAGACGACTTGCATACAAAACTCCTATATTATTTTTCATTGCAATTTTCTTTTAGAAAGGAAAAAGAGCTGGCAGTGCCATGAGCGCCTGCGTTTTGGAGCAGAATGGAAACTGACGCCTCGCTGCAGATCCCTGGCGTCCTGGCGATTTTATTATGGACACAAACAAGAGCTCAGGACTGCGATGCAGCACCTCGAGCGCTGCCCGGAGGGCCCCTTAGAGCAAAGCCCTAAAGGGAAGGAAAGGCCTGAACTTGGACAGTCACCGGCTGCAGCGTGTTTGTGCAGCTTTCTCTCCTGCGTAAACTTTCGCCAGAAAATGAGTGCAAGTTCGGGGTGGGGAGTCAGATGACCTACAAGGAGGGGCGTCTAGCGTCCCCACTTTCGTCTACACCTTATATTACAGTACAGTCCTGTAGTCCCCCAACAGATCCGCTCTCGGCTGCTCCGCCCGGCCGGACCCACTCGCTCCGGACGCGGTCCGGTTCCCCAGCTGCGCTCGGAGCGCTAGGCTCCCGGGGATCAGGGCGGGTGTGTTGCCGGAGTCGCCTTCTATTGGCTCCCCTCCGGGGACGGGCCGCGCTTCCCGGCACCCGATTGGGCGGAACCGCCCACTGCAGGACGCGCTCATTGGAGGGAGTGGGCTGGGGGCGGGGCAGGGGCGGGGCAGGGGCGGGGCGGGCCCGGGTCCTGACGGAGCGCGCCGGCGGCGGAGCCGAGCGGAGCGGGCGCCCGACCCGGGCTGCGGCCGGCGCGGGCGGCGCGGGAGGCGCGGGCGTCGCAGGCGGCGGAGGGCCGGGCGCCGCGGGGCCTGAGGGGGGCCGTGCCGGCGGGGGGGCGGCCGCTCCCGGGCAGTGCCGGCTCCCCCGGGGCGGCCGCTCCGGGACGGCGTCTGTCAGCGCTCCTCGTCCTCCTCGGCGGGGCCGCGCACCCGGCGCCGCGGCCCGTCAGCTGTCAGGGGGCGGCGGGCTGCGCGGGACACAAAGAGCGCGCGGGCGGCCGGTGCGGGACGACTGCGCCTCCCGGCCGCGCCCGCCCGCCAACCGGTCCCGACCCGACGGCCCCGCGGCCCCGCGCCCGCCCGGGAGCTCGTCGTCCGCGGCCGCGGGGCCGGGAAAAGTTTGCGGCGCGTCCGCGGGGCGGCCCGACCCGCGGGGACTCCGGGGCGCGTCGTCGGCGGGACCGCGGTGAGTTGGCTTCGGGCCGCGGGGGCCGGGAGGGGGCGAGGAAGGGGTGGGGGGCGGGGGCCGCGCCCGGGGGAACGCGGGGCGGGGGTCCGGGGCCCAGGCGGAGTGGAAGGTGGCGCCCCCGCCCGGGAAGGGCAGGCCCGACCCGGGACGAGCGACTTCGCACCCGCATCCCCTGCAGGGGCTGCAGCTGCGCGACCATCGCGCCCTCCCGATTCCGAACCGGGCTCGGTTCGCGGTTCTGCCTGGGCCTCAGCGCGCGGGGCCAGATCACGAAGCGCCGGGCGGGGACCTTGAGGTGCGCCCGGAGCCACCCTTCAGCCCCCCGAGAAGGAACTTGTCAGCCGCATGCTTTCAGACATCCATATGTGAAGGTCGCTCTCAGTGAAAAATCCATTACCCATCACTTCTATTTAAAGCGCCTTACGACTGGCCAGCTTGGCGGCACCACTAGAAGTTGTAGGGCCAGGCTGGGTACAGAGCCAGGCTCAAGATGAAGTGGCAGGTGCCCCAGCAGCCCCTTCATGCCCTCCGGACTCAGTTTAGGGGGAAACCAGGGCTTCGGTTATACATGGGAGAGAGTAAACAGGACAGCTGCTTTTTGTTGTTTTCCTGTATTGCTTCTTCTTTCTGCTGAAAACTTCCTTGTGGGGTCCCAGGGGGAGGGAATTCTAGTTTCTGACAGAGAAGGAAAAGAAATTGTCACTTACAACCAAAGTAAATCTTAAACTAATGTAAATCTCCCTTACAGGAACAGTAACACACAATGCAAGTACATCTTGATCTAATTTTAATGAAGGATTGAAAATAGCTGCTGTGTTCAGTATCACTGACGCCAAAACGGCTCACTTACATAATCTTCTTTGTTGGGATGTGTTAGTGGCATGTATAATTTTGATAAATGATTAATGTTAAAGGTTTGGTCTGGCAATGGTATTGAAATAACGTCTTGACCGGTTGTGTTGCAATACAGTGCAGTGTGAACTTTCGGTTATCTTGATAACCTGCGTTTTTTCCATACAAAGTGAAATCAAACATTTTCCCTAACCAGAATTCTTTCCACTATGAAATGTAGACTTATCAGTACTGAATACAGGAGAAATTATTTTGTTCTCTCAGTGATAAATTCCCCCAGTTTTCTTACCATTCAAGCAGTGCCTTCTAGAGGCCAGGTGCTCCGCTGGGCATTTTTTCTGCTCATGGAGTTTGTAATAACAAAAGTCCATTTTTTAAAAATGTGAATGCATAAATGCTGATACTCAACAAATATTTGCTGAATAAAATGCCAGGCACTCAGATAAAAATAATTAAAAATTCTTCTTGCCCATCCTTAAAGAAAAGTATTACCGTGCTTTAGGGGAAAGAAAGAAGATCTGGCAGAAAGACTGAGCTTAATTCCAGTATGTAGCCCGAAAGTGTAGAGCTTAAAACAAGGATACAGATTTGGAAAGAGACAAAGAACATCGATAGGGTTTCTAGGAGAAAGATAACAATATTGATGTAACATAATACATTTTATGACGTAGCTGTCTTTGAAGAACACAAACCTGTGAAAAAGTATGTTTCTTAAATAATCAGTAGCTGCTTGCCTTGTGACTGAATGTCTAAATGCCCTAATCGTGTCCTTAATATTTCACTTGAGTGCTGTCTGCTTTTTAAACTCATTTTTTAAATAGCATGAAGTAAACCTTTCAGGGCAGTTCAGTTGCATGAAGAAAAGTGTACCTTTTGAAATCACCTAAATCTGCAGTGAGAAAGTCATCTCCAGTCTTACACCAAATAGAAAGTATGCACTGGCAATAGCATCTTGCTGAGACGGTCTTCACTCCAGACAGGTGCCGTGTGTGTGTGTGTGTGTGTGTGTGTGTGTGTGTGTGTGTGTGTGTGTGTGTGTGTGTGTGTTTGTGTGCGCGCGCGCGCATGCGTGTGTGTGGAGAGGTCCTTTGGGGACTGAATCGTGTGTGAGATACTCTGTTTTTCCTAAAGGGCCTGTGTGATAGTTTATTTGGTGACAGCAGGAAAATAAGTCCCCAACATTTGTGAGTGTGGAAACTTCCGGAAAGCCTAGTGGCCTTATTTAAAAGTGACCACTCCACCCAGAACCTCGCATTGCTATGCGAACAAGCTGTCTTTGTAGAACATGTGTCCTCCTGAGAGCAGGTTTGTTGGTTGGGCAGCCCTGTAAGGGGTCAGGGCTGTGTATCAGAGATTGAGATCCTTAGACCCCCGTATCAGGACCTTCTGTAGTTCTTGCAAAACTTCAGACTCCCAGGCACCTTTCAACCCTTGAAGAGCCAGAATGTCTGTGAGCAGAACCTGGAATCTGTATTCTCAACTGGAACCTCCCAGAGAGAGTTGATCACACTAAATTTTGAGGATTAGTGTTAGTTTTCTTGCCGGTGTTTAGTGGCAACTGTTGCTTTTCCCTAGGAACATTGAACCAGCCTCCCGGCATGCTGCCTGCTCTGATCGCTTCCCCTCCCGCCCTAGGCATGTTGGCTTCATCTCTCAGTGGGGCCCCGGGGCCACAGAGCCCCCAGGAACTGCTCCTGCGAGCAAACCCACTGCAAGCAGACTTAAGGGTGCCTCGGGACGCAAGGCCCTAGAGACCCCTCCCGCTATGGGACCCCCCCCTCCTCCAGCCTGTGTGAGATCTGCGGGGGTCCCAGTCCCAGCTGCCTCTTCTTCAACTGTCCAGATAAGGTTTCAAGCTGATAATTGGGAAAAGACCCCAAGGGACGGGAGGCCTGGGAGAGATCAGCGCAAGAATGCCGAGTGGAAAGCGGTCCCCTGGACACAATGCCGCACTCACTGGGGAGACTTTAGTCCAGAGGCTGACAGCCGGCAGGCACGGGTGTGCCTGAGCCCAGGCCCTTTGCCCTGTGTTGTCAAAACTCACATCTGCAAGCCTGTATCTTGGCTCCTGTAACTTCTGTATCCCTAAAATCCCTGGCACGGAAGCCAGGGTTTTCACGTTTATTGAAGGAAAAGGGGAAGAGTTTAGGAGGAAGGTTCAAAGCCTAGGCGGAGTCCGGCACACCCGATTCAAATCCTGGCTTTGCCGTTTACGACCTAGGTGACCCCGTGAGCTTCGGTTTCCTTACTTGAAAAATGAGGATAATGGTACTTGCCTCCTGGGAGTTGTTTGGGGAATTAGGTAAGATTATAAATTATGTAAGGTACAAATTAGTGACAGTAATAACTGTCACTCAGTATCTACGCCGCATGCGCACCTTTTAATTTATTATGGTAACTTTTCAGAATTCCTTTTTTTAGCCCTGGGGCATCGCTGTAGACGAGAGGAAGTCGGCACAGAGAAGTGGACACGGAAGGTCACCTGCTGAGTAGCCAGAGTGGGGCCCACGGTGGGACCGGGGAGGGTGGCGTGCGGGCCCTGACGCCCGCTCACAGCCTGGCTACTCCGGTGCTGTCTCTTCTCCTGCCCCCTTTTTGTACCACTTAACTGGGCACTTCATATGCTGCTTTGACTCAGTGAGGGAAAACATGGATCACGCGGCGGTCTGCCTCAAAATTGTAACCCTGGCCTCGGATTTTAGTATCAGGGATCCTCAGCCTACAGGGACGTCAGGGTGGAGGCCGTCTCTCCCCTTGGGATCCAGCTTTTGGAATTATTGAAGGAAGAGATTTCTATCTCTGATCCCATAGGAGAAGATCCAGAGCACAGCTCCAAGTTTGCCTTTGCAGAGAAGCGCGTGCTGTCAAGCCATGGGGCCGTGATTAGAGAGGCTGTTGTCCCCTGACTTTTCAAAACATCTTTACTTTCTAGAGCTTTTCGACTTTTCAAAGTGCTTTTTCTCACATCAGCTCACTAGTTCCTAACAACAGCCCTGTAAAATATTATGAATGTTACTACACCCCTAAGAGGCACTTCAGATCTTTCTCTCTCCCCACCTCCATTCCCTCTGGCAAACCTGTTGCTAGGTTAGCCTTTGCTGTCTTCGTGTCAGGTTTCTAAAGTCGAAATCCTTTCATCACTTTTGTCTGTCCCTCCTCTGCCTGTTCCTAAAACAAGGGTCTCCATCCTACTCCACATAGTGGCCTCAGTCACCAGGGTGCCTTAGCTCACCCTGCTTCCCTCCTTAGTGATGCCTCCTCTCCAACCCTCCGCATCCTACTCATCTTCAATTTCCAGCTCCCCTGGGAGCCTTCCCAGATCATTAGGTAGCCACAGCTATTTGGTCAGTTATAACGTGGTCTCAAAGTCCTAATGGAGAACAAGTCTATGATAGATCTGATGCAAACGAGAAACCCTGGACTAAAAGTAAGACTGGACTTGCCGTCTGCTGAGGAGCCCTGGGAACTTTGTGGCTGCACGTTTCCTGAGCTGTGAATGTGGAGAGGTTTGGGCCAGATGACGCTGACGATCCCTGCTCCTTCTGAGGTCCTGTGACAACTTGGCCTTCCTTACGGGTGTGGGATGGGGGCTCTTACTGAGTTCCTGGATGAAAATGTCAGGAATGGGCGCTGGATGCCTTCAGGTCTTGTTGTGTCCCACAGATGCTGAAGTGGGCAATTTTTGAATGCCAGGTAGCTTTTGGGGTAAGCTTTTTAACCACAAGCACTCAGGAAAGGTTAGTGGGCGAAGAATTCGCAGGATGGTATATTAGGGACGATAAAGGGTGAGCTCGTGAATGACTTCCTCTGATGGAATAAATAGGATAAGCTGTTGGATATGCCTTAGTCTTAACATTTATGATTTGCTTTGCGTTTCATCTTCATTGGATAATGCTGTATAACAAACAGAGTTCGGTTTACTTTTTAATCGTTTGGGAACTTGAAAAGCATTAACATAGTCAAATCTAGGATAGATGCTGGATGACTTTCTGTAGTAATCTGGCTGGTGACGTGTAAGTCTGCACGTATGTGCATATATCACATGCACATTACCCTTAAATTAAGAAGGGTACCCCTAAGTTGTGAGGTACTGTTATACACTGACCAGACTTAAGAAGAGTATCTTTTTAAAGCGTGTTGACATTTAATTGACCTTTGAAAGTTCATTCTGTTAATCATACTCAAAGTGCTAAAGCTATGGTTGACTGCTCTGGTGTTTTTACATTCAGTCGTGCTTAGCATATAAATTCTTCAGCATAATTGCCACTTATTTAGCAAGAGTTTCCTTTCTTCCCTGAAAATGTGAGTTGTGTTTTATTTTTGTATTTTTTTTAAATTTTGCTTCAGGCTTGAGAGTGTCAGAGGTTTGAATTGAAATGTTTTCCTGTCATTAGTTGTATGGGGTGTGACTTCTTAAGACAGGAGTAATGGAAATTTCTTGCTTAGTCGAGGCATACTTTTCCTTCTAGCAGAAGTTAGAACTCTTCGAGGTATAATGCTAAAATTTAGAGATGCTTAACACTGCTACACTACATATTTTTAACATAATAAACTTTGAAAATCTTTCAAGTCCGTTTCTGTAGATTAAAACTGTCAGTGCTAATACTTTTTATTAAACAAGGATTCAAAGGATTTATTTTTATAGCAAACTCTAATTATATTCCTTGAATTGCTCTGAGTAGTATTTTGTTTTATTATAAATGATGTATTTGTTTAAAAAAAGTCAAATATATTTCTTTGCTAAAGCTTAATGTTTTATTACTATCACCAAGAGAACGTCAGCTGAAACGTTTAAACATTTGAGTATTAAATTTATGAAATCAATCTATGGAAATTTTTAATATTGTTAGCTGTCTTACAGGTTTCTAAATTAACATTTCTAATGATCATGGAAAGGTAGCTACACTTTTTGCTAAGTGTCGATAGAAAAACTAAATCATGGAATTGCCAATTTGGGGTAACTTACCTTTGAGACTGCAGACATTTTTTTCAAATATTTCTGTCTTAAAAGCAATTTTTAAATAGGGAAGATCAAATTAAAACCAGAGCTTTTATGTTCATGAGGTAATTTTATACTTTTCAAATATGGAGCTCCATATTTGGAATGCATTTTGTTCCCTGTTTATACTAAGCTTTGGAGTCATTATAACATTTATTCAGTCACACATTGCAAGCACGGGAGATAGTCCTGTTCCATGAAGCTGACCTTATTTCTCATCACTGTCTCCCCTTCCTTCCATATTGCCCTATCTTTTTTTTTTTTTCTGCCCTTTTCTGTCCTTAGTTTTACAACCTACAGCTGTCCTTTTCGTATCATTATAGCCCCACCTCCAAAAGAAAAAAAGTCCTTTTCCCGGAAACATTTAACTTCCAACTCTATCATTTTTAAGAATATACAATGAAGCCTCTTAAATAATATTATCTAAATAATACATAAAGAGTGCAAATGACTGCAGTGCTGAGTGGTCAGATACAGGATATCCCAGACTAAGTGTGAACTCTCACACTTCCATTTTGGCATGTGTGGTTTCAACAGATTGAATTCCTTCCTCGCTATAGGAGTGTCTCAGGACCAGGCTGGCAGTGGTTTAACACAGAACATGAAGATAAAGCCTGGCTCCTTGGGCCATCCCTCTTGGTAATCCTCCTGGCCTGGTGACCCACAGTGACAAAATCAATATATTTGCTCTTCTTTTCTGTTTGAAGTCTGTTTTGTCATCGTGAAGAGCTTTCTGTCCTTTGAATCCAGACACATGTGTTCGCAGATAATTTATTTTATTTTCATTTTAGTTAACCAGTTCTTATGTCATACTTTCATGTGCCAGACACTCTTCTCAACACTTCACAAGGATGCGTTTGTGTGGTCCTCTTGACCCTGCAGTCATTATGTGCAGTTAGTCTTTAGCCTTTTACCATTGAGAAAGCTAAGGCGCAGAGTTTTATCGTAGGGCCAGGCCTTGAGTTGAGGGTGACGCGTAAGTGTAGGCGGAGTGGATAACTTGACAGCAGTGCTAAGAATCAGCAGAGAGATGTGGCAGAGTTGGCGGAAGATGAGTGTACGTGGAGAGGATCGGGCGCTCAGCTGGGCCCAGCCGCACCGAGGAGCCCGGCTTCCTTCCTCCACGTCCATGTCTGCCTTGGGCTGTGGAGACAAAGGCCAGGCAGAGAGAGGAGCCACCGCAGGCCTGGGAAGTGGTGGTCCTGTCTGAACAGTCCTCGCCTCGGGCCTCAGCCCGCCCTCAGCCTGGGGGAGGCCGGGCTGGCTCCCCGGGATATGCTCTCACGCTGCAGCGCCTCTGTGCCCCACTCCTCCTAGCATTTCTGGGCCTCCAGCTTCTTTTCCCCCAGACGCCTCAGCCGCTTTCTCAGCTGGAAGTTTGGGTGTTACAGATACTGGTGGAGACATTTCTCCCCAGTCTTAACGCCGGCCCACTTCGTTCTCGCTCTTTGCCCTACTGTGTGTAGTACTTTGAAAACGTTATTCAGTGATGTGTGCGGGGGTGGTCGTCTGAAGTTCAGAGACTGGTGGTGAGCAAGGAAACTGAAGGACAAAGCTGGCTGTTCTGTAGGAACTGGGGATGGAAGAGGAGGAGAGAACAGCTAAAAGTGGGGAATGCAGAGACAGGAGAGGGACAGGGAAAAGAACAGATGCATTGAGGGGAAAAAAGAGGGTGAAGAAACGAAGAAAAAGAATCACTGCTTTGCTTCATACCCACATCCCCTCCCCACCTTCACCAAAACAGAGGCGGTTTCACTCCCTTTTGCCTGACCTGAGTTTTGCCAGGGAGTTAATCACAGTGGGAGTGGAAAATTTCTCCTTTTTGCATTTTGAGACTTGGGTGTGCTGCTTTGAGATGCCACTGGGATCTAAGTAATATTTGTTTATACTGGATATTTTTTTCTGTAGCCTCTGTGGATGGGGCTTAGAATACAAACAATACTGTTAGCAGAACTGCAGGTACTCAATTGCTGTGTTTATTTTATTAGTTAAAAAACTGCTGGAGCCCTAAGAGTTCCGAGCATATTTTTAAAATACCAGAGGCAATTTTAAGAAGTGCTTTAGAAAGAAAAAGTAAGAAAAGTTAGGACTTTCAGGCTCTGGAATGCCAACCAATGTGTTAGGTTTTTAAAAAATTCATGTTTTCAAAGACTAAATCAGACTCATCAGTTATTTTTTTAAAAGTGGCTGTAAAGTACTCTTCTTGTATATAAATCCTCTTAATAGTTTAGGTAAAGTCAAAGCGTGGCTCTTTTGTTCCATAGATGTAAAACCGAGGTTAATTCTTTTGGGAACCTAGGATTTTTTGGATGCTGTTTAAATCATCTCTAATGACTTTACTTGGTCAGATCATAGGTCTGAAGGTATTTCCTGTGGATTTCTGATTGTATTGGGACAGAATCATTGTAATTGTGACGCTTCCAGAAAATCCAAAGTATATGGTTAATTTTACCCTTAAACTTTCTGATGCTTCGTTTCTGATACGTCCCCTGAAGTCTCTCTGTATCCTGCTCCTGTAGAAAGGTACACTATTCAGTAGCATTTATGAAAAACACCTGGTTTAAATAAAAAATGTTGAGCTAATCTAAATGATAAAAGTGTTGATTTGAAGAAATTAGTTTTAAATAGTTATTCATTTCCCGGATAGAGGGTCCTGGTCTTAACAGGTTTAATTAGATCCCTCTCAGTAAGACAAACTAATTTTTTTTTTTTTGATCATTGCATGGCAGTAGCATAAATTCTTGAAATAACAAACATTTCAAGAATCACTAATGAATTACCCTTAGGAAGTAGAAAGGGGGGAAGGGAGCTTTTCTCTCTCGTTTGTTCTTTTTTCATTTATCCATTTTTCCCCCACTTGTCCATCTTTCCTATAATCATGGAAATTTTTATTTTTCTCCACGGTTCATCAAATGTTCTGCATTTGTATGTCCTAGATTACGGCCACACCAGGTTTTCTTAGAATTAGGAACCTGAGTCTCCGGAAGGTAATGGAAACCGTCGTACGCTTTCTCAGACTCCCTCTCCTCCCGGAAGCAAGAGGAGCAAAACAGTAGTTGGTGGTTAGTCACTGCTGCTTCTGTGGCTGTTTGGTTGACCTAAGCATTTGCACCTCCATACTTAATACTTACATCCACAAATGGAATTAGGGCCAGTCACACTGTGTTTCCATCATCTGCTATCCCTTGTGGTTCAAATTTAGCACAAACCTGCTGTGAGTACGTATTAATTAGGTGAATGTAATAGGATGAAATTATAACATGAGCTTTTTAATAACTCTTCTTCTTTGAGTTCAAGTGTGGTTCTTATGAGTTTACAGCTATTTTGTTGAAAATCTAGAAAATCCTTCCATGAACAGCTAAGCCGCTGTTAGCCCAGAACAGTGTAAGTCAAACATTAACTTGCAGTAAAACCCTGTTGAAAGTGTCTTTGATTTTGAGATGCAGTGAGCTATGTCAGGTGAAGCTGCCCGTTCTCCATATGGAATGGTGAGGAGGCTGGACCCTGAATAGACATTTTTTGTCACCGTGTGCCACAAGTATAAGGTATATGAGCCTCTTTTCTTTTGTGACTTATAGCCCAGTTGCCAGGCCAGATAGTATTGGAGACAATTAAGACTTTCCGTAGAAAGCTTCCTAAGTCAGCTGCTAACTACCGTGTCTGTCAGTATACTCTCTCAACCATTTTGCAGTCTGCTATTTTAGAGTGTGTGGCTGTGGGAAGTGATGGTGGATGAAGTCAGGGTTATTGGTGCTCCTTTGTACTAAGAAAACTCACACTAGTTAAGGGAAGTCGGCTTCCATGATTTGCGTATGTTCAGTTTTTAAAACATCCTTCCGAGCCTCTCCAACTCCAGTCCCCACCCCTACCTCATAAATTCAAGCAATGAAGGAATTAGAGTCATAGGGTGTTAGAGCTAGAAGAGTTTTAGGGTCTGACTTACCCTCTCATTACAGTTGAGGAAATGGATATCCAGTGAGGTCAAACGCCAACACGCAACTAGTTTAAAGGCCCAGGTGACATTAGAGGTTTACCTCCGTTAGTAACCACTGTTCTGATGAATCTGCCCTAACACGTTCACAGTCACAAGGCAATAAGAAGGAAAACAACTAACACGTGGATGGTACTCTCTCATACAGCTCTCAGTCACTTCTCAGAAGAGCTCTGCAAGGTGGAGAGCTAAACTACCGTTAGTCTCCATCCACAGAGAAAATGGGCTGCGTGATGGGCAGAGGCCTGTCCAGGGCGGTCATCCACCAAAAGGGCCCAGGCCTCCCCGTCTTCCCACCTCGGCAAAAGCATCAGCTGGTCTCAAGACAGGTCCCCTAGACCACAGGATGGGGAGTCCCATCTTCATGTTATAGCTCCGGCGCTAAACTTGGATCGGTCATTAACTTTTGTCTATTTCATCACTTTTAAAGGTGGAAAAGACACATTTTAAAGAGCTGGGAGCTCATAAACTTTTCAAAAGAAAGATCCTGGATAATTATGAATAAGGTGTGTTTTGAGAATCTGCTAATCAACATTTCAAACATTTAGCCAGAATATATTGATCACCTACCATGTGTAAGGCACTGACGGGCCGCTCCAGTAGCCTCAGCAGTGACAGGGAAGAGGTGTACGCAGTCTTCTCTCCCTTCAAAGATTTATCTAGACAGAAAACCGTTTTTGAAAAGTGTCTGGTACTGCCTACATTACTCTTGAGATGCAAGAGATACTAATTCCTCTGTCTGAAATGGATCAATATTTTCTAAATATTTGTACTAAAAGTATTCACATTAAAGAAAACTTGTAAAATACAGAAAAGCAGAAGGAACAAAATCGTATGTGTATATTCTGAATTTTTAACATGATAACATTTATATCATACGTATAGTTCTTTCTTGGCTTTTCCTTAACTTGCCGGGATAGCTAATGTTCTGTATCATTGCATAGCTTTGTAAATACGTTTTAAAGATTACGTAATCTAATAGGTTTGATTTTTTAAAAAAAACAAGGACTGGTTGGAATTCTGAATTCTGCCATGTGGTTATTACAGTGAAATTCATCTTAAATTCCCCTAATGACCGTTTAGAAATAGATCTTCTGTTTCAGCAGGAGTGGGACCGTGTTCCCAGGTGAGAGTTGCTCTTTGTGGGGTGTCTAAGGAGCAGGAGCCCCTGAAGGGCGGGGAGCTGGGCCAGCAGGCGGCCTGAGGGCTGCGGCCTGGGAACTGCTGACAGTGACCAGGGACGGGAGGAGTGGGACGGAAAGTCCCCGGTGAGCCTGGAGGCTGGGATACCCTGGCTCTCGGGAATCCCCCTCCCTAGTGAGGACGCAGCCCAAGTAGGAGAGGAGGGGCTCAGGCAGATGGGGGCCCGCGGGGTGCGGGGGAAGAACAGCCCAAAACTCTCTCATAAGCCTGGAGAGCCCCTGTCTGGGGAACCCTGGCCTGCACTGGAAATCACTGTCATTTTAAAGGAGAGTTTGGCAACACAACATTTTAAGTCAACTATACGCCAATAAAAATTAAAAAGAAAGAAAGAAGTACCTTTTGAAAAAAACAAACACAACGTTGTAAATCAACTATACTTCAATAAAAAATAAAAATTAAAAATTTTTTTTTAATTTTTAAAAGATAAAAAAGACAGATCTGGAGAATAGATGTGCTCATTATTACTGGGGCCATAGATTCTAGGCCCTCTTAACTGACAGAAAAAATATATATATATGTGTATATATCGACCCATGAGTGTACACATTATCTATCGATCTAATAATATGTGTGTGTATCTCCACCTGTATTGATATTAAACTAAACATGGATGCATAAAAAAATGAATAAGTAAAAGAGAGTCTGGCAAATGCATAAATATATGGTGAACAAATTAGTGACTAAACGAATTGTTTTCTCCCAAAGGATCTAGATATTTGTTTCTACTCTTAGAAGTTTTCTTCATTAATTTTTTATGCCCAATTTACAATGAAAACAATTTTTATTGAATAATAATTAACTAGCTCATATTTATTCAAACCCACACCCTCCCCGACTCCACAAATGATTCAGAGGAGCTTACAATAAGCAAAACATCAGAATGGGAGAGTGAGTGATAGTTGTGATTCCAGCTCTCCAAGCCTGGTGTCCCTGCCTGTGTAATGATGATGACAGTAAATGCTTCATCGTACCAGGGCAGGGTCAAAACGAGGTTGTGCGTAGACATTGCTCGGAATACAACAGAAAGGTCGTGTTAAAGTTAAGGGTATGGGAATTCCCTGGTGGTCCAGTGGTTAGGACTCCACGCTTTCACTGCTGAGGGTCCGGATTCGATCCCCAGTCAGGGAACTAAGATCCTGCAAGCCATGCAGCCAAAAAAATAAAATAAAATAAGGCTATAAACTTGAGAACACATGGTTTATCTAGCTTAATTCTTAGAGAATGTTAACTGAACAAAAAATATTTATATTAATTTCTGGAGTAGAAGAGACTTTACTCTTTATAACTCTGTAAGCTCTCTACTGTTCCAGGCAATGCTTTCCTTCCTAGAATTTGAGTTTCTTAATTTTCCATGTGGGTACAATCCATGGGAAATTGTTCCCAGTCAATTCCTACAGCCTTCAGCCATTTTCAAGAGGCAGGGAGCTGGCAGGTCTGTGTTCCTATTAATTACAAAAAGAAAATAGCAAGGGAAAATTCATCATTGCTGTTATTAGCAAGAAATATAATGAGCATTAGAAGCCTTTGAATTAGCCTAGAAACAGTGTGGACTACTAAATATAAAGTATAACTAGAAGATGAAGATGAATTTTAAAGGGCAGAATTTTGTTGGTACATTTATTTTACTTCCATTTCAGATTAGTTCTATGTATGCTTTCTACAGAAGGAAGCGGAGAGCACTTGTGTTTCTTGTCTTTATATGGGTTTTCTGAAGGAAGGGATGGGGCCGATGCCAGTACCGTTGATGCTGTTGTCTGGGCCCTTGGCCCCCAGAGAGATGGTGGGTGAAAGGATGCAGCGCAGAGCCTGGATGCTGGGTTCTGTGCTGACGTGGAACGCTCCCTTTTCCGAGAGTACCACTGCAAACGCTCAGGGACCAGAGTGGTGGAGGTGGATGGACCTGGGGAGAAAGGGAAAGCCAGGGGGTGAAGCATCCTTCTACAGTGGAGTAGGCCACCCACATTGCACCTCTGCATTTCCATGGCCAAAGGAGAGTCCTAGTATCAATCAGTCAATCAACAAATAAAGCAATGGTAACATCTGCCACCTGCTGATAAGTGCCTGAAATCTCACCATCGAGGTTGGGCCATTTAATTTAAATACTCTTCGGGATATATGTATATGTAGAGCTGACTCACTTTGTTATAAAGCAGAAACTAACACACCACTGTAAAGCAATTATACTCCAATAAAGATGTTAAATAAATAAATAAATAAATACTCTGATTCAAAATCCAGAGAATTGGGTTTAGGAGGTGAGGGAGCTTGAGTGACTGTAATATTTTAAGCTGTTCTCAGTTATGCATAGCTTAAAAAAATCATGGTTGTAGAGTCAATAAGAGGATTCAAGACTGAATGGTATAGGGTAGCTAAGAAAAAATTGTAAAGTTTATCCGGGGCCAGTGCTGTACTGTCCACCATCAGAAGAAATTAATGCTTCAAGTAGTTAAAACTAATGTGAAGAGATTATAAAATGTAACCAAGGTATAGACATCCAGAGCTGCACGTTTGGGTGGGGAAACTTTTAGGAGCTTTGTCTTCCTGATTCCAGTGGTTTTAAATTACGTAGTCTTCTGTGAGTATTTCCAGGTTATAGAAGACAAATGAGGGCCTGTCGTACTGGACACAATTGAATCTTACTCCACCATATTTGTTATTAATTCATGATTTTTTGGTGGATTGATCGGTCACATTTCTCAGGTAATGGCAAGATATTTTAGTCTTGAGTAAATTTACTTAGTTCCATCCTTCTAGATCAGTGGTTCTCTGCCAGGAAGGTACAGCAGAATCATTTTATAGCTTTTGCCAAATGCACTCAGCGACCTCCCCACCTGAATAAGAACTGCAGAGTGTTTGGGGCAAGAAGCAGGCCGGGTACGTGGGGTTAGAAGAATCTGTCCTGATAAGCCTGTTACCACCCTCTCATTTTAAGAACTGCTGTTCCAAGTGGAACCGATGCTGCTTAATAACCAGAAAACAAGGAAATAGTTTAAACTAAACAACTTTGAGTCTCATTTAAACTGGCAAAATTGTTCAGCACTTTGTTGGGCTAAATCTGCTTTACCTTTCACATAGATTTCCTCGAGCTGGTACCTTGCTAAAAAGGAAGCCTGTATATACAGGCAGTGAAGTGCTCTGTCAATGCCTGTTAAACGCCCTTCCATTTACAACTCCTTGTAACTAAGATCTTGTGATCTTTCGTGCTTTATCTGGAGGATTTTTTTAATGTTTATTCATAGAGCTCTGAGCAAAGGCTGGATTTTCACAGCCGTGTGAGGGTTTACTATCTCTTTCATCGTTCACTGAATTGTTATGTGAGGTGGCTTGCCTAGTTTGTGCTGGTCGTTTTTAATTTAAAGCCATTACTGAAAAGTGGTAAGATTCCAAGGCAAGTAGGGGATCTGTCACTTGGAGAAAAATTTATGGGAGTAAAAATATTCTTTTTGTAAACAGTTACTGCTCTACAATGTCTTCACAGGGTGTAAGGCTTGGTATTCATCTGTTTTAATTAAAGAGTATCCTGCCTGTCTATTTGTGACCAGCTCATAAGAAGAGGGTGTCTTGGTGAGAAGTTCACAAGGTTGGAAGCTGTAGCTGCGTTTGCTGAACCGACTCAAGCCCTAGTCAGCAGTGGTATATGAATGCCAAGTACTAAGAATTTCTGGAATGTAGAATCGCACAGCACTGATAAAGTTTGCTTTGTTCCCCTATGTGACTTGACCCATTGAGAAAATGTGGTTCCCTAGGAAGTTTTAATAGTTCAAAGTCCTTAGTTAATAAAGCAAAAGGCCACAACATAATTCAGCTTGTTTTCACCTGCTGCCTCAAAGATTAACTTTCTTAACCTTAATGGGATAGAGTTACCCTTTGCTTTGAAAAAGTCGTTTATGGAGCTCCTCACGTTTGTTCGTTTCAGTAAACATGACACTGTTTGTGTGGATTTTGTTTTTGTTTGGGGTTTGGTATCACAAACTAAGACTTCTGCAACTTAAGAACCTTCTGGTAACATCATCTAAAAACAAATCTCGGGGAAAGGCACACCCACTTCTTTGTATCAACTTAATGTTTCACTAGGCGCGGAAGGGTTTTGAATTACTTCAGGAAAGCAGTGACTGATAGAGCTTACCCTTCAGTTTTCCTCATTTATTTTCATAAGAGAATGGGAGTGGAATTCAAAACATTCAGATCTGGAGTTAATGTACGTCACCCTGTCGGCAAGTGATAGGTTCTGTGTTTTTCCAGTGGGAAACTTTGACCCACAAACTGATATATGCCTGTTACAGACCTTGCTATTCCTTCTATTTCTCTCCTGATGCTTACTCTTTCAAAAACCAGCTGACTGTACAAGTTGTCTCTGGGAGCAGATTTCAGAGCAAAAGTGATATATGAAAGCAGTGTGTAAGTCTTTTTTTTTTTTTGGTCAGAAGTTATAGTGTTTGAAATAAACCTTTTATATTTTCATTGAGAGTCTAAGGTCACGTAAATGTAGTATTTAATGTTAAAGGTGCACTTTATCTTGTTAGCATAATTTAACTTGTATGTTTGGTCACTTCACTCAAAGAAGGATTTTAATTACATCACGCATGTCAAGTAAGCTTGCTATCGCCTGTGTGTTCCTTGTCTCTAACAGTGACGGATGAACGCCATTGGCATATGTTGTCCTGGATTATCACAGGATTTTATAGGAATCTGGTAGCTGAATAACAGACATGCATGAAGCTTTGGGCTTTGAACTGGAGACATTCCCTAGAATGTTTCTGGTTTGGGGTGATACTTTAGTGATGTGCAGAATTGTGTCCTGTCCGTCTTAGGGACCCTCCAGGTAACCGGACAGCCAGCAGGAGTGTCCCTGTGACAGTGAGCGGCTGTAAACATCCTCGACTGGAAGCTGTGAGTCTGCAGACGGGCTTTCAGTCGGATGTTTGCAGCCGCCGACTGCCCTCTTGCGTCTGGAGCCGCCTGGCCGCCTTAGGGGCAGAAGCTGCCTTGACTCCACTGGACACCTTGCTCTCCCTGGGATGCATGGTCCAAAGCTTGCGTGAGAAGGGAGTTCACATTCCCTAGCACCTCCCCTGTTAGTTCACATTCCACCCTCCCCCCCCTTGCCTCAGTAACTTTTAAACCATCTCTGCATTTTCAGCAGGGCAGGAGGAGAGGTGCTCTGTGTGGGTAGAGATTTTGCAATATCAAAAGAAAAAAAAAAGAAAAAGAAAAAGTCAAAGTATTCCCAAGAGAAGTGAGGGAATGTATTATAGTATTTTTTGTTCTTAGAAAAAAAAGTGTACTAGGGCAGTATTTCCACAAATCATTCTCAAAAGGGATTTGCTTTGTCCTGCTGTTTATATTTACCTGTAATTTCAAAATAAGTGTTTTTTACAGCCATTTGCAAATATTTCTATCAATAAATCTAAATTACTTGAAAAGAAAAAAAGTAAAGGCCAGAGTGAAGAGTTAATTCACTTTCACATTATTTGGATTAAACCTCTTTTATATTTTATAGGTTCAGCCTTTAAGCAATAAAGTAGTTTTCAATTTAACCAAGTGCCTAAAATAAACTGACATTAACTGAACTAACTCTTATTTCAGAAATCTATTTGTTCTTGTTTTAACTGATGAGAATAGTATTTTAGGCATTTGTTGATGCTGTCTCCATTCAATTGAACTGTTAACTTTGCTTTATGTAATAGCATATATCTCTTAAAAATAATACATGAATCAAATTTTATCCTAAATGTAGGAAGGCAGCCTAAGATGTTTACAAGATTCCTGTTGTGGATCTCTATGAAGGACCTGATTTCAAACTTGTCCTTTTTGTAAATCTGTATTTGTCTTATGGCAGATCTGTTTAATATGAGACATTTAAATTGTAGAATGGAGACACTTTAAGAGGAGATGAAGGTGGCATACTTTGCCCTCTAAAATGTAGTATCTTCCACACACACAGTATTGTGGTCATGTAGAAATTATCGTTTCTGTTCCCTGTTCAGCGCCTGCTGATGTTGTCGATAAGAGTTGTTATTGAAACAGTGGGACTGTACCACTACTTAAAATGTGGCCAAATTACAGTTGAACATTCTGATTAACTGGGATGGAGGGAGATCTATATAGAAATGCGTTAAATTTTCCACATACGTAAAGCCTTTAAGAGAAAAAACCCCATCGGTCACACTGGCCACAAGAGGTCAGTAGATTAGATGCCGCTGAGCTGGGGCAGGAGGGCGGGGCTTCTGTCTGCAGGGCCCTGGGGTGTGGAATTGAGAATGTGGCCTGTTCTTTAATAGGTAAACTTGAAACACTTCGGGCAAATACCTCAGCCCTGTTTCAGGGAACTATTCCCCAGGGAGCTGACCGCAGGTCTGGAGGAGGGGTGAACCCTCCCTGGCTCTTTGACCTTCACTCCCTTTAGGCTCTCCTCCCCTGTTAGTTCACATTCCACCCTCCCCCCCTTGCCTCACTGCCCTCTAAATTTTCCATTTCCCACTTCTATTTGGTTATTTTCTTCATTTAAGTAATTACTTGTTGGAATATTTTAATATGTAAAAATTACAACCTTCTTGCATACTCTTAAACCAACTACAGACCTCCAGAAAACCTTCTGGGTAACTCTGAAATTAATGCCTATTATTCATTATGTCATGTGTCCCCGATTTCCATAGTAACAATCTAAAATACTATGTTAAGATAGTATAAAAGGTGTGCTATTTACATTTGGAGTAAGATCTAGATACAATTTGTTTTAATTTCACAAAAATATCCAACTTTAAAAATTTACAGTATTACACACTACTATGTGTAAAATAGATAACTAATGAGAACCTACTGTATAGCTGTATAGGGAACTCTACTCAGTGCTCTGTGGTGACCTAAATGGGAAGGAAATCCAAAAAAGAGGGGATATATGGATACGTATAGCTGATTCACTTTGCTGTACAGCAGAAACTAACACAACATCGTAAAGCTACTATACTCCAATAAAAATTAATAAAACAAACGTGCACATTTAAAAATAATTTACAGTATTACACTTCTACAACTACATAGACAAAGTTGTCATGCATGTAAGATAATGTTTTTTAATTCCTTGTTCATAACAGCATAATAAAATACCATATATGATCTAGAAAATACAATTCTGGAACCGGACCACAGTAGGTCAGTTACAGAGATTAAAACGCTGTCGAAATATGTGTTGGATAAATGTAACCTGTGTTGCTGTGAAGTTTGTAATGCTGAAAAACAAAACAAAACAAAACAAAAAGACACCACACTGAGCAATCACCACAACTATTTTATGTTTAGTTTTTATTTATGATGATTTGCCAGAACAAAAGTTGGAACATCCCTGAAAGGGAGATTTCTAATGGAAGTGTATGAGGTTCTAAAAGTGGCAGTGGTGACTCATTTAAATGACACTTACTTTTCCTGACCTTAAAACTCAGATTTGAACCCACACTCCATTTTGTAGTGCTGCCATCTGTAAATGCTACACGTGCGGAACCATTCCTCTGCTGAAGAATTAAAACCAGGGGCGAGGACTCTGGAGACAAGGGAGACTCCTCAGAAGGCCGTCCCGCGTGGGGAATCGGCGCTCTGCCTCTGAAACCCGGTTCCGCCCAAACGCATTGCCATCAGAAGTGCCTTGTTTTCTTTCACTAAAGTTGTAGCTGAGTTACCACTGGAGGAAAAAAAAATCTTTCTTGACTGGTGTCAGTTTGAGGTGGCTTAAAAATAATGATGCAAACATACCAGTTGTTTTTCTATATCAGAAGAGTAACCAAAAATGAATAATTTCTCTTAATTTTTTTAAACTATATTTTAGCCAGTTTTTAAATTATTATTTATTTTTTATTTTTTTTAATTTTTTTGTTTTGGCTGTGTTGGGGCTTCGTTTCTGTGCAAGGGCTTTCTCTAGTTGCGGCGAGCGGGGGCCACTCTTCATCGCGGTGCACGGGCCTCTCACTGTCGCGGCCTCTCTTGTTGCGGAGCACAGGCTCCAGACGCGCAGGCTCAGCAGTTGTGGCGCACGGGCCCAGTTGCTCCACGGCATGTGGGATCTTCCCAGACCAGGGCCCGAACCCGTGCCCCCTGCATTGGCAGGCAGATTCTCAACCACTGCGCCACCAGGGAAGCCAATTTCTCTTAATTTTTGAAGTGACTTATTGAAATCTTAAAGATGGCTCTTAGTGAACTGTCTTAGAGTCTCACTTCAGTGATGCAGAAGACTTTCTTCGTCTGGTCCTTTATCAGAATGAGGACTCTTAAATAGATCAGGAAGGTAAATTTGATAGTGTGTACTGTGGTTGTCTGTGTGCACAAACTAAGCTGTTAAATCATTCAAGAGACTGGGGTTTTTCTGATTATTGGTTTTCCCTTTCGCTCTTACTCCTCTTAATGGCAAGAAGCCAGTAAATAAAATGAAAAAAAATCTCATCCTCTGGATGTGCTTATTATTAAAAATAATAGTCAATGAATTCAAAATTCTTTAATAGACTTCTTCAGTCTTACGCAAATACCTCTCTCACTGATGTGCACTTTCGATCTTAAGCGTGAATGTGGTGGAGAAGTTAATGTCGCCGAGGGGAACTCAGTCTGCCTTTCCTAACTGGTGTATCTAATTATTATATAAACTTGATGATGCAGTACTTTGAGAGTAGAGGCTTTTTAATGTAAATTAAAACAAAGTAGATTGGGGATTCATCAGCACAAACACTAAATGTGAACTTACTGTCCCCAATTCAGGGCCCTACATGGTTGGAGAACTTAATGAACTCCTTCAAGTACCCTAATAACTCTGAGTAAAATCAGAATCTCTCCCCAGCTCCCATTTCAAAAGTGACAGCATGAGCTCTCAGGATATGCGATACCTTACTGGAAAGTGTGTTGGAAAACGTTAAACGTTATACCGTGTGATAATGCGTCATAAGCTTGTTAGTGGCAGTGTGCTTCCTTGCAGGGACTGAACTACCATTTCTGCATTTTGGATTCAGTGTTTTTAAGCTAAAGAGTTAAACTCTTGAAAAGAGCAAATGCTTATACCAGTGAAGGAAAACGTGTGTAAAAGCTAAAGAGATGCCTGCAGTTAAGTATGTAAATAAATGTCTCAACGCCATGAAAGAGTGGCACTTGCAGTCAAGATTCCCGCGGTAGAAATACATTGATTTGCAGCATGTGTGATGTTGATGAGTAGAAACATTATGGCCCTGTTGACATGAAGATTTGCACTGAGTGTAAGCATGCTGCCAGATGAGCCAGAGAATTGCTAGAAGTTGCAAGTTCAGAAATTCAGCTTCGAGTATTCATGTCTTGCGCAAAACAGATCTTTCTAAGTGCATATTAAGGAAGTGGTTTTGCTAAATTCCTTACTGATTAATGATCTTGTTAGATTAAAATGATCTTTGGAACTACAGTCTTTCAACTATGGAATGCCCATCTGGAAAATTTAATTTTGAAAGTTACTCTTTTTCACGTACTCTCAGGGGTCTTCTTGGCCATATCAGATATATAGTTGTCTTATTCCAGTCCTCATTCTACTCTCTTACCCCAGTAAGTAAGTAAATATTTCACTTAAAATAAGTTGTGACAGTCAGATATTGAATAAGAAATTAGGAACTTTGCACACTGTTTGTTCAGAATAAAGTTCAGCAGTATCTTGACCTAATCCTCTAATCTTTCTACTCTTTTTTTTTTTAACATCTTTATTGGAGTATAATTGCTTTACAATGGTGTTTTAGTTTCTGCTTTATAACAAAGTGAATCAGCTATACGTATACATATATCTCCATATCCCCTCCCTCTTGCGTCTCGCTCCCACCCTCCCTATCCCACCCCTCTAGGTGGTCACAAAGCACCGAGCTGATCTCCCTGTGCCGTGTGGCTGCTTCCCACTAGCTATCTGTTTTCTGCGCTGATGTGATTGATTTCTTGTAACTTGCTCCTAAATCTCTGAGTAACTAAAAATAAATCGTCATGAGTTATTAGAAATTCTAAAAATCTAAGGTTGTTTTAATAGTATAAATTCGATTTGTCAAAATGTAATTTACTGAAATATAACTGATCTCTTTTTTGGTATAGAAAGGAATCCATTGATATTGTTGGTACAAGTTTACTTCTCATTGAATGTGTGTGATGTGCTAATAGCTAATTAAAGCTGACTTTAAAAGTTCACTCAGTTTCCCACCTGGGATAGCACCAGGAGTAGTGCTGGGAGAAGTTAGGGTTAGGGTCATGCTTAGGGTTGGAGAACCAGCTCCAGGGGCTGGTGAGCAGTCCTATCCCCTGAATCTGGACATGGTAGCTCACTCTTCCTGAAGGAAACATAAAAGCCCCTGGGGTGACTTACACCTAGCACTGCTGATTATTTTTAGGTTAGGGAGGCCTAGGAGAATAACAGTGAGGGCAGAAGGATTGTTTTCTCATGAAGAATGATCTATATCTGATATTAAGATATTACTAAAGGGCTACAGTGCATAAGTGCTGCACCACCCCCTTTTGGAGCCTCTTCTAAAGGAGGCTTCATGGTTTGGTTCATGCCCCCTCTTCTGCTGTCCCCCAGCTTTCTAACCTCCAGCCACACTGACTTTTAATTCTTCAAACAACTTTGCTCTATTCCTTTGCACCCCAAAGCCTTTAAAGGCCTTAGCCCTTCCCTCTGCATAGACTGAGTACTCTCACATTACCCACATCTACCCCCAAATACATTCGGCCACGCACACACATACACACTCACACTCTACTTTAGGTCTCATGCTTAATGTCATTTCTTCAGAGGAAGGCTTATTCTTCCCTTTTCTTCATGCTGTGGGCTCCTTCTTTGTCCTGAGATGGAAATCTTGAGAGGCAGCCCATCATGTGAAATTCTGGGTGGAAAATAATTCCAGGCAGAGGGAACAGCAAGGGCAAATGAGTTGGATCAGGCAAAACTTAGGAAGTGTTCTGGTTCAGAGCAAGCAGGACAGAGTAGGAGAGGTAAAAAAGGGGTGGGCAATGTAGGCCCATTAGATCATAGTGACAAGTTTGAATTTTACTGATAAACATTGGATTAGTACTGTTATCATGAAAAGTTCTCTGAATTTTAAATTTAGTTTAATTAGATGATAAGACCTCAGTCATAGTGACCCTAGCAGAATGTGGGTAACCTTTTTTTTAAGATGAATAACAACTCATTTCAATAAATATTGGAGGCCTACTACTGTAAAGAATAGTGAATGTTAGGGACTGAAGGATACAAACTTGAAAAAGACTTGCTCCCTGTGATTGCTAGTAAGGGTGGGATATAAGATGTCATGTGGACCACAGATGCAGGATTACCCAAATCTCACCTGAGACCAGCCACCCCTCCCTGCAAAGTCTCGTAGGAAACACAGGTGGCCCTTGAACAACACACGTTTGAACTGCATAGGTCCACTTATACATAGATTTTTTCCAAATATATTAGAAAATTTTTTGGAGATTTGTAAAAATTTGAAAAAACAGATGAACAACATAGCCTAGAAATATCAATAAAAATTAAGAAAAAGTTAGATATGTCATGAATTTGTAAAATATATGTAGATACTTGTCTATTTTATCCTTTACTACCATAAAATATACATGAATTTATTATAAAAAGTTAAAATTTACCAAAACTTATGCACACAGGCACTTGCAGACTGTACATGGAGCCATTTGCGTGCATGTAAATGTAAACAGTGTAAACAAATGTACAGAGGCAGTATTAAATCATAATGGCATAAAATTAATTTCGTGGCCACCTCCTGTTGCTAATGCGCTGAGCTCACATGTGGGAAGTCTCTGCTTAAAGTGCCATGTGACACTAATCATCTCCGCATGAGCAGCCTGTCTCTTCAGTAAACTGTGTATCGAAATAAAAAGTGATCTCTCGCGGTTCTCGTGTATCTTCCATCATGTTAGTGCAACACCATAAACCTTGAATAACACCGTGGGACCCACTAGTGATGCTGGAAGTACCCCCAATCCCCAGAGAAAAGTCATGACGTACGAGAAACAGTTGAACTGCCTGCTATGTACCGTAGATTGAGGTCTGCAGCTGTGGTTGCCACCATTTAAGATAAATGAATCCAGCGAAGGGACCAGTGTAAGAAAAGAAAAGGAAATTCATGAAGCTGTCAATGCAGCTATACCAGCAGGTGCGAAAACCTTGCATTTTGGGGGGAAAACCTTTTCTATCATGTATTGAAAATGCAGCTCTTATGTGGGTAGATGATTGCTATAAGAAAGGCGTATCTGTAGACTCTAATAAGATTCAAAAAATGCAAAGTCATTATATGACAACTTAAAGCAAAAGGAAGGTGAAGGAGCTAAAGCCGGAGAATTCAGTGCCAGCAAAGGATGGTCTGATAACTTTAGAAAGAAGTTTGGCTTTGACAATGTCAGGAGAACAGGAGAAGCAGCTCCTGCCGACCAAGAGGAAGCAGACAAGCTCCCAGAGGAAGCAGACAAGCTCCCAGACACATAAGAAAGTCATTGAGGAGAAAGGACATCTGCCTGACAGGTTTTAATGCAGACAAAAGTGCCCTATTCTGGAAAAAAAAAGTGTCATAAAGGACATTTATCAGTAAGGAAGAGAAGCAAGCACCAGGATTTAAGGCAGGACAGGATAGCCTAACTCTACTGTCCTGTGCAAATGCAGTCAGGTTTATGGTCAGGACTGCCCTCATCTATAAAGCTGCTAACTCCGGAGCCTTAAAAGGCAAAGATAAACACCAGCTGCTAGCCTTTTGGTTGGACATCAAGAGGGCCTAGACGAGAACACTTTTTCTGGATTGGTTCCATCGATGCTTTGTCCGTGAAGTCAGGAAGTACCTTGCCAGTAAGGGACTGCCTTTTAAAGTTCTTTTGATATTGGGCAATGCCCCTGGCCACAGAGAACCCCATGAGTTCAACACTGAAGGTGTCAAAGTGGTCTACTTGCCCCCAAAACACATCTCTAATTCAGTCTCTAGATCAAGGGGTCATAAGGAACTTTAAGGCTCATCGCACATGGTACTCTATGGAAAGGATTGTCAGCACTATGCAAGAGAATCCCGATAGAACATCATGAAAGTCTGGAAGGATCACACCACTGAAGATGCCATCCTTATTATAGAAAAAGCCATGAAAGCCATCAAGCCCAAAACAATACATTCCTGCTGGAGAAAACTCTCCAGATGTTGAGCATGACTTCACAGGATTTACGACAGAGCCAATCAAGGAAATCATAAAAGAGATTGTGGATATGGCGTAAAGGTGGAGGTTGAAGGGTTTCAAGATATGGACCTTGGAGGAATTCAAGAGCTCTTAGACACCACGTCCACGGAATTAACAGAACATGATCCTATGGAGATGAGTGCTTCCAACCACTGCCAGAGGATGAGGAAGAAGCAGCGCCAGAAAACAAACTGACATCATATGATCTGGCAGAAGGGTTCTGATCATTCAAGACTGCCTTTGACTTACAAAGTAGACCTCCTATGATATGGGCACTGAAAGAAAAGCAGACAGTGGAGGAAGGATTGGTACTGTTTAGAAACATTTTTAGAGAAATATAAAGCAAAAAAGTCAGAAATTATGATGTATTTATGTAAAGTTACTCCAAGTGCGCCTGCCTCTCGTGCCGTGCCTTCCCTTCCTCCTCCTCCCACTCTGCCACCACTGAGACAGCAGGACCAGCCCCTCCTCTCCCTCCTCCTCCTCCTCGGCCCACTCAACACGAAGACAACACGGATGGAGACCTCTATGATGACCCACCTCCACTTAATGAGCAGTAAATCATCATCATGCCACACAGTTGATAAACTTACCTGTGGTATGTGTGTGCGTGCCGTCGCGTGAAAGTCTAAGAACTGTATAGCAAGAACTGTATAGATATTTTTGTGTCATCATCACCACTATTGATCGTGTAGCACATCGTGTGCAAGACCTGTACTGAAGTGGATAGTCTATCCTTACATAGGCATAAGGTGAGTGATATTTAATATAAAATTAATAATGTGTTAGTTTTCTCACTGCTTTATAATTCTGCTCTCAAAGAATTACATTACTATACAGTGTGCCTCTCTCAGAATTGGAAGAACTATGTATCAGCCTATCATCACTGGTAAGTTTTTCAAAAAAAAAAGGTTTCCAATTCTGTATTATGAATATGACTGTAATACTGTATGCCATAAAATTTTTAATAACCATTCGTTAGGGTATAAGCTAAGCTACCATGAAGCAATCATATCGATTACAGGAGGCTGCCATAAAGCAATCTTACTGCTGCTGCTTTGTTATCAATGCATGAATCTTTATACCTGTAAATAAATATGAATTTATTTTTCACATTATCTTTTCATTTTTGCTGTCTGGTGTTAGTAATACATATAACATCTGCAGTGTTTTGTATCATATAAGACAATATTGATGTTGGTATTGACAGATGATTCATCTTAGAAACAGATAATGTAAATTTACAGTATCGATAAATACAGTACAGCACTGTAAATATATTTTCTTTTATGATTTTCTTAATAGCATTTTCTTTTCTCTAAGCTTACTTTATTGTAAGAATACAGTATATAATACATGTAACATACAAAATGGGTGTTAATTGTTTATGTTATAGGTAAGGCTATTAGTAGTTAAGTTTGGGGGGAAGTCAAACTTCGATGTGGATTTTTGACTGCATGGAGCCCCTAACCACCGCATTGTTCAACTGTGCATGCTAATTAAAGGGAAAACAAACAGAATAATGTCACTAAGTAGAGCATTCCCTCCAACCCCAATAGAGAATGTTAATGAGCCAGGCTGCACTAAGGAGTCATTTATTTCACACTCCTTCAGCCTACGGCCCCATGTGGGATATATGAAGAAGACAGTATCTGAGAACATGGACGAGAAATAAATATAGGGACCTCTCCCAGAGGACCCCTTACCCCTTACTCTTGGGAGGAAGGACATCCAGAAGAAAGTTTGTCCGATGGGGCAGACTATGGCCCTTTCTTGGTGCACCTTCAGCTGAGCCCAGGGCCAGCCATCCCACTCTGCCTGCGTGTCTGGGCGGGGCCACAGCGGCATCCCACTCTACCCGCGTGTCTGGGCGGGGCCACAGCGGCATCCCACTCTACCCGCGTGTCTGGGCGGGGCCACAGCAGCATCCCACTCTACCCGTGTGTCTGGGCGGGGCCACAGCAGCATCCCACTCTGCCTGCGTATCTGGGCAGGGCAGGGCCGCGGAATAGGGAGGAGGGAGAGAAAGGGTTCCAGCAGGCACCTTACTCCCCCTAGATGCCAATACGTGCCCTCCAACAATGTGTATTCAGGTGGAGTTGACTACATACATGTAAAATACATTAACAGTGGTGCGTGATGCCCTGAGTAGCTGCAGGAACAATGAAATACGGGCTGGCATTTGCTTATTGTGTGCTTTGTGCCAGGCGTGTTCTATGTGCTTTGTACTGACTCAGTTTAACCCTGGCAGGAGCCCTATGAGGTAGGCGCTGTCGTAAGTTTACAGGTGAGGAAACTGAGCCACAGCAGGGCTCAGGGACCTGCTCAAGGTCGCTCAGGAAGCGGCGGGAACCGAAAGTAAGAATAAAAAGTGCTGACCGTCACCTTAGAAAGAACAGCCAGTTGAAGCTGGAAGGATTGCGGAAGGCACCTGAGCTATACTTCCCTCACACTGAGGACAAGGAGTAAGGCGGTGTGTGTCTGGGGACAGGGTCCGAGTCAGGAGGGTACAGGGCCGCGGGCCGCCGCCGCCTCCCCGGCCTCCACGGGTCCCAGGGGCTCGGGGACCCGCCGTCAGAAGCCGCGCTGGGACGTGGTGGAGGTCCTGAAATGGGGACCAAGGATATCTCTGTAAGCTGATGGCAAGCTCCGCTTGTAAATAGTGCTGAATTATAGGATGAAGTTATTATGCAGAAATGTTTTGTTTCCCTTGAAAGCTAGAAAACAAGGGCCGGCTCCCGCTGCATCTCTAAATAGGCTGCTGTTTTTCTTTTTGTCGTTGGGAAGAATCATTCCTGCCGGCGTGGTTAATGAGCTTCCGCAGCTGTTGAATGCAATTATACATTCTGTTCCACGAGGCCCTCGTGCTGCCATTGTCTCGGGGGGCTCGGTGTGTGCTCCGGCCCGGGATGCTTGGACGGCACAGCGGCCTGAGCTGATCTTGGTCCGGGAGGCTCTGAGGTCTGGGTCAGGCGGGCCTGCAGAAGGAGAGGCTGTTGGGGCAAAGGGGGCCGGAGAAGGGTGCTGTTTTTCTATACCACAGCTGCCCTCTTCAGCAAGGACTGTGAGGAATGCTGGAGGAGAACTGGTCACCGTTTTCTAAAAAGGGTTTTTTATTAAAGAAAAATTATTATCCGTCCAGTTATACCCGGACACTAACTTTCAGTCCTCCAGGGGCGGCCCTTGACCAAGTCCGCAGCCGGCCAAGGCTGAGGGAGCTGCGTCCGCCTAGTTCCTCGCCTCTTCCACGCCTGTCGGTACTGGAGCTCCCTGGTCGGGTCTGTTCAGTATAACTTGGAAGATTTTTCAATCTCCCAATCTCCTATTGCTCTAAATTCAGACCTTGACCTCTAGTGTCCCTCAGCTGTTTCCCCGCGGTGATCCCTTGCCTCTTGCGCACTCCCCAAAAATACCAGCTCCCCGGGTGCCGCCAGGGTGGCACTCCTCGTCCTGGGGCCGCCAGGCTCCCTCTGGCTCTGAGGTGCAGACCGCAGCTGCTCCTGGGCCCTGCTCAGCGGGGGCCTGCCCCGGCTGGGGTGGGACTGCTTACAGCCCGGCGCTTTGGTGCAGAGGAAGTAACTCAGCTTGGGACTGAGGGCCAGAGTCTCTCATGACCCGGGAGTTATGAAAACCTGTGCTCCTTCATGAATGGCCCTCTTCCCAAAGGCCTAATCCTCTCTCCTCCTCCACCGAAAGAATATGTAGATTTCTCTCCAAACGTTTCCATCATGTATTTGCCGTAGGAAAAAAAAAAAAAAAAAAAACTTCTAGGCAATATCTGACTACCTGCCACATGAAACACCAGGTCCGTGGTTTCTGGGTTACCACAGATAATGAATGCAGAGTTCATCCTGGTGAAGTGCTAACCAATTAAATGACGTTTAAGAGTCAAACATAAGAGAACTCACAAATAAGCACAGGAAAGAAACAAAGATATGTGTACCGGTAGATGAACGCAGACATATGGGCAGCTAGCTGCGTTTTCTTGGACTCTCCATTTCTTTGCATCTCCTCCTCCCTTATGGACCTCCCACTGGTGGCACTTGTTATTCATAAATTTGAGCTGTTTGCATAATAGGAGTTGCACTCATCTAATTACACTATTCTGATCATCAGTTACATTCATCTGCTTCTAGTACTACAGCAGTGTATACACACTCTGTAACCTCTTCACTTTTGCATCTCTTCACCTTTGAAAAAGAAAGTTAATCTCAATGAACAGTGCTGAGGAAAATATTCTTGAAGAGTAAAAACAGTGTTTAATAAAAAGAGAGCTTTCCATGTCCTGGACTCTGTTTATATTACTAAGGAGATGTTAAAAATATAGTCTGGAGAGACTATCTTATAGTCTATAACTGGAGCATAGCTATCTGCTGACACATAGGCCACTTCTGAAATACTGCTTCATAACCCACTTTCAAATAATCTGATGCCATCTCAGCCAAATTAATCTCTGACTAACAGGAGTCCTTTCTGGATTTACATATATGCTCAGAGATACACAATAAATGGTATATATCGAGGACAGCTGCCGTGAGAGTATTTATGCAGCTTGGCTAGAAACAGTCACTCTCTTAACATGCTGGGTGTTTTACATGAAGACCGTCCCTGGCATTGTGCAGCCCAGCAAGAACGCTGGCCCGCTGACTAAACAAATATGATTGCCAAAGTGAATTATTAAATTCCAACCGGCCTCACTTGCTAGAGAATTTCACTCCTCTTTCTCCCACACAGCTTCCTACTTTTTATTAGATGAACCCTTTTCAGCCCTTGCGAATAATTGCTGTCTTTTGCTAGTCATTGCTACAGCAGTTTCCCACTGTTTATATTTTAAAACCAGCACTTGGATGAGCCCCGTCGAAGTAGAACAAATAAATATGTGTGTGCATCTGTGCAAATATTTATCTAAAATTGCATTATGAAAAGTCCCAGTGAACTCTGGGTCCCACTGTTGTGCCCTGGATCCCTTCTGAGACGATCCCACCATCGGGCTACTGTTACTTGACTAAACATGGGTGACTTCCTCCCAGCATTTCCTTTGGAGGGCTATTTGGGACACTCCCTTCCAATAGAGGAAGTGGGTTGATGAGGGCCAGTGTTCTCATTCCAGATCCTTCACATCTCTGAAAAGCTGCATCCTTTGTAGAAAATAGATCTGTACGTGTGCCAGAGTGGAACCCTAATGTTCATCAGGGGAGATGGAGGAGGTCACAGATTCCTTGTCTGTTTCAGCAGTCATCCTCCCATTTGGCAGGAGTCCGAGAGGAAGTATTTAACAATGGGATTTTATGAAATTCAATGTAGTAAAGAATGGTTTTAGATTTGAATGGATCTAAGGACGTGTTCTTTCTCTCCCCCTGATAAGTAGAGGGTATTTAAGGGTAACGGTATCTCTGGATTTGCTGGGAGGATTTGGCTCTTTTATTGGACTTTGTAGAAAAATTATTTTTCCATTTTATCATTTCCATGAAAGGTAATCCTCAGAAGAAAAAACTGAAGTCTCTTACCTCCATACTGATCTTAAACATTTTGCTTAAGGGGAATTAGTGAGGAAATAACAGTCTCTCAGGAAGGTTTAAAACTGTGATTCCGTTCAACATCCAGAGCTCTTTGAATGTCTCCAACGATATGCCAGAAACTGAGAAGTGATTTTCCTTCACACACTCGCCACAAGACCTGGTGTTTTTTAAAGCCTTAGACACAAAGAGCTTTATGCTAAAAATAAAAATTGCACAAAGCAGAGGAAAAGATGTTCTTGTCATCGTTCCCTGTTTGCTTCTAACCACGTGAAGTCTCCAAGGGAGCTTGCTGGATTCAGACGAGCTCAAGTGGTGGGTTAGCAGTCACAGTAGAAAGTTAGAGGCCATCTTCTGAGGAAGAAAGACCTACCAGGTGTACAGGTCTAGGATACAAGGATGGCTTAGGTCTTCATCAACCAGTGACCCTTGCCACCATAACACAGAACAATAGCTACCCAGGAGTGTTTATGTCTGCTGAGAAGAGGAAGGGCAAAACAATACCACCGATGTACTTTTTAATTTATTGTATGGTCTATTTAGACTCTGTTAATTTCTAGTCTTTAAAAAAAAAAAGCAATTTGAAGAAGATTTGCTTGGTACAGAAGCATCATAATATCACAGTCTCTTCCTCTTGGCAGGGGCATTAAGTCCGTTGGTCCACATCCCTACCAATGGCAGCCTGAGTCAAGGACCTCATTACTGGCATCCTATTTTGCACACATAAAGTTTATCCATTCACTCGATAGATGTTTATTGAGCCCTTCCCACACAGAGGTATGGCAGGGAACAATGCAGCTTCTTATTTCAAGGAGTTGGCTATTTAAAAGAAGATAGAAACCTGGAAAGCAGTGATTGCATGAGAGAACCTATGGTAAAAGGCCTGTTGAGAATTTTAGGAGAAGGTGTGCACAGAGAAGTTCTATTTAGCTTAGGGTGAGAATCAGGAAACAGTTCCCAAAAAATTGAATATATTGAAGGACAAATGGACCCTGGGCAAGTGAACCAGTGGAGCAGACACACCAGAAAGATAAAGAGCTTGTACAGAGGATGAAAGTGTGGACAGCACAGCTTGCTCAGGGAGAGCAGCTAGTGGGTCGGGCTGCCCAAGGAGGTGTGAGGGCAGGACCACGGACAGAATCGAGGCACGGGACAGTTAAAGGTAGGCGAGAGGAGGATGCTGGAAAGGGGCGGGAGAGGAGGAGGGAACCTCGGCTGGAGGTGTGAGGGGCAGAGGGTTCCAGGAGGGGGAGTCCACGGCATCAACGCTGCGAAGGGATGAAGGAGCCAGCCTGGAACAGGGGAGCCGTCTCTCTGTGGAGAAGGCAGGACGGGTGGCCGTAGAACAGATTTGAGCTGGGGAGCAGTCACGTGGGGGCAGAATGTATTGCATGAAATAGGAAGTGAGGTGGGTAAGTCACGCCTGCGAGGGATGAAAATAGGGAAGAGGGGGTGGTCTGGAAAAGCTGCCGTGAGCACAGAAAAAGCTGACTCTCTGTGTGCCATTGAGGGTCCAGCTGAGAGCAGAGGCCACACGCTCCTTGGAGAGGCAGGGACCCGCTTGGTGGTGTGACTTTTTCCAGCCTTAAATGACAAGTCTACACGTAGGCACCAAGGAGGGAGAATATTGTGCGCTGCGACCCCGCTGGGTGTGTGGTGCACTGTCGCTGTAAAGAATATGTGCAACTTTGGGGTATTTTGGGAAATTATATCCTTGACTTATCGAAAAGCAGCTGTTTCTCCCTCTCCTCCTATGAGCACTCCAGAGTCTTTGCTTAGGCCTTGACCTCAAAGTCCTCAGAGCCCACGGATCTGGCCTGGCTCGTAGAGAGTTTGGGGTGGGATTCATCGTTTCCCTGATTTCTCGTGCATATTCCCGTCTCTTCTCCAGCATCATGGATTGACCTGTATACCTCAGCGCTTAACTATATACAGTTGTATCTGATTTATTTGACCCCATTAAGGAGTGAGCTGATCCTCCTAACTGAAGTTTCCAGATAAGTGAATTACATCCCATTTAAAACTAAACAAAAAAAGGCCATTTCTACGGTGTAGTCCTACGACTTGGTCTCTACAGAGAGTAATGGACCTTATTTACAGCAGGTTCAGGATGCCTTGGGGCCGTGGTTCTAAATAGCAATGAACTATGCCTGTCAAGTGACCTCAAGCCTCCAATTTTTTGTTCTGTTTTGTTTTCTCTGTCTGCCCGTCCAGTAATCCTATCAAAAAGGGAGGAAATAAAAATCAACACCCGTTTCGTATAAATACCTGCCTGCCTTCTCTCCCGGATCCTTCTCAGAGAGGATGAAAGATAACTGTGTCTAAGACAGAGGATTTCAGATGTCCGTTTATTCATTTAATAAATATTTATTAAGCAGTTACTCTGAAGCGAACCCTGTGCTAAGAGATTAGGATGCAGCTGAGAACAAGCCAGACATCGTCCTGTCTCCCCAGAAATGTCCATTATTGCCCGGCTGCCCTCAGCGGGGCTGAAGGGTGGAGCTGGAGGGCAGAGCATCTGTGGTAAGTGGTCGACAGACCAGGGCCAGGCACCGGCGTGTGCAGAAGCAGAAGCTTTTCAAGTTACTGATATTGTACCATAAAATATCTAGATGGACTGGGAAACTATTTGGACCATGCAACACGTAAAGCCTAAGAAGCTGAAATGTGGAGCAACTTGTTTTCTAAAGCATCTGGGGTTAACAGATTTTTCATGCTGGTAATTCAAGTGCATACGAGCGATGGCACTCACACACACTGGTTAACATGCTATACAAATGGCCCTGTCATCGGAAGCCAGTGTCTTTGAACTTAAAACTGTCGTATAAGAATTTTGATTCTTTTGCCATGGGGTGGGGTGGGGCAGGGGGGCGGTGAAGCCCTAGCAGAACAATGAATCAATTTTTTACTACATTGCCTAAGTCTAATGTTCTTCGGAGAGTTTTCAGAGAATTACTTATGCAATACCCATCTCTCCCACTGTGGATCCCGAGGGCTCAGTGTCATCGTTTTCTGAAAGTCATCCTTTGTTTAGGTGTGCGCTACACCTGGGCTGACTCTTACACAGACTTCTAAATTAACCATACCCCATGCACTCACCTCAAAAGGACTGTAGGTGGAGAAACAAGAGATAATCAGCCCAAGACCCCTATTGAACTCTAACTCGGTTCCTTTTCCCCTTTTCCAGGGCAGCTTATCCCTGGGTCTGAAGTTTAGTAGCCTCACTATAAGAGGCTGCAAAAACACAATATCCATTCCTCCTTTGCAGTCCACTCCTCACAGGAGCCCACCCAGGTGCCCGGCTATCCTTCCACCTGGGATCCTATAGGCCAGGGTGTTTGTGATCCACACCAGAAGCTACACGTGAGACCTTTCCAGTTGGCCAAAGGGAAAGGAAGATTTCCTTTTCTCACTATCGCCGTTTTCTTCCCTCTTTCTTTAAATATTTTCCTGCGAGTCTCTTAACTTCCCAGGCTTCTTTCACACCCCTGTTTCTCTGTACAGCAGCTTCCTCTACAAATGTGTATCACACGCAGATGTGGAAACTTGCCTAAATGCAATTAGGCGGACAGGTGGCGCCAGAGATACACGTGACTCACTCCCTTGCTTCATTTAGTTTCCTGGTCAAATGTCACTTTAGTAAGAAGGGCCTTACCTGACCCCTACCTCCGCCTAAAATAGTTATCCCGCCCAGCTGAGCACTTCAGCTGCTATGCATTCCCTTGAAGCATCTATCACGCCTGTCGAATTACAGGTTAATTTCTTAATAGGTTTCATTTGTCTCTTCGTGCACACTGTGAGATCAGGGACTCGCTGATTCATCTCTATGGTTTAGAACAGTGCCTGGTACATAGTAAACCCTTCCAGTTTTTAGAATGAAGTACCTCTTTTGACAATTCAGAACCTTGAGGTTTATCTTAATGAGGGAGCGTCTGTGATCATCATCTTTGTTTTAAAGCTTAGGCTATCGAAGTTCAGAGCTTGCCCAAGGTCGCGTAAGTGGTGAGTGGAACCAAGATCCACACCCACATCTGCTGACTCTGTTTATTCAGGTGACTCTATAAAATGCCTCCAAATAGAGATAAATTAATTTTATAAATATTTATTGGTATGTCTTCATAGAGAAAGCATAATGAACATAAAGGGCCATGCATTAAACTTTATCACAAGCAACGGCTTATCAGAATGAATGAGGCCAGAATATCAATGACAATTCATCTGAAGGCTGCATATCAATCAAGGGCCCCAGTTTTTCCCCATGAAGTTTTAACATGGAATGTTGAGGAAAAAGACATGGCCGATTCGATTTTCCTTTTCATTTCTTTTGCCTAATTCTAAAGTGACCGCTCATTGCTCAAGATCAACCTGGTGTTGCTTTATTTTCCTCCCTTTTGGAGAGAGGAGAGATGGTGGGGAGACACATCTTTCAAGTTTATAAATTAGCCTCCTTTCATCCCCACAGATGGCTCTTGCTTCCCCAGAGACACTTGGGCATTGGTGGTTAAGCAAATAGATTTGGAGCCAAGTCAGACTTCTGTTGAGGCATTTGAACGCATTCTTGCTTCCCTTGCAAACTCCTCAGGCTTCAGCTGAGTTAGAAAGGAAATGTACAGTTCTCAGATGAATTTTTGGGTAATGGGATTTCATCTTTGTTCAAAGATTTTCTTGATGGGGAGGAAATAGAGTGCACGAGGCTGGAAGTTTTTATTTTGCAAAGGTAACAAGATAACATATTCTTTTATCGTAAGACTTTTTATCCTGTTTATTTTTTTTATCTGAAACGTACTTTCAATTTTAATATAATGGGAAAAATAGCTATGATAAATTTAATCTTTGTGTATAAACACAATTAGAAGCACATAAAGATTAAGTACTAACTGTGACAAAGCCCCCAAATATTTTAATACTAATTAGCCTTAAAAATTTCAGCACATTTTCCTTTTCGCTCAACTCTACTGGGTTCTGTTTTCTATCAAAAGAAAACATTCTGTCATGTTAATATACAATAGCAGCAAAAAGCTGCACAAGGATACCACCCTCAGTGCTGCTGAAAAGAAATAATTTTCAAAAGTTTTCTTCAAATATAAGGAGTCCCTTCTTCAGATTTTACTGAATATAATCAGCCACCAGAAAAGTTCTTATATTTTGGCTACTATTTTAAAAGTACAGTCAATTATTGTGTGGTGAACAAACATCTTTTATTTGAAGTACCTAAAAAGAGCATTACATTATTTACCCAAGTTTCACCATTGGGAGGCAAAGGTGCTCTTGTGTCCTTCTCTGTCTCCTTAAAAATTGTTGAAGCATTGAGAAAACAGTAACCAAAAAGTCCTCAAAAAAAAAAGGATTCATAATCCTACTATTCACACCCAAATATTTTAGGTTTTGCCTTTAGTTATTACCTTGTAGTGCCTGCCCATTTTTATGCAGATGAAAATCAGGTGGCTTTTAAAAAATATTATATTATACTGAGATATTTAATTACTTACATGACTATATTATGTTGATATCACATTGTACCAATTGATTGTTTGAATTGTTTTCATTTTGACAACTAATATTTTCATACAGTTTTTGGTTCTATCATTTTATTTTCTCATGATAAATTCCCTTGAGTAATAGCACCAAGTCAAAAACACTTTCTTTTTAGCTACATGTGAGTATAACAGATTTGCTACAGCCATGCCTATACTGTGTATGTTTGAATATTGGTAATTTAGTAGTTGCAAAATGCTAACTCAGAAAATTAATTTACTTGAATTTTTTAATCACAAAAAGTAGTGATCTCTCTATTTTATTATTTGTATTTATTCTTTGGGGAGTTATATGCTCATCAATAATTTCATTATTGCATACTGGAACACTGATAGGCAAGGAATGATAAAGACATTGCATAATCCCCAGATAATTAATTCGAAATGTTATATAGCACCCCATGTAGTTGTAAGAGACTATAAAGCCTCCAGATACATCTGAGCCTCTGGTACTTTTCTAATATCAAAAGATATTCATATAAAGCTTTTAGAACCAGAGTGTACTTCCGTTCTTTCACACTTTCTCTGTTTACGGTGTGCATGTTTATATAGATGCTGAAAGAAGTAAATCTGAGCATAAATCTGAACTCCTGTGTGATTTTGAGCAAGTTTAAGCCTCAATTTCCTCATCCATCTGGGTTTATTTACAGCAGTAAGGTAAATAACATGTAGCACAGAGCTTGGAACATGGAAAGCATTCAAATATGTTAGCTATCATTATTAAAGTCTGATCAATCATGTTAACTCAGAACCGTTATAGCATGTGGCTTATTCAGGTAATTTAATGGAATTAATTTTAATAAATGCATTTTCTTGTTTGACCTATTTGGGGAATTTATAGTAGTCAGTGTTAACAGTAACTGACAGCGTTATAGCTGGAAACATGTTGTACCAGATCTGTTTCCTAAAGCATATCCAAGTGACAAAAGCGTGTTGTGATTGTGCAGTGCATGTGAAACCTGGAGGAGTGTAATGCAGTAAATATGAGTGCGGCCCACGAAGACTTTACAACCTAAAAGGCAACACAGTGACAAAGACAGAGACAGTCGCTGTATCCTTCATAAATTGACAATGGATAAATTGTAGGAGACTCCACTTAATAAGAAACAATCTGTCACAATGGAAGATAAACGAACAGATTAAAGCTTACTCAAGAGGAAATGTAGGATCCACGGTGGACCACAGGTTGAACAGCTATCAGGAGCTCAGGCATCCTGCTGTCGAGTGGGAGCATGAGCTGTGAAGTCACACAGACCCAAGTCTGAACTTCTCCATCCCTCACTAGCTCTGTGACTCTGCAAAACCTCACTGAATCTCAGAACGAAAAAAAAAGAAAAAAAGGTGTTTCATTTAAGTGCACTATTTGTTACTCAGTAGGCACTTAGTACATACTTCTTTGCTTCTTATCTCCCTCTATTATTCACAAAAGTAAACGAAATACATACCGACCATAACGCATTTGAAAACCGGCAGTAACTCCTTCAACATCATCATCTAGCAGAATATAAGAGAACTGGAGTTATGAAATTTGGAAGCTCATTTAAGAGAAATGACTTTTCTTCTTTTTTAATATGAGCATTTAAAGCTATAATTTCCCTCTAAGCATGTCTTCACTGCATCCCACAAATTGTGATGTTGCATTTTCATTTTCATTCAGTTCAAAATATTTTATTTCCCTTATCACTACTTTTATGACTTGAGGGTTATTTACACATATGTTGTTTAATGTAATACAATTTTTGAGAATTTTGTAGATATCTTGGTTACTATTTTTAATTTAGTTTATTTGTGATCAGAGAACATGTCCTATATAAATTCAGTCCTTTTAACTATATTGAGACTTGTTCTATGGTTCAACATATAGTCTGTTTTGATTGATGTTCTGTGTGTACTTGCAAAGAATGTGAGTGCTGCTGTTGTTTGGTGGCATGCTCTATAAATATGAATTAAACCAATTTGGTTCAGACTGTTGTACAACTCTGTCATTAATGACTGATTTTCTGTCTACTCATTCTGTTACTGAAAGAATATTTAAGTCATCAACTTAACTATATTTGTAATTGTCTCTTTCTCCTTTGAAGTCTGAAAGTTTTTTGCTTCAAGTATTTTGAGTTCTATTATTGGACACATATATGTTTATAATTGTTACAAATCCCTGCTGTATTGACTCTTTTATCATTATGAAATATCTTTGACTTTGGTAATACTTCTTGCCTTAAATTCTATTTTGTCTGACCCTAATATAACCACTGAAGCTTGCTTATGCATATTGTATACATTTTCCAACCTTTTACTTTCAACCTATTTGTATTTTTTTAATTTGTTTTTTTATTATTTATTATTTTATTTATCTATTCATGGCTGTGTTGGGTGTTCGTTTCTGTGCGAGGGCTTTCTCTAGTTGCGGCAAGCGGGGACCACTTTTCATCACGGTGCATGGGCCTCTCACTATCGCGGCCTCTCTTGTTGCGGAGCACAGGCTCCAGATGCGCAGGCTCAGCAATTGTGGCTCACGGGCCCAACCGCTCCGCGGCATGTGGGATCTTCCCAGACCAGGGCTTGAACCCACGTCCCCTGCATTGGCAGGCAGATTCTCAACCACTGCGCCACCAGGGAAGCCCTGTATTTTTATATTTAAAGTATTGCAGGTAGCATATGGTTGAGTCTAGCTTTTTTATACAGCTTGGCCCCAAAACATTTGCCCGTTGGTTAGAGTATTTAGTCAATTTACATTTAATGTAATTAGTGATGTAGTCGAATTTAGGTCTGCCCTTTGCTGTTTGTTTTCTATTTGTCTCATGTATTTCATGTTCCTTTTCTGCCTTCTTTGTGTTAAATATTTCATAGTATAGTACATTTTAATTCTGTTGGCTTTTTATAGCTATATTCCTTTGCATCATTCTTCTAATGATTACTACAGGGATTACAATATGCTTCTTTAATTTATCACAATCAACTTAAAATTATTATTGATTAACTTTGGAGACATATATATGGAAATTAGATATAGAGATATAGGTATAGATATAGATATCTTGCAACTCTATAGCTCCATTTACCTTCCCTCCAACCTTGGTGCTATTACTGCAATATACATATTACATCTATAAACAGGCACACCTCGAAGATATTGCAGCTTTGGTTCCAGACCACTGCAATAAAGCAAATGTCGCAATAAAGCAAGTCACATGAATATTTTGGTTTCTCAGTGCATATAAAAGTTACGTTTATACTATACTGTAGTCTATTAAGTGTGCGATAGCATTATGTCTAAAAACAATGTACATAACTTCATTTAAAAATATTTTATTGCTAAAAATTGCTAACCATCATCTGAGCCCTCAGCGAGTTGTAATCTTTTTGCAATAGTAACATCAAAGATCACTGATCACAGATCACCATAACAAATATAATAATAATGAAAAAGTTTGAAATATTGAGAGAATTCCCAAAATGTGACAGGGAGACAAGAAGTGAGCCAATGCTGTTGAAAAATGGCACCAATAGACTTGCTCCACAGAGGAGTGCACAAACCTTCAATTTGTGTAAAAAAAAAAAAAAAAAAAAAGCAGTATCTGCAAAGCACCATACAGTGAAGTACAATGAAACAATGAAACAAAATGCCTGTACTTTAAAACCCAAAATACAGTGTAATTAGTTTTGTTTTAAGTGGTCATATATCTTTAAGAAGAGATGAAAAGTATAAAAATGATGTTTAAATCCCTGGGTAGTCGTTAAAATAAATTATGTCTCTAAAATAAATATTATAATTCACCATTTTAATTTGATTAGTTATGAGAATTTCCAATTGTTATTTTTTACTGCTTTGAGATGTGTACACAATATCAAGCCGAGAACAAGAAAAGTGCTGGGCGGTCAGCTGGACTCATTGCTCCCTGAATAAATCTGTCTCAGTCAAATGACAGATCAACACAGTCATGACTTCAAGATTGCCTCTCAAAAGGAAAAACTGAAAATATTAAATCCTTGACCTCCAAAGGTCTACTTACTGCATTTTAAATCATTTAGCATTTATTGTCGCAATTTATAATTTTTTAAAAATTGAAGCTTGCGGTAATCCATTTATTTAGAGTTCAGTAACTGTAGTTTAGTAACTATGACAGTATAAATTACAGACATGGAAAGCCTTGTAAGATGGTATTTGTTGGTTTGTAATGTATACCTTTCTTTCCAAATGAAGAGAAACGACTAGCAGAACTTTAGGTTATAGTGACACCTGGTGGTACTGTTTTTTTTTTGCTTGTTTTTTTTTTTTTTTTAAGAACATTTTCTGATTTGATCTGTCTAGAATTTTTATTAAGTAATCATTTTATCAGCTAGGATGTGCCTTAAGAGGCCCTTCCCTTCCTGACCAACATCCCTTTCCGTGGCAGGGTCCTTGGGCCAGAAGCCCTACTGGTAAGAGCAGCCAGCGGCCTTCACGTTTCTACCTTGGGCTTGAGAAAGAGATCTCATTACGGTGGGACGAATAGACACTGTTAATGCTAAAACTGGGAATAGTATGACTAACAACATGTTATGAAATGCTTCTGAGGATGTGTATGTATTGAGAATGCACCTGGCATACCCATGCAGTACATACCATATTATTGTATCATTTTATAGAGGGGATTCTGGAGAATACCCAAGGTCACAAAGTTAACCAGCTTGATTAAGTCTCTGGAGAAGCCAGAACTTCAGTTTTTTTTTTTTTTTTTTCAAATGTACCTTTTCACCAGCCCCTTAGACTGGGGTGGTGTAAGGATTTGTTGCTTGTTTTTTGTTTTTTAAACTTTGGGTTTATTTATTTATTTATTTATTTATTTATGGCTGTGTTGGGTCTTCGTTTCTGTGCGAGGGCTTTCTCTAGTTGCGGCAAGTGGGGGCCACTCTTCATCGCGGTGCGCGGGCCTCTCATTATCGCGGCCTCTCTTGTTGCGGAGCACAGGCTCCAGACGCGCAGGCTCAGCAATTGTGGCTCACGGGCCTAGTTGCTCCGCGGCATGTGGGATCTTCCCGGACCAGGGCTCGAACCCGTGTCCCCTGCATTGGCAGGCAGATTCTCAACCACTGCGCCACCAGGGAAGCCCCAGAACTTCAGTTTTGACTGAATACTAGTTCTAATTTTGAGAAAGAATTTTAATTTTAATTTAAAAAGTATATGTATTGCATGACTACCTTCTTTTTTTAAGAAATTGAATTATTTCCAATAAGGTTGAAGTCTTTGCTACCCATCCCAAGTCCCCTCCTTCTTTCCCCAGAGATAACTACCGCTCTCAGTTTGGTGTGTAGCTTTCCAGAACCATCACACACAAACACACACATACACACACTTTATATTTAATATAGAGATAGGCGGTTACTTTCTTGTGTGTTTGGTACATAAAAGAGAGTATTTGGCCAAAGTGAAGGGACTAGCCTCATCAAAATATGAATTTGTGCCACTAAGTATTATCATAATAAGTTGAACCTCTATAGCACTGATAGTTATTTCTGAAGTTATTTCAGATGTCTCTAGTAAATAGTCAAGATTTAAGTAGAATATTGGCTGGAACACCATCGAGTCTCCTAACGAATGTCCCAGTGTGGCGACACTGCCCGAATGCGGTGTCAGTGTGACACTCCCACCACCATGGCTGGACCCAAAATGAACACACTTTTATTTCTGTGTTATTTAAGTGAACCCATGATTGTTTATTGAGGCTAAGATCGCCAGAACGATCTGTCGTTTGTACCCTTGCTCACGGAATATATGGAGAGAGGACTCCCATAATTGTGTTTAATTGTTTTTGTTTGAATCCAGCTTTTTTTACCACTCTCATTGAAAATCTACATGTATACTTTTTTAAAGGTTTTTTTAAAATTTGATAATGTTTTTTAATTTAAAAAAACCTTGAAATTTGAATAATTAAAAAGAAACTAATTAGAATGATAGGCAGTAAAAATATTAATCCATCCACATTCTCTTTTTTCCCCTTCCAGGCACAATAACTTAAATGAAATCGTAAGCGTAAATGAAAAAAAAAAAAAATTAGAGGAGTCAAGAGCCCAAAGAATTTGTCAGGCAAGCCTGACTGAGTAGGTTACATCACGCTGACCGAGCTCCTAACTCTCTGAGTTTAGTCACAGTGTTCTACGCAAAGATGACACGAACTTCTGGCTATTCCCTCACACTATAGAATTTACTAGATTTTAGGTTTAAACAGGTGATTCGAGCTACAGTGAGAACTTGAGACAGAATCACCCAGATCCGAAGTACAGCGCTTTGGGGTCAGGGAGGAGAGCTTTTTCCACAGGATAAACATAAGAACGTTAATTAAACAGCCAGTGGACTTCTCAGAACAAATGATTTGAAAATGTGGAATTTTTGAGTTGGATAAATCTCCATGAATTTTGTGAACATATTCTGTACTTAGATCTATTTCAAAGTCACATTGTTGTTGATTATCCATGTATTGTAACCCTGTAATGAGGCATTCTATGCTTACAGTTTTCCTTTAGGATCTGGGGTAAATACAAACTAAGGTAAGAACCTTTCAAGTTACTCCTATAAATGAAGGAGCACGTATTGTCACATTTGCATTGTGATTTTTGCAGAGTCGTTCTCTGGAAATTTCCATATAGCTCGTTATTTGTTGAGAGTATGTTTGTCAGACCGTGGGAGGTTTGGATTTTGTTTTCAACTGAGGGGGAAGGGTGTGACAGTTGCCTGTTAAATGTTCATCTCACACAATGGGCAAAATGAAAGCGAATGAATGGCAGGTGACATGGCAAATGTGTGGCCCAGGAAAGAGAAGGCAGTGGGTGGCGAGCAGCTTATGGAGACATGCCTGTAGAATAAGATGCAAGCTGGCACGCTCACCAGGGAATCTGTAGCAGCTCTACAATGCAGCAATGGCAGGAGATCTGGAGCCTGACTAAACAGTAGTAACACCCATGATGGGGCAAGAAAAGCCTGCCTACAAGAGACACGTGAAGCTTCCAAAGTGGTACCGGTGGTTTTTCGCCAGTCAGTCAGTCGTGGCTACTATAAAGCAGCTATATTTTAACTTAAAAATGAGACTTGGAGAAAGCTACTGTGTATCCTAAAAGATGTACTATTGCAGAATTTATTTTTTTAATCAGATAATGGATTAAAATATTTTTTAATACAAAGTGTGCCAAATATGATCAGATCTAATATACACTTGAAATAAATATATTCTTATATATATTTTTAATAAACATATAAATATTTACTTTTGGTCACTTTTAGCAAATTACTACATTATCAGAGATTGGTTTTATGTAACTAAAATGCATATTAAATCAGAAACCCTACTTGAACAAAAGAAGTAGATTTCATGTTATAACAGGAACGTCTTGGACTTGTCTTTGAATGGTTAAAATCATCATTTTATGTAACTAAAAAATCATCATTTTATGTAACTAAAATTACTTTAATCACTGTATTTAGTTGGGGTGTTGTTCTTTCCAGTTAGAACATTTTAAACTCTTAAGTGATTATCCAATAGCCAGACACAACTATTAGGGCCATTTCCTTTCTTACTTGTCCATTTATAAACTGTTTACATGCACTTCTGCTCTGCACTTATTTTGTACCCTGATTTTCCTTCATTTGGAATCCATCACAAAAAAATAAGTAAATCACGCATTCCTCCTGAAAAGTTAACTTTCCAAAAGATTTCACTGTCATTTAAGGAAAGATTGCTTGTGATGCAGTAACTTCTGTTCTTAGCCATGAGTTCCTTGGAAAAGTAAAACAGCCTAACCTTGAATTCCAGTCGGCCCTCGGTATCCGCGGGTTCCCCATGCGCGGATTTCAAACCGCTGTTGGTTGAATCCGCAGATGTGGAACCCACCGACACAGAGGTCAGCCTGTACTTCACCATTTTTATAAGGGACTTGAGCATCCGTAGATTTTGGTACTTGAGGCGGTCCTGGAACCAATCCCTGGGGGACCATTTGGGAGTTTCAAAACAAAATTTCAGGAACTGGTAAATACTTATTTAAATACTTAAAACCTAAGTAATTATCCCCAAAGTATTAACGAATTGCCAGATGGCACATGGCATTATACATTCACGCATTGCTTCATTCACCAAACATTTACTGGGAACCTCCCATCGTGCCAAACTCTGGCTACATGGTTTTGAAATTTTTTAATGAAGTGACATGAAACATGGTGTTTAATCCAGAGACAGACAAGTAAGCAACTACAGTACTTGCGATAAAGTGTAAGCTCTGTGGTAGAGGCGTATATAGGGTCCCCGGGTGGTCGGAGGGGAGCGGACCTTGCTCCCCAGGCTGGGGGCGCCGGGGCAGCCCTTCGGGGTGGCCTTGACCCGGAGGTTGCAGAGGGCGAGGACCCTCGCCAGCTAGAGGGTCTGTCGGCAAAGTGCAGAACCAGCAGAATAAAGAACAGCCTGTCTGGGTTAGACCTTTCAAAATGCCTCCATCCCTTCGGTCAGGACGGAATTAAACAGGCCTTGGACGTAGCTCCCTAAACTCCCAGCCCAGATCCACGAAGGCGCTGGTTGGAAGGCTTCCCAGCCCTTTCCTTCACCGCCTCGCTTCACCTGCTTCGTGTTCCTCCTCTCCCCGAGGAGAAGCCTTGTCCCCCCCCACCCCCACCCCGGGCCGGGCTCGGGAATCGCCCACGACTCCCGCCTCCGCTCAGCCAGCCGCTCCGGGAGCTCCGCTCTCTCGCTCTTTCTCAGCTCTCAGATCCGCTGCCTACGTGTCCTCACTGCTGCTACCCTGAGTTTGGCTCCCAAGCGCTCCCCCACCCGGTTGCAGGCATCTCTGCCTTCCCCGCAGCCTCGCCGCTGGAGTCCCCTCCCAGGGGCAGGCGTGGCCGTGCCACGTGTCTCCCTAGTTTGGAGATGATGCCCGAACGTCTTCGCCGGGCTTGTGGGGGCCCCGCGGCATCCCCCTTCTGCCCCACCCCGTCGCCTTACCTCCCTTCACCCTCATCCACATTGGGCTCCCACTCTGCTGGATTCTTGAAAGTCCCCGTTGTGTGGCTGTTCTTCTGGTACACTTGCAGCCCCCCATCTCCTTCCCTGCCCACCCCGTCCAAACCCCCATTGGCACCATCTCCACTTGGCTACATTTGTTCCATCTTTAAGACTCAGCCCAGGTGTCAGCCAACTGGGAAGTGTCTTTTGACCGACCGCGGCACCTGTCATGCTTAACGACAATGGTTTACGCGTCTGTCCTGAAGACCAGGCTGTGTGAGGGCAGGGATGACCCCATTCATTTCTCACCACTCAGAATTTAAAACATTGCTGATTTATGGTAGGCACTCACACGTGTTTGTTGAATGAATGAATGAACAGTGTCAAGTAAGAGTCTGATATCCGATGCCACTTTGGTTTACGGTGTGGTGTTCTTCTATCACCGAGGATTGTTTTGTAATGTATAGTATTGATGACTTTCACACAAGCATTTTGTGCACCATAGATCAATCTAGTAAATGAAGTCCAAGAACCATTTGGATAAATCTTTCTTTGGAAAGAACTTTAGGTATCAAGTAACTCCATTCATGTATATGCCTCTAATTAGAGATTTGCTTCCTTCCAAATGTAAGATTTTTTAAGTTTCAACATTATGTTAGGAATTTCCCATACACCATTTTTATGCATATAACTTGCATCCAATCATATTTACTTTCTGCTCATTTGACTGAACTTATGGCTACGTAAAGTAACTAACTTTCAGTAATTAAACTGACAGGTGGTCTTCTGTCTGCAAGTCCGTTGTTCTCAGTTATATGCAGGAGTGAGTGGAAACAAAGTTGCACGGCTCAGAGAGTGAGCCGCTGGATTCTACACCCAGAAAGGAAATGTGTGCCATTTAAGGGGTGAGTGAGACCATTTTGGTAAATCCTAGCATATTGAAAATCCCATGTTTACAGAATCCACGAGTGTACAAAGGCCAAAGCTGCACACCTCAGGAGAATCCTAGGATGTGCAGAACAGGAAGAGGACACCAGTCCTAAGAGAACCATAATTTAGTCCCAAGAATGTTTTCTGGTCCTTTCCCGTGACACTTCTTTCTGGTATGTTGAAATGATGCTGGGTTTCCCAAGGCTTGCACTGCTGCCCACCAGCCCCGCCCCAGAGAGCACTGAGGGACAGATACTGTAAACACCCTACACTCTCAGCTGTGGATAGTGAGAAAGCTGGGAGAAGGCTGTTTACTCTCTCTGCCTTGGAAATCAACTAGAGAGAAGCGGACTGGGAGTATCTTTATATGCGTCTTGTAATTGATCCTACCCACTCTTTATTTATGAGGTCACCCCTAAAAAGAAAGAAGTAAATTGACTGAATCATGCTAACAAATATAAAGTAATTTGTAAGATTTTTCTTTGACATCATTTGGGGGAAAGAAAAAAACAAGATTACCATAAACGCGAGAAGTGAAGGTTCTGCTAACTTACTTAGGTGACTGAGGCCACATTATGTCAGTTGCTGTCGCCTGGTCGCAAAAAGCAACAAAACATTACATGGCTGCACACTGAACCAGAACAGCATTTCTACACTGAGTTTAGCTTTTATTGAAGCAGAAGTTCTGGAGTCCTGGGACTTGCTATTTTGTCAAGGATCAGATGCAGTTCGGAGCCCCAGTTTGGCTTAAAGAGTGATAATGATGAACAGTATGAAATAGGGCCTGCTGTTTAAGGCCGGAATATAGTTACACATTCTGAGCAAAGACTGGATTTTGGGAGAGGCAGGTGGGATGCCAAAAGAGAATTTTAAGAGAAATCTACAGAACTGACTCCTAGGTTCAGCCTTCACCAGAAAACCCATAACTCTTATATTCCTTGTTGTCTGTAAATAGTTTAAATCAAAGATTGATTGAACAGCTAGTCTAGAGTTTGACTTAACCCAACTTTGTGTCCCTCTTTTATCAATATTAGATGAGTTTTCTTTGTAAGGAGCGTATTTAAATAAGAAGGCATATTCTAATAGAGCAAGCCCCTAAAAGGGTAAAATAATTAACTTAATGCCTGCTTTGCTATTACACAAATCTAGACACAGTTACTTGCATATATTGTCTTGGTGTGTCAACAATGCCGGTTGTTTAAGCTAAAAGATACTCTACTGCTTTAAAGGTATTAGAGGACTTTTTAATTCCACCTTCTTGCTGAGTGCAGACTCTAAGACAATAGGAACAATTGTTTCATGTAAGTGTAACCAAAAAAATGGTGTATGAATACGATTGCTTTAGCGTGTGATATCAAGGAAGTGTCTGCATGAGCTGGCCTTGGAGCAGTGGACGGCACAGCTGAAGTGCTGGCCGCACAGCTCCAGCCCGGGCGAGTCATCAACCTTTTCAGGCCTTGCCTCCAGGCCCCAGGAAGCCCTCTGAGACAGTGTTCTCCAGTCTTCTCAAAGAAATAGTTATTGTGAAGGTTTGAAATTGCGCTTTCTGCCAGGAGGTGCAGATCACATGAGTAAGTACAAAACCAGCTCAAAGCAGGAAGAGAATGACCTATGTGCTTTTCCATAGCTTTTTAGTTATTCTGCGTAAATATTCAGGATGTCGCTTGATTTTTGACTTTCAGTCATGAATGTAGCTGTTCCAAAGCTTATTGAAATACGTGCTGATACTCATTCCATCATCCAAGAAGTGTTTATTGAGCACCTACTCTGTGCCAGCTCCAGACACTGAGGATAAATCAGTGAACAGAAACAAAATCTTATCACATGAACCCACAAATAAATATGTATAATGTGTCAGGCTATAAACATCTTGTTTATTCTGTGTCTAAAGTATCTAATTTTATTCAATGGTATCATTCATTGCCTTTTTCAGTCTTTCAAAATTAAATGAATTTAAATATCCTGGAACATCTATTTCACTGCCTATGAAAAACATCTAGGTACAACTCTACATAATATTGTTCGCTTTTGCATTATTCTTCCATGTATATTCTCATTGTTCCTGGTCTGTTTTGTGACATGAATAAGTAGTATTAATAAACATGCTTGAGAGGTCATGTTATATATGTATATATCTTTACTGAGAAGATATTGCCAAGCAGTTATATAACTAAAAGGCTAAAGGTATCTGTGTTTATATGCATGTTTGTATGTGTATTTATTAAGTATATTATATATATTCAAATTATCATTGTATATAGTACAAGTAAATTTTATTAATTTGAACTTCACTCTTTGCAAGTCTACAGTTCTCCAGGTACTGATAAGGATGATTTATCTTTATATTACATTTGTATGTTTATTGTTTGATAAGCAAATGTTATAAATACCTTTTTAAAAACTATTTTTAAAGGTAAACATCCATTTATATTTGAAAAAAAATATAAGCTTTAACTGATCATTCTTTGAAAGCTTAATTGTGTTATAAACACTCAACAGAAATAAAAGTCTAATATGTCTATTATTTGTTTATGAATGTACGGTCTCCTTGTCCCTATTTGTTTAAATTAGTAAGTCTTTATAATATAAATGTTTATGCCTAGTGGTGATCTATTTCTATAAAACTCAGGCTTAGATTTCTCTGGATTTAAATATAGTTCTCCTCACCTCTTCATTTTAAAAGTGCAGAGAGCGAGTTATCAATCCACGACAGTGGCTTTTGGGTGTTATTTTGGTTGACTCTGTCACTGAAAAGCTAGGTGAATAATATCCAAAAATCAGTGATATTTCTGTATGTCAGCAACAAACTAAAATGAAATTTTAAATAGCAACAAAAACTATCAAATACCCCTAAGATATATCTGACAGAAGTTTTATAAGCCCTCTACACTGCAAATTAAATATTGCTGCATGAAATTAAAGACTTGAATAAGATGGAGAGATATACCGTGGCCATGGAGAACAGGATTCAGGATTGTTAAGTGGCTAATTCTCCCCAGGTGGGTGAAGTAGATGCAATGTAGTCCCCAACAGAATCGGAGCAGGAGAGAGAGAGAGAGAAAGAGAGTGTGTGTGTGTGTGTGTGTGTGTGTGTGTGTGTGTAAACTGATAAGCTAATTTTAAAATGTATAATTTCAATGACAAAGGCAATCTTGAAGAAGAGATGGATAAATTACCCTACCAAATCAAGACCTATTATAAAGTCATAGTATGGTATTTGTGTAGCAACAAACAGATAGACAATAGACATACAAGTGGAATAAAGACAACTTTGTGATAAAGGTGACACCGAGTGCATTGGAGAAGGGATGCTCTTTTCAATAAGCAGTGCTGGGTTAATTTAATACTCTTATTGAAAACAATGACTTTTTGGTCTCCCACTCACACCATGCATAAAAGCCAATTCCAGATGGACTGTAGACCTAAATATGAAAGATAAAACAATAAAGCTTCTAAGAAAAAACACAGAACATCTTTATGACCTTGGAGTGGGCAAAATTTCCTTTAAAAGGGTCCAAGACAACACTAACCAGAAGGGGAAAACATGATAATTTGGAAAATAATAATATCAAGAATCTCTGTCCATCCAAAGACATCATTAATAAAATGAAAAGACAATGTATAGGGTAGAAGATATTTGCAGCAAATATAACAAACAACTTGCACCCAGAGTATATTAAAAATTTCCTACAAATTAATGACAGACAACCCACTAGAAAAATGAGCTGACTTGAACAAAAAGAGGATATGCAAATGACCCGTTAACAAAAAGAGTTGCTTAGCCCCATCAGTTAGCAAGTAAATGCAAATTGAAATCGCAGCTCGATGTCAAGGCACACTTACTAGATTGGGTAAAACTAAAAAGAAAAAAAAATCTAACGTTGGCAAGGATGTGGAAAAACTGCAAATAGCTGCATTAGTTTGGACACCCACTTTAGAAAGCTGTTTGGGGCATCCACTTGAACTTCATGCATCCACGCCCTATGTCCCAGCTCTTGTCTGTCCCACAGAAACGTGTAGAACATCCCTCAAAAGATATGAGTAAGAATGTTCATTGCAGCACAATTCGTAACAGCCCCAAGTGGGGAACTACCCAAAATGCCCATTAACAGTAGGATTTCTAAATTGTGGTGCATACTTACAACAGAATACCACTCGGCAGTGAAAATGAATGATCTACGACTTCACCTGAAATTATCAGTAAATCTCACAAGCATAAAATTGAATGAAATAAGCGGGACACAGAAGAGGGCATGCTATATGTTTCTATTTATACCAATTTCAAGCACAGGCACCTCTACATCTATGGTGATAACAGAATGTTACCTTAGGGCATGGGGACCAGTGCCTGGAAATGGGCGTGGCCTGTCCATTCTTGTCTAAGCACTGGTGACACAGGTGTGATAGCATGAAAAGTCTCCAAGCCAAAATTTATTTTCTCACTTTTCCGATTGTGTGTTATACTTCAGTGAAAAGTTTTAAAGAGTTAAACATTTAAAAATTAAAGCTGTATCACCTGATCTTAAATCAGGCAGGTGGAGCTCTTGGTCAAGCAGTCATAGGAGAAATTCTTTCTCTCAGAGCATCTTTCAACACACAGCGACAGCACACATCTTGAGGAACATTCTCTGAAACTGGCACAAACTTCCACCATCCAGAAGTTCACATGGCAAGTTGACTTTTAAGCAAACATCCTCTTTTCTTAGAGATTCTGTTCTGTTTCACAGAACGCCACTCCTCTCAAAAGCTCACTGGACTAATTCAATCCCCACTTTCCAACGTCCTGAAAGATCAGGGTGAAACAGCTGATGATGAAAGGCTTCCATCTATGGCCATGTTGCCACATGCCTTCAGCTATGATGCGTGTTTCAGGGAAGCAGTCAAGGCATCAAAATATTAATTGACTCACCCAGGGTCCCACAGGCATCTGTCGCCACAAAAGAACGGAAGGAGGTGCTGCTAGCTGGACCCTGATACCTCAAAGTAGTTCCCAGGACTGGGCTAGAAAAATGGAAACCCTCTACCACTCATGGTCAAGAATACAAATAGACTGTAAATTTGGCGGTTTTATTTTCATCTTTAGAACGGTTATTGTAATTGAATTTTTGTCTTTTCTTTGAATGAAGGAATGTTTTGTGGTTGTTAAAACTGTCTTTTAAAATTTATTTTTTAAGGAAAAAAAAAAGTTTTCAAGTTCAAACACCAGCTTGAGGGAGCTTTTATATTCAGCCCAAACTAGAAAAATCTCGACTCCTTCATATATCAAGTCACGTGTGCTAACTAGCTCGGTGTAATGCTTCTCATCTGGGAGCAGGACAGCCTCACCAGGGGGTTTGGAAACGTGTGCCCGCATTTCTTGTTGTCACAATAACTGGGAAATGCCACTCTTACGGGGCTTGGGAGAGTCTCTCTCTCTCTCTCTGTCTCTCTCGCACACACACACACACACACACACACACACACACACACACACAATAATTTTGCTCAAAATAACAGTAGTTTGCCCGAAGATAAGCTGACATAGTGTTAAAGAGGATTGACTTTTAGGAAAATTTGAACTCTACACAGCTTAGGGTCTTTGGTTTAACACACCTCTGTAGTGTTCTCCCTGGGAGCCTGCAGGGCTAAAACAGATAAATATGTGATCTGGATGATCCTAAAAATAATCATAATTAAAGAAGAAAATTTGCCTCCAGACCAACTAGAAAAATACTCTGTGATCTTGGAGTGGCAGCCAAACATTCTGTAATGTTGAGTTCATCACCTGCTTTGGCACCAAAAAGTCAATTATGGCCTTGAAGCGCTATCTTTTTGGCCCAGAGGGAAAAATACACCCTATTTTAACCTCCAAGCGTCATAGGCTAAAAGTCATTTCTGTAGTTTGGTGACGCCCATCCCTCGAGGATCAGACAATATCCAGGACTTCAGGTGTGGTTCAGTCACTGGAAAGCTGTAAATTCCTAGATGTACTGAAAAGCTTTCAACGCCTAGGCTAAAACATTCCTAAAACAATGTCTTTACCACCACCTTCGCCTTTTTCTTACTGTTGCTGGCCTGGTCGTGTGAGGGTGCTGGAGGGACCCAGCTTTCCTCCTGGGAGCTCGGATTAGACGGTGCTGGTTACCCGCAGTCAGGTTACCCGCAGTGATGCTGGGCCCTCCCGCGCCCTCCTGCTCCACGACGCCCCCCCGCCACCCCCCGTGTCTGCAGAACATGCCAGCGCAGCGATGCCACTGGGCAGCGGGGCAGACACAGAGATGACACCCCTTCAGGAAGCTGCTCGTCTGGGGGCACCGTTCCTGCTGCACTTACTGCTAAACGTGTGCTTCCGTGAACCTCTCCACATTCCACATAATCCACTGCAGCTACCAGGTGGGATCTGGTTAGATGTGACTGACGTTTTCTTCGCAAGCATTCATGACGTCAGTGATGGACACGGCAAGCATGGCCTCTGTTCTGGTATCATCAGCATCCTGAGGACCACCAACCCTCACTGACGAGCCTCTGTTCCAGAAGCCACGTTTGGGGCCAAAAGCAAATACCCAGTGTCCTTGCTGTGTACCAGGGACTATTCAGGGTCTAGGCAGGGTGGTGCCAGAGATCACCCCTAACCATTCAGCCACGAGCACAAGACCCTCTGAGTCGAATATTATTGGCCCAGTTTTTCCAGGGGAGGAAGCTGAAATGGAAAGAGTTAAGAAAATGCGGTGGTCACTGGGGTGTTTACAGATGGTCCAGATCTCCTTCCCTTCTGTGCACAGGAAAGTAGCACTTCTCCACGTCCTCAAAGGTGGGGTGTGGCTCTGGGACCAGCTTCGGTCCGTGAAACGTGGACGGAAGTGCCAGGGAAGCATCGAGAGCCTTCAGACAATTCACCACGTTCCTCTCCCCTGTGTTGGTGAAACGCTCATCAAAGTGCAGCCTTTGTCCCCCCAGATCCTTGAGCGACTATCGGACGGCATCGCTCTGCTGACCAGTACGGACACTCAGACAAAGGGAATTTTTGTTCCGGTAAACTCCTGAGATTTGGGTTGAGGATGGAGAGAGTGTTTCCAGCCATAACACAATCTGGCCTAAATTTAATAATTTGCTTAAATAACTCGCCCCAACTCCCATAGCTTGTTTTTTTTTTTTTTTTTTTTTTTTAAAATGGGAATTATTTATTTATTTATTTATTTATGGCTGTGTTGGGTTTTCGTTTCTGTGCGAGGGCTTCCTCTAGTTGCGGCGAGCGGGGGCCACTCCTCATCGCGGTGCGCGGGCCTCTCACTATCGCGGCCTCTCTTGTTGCGGAGCACAGGTTCCAAACGCGCAGACTCAGTAATTGTGGCTCACGGGCCTAGCTGCTCCACGGTATGTGGGATCTTCCCAGACCAGGGCTCGAACCCGTGTCCCCTGCGTTGGCAGGCACATTCTCAACCACTGCGCCACCAGGGAAGCCCTCCCATAGCTTGTGGATGCCAGATTTATGTCTCGAATCCAGGTCTCTCTGACCCAGCAGTTCATGATTTTTTTCATTCATGAGCTCTCCTTTGGTATTGTAAGTCTGTAGGAACCTGAACTTAGTTCTGTCGCTTGCCTTCTAGTTTTATTATAGAAATGAAAGTGATTTTAAAGTGCAGTCTGTTGTCTGTGGTTAGTCCAAGATTACGAGCACGTGGAAGAAAATTCTCGCATTCTCTGGCCCATGTGTTTGGTCTGGAGCTTAATGCCGTGATCTGCCAGACTCTTGAGAAATGTTTCTGCCTTTCTTAATTCTGAGATTCAAGTTCTGGCAACAAACTGTCAGCAACAATGTTAGCTAAAGAATGCACATCTGTCCTGAGTGTTACTCATGTTTCTCACTTGAACTTGTAGTTTCTATGGTGCGAGCTGGTACGTGACTTCACCCTTCTTTATGTTAATAGTCACTCGAGCACTATGACTCTGTAAAGTAACACCGTCACCCATGCATGTATTGCTTTCTCTCTATATGCAATCCCCAAATTTATCCAGGTTCTCATGTTTAAATTCAGAGTTTGGGGACTTCCAAATCCACCAGCGGAGTACACTACACAGCTGAGTAGCACCGATCACCATGACAACCAACAAGCGAGAACAGCCTGAGGTTCTGAACCTCCCTCTCGAGCTCCTTCCTCTGAAGCCCAAGTGAACGGAAGACCCCAGGGACCCAGGCATTACTTGAGATCCTGAATGACTACGGGCAACAGGTGTTCATGTAAGGTGGAAAAGACAAAGAAGAAGCATCACCCTCTAAATTAGCGGGGTTGACTTTTTAGAGGCTTGGGGTTTTCTCTTTCTCTTATTTGCAAAAATTGATTCTGTTTGGTTACTTTAACCCTGTAAAGTTATTTAATCACAAAATTCCTAAACCTTCATTCAATAGCTCTTTTAAACTATTTTATTTGTTTATAATCCTGCCTCATTCCATAAATGGTTAGAGAAATTATTGTGTATATGTTTAACCTTGGCAAATATCTAACTTGCAGAATGATCTATACAATGAATAGAATGTATAGTTTGTTCATTTCTTATTTTGAAATAATTGTAGATTTTTAAGAAGTTGTAAAAATAGTATGGGGTGATCCTATAACCTTTCACCCAGTTTCCCCTAATAGTTACATCTTAAAAATTATAGTGCCCTATCAAAACTAGAAAACTGACATTGGTACAATGCATGTGTGTAGTTCTCTACCATTTTATTACACGTACATAGATTCATGTAACCACCAATGCTATTAATACACAGACTATCCCATCATCACAAACATCTCTCTCTTTGTGATCACACCCACCTCCCCTCCCTCTGCCATCCTTATAACTCCTGGCAACCACTAACCTGTTCATCCTTATAATTTTGTCATTTCAAAGACATTCTATAAAGTATTATTTTTTAACATAAAAAGCTTTTTAAGTTATTTCTCCTGTTACTTAAACCATTAGAAATCTGACAGATCTCAAATACACCAAGATTATTATTCGTTTTCAACAATGATGATTAGTATGCAGATTTGTCTGGGAATACCATTTTTGATCATTTTTCTATAACCTACATACATATTAAATGTTTTGTATATTTTAGAGGATGAAGACTTCCTTGATGACTCAAACAGCATCAGCATTTTCTGTTGGTAATAGCAACTAGCAAATAAAGTTTAGGTAAAACTTACATGCTGTATTGGCTCTTCTAATAGGCCTGGGTCTGATCTAAGACCTCTTTACTTATTGTGAGCCTTTGGGTTGTTTAGTTATGGGAGTGGGGATTTTTTAACTTTCGTTAAAAAAACTTGATCTTCCATTTAGAACAACATGGGCATTCACTGTATTAAGCTTACATGGATGTGTATTATGTGGGGGAATTTTACAGAAGATAAATCCCTATAAAACATATTCATTGCTATCTAGGTTAGAAACAATCTTTTTATTCCCACCATATGTGATAATCCCTCCCGTTCAGTGAATAAACTGTGATTAGGTCACAGTCTCTTGTTAGGAACATATATGCAGCCAACTGGCCGAGGGACTATCATCCTGCCTGAGGAGGAGAAAAAAACACCACTGAGGTAAAATCAAAATGTCCATACATGCTGAGAAAGAGCTCATGAGAGCATGTGGCATTACCTATACCGGTGATACTCAAAATCAGTGAAACAATGGTATCTATTTAAAAGAACGTGTATGAATTTTATTCTTTGAGGAATGGGCTAGGATGGGGGTAGAAAGAAGGTGAAGAATGAAGACTTGGCCTATTGAAAGTGGAGATTATTTGACCCATTTATCGGAAATCAAAACTAAAAATTTTGTTTTACAACATTTTCAAATATTTGGCTACGTTTTCAGGTGGGTACACATTAAAAAATATTAAATGGCTAAAGAAGAGTGTTGTATTCTACCTATAATTTGTCACACATCTTAAAAAGAATTGTTTTAAGAATCACCAATTTAGAGGGAAAATTTGAGGGGCCACAGGACTGTTTTCAGTCCTGTCCGACTGCATTTTTATGTTCACTGAGATAAAGGCATTGTTGGAGTCGTGAATAATTTTTTAAAGGAAGCAAGAGTGTTACAGTAGATGAACCAAAGTCCAGGTGAAATCTGAGTAAGGCAAAAAGATGCACCAGGTTGGATACAACGGATTGAATGGATAGAATTTCAGCCTCTGGAATCAGACAGCTAACTGAGCAAGGACTACACAGGGCATATGACTTGTCACCAGCACATGCGGAGAAGACTTGGGCTTTTCCTAACCATTGCCTCTGTGGCCCAAAGAGCAACATGACAGTCCAAAAAAAAAAAAACCCACAATGCAATTTACATGGTATATGGTCTAATGTTCAGACTAGGACAGCACATTATTGTTGTACTCTTACGTTGGCCAGATTTTTCCAAGACGGTGTTCCTTTCTGTAGAGGTGTAAGTAAACTAGGACGTGTCTATAACAACACAGGCATTTCTTGGTAAAGGAGACACAAGACTAGGATGTGTTTCTGACTTCCAACGATAAAGAACTAGAACAAGGCGCAGGGTTTACACTTGAGCTTTACTTGCACGAAATTGACACAACTTGTACCAGAGCCAAAGATATACAGAAGCAGAGTTCAACATAGCATAGGAAAGAACTTTTAGCCACATTAGAGAATCCAAAGATGGAGCAGGCTCATTGGAGGCAACGAGTCCCTTATTACTGGAGATATTCAAGCAGAAGTGTCAGTAGCCACTGTGGCTCTGTGTCATAGCAGTGATCCAAGCAACGGAAATGTTCTCCTCACTTCAATCCCCAAATTTTATTAAACGTGTATCAGCAATTCCCGGCGCACCACTTACCAGCTTCTTGGTATCACTTAACTTCTCTGGGCCTCAGTTTCCTCCTATTCAAAGGACTGAGGGTTGACAATAACTTATAAAGCTGTTAGAGACATTAAATGAGGTTGAAGAACAATAGCAGCAGCTTGATTCCAAATCTCCCCATCACGTTCCCAAAGTAACCGTAAGATCAACAAGTACAATTAAACTAGACAGGACCCATGATTTAAGCATTGTTAGGAGATAGAGAACACTGCAACCTTCAAGTCACTTATGAGAGAAAAAAAGGAACAAATTCTAACAAAGCTTCCAATACCTGAAGCCCTTCCAGCGAGCCTGTGGGTACAGGCAGTCAGGACCAGGGAGCCAGTAGGAGGAAGTAAAACACAAAAATGGTGAACACAGTTTGGGATTTGGCAGTTCACAGCCCTGGCTACAGGGAAGGGGCTTAAAAGTGTGTAGGGCCTGAAGTGGCCACCTCAGACAGGCAGTACTTCTAGGAGAGGATTCAAGAGAGGAAGAAGAGGTTGTATTCCTTAGGCATGAAGTGGAGGAAGGAAAGAAAGAATGAAAGAAAAGGAGAAAATTAAAGATCTTGTTGAATAAGATTGATTGATTGCATCAACGTTATTATTATTATGCTTATAGATTTGCAAGATCTACCATTTGGAGAAACTGCAGAAAGAGTACATGGGATCTCTCTGTATTATTTCTTATGACTTCATGTGAATCTCCAATTATCTCAAAATAAAATGTTCTACTTTAAAAAACTTATTCCAGAAAACAATACCATTTACAATCACATCAAAAAGAATAAAATACCTAGGAATTAATTTAAACAAGGAAGTAAAAGATCTGTACACTGAAAACCATACGACATTGAGGAAAGATAGAGAAGACACAAATAAATGTAAAGATATTTTATGCTCATGGACTGGGAGAATTAACATTGTTAAAATGGCCATATTACCCAAGACAATCTACAGATTCAGTGCAATCCCTATCAAAATACCAAAGGCAGTTTTCATAGAATGAGAACAAATAATTCTAAGATTTGTATGGAAACAAACAGTCCAACCTATCTTAAGAAAGAAGAACAAAGCTGGAGGTATCGTGCTCTCTGATTTCAAACTATACTACAAAGCTGCAGTAATGAAAACAGGATGGTGCTTGCACAAAAAAAGACACATATATCAATGGATCAGAAGAGAGAGCCCAGAAATGAACCCACACTTATATGGGCAATTAATCTATGACAAAGAATGCAAGACTACACAATGGGGAAAAAGACAGCCTCTTCAGTAAATGGTGTTGGGAAAACTGGACAGCTAAGGCAAAAGAATCATACTGGACTACTTTCTCACACCATATAAAAAAATAAACTCAAAATGGATGAACAACTTATATTAATCCATAAAACTCCTAGAAGAAAACATAGGCAGTACATCATTTGACACGGGTCTTAGCATAATTTTTTTGGATATGTCTCCTCAGGCAAGGGGAAAGAAAGCAAAACAACTGGGACTACATCAAACTAAAAAGCTTTTTCAAAGGAAAAGAAACTATCACCCAAATGAAAATGCCACCTACTGAATGGGAGAAGATATTTGCAAATGATATACCTGATAAAAGGTTAATACAAAAAATATACAAAGAACACATACAACTCAATAGAAGAACAACAAAGAACCCAATTAAAAAATGGGCAGAAGACCTGAATAGACATTTTTCCAAAGAAGACATACAGATGGTCAACAGGTACATGAAATCTGCTCAACATCACTAATCATCAGGGAAATGCAAATCAAAACCAGAATGAGATATCACCTCACAACTATTCAAATGGCTATTATCCAAAAAAGAACAGATAACAAGTGTTGATGAGGATGTGGAGAAAAGGGAACCCTCATGCACTGTTGGTGAGACAGTAAATTGGTACAGCTACTATGGAAAACAGTATGGAGGATCCTCAAAAAATTAAAAAGAGAACTACCATACAGTCTAGCAATTCCACTCCTGAGTATTTATCTGAAGAAAACAAAAACACTAATTCAAAAAGGTATATGTACCCTTATGTTTATTGTAGCATTACTTAACAATAGCCAAGATATGGAAACAACCTAAGTGCCCATCGATAGATGAATGGATAAAGAAGATATAACATATATATAATGGAATATTTCTCAGCCATAAAAAGAATGAAAGCTTGTCATTTATGACAACATGGATGAACCTTGAGGCCATTATGCTAGGTGGAATAAGTCAAACATATAAAGACAAATACTATATGATATCACTCATATTTGGAACCTAAAAAACAAAAGAAACAAATAAACAAAACAGAAACAGAGTCATAGATACAGAGAACAAACAGGTGTTTGCCAGTGGGGAGGTGGGCGAGAGAAGACGAGAAATAGGTGAGGGAGATTAAGAGGAACAAACTTCCAGTTACAATAAATGAGTCACTGGGATGAAACAGACAGTGTGGGAATATAGTCAATAATTATGTAATATCTTTGTATGGTGACAGATGGTAAATAAACTTATCGTGGTGATCATTTTGTAATGCATAGAAATATCAGATCACTGTGTTGTGCACCAGGAACTAACATAATGCTGTAGGTCAATTATACTTCAAAAACAAACAAACCAAAACAAACTCATAGAAAAAGAGATCAGATGTGTGGTTACCAGGGGTGGGGGATGGGCAGAGGGGGAGTTGGATGAAGGTGGTCAAAAGGTACAAACTTCCAGTTATAAGACAAATAAGCACTAGGGAAGTAATGTACAACATGATTAATATAATTAACACTGCTCTATGTTATACGTGAAAGTTGTTAAGACAGTAAATCCTAGGAGTTCTCATCACGAGGAAAATATTTTTTCTTTTTCTTTCTGTCTATGTGAGATGATGGATGTTCACTAAACTTATTGTGGGAATCATTTCATGATTATGTAAGTCAAATCATTATGTTGTACATCTTAAACTTATACAATGCTGCATGTCAATTATATCTCAATAAAACTGAAAGGAGAAAATTTTAAATAATAAAGTAAAAAAAGAAATTAATGAGTAGAGAACACAAAAACAGTAGGTCATATTAAAGTCCTTGTTCCTTGGAAAAATAAACAAAAATAAACAAACCACTAGAAAATTGGGTGAAATCACAAAGTATACAAAATAAGAAATTACAGGTTGGAGACAGCCTCTTCAATAAGTGGTGCTGGGGAAACTGGACAGCTACATGTAAAAGAATGAAGTTAGAACGCTTCCTAACACCATACGCAAAAATAAACTCAAAACGGATTAAAGACCTAAATGTAAGGCCAGACACTATAAAACTCTTGGAAGAAAACATAGGCAGAACACTCTATGACATAAATCACAGCAAGATCCTTTTTGACCCATCTCCTAGAGTAATGGAAATAAAAACAAAAATAAACAAACAGGACCTAATGAAACTTAAAAGCTTTTGCACAGCAAAGGAAACCATAAACAAGACGAAACGACAACCCTCAGAATGGGAGAAAATATTTGCAAACGAAGCAACTGACAAAGGATTAATCTACAAAATATATAAGCAGCTCATGCAGCTCAATATCAAAAAAACAAACAACCCAATCCAAAAATGGGCAGAAGAGCTAAATAGACATTTCTCCAAAGAAGACAGATTGCCAACAAACACATGAAAGGATGTTCAACATCACTAATCATTAGAGAAATGCAATCAAAACCACAATGAGGTATCACCTCACACCAGTTAGAATGGCCATCATTAAAAAATCTACAAACAATAAGTGCTGGAGAGGGTGTTGAGAAAAGGGATTCCTCCTTCACTCTTGGTGGGAATATAAATTGATAGAGCCACTATGGAGAACAGTATGAAGATTCCTTAAAAAACTAAAAATAGAACTACCATATGACCCAGCAATCCCACTACTGGGCATATACCTTGAGAAAACCATAATTCAAAAAGATACATGTACCACAATATTCATTGCAGCACTATTTACAATAGCCAGGATGTGGAAGCAACCTAAATGTCCATCAACAGATGAATGGATAAAGAAGATGTGGCACATATATACAATGGAATATTACTCAGCCATAAAAGGAATGAAATTGAGTTATTTGTAGTGAGGTGGATGGACCTAGAGTCTGTCACACAGAGTGAAGTCAGAAAGAGAAAAACAAATACCGTATGCTAACGCATATATATGGAATCTAAAAAAATGCTAATGATGAACCTAGTGGCAGGGCAGGAATAAAGACACAGACATAGCGAACGGGCTTGAGGACACGGGAGGGGGAAGGGGAAGCTGGGACAAAGTGAGAGAGTAGCATGGACATATATACACTACCAAATGTAAAATAGATAGCTAGTGGGAAGCAGCTGCATAGCGCAGGGAGATCAGCTCAGTGCTTTGTGACGACCAGAAGGGTGGGATAAGGAGGGTGGGAGGGAGATGCAAGAGGGAGGGGATACGGGGATATTTGTATACATATAGCTGATTCACTTTTTTGTACAACAGAAACTAACACAACACTGTAAAGCAATTATACTCCAATAAAGATGTAAAAAATAAAAAAATGAAATTACAAGTTGGGAATAATTATGATCAAAAAAATTTTTTTAAGGCATTAACATGTACTTTTGCATATCCTTATGCAAATAAATATGAAAACCTAGAGGAAATGGATAATTTCTTAGGCAAATACAGTGTACCAAAACTGACCCCAGTAGAGATAGAAAACTTACACCAAATTTTATAGAAATAGAAAAATATTTCCAGTGACCCCATATGATAGCATCAGGCACAGCTGAGCACACAAGAGAATTCTACCAAACCTTTAGAGACCAGACAATCCCAATGCTATATAAATTGTCTCAGATGATAAGAAATCAAGAATAACTTTCAACTTTTTTTGTGTGAAGCAAGTATAACATCGATATCTAAACCTGATAAAGATAGCACAAAAAAATTATAGACCAGTATGATTTGTGGAGATTTATATTAAAAATTTTAAACAAAATAGTAGTGAACTGACTCAGACAATACATTAAGTATTAAGACACCATAACCAAATAAGGTTTATACTGGGAGTGCAAAGGTGGTCAATATTAGGAAACAAATTAGTATAGTTTTTATATTTATATTTTAAAAACTATGAAGAAAATGATATGAATTTCTTTAGAGGTGTTGAAAATTGACTTTGGCAAAATTCAATACTCATTCCTAGTAAAAACTTTTAGGAAAATAGTAATGAATGGATATTTCCTTACTTAACAGAGAAACACTAGAGGCATTCCAACTCACGTCAGTAACAAGTTTAGGAAGCCCACTAACTCCACTGGTATCCAGCATTTTTAGTGGTGATAGTCAATGGAATTAGACAACCAGAGGAACAGGAGTAGTAAGAAATAAATCTCACTAACAACAAACTATCAGAAAGAGAAATTAGGGAAACAATACCACTTGCCATCACAACAAAAAGAATAAAATACCTAGGAATAAACCTACCTGAGGAGGTAAAAGAACTGTACTCTGAAAACTATAAGACACTGATTAAATAAACTGAAGTCAACACAAACAGATGGAAAGATATACCATGTTCTCAGATAGGAAGAATCAATATTGTTAAAATGACGATACTGCCCAAGGCAATCTACAGATTTAATGCAATCCCTATCAAATTACAAATGGCATTTTTCTCAGAGCTAGAACAAAAAATGTTTAAAATTTGTATGGAAACACAAAAGACCTCGAATAGCCAAAGAAATCTTGAGAAAGAAGAACAGAGCTGGAGGAATCAGGCTCCCTGACTGCAGACTATACTACAAAGCTACAGTAATCAAGACAGTATGGTACTGACACAAAAACAGAAATATAGATCAATGGAACAGGATAGAAAGCCCAGAGATAAACCCACGCACATATGGTCACCTTATTTTTGATAAAGGAGGCAAGAATATACAATGGAGAAAAGACAACCTCTTCAATAAGTGGTGCTGGGAAAACTGGACAGCTACATGTAAAAGAATGAAATTTTAGAACACTCCCAAACACCATACACAAAAATAAACTCAAAATGGATTACAGACCTAAATGTAAGGCATTTAGGCATAAATCCTAAATGGATTTACAGACACTATAAAACTCGTAGAGGAAAACATAGGCAGAACACTCTATGACATAAATCACAGCGAGATCCATTTTGACCCACCTCCTAGAGAAATGGAAAAAAAACAAAAATAAACAAATGGGACCTAATTAAACTTACAATCTTCTGCATAGCAAAGGAAACCATAAACAAAATGAAAAGACAAACTACAGAATGGGAGAAAATGCTTGCAAATGATGCAACCGACAAGGGATTAATTTCCAAAATATACAACAAGCTCATACAGCTCAATATCAAAACAAAACAAAACAAAACAAAACAAAAAAAAAGCCCATTCAAAAAATGGGCAGAAGATCTAAAGAGACATTTCTCCAGAGAAGACATACAGATGGCCAACAAGCAAATGAAATGATGCTCAACATCGCTAATTACTAGAGAAATGTAAATCAAAACTATAATGAGGTGTCACCTCACACTGGTCAGAATGGCCATCATCAAAAAAATCTACAAACAGTAGATGCTGGAGAGGGTGTGGAGAAAAGGGAACCCTCCTACACTGTTGGTGGGAATGTAAATTGGAGCAGCCATCATGGAGAACAGTATGGAGGTTCCTTAAAAAACTAAAAATAGAGTTACCATATGATCCAGCAATCCCATTCCTGGGCACATACAGAGACAGAAATATAATTCAAAAAGATACTTGCACCCCAATGTTCATTGCAGCACTATTTACAATAGCCAGAACATGGAAGCAACCTAAATATCCATCAACAGATGAATGGATAAAGAAGATGTGGTACATTTATAAAATGGAATACTACTCAGCCATAAAAAAATGAAAAAATGCCATTTGAAGCAACATGGATGGACCTAGAGACTATCATACTAAGTGAAGTAAGCCAGACAGAGAAAGACAAATATCATATGCTATCACTTATATGTGAAATCTAAAAATATGATACAAATGAATTTATTTACAAAACAGAAACAGACCCACAGACATAGAAAAAAAGCTTATGGTTACCAAAGGGGAAAGGGGGAGAGGGATAAATTAGGGGTTTGTGATTAAAATATACTCACTCCTATACATAAAACAGATAATCAACAAGGAACTACTATATAGCACAGGAACTATACTCAATAGCTTGTAATAACCTATAGCGAAAAATAATCCAAAAAAGAACATATATATATATAGATAGATATATAGATATATATATGAATCACTTTGAATTTATACCTGAAACTATCACAACATTGTAAATAAACTATATTTCAATAAAAAATTTTTTAAATAAAATAAACTTTCATTAGAATAAAAAGAAATCTATCTCTATATGCAGATGACATTATAGTATGCATGGAAAATCCTGTAGAATGAGTGATAAAATGAACTCAAACAATAAAGCAATTAGTAAGGTAGTAGGATATAAAATTAATATGTAAACATCAGTAGCATTCATATACACAAATAATAACCAGCTAGAAGATATAATTAATGAACAAAACCATTCACAAGGTAACAAAAAAGATAAACTTTTAGGATCAAACTTCATAAGAAATGCTCAGAACTTATATGAAGAAAACTGTAAAACACTTTAAAACACTTCTGTAAGACACAAAAAAGAAAAAATGGAAAGACATTTCTTATTCTTTATTAGCGTGTCTCAGCATCATCAAGATGTCAGTTCTCCCTAAGTTAATTTAAGAATATAATCTGAATCCAATAACAATTCCAACAGGCTTTTTTATAAACCTAGATACACTGGTCTTAAATTTCATATGCAAAATAAACACAACAGGGTCAGAGAGATGCAGGGGAAGAGGGAGCAGAGGAGAGCTGAGATGGAAGGGGAGGGCTGAGAGATTCAGAGCATGACAATGGCTTTGCTGCCATCGCTGTCTTGAGGATGGAGAAGGGGGGTTACTGGAGAAGGAACAGAGAGAGATCTTAGCAGCAGAGAACCACCACCAGCCTACGGCCAGCAAGGAGGTGAGGAGCTCAGTCCTGTGACCACCTGCAACTAAGTCCTATAAACAGAATGGATGGTCTTGGAAGCCAGTTCATGCACAGAGCCTCCAAAAAAGAATGCAGACTTGGTGTCATCTTGATGTCAACCTTGAGAAACCAGGGCAGAGGACAAGCCAAGCCAACCAAAGGTCTGACCTACAGAAACATGCAAATATTATACGCAGAACAGCATGAAGAAAATGACAAAGTCTGCTGAGGAACATGAAATGAAATGAACAAATGTGGTTAGTTTGGGACAAAAAATTTTATTAAATTACAATAAAGTTCATCTATTATAAAGCATAGGTAAGAATAGTCGAGAAGATTTCGAAAGAAGTATACTGTGGGAGATTTGCCTTACCCAGATATTGAAATTTTTTTAAAGCTACGATAATTAAAATGCAATAGTACTATCTCAAAAATAGACAAATATAATAATGAAATAGAAAAGAAAGCCTGCATACAAAATTGTGTGTATGATAAAGATCATTATAAAGCAATAGAGACAGAATAAATTACCTAATAAATAGTACTAGAACAATTGGTTAACAGAAAAAAAAAAAAAGGTAGCTCATATTGTATAGCAAAATAAATTGTAGCTGGATTAGAGAGTTGAATATTTTTTAAAAGCCAAATAGGTGAATATTTGTATGATCTGAAGGTGAGAGGAAACCTTCCAAGAATTAAGTCATTTTTAAAAATCCACAAGATAAAAGACCAATATAAAGATAATTAAGACCTTACATATAAAAATGTGCCAAAAATATGAAAAATAATAATTGGATGAAACAGCCACAAAACTTATGACAGTGAGAGTATAAATAGTCATAATACGTGAAACATTTTAATAGAAAAACAGGAAAATATATCAAAGGATAGGTGACAAAAGAGGACATAAAAATGACTGGTAAAATGCTGAAAAGTTTCAACAGCAAAAATAATCACGAAAGTTTCTAAAATGAAAGTGCTCTATCATTGAGGGTAATCTCTTCTGACTGAAAAGTTAAGCCTTCATGAGATGGTCTGTTGGCTTATCATAGCCACAGGAAATTGAGTAAAGTGATGTGATATGTCTCTTGAGATACATTTTTTAAAGCTTTGGACTATGTCAGTGGAGTATAAAATTCTATTAATCAACAATTATATGTGATTGGCCTTGAGATTACAAAACTTTTTCCAGAATTAATGGAAAGAATGGCTGCCTTTTAGGAAATCCTATTGGGAATATAATTTTTAATGTTAATTTATGCCAGAAACAAAAGAAACTGTACTATGATGATGAACATAAGATTTATAGGATCCAGAATTTTAAGACCTAATGGACCCTCATGGACCACTAAGGTCAGCAGTTATGATCTTCTGAATCACAGATGTGAAGCAGGTGAAATTGACCTTAGTTTAGCTTATTGTGATGTAAATTAATGTGAATTACCATGATGAAATCAAGGTTGGTTAGTCTCTGGCCTTCTCTGGGGCTCTTCAGTACAGATCCAAACCCAAGGCAGAAGCAGTGGACTACAACTGTCTTGAGTTTATTTTAGGGCCATAGATATACAATTGAGGGTTCTATTAATCCGAAGAGTGTTGAGCTAAAAGGTTGTTTTCAACTGCAAATTCCATGTCTATGAAGCAGAACACGGTGGTGGCCTGGTTTTCCTTTCCCTGGGTAGGGTGAGGGATTGGTGAGAGATGAAGAGTAGGAAGAATGAGGAAATATTAGGAATAAGGCAATAAAATAAACTTTTTCAAGGAGGTATTACACTGAAATCATTTTCTTCTATACTCAACTCCTATAGACATTAAATAGGTGAAGTATTTTTCACAGTCAGGAATAAAATGGCTATTACTCCCCCTTGTTTGCAAAAGCAGTTCCCACAATCCAAGATTAGTAGGACTTATTAATGACGATATAGTGAAAGCCACCTTTGTGTTGATGAAATGTTTAGTTTTATTAAAAACTAACACAGGGTTGTAGGTCAATTATACTTCAGAAACAAACAAAAACAAACAAACATACAAACTCTAAGGAAATGACATTAAGTTTGTGGTCACCGGAGGTGGGGTATGGGGAGATGGAAAATTGGATGAAGGGGGTGAAAAGGTGCAAACTTCCAGTTATAAGATAAATAAGTGCTAGGGATATCATGTACAACATGATACATATAATGAACACTGCTGTGTGTTACGTATGAAAGTGATTAGGAGATTAACTCCTAAGAGTTCTCCTCACAAGGGAAAATTTTTTCTTTTTATTTAACGTTGTATCTGTATGGGATGATGGGTGCCCACTAAACTTAGCGTGTTCATGATTTCATGATGCGTGTAAGTCAGATCATTATGCTGTGCACCTTAATCTCATACAGTGCTGTGTGTCAATTATATCTCAATAAAACTGGAAGGAAAAAATAAATAATCTCCCTCAGTTTAAAAAAAAAAAAAGAAGAAGAGTGGTCCAACCTCTAGGGAGGAGAATTTGAGAATGTCTAATCAACTATATGTAGCCAAACCTCAACACAGAATTCCCTCCATGAATTTACCCTGAACACATATCCCCAACAATATGAAAACACGTACTGCCCGCACAGAGTTACTCAGAGAATGTTGTTCGTCACTGTCTAAGCATAGGAAGCCGATTGAATAAACCATGGTACCTACACACAATGGAGTGCCATGCGGGGAGGAGAGAGAGGAGGAACAGAGAATCTCATAATTTATAAACACAACATTCCACTGTGTACCCTCGGTCTTGGGGTAGAGGGGGAGAGAGAACGTCAAACAAATCCCAAATTCTTCTGAGTAGGTTGTTTATAGTAATGGCATGTGCAAAGCAATTCTGGAAGCGTTGAACAAAGGAGTAAGTGCGTTGATGTTGAAGCTAGAGTTTTCACTACGGAAAGAAGGACATACAAATATGGGATGCTGGGATGCAGAAGAGAACTCTTTGGGAGCAGGTTAGAACTGGGGGTATTGGTGTGAACTCAAGACTTCATATATACCTATGTACACATATATTTACATGCACTGACATGCATATGTATGTGAGGATACTGGTATGCAGGTATATGTATAGATAGATGATAGATAGACAGATTTTGATTTAGATTTAGATTTCTTAGCTCTCTTTAATGAAAAGAGACAGAGCAAAGACCAGAGTAACAAACCTAGCACCCAGACCTTGGTCCCCACTCAAAGGAGCTAAGGCTCCCAGGAGAAATCACTGACTCCAGGCCTGGCTCCTAAGGGGACAGCCTGCCTGGGACACCCACACTTGTGCTCCTCTGTTCTCCAAATCCTACGATTTCTTCCATCTACCGTTGATAGAATTTTCGGTCCACCTTCCTGGACTGCCATGAAATTTATAACAATCCTCAGGACCTTAAAGAACTTGCGTCAATCCCAAATTGTCACTGATTTTTATTCTGTGTTCCTGCAAACACTTCTTTAAAGGTGGTATCTAACTTGGATGTTAACTGGCATCATGGTAAACTTCCCTTATTTGCCCCTGATCCCACATCTCTATGCCCACACGATTTGTCTGACATGATGGGTCTAAAAGTCTCACCAGAATACAAGGGTTGGAAAGATCGGCCACAGCAAGTTAAACACATTAGATTGCAGAAGGCATTCAGTAGAGTATGGATTTTTTTTTTTTTTTTTTAAGGGGAAAAAAGAAACATCTCATTGGCTGAGAGGGTTTGCAGTGCTCAAAACTTGTTGACCGAGGATGTACCCACAGGCCCACTGGCTGACAACACAGCTGTGAGAGCCTGGGGGAAGGTACATCAGAGACTAATCGCATCATCATAAAGCAGCCCTTTATCATGTCTCAGGTACCCGCCCAGCACACTTACCACCAGTAGATTGGATTGGTGACACAGCTCTGTCCGCAGCCGAGACTTCGTGTCCTAGGATGCATGGCAGCCCATCAGAGGGAGACACAGGGAGGCACAAGACGCCCTCTTACCCAAACTGCGGTCCCCAAGACCGGCCTTCCACCTACCGGAGGTGATCTGTGCTCAGATCCGGATGCCCTGACTTGGGGAAGCAGGTAAGTGCCGTCACCACATGTCTCGTTCCTTGGAGAAGAGTTGGTGATTCTTCCAGGGCTTCAGGAAAGGCCAGAGGGTCTAACTGACTGGCCCCAGAAGGACCTGTGTCTTACGGCAAACTCGGGGGCTGTGGTTTTGCTAAGTGTGAGCTCACTACCCCTGGGCGGGCCCCTCTTGCTTCTGCCCTGCTTTTCCTTTTCTGCATGTGTTCTCACGGCTGCTTTTGCTGATTAATTCTGGCACGCAAGGGAGCTCAAATGGCTGTGTTTTAAGTGTGAGGCTCATCCAATGCTAATCTCAGTTCCAGGCACCCTATTGTCCTCAGGTTTGAGGTTTGTTTAATTTGCTTTTCTCTGGATGAAAAGAAAAGGGAGGAAACATAGATTTTCTTCTTTGCAAAGGAAACATAGATTTTCTTCTTTTCCCTTTTTATCCCTGAACTGCCTCATACAGTCCTTTCAAGTGGCTTATGCAAAGGATTAAAAGTGAAGGGTGAAAAAGACAAATAGAAGCTGGTTCTTTGTCAGCCTCTGAAGTTCCACGAACAAACTGAAAGTTCAGCTGAGGTCTATGAAAATGTTAGCAGATGCCAAAATGCTGGCAGCCAGGATCTGTGTCTTTGTGCAGGAACTGAATAGCTACCAACAGCTAGAAAATTTTTAAAACCTTGGCAGTGATGGAATAGTCCTACGAAAAAGACAGTGAGAAAGAGAGAAACATTCTTAAATGTTTCGATTTATGAACTTATAAAAGAATGTTCTCTACAGATCCTAAGCCTCTAAGCATGTAGATAACTGAAATACTAAGACTTGGAGACATTTATTTTTTAATGATGCTATTAGTGATAGTGGTAGTGGTTGAACGGAATAGGACTTAACTTGAAAATTTTTGTGAAGGGATATGCATAATTATTAGTCAAGATTTAAGTCTGCAACAAGCAAAAATGTAAACTTCTAAGATAATTCTATTTTTAAGTTATTCAGAATGTTAATCACATGACATCTTAACAAGAAGGAGATTTTTTTTCTCAGTAGCAAGCTTAATTAATTACATTAATATGATCATGATTAGCCCTTAATTATTTTATGCCTCTGAATATTTAAATTGGAAATATATCTACTGGATTCATCTTTTTAAAAAGACATTAGTCAACCTAGCAAAAACATTTAGGCTGCATAAAATGAATTGAAGCCAATATCAAAAGTTGAAAGTGCTCTGTATAAAGTAGAATTTGCATCTTTAAGATAAAATACAAGTGACAAAAATATGATGAAGGCAAATAATTGGGAATTTATTTACTAATCAAGTTATAAAAGGTGTAAATACTTCAAAAATGCTTAGTCAAGGATAATTTCCTTTTTTATAAGTATAACAGTTTTAATTTAGCTTTATCAGAAATTAATTTTTTGCTTTTATTTCTTTAAGAACAACTTTTCTATTAAATCAAGTCTTAATAGATATTTGGCTGTAAAGATGGAAAAGAAACAGTAGAGGGCACTTTAGTTCTCTAACAAAATAAAACTATTCCTAAAACCTTGTATAAATCAGGAAAATAGACAATGGGGAGATTTGAACTATTGATATCTGGTAAAGGTTAAACAAAAACCTGAAGCAAGTTCCTCTGCTTCACGTAGCCTGATAAAAGATAACTCAGATAAATAGTGATTTCTTTCTTTAATCCATCCATAAATAAACTGGATAACATGAAAAACAAGTGTTCTCAGATCTGCAAATTCATGAGTCCATCATTTCAAGAGTACTTCATTTAAAAATCTCACATTTATTTGGAAATCACCTGATCTATTAAATGTACTGATTGAAATCAGTAAATTCTCGTTATCCAGGATTTTTAAGAGGTAGCCTGAGTGCTCTCAATAGGTTAGAAGCAGCACTGTGTAACTGTCTATTTCCTGTATCTTGGTCCTATACCCACTAACAATTAGCTTTAGTTATGTCACTTAATCAGTTTCCTCCAAAATTATCTTTATCGTCATCATCATTTCAAAGCAAGGTCCCTGCTTTCAAGCTGCTTCCACTCTATTCTAGCTGAAAAAGGTAAAATTAACATGCGAAACAGCAAACAACAGAGAAGACAAGGCATGATTAAATCTAAATTGTGTTGTTTAGTGTGTAAGTGACCCCAAGCAAGTCATTTCACTCCCAGGGCCTCAGTTTTTACATCTGATAACGAGGTTCTGTACTTGATGATCTGACTAAAACACTATCATCCATTCTTATTTTGTATATTGGTCTATCAAATTTGATTAACCAATGCCCAAGCTCTCAACAGCTTTATGGTGGTTCTGAACCTTTTGGGGTGTCAGGTGCCACTTGACAATCTTACAGGAGGGGTGGAACTTATCCCCCCGAAAAATGCTCTGAGGTATGTCTTACTCTTTCAGGAGATTCAAGGACCTTCAGAAATCAATCCACAGGTTCCCTTGTGGATTGTTGGGCATAACAGTTCTTAACTGTGTCAAGAATCTGTAAAGAGACACAAATTATACAGTTCCCACATATTTGGGGGTCATTACTAGACACTTTTTTATTTATTTATTTTTTAACATCTTTATTGGAGTATAATTGCTTTACAGTGGTGTGTTACTTTCTGCTTTATAACAAAGTGAATCAGTTATACATATACATATGTTCCCATATCTCTTCCCTCTTGCATCTCCCTCCCTCCCACCCTCCCTATCCCACCCCTCTAGAGGGTCACAAAGCACCGAGCTGATCTCCCTGTGCTATGTGGCTGCTTCCCACTAGCTGTCTATTATACGTTTGGTAGTGTATATATATCCATGCCACTCTCTCACTTTGTCACAGCTTACCCTTCCCCCACCCCGTATCCTCAAGTCCATTCTCTAGTAGGTCTGTGTCTTTATTCCCGTCTGGCCACTAGGTTCTTTAGACACTTTACATGTTTTTGGGTGAAGATGGGGGATTAGGCTGGAGGTGCGGGGTGTGCCACACCAAGCGAGGTCTGACTCTATCCCAGAGGCAACGGGAAGTACAGGAGTGCTGCAACAGAGAGGTGGGAGATGCCTCCTTCTTAACAGCAAAATCGGAGAGAAGGATGCAACATAAACAGAAGAAAGACAGAAAGTGGGAGAGCCTCAGGGACTCTGCCGGCACAATCATCTGGGACGCTTAGTGAGAGCCTGTTTTGGACCTAGAGATGGTCACACTAAGTGAAGTAAGTCAGACAGAGAAAGACAAATATCACATGATATCACTTACATGTGGAATCTAAAAAAATGAACTTATCTATGAAACAGAAGCAGACTCACAGACTTAAAAAACAAACAAAACCAATGGCACAGTTACCAAGGGGAAAGGGGGAGAGGGATAAATCAGGAGTTTGGGATCAACATATACACACTACTGTATATAAAATAGATAAGCAACAAGGACCTACTGTATAGCACAGGGAACTCTACTCAGTATTTTGTGATAACCTATAATGGAAAAGAATCTGAAAAAGAATAGATTATATATATGTGTATAACTGAATCACTTTGCTGTACACCTGAAACTAACCCAACATTGTAAATCAACTATACTTCAATTAAAAGTGTAAATAAAGTAAAATAAAATAAGACCTTCCCCAAATTAGGGATGTCCCCTTTGCTAAGATAGGCCTAGTGTGATTCTGTGTCATAAATAATAAGACAAATTTGCAAACCCCAAGGGACATTATGAAACCAGATAAAGGATTGTCCTGCAGCTCCGTTTATTTTCTACGCAGGGCAAGAGTGGACCCTAGCAGCCTGCTTTTGAGTTTTTCTGCCAACGTGGGGGACTTCAATGGCCCAGGGTCCACTGAGGGGATGTGGCACCTGCCTCCAGAACAGGCAAGACCAGAGGACTTTGCTTCCCAACCCCATCCAGGCCCAGTGACAGGTGCTCTGGATCTCTTCATCCCATCCTTCAGGGCAGAGATGATGGGTTACTCATCCTATTACTTGAGGCTGGACCAACATGGAAACACCTCTGCATTCTGTAGCAGCCAAAACAAGCAAGCAAAGCTTCTGCACAGGAAGCCTTCTCACAGAACCTTAGTGAAAATTTAATGAAAATTCATATTTCATTATGTACATGTGTAATGGATATATTTATATATTCATTTATTTATGAATTTAATATATATTTAATTTCATTAAATTATAGATATAGATCGATAGATCATCTTCGGGGAAGTTTGCACAAGGATCCTGATACCACCACATTTTGCCAAATCTTGTTTCCCATAAGAAAGGGAAAAGATCATTCATTTAAAGGTAAGAATTGGATACGGAGATGTTCTTATTCTTATAAATTTGGGATTTGGCCAACAGCCCCCAAGAATAGAGCCAGAAATCAGACAGGGTCTTGGAATTGGAGAAAACAGGTTGGATTCACGCGTCGGTCTGTTGATTTTACTCAGAAGGTGGTATTTAGTTAGATGTAGGACACGGCCCCAGCAAGTCCAAACCATCTACAGAACAAACCCTCCACCTCCTTGGAGGCACCTGGTGGTCTGGCCCAGCCCACCTTCCCTCCTCCCGCCCCCAGCTGCCCACCACACAGCCTGTGCTCAGTGACACCAACACCGCCAGGTCCCCGTGAGTTTGCGCATTTCTCACCCCCACTATGACTCTCCACCCGGTGAAGTCCTGGCCATCCCCAAGTCCCAGCCCCAGAGCCACTTTGTCCGTTAAGCCCTCACTAACCCTCTCTGCCCACGTCCTGCAAACTAAACAAATGCCCTTCCCTCTGGGCCACTTAGGACCATGCTCACCCGTGTGAAGCTCTCAGATCATCGGTCACGCCCTTCTTTCCCCTGCACAAGGGGGCTCCTAGACCAGCGAGGAGCCTGGTCTAATTCCTTTGGTTTCCCAAGATTCTAGCACAATACTGAAACATAATAGGAAATAGATGAGTATTTCTTAAAGAAAGAAAGGGAGAGAGAGAAAGGAATTCCAGTTAAAGGCCTTTATAATAAGAATCCAGTGAAGGTCTCATGTGAGCCTGAATATGAAAGTGGCATTAGGAATGGAAATTATAAATTATGAAGAGATTAGATTAGATTAGATAGGTGATTGAATGTAGGGAATGAGAGAGAAGGACCTGAAGATGATTTGACCAAGTTTTCTGACCTAAGAGATGAGAGAACATAAACAGGATATTGATTGAAAACACAGGAAGAGTAGGAATGGGGTAGGAGGTGATTTCTCTTTCAGACGCTTAACTTGATATCCAGGGGGCCATCCACTGGTAGATGCTTCACAGACAGGTGTGTATTCAGAGCTGATGCCTTTGAAAGGTTCAGAGCTTAAAGCACAGCAGTGGAAACGATGGAGTGGGTCCTATAAAGAGAAAAGGACCAATGACTGAGTTTGGTGTTCTGTCTCTAAGAATGAGAAAAAGAAGAGAAGGCAGTAAAAGAATCTGGTAAAAGCCAGATGAAGGTATCCAAGAAAACACAGTGTCATAGGAGCCAAGGAAGGAGAGCAATTCTAAGAGAGCAGGAGGCCAAAGGTACAGGATGTTGAGGAGAGACACTCAGGGTAACCCCAGAGACAGCACCCTCACCAGACAGGGTGAAGATGGAGCCGTGGTCATTGTAGCCCCAGAGACGGCAGCCTCACTAGATAGGATGAAGATCGAGCCAGTGGAGGGAGGGAGGCAGGGCACTGAGTGTGACCTGCTCTTCAAAATGTCAGGTTTAGTCATAACAGGGATGAGGGCTGTTTCCATTCATTCCGTAAATTATTTCTAATTGTGACCTCCTTTGTCCTTTAATTGAATATTGACTTAAGTTTCATTAAAGTTTCAATTGCCCACTACTACCAAGATAATTTTTGCTTTTTTTAATTGAAGCAGTTAAAAATAGAATCTATATATAGGCCTGAAGTTGGAGTGAAAAAGTATTGATAGTTTGATGATTAATTTATACTCTCTTTTAAAGTATATCATTTAATTCTAAAATGAAGCAACTGATTTTTTTAGTTTTTTGCTAAAAAGATGAACCCAGAAGACCCTTCCAAAAAAGAGAGAGAGGGAGAGAGAGAAGGAAGGAAGGAGGGAAGGAAGGAAGGAAGAAAGGAAAGAAGGAAGGAAGGAAGGAGGAAAGGAAGGAAGGAAGGAAAAATAAATAAAGAAAGAAAAGAAAAGAAAAAAGGAAAGGAAAAGACAGAGGCTTCCATTATATCCAGCAGCTGTGGTATCCGCCTAACTGCTCTGGAACTGGACCCTGAAATGGGGTCAGGGTTGCGTTGTGAGTCCGACACTCTTGAAGCCATCATTTCTCACTTGGCTTCCTCCTTCTGTCACTCTGGATTGCAGGCTGTATTGTTTAATGTGGCAAAGGGAGGATTGAAATGTCTGCCTTCCTCACAGTTTGAGTACTTTTTTTTGTCTCATTGCCTAGTTATTATAGAGGAGATCATAGGTTTAGATGGATTTCAGATCATAATCAGTGGGACTCGGGGGCCACCTGTATCCAGTCCACGCCCATCTTGGTAGGTTTATTCTCCTGAATTTAGGATGAAGACCTGGGTGTTTTAATTTGGGTTTAGCCAATTATATTTTCAATACATTTGCTGAACTGACTTTGGGAAACTTATTAAGATCTGGTTAAAAACCAGGCTTTAGCCGCATAGCACAGGGAGATCAGCTCAGTGCTTTGTGACCACCTAGAGGGGTGGGATGGGGAGGGTGGGAGGGAGGGAGATGCAAGAGGGAAGAGAAATGGGAACATACTGTATATGTATAACTGATTCACTTTGTTATAAAGCAGAAGCTAACACACCATTGTAAGGCAATTATACTTCAATAAAGATGTTTAAAAAAAAAAAAAACAGGATTTTCAGAGATCAAAGATATTAACTAAATAATATATTCAGGGTCGTCTCACTCTGTCAGTGACTTCCTGGAAATTACACTTGATGAATTTTTACAAAGGAAGTATTTCCTTCCCAGGGAAAGAAGCAGGCAGCCAAGATGAAAGACCCTAAAAGGGGCTAAGAAGACAGAAGGAAGGGGCTTCTGCTTCTGCTAATTCCTGCTAAAAGCCAATTTAAAGAAAAGCTGTATTTTATATGTAACATATTTACTTAGATATATAATTTACTGGTAGATTTTGTTTATTGCTTATGTACACGTTAGTGTCTCCCCAATAGAGAATGTAGGCTACAAAAGGGCAGGAATGTTTATTTAGTTCGTTGATGGGTCCCTAGCACCCAGAACAGGTTCCGGCACATACTAACTGCCCCACAGCTGTAGCACGTGTAAATGAATAATCGACAAATCCCCAAGTCCCAGGAGAGTTGCACTTTCCTACCACAGAGAAGCCCTCTTCAGCATCCCCCATCCTGGCTACGTTCCCCTCTAAGAACCCCTCTCTTCTCCCAGGCAGCACACATCTGAAGCATCTCATTCCCCAGAGAATAGAGTCCTGAGGAGAGTGGTCCATCTCCTGCTCTACCATTTAGGAAAGGGCACCCTTCACCTGCCTTTTGTGGAAGCGAGAGAAAGGAGCTGATAGCCCACAGGGTCTTGGTTGAGGCAGGGAGGGAGATTAAAAAAACAAAAACAAACCTGGACACCAGTCTTACGACATAATTCCACTGAGACCACAAGCTGAGAGACATTGGGTCTATTAGCCTGCTTTCTGTTGCTGAGTATTCTGGGCTCTACACTTAAACAGCAAGCTGTCATCTTGATGATGACCTTGTCGATTGCCCCAAGACAAAAGGTAAAGGTTATGGTAAAAAGCCATGTATTTAACCTCTGTGGATAATGTTCACTCCACCCAACCCCCTTATTGAACAATTAAAGTGGTTACAGTATTATAGGGAGACAGGAAACTAAGCCACAAATTTACGATATCATATTACCTGTCCCTGTGTGACGCTTTGGTGGGGCAGAGTCACACTAGCCAAAGAGTAGCAGCTCTCAAAATGTGAGGAAGCAGGAGAAAAAAGGAGGACGTGCACTTTGGCACCAACAGAGACCCTCTTATCCCAGCGTGGTGGCCGTGGAGACCACTGCTTAGATCCCCTTCCAAGAAACCCTGCCTGGGGAACGTGTTTGACTGACAGCCTCCAGCATCTTGGAATCTGCCCCAGCACTCGTGGCTATCTGTATCTAGGCGAAGATGGGGCAGGCGGGGTTCCTAGAGGGCAGCCAGCTCGCTCAGCGTGGACCTCCTCTAACACAGAGCCTTCGCTCCAGGACTCCATTTGGCTGGCTGAGACTTTCTAGAAAGCACTGCAGTGGAGACTCTTCCTGTCCAAGCCTTCCCTCCCTCTCTGCTTTCACAGGCATCAGATCTGCTTCCAGGTCTGAAGGTTCACCTGCCCCCTCCTGCCCCCTTCTCGTTTCTCCTTCATGGGCACTCCTCCAGTGACTCTCTTGCCCGTCTAACCCTGTCTTGGCATTAGCTTCTTGGAAGATTTGAATAAGTATACCTCCAATTGCCAGTAGTTCCTGGTAAGCACACAGTCCTTGATTATCAATGTTAAAGAAAGTTACTATGGATGACGATAGCTTCTAAAAGCCTGATTGGGGATAATGCACCCCCAAATGTAGGTGGCAAACGCCATCTCTGGTTATGTAATGGAACCAGTCAAGGAAGGTCTTGACCTGGGCTGCAAGGTGACTTCAGGAGGTCCTAGACCCGTTAAGTATATGCGTATTATGTTGAGTGTGTGTGCAATTCTGCCTGAAGACCTATAGGTTTCATCACATTCATCTACAGAATTATCAACAGAGGCAACTAATTGTCAGTGAACTCAGCAGTTGTTAACATGAAATCTGTATCATGAACTAACTTATTTTATACAAAGTTATAAAACTTTCCACCCTAAACTAAAGGGGCTTCAGTCATTGTTAGATCCCTGCAAACTAAGCCTCTCGTACAAAGATAATCAGTACTGCATTCTTCATCTGATACTGAACTTTAAAAAGCCATGCTCTAATTTAAGGAGTTATTCCATGAAAGAAGTAAGTCATCGAACAAGCAATAGGTTATTTTTTCATATCAGGGGGCCAAATCTCCTGGTAGATGCTCCAACTCTCAGCCCAGATGATGCTTCAAGTTAATCCACTGGAAGATTGTGGAAATTACCTCTAGCAGCTGTTCTCAAGGAGAAGGTTTATGTCAGCACCACTTACATCAGTTGAGCTCAGAACTTTTGTGTCAGCAGCATAAATGCTGGCATGTCAGCATCTCTATTTTATACTCCCCCAAATGTGTATATTTTAATTAGACCAAAGACAGGAAACGGTTTGTTGAGAGCTCAACCTGGATGTAATGTCTTCCTAAGGAGACATTCCCATCCCACCTGGGGGACCATCGAATTTGTCAGTAAAAAGCCAAACCCTCATGACTTGCCCTTTACAGGAAACTATTCTCAGAAAGGAAAAACTTTACCCCTGAATCCAGTGGAGTATTTATGGTGAGTTGGGATAATTTGTCTAGACACCCCCAGACGTCTGTGCTCTGCTATCACCAACTTCAGCCCTGCACTCTGAATTCTTCCCTCGGCAGGTGGATCTTGTTTCCAGGTTCAATTTAAATGTGAAAAAGGCTTCTGCGGAGAGAACCAGCAGATCAATCCACAGACCAGCCCTCCAGCCCACTGTCATGCTGGAACAGGCAGGCCCTTCCAAGGTAAAGCAAGTTCCCCGGAAGGAAGGGTAGACTCGTGAACATCAGACGGCTTAAGGACACATACAGAACTCTCTCCCTCTGCCAGTAAATGTCCTTTGAATGTATTTGGCTCTTACTTTGATGGAAAAACTCCTGCTCAGTACTCTCAACTTCTCAGTCGCTGGTAGTATTGTATGATCATTTTAGGAAGCAGCTCAAGTTCATCCTTGGAAAACTTGGAGAAGAGATTTTGTTGGGGACTGGGGAGGGCAACAGACGTATAGGCTGCTGTCTTTTCAGCCACCAAGGGGAGAATTAAATCCAGTAAGTTTTAGAAAATATTAGATCATTTGAAACCCTTTCTATGGAGAGCCAGGTAGGGGTAATAAACAACAGAGGAGAGTGAAAGACTGTGCTCAGACTTTTGAAGTAGAAACCAGAGATTTCTCTGCAATGATGACAAGCAGATACTAACTTCTGACAAAACAGTTGTTACCTCTAGCAAAGTTCTTTCCTGGCCACCTGAGTTCCTTACTTATATTTCTTTCTCTACCAGAACCTTCTTTTTCTAAAAGGAGCACTCACCTTCATTCTGAGTGAAGGCATCTGTTCTGAAATACACACACGCACGCACACACACACACACACTCTTCAAGCAATATTCTTCACCGTAGAGATCTAATGGAGTAGATCCTGATGGTCATCATAATGATTTAGACCAAGTGAGGGCTCTCGTCTTGGGTTTTATCTATTTACTAAGAAGTCTGTTTACTGAGAAACCAGGACAGCGACCCAGAGAGGGTTATAGAATTCGCAGCTTGGAGCTGCCAACGTCCTCAACCAATAGCAGTTAATGCTCCCCAAATGCCCATGGGCGTAACCCCACTGACTCTAATTTTTTTTAAAGCATAAAAATCTTTTCTTCCAGTTTGACCAATGTCTATTGCACATTTTAGAAATTTACTTTTATAAACATAATTCTGCAGAAGCCAGAGTGGTGGGCGTGAGGGTCAGAGTAAAATACATGAGGTGTCATCTGTAATTCTGTTAACACAGAGTCATAACTTTTACTTGTACTGCATCTTTTTGAAGGAGCACAAATTGCTGTACTGTTGTCACTACAGAGCCACCCTGCTAGATTTCTGAGGAATTATAAAGGACACACAAAAAACCTCTGAGGATGAAAGAAGGGAAATGCAGTCCCTATCCCAGGAAATTAGAGACAGCTGGACTTCTGTGCATACCAGAGTGAATGATCAAACAAGCCATTACAATACTGTACATGTAGCTGTGAACATAACTTCTTGGAGAACATGATACTAACTAGGGTTATGCAGGGGTGCTTTTTTAATGACATGAACAAAGCAGTTTTAATACCAGTAAGGTTTCTGGGTCCACTGTGTTGAGCAAGCAACATGGAACCGTGGATCTAGCCTTGGCCCTTCCACGGACAGCCCGTGACACTCTGAGTAAGTCACCCATCCTTTTATTTCTTGGATTCTCCTCCAGCAAAATCAGATAATACTTCCTACTTGTCAATACACCCTGGAGAGCCCTTGAGAAGCTTAGCACTGGGATCCAAAATCCCAAGGATATTCGTATTTCTCATGGATGCCACCTGGGGTGTCTGCCTAGCTCACAGGATCCCCCAACTAGCCCCTGTGATGCAGGAGGTTTGTCATAGAAGATGGTCATTTCTGGACTGCAGGAGGCTAAGTGCTTGTCCACAGCTGATCAGTACAGGCATAGACACGTCATTCAAACTGGGCTGACTAAATTCTTCTTCCAGGACACCACATGGAAAGACGGAAAGGCACACAAAGATTGGAAACTGTCCATCTAGAGAGTCGTAAGGCGTTCTTTTAAAACTCTCAGCTCCTCCCCACACACATTGGAGGGGATTCCTCACCGAGCCTACAACCATCACAGCCAGGGCCTGCTGTGGACCACAGGGACCCATCCCACCCCCATCCCTATGGGGTGCTCCATTCTACAGCCCTCCACCCCACCGAGGGTCGATCACATGCCCCCAAGACTCATGCCTCTGGGTAACCCAGGAGCCCCATGGCTGGACCCTGGTTCTGGAAGTTGGGCTGGCGTGGGAATTGCTCTTGCTGGACAGCACAGCATCTCTTTCATGGGACTGTAAGAGACTGAGCTGCCGGGATGGTGCTGACACACTGACTTGGGAGCCCTACATACGCTATCCGTCCCTGTCAGGGAGCATCACTAGTGGTAAGAATAAAGTTTGTTTTGTGAGACTTTTGTTTCATACGTATGTTTATATAATTTGTATATATATTTATATAAATATTATTTATATTACACAAATATTTATATAATATATAGAGATGTTTATGGGAATACGTTTGTTATAAATTTATATTTATATATATTGGTATATAATAAATATCTTATTGTGGGTCATAGTAAAAACAACTGCCCTTGCTGAACTACCACATTCACCTGAAAATAGATTAATATCTGTAAAACCAGTGTTGGTAAGCAGGGAGTAGCAACACATGCTACAATGTGAAGTTTATCTCCATCAAAACAACTTAGAAGAGGTAGAAGCAAAGGAGAAACATCTAGAGCAAGATGTTTATTTACAATTCCATTCACACCATTCCATTCACAATCCATTCATCATGAGTCGAACAGACAAAATAGATACATCCTTTCTTTTGTAACTGGGCAGAGCTGGACACCCTTAGCTCAAAAGGGACAAGTGGTAAATGCAGACAGGTCAGACTTTCCTGGTGGCGCAGTGGTTAAGAATCCACCTGCCAATGCAGGGGACATGGGTTGGAGCCCTGGTCCGGGAAGATCCCACATGCCGTGGAGCAACTAAGCCCATGCACTACAACTACTGAACCTGCATTCTAGAGCCCACGAGCCACAACTACTGAAGCCTGCGTGCCTAGAGCCCGTGCTCCGCAACAAAGAGTAGCCCCCGCTCACCGCAACTAGAGAAAGCCCGTGCACAGCAACAAAGACCCAACGCAGCCAAAAAATAAATAAAATTTAAAAAAATAAATAAAAGATAAAATAAAATAATCTGTTGTTTCAGTTTAAAAAAAAATGCAGACAGGTCACACAGGCCTTGGTTCACAACTGCCTCTCTTAAACAAAGCCAAACAGAGTATCACCTCTAAGCCCATTCAGACATCTGAGTCTGTCATTAACGCAAAGATCTCAAAGTATGACCTTCATGTCATTGCCTCTACCCCATCTACCATTTTGCCTGGCTTTTAAAATCCTATCATGTTACTGATCAATAATTGAAACGTAAAATCCTATAATTGAGTTATTTCTATTAGATTTTTTCATTCCTATGGAAAATAAAATTAGTCAAGATAAGTAAAAAAAATCAAAATTCCAAACAATCTTACATTTGCATGACTCCTAGAAATGTCAAATTGATTTTTAAATCTTCCTTAATCCATTCAGTCAGTCGTGTTGAGAGTCAACATGTTAGCACTGTCAGTGCCTGGTCAGGCCTGAAAGAAACAAACTCTATGACTGGAGGCTGAAAGGAAAGTTCTAATGCACGGAAAGCTGTCAAGTACCTCGTGATTCCTTCCAGTTTATGGGTCCTCATTATAACAGCATCCATCCCTCTTAAAAATCCATCCATGACTGTCAGATATTCTTCCTTCAATTAAAGGTTATTCTCCCTGAAAATGTTTCCAAAAGGATGCTCCTCTTTTCTTTAAAAAGTGTGGATAGAGGGGCTTCCCTGGTGGCGCAGTGGTTGGGAGTCCGCCTGCCAATGCAGGGGACGCGGGTTCGAGCCCTGGTCCGGGAGCATCCCACATGCCGCGGGGCAGCTGGGCCAGTGCGCCATGACTGCCGGGCCTGCTCTCTGGAGCCCGCGAGCCACGACTGCTGAAGCCCACGCGCCTACGGCCCGTGCTCTGCGGCAGGAGAGGCCACCGCAATGAGAAGCCCGCGCACGCAACAAAGATCCAATGCAGCCAAAAATAAATAAATAAAACAAATAAATGTTTTAAACATTAAAAAAAAAGTAACTCAGGAATATACAATAAAAAAGAAGAAAGTGTGGACAGAGAAAATAGATTTGATCATCACATTCTTTGACAGCTAGCATCACTCAGCCCACTATTTTTTTCTTTGAGACACCACAGCCTTTTTATGTTGGTGCTGTCTCCGTGTGTTTATGACATCTATCACCACGTACCTGTTAGGGTAAAGCTATGGCACCACAGGGAGAGGCGTTGACGGCCAAATCCCTTGTAGGTTATGTCAGGGTGAGTGATGGTGGTGGAAGCGTGGAGAACAGCAGAAACTGGGAGATTCTACAAAGCTTTATCGAGATCAGAATTTGTGCAAAGCTCAAGTGTTGAGTGTTTTCTTGAACATTTTTCATATTCAACCTAAGCCAAACTTTTATCTTTAAGCCCAGATCATTCCACAAACCAAGTGACTCAACTAAGGGTATTTTTCAGTATTTCGTTATCTAGTCTGATGGGTCCACAATAATTCAGTATTTAATTCTGAACCCACTTGATATTTTTAGGAGAGGATCACAGTCTTATAAAGAAAAGGATATAAAGAAAGGGAAAATGCAACGATTGGCTTGTGACTGCTAAGAGCTCTTTTCAGAGAGGGGAACAGTTACCTTAACACGCCACGCTCCACGTGCATATGAGCAAGAAGGCATGCCTAGAGGAGCGCCCTCTAATTATGGTGGAAAATCCATAACCATGTCCAAGCTGGGCTGTGGGGATTATCTCCAAAGGACACTATACACAGAGTCACAGAAATACACCGACAGGGTATTCATCATTCAACTCTTGGTCACGCAATTTTAAACATGCCCCATTTGCTGGCCCATTGGGCCTGGGTGGTTTTTAAAAATAAATCCTGTGATCTCCAGTGAATAGCACTTTTTGTGGGTGTGGGTGTTCATGGTTTTGTTAAATGTAAACATTCAAAATACGTCACAATTTTCATAAATTTGTTTTGGCATTTCCTCAGTTTTTTATAATCTGGGACCTTCAGTAGTTGGACGTGGCCACGAGCTCTCTGCTGTCCGTTCACACACCCCAACCCGAATCCTGCTTTGGTCCTTGCTGTTCCTTCCTCCCTTTGCTGTTCCTAAAGAAGCAGGTCCAACTGACCTCCCCCCACCCACCGCAGAATTAGCGATCCCCTCCCCTTTGCTCTTTATTAAGATGCCGTCAGAGTCTGCACTACATGTTTCATATGAGCGTGTCTGTCCCTCCATTCGCTGTGAGGACTCAAAGGCAGGGACGTTACCTTTGTCAAACTCAACAATGTTCTTCATTCCCTTCCTCAGATCTGCTGGTACCCAGGGCCTGCTATGCGCTGTGGCTGCTTGGCATTGCTCACAATGTTTACGCCCTTGTCGCCCCTTCTGTGTTGTATACTAATCAAGAGTCAGTTTCTTTTATTCCCACCAGGCTTACAGTTATTGTAAGTGTGTGATTTCTTTAAACACTAAGCAAATATAAAATGAGTGCAGCAGAAATGAAAATTTTATTTTTGTGAAATGTATCCTGAAAGTTTTGGGGAAAAGTAGATGAAGGTGAATCACACACACACACAGAGCTGTCAGATAAATAATGGGAAATACCACTCTACACAGCTGAGGGGAACTCAAACATCTAGAAGGATTCTGTCCTCAGACCGACTGTAGGTATCTTGAAGTCTTTGCTCCATCTTAAAGAAATCACAGTTGAACAGGATAATGCATGAAGGTCTGGTTGCTTTCAAGAACAGGATAGAGATCTAGACTATTTCCAGACTGGAAAAAAAAAAAAGTCTTGGCTTTACATCAAAAGATCGGCAAATTAATTCAAGTTAAAATGAAATGTTTCAGAAATATCCTCTAAAGTTTTCCCTTCTTTAACCTGCTTTTAAACATGAACTAACGAATTCTTGATAAAAGGTCTTCTACTGAACCTTGCGCTGCCCCTATGAGTTTGGGTAAAAAGTGAGCCAGACTAAAGCTAAGGAGGTGGTCCCTCCCTGACGGTGAACCTAAAATGTGACCTGAGGTGCTGCCAGTGGCCCTGAGTCTCCTCGTGGAGGACGCAGAACAAATCAGGGATGAGGGATGGAGATAGGAAGCCTGTGGATTTGGGTCCCTGAGTATTTCTCCCGAGGCCAGACCTCCACCCTCCATCCCACGACTGGTGACATGATGGCACCCTTTCCTTCTGCTTAAGTTCACTCAAGTTGGGGTTTTTTTCCCACGTAAACAAAGAGTCTGATCAAACAGAAAATAAAAGACACCATTACTTTATATACAGTCATTACTATAGAAGTTGTTAGTTGACTCAACAGATATTCCTGGACATCCCCTCTGTGCCAGGCTCTGAGGATGTGAACGAACCAGACCAAAGGCTAGACTCTCTCATGGAATTCGTAGGCTAGTGCCCTGATGGCTGGCATGCATTGCAACTGTTCATTTTTATTTAGCCCACACTAATATTTGTATCATAATATGGATGTGTTTATTATGCATTAACGACTGGTAGATCCAACATGGACATTAAAGAAAGAATATTTTCAAGGGAGCAGCCATAACTCTGTAGTATATATTGTAGTATATAGTTGAATACCAGAGAGAATAACCACACGCTCTAAATCATATCCCCGGGCAACTGTCCAATGCAGAATTTGGTGTTGGAAGAACCGTGAGATTTAATAAGCATGGAAATTCCTTACATTAGCCTGATATAAATATACGGAGGCCACGTTTGGCTTGGTCACTGCTACCACAATGCCTGTAGAGCTGTTAATCTGGGAGAGGCCTACGAGTAAGGAAACTAGAACCCAGAGAAATCAGTGATCCATTCATGGTCAGCCAGACTGCCTGGGGGGGCAGATCCCAGCAGGGTGAAGATACCCGGTGTATCACCATCCGTTGGCGCTGTGTCACTGGAGTTTGTCACCAGTAACACACAACAGTGACACTTGGCTAGTGAGAGAGAAGGGTGTCAGCCTGTTCCCTGCCGGTGAGCGGGGAATCGTGGCCCCCCCCCACCCCGGCACAGCCTGGGGAAGGACTGCGCACGTCAATATCATAAGTCAGGTGCCTCCTGTCACTGGGGCCCCAAAGCTGACAATCACGTGAGCTGGTGGAAAAGCCAGGACTCGCCCCTGCGTCCTGAGGCTTTTCAGAGAGTTTCGTCTTTTAATCAACTTACGAAAAAGGATAGGATAGACTCTCGATCTTTAAACATGGAGAAAGGAGAAAATGTAACTCGTAGTTATGCGTGGCCCAAGGGCAATAAACCCGTATTACACGGAGCTCAGTCTGTGGTGTCTGCAGACCCCATTCTCCCCTGTTCCTCAAAGAGTAATCGTACTGACCTGGAGGGCATTTTATTTTTCTTCTTTCTTACTTAACTTCTGCTGTGGCTGGGGAGGTTAGTATTCTAGCTAAACTTGGGCCTCGTAACCAGAACAGGCCAACTAACGTCTTATTCAAAAACCTAGGATGAATCAAACATCACTGACTTGGGCCTGCTCCTGTAAACCTTAATTTCCAAAAGCTTTCGGTGTCAATAACCTCCCCCAACAAAGCCGTGTACCGGCCTCCTGACAACGCTCACAGCGTCGGATCATCAGTCGCGGGTCTGTTTACACTTCCCAGCAAAATCTAATTTCTTGTAGTTACCGCTGAGACTCAGGATGCCTTAATCAATTGAATTCCGAAAGAAAATGAGCATCTCAGAAGTAAACCTGAACTTATTAAAACAAGCTTCCAATCAAAATTCCGGCAGCAATGGGGCTTCCTAACTCAGTGCATGCAAGACATGCTACTCAGCAGTTTTAATGAGACCTCTCCCCATTAGAGGGGGAAAAATGGGATAGAATGCAATTCATACAATATTAATAAGTTGCTCTACTTTACAGCTTAGTAATAAAGTTACTTATCCTGCCAGAGGCGTTTCGTGACATTAGCAGTGGAAGGATAGCAGGAGGCAGGTGGACCGGGCCTGCAAGTTTACAAATGGCAGTGCTGTGGCCGCCCTGCTAGGTGCAGAGCAGGCCTGCGGCCAAGGCGACGACCTGGGACAACACCTGTACGCCAGCACACGGAAGGAGAGACAGACTCTAAACCAATCTCCAGCCTAGCTTCTGGGACACATTCATAGCAAAAGTTATAATTTAGATTAATTAGCCTGGACATAGATCATCTAGTTGCCACACCACAAATTTCTCTCTTTCCCAGGTCAAATGTATTCTTTCAAGATTGGTTTATTTTTTTATTGAATTATAGTTAATTTGCCACGTTGTGGTAGTTTCAAGTGTACAGCAAAGTGATTCAGTTACACGTATATGTTCAACATATATTCTTTTTCAGATTCTTTTCCATTATAGGTTATTGCAAGATATTGAGTAGAGTTCCCGGTGCTGCGCAGTAGACCCTTGTTGGTTATCTATTTTATAGAGAGTAGTGTGAAATATATTCTTTCAAGTGTGTACAGTGTGTCTTTGAAGTGTAATACAGGTGTAATGTATATTATACATTACACCTAGCTCCTGTTACATTAGTACAAGTTAAGCTCTCGACCCTGCTACCGCCATACACACATATTTTTATCTTAGATTATGCACTGCTTGATATTACATTATATTATCACCATGTTATATATTTATTGTGTATTATGTTTCTCATATCCAATTCTCAGCACCCAGGAAGCAATAATCACAACGCATCCTGTGTCTCTCTGTCTCTCACAGTACCCCACTGCAGTAGTGAATCAAAGACCAATGCTGCAGAGGTGTTTGTAAATGAAGAAATGCCGTGCCAATGTGTTGTCTGACATAAATGGTTCTAACAGAGTCATTTTCCACAATCAGGTCTAGGATGTGCAAATGGAAGGAAGTGGTGGCAGAAATAATTCAATAACTCAATCTTCAGTAATTCAATATTAAGGCTGGCCACAGCTTTACAGAACAGCCCATTAGAGACCAGCCAACAAATGAGGAGTGGTGTGCTGTGGTGAGTGAAAACGTGAACTGGGCATGGGAAACATCTGTCATATTTTGTCTACCCAGCATTCATCCCCCGCTTCCTTATAGCATCCTAATATCCTCCTGGGTAATTATCTCCCTTCTCACGTGCAATCCTGCAGGGAAACTGAATCCAGGCATCACTGGAAGCTCCTTCAACTAACTTCCTGGTAAAACTTCCTGGCACAGCTAAGGGCTGGTACATCACTTACACCTGGCCAATCAGTGCCTCTTCTCAAGAACTTTGAATTTCAGGCTATGTTATGCAAAGGCAAAAAAAGAAAAAGAACATTCCAGGGCTGGCATATGCATGGAGTGTCCTTTGGCTCCTGCTTCTGAGGCCCTCTGGAGGGTCTCTGGAGATGCGTAGATCCCGTAAGTTCCAAACAGGGCTGTTGTGATCTACCCATAGTTTCTAATGAATTCATTTTAAATAGAACTTAATCATCTGTTGTTTACAACCAACACACTCTAACAACCATGTCAGGCCAATGCTTCCCCAAGACGTAGAAATGGAAAACCAGGACACAGTATAGTGTCTGCGAGGGTCAAGTCTGAGAGGATGCCATGAGTTAGAAAAGGGCCAGAGAAGGCACAGAAGCGAAGGAAGGCGGTGATTATGCACTGGTCAGAGGCAAGGAGGGGCAGAGGAAGCTGACTCACGGGGTAAGAACAAGGACTTACAGAATCACAGAATCACAGAAAGGAGCAGATGTGCCACAAAGGTCCATGACTCTGACACCCTTGAGTTGGCCTGGCTCCCAGTGGGGATCTAACTCCCAACCCTTTGTCCCGGGAGAGTCCACTGACTACTTCCCTGGAATGCCATCATTTTAATAAGCCCCTCTGTGCTCTTCCAGAGCTTTCAAAAGGAAAGAACAGTGGTTAAGGTGTGAGTTGTAGGGTCTGCCTTCGTACGTGAAAATCCCAGTTCCACCTCTTACTCTAAATTTCCCTAACCATAAATTCAGGTGCAGATTAGCTACGTCAGAGGGTTTGATGAGCTTTCAGTTAGATAATCCAGGAATAGTGCTCAGCCCAATGCTATTCAGATGCATCAGTCACAAACCTCATGAACCTCTTAGATTCTCCCTACCACACAGCCTGCTTTGCTGGGAATGCAGGGCCCGCCCTGCCAACTCGACACCCCAGGCAGCTGCACCAGACTTCCTGAGCAGTTGCTGAAGATGCCTCCTGACAACCTGCAAAAGAGAGAGTCAGCGCCCTGGGGGGACAGACTCTGATCAGTGGGAAAGGATGAGGGGAGCCAGGCACACAAACCCCTCCTTCCTGCATCCTGGACCCTCAGAGGTGCAGCTTCTCCGCTGGACCTGTCTGGGGGCGGGGGGGGGGGGGTCCCTAGAAGACCTGCTGTGTCTGTCAGGCTCCCAGGAAGCAGGAGCCAAGGTGCAGTGTTTCACACCCCATCCTTCACCATTCCCCGCAGAGCTTCCTTCTTCCCCACTCTGGCGCCCCTGGGGTTGCACCTCCCAAATCAACTTCAGGTTTTAAAATTCCTGCTTGCTTCAATCTCTAGATAACTCGGTGTAAGACAGCTACTATTTATTATTAATTGAACTAGCTTGATTGGGTCTCCATTACCTGAAACAATGGGATCCAGAATCAAACAGTGAGGCAGAGTACATGTTATAAGTTCAAACTAGATGCTAAGAAATAGGTGAATTAGTCTATGGCTCAGAGCTCAGACCTAAAGATTTGTTTTGAAGTTTGAAGGTAATTTTGAAGAATTAAAGTAAATGATCCCTTTTTTTTTTTACATGAGGTAGTTAATACTTTATTATAAAATAGGCTTTATGTTAAGATGATTTTGCCCAGCTGTAAGTTAATGTAAGGATTCTGAGCATGTTTAAGGTAGGCTAGGCTGGGGACTTCCCTGGCGGTCCAGTGGTCAGGACTCCAAGCTTCCGCTACAGGGGGTGTGGGCTCGACCCCTGGTAGGGGAGCTAGGATCCTACATGCCATATACACACTACCATATACAAAATAGACAACCAACAAGAACCTGCTGTACAGCACAGGGAACCTTACTCAGTACTCTGCAATGGCCTATGTGGGAAAAGAATCTTAAAAAAAAAAAAAAGAGTGGATATATGCATATGTATAACTGATTCACTTTGCTGTACACCTGAAACTAACACAACACTGTAAATCTTAAAATAGTTTACTAATATATAATGTACAAGATGCTTTATGTAAAATCACAGATTTTTCAAATGTCTGTATATATATTCAAGTGAAAATCTTAGAGAAACACACATTTAATCGGGGAAACAAAACATTTATTTGTTTTCCCCCGCTATTCCTGCCCTTGAGGAAACTTTCTTAGGCCGTTTACCTGTTTCTCCCCCAAACACTGTTGCTCAAAAGTCTTATTCTCTTGAAAAGAAACATTTGAAAGATGATGGTTTGCATGGAAGATGTTATGGAGAATGTTTAATAATCCTCTCAAAGTGGTTGATGGGAAAGATCATAAGATTATATGTCACAGGTCTGTTTTAAAAGACAGAAATGCATCTTAAGGCTGAAAGGAAATAAAAATGTTGACAATGGCAGTTGGTGGTTGGTAAGTGAAAAGTAATCTTAGAGGGGAGACAGGTACGGAGCCTAGATCCAGGCAGAACAGGCTCAGACCCCGCTCACGGCTTTCTAATTGCAGGTCCTGGGCCAAGTTACCTTCCAGCCCTTCCAGGTTCAATTTTCCTCTCTGTGTTGTAATCGCTATAGGAATATTATAGGATAGATAGGGGTTAGATATAGAGATACACTGAGATCTAGGATGGGATAAAATGGGATTAGGTGGGATAACAGAACCCACCACAAAGGGCCACTGCGGGGAACACAGGAGGTTTTTCTCATCGCAGGAATCTGGCTATTACTCACCGCGCTGCTCATCCCTGGTTTCACTCTGTTCGTGGCTTCCATCCCTCACTTCCCGCATGTGACCCATCACAATTCCTGTGGCCTCGCCCTCCACAGAGTATCGTGCACCCCTCACTCCTCCACCTCTACTGCTAACACCCAAGCCCCCATCACCCCTCTCCCCCAGACGCCCCATTATCCACAAAACCCCCAGATGCCCCATTATCCACCATGCCCCCAGACGCCCCATTATCCACCACGCCCCCAGAGGCCCCGTTTTACACCAACCCCCCAGACGCCCCATTATACACCATGCCCCCAGACGCCTCATTTTACACCACGCCCCCAGACGCCCCATTATGCACGACGCCCCCAGATGCCCCACTATGCACCACGGCCCCAGAGGCCCCATTATCCACCATGCCCCCAGAGGCCCATTATACACTGCGCCCCGAGACGCCCCATTATACACGACGCCCCATTATCCACCACTCCCCCAGAGGCCCCATTATACACACGCCCCCAGATGCCCCATTATACATCACGTCCCCAGACGCCCCATTATCCACAACGCCCCCAGACGCCCCATTATGCACCACGCCCCCTGACGCCCCATTATACACCACGCCCTATTATCCACCACACCCCCAGACGCCCCATTATCCACCACGACCCTAGACGTCGCATTTTACACCACGCCCCCAGACGCCCCACTATACACCACGCCCCCAGACGCCCCATTATACACCACACCAAGTGACCTTCTACAGCATGACGCACCTCGTCACCCCCTGCTCAAACTCCCCGGAGGCCTCTAATCGCCACCGTCCACGGGCGCTCATGACCTTGGTCTGCCTTTCCCGTATCCTCCTCGCCCCCAGCTCATGTCTAAACTCTAACACACACTGGCCTCCTTCTGCCCTTCGAAGACCTCAGGTCCATTCCTACCTCAGGCGCCTCCTGCCTGCTCTTCCCCTGCCTGGAATGCTCTGACCCGGGGTCCTTGCCTGGCTCACGGCTTCTTATCACTCAGGTCTCTGAGTGCTGCCTTCTCACAATTCACCTCTTTCCTTAGCAGAGCCCACACCTTCACTCTTTATTCCTTAACGGTGTATAATTTGGTCAACTGACTTACTGTCTACAGCCATCTGTTTGTTTGTTCCCTATTTACTGCATTAGAATACAAGATCCAGGAGAGCAGAGACGTTGCCTAACTTGTTTGCTGCTCTCCTCCCAGTGCTGAATGAATGAATGAGTGAGTGAGTGACCACGTGCAGTGCTGAGTGTAGTACCATTTCCCCCAGCATCTCCCGAGATTTCTACAGAGATTGTGAATTGCTTTTATAATGGCAAAAAAAAAAAAAAAAAAAAAAAAAAAAGCTACTTTTTCGTTAACTAGGAAATGTTATTCCTTTAAAAAAAATTCATCTGTCCTAATACTAAGTCTTCGGAAAATTTCTTTCTCTATTGTTCTTTTATGGAACCTTTGGATTTCAAAATGAGACCTAGTTTCTAAAATACCATACTGTGAGCAGGACAAAGTTGTGTGCCCAGAGTCTAGGCAGAGTGCACAGAGCACACAGCAGGCCAGCTGGCTGTGGTGGACAGCATCGGGGTGGGTGTCCAGAGGGGAAAGTCACAGAGACCAGATGTCAGCAGACAAGGAGCTGGCCTCCAGCCTGAGAGCCATGGACAATGGGGAGAGCCTTATGCTGACGATGCAGGTACAGGGCTTTGTAAATGAGGACAGCGTTCCTTAAACTCAGAATGAAGAAGGAAGGCACCTGAGTCAGCAAGGCGGGCTGGAGGCCGGCGCCCTGGCAGGCAAGCCTCCCCTGTGAGAGAAACGTTAAGTCAGCTGCTCCAAAAACAAGCCAGGAAGTGATGGAGCCCTTTTCCAGAAGGTAGTCTGGGTTTGTCTGGGCCGCGATGTCCCAGATTGAAATTGTTGCTGTCAATTCTTTGGGTAACACCCAACTAAGGGCATTAGGTGAGGCTAGGCCAGGTGAGTCCAGACCTTCTCGGGGTTATTACTCAGGCCCCTGTGGGCTCACTGTGGGTGCCCTGGACAGGCTTCTGGTATCCCTTTATGAGTGTCGCCTTTGCCAGCAATCAGGGTCCCTTGCCCTGGACTCCGTGTCAGGATTGGAGAAAGAAAGTAAGCTGGAGGTTGCCATGAGGTTCAACCTCAGTACTCACGGTCAAGGAACCAGGTTCACTCAGCTAGGGCTCCACCAGAGAATGGGGCTAGTGTGAGATCTGCAGTCATTCTCTAAGTGACTGAAATAACTCCCCAACCTGAGCCTGAGCGATCTGAAAAAGTCCATGGGAGACCCATAAGTAAAGAGAGAAAGCTGGTCGTCTGCCAGGAAACACTAAGCTTTGCTCCCAGACACCGTCCACACCATCCACCGCCGGCTGCCTGGTGGACTGAGTGCTGGTCCCAGTGGTGCAAACCCCAGCATGGTCCAGATCCTGCCAAAGCAATTAACTTACATCAAAGAAGTGGACTCAAAATGACAACAAAGGGATTTCAAAAGTTCAACTGTGAGTTAAAAAGTGCACAGCTGGGGTTCCCTGGTGGCTCAGTGGTTAAGAATCCGCCTGCCAATGCAGGGGACATGGGTTCGAGCCCTGGTCCAGGAAGATCCCACATGCTGCAGAGCAATTGAGCCCGTGCACCACAACTACTGAGCTTGTGCTCTAGAGCCCGGGTGTCACAACTACTGAGCCTACGTGCCACAACTACTGAAGCTCACATGCCTAGAGCCCGTGTTCTGCAACAAGAGAAGCCACCGCAATGAGAAGCCCGCGCACCGCAACAAAGAGTAGCCCCCACTCGGCACAACTAGAGAAAGCCGATGTGCAGCAATGAAGACCCAATGGAGCCAAAAATAAATTGAAAAAAAGGCGCACAGCTGCTGGTGCTAAGTGGGTAAGCTGCTTTGAAAATTGGTGTTGGGTTCATAATGGGACTTGATTATTTCCACATGGTACTTAACAGGCTCAGGAAATTCCTCTAATGGGAAAGAAATGTATTTTAAATGTTGGCTGACAGGGAAAATAATACTTTAAATTACTAAAAAACGCAAAAAGAAATAGTATGGCAACTTAAGTATATTATATTGATTTTAAACTGTTCAAATAAGACAGAATCGCTTAAGTGACTTTTTGCTATTAATATGTATGCAGTTGATGAGAATGGAGCCTTTTTTGTTTGTAAAACTATTTTAGACTTTGAAATAAACTTCAATTATATTTAAAACTGTTGACCTGAAACAAATAAACTGCCAGGTATTTCTCCAGCGAACATGGGTTTATTCAGGATCAACAGAGAATTGCAATTCGGGGTCTGCAACCGTGGTGAGCCACGTGGAAGTCCCCGCACGGTAAGGGGAGGAGAAGGCTTTTATAGAGGGGAAAGGAAGGCGGGAGGGCTGTAGTAAACAAAACATCCACGGCTTTTCATTGGCTGAGACCTTGTCAGGAAAGAAGAGGACTCTTTCTCCCACCTGTTGGGCTCTGCCATCATCAAAGGGTGCGAGAGCGCCCCCTACTGGTCTCCGCACTCTAATTTAGGTTTCTGTTTATTAATTATTTTTTACAAAACCTTCCAGCAAAACATTCACCAGAGATTTCCAAGACTCCTTGAGCTAGACATCATTTCCTGTCTGGATTAATCTCTAACATCTGGACCCTTCTGCCTTTGAATTGTGGCTGGGCCATTCTGCTCTGTTTGGACTTGTTGACATACACATGAACAAGTAACCATTACTCAACAGCATGGTTTTGATGCCAACATCTTAAACCCTGGAGTCAGACTCTTGGTTCAGATCCTAGGCCCCTTATTAGCTGTGTGACATTGAGCAAATTATTTAACCTTTCTGTGACTTCTTCTCCTCTGTGAAATACAGTACTACCTAACGTTGGGAACCAAAACAAGCAAACAAAAACAAAGACCCCATCAACAGGGTCATCCAACTAAAAATAAAATGTATCTAAGATTTGCACTGATAAACAACATCCACACACCCTAGGCCTCCTTGCAGACCACTAGCTCCTAGTAATTTGTACCAGCTTTCCCTCCTTCCAACCAGCTCTGCTCTGACCAATGCCTGGCACAAAACACTCGATAAATGTGGACAAACATTAGCTGCTCATGTAGATTCCTTAAAAGCAAATTCATTACAACATACCGTGCCTGGGGCCCCAAGACACACTGGAACTAGTGACAGGGCCAAGCCCTCAGGTACAGGTGGGCAACAGCAATCAGGCTAAATGAGACATGTCTTGGTAAATGTGTCCCTCTCTGCTTGGACCGCAGAGTTACAGCCCTTAGAAATAGAGACAGCTCCACTTTCTGAGAGCTACTGTATGCAAGGCACTGTGCTTATCCTTTATACGATCTCCTTTCATCTTTGCCTTTATCTTTGCATTGCTGTGGGAGAAACAAAAATGTCAGCCAACATCTGATGTTGACTCTTTAAGAACAGATAATTCCATTTCCCAAGTTCCTCCACTAATGATATTTTTCAGTTCTTTGTATCAGGGGCTGATGGATACAAAATGACTCTGTATTCAATTCTGCTCCTACTCAGCATTTTTATGAGAAAGGCTGTCTTATTTTAAAAGCCAGTATGTAAAGTACAGCAAAGTTTAAACCCATTTTTTTCTGGTTTTACCTTTTATTTGAAGTGTGAGAAACGTAAGAAAAAAATGCACACGTAATAACTATACGGCTTGCTGTATTTTCACAAACTGTAAACAGCACCCAGATAAAGAAACAGAACGTGGGCAACATTGTGTACTTTCTTCCTGTCACCAGCCATTCCACGATGGTAACCGCCACCCCAACCTGCAGCCCCACTGACATGATTCTGCCTGTATTTGTCTCTATGGGATAGCGTCACAGAGGATAAACTCTTTTGCATCTGACTTACTTCACTCAACTTTCTGTTTGTGAGAATCAGCTCTATTGCCATGTACAGTTGTAAACAGTCCCTGATCATTACCATATAGAATCCCATTCTTAAATACACTACCATTTATTGACAACTTTTAATGGCAGTTTGATGGGCGGTCTGGCTGTGATGAATAGTCTATGTCCTTTGGCGCACATATGTGCACATCTGTTGGGCATCCACCTAGGAGTTCAAGGGCTGGGCCACAGGGTATACATACGTTCTGCATTAGCAGCTGCTGCCAAATGGTTTTCCAAAGTGGTTACACCAGTTTACACCCTACTGTTTGTGAAGGAGCTTTCCAGTTCTTCCACAGCCAAACCAACACTTGACATTTTCCATTTTGTAAATTGTAGCCATTCTCATAAGGGGATTTTAGCTCATCTCTGATAAAGATAAACCCAACACTTTTCTCCGTGGCTGCAAGGTACAGCATGTTCCCTGGTGACAGTACAGGATCACCAGCTGCCCAACTGCACTAGGCCACCTGGAGGACAATCCCAGCACAGTGACATGGCCGAAAAATAACAAATCCCACCCCAAAAGCCTGGAAAAGCAACACGGCCTCCACCTAGTCTCTCGAGAAGGAGGTAGAGAATCAGGACACACAATGCACAGCAGGATGTCCTGCAGGAACACTCAGGACCGCCCCTCCCAAGCCCCGCTGTCAAGCCCTTCTTCCTCAGGACTCTACCTCTGCTCTCCTCTCTGCTGGGCTCCTGTCTTTCTCCCATCCTTTCTGACTTCGGGGCTCTCTCCCCCTCCTCCTCACCCTGGACAGCACCCCTCGAGTCCAAGACAGACCGTCTGGCCAAAATCCGGTCCCTCCTCCCTCGAGGTGGGAGGAGCTGCAGATCATAAACATTATACCTGGACATTGCCCCGTATTACCTGTGTGGTGGGGATTCAACGTGCTGCACTCTTAGTTTTCCCCTGTCCCTTGTTCCAAGCTGGTGACCTGTCCTGGCGACCACTTTCCATGACGACTTGGCCAGAGAGCCAAACCCCCTACCCCAAGGAGTTCTAAGTCTTTTGCAAAGTCCTAAATCCTCAAAGGAGATTGCCCTGGGGGTCCCAGAAGAGAAGGAGAGAGGAACAGTGCCCGTGAGAAGTGGTGGGGCTGAGAGAAGGGACTCCCTTCCCGGGCAGGGGGGAGAGGACCTGTCCTGAGGGCCCTGCAGGGAGGCACCTGGCGCTGGGCTCTGCTGCCATTAGGGAGGGGAGGGGCGGGGGGAGGAGGAGGGGAGGGGCGGGGGGAGGAGGGGCGGGAGGAGGAGGGGAGGGGCGGGAGGAGGAGAAGGGGCGGGGGGAGGAGAAGTGGGAGGAGGAGGAGGGGTGGGGGGAGGAGAAGCTGGAGGAGGGGGAGGAAGAGTCGGAGGGGAGGGGTGGGAGGAGGAGGGGGGCGGGAAGAGGAGAAAGAGCAGGAGCGGGAGGGGCAGGAGGAGGAGGGGTGGGAGCAGGAGGAAGAGCGGGAGGGGAGGGGTGGGAGGAGGAGGGGTGGGAGGAGGAGGCAGAGGGGGAGGGGGAGGGGCGGGAGGAGGAGGAAGAGCGGGAGGGGGAGGAAGAGCGGGAGGGGGAGGGGCGGGAGGGGGAGGGGCGGGAGGAGGAGGAAGTGCAGGAGGATGCAAGGCCGGGAGGAGAGAGTGCAGCTAGTCGGCACCAGAAGCCTTTTTCCAGCAGGAAAAGCCATGGCTCCACACCCCCCCCCATTTCCATCCCCACTCTCCCCCCAACCCCCCACAAAGATGTGGGCAGAAAGGAAGAGGCTTCTGAGCAGATGTGTCTCTGTCCAGCCCACGCCCAGTCGGGGCCTGGTGAGCGTGCAGGCCCTGCGCCCCTCGCCCTCCCTCCAGCCTTCTGTGCAGATGGACACGAAGCGCACCACTGCCCAGTGACCCAGGAAGATGCAGCGGGATCTGGGGATCGTCACTGGTCACCGAGGGAGGAGGCACCCCGGGTACTGGACCCCCTGCCCCACTGCTGTGGAGCGGAGCCCGGAACATTCAAGGCAGCACCGGTTTTGAAAGTTAACTAGGATATGTCAGCCGGGACCACGGTGGCCTGGCAACTAGAGGCCCTTTCCTGACCCCACTCCCTGTGACCCCTGGATGCTGATTTGATCTGAGGAGCATCTGGGACGCCGACACTGACTGAGATGGGGTTCCTGGAGTCTGATAGGGTTGGAGTCAGTCTTTTTCATTTGACTTAAAGGCAGTAAGACCTGGGATGTTTCTTGTACACTTGAGTTTACTTCCCACACCTTTGACACATGAAGTTCCTTTTCCAAATAAACCTATTTTGATTAGTGAAACTATAAAATTGAACTTGCAGAATGACAGTGAGGTAACTCCTGTGTAGGTCCAAACAAGATTTTTATTTAGCCCATGTGAACATTAGAATACGATCTTAAATTTGAATGTAATCCCGTACATTTTTATATGATATTGTTCTTAACAATAGGCTATAATTCTCATCACATAAAACATGGGGAATTCAAGATCATAATGAGTAAAGATCTGACATTTCCAAGTATTCACGTGAGTATTTAAGAAGATTACTTGTCAATCAATGGTTTCTCTTTGTTCCACTGCTTTTTAGATTGGTGTTTGTTTTTCTTTTTTTCTTTTTTTTTAACGTGAGAAGCAGACATACCTGAAAGAAATATAACTGCTGTCACATTAGCACTTACTCTGAACTACCTGCAAGTGTCTGCAACTGAAATGTTTATTTTTGAACACACAGCAGTAAAGTGTTTTCATGACACTGAAGAGTGGTAGTTGAATAATATACAGCCTGATTTTGAGAGACCCAAATTAATCATGATTGAAAATGAGAATTAACTTCAAAGTTATTGTGAGGCACTACAATCACAATCAGAAACATCCAGAAACACAAAGAAAAATTGTTAATGTTATTCTCATTTAACCTAGAATAAGTATGATTTTCTAATAGCTTTTCCTTATGAATAAAGTCTGGGTAATAAAACAAATATTTATTAAAAACTTGCAATACATTTTTCTTATAAATTTTTCATAGAAATGACTAGGAGAAGGATTATTTTATATTATTATAGTGAATAAAATCATAATAGAAAGAGTGACAAAAATCTGATACCTTAATTATGCTGCGGATTTTTAGGTGCCGTTCCTTTGAGAAGTTTGAAGTAGTTGAAAATGGATTATCTTAAGATATTCTATTTTTAGGAGGATGAAAAGGCAATATGACTATCCCCAGTGCATAAACAAACTGGAGCACAAAAATTTAATATATCCTCAAGACCACAGTCAGCCATTAAATTATTCATATACATGTATACTTTAGTGCTTCTATGTTTTTCTTTTATCATAGGATTTTTCCCCTTATTCTCTGTCCTTCAAAATGCTTTCTAAAATCTAAGACCAAACTGAAATATCACCCCTTCCATCAAGCCCTCTCTGACCCTCAGACAGAAATAACTGACAAGGCTGGGTGTTATTCACCAATCCCATTTGCCTTAACAACTGAATCTCATCCCTTTGGATTTTGAAGAGTCTCTTTAAATTATGCCTAAATACAAGCCAAAAACGAAGAGAAACTATGCCAGAATTGTTAGCCATGATTATGTGTGGGACTTGTACCGTGCATAAACTTAATATTTTCCGAATTTTCTCTAAAGACGCCATAGTTTATAATCAGAAAAAGCAAAACAAAACAAACGGGGAGAAGTTTTATGAGCCATCGCTTTAATTCACAGCTAGGAGAAGGCAATGCTCCAAGGGAAGAATATAGAAGAGACATCGAGGAGAGGGCAGAGGCCTTTGGATGGAGGAGCAAACAGAAAGTGTCCCCCGCCCCCAAGATTTTACCTCCTTCACATGTTCTGTCCAGATGTGACCCTGTTCCTCAGGCAGCTGGGGAGACATGAGAACAGCCCCTGGGAATCCGTGCATCTGTTTCAAGAAAGTGTGAGACAAAAGGCCAAATGGACACGTGGTGTCTGAGGACACTAGTCTCTCTTCCTTAAGTAAAATGAATAGAGAGGAAGGAATCACTTAGGAGCTTCTTGGGAGAAGTAAGAGGTGGAGACAGTCCATCTCAGAAGGCTGGAGCCCAGCGGAAGCTTCCTTGTGAAGTGATTCTGAAGAAGGGCAGCAAGTCTGCTCACGTGCTGGTTGGGGAAATGGCCACCGAGGTGAGGGGTCTGGTCTGTGGGCAGCTCCGGACCCTCATCGAGCCACCTCTTTCCTTCCACAGAGTGTCCATCGGAGGGCAGGAGTTAGAAAACTGCAGTCCTGTGCGCCAAATCTGGCCCGCCACCTGTTTTGTAGAGAACATTTTATTAGAATCCAGTCATGCCTATCTGTTTATGTGTCTTCTTTGGGTGCTTTCACAACACGAGGCAAAGACTGGCCGCAAAGCTGGAAATATTTACTGTTCACCCCTTGACATAAGATGTTTCCCCCCTCTGCTCTGGGGTGTGGACCTGGCTGTGTGATGGAAGCTGGGTCGTGGGCATGTGGAAGTTCCAGCTTGTGAAAGGCAGACAGCACACGCCCAAGTACAAGGTCACGCCCCACGCCCCACACCCACCCAGAGCTGCACCGTCCCTGCTGGACTCACGGGGTGGTAAAGAGTCTGAGACGTGAGACTCTGGCTGAACCGTGGGTCCAGCTACCACTTGCTGCCAGTGGAACAAAGGGAGAAGGAGTTTCGAAGACAGCCAACAGCCTCCATCACACGGGGTGTTCGTTTTGTCCATTTGCCTTAACGTTAATCATTTAAAAGTAGCATCTATCCACGTGTGTGTCACATCATAGGCAAATGACCACCTTTTATCCACACAGGAAATGCATTTTTACTACAACCAAGCCTATACACTTTCTAGTATCGACTGCCAGATAGAAGGTTGATGAGGTACAATTTGGTGCAAGGTAGGGTAGCTCTAGGGAATGTAGAACCAAAGCCAAGACAGACAGAGTTTCTACTGGGACATGCAAGGGTGTAAGCAAGCTGGTCAGGACGGAACATGGCTCTTCCCAAACAGCATCGTGGTGTCAAAGGGCGGCCTTGGGAGTGTGCCAGTGAGCTTGCAGGTGGAAAAGGTGCCATCCAAAATTCTGTTTTGTGAAACCATTCCTTGAACACAAAAGAGTTTGAGACCCATTTAAAATATACAGACCACATGCAAAATATTCTATAAGTCTCCAACCAAGCTCCATTTAAAAAGAAAAAAAAAGTGTATATAAAAAGATCTAATGAATAGTCACAATTCCCATAGGGGACTTTATAGTCCATTTGCTCCAGTACGTTGCGAGATTAGAAGAAGAAAAGGCATCTAAGCTAATCTTTCTGCTAGGATGGCTCCCTGAGAAAGTTCCACTGCCTTCTTGGATGCAATTCTGAATGTCTGGAGCAATGCACTCTCCTCGTCCTTGTCCTGGAGGCAATTCAAAGTCCTGTGGAGGATTTTCCCAACACCCCTGGTGTAAAAAGTAATAGAGTGAGGAATAGGGAGATAGAAGTCTGGTCTTCACTCTTCTGCTTCTCAATCACCAGCGCCTGCATGATTCTTTCCTCGTATTCATTCAATTTGTGTGTTCTTCCTACTGGATCGATGTCAGAGACAGAGCCCCAGCCTCTAAGAGTTTATAATCAAGCACAGGAGAGGCTGCAGCAGGAAGGAAAATGCTCTGGCAGGTGCAGCTACATCAGCCGTGAGTGATGGCGGAGGAGATGACCTGCCAGCTGGCGTGGAAGGTTGGTGAGAGGTGGAAAGGCCAGGTCGGAGGAAAAGCATCCCACGTGGAAAGAGGGCATAAGCAAAGGGGGGAGGGAGGAAAGGATGTAACGAAGGAATGACTGGGTGTCAGGCTCAGCTAGAATATGGCACTCACAGGGGAGCAGTGAGAGGTTAGTTGGGAAAGATAGTAAGGTCCCAGACTGGGAAAACAAATTAGTCTGCTGTTATTCAGTAAGCAAAGTGAGGGGTCCTGAGAAGGGGGGTGATTTGATCAAGGACAGACTTCAGAAGGATTACTCACACGGTGGTTTGTAGACTGGAGTGCGGGTAGGGAGACTAGTTAGAAAGTAGTTAGAAAGCTAGGACGACAAGACAGATGTGGAAGAGATTACCAATAAGGAACAAATTCAAGGAATTCTTTTCCCTGTGTTGAACATGATCCAATCACTTATATTGGAGATGCCATTCATGAAAAAATGATGAAGCAACAAAACATAACACTTAAGTTGACAGAACAAAGAACATTTGAAATTGAAAATGAGGGGACCTCCCTGGTGGCCCAGTGGTTAAGACTTGGCGCTTTCACTGCAGGGGGCGCGGGTTCGATCCCTGGTCGGGGAACTAAGATCCCGCAAGCCTTGCAGGGCACAGCCAAAAACAAAAAAATGAAATTGAAAATGACTAGAAATGCATTGAATTTTAGCCATTTGATTTGATGTTTATAAAGGTGTTTAACTATTTTGTAAGCTGCAACAGACAGTAACCTGAAACTCTGAGAAGGGGGCAGGAGCCTCCTGCTTATGAAGAGGATATAGACAGAGAGAGAACTACTCCTCAGTCCTTCACACTTATTCCAAGTTAGAGGGACCGTCTAGGCACTACTGTTCCTGATTTTAAATGGGGAGGTAGTCTATTCCATTTATTTATTTATTTTATTTTATCAAACTATATTCTGCATATAATAAAATGCACCTATTTTAAATGTACAGTTTGATACGTTTGGCAATGTATACATCTGTATAGTCATCACCATAATTAAGATACAGAACACTCCTTGGACTTCCCTGGTGGCGCAGTGGTTAAGAATCTGCCTGCCAATGCAGGGGACGTGGGTTCGAGCCATGGTCTGGGAAGATCCCACATGCCGCAGAGCAAGTAAGCCCATGTGCCACAGCTACTGAGCCTGTGCTCTAGAGCCCGTGAACCACAAATACTGAGCCCGTGTGCCACAACTACTGAAGCCCATGCACCTAGAGCACGTGCTCTGCAACAAGAGAAACCACCGCAATGACAAGCCCCCGCACTGCAATGAAGACTCAACGCAGCCAAAAATAAATAAATAAATTAATTAATTAATTTTTAAAAAAAGATACAGAACACTCCTATTACCACCCGGCCCCCAAATTCCCTCCTAACTCTGCAACTAACACCAACCCATCCTCAGGCAACTGCTGACCTGACTCCTGAGACTATGGATTTAGTTTCGCCTGTTCTAGAACTTCATGGAAATATTATACAATCATACACACACATTCTTTTGTGTCTGGCTTCTTTTGCTCAGAATGTTTTTGACATTCATCAACGTTGTTACATATATAGTTTCTTCTTTGTAACTTACTGGATACATTGTATGAATATTCCACAAATTGTTTATCCATTCATCTGTAACTGGATGTTTGGGTTGTTTCCATTTTGGGGCTATTATGAATAAAGCTGTTACGAACATTAATGTACAGACTTTTTGTGGACATAGGTTTTCATTTCTCTTAAGGAAATACCTAAGCTTGAGTCATATGGAAATTTATGTTTGATTTTATAGGAAACTGACAAAAAGTTTTCTAAAGTATTATAGTATTTTACATTCCCAACAGCAGTGTAGGAGAGTTCTGGTTGCTCCACATCCTTTCCAACACTTGATATTGTCAATCTTTTTCAATTTTAACATTCTGGTAGGTTTGTAGTAGTGTCTCATTGTGGCTCTAATTTGCATTTCACTAATGATTAATGATGTGTTCATGTCTTTATTTTCTTGTCCTCACCATATATATATATATATATATATGGTGTGTATGTGTGTGTGTGTGTGTGTGAAGTGTCTGTTCAAACCTTTTGCCCACTTTTTATTGTCACTTGTCTTATTTTTGAGTTGTGAGAGTTCTTTACATAGTCTGGATATGTCCTTTTTCAGACATATGTATTGCAGATATTTTCTTCTGATCTGTGCCTTGCTTTTTCATTCAGTTTCTTAGTGGTATCTTTGGAAGTGCAGAAGGTTTTAATTTTAACAAAGTCCAATTTATAAATTTTTACGGATAGGGTTATGTTCTCTTTACAAAATCTTTGCCTGCCCCCAAATCTTGAAAAATTCCTATGTTTTCCTCTAGAGGTTATATACGCTTAGATTTTGTTCTAGGTCTCTGACCCACTTTGAGTTTATTTTTGTGCACAGTATGAGTAACATTCAAGGTTCACTTTTTTTTTTTTTTTTTTTTCTATTTCAATGTCCAGATGTCCCAGCACTACCTACTGACAGTACTATTATTTCCTCATCAAATTACCTTGGCACGTTTGTCAAAGATCAATTGACTCTGTAAATGGTGGTCTATTTCTGAACCCCTTTTTGCATTCCATTGACCTATTTGTTTATCCTTACACCGAGGCCACAGTCTTGATTCTTTAGCTCTGAAGTAAAGCTTTAGAATCAGGAAATGGAAGTCCTCCAAATTTATTTTTGTTTTTAAGCATTATTTTGGCAATTCTAGGTCCTTTATATTTCCATATACGCATTAGAATCAGTTTGCCAGTTTCTACAAAGAAGTCCTGGGGCTTCCATTGTATTTATAGATCAGTTTGGGAAAAAATGACATCTTAACAATGAGTTTTCTAGTCCCAGAATATCTTTCCTTTTTATTGTCTTTTAAAATTTCTCTTAACAATCTTTTGTAGTTTTCAATGTACGTATCTTGCACATGTTTTGTTAAATTTATCCCTCAGTACTTCAAACAGCCTGCCTTAGAAGTTGTCTACTGCAGAAAGCAATCTTCCATTATTTATTAGTTTTATTAGCTTAATTCCCAGAATAATGATTTCTTCAAATTGATGGTAGAGGAGGGGTGGTAATGGGGAAAGGGTCATTCCCAGTGGGAAGCATTTCAAGTTACAAGATAATTCCCTGCTGTATTAGAAAAAGATATCTCTGGATAAACACTCACTCCACCCCATTCAAGGGAGACTGCAGACGTGAACAAGTCTCGCCGGTATCAATAACGAAGCTACTTACTAAGACAATTAGGTCTTTAAAGTTGAAAACAGCTCTTTTATGGATTCCCCCATCTACAGATCTATGTGGAGTTACCACTCAAAAATTATCTAATTTATCATGGTAATGGACACTTAGAAATTTTTTTCCTAGGTCTAGATATTTCTTTTCGCAGAATTCCCATACTTTAGTTTGAATCGGCAATAGCATTTGTGTAATTACGGAGCACTTGTAGGAGCCTAAAGATTACGAGAAATGTTTATCAGCGGAGTTTTACCTAGATGCACAAAATTCTCTTGAAAACACTTTTGGGAACCGTAACTACCCGTTGATCTTTTTGCTTTGCACACAAAAATGTTGATGATAAAGAGGAAACTGACTTTCTGAACCATCAGATATTATATTATTTATTCCTCTCACCAAATCCCCTGATGGGTAGTTTATAGATTTTCCTTCATTTAAAAAGTAGATTATTCAAGATTCCTGAAAGAATTATATTACAAATTTAATAATAACACATTAACTTACACAGTGCTTCTTCTGTGATATCCATTTTTCCTCTTAACCATCAAATTAGATAAAGAAGGATTAGGTGTTATCTAATCAGGAACCCAACCCTAAAGACAAAGCAAAGAGCAATCTAAAATGTTATACAGAGATCTGGCTCTGTGTTTTTCTTTATTCCCTTTCTTCTTTACCCCCATCTTTCTCTCTTTTAAATTTTGGCCTTTCAAAGAAAAACTCAGAAGCCACAAATATTTAAGAAATACCAACAACAATTATGGTTTATTAACTGCTCTGTGTCACGAAAAAACAATGCAATTCTATAACTTTCAGTTTCCTCCAAGGTGAATATTATTGTCCCCACTTTACAGACAAAGAAGCTGGAGCTCATGGAGTATCAGTGACCTTCCCCAAGGCCACATGGCCAACCGTGGAGATGGGATTCAAATCACAGAACCCAACATTTATCACACAGATGACTCCAAAACTAAAATATTTACTTAATTAATTCAACCAAAAGGGTGAATAAAAAGGGAGACTTTAGCATTTAGTTTAACAGATCTTCCAACCTGAATCTACTTAGGAAAATACACATACAGAAAAGGTGACACCACATCATGGAAAGAGCACAGAGCTAGGGGCTGGGAGCTAGATTCGAGCTAAACCAAAGAGCAAATTGTCACAAAATCGAAGAAACTCTTTAAACGTGTTTCTTCATGAGTCAATGCCAACGTTGGACTTCATGCTTTCTAAAGTCTATTCCAACTCTAGATTCTACCAAACACCACCACCAATAACAACTTTGTGTCTGTTATTACAGGGGTAATATTCTTTTCTCTTTTGAGTTTTACGTAAGTGATCTTTTCAACTCAGACCGGAGTCTTTAGAAACACCATAGACTTCTAAGGAGTCTGGAGTCATCGGGGGAGGTGCCCCACTTTCCTGGACAACCTCTGTGGGCTGAAGCCTCTGGGAGACGCTGCTTAGCAGCTGCTTCCACCACAGCCCGGACCCCAGAACTGGGATGACCGCGGACAGGAAACTGACCCCGTAGGTATCAGTACTTCTGGTTTCCCGGTGACCACGAGGACCCAGGGCAGCCGACGTGTCCATGACCCGTGGAGGATTGGGGTCTAAATGGTGTGCTTGCTGCTCCACACTGAAGGCTGTCAGCTCCATCACCGGCACCGCTGGCCGAAGTTCAAATCGCCAGCTGAGACCTTGAACTTCAGCAGTTACCACCTCAGCAGCAGCCTAGCCCAGCCGCTCTACAGGCCTGCCCAGAGGACACCCCAGGCATCTTCTCACCTGTTCTCTTCTGCTGCCACAAATGTGCAGCGAGACCACGTCAATGCCCACAGATGCCTTCCTGAGCAAGAAAAGAGAAGGGGGTATAAAATCCCAATGACTACTCCCTTTACCCAAAGAAATAGGGTCATTCCAAAGAGGCTGTCACTCCAGCCATGATCCAGATTTTGAACAGTCTGGATGTTTAACCCAAAAGTAGAAATATGAACAAGAGTGACAGAGATAGTTCCCGTTGACAAGTCTAAGAGGTCCCTATCAATCAGCAGGGTGGGACTTGTGAGGAAGATACGATGAGCTATTGAGAAACAGATGCTCCATTTTCTCTACATATCTCATTTCACTGTGAGTGGTGTTGTGACCTCAAACAATTTTAGAATCTGAGTTCATCACAATAAGCTAAAAGAGGACAAACAAAATGAGGAACCGCCCTCTTCACAAAGTCATGTTCGGCTTAAGTGTTTTTCTACATATGTAACACACTCAAGCCTCTCTTAGGATGGCCTGTAAAAAATGCTCATGGAGGTTAAAGGAATTTGGGCGACCATTTACTCCATCCATGAAAACTTCCATAGGGTTTCCATTTAATGAAACCTTAAGATAAGCGAGTTCTTAGTTTCAATTGGTTGTCAACATGTAGGAAAAAGAAAAGCTCACATCAAAGAAGCAATACAACTGGAAAATTAAACATTAAGGTGAAAAGCCATTTCTTAAAAGTGTAGCCTTTACTGTCAATCAGAATTTGGTCTAAAGTGTAAAACCAGAAGGGAAAAGTCAGCTCTGCTGTGAACTGCCAAGGAATTGCCTTTATTCTGCCAAAAGCTCCAGATGCTTTTCTTACAGAAACACTTCTGTCTCATGCTCTCACTTGTATATTTCCACGCGCATAACGCAGCCAGGCACGGAAACAGGTACTCTGTTAATCCACCAAACGTGATTTTTAAATTACTTCATCTTATTTCAAATTTCAAACCAAGCAGGAAAAGTAGGACCGTGTACTTCCCTTTCTTTTTTTTTAACCTCGGATTTGAAACTTCCGAGGTTAAAAAAACTTTAAACTTTAAACTGTCTTACACTTAAATCAGTTTAAAAGCAATTAATGACATTTGTTACTAAGTGACCCCAAATCAGGAAGAAATTATGATCCAAGTTTGTCAAACAAAGCATTAAATACTTAGGAAATGTTTCAATGTAAATCTTTGTACTGTCATACAAATAATTCATTTTGAAAGCTCTTTGTCTTGTGGAAGACATCTTATTTCAGAAATGGATCCAGAAATAGCTGTCCATATATTCACGCATCTTGTTTCAAGATATCACTGCTAAACATCTTTTTTAATTCAGTGGCTGTTGATTGAGTGCTTATTATGTGCTGGACCCTAGGTTAGGCAGCCGAGATACAAGATACACTGTGGCATCTGGGGAAGGCTGCATTCTCTCTGAAGGCAGAGGGAAACTTAGAAGTCTTTACACTAGATAAAGGCCTACAGAGGCAGCAGGGGTGCAAACGAGGGGGTGGATTGCAGACAAATTCCAGAAGTAGAATCAACAGAACTTGTTGCCAAACCGGATGAGTTGACAAATGAACATTCCCACGTAGTTCCCTGGTTTCCAGTTCCTTCGGGGGATCAGGTGATGCCATTCGATGAGCTTAGAAACGTCAGGGGCTAAGCCCAGCCAGCTCCGTGTCATCCCAGAGATGAGCTCTGAGGAGCGGCTTGTGCAGAAAGGCACACGTGGGAGGTGACGACAAAGTCCACTGTCAGAGCCCCGGTGGGTTCTTCCCCAGTGGAAATGTTTGAACCGACTTGAGAGCCTGTCAACGTGAACACTGGCCAGTGGAAAATGCTCGGGGCGGTGAGAAAGCCACTCTCACGGACAGGACTCTAGTCTTGGGTGACACCACTGCACGGGCCAGCCCCCTGTCCAGGCCGATGCTTTTGAGCCCTTCCAGTTCTCCGAGGGCGCTCACGGGTTACAGGGCAAACACACTGAACTGGGAGCCCGGGCTCGGGCGCCACCTCGAGCTCTTGCATCTGCAGCATTTGAGGGAGGACAGTTGTGTCCCCTCTCTTCATTTTCTAGGACATTAGGATTCACACTCACTGTCAACTATGGATGTCTATAATATCCCTTCCCATTTCTGGACACGGAAACAGGTAAAACGAGGGGCAATTGGTCGAAATGAATGTCAGAGGAAAAAGAAAATATTCAGCTTCTATCGGTGTCAATGAGAATTTATTTCCTATCTTATTGATAGTGTTGTGTGGCGCATTCTGAAAGGATTTACGGTTGAACGAGACAGCGGCCCAGGAGCTCTGGTGACCCCATTTTAATTTCACGGTATGAAGATACTTACAGGTTAGAATTTTGAAAGATGAATATTTATTTAGCAGAAGATTTTTCATCCTCCCGGTTCTGGTTGTTAGAAAACAATGGCAAGAAGGCCACCAAGTTCATAGAATTGATCACACACACGTTTTTAAAGTGTTAACTGTTAAGTGGCCTTCTACTAAGTTATGACGTAAATGTCTATTTGGAGGGTTTTAAGTTAGATTGACTTCCATTGAGACAAATGCTGCACAATGTCTGTGGCGACCAAACATCTAGATTTTCTCTAGAATGCTAGCAACCACTATACAGAAGTGTCTTGAATATGTCCCTGGCATTTCACCCACACTCTCATTCTCCCAAGAAACTCACAAAGTAGACATTGTTGCCAACAGGAGACCAGAGACCCTGAGAACTTACGTGACTCACCTAAAGCCACACAGCCAACTGTAAGTGACCATGTTGCTACGTGGACCCAAGTCCATCTGGCCTCCAAGCCAGCTCTCCCCACTTAGACAAAATGCTTCTTTGCCCTTGCTTTTCCCTCCTTCAGGGCTTTTTCTTGAACTTCTCTTCCTGACAACAGTGAAATCATCCACTCAGGGATCTCAGACACCCTCTGGGTCCTAAAGGTGAGCCGCCAGGGCTCCTTTGGTTCACATCACCTACCACTTTTCTGTTTATTTTTCCCTCCTCTACCTCTTCCTTTTCTCAAGCTGAGAGTAGAACAAACAAGCTATTCCAATCACAACAAAATATGTTACCCACCATTTGAGAAGAACATATTTGTATATTCCTTGGTAGTGCTGAATATACATTAAGGTTATAAAACTAGTGGAATGCTAACTATTATAGCAAAATTAATAAACCCAGCCTTCCTGAGTAAAGTCAGATCCACGCTGGCTCTCTAATCTCTCTCGTGAATAACCTATTTTTAAAACGCTCTTCCAATTAATCCCGCATATTCACGGGGATAATCCCAAGGGCAGGATCATCCTTACATGTTCCCTGTAATCAGCCCAACTCCTTAGTCAGTCAGTCACGGAGCCTAAACTCACCCACGAGAGGCCACCCTGCCCGTTGACACTTTTCTCCAGGCTGGGATTTCCTTCCATCCCTGGGACACCAGCTTGCCTTCTCTGCATCCACTTGAGGCTTAAAATAAGGAACGTGTTTGTTTGTTTGTTTTTTAACATCTTTATTGGAGTATAATTGCTTTACAATGGTGTGTTAGTTTCTGATTTATAACAAAGTGAATCAGTTATACATATACATATGTTCCCATATCTCTTTCCTCTTGCGTCTCCCTCCCACCCTCCCTATCCCACCCCTCTAGGTCATCACAAAGCACCGAGCTGATCTCCCTGTGCTATGCGGCTGCTTCCCACTAGCTATCTATTTTACGTTTGGTAGTGTATATATAATGTCCATGCCACTCTCTCACTTTGTCACAGCTTACCCTCCCCCTCCCCATATCCTCAAGTCCATCCTCTAGTAGGTCTGTGTCTTTATTCCCGTCTTACCACTAGGTTCTTCATGACCTTTTTTTTTTTTTCCCTTAGATTCCATATATATGTGTTAGCATACTGTATTTGTTCTTCTCTTTCTTACTTCACTCTGTATGACAGACTCTAACTCCATGCACCTCACTACAAATAACTCAATTTCGTTTCTTTTTATGGCTGAGTAATATTCCATTGTATATATGTGCCACATCTTCTTTATCCATTCATCCGATGATGGGCAACCTAAGGAACGTGCTTTAAATCTCTTCTGCGAACTGTCTCCCGCATTATTTAGATTTTACATTCTTAAAGAAATGGAGACTCAGTCCTGCTTTTTTCACTCTACTGAGAATCTCCATCTTCTTAAGATCTTAGGTTGCCTTCTGACATTTGACCTTTGGGGAAAAGCAAACATCTCTATTTTCTGTTACCAGAACGTGTCCGTTCTTCCCTTAGGACGGTAATTGCTTGTGTGCGTTGCTCTCTCCCTAAACAGCCCAAAGGCTGCAGTTAAAATCATGCTTCCTCGCCACCATGGCTGTGGTTCGTTCCCTCCCTCTCTCTGAGTTTCTCAATTATGCACAATGTGATTTCATTCTGACTCTTACTAGTTTGTTCTTGCTTCTTTCATACGCTCTTCTTCCACCTCTATAGGTCAGCGCAGGCAAGTGCCAACGCGATGCTTTTCCTCACCTTCATCCCCGCTGTGCTGTGGCATCTCGAGCAACTTCCTCAATTGCATCTCATAGCTGCATTTTTCTTAATCAAAAAATTGTTGTTAGAAGACTAGCTCTATTAAGTGAAAAAAAATCTGTCCCCTCCATGAGTTATTCATTGTCACTCATCTATATTAAATATACTTTTTAAACTTTGCATTAGAGAAAAGTGAGAAAAAGAGAGAACAATAAACATCCAGGTATTTACCCGTGTGATCTGCCCTCCAAAATCTCCCGACAAAAATAACTGCCTGTGTAAATAAGATTTCGCTCTTCAAAATACAATATTTATTTTAGGGGATAAAAAGGAAATAATGTTGATCTCATACCATAACCATAAAAAAAGTCTAATCATAGAAAAACAGCAAAGTCATTTGTTCCAGCTCTTTAAAAATATTTTAATCATGCAAAATCAGCAGAACGCTAAAATGTTAAGGAAGATGAAGTGGCTTTTGGTTATTTTACAGGATGTATATTTGGCAATAGTTATTAAAAATAACACAACTCTAAATATATAGTTTCAGAAACGATATTTTTAAATACAGCAGTAAACAACAGACACTACTGCACTTTATACATTTTCTGGCATAACACTGCCATACAGTTACAGGATTATAAAATAAGTGTTTCATAGTACCATACAGACCCAGAAACTGGTTACAGCTTCTACCACATACACATGGTATTGGTGTGCACAGACGTGCACAGCGTTCTGTAATTCATCCTGCAGGAGATGACAGAGCACGGAGAAGGCCCACGGCTGCTGGAGAGTCAGCGCTCATGTAGGAAGGAAAGCACACATCTTTCTAAGAATCTACCCATTTTCCTGAAATACTCAAAATACAAAGGACACAGTAGTTTCCCACTTGAAATGGTGACTGGACCCAGTTAGCCGTCTATCTTCTTAGGTAATATGGAAGAAGAGTGGACAGCTCACTTGGGAAACAAGGAAACAACCTTCTTATAAAAAGGACAAAGAACAAAACGCTTGTCAAACCCTTGCTCTGGTTTGTTGCTCTTAACTGTGGGGCCACAAGAGGAAGACGCCATCGCTCTCGCTGGCGTGGGGCATACAGTCACATCGTTAGAAACAGCCTAGCGCGGGACCTCCTTCCTGTCTCTGCAGCCACTGCCTCCACTTAACTTCCTGTCAGTAGAACCACGGGCAGAGGAATTAAGCCTGGTGGCGGATCATGTGGTTATTTCTCTCAGTCTGTGAAAGGTTTCCATCTACTGTGGAGTAAGCGGAATCCAGGCTGCACATGAGAGCATGAATGGGATTGCTTTCCATTCACACCAGTCCAGATCTCCCTGGCACGGATAACACGGAGCACGTTCTCACCGTAAAGCTTTTGCAGATCGTCCTCATTCCAGTAAATTCTGGCACTCCACAAACCTACAGTCAGTTACATCTTTATTTCTATCGTGAGTTTCTAGTTACTGTTTCTAATTTTTTGTTTCGATTGTTATTTTCCTCTTCTCCACATGAAACTAAACCCACCAGCACTGAAAAAGGTGTTCATTTGACCAATGAGTGCAGACCTTGGACACTTCTTAGGACCAAAGCTTATTACACAACTAATCTCTCTAGTTAATGTAACTGTTCCATAAACTCTATTATAATTTAAAAACAAAAATATGATACACTTTATAGCTTCAACATAGTTTTCATATTAAAATACATAAGGTTTCTGATTTTTCTAAAAAAGGTCTCTCAGCATAACAAGTGAACACTGGTGCCTTTTCCCTTTCACTTCGTCTTTACACTGTATCATTTTATGGAGAATTTTATATACAGACCTCTGAAAGAACAACCCCAAATAATTTTTGATTGAAGATCAGAAGTTTTGAACTGGGGAGGGGGGTAGGCAGTACTGGTATTTCAATGTTTCCCGAGATAGAAAGATTCAGCTGTAATTTACATAGCAGGTGCCCAACTGCTCACAATTTCCTAAACAACTACAAAATGGTGACGAATGAATTATAACAGGTATTTTATGAAAATTGATACCCAGTGAAATTGTGCATGAAGTCCAAGGTGGCCCACCTTCCTCAGAAGACAGCGATCAGGGGGCCCGACACCCTCGTCATCCAGGGGAGGCTCCGGAGACCCCTCCTCCACTGGAGAGGTTGCAGCCCAGTGTACGTGCGCCTTCACCAAGACGCCCGCTCTGGTTCTCAGCCGCCTCCCCATCTCTGAACTCAACCTCCAGGCAGAGTTTGGGCCATAAAACGAAGCAGTCAATTGTATCCTCCACATGAACACTTTAATTCAAGGAAACAAACATATTAAGAAGTTATTTCCCACAAGTAACTAAAACAATAAACTTCTCAACAGATGAGGGAAAAAGCAGAAGATGACAAAAGACATTCTCTCTAATCTAGGGAAAAAGCAAGAACAGTACATGTTTCTAATAAAACTACAGCATAAGAGTCCAAATTAATTTCAGATTCCTCCAACTATCTACTGGAATTAAACTTTTAAATCATTTCTCTAATAGAATTCCATTCTCTACATCCCTCTGTATCTAAAAGCAAAAGTAAAACACAGATTAATATTACCTGTAGTAACTGAGAGATGTTTACAATGAAAATTACAGGGTGTAGCAAAATTAGGCAGATGCATAAATAAATGTAACAGTGAAGTTAATCTTTCTGCTGTTAAGATCTTGCTTACTTCTTCCCTCAAATGTAACACATTTTTGAACATTGTGGCTAGTACACTTCCTTTTGAACTGATGCTATTGATACAAATGGAAATGTCTCCAAAATGAAAAAGCAGGAAAGTAACTTTCATTAAATTAACTGATCTTCATGGTTTGGAATGTTTCTTACGGCAAGATTTTATAATGGAGTAAAAATTTAAACTTCTGAATGAAAAGCATTCACATTAGTTAAGGCACATCTAGACACCTCCAGGCATTCATATTTATAACTATATTATTACATTATTAACTTCAGTAATAAGGAATTTCTAAAACATGGTCTGTCCCCAAGCACAGTCTGCTGGGTGGGCTGGAACAGGCAAAAAGGCAGGGTGTACTCACTGTTACGCTAGAGATTACTCACAAATCTGCTCATGGAATAAACACTAAAGAATTCTAAATTGAAAGAAGTCAACCCTTTGTACACCCCTAATTTTCCAGATCCTACTGACCCAGGCCATCATTTTCTGCAACTGCACCTACATTTGAAATGATTCTTGCTTGTCTAACTTCAGCCTACCTTACACTTAATGGATATTCCCCAAAGGAAAAAAAAAATGGGAACTTTTTAAGTGGGAAACAAAATCGAAATCTTCAAAACTACTCCTATAACAAAGAGTCCCCACTCACCCCAAATAAACTTGAGAGACCCACAAATGCAATTACAATCAAGCAAGATCAAGAACGCCCTTCTTTTCTCAGGTTAGAAAATAAAGCTTTTAGAAGAGCCTCAATTATAGAAAGACAAAAAAACTGGCCTGATTTTGTTACTCAGTAGATTATACACTCAACCATAACTCTACTATAAACTTGGGAAATTTAACTTTAAATAATTAAACCAATATTCTCTCTCCATCAGTTCAACCAATTTTTGACAACTTGATAAGGAAGTTTACTTTCTAAAATGATTTTTTAGAGAGTAACTCAAACGTAATACTGTACTACAATATTTTTCCTTTTTCACCAGAGCATTCCTTCTGTCAGGTTAAAGTGTAAAAACTAGAAACAATGTTGGTAATTTTTAAACATAATCTTTATATTTTTAATACTTAGCAAAAAATCTTAGAACTTCTCTGGTAACTCCAGAGTCATAAGTTTTGTTTTCTCCTTGAAACTGAAAAAAGTTGTTTCTCAAAACTAAAATTCAAAATAAAACTATACCAAATAATTTTTGAACTGAGAACTGGACCTGACTTAGAGAAAGCAGACATATTTTCAGTTCTGTCATGATTCTTTTCAGCTTCTTATGAGATTGAGCATGAGAATGTATAATGGTACAATACTCTTAAGGTTATAAACATTTTCTCTACAGAAATATATCTTGTCATTATATATCACTTTACAGTATTTCAAAATATTTTCACATATATCGTCTTCTTTGGGATATGAAAGCACAAAATATTAGAAATATATTAGACTAACCAAGCGGTATAACATCTATTTGCGTGAAATGCAAATTAGTATTTTATCAATAGCCAATACAGTCATTTATCAATATCCTCACAGTCATGGTACAACGATAAAGTCTATATATTCACAAAAATTCAATAAAGTTTCTAGTTATTTGGCCATGCTCCACTGCGTTTTTATAACAGCTTCTTAGTAAGTTTCTGCAAGCACATGGTAGTTTTTAAAAATACAAAACATCACAGTCAAACCCAGAGGGTTGTTTCATGTCGTTAACACACACACCTAAAGACACACCTATAGATCTTATTTTAAAACTATTGAATGTACAGAGTATTCTTAACAGAAAAAAACTCTAGACGTTCATAATTTTTATCTGCAAAAGGAATGCCATCCTCTCACTTGTTTCCACTGAAGAATTCTCTCATAAGTGATTTACAGATTAAACATAGGAATCATACTGTTTCACGTGAGTATGCATTTCAAAACAACATGGTAGAAAAAGGCCACTGTTTTAAGTGGAAGCCAGGCAGTTTTCCCTTGAGACTAAATATTCTCAAATTAAACAGTACAATCTAATCAAATCCCTAATTAGGAATATGCTAAAAGTTAAATTATTGAATGAAACATTTTTACTTCTAAGGGTTCTGATATACTACCAGTTTCTAAGTGATTCAGATGATATCCATTTATTTTAGTATCTGTCCACTTAATATTTTAATATCTGGTCACAAAATTTTAACATTATGCAGTTAGAAAGTGGTGTGAACACTTTATCATGTATGCAAAATGGGTAAGGTATTTCAAATGAATCATATTCCTACAATTCAGCCCAATGTGACAACCTACTCTCATGCCCTAAGCTGTAAAACTGTTTATTGAGCTCGATGGGGCCATTAGAGGGTCCATGTAAAAAAAAAAGAAATTGAAATGCAAAAGCAGAATTGTTTCCCCAAATCCTAATGCTCACCTCACAAAACAGTAGAAAGCAAAAACTGTCATATTATGAGAAATGATAGTGAGAAAATATTCTATATTTATTGGAATACAATATATAACACGAGCGTTACTAACATTCATATAAAATAAGTCAGATTTGAGCAACAGTGATGTTTCACGTAAACTTCAAGGCAATGAAACCCTTCTAAAGCATACTACTTGTGTGTTTATTTTCTAGAAACCCTCTGCTAAAAATCCTCTGATCTATAAAGGTAAAAGAAGATGACATAATGTGATTTAAAAATAGGACACAGTAAAAATTCTCTGAGGGTTAAAGTGAACAGAACTTCCCTTAAGAGCCTAAGAAACACACAAAAGCCAATTCCTTTCTAAATGAAATGAAGTGAAAAAAATTTTTTTCTGTGAACTGCTTTCACTATATTTGTATGTATGCTCTGAAATTCTCACCACAGTGTTTGTTTTCGAATGTGTAATAATTAGTAATAATAGTATAAGCAAGAAAGTTATTTGCTCTTACCCAGTATTAACACATCAGTGCTTACTAAAACTGAATATATGGGATGTCCAGTCTGTTCTCAATTTCGAGCTTTGACAACGTAGAGATGCAGCAGATTGTATTTTTTCTAAAGATATACTGTGGACTAAGCCATATTAATGTCATAGTCTGCATAACACTGAGATATTCATGGTTTTAGGGACCACTGCCTTGTTGCCAGTGCCAGATGCATGCCTTTTGAAAACGAATAATTTCCTTTCTTATTTTTTAATTCTTTAGTCATTTGCATTCAGAAACAAGCACCAAATTTGTACAGAACAGCCATAGAAGGCAAAATTCTCTTCTTGGGCTTTTGCATCAGAATTTGTTTTTAAGCACTTAACACAGAAAACCATTTTTATTATTTTAAACAACGCAAATTCTTGAAATAATACAGCCGACAGTCCCCTCTATGCCACATAAATGTCACTGTAGTAGATCATCCGAATGTACACTAGAAATGCACGTGCCAGCCGACACAGGTGGCCAGTGACGGAGAGAATGGAGAGGGAAAGAGGAAAAACAGCAGGACCGACAAACGGGGAGGGGCCAGTATATCTCCCCAAGAACATCCATCCCACTTACCAGAAACTAAAAATAAGCATGCTGAGGTGCTGTAATGAAAAAACTCCCAATTTCTTGTGAATACATCTGAGAAGACCAAATTCTTTCTCACAGCTTAAAAAAAAAAAGGAATCCATAAATCGGGCAAAGGGGTGGCAACCTAACGAAATTATCCTCTTGATTTTCTTCATGTAGAGTGGAGTCTCTCCAAAGAATTTATTTGCTATATCGAAGACTACATGATTGTTTCCAGATACATTGAAAATAATTTAAAAGTAATTGTCGTGTACAGGATTCGAAAACTCACATCCCCAAAGTGTCACAGAATACATTCATTAATTAGGTCCTGTCTTCAGACTTCTGGTTAAATATTAAATTCACTGTCATCCAAAATCAAAACCAAGTGACAACTAACTGCTTACAACAGAGATCGCCAACAGCCGGCTACCCTCCGAAACGTGGCCTCACGGGTTTGTGGGCTTCCTGATAATTCACTGTAATAGTGCGTCATCGTGGGAACCTGTCTCTCCAGGACTTTCACAGTCTCTGTTATGGTTTTCCCCCTCTTCATCTTTTTCAGAGGGAGACGCACCCTCCTTTTTCTCCAGGGCATGAGCAATTGTCTCTTCTGGTTGAGGACTGGAATTTTCGGCATCACCCTCTCTCTCTGGGTCTCCTGGCCTGGCAGCCTCACTGCCGGCCTCTGAGCTGGGCCAGTCTGTCTCTTCCCCCGGCTCCCTAGGTGCCACTTTTTTGTCTTCGGCAGCTTTGCTATTTACACGCACAGCTGCAGAGGGATTTTTGGAGTCCTTGGGTTTTTTGTGCATAGACGTCTGGCTGGGATGCCCCGAGGTGGGCGGGGCGGGGGTCTTCGGGGCTTTGCTGCCCTCAGGCTGTTCCCTCCTGGGTGGTCCCCAGATAAAATTCTCCGAGGGCGTGTAATGTTTCTGGGCGAACCGCAGGAGTCTTCTCCTTTCCCTTCTGTCTCTAATTGTGTACACGAAATACTCCAGTGCGCTCTGTTTAATATTGGGGATGGTATTTTCCACAAGAGCCTCATGAAGAATAAATTTTACAAGAGGAGATTTAAAACTTTCATATCCAAGCTCGCCGAGGCTTTTCAGAATACGAGTGATCCTTAAATAGTTGTGCTGAGACCTGGAAGAGGATTGAATACAACGAAGGAGGAAAATTAGGTGGCGGAAAACGGGGGAATAAAAACCACTGGGAAACTACTTTTGATGGAAGCATAAGCTGTGAAAACATGCCTCGTAATGACTTTGCTAAAAGTCGTAGTAGACACCGCTAAGAAGAATAAAACAGAAGATGTGAAACCCCTGTACCTCAGTGTAATGCCAATCTATGTAAAACTCCAACACATAAAATAAATTCTCCTTTTTCCTTTAGTTCTTCGTACTTGAAAAAATTTAGATTTTAACTGTATTCCCACGGATGTTGAATTGCTGTTTGTTTGTTAAATACACTGAGGATGACTATCTACTACACAAACGTATCGTACCTGTCACAGGTGAACAGCGCTGAGCATTGGTTACCAGCCGAATGTACGACTTACAGGGTCAGAGGGCCAGCAGAACCCGCCATATCAACCAACTCAGAAGGAAAGCGGCAGAAACCATTCTACCTTGCTAGAACAATTCTGACAAAGGAGGCAAAACTAACTTATTTAGCAGAGCAAAGAGTGTAGGCTTTGGAGTCAGAACTGAATTCACACCCTAGCTGTGCCATCAACAGCTACGTGAAATCATGGCACCTCTAAGGCTCAAGTACCCTCGTCTGTAACGTGGGGAAAAGGGCCCACACCTCACTGCACTTGTAAGCATTGAATTAGCTGACATATATGCAGAGCATGTGGAACTCAATAAATATCAGATACTATTTAACATCAATATAATTATCGGTATCGGTATTATTCAGATTTGGTACTAAGGACTACCATATGTGTACTTATCCCAACTTAATCACCTCATTCTCTTCCATCTGTGGCCTCTCTCTCGCCTCCTCTTTCCCTATCACAGAATTTAAAATTTTGCTTCTAATGGCATTGACTGCAAAGACTCCTCTTTCCCCAGATTACACTAACATCTTTCTTTTTTAGTCCCAAAACTAAAGCCATTAGCAGATGAAAGCTTTCCAAACCTATTTTGTCACAATTCATAATCTTGCCCCCCCACCTCACTTAGCCCAAGAGTTGCTTTATTACAAATACCTGGCTGCATCCTAAGGGAACCTTCAGGTCCATGTATTAATCACGTGTGTCATCAACAGCCCAGGTTAGTTACTCACCCAATATTGCACCACTTATTCCTCACTTCCCCAGACCTGTCTATACCTCAGACACTGAACTTTAGACAAGCATCGCATACACCTGCCTTGGTTTCCACAAGTGCTTGGTACTCACTTAGGAATAACTAGCAACTTATTTGGGAAGCATGGAGAAGGATACTGAATTATTTGAGGGATGGAAGGGTGTCGTTCCATAGCCTTATATTTTAAAAGGAGAGTTAGTTTGGACAAAACTAAACCCTTAATGATGTGGGCTCACCAGACACTGGAAATGACAAGTCCAGCAGTTTTCATTATCTCCAGCCTTCTGGATGTTTACCAAAATAGTGTTCTCTTACTATTCAATTCTTTGAAGGCCAAAGGGTACAACATAGCACAGATACATTTCAGTTTTATGAATCTGTATTTGTTAATAGTTAGGAAGTACCAGTCTTTTGAGACAATACAAATTTGAGTGAAGTTAAGACAATGTCTTTATCAGCAAGACTGATCCAATGTAGAGTTTGCATACTCTAAAAACTTGGTGGTAAAATCCCAACATCTGCTTCATAGGTCTATGAGAAAGAGAGATATGGAAAAGCGGAAGAATGTTTTCCTTTAAAAATCCCAAAGAAGAGTTATATGACACAACAAAATTTACTATATTTGCAAGCAGCTCAATTTCACATATGCAGTCCAGGATGAATGACCAAGATAAAATTTCTGTGCACACTTATCTGTATCAACACGTTCTCCAATTAAAAAGTTTACATAACAGTAGAAAAGGACAAACACTTGGGTTAAAGAGAATGAAGATCAGGATTATAGAACAAAATCATACAAGAAAGAAATTGGGTGTTTCAGTATGATTTGAAATAAATGTCACAAAGAAATACAAAAAAAACCCCCACTCTCCTAGAGTTGTGAGTAGACTTTGGGGTCGCGTAGCAGATAAAAGAGAGAAGCTGGGCTTCCAGACAGCGGTAAGGGCAGTAAGAAGGGCTGAAGCTGTCAGGAAGAGTAGGTGAGCGAGGAAAGGACACACAAAAGCCAAGAACCGGGAGACAGAAAGTAAAAGTGAGAGGGGATTCCAGGGCCTAAAATACAGCTCCGTAATCCAAGGTGATTACAAATAAAATTGGAAATCCGTCTTAGTGGTTGGTCTATATATCTGCACTCTCGTGTTTGAAAATGTTTTACCTCTTTTAGTCACGGTCACTTGTTCACTAAACTTTATTTCACTTGATTTTCATTCAATATTTTTTATCCGCTGGGCTACTATAAATGTACTGAGTTCCCTGCTTACTGTGAAAAACTCAAGATGTCATACAGATTAAAACACAAATAAAAGCTGTAAGCAACACCCACGGAAAGGAAAAGTGATGGTGGAAAGAAAGGGAGCAGGATGGGGCGGTAAGGGTTCCCCTCCCCATCCCAAGCTAGGAGATCGTTCAACGAAAGCCTTCAGAAGGGCGGTTTCCAGCTACTAATTTGAGGATCTGACAATAAAACCCCAAGGAGGATTTAGGCAGACAAACCTGTTTTGTTCATCATTATTCATTCAACAAACAGTTACTAAGTATGATTGCTATTCCGACCAAAACAAAACCAGGTGGAGATTCTCTAAAACGATAGTCGTGGGTACACGGAAGATGAGATGCTACCAGATCCTCTTCAAAGGCTGCCTTCTGCCGTCCTTCATGTCAACAGGCTACTTGCACACAGCTTTCTGTGACAGTCTCACATAAGTGCTTAGAAACTCTGTCCAGAGATAGCTACCTGCATTGCTTAGGCAGAGGCGTATATACTTCTGCTATAAGTGCTCTACAGAAATCAAAGTGAACTTGAGTTATGAGTTAATGGGTCTTCTAGTCAAGATCATAAAGCTTTATGCCCATATCCTGCGTGTTTTAGTGCAAGCTACCATTTTAACAGCGTTGATTATAACTAATAAAGTAAATGGAAGGCTTAAACATTAATATTGTACTCATACTCATTTTACCCAAGCAAGATAAAAGTTCTAGGAAAACACAAAAAATTTAGTTAATCAATGCAAAAAATTCTGTTTGGGGCAAAGAAAAATTTCTTAGGTTAGTTTTAATTTTGTTTTTTTCTTAGTACTTGCCCAGTTCAGCGAATTACAATGTGCTAAAAATGTTTAAAGTTGGTTTTATAGTCCAGTGCTCATAAGTCACCCTATAATTAAAAAGAAAGAGGGCTTCCTTGGTGGCGCAGTGGTTAAGAATCCGCCTGCCAATGCAGGAGACACAGGTTCGAGCCCTGGTCCAGGAAGATCCCACATGACGCGGAGCAACTAACCCCGTGTGCCACAACTCCTGAGCCTGCGCTCTAGAGCCCATGAGCCACAACTACTGAGCCCGCTCCACAACAAGAGAAGCCACCGCAATGAGAAGCCCGCACACCGAAACGAAGAGTAGCCGCTGCTCGCCGCAACTAGAGAAAGCCCGCGTGCAGCAACGAAGACCCAACTCAGCCAAAAATAAATAAATAAATAAAAAATTGAAAAAGAAGAAAAAGCCAGTTTGCATACAAAGAAAATAATAATAAAAAAAAAAGAAACTTTGGGCATAAGTGTTAATGAAAGTTATAAATATCCAAGCAAAAGAATATAGCAAATCAATTCCAAATAAACTGGTAAAACTTTCTTCCAGGTGTTTGGCTTTATTAGCCAAAAGTGGGCTTCTGGGTTTTTTTTTTGTTTTTTTTTAATATTTATTTATTTATTTGGCTGCACCGGGTCTTAGTTGCAGCACGTGGGATCTTTAGTTGCGGCACGTGAACTCTTAGTTGCGGCATGTGGGATCTAGTTCCCTGACCAGGGATCGAACCCAGTCCCCCGGAATTGGGAGTGCAGAGTCTTAGCCACTGGACAACCAGGGAAGTCCCTGGGCTTCTGGTTTTGACCTACATGGCGAAGATTCTAATTGTCCCTCTTTCTTAGTAAAATGTACGAGTACCTGTTAGTCTTATGAAATGACTTTTATATGTCATAGGCTTAATTCATGGATTTAATCTAAGCAGGCACTGTGCCTGAGGTGCAAGCTGAGCTACCAGAATCTCACAGCCTCGGGGAGAGGTCTGGACAAGTGTCACAAAAAACAACCGTAGAGGCCGAGCAACGTGGTGTAAAGAGGGAGCGAGGCCACACTTGGCTGGGGGCAGCGGAGATGCTGCAGGAAGAAACAGCTCTCAAGCCGAGCAGCCGTGTTTCTACCTGGAATGTCATTCCTTTTTGGCTGCTGCTTTGTTTTGCTTTAGAATATAGACCAGGAATAAAATGCATTTCAGATGAGCTTTTGAATTCAAATTCCCGAGTCCATCTGTTGCTCAGTTCTATGAGCCACAGAGAGAATTCCAACCTGGGGAAAACACCACGCCAGCCCGGGTCGCTCTGCGGGGCTTTACTTACTCGTTCAGGTGCTGAAACCTTTCCTGCCAGTTAACAGCCCGAGCAACATTTCCAGTTTTATCTATCAGTTTTATTCCAAAAAATTCCAACATCATTTTATAAGCCAAGAGGAATCTTCTAATTGCTTCTTTTGTTTTCTTGAATTCCTAATGAAAAAAGAAAAGTCAGCTGGGTGACTCGGACTTACCAGGGCCATCAAATGGCAATATTATTTGTCTAATTCACACCAAATGAAATGAGCTTGCCTTACCTCAATTTCATACGTAGTTAGTTCTTTAGCATAAAAGTTCAAGCCTTGTTCTCTCAGGGGGAAAAGCCTACGTTTTAGAAAAATAATATTTTTATATTAATGTTGCCTGGGAGACACACATGATGAAACAGGTGCGAGAGAGAGCACACGACTGACCATTGGATGTAGGTGTGGCTGTATTCCAGCTTCTCGTAATCTCCTTTCCACTTACTGAGGACTTCTTCAATGTAAACACCTAAAGAGTAAAGATTTAGAACACGAACCAGACGTGTAAAACATTGTTGGAGGCATTTTAAGACTGAATCGCTTAAGCCTTATGTTAAAACTTAACAACAGCACACGACAACAATGCTTTTGTAAGATGAATACCCTGTGCCATATACTCTGTTACGTAATAAGCCTAATTCAAAAAAAAATTTATGGCACCTCAGATCGGAGAAAGCGCTATCAGACAGTTACTCTAAAGCAGAGGCTGGCAACCTATGGCCTGCCATCTGTTTTATAAATAAAGCTTTATTGGAACACAGCCAGGCACATCCATTCACGTATTTTCTATCATAACAGGGGAGTTGAGTAGTTGCAACAGAGATTGCATGGCCCGCAAAGCTGAGGATATTTACTCTCTGGCTCTGTACAGAGAAAGTTGGCCAACCCCTGCCCTGGAGGGCCCTAGAGTTCTTGAAATACTAGATCAAATAAAAATGAAACGTATGCCAGGCAAAAAGAAAGGAAGGAGACAAAGATGGGAAGAAGAGAAAGAAGAGAAGCAGGGAAAAGAAGGAAAGGGAGGAGAGAAAAGGGAAAGGAAGTGGTGGTGAGCGCCTCCTAGCGGCGGGGCCGGGATTACACAGGGTGTAGCCAGCCCGCTGAATCCACCCAGCACTGTCTCAAACCAGCCTCACCAGCCCTGCTTTACTACTGAGGACATGGTGTGATTTGCTCAGTCACACACTAACAAAACCAGGAGTAGAACACAGGTCTTTCTGGTTCTGAAACGTAAGCCCTCTTCTTCACCACATCCAGTTCTTCTCCTATAAGAACTTATCACGGCAAAATCCTCTGCTTCCCAAATCTGTCTAGTCACAACTGACTGTGTGGCCATTTAGTCAATTTTACAGGAAAAGACACAACAACCTAATATCTTTCTAAACATAACTCATCTCGTTCTCGTTTCCTCCAGAGATCACCAGTTTGTACTAGAGGTCCACACTCAGGGTTTTTGGTAAAAGGCTGTTTTTTAATCATCAGCATGTTGAAGCCATTTACCTCCATAATTTCCCATTTGTTTCCCCTTCCATCTATCCCTCTTCCTACTTAATAAGTAACATACATCATTGCAGGCTTATGCTTACTGGCAAGCCTGGGGTGTGTGTGTGGGGGGGGGGGTGTTCACACATACTGGGAAGGAAAGTGAGAGTTGATGTAATTTATATAATAAACTAGAATAACATTTTATGTGACCTTAGCTAAAACTTCTGACCTCCACCAGCCTTATAAGATTTCCAAATAACTTTTGTGATAAAGATTACAAAAAATTAATGCATTGCTTTAAGTTATTGCTCTAAATTACCACCTCAAAAATAAATTCACTGTTAGAAACATAAAAATAAGTGAGTTAAATACTGTCATTATCTCTACGTTCAATGTTTTTAATATTGTGAAGGCATTCCTTTGGGAAAATTTTTTTAAATTCACATCAGAGTCAAATTAGCTATCTATCATTGCATTTCTTCAAAAGGTTTTCTTACTCCAGGCCCTAAAAAGCTAACTAATTTAATTAATACTATTTCAATTAGTAAATAAAGCAGTACCTTTCTACCGTTAGTCAATACAACAGGGCATTTTTATCTAGAGGGCTCCTTCCAAAACAGGGCAGACTTCTGGGACACCAGAAATCAACTAAAGATAAGGGGATCTGGCCATTGCAGCAAAGTTCTTACATCCTAATTTCCAACTGGCGCGTCTGCCACTGCACAAATATAGGGAATTCCTTAGATATTCTTCAGCCAGTTAGTACATTAAAGAATGCAAGGTCCTGCCACTCGGAGAGCTTTGCAATCCATGACCCTCGTTCCCTGACTCACACTGCTGGGGATTTGGCTGGGTTTCCACTGAGAGTAAAGGGCAGCAGCCAGGGCCATCTGGTCACCTCACAGAGATAAGGGCTCTACGGACCGGGAGCAGCCAGCTTTCTGGTTTGACCTGGATAAAATGAGGACGTCCACCACGAACCACGGCCTGGTGCCTGGGTGAATCGTGCGTATCACCACGGAGACTGCACCCTCTCACTAAAGGTTTAGGAAAGATCCTGGGAGGGCAACTGTAGCGTGTGGAGGAGGGCCAGTATATCTGACAGAGTTGCGTGGAGATCTACAGTGTCTGCAGTTCCCTCCCTGGGATGTTGGAACGCTGAACTGGGGCTGCTCTAGTTCCCTGACCTTGAATCTGAAAATCGACGGGAAAGATTATTCTAATAGAAAAACCACCTTTCAATTATGTTCCAAAGATTTTCCGGGTTTGGCACAGTGAAAAGAACACCGAACTCTGGAGCCCAGATCCAAGTCTATGATCAAGTCTATGATCAAGTCGGTCATCAAGACCCAGCAACTTCATCTTTAAAATGAGGAAACTGAATTTGATCTCCCCTATGGTTCCTTAATAAACTAATATTCTATGGTTCTCAAAATCTCCTCTTTTCCTCTCACAAAAATGGCCCCCACTACCTTTCAGATAGTAGTTGCCACTGTAAACAGGTGGTGGGAAGGATTGCTAATCCTCAAGTTACTCCCTCAGAATCCGCTGAGCAGATGCTTACAGCTCAAGGGTCTAGGACTCTGGGGACACAGTGGACGGCAGGGCAGAGTCAAGCCAGTCAATGAACAATGAATGCACTGACCATGGAATGAACAAAGAATGACAAGCGGTACTACTATTTAAAGCTTGCTTTTTACCAAGGTAGCGGATTACTCACCATCAGGCTTAAATGGAATTTTATTCTTATAAAAACGAAGATTGCTCAAGTCATTTTGATATCGGATATCTTTGAAGTTCTGCTAAAGGAAAAAATAAATCAATCTCCAGCATATGGACATATAAAAAAAGGCACAAGGACCTTCCTTGCACATTTGCTCACTGGCACCACAAAGTAACAAAGACAGAAGGGAAATATTTTACATTTTAGAAAAAAAAAATATCTATAGTCTTACTGGGTACTGGTGTCGGTATTTGTACAAATCCCTCGCAGCATAAAAACTTCTCTTTGGTTTGGCAGAGACTTCAGTGGAATCAGCCCCCTAAAATAAAAAATGAAATTCCATTTACATGTTGAAGCAAGATAATTTCACCAAGAAGTTTCCAGAACAAACTTAAAATAATGACCATCCATAAAGAAAGCCTGAGAAGTGTCAAGATGTCCAGATAAATGAAGATATTATAAATGTCCTATTAATAATGCTTACTAGCAACCCTTGTTGGCATTCTCGTTTCCTGAGTTGAAGCCAATAACATTTGTCCTAAGGTGTTTCACTAAATAAAAAACTTTATTATTCACCAAAAGCCTATAGAGGCCAAATGTTATGGATTGGTAACCATTAGAAACCTTAAAACCTTAGAATTCTTAAAATGAATTCAAGACCTATATTTTACCAGAGGTTACACAAGTGATTCTTTGACCAAACTTATTTTAGAATACTTTACATAACACTAAAAAGAAGTGTTAAGATAATAAATCAATTCCTCAACGAAAATTGTCATTAATTTTGCAATGTTTAGCTGTACTTGGAAGTCAAGTAATATTAATGCAAGGAAAGGGGGCTTTTAACACAAACTAAATAGCTTTCTAAATTCCACCCTTTACAGCACCATAACAAGTACACAAAGGTATGAATAACCTTCCATTAATTCAGTGATAATACAATGTGATAAAAGCTAGCAAATTTCAAATATATACACACAAAGCAATAAAAGCTCTCAATTGGAATGAACTTCACATTACACTGTAGTAACTTATATGTGGTAGTTTACTCACACTATTTAAATTCTAAACAAAACTCCCAGCCCCATGACATAATTTTGAAAATATAAGATACAGGTCAATATAATAAGTTCGCCTTCCCTAACTCCATGTATCAATACTATTATAATGTACAGGAACGTGCTTTGGGTCCAGTGTCACGCAGAAGGGCAACAAGACTGGTGACAATGATGAAACAGATGACAAAGTTTAGGTCTGAATATTCATTAAGAGCTCTGCCCCTACCCTTTTCTCCTCAGCCCCCGCCCCCATCTGTGCTGACAGACTGGCATCCTCTAAGCAGTACTCACACGTTTCTGAAGTGGCGTGATTCTCACTATTACTACAAGTACAGAGATACTTACCAGACTCGCTGGTGTTTTAACACGGGCTACTCTGTCACATTACGTAAGCAAGGCAAAGCTTACGTTCTGGTCCTTGCCACACGTGTCAAAATAGCTCTGCCTAGCAGGTTTCTGAATCTATTTAGCCTGAGCTACAACCCCATGACTCATCATCTGACATGTGTGTATAGAAAGCACTTTTCCATGTACAAAGCACATATATTATTTCCTTTGATTCTTATAACACACCTGGCAGGCAGTTAGGAGTGCTTCCATCTTAGAAACAAGGTAACCCAGGCTCGGAGAATTTCACCAACACCCACAGCCCAGCGACAGCGGGAGAATGAGAACCCCAGGCTCTGGGTTCCAAGTCTAACTAATTAGGTCTGAATCAGTTTCAGCTCCACCAAATGCGATGGGTCATTATAGAGACCGTAGTGTAATGTCAACGGCCCAAAACTGGGAGTCAGGATACTTGGGCTGAGTCTTCCCTCTGCTGCTGCTTTGTGAGGCTTTTAACTGAATCCTAGTTTGATCCTCTTTGAAATGAGAATGACTCACACCCTACCTATTTCCCAGGATTATCACGGGAACGCCCACTTCCTCCGTCCTCTAAATGTGCCAACCTGCCGGCAGTGTCCCTGCTCCCCCCCACTTCCCGCTCCTTTGGTCTCTCTATCCCACCCCCTTTCACCTGCTCAGCCACCGATTTTGTTCCTTAACATATTATTCCTAGTTCCTGTGTCACCAAAATGTCCCTGTCTTCTGGGTCATTTCCTTCAGCAAACATGCTGTGGTATCTCTCATCTTAAAACAAACATACGCAAATTGGAACTGACCCAAACCCCATCTCAATGACAGATCCACAGCTCTGCTCCCTTTTACAGTAAAGCCTCACCGGAGAGCTGCCCAGAGTCGCTGTCTGTCTCCTCTTCTCCCACTTACCACCCCAACCGGGCTTTCATCCTCCACATTCCATCCAAACGACTCTTGTGAATGTCACCTAACAAACTTCCATCTTACTGAGCATCCCGCTTGGTGCTCAACTCAGGCAACCTCCCAGCAGCATGGGGTCAGCTGACCCCTCTCCTTCCTGAAAGACTGTCACATGCCACACCTGCCCTGGTTTCCTTCCCATCTCATCGGTCGCCCCTGGTCAGCCTCATCTTTGGCTTCTCCTCCTCAGGTGCTCTCAGTGGAGGAGTGCCCAGGGCTTGGCCACATTTCTCACGCTCCTTGATGACCCCATTATCTTCCCAGGACTTTAAATACCTCCACTCTTACATGCTGATGACTCCAGTTCTGGACTGAGGCTCCACTCGTAATTAACTACTCACCAACTCCACTTGGATGTCTCATTAGATATTAAACCCAAGAGCATTCCTGACTTAACCTCGGATGCTGCTTTCTCCCTAGACTTCCCCATCTCAGTTAATGGCACTGTCGTTTGTCAACTATTCACTTGGACTAGGAATACAGCAATGGAGCTGGTAAGAAGTAGTCAGTCTGGGACAGACTTTAAAGGTAGCTCCAGTAGTTCTTGCAAATGACTGTGGGGAGTAGGGAACAGATGAGATGGACAGTCAAAAGCAGCATTAAAAAGTAGAAGTGGGCTTCCCTGGTGGCGCAGTGGTTGGGAATCTGCCTGCCAATGCAGGGGACACGGGTTCGAGCCCTGGTCTGGGAAGATCCCACGTGCCGCGGAGCAACTGGGCCCGTGAGCCACAACTACTGAGCCTGCGCGTCTGGAGCCTGTGCTCCGCAACAAGAGAGGTCGCGACAGTGAGAGGCCCGCGCAGCGCAATGAAGAGTGGCCCCCGCTCGCCGCAACTAGAGAAAGCCCTAGCACAGAAACGAAGACCCAACACAGCCAAAAATAAATAAATAAAAAATAAAATCTGAGCGTTGTGTTTCTAAAAAAAAAAAAAAAAAGTAGAAGTTACATGGTGATACTGAGAAGAAAAATTAATCATTAAAGGGGAAAAGGAACGGTTGGTGCCATTTACCATTTACTGGGGTTGCAATTAACTGATTGAAACATTAATTATAAAACTGTCTTATATAGATGGACCAGGTTAGTTGGACTGAATCTGAGCGGGTGTTTTTTGACATCCCAAACGTCTTCAGAAGGTTTCTTCATTTGGAGACAAGTGGAAGAGAAAAACACTGGAATACAGTGTCTCATACTTCCCTGAGGTTGAGTTCGCAAGGCAAGATGACCCAGTAGCAAGGGGCAGAGTTACATTCACGACGCCAGCAGGTCAGAAGTTCTGATGCTGGTGACAGGCATAGTTGGGTTTGCACCTCCCTCTCCCTGGATGATCTTGGGCAAGCTTCTCCTAAGCCTCAGTTTTCTCTAAAGTGGGGACTCAAAACAGGAACTCCCACCGTACCCCACCCCTGAAACTGCAGTTGATGGAAATGACCTGGATAGCATAGAGCCTGCACTAAGACTGTTTCCTGCTGACCCAAAAAGAGATGATCGTCAACATGTAGAAGGCAGCCTTCCTATAAAATATACCGCTGATTCCTCTCCTCGAGCCAAGAGCCCGTGGTTACATCAGATTTGGGGCTCCACTTCCCACCCTCATCCCCCCATGGCTGATGGGAAGGAGGGCCCGACCCGGGACCACCAGCCTGTCAGAGCTCTGCCAGCCGCACTTCTTCAGAGGCTTGGCCATGCAGCTCCTCCTTTTTGAAGTTTTCTGGATTATTTTCAGGCCATCAGAGGTTAAAAGGGATATTTATCTCCTCACTAACCTCTCCTCCGAATTGTAGTGGGCAAATGACTTAAGCACAGCTGGATCAACAAGTCTTCCGGGTGAAATAGGATTTTTGAAGCGTGCCCTGAACTCCTGGGTTGGAAGGCCTGACTTGGAAGAGGAACCCTGATGTTTTAAAGTCGGATGGGGACTCCCGCCGTAGGGAGACTGCTCGCTGCTCCATCGCAGTCCCACCTCATTCCGGGTTTTTTGTTTGTTTGTTTGTTTTTTACCAATAACACGCACTAGACGGGTTTTCACAATCCTCTGTTCGGAGGCAGGTTCCTCCCACCCCGCCTTCCATCACCCGTCTGCGGAGGCAGAGAAGACACCCCTCCAAGTTGGGTTCTGCCCGGAGGGACCGCCTCGTCGTGCCCGCGCTCAGGCCCCAGGCCGGCAGCGGACGGCCCCGGGCGACCTCCGCTCGCAGGCCTGGGTCCCGGGGCAGCGGGACGGCGGGGGGAGGACGAGCCGTCCCGCTCAGCCCCCGCCCAGGCCCCGCGCGCGGGGGTCGCCCGGGGCCGCCCCCTTCCCGGCGGCGTCCCCCCCATCCCGGCCCGAGGCCCCCGCGGCCGCGTACCTGCTCGGCGCCCGCCGCCTCGGCGTCCCGGTCGGGCGCGGGGCTGGCGCGTGGCCGGCCGCCGGCTCGCTCCGGGGGCTCCGGGGGCTGCGCGGGCTCCCGCCCCGGGCCCTCGCCGCCGCCCGGCCCCGGTTCCTCGGGCTCGGGCTCCGAGTCCGTCTGCCAGGTGGAGTCGCAGTCCTCCACGGTGGTGGGCTCGCGCACGCCGACCCCGCCGAGCAGGTTGCCCATCGGAGAGGCGGGCGCGGGGCTCCGGGCTCCGGCTGCGGCGGCGCTAGGGCCCGGGCAGGGCCGCGGCCAGGGCGCTGGGCGGCACCTCGGCGCCCAGCCCGCTCCGCCTGCGCGCGGCGAGCGGCGGGCGCAGGGCGGGGAGGAGCCCGCGGCCCCGGGACCGCCGCCCGCGCCCGAGCCCGCCCATCGCTCCCGCCTCCTTGGCCCCGCGCGCCGCGCCCGCAGCTCTGCCCCCCGGAAGGCCCGCCTCCCTCGGCCTCAGACGTGCCCGGGGGGCGGATCGGGGTCCGAGGAGGCGTCGCCGTCTGCGGGCGAGTCCCGTCCACATCCCGCCCCCTCCCCCCGGCTGGTCCGGGAGGAAGACGGATTGGCCGCGGCAGAAGACAAAACTGGTGGTGACCGGGCAGCACATCAGTAGAAACCCTGAGCTACCGAGACTGCATCTGGGCAGCCATCCGGAGTCCCCGCGGACCACAAAGTCAAAGCTGTCTGCTACCTCATCCAAGGAGCAAAAGCAGCAATAACTATCAGACTTTCACCTGCATCGGGGATGGTTTCACTAACACCCACTCCGCATCTGTGCTCGGAGGAAAAACTCAGAATCCTCGGCCCCTTGGTCTGTCCTGTAAATGGAAGGACAGCAGGGGAAAACGTGTTTTAGAAGTACCTAAAGGTGAAACAGCACGATGGAACAAGTGACTCCTGTCAACTTTGCATTATGGCCTTCCGGCTAGAGGAGGCCACGCCTGCACGTGCGGAGTCCGGCGCGTGCTCAGCTCACATCTACAGACTGGGGGCTGAGTAGACAGGTTCGACGTACACGTCTAAAGCTTCTTTCTGAATGTTTCGTGGTGAAATAGGAGACCGCAACAAGGACGATGGGCTGTTTCTAGGGCGAGGGTACGTGAACAGGATGCCCATTCCACAGGTAAATCAGGACTACCCGTCTTCAAGCACTATGGCTGTGGCTCTGCCCCAATCAGTTTCTGCCCTTGGACAGGTCACACAGCTACTTTAAACCTAAATTTACTATCAAACAGGACCCGATTTTCTCTTCCACGTCCCTTCCAGCCCTGACTTACTATGATCCACGAATGATCTAAAACTAATAAGTAACAGACACGCAAATAGACCTGACACACACAAAAGACTTGCTGGTCATAACGGCTTAGTGAAGAAAACATGGGGCAGGAGTAGGCCACACGAATCTAGCTGGTCCCATCTGGGAGTTTGGAGTCATCATCCAATGGCAGAGGACCAGAACACGTTGCAGAAGTAAATGCTGTCCGTCTAGCCGTAAGTATCCCAGAAAAGAAAGTCTAGTGATAGCTGCTGTGCCCGCGTGCTCCTGGTCTGGCTGTGTGTAGATTACAATTGGCCTCATGTTCTTTGCTCACCTCCCCTTGAGAGGTACAGTCTAACTCCCTACCCTTTGAATCAAGGCTGACCACAGGGGCTTGCTTTGGAAAACAGACTGTGGAGGATTTTCCAGAATATCTGGAATTTGCAAGGTAAAGCTATAAGGAATCTTGCCTCTTCTCCTGAGGTCTCGGAAACCTACTATTGTGTAGCCCTGAGCTGCCATATAAGAAGTTTCACTCCCCGGAGACTGAGGGAAAGGCCACTGTGTCTGTCTTTTGGTCGCCAGTCCCAGCGAGGTCCTGCCTTCCAGCATCCCCTGTTGCATCCTGCTGGGTTTTATTGGATACTCCAGACCAGCCCATCTGTCCGCTGAATACCTCTCAGTGACCTCCACTGTTGCCATACGGAACAAAGGAGCCACCCAGCAGAGCCCTGCTCAAATTCCTGACCCTCAAAATAGAGAAAACAATAAAATGGCTACGTTTTAAGTCACTAAATTTTGCAGTAGTTACACAAACGATGGCACAATGAAAAATGTCTGTGAAAGCCTATATGTATTTGTACATATAACTGCTGCAATTGAATCTTTACCTTTTCCACCACCTTTTGGCAAATGTATCAGTTTTTATAGGGCAATAGATTTTGTGCCAAGTTGTGCAATATATTTTCTAAAGAATATAATTTTACATGAAGTATTACCAAAAACCTTAAGTAGTGATCTTTAAAAGTAAGTTTGGAGCAATAGTGGATCACATTGTGTCCAATCTATGTTAAGAAAGTTAATTCTGGAGGTCTCTCCTCTCCAGGTTCTGTATAGGAGTTACCCTACCGGAAAACCTAAATTTCTTCATTATCCCTACCTTTGAGAGTATTTAACATTCCCACATTGACACTAAAGAAGTATGTCTTTGCTTCAAATAAAAAATCCAACACTTAGGGCCATGCACATATTAATTTATCAATACATATTAACTCTAATCATTATTCACCAGTATATCTTCAAAGAATATTGAACTCAGCAATTAAATAGATATACATGGAACGAGGAGAAACTATCATAATGGCCTATTACAAAGTATAACTTCTGACTCCCTGTACCCAGAATCTACCTTAAGCTCTCCAGATACTATAGCCATGCTCCAGTGTAACTGTTTCAACCTTGTCATGGTTTCAACCATGTCCTTGAAGTGTGAGGCCATTGTCAGTTGGACCTGGTACTTCAGGAGCTAAACTTTTTTGGCTAGAATCCAAGATACATGTGACATAAATTTTTTTATAGTGAATTGTGTTTTAGGGACTTTAAGAAAGAAGGTTTATTGTTATAGAATTTCCTTTGAGAGCCTTTCATATAAAAGGAAACGGTAGATCAAAGGCCATTTTTATCCAACCTCAGGAGTTAACTTCTCAGTAGCTCCCGGGAATTTTAGACCCATGGAGGAAAAAAAAAAAATATGTTATAAAAAAAAAAATCACCCTCTTTTATCAAAAGCAGCTCTATTTCCATTACTTCCGAGGGGACACTTTTTGTTTTATCGTTTTGTATTAAGAGGAAAAGTGTAGGGAGTAGATAAATGACATCCTCAACAGAAGTGGGGAGTCAGAGCTGCCCTGGCGGTGTCCGTCACGTGTCCTCTGCAGCCCTTTCCAGGCCACTGGAGTATTTGGCTAAAACCCCAAGTATGAACGTACCGTATTCAAGGAAACTAAGAAGCAAATGATTCTAAGATGCATCTTATTCCAGAGATATTTAAATGTGAAAAACTGTACGTTCTACAATTCATGCAGTATGGCGGTTTGCTACAAGAGAGGTTTAACATTTTTAAAGGACTCATTTATTTCTAAGAAATAGTTTACAATTCGGAGGCCAACTCTAGATTCATATCCAATACTGAGTATTTTCACAGCTTAAAGCCCTTTTTCCCAATTGCACAAAAATTATTAATAAAGCAAAGGTAAAATGTTCATAGAATTTATGAGTGTTGAATTAGTGGATAATGAGATATCAGTGGATGTAAGCTGAAATTAATGTGATAAGAATTTGGTAATAAATCATCATTTGCATAACTAAACAAATAAATTCAGCCTGTAGACTAAAAATAGAGCCATGTTTAAATTTAAAAAGTAATAACATTTGTTCAATAACAATGTTTGGAGTCCTTAGTTGAACAATTCAGCAGCATTTAGACCCATACTTTGGGTTTTGATTTAAGATGCTGTGCTGAAAATAGAAACTGAAAAGATCTTTTCTAGCCACACTTTAATTAAGCAAAACATTCAAAATTTTTAAAGAAAATTAGTATAAAAGCTATTAAATATAGGAATTTTGACATCAATCAAAAAAGGAAAAGAAATGTTGCCTATCACCTCCAAAGTTATTACTTATTTTCCATGAATAAAAATAGATATGTATCCCCACCTTCCCTTTTTCCAATTATTACCATTAAGTATTTGTTATTATTTTATATAATTCTTGTTTGTGGCCCTTTAAACTTATCTGATCACTTAAAAGCATTACAGTAACTGAATAAGAAGTGGATATGTAAACACATTCTGGACTTTTCCCCAGCTCAGAAGGGTGCTTGTTATTAAATCTACAGCCAAGGAATATGTGATTCTTGTACATTCCTCCGGTCTTCCTCGGAGTTTCTGCCCTTCTCATTTACAGTTACTCTTAACCTTGTGAAAAGACTCCCCGAGGCGTGTTGTAGGAATGGATCTCTTCCAGGCTTCTCAGAGCACAGGTGGCCCTATGAGGACACATCAGAACCAGCAGACGTGCTGTCACTGAGCCCAGGGACATGCCAGAGAGGATGCAGAGAGACCCAAAGGCAAGCATTCGGAGCTCTAGCCCAGGACTTGATGGCGCCTCAATATAGCAGAGGAAACGAGTCTTGCTTCTGCCCAAAGACAAGTATAGTCTGGCTAAGCCTTAACCAACCCCGGACTCTGGTCTGGCCTTCCATGAGATGGCTGTGCCGTTTGGGAGGTTAAAGCGTCATTTCTCATAGACTGTCAGCAACTCCACTGGGAGAGAACTTGGGCCTGGGTGTTGGTGGCAAGGCACACTCCATCCAGATGGCCATCACTTCACAGAGAGGCACCGTCCTATTTGGCAACAACTGTTTCTTCCAGGCTTCAGAGCTCACAACCACCTTTAGATGAATGCCAAGGGATAGCTTCGTCTCAGTCTGAAACTTTGTTTTCTGATGGCTAATCATCTATTCTACCCAGTTTCCGATATAGCTCTAATGATCCTCATTTCTTGATATTCGTGCCCTTGCAGAGTCCCTTCCCACACTGGATGAGGACTGGCCCTGTGTGGGCAATAAAATATGGCGGACGGGATAGCGTGTGACTCCTGAGGCTAGGTCACAAGAGGCATTGGGGCTTCCACCTTGATCTGGATCGCTTGCTCTGGGGGAAGCCAGCTGCCATGTCCTAAGGATGCTCAAGCAGCCCTATGGAGAGGCCCACAAGGAGAGGAACAGAGACCCAGCCAAGAGGCAGCACAGACGTGTTGCCATGTGAGTGAGCCACTTGGACGTGGTTCGTCCAGCCCAGCCATGCCTTCAGATTCCTGCAGCTCCAGCTGACCGCTGACAATGACCACTTTAAAGCTGCAGCCAGATGTCAGCTGAGGCTTCCCTCCAACAATGAGAATTATCCAGCCTAGCTCTTCCTGAATTCTTGGCAAAACAGAAACCGTGAGAAAAAATAAGTGATTATTGTTTTAAGTCACTACATCTTGGGGTGATTTATTACAAATCCCTGGAGTAACTGGAGCACCATCACCGAGTCAACACCAGTCCCCAGCTTCATTTATGCCACAAACTTTCACTGAGCATCTATTATATGCCAGGCCCTGGGCTAGGCTGGGATACACTGGATGCTCTCAATCCCTTGGGAACACAGATGAGTAAATACAAATGGCCACAGAAGATCTTATAACAAAATCCTAAGAGAGTCCAAAAAAGGGGTGATGATTTTCTTTCCTTCGTCAATAAGAACTATTCATTCTTTCAGTAAAATGCATTGCATGCATTCTGGGAACCAGTCACTGTGATCTGTGATAGACACTGGTGCAAACGCTCACTCCTACTCGCAAGGCCAACATCACAGGCTGAGGAGATAACATAGGGGAGGAAAGTGAAGACGGGGTAGCTGAATTTGGCACACTGTGACCTTAGTGAGAGCAGTTTCTGCAGAATGGTGACAAGAGATAATAAATTAGAATAGAAAGAGGAAGCTGAGGCTACTGGGGTAGAATGTTTTCTTCAAAAATGTTAGTGGCTGAGGAAGACAGTAAGGTCAAGAGCTTGGTTCTCCTTCCCGCCTGTACCCCGGGTTCTGCCAGCTCTACTGGTTTCACCCCATGCTGGTCACTGCCTCTTCCTCATGGTCAGCAGACTGAGATCATCGGAAAGGCTGGCTAGCTTTTACTCTGAGAACTTCCTGGGTGGCACAGGCAAAGTCTGCAGGGCTGAGAGGCCGTCCCAGCCACACAGGCCCAGGATCTCTAACTTGTCAGCATCACCCAGTTGACCTAAGGACTGAGACAGTGGACCATGACATCAGGGCAGGGGACACTAGGTACTGGGGTCAAAGCCCACCGCTCCCTCTCGTATGTGATGGGGACAGAGATGGGCACCCTCTTAATCCAGGCACTGTTCTTTTAGCCCCCGTGCCTCTTAGACACTGGTTCTATCTGAAGATCCATCAGGGATCAAACGACCCAGGTGGATTATTCAGGGAGGATATTCCAAGTCTCTGAGAACCCATCCAACATGGGCTCTGGCCAGGCTGAACGCCCGCAGGAGGGCTGGAGGGTCCGCCAGCTGCTGGCTTGTGGGAGCTCCAGGGCGGCTGGGAGAGGGCCCTGGGTAGGGCCAGGGGTGGATCGAGACTACATAACAACTGCGGGACGGTTTCAATTTCCAGCTACGGTCAGGCTGACTGTCAATCTCCCTCGATTACGTGAACACCTTGGTGGGGGACAGGCTCCCTCGGAAGTCCTTCTCTTTACAGTAATCGCTCATTTCAACCCAAGTCCATTTAATGCTGAGTCAGAATTTTGTTCTCAGAGGAAAACTCTATTTCTAAGTTCTTGAAGACACTCCATTGTTGCCCCAGGTATTATTTCTAAACAAAGGCAGCAAATTGCAATGGGGTTGATATTTTTCTTCCTCAGAGCTCTCTATAGTAGGTGATACATTATAGGCATTTTTAAATGCTCGCTAACAAATTATTACATTAATGAACAAACAAGTCTAACCCAGTAGCAGTGTGTTCCTTTAAACTGATATCTATGACTTTCATCAAAATCTGTTAACGAACAGAGTATTAACACAAAGTTAACTCACCGAGCTCCTTATCATTGGGAGCTCTTAGCAGTGCACAGATTTCAACTACAACACATTCACTCACTGATTGTAATGACATGATATCTCTAGCTGTCTTTGCCATTACGAAAACACAGAAAGGGGTGATTTTTTGTTTTGAGTTTCAAAAGTGTAACAAAAATTAAATGAGACAAACATTTAATTGTGTCTGTGCTATAGGTTCAATCATTCAGAAATCCTTGGGGGGATCACAGACAGAGCCCAGTCTGATCCCAAGTACATGAACCACAACTGCCAAATATAAAAAAAATAGATGCATTTTTTAACTTCAAAATAATTATTAAGTCATCTTGTCATTTTTCCTCCCAAAGTAATGGCATGACTCACTGGTTACGACCAGCTCTTCTATTCATGTAACGCTGCATGTAGCAATCCATTTAAGTGGAAACTTTCCCCTCTAATTTCTTCTTTTATATTTTGTAAAATAGAAGGAACAAAAAAACTCAGAGTCTAATAGATTTCTGGGCTTGCACTTGGGAGTCGTGGGAATCTATATGGAATAAATCCCAAGAGGGCAGTTTCAAGGTTCTACCTTAATAAGTAAAATGCCATTCCTAGGAATTTATAGTAGAAACCAATCAGCTGCACTGTCTTTAATCCCTGATGTGAAGGGAGTTTCTCAAGGAATATTAATTGATGGTGACTGAGACTATTACATGAAATGTTTTAAGGTGAGGAGAAGCAAACCTGGGTAAATTCAATAGAGGAAATTGATCAAGAAGCATTAATTCCACTTCAGAAGAATATAAATACTCTAACAGTTGTACAGTTTGGTGACAAATCCAGAGGTGAAGACTGAGGGGGAAAATAGAATTTTGCAATCTCCCTCCAGCCAAGACCTAAGGGACCTTGCTATAATTCCTCCTGTTCTTCTTCCAGCACTGTCAACCTCTCCCTCTTTACTGGCTTACACACACACCCACACACACACATGCACACATGCACACTCACACACACGCACACACACAGATCTTCCCCAGCTTAAAAAACAGTAAATTGACCAGATACTGCTATAGCTACTATCCTAGTTTTTACCTTCCACTCATTACCAAACCTCTCCACAAATGACAAATGATCTACATGCTTCCACATCCTCATGATTCACTCCCTCCAAAACTGTATTCCATTCCCTACCACTCCATTGAAACTGGAAGAAGTTACTGCATAAGCTTCGTAATTTCTGTGACGTGTCACTCTGCTTGCTGTATTTACCTCTTGGGTGACCTGCTCCATCTTTAACCATGTTCAGGATCCCACCCTGTTCTGACTCTCCTTATACCACCTCCCAATCTTTCCTTAGTTCTCATTTCCTTGGATACCAACTTATTTCTCTCTGTACTGACTCCTTTGAAAAAGTCATCAGTTGTAACAATATCAACTCTCAAAATCTAACCTCTCTGCTGATGGGCACCATCCTATACCTTCAGTCTCATCCTCTCGTGGGGGTTCTATTGCTGGCCCCAAAGTCTGGAAATAAATCTTGTTACTTAATGTTTTCACAGGTTGAACTCTCTTGATCACTTCTTGAGTAAGTTAAAGGTTTGTTAGTGAAAACCAGAGACACGAATCTTCCAGGGAAATATATGACATGTATACGTGCATTGATGGAAATGCTGCATTTTGTGCAACATTCACTGCCATTTTGCATTGAACATGCACTGCTCAGGAGAAGCAACATGATGAATACATCATTGAATGCTACTGTATGCACTACAATACCCTAAATGATTTATTATGCATATTTGCTTATGTTTCCAGACCTTATGGTCATCCTATACTGTACCTTTGAATGATTACGATATAATTCCTATGCGTTACTTCCCACCATCTCAAGGTCTCAATGACATTTATTTGAAGAGCAAGCGTTGGGTAGCAGGTGCTGGACCAGGGGCTGGGACACAAAGATGAATGGCCCATAAGCCCTGTTCAAGATACCGTACTCCACACTCATGACCTTTCTCTTCTGAAACCAGAGGCTTTCCTAACTTCTCTGCCATTCTCTTAGTCACCCAAGTTGGGGTCTTCCCTGGTGGTCCCGTGGTACAGAACCCACCTTCCAATGCAAGGGATGCACGTTTGATCCCTGGTCAGGGAAGTAAGATCCCACATGCCGCGGGGCAACAAAGCCCACGTGCCACAACTACTGAGCTCGAGTGCCTCAATGAGAGAGCCCGCATGCGGCAAACTACAGAGCCCACGTGCCCTGGAGCCCGCGCGCCACAACTAGAGAGAGAAAAACCCACACGTCACAACTAGAGAGAAGCCCGCGCACTACAACAAAGAGCCCGTGAGCTGCAACTAAGATCCGACACAGCCAAATAAGTAAATAAATAAATATTTTTTAAAAAATCACCCAAGTTAAAAATCTTGGCATTATCCTTGATTAGTTCTTCCTCTTTATTTCTCATACTGGTAAATCTTCAATATTGGGTTCATTTCTTCTTTTTCTTTATAGTGGTTGTCCTAACTGTTCCTTTATGTTTCCATAGCCCATTGTCACAACGCTAGTTTAAGCTCCTGACACTGCAAACCTGGATTACTTTGATAGTCTCCCAATTGGTCTTTGTGGTTCTACCCTCTCCCCTTCTTCTAACCCATGGAGTATATCATTGCCAGAATTGTCATCCATAAGAGTCCATTTAAAGATCCTAATTCCTTGCTCATCTGGATGGGTGCTTGCCTTTGCTGATCTGTCTTTATCTCCCATTCAAACTGATGATTGCTTACTCTTGGCCCATTTGTCTTCTCATGGGCACCTTGGCTTAGGCAAAGAATTTTTAGGTGTGAAACCAAAAGCAAAATTCATAAAACTTTTAAAAAGTCATAAATTGTTTTTGATCAAACTTTAAAACTTGGCTCTGCAAATGATACGGCTAAGAGAATGAAAAGACAAGCTATAGATTGGGAAAAAATATTAGCCAGTCATATATCCAGAAAAAAAAAGGACTTGTGTCCAGAACATACATTAAAAAAAAACACCTCAAAATTCAACAATAAGGAAACAAACACAATTTTTTAAATCGGCAATATACTTGAAGAGGCACTGTACCGGAGAAAATATACAGATGGCCAAAAGGCATATAAGCACATGAAAAAATGCCCCATATCGTTAGCCATTTATGGAACTGCAAGAATGGCTAAAACAAACAAACGAAAAAACACTGACAATACCAAGTGCTGATGAGGATGCAGAGCAGCTGGAACTCTCAAGTATTGCTAGGAGGAATCCAAAATGATACAGATGCTCTGGAACAGGTTGGCAGTTTCTTATAAAGTTAAAAATACACATACCGGGCTTCCCTGGTGGCGCAGTGGTTAAGAATCCTCCTGCCAATGCAGGGGACACAGGTTCGATCCCTGGTCCGGGAAGATCCCACATGCCACGGGGCAACTAAGCCCATGGGCCACAACTACTGAACCCCGCGTGCCTAGAGCCCGTGCTCCGCAACAAGAGAAGCCACTGCGATGAGAAGCCCGTGCACCGCAACGAAGAGTAGCCCCCGCTCGTCGCAACTAGAGAAAGCCCGCACGCAGCAGCAGAGACCCAACGCAGCCAAAAAAACCATGAACCTAATCCTAATGAATGTGTTTAGTAAAAACTATTCTTATAGCAGTTAAAAATCTTATAGTCCTCTCTTAAAGGATAGTTTCTTTGTAAATATATTTAGTGCCTTTTATATTGAGATAAGGAATGCAAATGTTCAATAAACACTTTCTGAGTAACTACAAAAATACAGCAAATGATATTTGTAATATTTATTTGCAAAATGCAAGATACTTATGAGGTTTTTTTTGATACTTATGAGTTTTAAATGATAATTATGAGACAGAAACAACGTGCACAGTACTAGGTAATAAAAATAATTATGATAGTGGTTATAATAGCTATGAATTAAAAGATCAATTGTAGGTATAATGACCATGATATTAGTTAATATAAAATTTTATTTTAAATGTTCAGTGAGGATACAGACTGTAAAGAAAACCTGTACATGTTTGAGGATGTGCCGCTGTGGAGAAATGCCAGGTGATACAGATAGCAGAAAAATCTCTACGAATTTGCTTATACAGGTCTTCCCAACACAGAGGCTTGCACAGAGTTGAAAATCACAGATCAGCCTTGATTCCCCAAAAGAAGATATCAAGTTTTTCATAAAAACTCAATATACACTTTATATCTCTAATATGCCTTACTCTCTGTAAGACATTCAGTATGTATTTATTGAATACATTTGAATTAATCTACTGCAGCACATATAAAGCTAAGTAAACAATACAAATTGAATTTGTGAGAAAAAAAAAAAAAAGAAGCCCTGATGTGCAGGGAGATAGGACATCACCATGGTGACTGCATTCTAGATGCCAAGAACCTTCCACAGTCTTCCTGGTCTGCATGTAAAAGAGACATGGATATGACTCTTCTTCAGGACAGTCCAGGGAAACTACAACCAAACCTGCCTGCTCTGAACTGGACATGTGACTGATGGAAGCCAGTTACGAGTCTGCTCGCCAATGTACAGCAGCGGTGAGCTGGGTTTACGGAATCTGCATGTGCGTGCAGTGTGTGTGCATGCAGCTGAAGATTTTTGTTAGTACAACTGTTACAAGTCAAAGATTTGGCTCAGGGATGTAGAGAACTTAAAAGAATGCCACTTCTTCGTCGCTCATGACAAAAAACTGTCAAAACGGGTGCAAGTCCATCATTTTTCTTGAACTCATCAGAGAGCTGAGGTTGCAGGACACCCAACCAGCCCCAAATCTAGGGAGAGACAGGCTTCTGCAGGGAGGGGCGAGCCATGGCCACCTGCTTCCCCAGGGCAGACACAACAGACCCTCAGCCAGACCAGTTAACAGACAGGCAGAGGCTGAACATGGGGTGGTGGGAGACGTGGAGCCCCTGAAAACTGGAGGTGGACGGCGTGCACCTTTGCTCTCCACGTGTGCTCTTCTCCACGAACCCCACCCAGAGGGGACTGAGAACGCGTCCCTGGCTGCCAGGAGAGCAGCCTCTCCTGGAGGGGTCAGCCCGCCCCACCCGGACACTGCTTCCTCATGTCACCTGTGCAACAAAAGCCTTAAGGTCTAAGAGAGGCAGGGAACAAACGCTGTCACCCTTAGGACACGGGTGGAAACCTGGTGCAGCTGAGAAAGGGAACAGAAAATAATCCTTGCACCCCTAGTTTCAGTTCGCCTTGGACGGACAGGGGACTTTCAGCACTGAAACTGGGGAAGTCCCTGCAAACGGGGAGGAGGCAGTTACGCTAAGCCCAGCGAGGCTCTAGAATCCCTCTTGGGTGAAGGACCTCAGTGTGACTGAGGGCAGGACAGGAGCACAGCGAAGACCACAGCCCCAGACACGGTGCCTGCCTGACAAGGAGGCTTCACAACACCCTTCCCACCCTCTTCCACCCCCAGGCTCACAGCCCGAGTGACAGGTGGCGGGGATGCTGCTGGAAGAGGGCCTGCAGCTGCAGACAGACCCTCCCAGAGGTGCAGTGCAAAGGGGGAGACTACAGCAGAGGGCGGAGAAGACATGGAGAAAAAGTAGCAGCGAACTCTTCCCCAGCTGAAACACAAGGAGTCGCTGAAGGGATCTGATGCGTGCGGCGCACCAAAGAGGAAAGCTCAGACTCCTCCAATCCCAACTCGAATGCACACACTGAAATTCTAGTTGAAGGACAGGTGTGTGCATTCCGAGGCATAAAAACGATTTTTCTCACCTCTAGTGTCCTCTACACGGTGTCTGGCTTTCAACAAAAAATTATGAGGCATGCAAAAAGGTGAGAAAACACGACACACCGTCAAAACATAAGGCAATCAACAGAACCAGATTCAGATATGCAGAAAGGTGAGAACTACCTGACAGGGGATTTAAAATAAGTGAGTAACGTGATAAAGCTCTAGTGGAAGAGGAGGACAGTAAGCGAGACCAGAGGGGTAATTTCAGCAGAGAGATGAGAATTATAAGAAAGAATCAATGCAACTGAAATGCACAACGAAACCACAGTAACAGAGGAAAAGAATGCCTTCAATGGGCTCATCAGCAAACTTAACAGAAAACCAGTGAACTTGATGAGTGGTTAGTAGAAATTACCTAAACTGAAACACGAAGAGGGAAATACATGTTGAATCTCCTAGGTATTTAGCCAGGAGAGTTGGAAACTTGTGTCCACACCAACACCTCTCCTATCTGTATTCATAATCACCCCAAATAATTTCCAGCCCATGAACAGAACAAGGCGTGGTACACCCACGTTCCGGAAACCTGCTCAGCAATGAAAAGGACTGAACTATTCACATTGGCAACAACACCAATGACTCTCACATATATGTGCCAAGTGAAAGTAACCAGACCCCAAAGGCCATACAGTATATGACTAATTAAGTAACTGGAAATAGCCCAAATAGAGAAAGAAAATAGAAGCATGGCTGCCAGGGACTGGAGTGGTTGTCTGCAAATAGGTAGCCTGAGGGGACTTTGCGGAAGAGAATTACGCTGTCTCACGGCTGCGGTGGTATGTACATGGATCGAACCATTTGCCAAAACCCAGAGAGTTCTACACCACAACAAGTGAATTTTACTCTAAACCAAAAGAGACCAGGATGTGGGAGGGCACCCCCAAATGGAATACAAACTCTAACAAATGCTGCTCACCTAACCTATGAATATGTCACATCACCACCTAACACGGGGGGGAAGGAAAGACCCAACCCAATAACTTTGGAAAGCAGTATTTTGATTGATGGTATTAAGGCTAAAGACAAAAGCTGTTGTACAGATTTGCCGTACTCTAGTTAGTAAATGTGCTCCTTACAGAGATAGGAGTTAGCAATTCTGCACATACTTGTGTGAGCTAGAGTGAACAAAAAAGTAAATATACTGTAAACCCTGAGAGCCAAGTTTCCAAATGTCAGAGAAAGAATAAACCCCGTCGTATTGGTATTGGATTGAAATTGGATTGGAAAGGTAGAAAGATAGATAGATAGATAGATAGATGATAGATAGATAGATAGATAGATAGATAGACTGATATATTATATACAGGCCAATAAAGATATAAACATAAATGTGTTTATTTACACATGCATAAATGCGTATCTTCATTATAAGTGTGCATGTGGGGTTAATATTATACATATTACGTATATACACATGTATATATGTACATACATATTATCTATTTTTTGTTGATTCAAATTCATGTGTCTCTTTAACTCCAGCTCAGTGCCACCTCCTCCATGAAGCTTCTCAGTTATAACTTTGTAGATTCCATGTCACTTTATAGCTCTTATAGCACTGATCAGATATGTCTTGTACTTTTGTTCATATCTTACATGTCCTTCCAGAGAGCAAACTCTGAAACGTCTTGCTGGACTTTTATCTTTTATGACACCCATGATCTCTTAAATGATACAGGTCCTCAGAAAATTTCTTGAATGGAATTCAACGCAGAGATGTCTATACGCCAATCTGAATGTCTAGGAATCAACGTGCCCTTGGGGTAATAGCTGTCTTTGAGCTAGACTGCCCAGGGCCTTAGAAAGTCCAAAGATATTCTCTAGGCTTCAGTCCTGGGCCCTCAATTCTTCCCATTCTCTTCAAAACCATCTGGTACCGACGGCCATGGAATGAAAAGGCAATCCTGATGACCCTGAATGTACACATGCAGCCTTAACTTCTCCCCATCCTCCTGTGCCCCCTCCCCATCCCTCGCTCCTCACCCACCTCCACTGCACCAGGAGGGCCTTGCCAGCTCTCTTCCAGTTCTCCCCAGTGACCCCCTCTTGTCCACCACTGCCAGAGTCTTTCCCTGAAACTTCTGAAGGCTTTGGGGATGATCATCCTGTTTTACACTCTTTATTTCATTTCAACTCATTCTGCATGAAGCAGTTACAAGGATTATTTAAAATCTAAATCGTATGATGCATTGGTTGAAAATTCTTCAGTAGCTTCCCATCGTGCTTAGAACAAAATCCAGTCACTTTATTTACTTATTTGCTTATTTATTTATTTTTTGTCCTCAAGTTTCTGCACACAACTACATGCCCAGTCCTGAGCCTCCTGTCGGTTCTCAAACTCAGCTGCCTCTTCCCTTCTTTAGGGCTTCTGCATCCTCAGTACTTCTGCTAGAGCACAGCTTCTTAAATTGTCTGCAGTAAAAGATCAGATCTCTTCCACCCCCCCCCCAGTCTATCACGGAATTATACTTTGTAAAATATGGTAAAAATCAAATACCAGAAAAAAATTTTAAAGACATGTTTTATTTTTAGGTTGAACAGACATCAAGGTAGTCTATCAAATTTCTATAAATGTTTTCGAATGGTTATTCTCAATTTCTGTACAGATCTCATTAGGGTTCAAGAACAGTTTGCCGACGTGGGCTACTGAGTCACTCTGTGTATGACTGGTCCCATCTGCTCTTTAAGGTCATGGCTTAAATGTCACTTCCTCCAAGAATCTGCCCTGACCATGCTAACTAGGTCCACCTCCCTCTATAACATTTTCTATCACTGCATCCTATTTGTTTCATTCATAACACTTATCTAAATTACACACACACACACACACACACACACACACATTTCTCTGCTTACTTTGTCCCCTGCCTCTTCCTCGTAAACTCCATATGGCAGGGACTGTGGCCATTCTTTTTTCACTAATGCATACCAATTGCAAAGTCAAAAATGTCAAATTCTATTGGAGACTAATGAATTTCTCGGAGACTTTACTGTGCTAATATGAACTGTGCAATTCCAAGGGAGGGTTATAAAGTACAGAGTTTCCCAAACTCATTTGACCAATAGACCCTTTCTTAAGATGTATTCTGTAGAGTACATTGTACAAAACAATGACCTAAAGAAACACCCAGAAATGTTGTATATGCTGACACTACTTTCACCAGGTTATAAAGTTTAAGTTGCACTGATATTTAAACTTAATCTGCCATCATTATTTCATGGGTGGAGAAAGTAGAGAATTGCAATCATGCCACAGACTTGGGGGGATAGGGGTGTGTGACCCTCATTTGCCCATTTTGCTCTCAGCTTCCCTTCTACCTTTTCGTATTCTGGGGATGAAACACTTACAATTAAATTTCCCTGACTTCTCAGCCAGATGACTTCTCTGGATGGGCTCTTCCAAAAAGAGGGGCTAGAAGGAGACTGGGAAAGCTGAAGGAAAAGGAAACTTCTTTTAATTCTGTTTCTGACAGCAGTGAGTGGCCTCGGGCTTCCCTTGCCTTGTGAATGATGGCTGGGGGCTGCAGCTCTGGCACCGTCCACAGGTCCAACAGCACAAATCAGCCGGCCAGCTGTGCCCTCCTCAGCCTTCTACAGCCGCAGCAGTTGCGGGGTAGCGACAACGGGTTTTGCAGTGGCGTGGCTTCTGGCCTTCAGCAGTGTCCGCTGCGAGCATCCTGCCGGGTCTGGCAGCACTGCCTCCTCCCTTGTGTCCCCCCAGCCAGGGCCGGGAGTGACTTGTGTCACCACTGACTCTTCATTAGCCTGCCTTCGGCCTCTGCTCCATCAGACCTTCCAACACTGTTGACACCGATACCCTGTGTGAAATCCCCTCCATTTGAAACATCTAGAGTGAGCTGTAACACTGATTGATACGGGGTCAGAATGGGAAAAGGTGATTCTATCTTCCAAACTGTTGGGAAGCAAATATCTTGAATAATATCTCCCAAACTTAGAAAGAACTTTAAGTCTGAAAAATGAAGCAGGCAACCCCATAAAGTGCAATTATGAAGTTTATCATGGAGAACTACATAGGGGCAGGATTGGGCAGACGATGACCCAGAGGCATTTGCAGCTGCAGTCCCTGCACCTTCAAAAAGGGGTACAGGAGGACTTAAAGGGACCAAAGCTAAAATCAGAATCTGTCTACTAGGGAGAAGTTCCCGTGTCTGCACCAACGGGAAGAGGGGCTCTTCCTCTTCCTGGGGGTTCTCATGATTATTAACCATCTGAGTCAGCAAAAGGCACTCTTCCAGTTTTCATATCAGATGAGGGCAGAGGTAAAGGTTGATGGGGAACTCATCTGGCCTTGGTTCATCCCTTGTGAGTTAGGCTAAAGCTCAGTCATGCAGAGGGGGTGCGGGTGTGACTGGGGGCTAAGACGGAGCTGACAAAATGCAGTCAGTGTGGCTCAGCCACACACAAACAGATGGCATGAGGGTAGAGGAGTGTCACCTGTTCTGCCTGATGTCAGTATGAGTCAGGAAGTAAACATTATGAGAAACTTCCAGAGCAAAACTGAACAATGAATCATGGGAACAAAACAGTGAGTGGAAACAGGAGCCCAGGATTCTAATCCCCATCAATCACGGAGTGACTTTTGCAGTCACTTCACCATTCTCCCTGCTTGTTCCAACACCAAGGGGTGCACAGAGGCCCATAGCCACCCGCCCACCATCTCTGTCAAGCCCCCCAGAGCCACCCCAGATAAGTGATCTAAGTAAATGCCACGTGTTCACCCTGCCAATGCAGCTTCAGGACAGGGCTCCTAGTTCCCAACTCTCTCTCCAACTGGACTATCGCCCAAAAGCGCAAGTAGAAAAGCTGGAGTTGCCTCTACTCAACATCTATTAAGTCCTTCTTTTGTGAAGCAGTGGGCAGGGATACAACAAGCTCACTTAATGATATGTGGGAGACAATGATGTGTACAAACAACAGGGAAGCTCTGAGTGAAACAAGACCTATCACTATCACAGAGGGAAGAATAAAGGCAACAAGGACTGGCAAGAGGGAGCAATGAATTCTGTGGGGATCCTTCCAAAGGCTTCGCAGACAATTCATTGCATGCAGTGGAGCACAGGGTTCACGGGCCAGAAGGGTGGAGGGGGAGTCTGACTGAGTTGGACAGTCAGAGGCCAGACCCACAGTACTATCCTTTATGGCACTAGGAAGCTACGTGAGGCTTTTAAACTAAAGAGGAAAAGAAAAAAAAAAAAAAGACACTAAAAAGGGATGTGAAAGAGTTTTAAAACTTGAAATATATAAATATAGGAATAATGTTACTTAAAGAAGAAAACACTGAGCATTTAATGCTATTCTTATGCATCTGCTACACTTAAGAGTATATGTACGGTATCCCACCAGTAGGATGCCCGAGATATAATCAGCAAAAGGACTGTCCCATGACAATGACACAACCAGGTCAACTGAAGTATTGTTGGAAAGAAATCATTATGCTGAAAGACTAAAAATGCAGTTGTAAGAATTTAATGTCTCTTTGAACAATCTAGAGTGAAAACAATATTTTTTAAGCTTCCAGATGTTACTGATTTCGAAGGACACTGAGAAATGATAATAGTTTATGGATATAAAGAAGCTGGAAATGTGATTCAATATTGCATAATAAGAAGTAAATTACAGAAATATATTCTGAACTGATTGAATTCCTGCATGTTCCATGATCAGGTAAGAAACGGTAATGGCACAGAGACTTAGAATGCCATTACATGGGAAATTAGTTATGAGCTTTCAAAGGGAAATGGTTGAAACACTGATAAAGTCAGCACTCTTCTGAGCTATATATAAATGAGGATGTAAATGAGGAACTCTAATCTAGGTGAGGAAATTCTAAACCCTCTCAAACAACCTTAGGATAAACTGCGCCCAAAATATCTCATTTACCTTTGATTAGCACTTTATCAAAAAGATGGAGACAAGCTGAATGGGGAACTAAGAAAAGCAGCTTAGTATTGAGGAAATTGATTTATGAAAAATATTATAGGAACAAAATATGTGCAACTTTGCAAAGAGATGACTAAGGAATTATGACAGTCTATAAATATTTGAAAAGTATAAACATCCAGTAGGGGAGGGATTATTTAGCATGTTATAAAGAGCTATAATTACGGTTTATGGAATGAAATTAGACAACCAAGATTTAAAGCATTTGAAGCCAGTTTCCTTGGGATACTGGAGAAGTGTATTTGAAAAGGTAAATAGTGTGGCCTTTTGGGACATCTGAATGCTTTTGTCTGCTTTGGTTGTTTGTTTCTTTAAAAATATAATCAATGTCATTTAGAGAGATAGGCATAAATCTCTTCATAAGTATATTTCATTATTTTATTTATTTTGCACACTCCCTTATTCTAAAAGAAGATCAGGTGGCTCACTCAATTGTTTGGCAATAGAATACAGAAGACATAAACAGAATCCATTAACTTCTTCCCCAATCAAATGTTAATCCTTTCCACTAGATCTACTTACTAGCAATGAACAAAACTCACTAACTGGAATTTTGCCTAAACATTACTAAGGGATTGTAAAATCACTGATCTAGACTAATTGGAGTTATGTACCTAACTGAGGTAAAGACAAATGCCGGCTGCTTTTCGTTGAAAAGAATGAAGACTTGATTCGCGCTTGACACTGATTACTGCCTCTTTCTTGAATTGTTCCCGTCCCTGTGAAAGACTTAAATATGCAGCCACAACGACTTTGCAGTGCCAGGTTCCATATCTTATCCTGGACGTCCTGCGGTCTCCTCCCACTCAACAGGCTCCAGATCAAATTCATTTGACAAACAAAATTAAGTGTGCTGCTCATTTTGTGTGTGCTGGTCCTGTGGCACCCAGTGAGAGATAAAACCATGACCGTGAAAGAATCCCTAGGGGAGGAGCCCTGGATCTTATCCCCCCCATCATGAGCCATTTCCCAGTTTTAACCTACATCATTCTGTTATAAACACTATCTAAGGCTGGGTTCCCAAAAAGTACATGATTTGCTGAGACCGTGGTTCATGATTTATTGAGACAGCATCTTTGGATAAAAGGAGTAAGCGAGATACGGCGGATGAAGGAGCTATGCGATAAGGCTGTGGCACCAGGTGGAGCCCAGCTGCGGCCTGATCTGTAGGGAGCTCTGGAGCATTCATTGTGCCAGTGAGTTGATCCCACCCTGAGGCCACAAGGACTGAGTTCTGGATGTGCACGTCATTTATCACTGACCATGGGCTGCTGTCTCCCCGAGAGCACAGCATGCCCCCTCTCAACGTTTATGCTCCCTTTCTTTTAGCAGATGGCAATCTTCTGGAGAAGAAGGCAACTGCAAGTAGTTATAGCCAGCTCTCAGAGCAACTGGGCACGGATGTATTGATATTATCCGATGTAGGGGACCTGACTGGCCACCAGCCATGCCCGCTATAAACATCACCACTGCCCAGCCACTTAGGGTCACAACTCCTATTCCTATCAAGCCATACTGGAGTAGTCACTGAATCTTGAAAAGTCTTCCTGTGCACTTTGTTTCCTGTGTTCTTCCCTTCTTGTTTTTTCCCAGCCACCACTCAAAGCCATCCGAGTTCTTATGGACTCACACTTAAGCTTCAATCACATTTTCCCAGTAGTCTCTAGATTTGCAGAGGCAAAAAGTTATCATTGGTGGGCAGAGCCATGAGGTGGGGATGAAGTGTCCTGGAAAGCACAAGCTCTCATGAAATCACAGCCATCAGTCAGCTCCAGACGTGGGAAACTGCACCCAGCACTGCAGATCTTCTGATATTTTAAGTCAGAAACCCAAGATTTTCGTGAAGTCTTCTAAATTTCATATGGGGTAAGTGATCTCAGGTTGTTTTGTTTTTACGTTGTATGTGAGGTAAAAAAAGAAAAAACGTATCTGCTGGTCAAATGGACCCACCATAGCCATTTTGCAAATTCTGGCCAAAAGCCCAGGAGAAGAGATGACATTTAAATTGACAACTATAGTTCAAAGTGAAGGGAGATAAACATTTCAAAGGAGACCCAGGTAAAGTACTGCAGAGGTTCAGGAGAAAGGAACCAGACCCTGAGCCTTCCTGAATAAGGATCTTGTCTTTATTAGGGTTTCCATCTCCGGTTTCCAGCACAGTGCATGGAAAAAATCCTAAACAAATGTTGAGATGAATAAATGAACGAAGGAGCACACAAGGGAACGTACACCTCTGTATGTCCTTGAGAGGGAAAGGAGCGATGCTACAGTCCACGACCAAGCGGCCATCCCAGCACCCGCCAAGCACCATGCTGACACTGTCACACAGTCCTCTGGCAGTTCTGTCATCCGGGGTCACTTAGAAGCCCCCCAAACTCTCCTCCTCCTCTCAGCCTCACTTCTAGTACAGAAAGCACGGGTCAGTGCAGTGTTGCTGGATGCTGCTCCGAGCCTGCCAGCAACAGCAGCAAACAAAGAAGACACTGGAATTTGTCTCCAATCGCAGACTTGGGTCAGGTCCATTTGTGGCGCACGGCAGAGGCACCCACCACTGCTCACCTCCGTCTCCACAGAAGTGCCCTGCATCTCCCAGCACACCCCAGCGTGGGGAGCCCTTGGTTTTCCTGCCTGAGAATCCTGACTCCAGACCTTCTTAGAGGACCTGAGTCAACAGCTGCTCTTGGAGCCACTGCAAACGAATGGTGACTTTGGACCGAAGTTCAGCATCACCTCTCCTCCTGAGTCAGCACCATCCTCCAAGTCCCCCAGATGCCTGTAGAAGGGACCTGAGCAGCCAAACGTCCTCCTAGAAAAGCTGAGCGGAGCTGAGGCCAGGAAAGCACCGTGGCCAGTTGGCCGCTTCCAGTAATCTCAAGCCCTTTTCCAGAACAATCCACGTTCTCATGCATCTTTCCCATCACAGTGGAGCAGTTCCACAGCAGTGAGCAATCCAATGTTTCTCTGCCCGAATTGGCATCTACGCACGAGGCTTCTTCACCCAGTGGGCCCATCTCTTTGTTGTCTGGACCTACTTCCCTAGAATGCTTCTCTACTGCCAGCTAAGACTGAGTTTAAATAGGAGAGAATCCCTACATTCTGGAATCCTCAATTGCCCCAGCTTTAGAAGGGGGCATTCAGGGCTTTCCTCTAGCCCCAAGTGAGATTAATAAATCCTGAAAGATTATTCAAAATGCAGCTTACAACCCTCTTGCCTCTTGCTTTGCATTAAAAAAATAATAGGTTTAGTTCATTATACAATTGAAATTCTTTTCACTATTTACAGAAGTTGCTTTTGACGAATTAGTCTTCTACTAATTGGCCTGCCTCTGCCTTCCTCCCCTTGCGCTCCCAGAAAATACCTATTCACCTTTTGCACCACCTGGCAAAACCCCATCTTGGGGAAAAGAATTTGAAAAAGAATAGATACATGTATATGTATAACTGAATCACTTTGCTGTACACCTGAAACTAACACAACATTGTTAATCAATTATACTCCAATACAAAATAAAAATTAAAAAAAAAAAATCCCATCTTGGATGAAGCCAACCCTCCACCTGCCTGGCCTCTGCCCTGGATTGCTGCGCTGAAAAACAAAGTCACGCAACAGAAACAAACCGAGTGCCAGAGCGCTTCCTTCTTCTCTTTCCACCGACAGGGGCAGACCTCTTCCTTCCTTCACAGGAATGAGAAGCCGTCGGTCAGGCACTTCCCCAAATTCCAGCCCCAATGCATCCAACCATAAGTACATCACCTGCCCCTGCCCCCTCCTTCGTCCTGCTGTGTTGGGGGGAAGTGCCCTCTTCTGAGGAATCGCTCCCTGCTCTCTGGAGTCTTCCCTTCCACATCCTTCCTCTCCAACCGCTCCCTCGTCACGGCCACCTTCCCATCAGTCTTTGAAGACGAACATGTCCTCCTCGCTCTATACCTGAGCACCTGAGGGACCTTTGATCTGGTGTCACTGTTGGGTTGCTACCCACCTCCTTTCCTCTCCTTCACCCCCAGCTTCGGCACCCCCCAAGCCTGCCGCCACTGTGCCTCACCTTCCTAGGCCACACACCGCTCTCTGGCTCCAGCCCCCATCAACCTCTGTGTCACCAGACCCAGTGGGAGAATCCATCCCCACCGGGCTTGCTTGACCTCTGCAGCATCAGATACAGCTGCTCTCATGCTGGCCCTGCGGCTTCCCGGTGACAGACGCCTTCCTCTTTTGCCCTCCCGCGCCCCTTTTTGTGCCTTCCTTTTAACTTTTGATTTGCCTTGGGATCCTATCCTGGTATCTCTCTTCACTTTTCACTGCACTTTATCTCAAAGTAACTTATGAGTTCTTGTGATTTAATTTGCCATCTGTATGCTGATAGCTTTTGAAATACTTTTGTATTTATTTTTTCTAACAGTGAGACATGCACAGGAAATCAAACAGTTCTGAAAGTTTAAGAAAATTCTCTGCTCTCTTTCATAACTCTCACCCAGAGCCCCACAGATCAGAAGCACCCTCTTTATTTATGTTGGTTATCTCCATCACTCTAAATAGTATCATTTTATTCCTAAGTCATGATTTATCACATTTAGACAATTTCCCAATGTGAAAGGCGAAAATAAGGCTCACTGAACCCTCATTTCTTTCTCCTCTTCACTTTTGTATCCATCATTTTTAATCACTATTTCCTATCGGTTATCCTTGTAGCTTTAAGTAATAAGAATTAAATCTCTAAATTTTTTCCATCAAACTTCAACGGTATTTCTTAACTCCCCATTCTGTAAGATAAGAAGATGAGTGGTCCTATCTTCCCTTCCCCTCCCCCTTCCACCTCCCATCTTGCACCAACTACACTGGACTACACGTTTTAACCTTTCCACCATAACCAAATCTCTTGCTTCATTTATAGCTTCACGCTAAAGGATGGAGACCAAAAAACAAACATTATATTACCATTACTCTGTAAATATTGTTCACAGTTGAGCCAAATAGTGTGCTGGAATTTTACTTCTCCAATTTCAGGACCCCTATGCCACTGCTGGACAATCCCAAGCATCAAGGTCAGATGGATTACTGACCCAATTACTTAAAATTATGCAACATTAGGTGACTAGACCTTTGGGGTTGATCACTTTGTAGTGTATACTGATGTCAAATTAACGTTGTACACCTGAAATTTATATAATATTACCTACCAATTTTACCTCAATTGAAAAAATTATGCAACATTCTAATTTCCTTCATTTTTAAATAATGACTTTCCTATGTATCTTTGCCTAAAATTTTGAATTGCTTTCTTGATTCCTTGCATCACTTGCCTTGATCGTCTCCTTCACATTTTCAGACTCGACCTCCTATTAGTCCAGGCACTCCGTTTGTCCCCAGACCTCCACTCTCCTGTTCAGATCTGGCCGGCTTTGTCTTTAGTCTCCTGCATACCTGTTATCCCAGAACTTCGCTTTCTTGTCCTTCCGTGAAATCAGTCTCCCGAGACTGTCTTCCTTTTTCTTGGTTATGCCTTTGTTTTCCTGAAGTATACATTCTCAGGTAACTTCTTTCAAAAAGGTATGTATGGGGCAAATGATCTGATTCTCTCCGTGTCGGAATGTCTGGTTTGGTTTGCTTTGCTTTCGCCCTTGCCCGGGAGTGTGGCCGAGTGTCATCTTCGAAGGCATCCCTCCTCTGCCTTCTAGCCTCCGGGGCTGCGGATGTCAGACCGATTCTCGCTCCTTTCTACATCAATTTTTCCCAAATGAAGCTCTTATAATCTTTCTTTATCTGGTGCTTCGAAGTTTCATGCTGATATGTCTAAAGAACCGTCTTCTTCGTTCATTTTCCAGCAGGTCCTGGAAGGCTCCTGGGGCTGCAGATGGCTCAGTTCACTCCCGGCGCTGGCCCGGTGGGCCAGAGCCATTCCCCTACACCAGTCTGATCCTCCTCCCAAGAGGCGCCGCCGCACTGTGATTCAGAGGAGGAGCGAGCCACGGCATCTGGGAGCGCTGCGGTGTGCCTGATGGGTGGTGTGACCACGCTCCTGACAGAGGTGCTGGAACCGGGAATCGCGCCGGCAGCACGGGTACTTCTCATTCTGGGCGCCACCTGGCCCCGCGATCCCGCGAGAACTCCCGCCATCCCGCGAGAACTCCTGCCATCCCGCGAGAACTCCCGCCATCCCGCGAGAACTCCCACCATCCCGCGAGAACTCCCACGATCCCGGGAGATCTGGCTTCTCTCGAGGAGAGTGTTCCTGCTGCCGCCCCAGGGGTGACACCAGTATCCTCTGAAGTCTCCTGTCTTGGACTGGATTTCCCAGGACACGGCACCTGGGGAAAAGCTTACTGCTGGGGAGTGTTTTGCCAGAGAAGCAGGGAAAGAAGACGGCGTGTGGCGAGCAAGTTGGGGGAGCATGACTGAGAAGGCCGCAGCCACTCGCAAAGCTGACGGCTGGGACCTACGGGACATCTGCACCGAAGAAGCGTGAAGCTGTGCATCTCCACAGGGTCCCTCTGGAGGGGGCGTGTATTGCCCAGTCCCAGCTCCTCTTGGTCAAGGATGGTCCCATGGGGTAGCTCCTCCACCATGGCAGGTCACGTATTTATTGGTGCCGAGGAGTTCCTTGGCAGCTACAAGGAATCCCTGGGGTCGGGGGCACGGTGCTGCCAGCTGTGCCCATGGGGGACCTGAGGGGCCTGGGTGACAGCGGGCCCTTTTTTGGAGTAGCAGCAGCAGCAGCGACCTGATTCCATAACCATGGGACAGCACCAGTCGCCCTGGGGGTAGTGCATAAGCCAGTTTCCGTGCAACTACTATTTTGGTAACTCTAGGATATTGTGGTCTGGTCCTTTTATTGTTTTGTTTTTCTCATTCAAATTTTTAACAGCTAAGAGCGCTTTCCTGGTCTCTGTTTATACTTTTCTCAGAGCATCCTTTTCTTGTTTTAAGGCAGTAATACTTTCTCAATATCCGTGAGAATATTCGTTAGATCTTTAAAGTTTTCTGCTGTGGGGAGCAGTCTGCATAGTGGTTAAGAGGATGGACTCTAGAACCAGACACACTGGGTTTGAATCTCAGCTCTGTTATGACTTTGTGGACTTGGGGAACTTTCTGTGTCTTAGGTTTTTTTCTTTTTCCTTTTATTTCTTTTTCTTTTTTTTTCTCTTCAAACAAATATATAATGCTTGTTACACAAAAGTTCACTAATTGCTAAGCTACCAGTTTGTTAAACTTAGAAAAAGGGTTAACTTATTTTATAACTCTAAAAAGAGAACTTTACATTTCTATGACTCAAGCTAACTGACATCCGGGTTCTAAAAGTTGTGAATCGGGGGTTTAAAAAACGTCACTCTAACATTGTCCCAATTAATTTTGATATGCCATAAAAAAATCTTCTAAATGTGTTGTGCATTAAGTGAAATAATGTTTCTAACATAAACTTATTTAAATAGCTTTGACATCAGTAATAGTCCAACCTGTAAACTAACTGCCCTCTTAGTATAAACAGGAAATACGGCAGTGTCAGTGTGGAATGTAATATCTGTCAATTCACATGCAATGTAATGAATAATCAATCAATTAGGCTAGTGATATTTAAAGAACATAGTTGTCACTGTGTTTCCCAGAATAACTGAATATTAACATTCTCATCAACTATATGCCAAGTTCATTATCTCATATTCTTCTCTAGTCTCTTTGTCTGCAGATTGGAATAGCCCCATGTGGAATATGAAGCAGTGGCCCAGAACTTGATGATCCTACATCTTTGGGCCATTCTTTCCAAACTTTGGTAAGTTTTGTAAAGCCTAGAAGGATCTACTAACATTTTTTCACTCTTTTCTTGCTTTTCTTGTAATTTTTCCAGTCTTTTTTGTTCTACCTTTACATTTTCCTTTGCCTGTCTATCTAGAATTTTCAATTCAAGTTTATGTAAATCTCTTTCTTGAAACCTGAAAATTTCATCGGCAGCAGTTTTCCTTTTTCTGCCTTGTCTAACTTTTCACGTATTTCTTTTTCAAGCCTCACAAGTTCTTCCTCTTTTTAATTCTTCTTCTCAATGTAACGTAATAATAGTAATCTTAGTCTAAACTGGCATTTGGTGCTCTTCTGCTACTTTTGCTTTTCCTTTTCTTCTTCTTTTAACTTCTTTTAAATATGAGAAACATATCTCATTGACATTTAGATACTTTTCTATTCTTCCCAAGCTTCAACTGACAATTTATGATTCTTCTTTGTTCCTGTTTTTCCTTTCATCATGTTCTTGTTTATTGTGAAAAAATATAGTTAGTTATATTCTGTCTTTAACTTGACCATTTCCTCTTTTTTATTGCTGCTTTTAGTGTTCCAGTTCTGAATAGATTTTTTCTTTTTTCTACAGTCAGAAATTTTTGTATAATTTCTCATGTTGTTGCACTTAATCCTGTGTTCTTTCAGGATAAGGTTCTAGAATTTCTCCCATAAATATTGTCTTCTCTTTATGTTTGTTTCTCACTTTTACAAAGGTCTGATGATCAAAGTCATCCAGTGCCCTTGTTGCTCTCCTGTTTGCTAAAAGAATTTTTCAAAATCTACCATTTCTGCTAGAAGAGTATGTGATGGTACTTTGTCTACATGAACCTTACTTGACATTGTTCTGAAAGCTCTCTGCATTTCTGAGTGACCCAAAGTCCACATGTCAATTTTTCTGGATATGGCAGTCAACTCAGTTTTAGTTGTTTTCTTTAATAAGCTCTTCATATATCAGTCTCTGCTCTTATCTAAAAGTGCTTATTGCATTTTCCATTTTTTCTATTATTTCTCTGAGCTTTCAGCAAAATCAGGTCTAAGTGTCACTTGTTTTAACTGATGCTGAAGTCTCTTTACATCATTATGTATTTTGGCCAGTTGTTGCTGGATTCTTGCTTTTTCAATTTTTCCTGTTGATAATTTATTTAAAATTCTTCCACCACACTATGCTCAATAATGAAGTCTTTTTTTTTTTTTTTTGGTGGTAGAAATAACCGTTTACCTTTTTCTATTAATAACTTGATCTTTTAAATTTTCTGCTGCATGTATGGTTTTTGCTTTTTAGTCCAACTAGATTTCTGCTTTCAGATTTGAAGCTGAAAAGGTTGAATTCCATCCAAAGTACTAAAACATCCATCATTCTGTGTCATGACTACCGTGAGTGTGGCCATCTTTCTGGTAGAGTAACTGGGGCCACACAGGGCCCACAGCCTAGGGTGTCATACAAGGGGCAGTACAGAGCCAGCAGATAGTTCCCTGCATGCAGACGTGGGACTGTGGATGTGCCAGAGGGAGAGGCAGAGCTGTGCCTTAGTTTCTTCATCCATAAAGAGGAGCAGGAAGACTCTGAGCCCACCTCCTCCCACAGGCACAGAAAAACTGCAATGACATACAGAGCAACTGTTGATGAGAATGACCTGAAGACTTTCCATGACTAAAGGTTTAAAGAAGGCACCCCAGCGAGATGGCTAAGAGAGGCGGAGACACTGTATATGGTCAAGACCCACACTCCCAGGTAGGTGATTCACAAATGAGGGGATAACCACAATTTCAGAGGTTCTCCCCAAGGAGCAAGGGGTACAGACCCCACCACAGGCTCCCCAGGACGTCTGGCTTTGAAGACCAGAAGGACTTGTATATGGGAGAGCCAGAGGGCTGTGAGAAACTGACTCCTCTCTCAAAGGGCGCACACAAAATCTCACATGCTTTCAGGGAAGACGCAGTAATTTTAAATTAAGTAGGTGGCCTGGGTCAGACCCACTTGCTGTTTTTGGAAAGCGTCACAGAGAAGCAGGAGACAACTGTGACCCCCCTGGGGATATAGACATGGCCACAGCCATATTTGGGAGCTTATTCTACCGTGAGGAAGCTGGTACTGCCAAGTAACATTTGGAGTCCTCTCTTAGCCTATTAACGCTAGGGACTTGCCCACCCACCAGTAGGTGACAATAGCTCTGGCATGCCCCAGGCCACACAGCCCACTGCACCAGGACCTGGCACCACCAATCAGCAAGCTGGCATCAACCCTGGGGGCGATACACCAGGACCTGGTTATACCTACCAGTGGGCTGTCACCAGCCCTGGGGCCCCCTGATCCTTGCAGCCAGCTTCTCCAGGACCTGGTCCTGCCTATCAGTGGCTTGGAAGCCACTGCACAAGGCAGAACCTGGTAGCAAACTGGGCAAGAGGCCAGCCGTGCATTACCAGCACATCCAAAATAGTTGGCTCCACTGCAACCGAAGGGCCCACACAGCCCACAAAGGGGCACCCTAGAGCACATAGCTCTGGTGACCAGAGGGAAGTGTGCTGCCAGGCATCATAAGATGACTTACACCTAAGGACATTTCTCAAGGATTGGAAACATAACCAATATATGTAATACACAGAAATAAACAGAGATTTAGGCAAAATGACAAGACAAAGGAATATGTTCCAAACAAAGGAACAAGACAGAATCTCAGAAAAAGAACTAAATGAAGTTGAGATAAGCAATCTATCAATAAAGAGTTCAAGGTAAGAATCATAAAGATGCTCAATGAACCTGGGACACAGAAGTTTAACAAAGGGTTGGATACATAAAGAACCAAACAGAGCTGAAGAATATAATAACTGAAATAAAAAATACACTGCAAGGAATCAACAGTAGATTAGATGATACAAAAGAACAGGTAAGCAGTCTGGAACACAGAGTAGTGGAAATCTACCAGGCAGAACAGAAAAAAGAATTTTAAAAAATGAAGATGGTTTAAGGAACCTCTGGGATAACATCAAGCATACAAACATTTGCATATAGGAGTTCCAGAAGGAAAACCGAGATAGAAGAGCAGAGAAATTATTTCAAGACATAGTAGGTGAAAACTTCCCTAACCTGGGAAAGGAAACAGACATCCAGGTCCAGGACGCACAGAGAGTCCCAAACAAAATGAATTCAAAGACATCCACACCAAGACATACTATAATTAAAATGGCAAAAATTAAAGGTACAGTATCATAAAAGAAGCAAAAGAAAAGCAACTAGTCACTTGCAAGGCGAATCCCATAATACAGTCAGCTGACATTTCAGCAGAAACTCTGTAGGCCAGAAGGAGTAGCACAATAATTTTAAGGTGATGAAAGGAAAAAAAATAATAGAACCAAGAATATTCTACCCGGCAAGCTGTTATTCAGATTTGAAGGGACAGATAAAGAGTTCTATAGACAAGGAAAAGCTAAGAGTTCAGCACCACTAAACTGACTTTATAAGAAATATTAAAGGGACTTCTCTAAGTGGAAAAGAAAAGACTACAACTAGAAATATTAAAATTACAAAAGGAAAGTCTCATTGGTAAAGGTGAACATACAGCAAAGGAGTAGTACAACCATTTGTAAAGCTAGTAGGAAGGTTAAAAGACCTTTATAGGTGAAATAGTGAATAGTGAAATGATCTGAATTTGTATCCCAAATAAATAGTTAAGGGATAATACAAAACAAAAAGACATAAAATATGATATAAAATACATTAAACATGGCTGGAGGGGGCAGGGAGTAAACGTGCAGGGTTGTTAGAATGTGTTTGAAGTTAAGAGCTCATCAATTGAAAATAATCATTCATATTTATACAGTAAGTCCCCTACATATGAGTTGCGAACTTTCAAAGATGCAAACCTGTGTTCACAAATCCAATCACATAAGCTAGTTGACATGTCTGGTGTACGTTGTCACGTGTGTGCATCCTGTACAAGTGGTTGTGCTTTTGTGTACTTTATAGTACTGTACAGAGTACAGTAGTACAGTATCTTTATTTCAAGCCCAGGATGTCTGGAAGCAAGTGTAAAAGCAGCAGAGATGTCACTGGTACTGAACATCAGTCATGAGTGAAAGTGCAGCTTGCCCTCCATCTGCTATTGCTGACGATCCTTCAGCTCTACCATCTCCCACCTCCTCTCCCTCCTCCAGTCAGTAACTCTTCTTGCCTGTTCACTTGATGCCAGCCCCTGTATGCCAGCTGTTGTACTGTACTACTGTAGTTTTCAAGGTACTCTAAGATTAAAAATGTTTTCTTTATTTTTTGTGTTTGTTTTTTATGTATTATTTGTGTGAAAAGTATTATAAATCTATTACAGTACAGTACTACATAGCAGATTGTGTTAGTTGGGTACCTAGGCTAACCTTTTTGGACTTATGAACAAATTGGACTTACGAATGTGGTCTTAGAGCAGAAATCATTCGTATGTAGGGGGCTTATTGTATATGAACCTCATGGTAATCACAAATCAAAAACCTATAATCGATACAAACAAAACAAAGAAAGGACTCCAAACATAACACTAAAGATACTCATCAAGTCAGGAGGAAAGAGCAAAAGAAGGAACAAAACACTACCCAAACAACCAAAAACAATTAACATTTTGGCAATAAGTACATACCTATCAGTGATTACTTTAAATACAAATGGGCTAAATGCTGTGATCAAAAGACATACAGTGGCTGAATGGATACAAAAACAAGACCCATATATATGCTGCCTATAAGAGACTCACTTCACATCTAAAGGCATACACAGACTGAAAATGTGGGGATGGGAAAAGGTATTCCAGGCAAATGGAAATGAGAAGAAAGCTGGAATAGCGACACTTATATTTGATAAGTTAAACTTTAAAACAAAAAGACTGTAATAAGAGACAAAGAAGGATATTACATAATGATAAAGGGATCAATCCAACAAAACATAACAATTGTAAATATGTATGCACCCAACATTGGATCACCTATGTAGATAAAGCAAATATTAACAGACGTGAAGGGAGAAATTGACAGTAATGAAATATTAGGAGGCTTTAACACTCTATTTACATCAATGGACAGATCATCTGGAAAATCAAAAAGGAAACACTGGCCTTAAATGACACATTAGACCACATTGAATTAATATATATAGAACATTTCACCCCAAAACAGAATAATACATTCTTTTAAAGTGCACATGGAACATTCTCCAGGATAAATCACATGCTAGGCCACAAAACAAGCTTCAGTAAATTTAAGAAAATTGAAATTATATAGGCATCTTTTCCAACCACAACTCTAAGAGACTAGAAATCAACTACAAGAAAAAAACTGCAAAGAACACAAACGTGGAGGCTAAACAATATGCTACTAAAATGGATCACTGAGGAAATTTTTTTAAATACCTGGAAACAAATGAAAATGAAAACACAATGATCCAAAATCTGGGACAGAGTAAAAGGAGTTCTAAGAAGTTTATAGTGATAAAAACCTACCTCAGGAAACAAGAAAAATCTCAAATAAACAACCTAACCTTACATTTGAAGGAACTAGAAAAATAAAACCCAAAGTTAGTAGAAGGAAAGAAATAATAAAGATTAGAGCAGAAATAAATGAAAGAGACTAAAAAGACAATAGAAAAAATGAAAGTATGAGCTGGTTCTTTGAAAAGATAAAGTATTGATCATTGATAAAACTTTAGCCAGGTTCATGAAGAAAAGAAATGAGAGGGCTCAAATAAATAAATTCAGAAATGAAAGAGAAGGCATTACAACTGACACCACAGAAATACAAAGGATTATAAGAGATTACCATAAAAAATGGTATACCAGTAAAATGGACACTCTAGAAGAAATGGACAAATTCCTAGAAGTGTACAAACTCCTAAGACTGAATCAGGAACAATTAGAAAATATGAGCAGACTGATTTCTAGTAATGAAATTGAATCAGTAATTAAAAACAAAAAAAAACTTCCAACAAACAGAAGTCCAGGACCAGATAGCTTCACAGGTAAATTCTACCAAACATTTAAAGTATTCCAAATTATTAAAGTGAAAGGAACACTTTCAAACTCATCCTACAAGGCCAGCATTACCCTGGTACCAAAACCAGACAAAGACACCACAAAAAAAGAAAATTATAGGTCAATATCCCTGATGAACATAGATGCAAAAATTCTCAACAAAATATTAGCAAGCTAATTTCAATAATACATTAAAAGGATCATACTCCATGATCAAGTGAAATTTATCTCAGAGATGCAAGGATTTTTCATATCCACAAGTCAATGAGATACATCACATTAACAAATTGAAGAATAAAAATCATATGATCATCTCAATAGATGCAGAAAAAGCTTTTCACAAAATTCAACATCCATTTATGTTTAATAACAAACCTACAGCCAACATCGTACTCAGTGGCGAAAAGCTGAAAGCATTTCCTCTAAGATCAGGAACAAGAGAAAGATGCCTACTTTCACCACTTTTATTCAACACAGTATTGGAAGTCCTAGCCACAGAAATTAGTCAAGAAAAAGAAAAGGAATCCAAATTGAAAAGGAAGAAATAAAACTGTCACTGTTTGCAGAGTGACATGATATTATATATAGAAAATTCCTAAAATGCCACCAAAAAACTATTAGAACTATTAATAAATCAATTCAGTAAAGTTGCTTTATACAAAATTAATATACTTAAATCTGTTGCAATTCTTTACAGTAACAATGAATCAGAAAGAGAAATTTTTAAAATTCCCACTTAAAATTGTATCAGAAAGAATAAAATACCTGGGAATATACCTAACCAAGGCAGTAAAAGACTTGTACTTGGAAAACTGTGAGACTCTGATGAAAGAAATTGAAGACAGCACAAATAAATGGAAAGATATACCGTGTTCATGGACTGGGAGAATTAATATTGTTAAAATGACCATACTACCCAAGGCAATCTACATTCAATGCAATCCCTATCAAAGTACCAATGGCATTTTTCATAGAACTAGAACAAATAATTCTAAAATTTGTATAGAAACACAAAAGACTCCAAATAGGCAAAACAATCTTAAGAAAGGACAGAGCTGGAGGTATCATACTCCCTAATTTCAAACTGTACTACAAAGCTACAGTAATCAAAACTGAATGGTACTGGCACAAAAACAGACACATAGGTCAATGGAACAGAATAGAGATCCCAGAAATAAATTCATGCTGATATGGGCAATTAATCTATGACAAAGGAGGCAAGAATATACAGTGGAGAAAAGACAGTCTCTTCAATAAGTGGTGTTGGGAAAACTGGAGACCTATATGCAAAAGAATTAAACTACTTTCTCACACCATATACAAATATAAACTCAAAATGGATTAAAGATTTTAAATGTAAGACCTGAAACCATAAAACTCCCAAAAGAAAATATAGGCAGTACGCTCTTTGACATCAGCCTTAGCAGTATATTTTTTGGATATGTCTCTTCAGGCAGGGGAAACAAAAGCAAAAATTAACAGATGTACTACATTAAATCTAAAAGCTTTTGTACAGCAAAGAAAACTATCAACAAAACAAAAAAGCAGCCTGTGAATGGGAGAAGATATTTGTAAATGATATATCCAGTAAGGGGTTAGTATCCAAAATATACAAAGAACTCATACAATTCAACATCAAAAAAAAAACCCCAAACAACCCATCAAGAAAAACAACAACAAAATGGGCAGAGGACCTGAATAGACTTTTTTCCCAAAGGAGACATATAGATGGTGAACAGACATATAAATAGATGCTCATCATCACTAATCATTAGCGAAATGCAAATCAAAACCACAATGAGATATCAGCTCATACCTGCCAGAATGGCTATCATCAAAAAGACCACAAATAATAAGCATTGGCAAGAATGAAAGAGAACCCTCATGCACTATTGGGATTGTTAATTGGTGCAGCTGATATGAAAAACAGTATGGAGTCTCCTCTAAGTATTAAAAATGCAACTGCCATATGATTCATCAATTTCACTTCTGGATATTTATGGAAAGAAAACAAAACACTAATCTGAAAAGATATATACACTCCAGTATTCATAGCAGCACTGTTTACAGTAGCCAAGATACGGAAGCAACCTAGGTGTTCACTAATAGACAAATGGATAAAGAAGATGTGGTATATATAGCCAAAAAAAAAAAAAATTCCTGCCATTTGTGACAACATATGGACCTAGAGTCTATTATGCTAAGTGAAATATTTCAAACAGAAAAAGACAAATACTGTTTTATTTCACTTATATGTGAAACCTAAAAACATACAAACAAAACAAAATGAAAACAGTCATAGAGACAGAGAACAAACAGGTGGTTGCCAGAGGGGAGGAACTTGGGGGAGGGAGAAATAGGTGAAGGGGATTAAGAGGTACAAACCTCCAGTTACATGACAAATAAGGGGAATGTAATATACAGAATAAGGAATATGGTCAGTAATATTGTAGTAACTTTATATGGGGACAGGTGACTGTTAGGCTTATCATGCTGTTAATTTCATAATGTATGCAAATATCGAATCATTATGTAGTGCACCTGAAACTAACATAATATAGTGTGTCAATTACAGCTCGATAAAAATAAATAAAAATAAAATTTAAAAATAAAATACAACAAAATCGGGGCAATACAGTGCCTACCTCATAAGCTGTATAATGATTGGACTTATACGTAAACTTAGAATAGTTGATTCCAAGTGTATATTTCTAGTTATTATTATCTGTAGCTCCTCATGTCAGTTTTTCTGCATATTCGCCTTGCTTATTCTTTTTAATGCTGCTGGTATTTCTCACATGCCTCCTCATCCTTGGATGTCTACTCACTAGAGTTTCTTCTGCTGTTGTATGAATGGGATGAGAAGAGTTCTGACCCAGACCTCCATGCACATAAGTGACAGGGCACATCCACTATGAGCCTTCACTTTAGGGGCTGGTGAACAGGAGAGGAATGTCAGGCTGTGGATCCCCAAATACGATTGGCTTTCATACACATCATATCCCTTTCATAGATTTTCAATTAATATGGCATTAAAGGGGCATGGTAATAATATCCTAAAGTGGTGGATATTGTGAGCAGAAAGTACAAAATACAAATAAAATCTTTACAGAAGTCCTGCACTTAGGTAAAAGAGAAGAATCAATGGCTTAACTACACGTGAAGTGTTTTTTTATCACTTCGAAATAATGTCCTAAGATTTTTGGAAAGTGACTTGCAATTTGACTCTCTAGAATGCAGGGTAATTATAGAATCACTGTGATTTTTTCTAGAATTCTAAGATCACTTGTGATTTATTGTAGATTGTGTAATTTTGTTGTTTCAAAAACAGGACAATAGCTTTTTAAATTTTTTTCCCTAAGGTAATGGTGTGTGTCTGGGCCACTTGCAAACTGTGGAAGCCAGGAGAGGAGGATGAGGAAAAATAGAGGAAATATTCTTCAGTAAACAAGCCTTGTGACCCAAATGTGGAGTAAGAAGTTTGTGTCGCAGTCTTAGGATGTGGTCAGTAGCTTTGCATATTTCTGTACTGAGTTAGATTTCACAACTTCCTGAGATGTCATTTGTTTTCTCCCCCCAGCTTGAATTAGGACTTCCCTTCCAGGCTCTGCCAAGCCAGTTTCCTTTAGACCAATTTGTAATCAAGTATTTCTACTAAAGGTTCGTGAAAAGAGCACTCAATTCAAAACCAGGATAGATTTCTAAGTCCAACTTTCCTTCTTACTGTCTGACCTTAGAAACCAGTGTTCACACCAAGCCCTTATTTCCTGAACAATTCATATTCTTGGAAGGGAGAAAGAGCTTTCTTACAAGTAATGAGTTTCCTATCACTGAAAGTGTACAGAAGATGCTCGAAAAACCACTTCTTAAACTCTTGTGAATGTTTATGTAATAAGAAGATTGGACTTAATTGTCCTGAAAAATCCTCTGAACCCTTCTGAAACTCAGTGATTTTCTGCTCCAGTTCTAGGGAAAGAAAGGAGGTGGGGAGGGAATGAGGAAGGGAAGTAGCATATTTATCCACATCGCGTGGATTTCAGCCTTGGCATCTGGAGTCACTCGAGGCTGCCCATTCTGACTTGGATGCACACTTCCTTGATGTCTGTTCGTTCTCTTCCAGCAAGTCCCTGGAAGAATGTGTAAGTCAAGGCAGGCCGATGTATACCATCCGTCAGAGGGGTGGCCACATCAATGCAAACATAAGATTTCTTTGCATTCTTACTCTTCATTTTAAAAAATCTATGGAAATTTAAAACTATACTTTATCATATATCTGTTTCTGTTTTAATATAAAATAGTATTTTAAATTATCAATCACTGGGAGTGGGGGGGAGGGTAAAGAACTTGACCCTCCATCTAGGAGCACGTTCCTCAGTTTCTTCATATACAACTGCACTCCTGGTTAGGAAGCTTGGGTCAACACACTGGACCCGCTGTCTGGTTTCAGGTTGTTATCCATGATCTTCCCATAGCCCTGGGCACCTACCCCCTCCAACACACCAGGAGAGCCCAAGTGTGATTTCAGCAGCCCCTCTCAGTTCATTCATGCTTCTCTTTTCACCTGACTCTGTTTACAATGACATATTTTAGTAGAATTATTTCAGAACCTGCCTTGACTCAACCTGAATGTTCCTCACTGACTGATAAAACCCTTGCCCCTGAAAAAGGGTATTACATTTTGCTACAATTCATGATACATCTTTGGAGAAGAATTGTGCATTTTATACAATTTGTCAAGGACAGTTTCAAAATGTGTAACATCATCAATCTCACTGACAGCATCTCTAATGATTTCACTCTGTAGTCAGAGTTTTGCCAAATGCAAGCCAACATGCAGACCATCACACACCTGCTCCCTACCTGTGGTTTCAGATGTGTTATCTGTTGGAAAGACAACCAAGTTTAGGGAAAGAATTCATCCTTGAAGCATTTCTATCCTAATTAAGACAACAGATGTTGCTTGAAGTCTCTACCTGGGGAATTTATGACTTTGGTTTTAAAAAGTAAGAGGAATTCACAGATCTGCATTCATAATAATAGGTTTTTTAAAATCAATTTAGCCATCCTGGTGGTGACTTATAATAGTCAAGAATTGGTGATGGTTGTCATTTTCAACAATTTAATGGCATTTTCTAAAAGTGCTTTTACTTGAGTTATTATTTAGACTTCATCGCTCCCCAGCTGGGTGTCTGATCTCCCTCTTGTGGCAGGAGGCTGGACAGATCTGGCCTGGCTCAAAGAAGCTCGAGGGACCAGGGCAGCTGGCAGGAATGGCTCTTATGGCCTCTGTGGTTACATGGAGGCAAAGAGCAAACAGCAGAGTGAAAGGTCACAGTCAGAAATGCATGGCTAAAGCAATCGACAAGGCAAGAAGAGCCTGAGGTGGGCAACAGGCTCGCCTCAGGTGGGTTAACTGGTGCAGCCTGTAGGTCAGAGTCAGTGACAGTGAGAACCAGGACCCGCCACTAGGAAGAGGCGAGCAAGACCATAACCCTGGTAAACAGCCGAGTCATGAGCTGGTGCCCTCCTGTGAAGCATAAGGCCAGGCCACAGGGCACCCAGGGACCCACTGAGGCTTCACTTTCTTTACCTGTGTACTACTCTCCCTGCTTATAAGGATGTGGCAAAGATTAACTCAGTCCTGTATGTGAAGTCTGTCATTATTAGTTGTTAAAATTATATGATATGTGATATAATTGAGAAATATATGGACAGATAACCTAAAAAAACCCAAAACAAAACAGCTGCATGGTGAGAATATTTTCTTTTTCGGGGCAGAACAAATTAGAACAGAGCACTTTGGGGTGTTATTTTCTTTAAATTTAGTCTGCTGTTGTGAGTTTTTAACCAAAGTGTTTAATTAGCATCTGATTGCCAAACATTTGTGATAGTTATAATCTGTGAACAAATTATTGATTCTTACTGTGGCAAGTTCGGGTAAACTCACATATCAAAATTTATATACAAGGAAAAATCCCAACATGAAAGAATTAGATTTTTTTAAACACCAGGTCTCAAATTATCCAACTACTTTGACAGTTTTAGTGCCTTGACTAAATATTTTATGATGATACTACTTTTAAGATAAAACATAAAAGCTAATTTATAGTGACATCTCTTTATGTAAAAGGTTCCCAAGCTGATTTATTACCAGGTTGAAGCATGTCAGTGAATACAACCATCCCTTAAAGTAAAGAGACTTCACAATTTTCTCCCACACTCCTAAGTCAAACAATTTATATGAAAAACAGGGTCTTTAATTTTACGACTCCACTTTATTTTCCTATAATATCTCCTTTAGTTTAATTCTTCAATTCAATTTAGTACCTGCTATGTTCTGTACTAAGTAATAAGTTTGGAACACTGTGCCTAATTATAATTCACTTTAATATCTGCACATTTGAGGAAACTTAATGCTGAAGATTCAGACTTAGTTCTTCTCAGACTTGATTATTCACTTATCATCCTCTACTCACCAGAAAAGTAGTTCATCACCTGCCAAATTGACATTATGTTTTTCAGTTTTCTAATTGCCTCTCACCATCCCGATTTTGTCTTCTTCTAAATTTATTACATTACATCATCCTGAAAGGACTTTGGGGGAAATACACACATATATAATTACTTAACCATATTTTTGGTTGGGGTGGAGGGGTTTAAGGGACTACTTCTAATGCTTTATTTACAGTTACATACCACTCTTCACCAATACAATTAATAAAATAAAGCATACAATGATGATCTATAAATTCAGAACATTTGTGTAGTGATAGATGAGTATTATTTCTGAGGCTTAAGAGGATTTTTATAAGTAAATGGATTTCAAGGATTATTAAAGGGGAAACAAATAACATGGGATTTTATATTGGGAGTAGTTTTTGTTACAGGAATATTGGAGGTGTTTTAAAATAAAGAAGTTGAAGAGGATGCTATAAACAGGACAAAGAAGAGACAGCAGAGCTGGGCAGCAACTGGAGGAGCCCTTGCTCGTGGCGCATCGCAAGGTCCCGCGGGGCAGCGCATGATGCAGGAGGCGGCAGCAGCAGCGGTACCACAGGAAAGAAAGATGTCTTTGGTGACAGCGTTTTGATGGGAGGGAAAATATTAAGGACAGAGAGACCAGATGGTGATAGCATGGATCCCCAAACCAAACTATCATGGACTCAAATCTGAGCCGTAAAGACCTAGTAGAATGGAAAAGTAATAACACAAATAGAAAGAAAAAAAAAAGGATTTGTCTACATCCATTTAATGTACTTACATTTTATTTCATGCAGAAGGTATTTGAGATGAATTATCCAAAAAGAGAAGGAGGAGATATTTACAATAAGATTCATAAAACAACCAAAAGAGGAAGGGAGAAGCATATGCCAACCATTAGGGTCAACAGAGTGGCCGCGTTTGAGCAGAAAACCTGGAGCTTCCTCCCAGCCATGATGAAGAGGGAGACTATACATTACAAAATCTTAATTAACTACTGTCATCTGAAATAATCGCCTTCAAATATTTGGGGGATAAAATTAAAAATGGTTAGAGACATGGCTCCTGGGTGACAATAGAATAAGATATAATCAATAATAACCGCAGTATTGGCTTCACACCAAATAGATAAATTTGCCTGACTAGTTTTGAGAGCAGCCTAAGATAAAAACGCATGGCCAGCAACTGAGAGACAGTTCTACAGAAGCAGTGACAAAAATGGCATGGTCCAAATGGGTAGCCTTCTTGCGATATGGTTGATCCAAGGACATTGGTTCATACTTAACACTGGGTCCTGGGACACATCTGTGAACAAAATAGCCATAGTCCCTGCCTTCAAGAAGCTTACATTTTGGTGGGGGAGTCAGGAAATAAAGTTAAAAAGATATAAAAATAAAATAATTACGAACTGTGAGAGATGCTAACAAGAAAATGAACACCGCTGTCAAGAGTTAAAGGGGTGGAGGGGTGTCCTCTTGTTTCACTCTAGTATCAGGGAAGAGCTTTCTGCAGAAATGACATGAGAAGGAGACTTTGGGGTACACGGAGCAGTGAATGATGCGTAACCCAAGACAGTCTTTCCCCACTGCCTCTCTCCCAGACTTTCAGTGTGCATCATCTAAGCAGGGTGTTTACGACTATGCACTCTAGACAGTTGACCTGCAGTGCAGACATTCTGTACGGCTAATTAAGGAGATTTCAACGAGCTGGTGATTAGGTTAATATCCTATTATAAAAATTAATAAGCTTAACCAATGTTTTAGCTCAAGTGAAGTTTAGAGACGTGCTATGGACTGAATTGTATCTCCCACCCCATTTCATACTTGAAGCCCGAACCCCCAAGGTGACGATATTTGGATATGTGCCTTTTGGTAGGTAATTAGGTGTAGATGAGGTCAGGAGAGTCAGGAGACAGTGAGAAGGTAGCCATGCGCAAACCAGGAGAAGGGCCCTCACCACGGAATGAGGGAATGGAGTCAGCCAGCACCTGGCACCTTGATCCTCGACTTCCCAGCCTCCAGGACTGTGAGAAACGCATTCCTGTGGTTTAAGCGGCCCAGTCTGTGATACTTTGTTATGGCAGCCAGAGCTGACTCACACAAAGATGGGGCTGAAGAAACAGTAGGATTTAGAGAGGAGAGTCATAAGATAGGAAAGAAATCCAGAAATGTGCTCCAGATCCTTGTTCTAAAGCCTGATTATGCTGCAGACAAAAGTGGAGTGAGTCCAGGTCCCCCTTTCACACTCCGAGGGATTCTCTGGGTCTCAGAAGGGACTCCAAGCTGCCCTGCACCGAGCAGCCTAATTCTCACAAGCCCCCAGACTGCACAAAGGGTCCTGTTGCCCCATATTGAGGGGTCATCTCACCCCCCAACACATACGAGGAGCCAACAGTTCTCGTTAGTTCGTAATGCAATATGGTAGCATTTTAATTGGTTCCTTCTTATTGAAAAGAATATTTTTGCATAAAAAATTAAGTGAAAACCAATGTACAGTGTTAAGTAATTCTTCTGCCAATCCCAGTCCCAAAGTCTCCAACCTCCTTCTCCAAAGGCTACCAATGGTGAATGGTTTTTTATGTATAATTCAAGATATACTTAAGGCACACACAAATACCAATATTTGTATTATATTTACACACACATTTAAATCCAAATAGCAGAACTGTACAAATAATATCCTATGCCACCTTCTCTTCCAATCAGCATGTATCTTGGAGGTCATAGAGTGCATTTTATCTTAACTTATTTAACCTGTTCCCCCATCGATATTTGTGTTCCCAATCTTTGCTATTATTAACAATGATGAAATGAACATCCTGTGTAAATACTTTTGTGCACATGTGTGAGTGTATCTTGAAGATAAATTCCTAAATCAAAACAGCTGGGTCAAAATAGATATGCATTTTAGATTTTGAAATTCAGAATTTTTAATTTTTCCATACATTTCTCAATTCTATCACTAATTCTAACAATTATAATAATATTGGTATATCAGACTTCACATTTAAGCAATTGCCAAATTGCCTTCCAAAGAGGGAACATTCACTTATACTCTCACCAATGACATGAAATGCCTATGTGTCCAACTATGCTGTGAATGTGTTGCTTAAATAACTCATAACAACCTTAGGAGGAGGTATGAGAATTCTTCCCAATTTAAAACTGAGTTAATTGAGGCACAAGGTGAAGCAACTCGACAAAAGTCACACAGAATTAAGTGACTAAAGTGAAAGCTGTGTTCCCCCGACCCCTGTCTTACCCGTTATGCTCTATGGCCTTCCAGAGTTTCAGCCCTAGCTCACACTTGAAGGTGATGACCTCGGCCAAGTTAGTTACCTCCCATCCATGATTTCTGTATATGTAAAAGGGAGATAAAATTCATACGAGATAAAATAAGACAGTGTAAGGAAAATTCCATGAACAAGGGGCTTTAACATAAGTTCTCCTCCTCCCTGTTGAGATAATATATTCATCAGGGGGAAGAGTAAACCATGGCTACTAAACCCTAGCTAATCCTGTTCAATGACATGGAAATTAAAGAAACAACTGTGACCCTTTTCAATGTTAATAGTACAGCAACAAAGCCCATGGAAATGAGGGTTTGTGGCATACCTCCCTCCCTCCCTGTCTTTCTTATTCAGTATTTAATTCTGACTGGTTAGTCTTGGCCCAGCTTATGCACAGCGTTACATAAGATTTCTAGCCCCTAGAAACCAGGCATTCGAACCTCCTAGAACTGGTTTTTCCACCTATTCAGGGTATTTCTCAAAGTTCTGTTTGCTAGCAACAGTCTTTGGCTAATGATAAACTGAGAGCAGTGTAACCTGTGAAGAGGAATGAAAGGGAATGCATTTCTGTTCAGCTACAGAGTAAGCTGTGGCTTGGAGCCTACAATTCAGAATTCAGAGGAAACTTTGTACTGCTGAGTGAACCTGCTGATCAAGATATTGTCACACCCCCTATTGTTAAATTTTGGGTTTTTTAATATGATAAGGCAATTGAGTCAGTATTGAGTGAGCAGCTCTTGGGAGTGAGTCTTAAGAATAAGCAATCCAAAGAAAGGTCCTTGTTTCCCACAGGCCAGTTTAGAAAGGGTGGCACCCCTGCTCTCACGCACAGGGGCTGAGATGGGAGCAGAGTGTAGGCTGGGCTGCAGTGACTCGGCCATAGTCATTCTGTCTGGTTGATTCCCTAAGATCCAGCCTTATTTCCTTGTTTCTCCTCTAGGGGCTTGGGTGGGAGAAGGATTGGTAAAGCTGAATTGCCGGAAACTGCTAACGACCCAATCCAAGACAGCCCTGAATGGACCTTCTCTTTAGGATGCACAGTCCAGAGACCACACTCACGAGGATGACTCATGCACTCTTTCCTCCAAGCCAGTTCCTTGTACACCGTGCAGGATGTCCACATATAACCTCACGCTGTGGCCTGTCTCTCCTCACCTCTGAGTGACGAGCAGAGCTCAGTAAAGTAGGCTCAAAATGGGAAGCAGGATGTTTAGACATGGCTGAGTTGACATAATGGTTTTAATGTGACTCAGGAAACTCACCACCACATAAAAATGTCAAAATCAAAAAAAATCACTGTTTTTTACAACCAGGTTATAAAACAACAAACACCCTGACAATTACACTAACTCTATCCTTCACTTCTCTCCTCACTCTCACCTGATCCATTACCCTATGTCTGAGCCCCAAGGCTGTTCTGTCCTTACCCCGTCCCACCCCCAGCATGGTTGCTCCCTGACCCTTTCCCTCTGCTCCAGTGGTGCCAACCAACAATGGGTGAGGCTCAGACACTTATCCAGATATTTTGACCACAAATATTTGCTAAGAGCCAGGCACTATTCAAAGCACTGCAGTGAATGTACTCTTTCTTCTTTCTTTCTTCCTCACTTTCTTTTTTTCTTTCTTTTTTTGGGGGGCGGGGGAGGATGTGTTTGGTTTTTTTACACGTTACAAAATTTTTGTCGTGGAAAATTTAATCTTTTGTCTTTTTTAACTGAGTGAAATATGTCTAATTTCAAAATAGCCAAGTCACAATATCATATAACAACAAAAAGTGCTTAAGCTCAGGAAAAGATTTCTATATGATGTAATTTAGGAAAAATAAATAATTGCAGATAGGCAAAAAATATTTTAAATGACCGTATGGACAAAAGTATCTGTTCTTCTCATTAGTACCACCACTATTGTACATTTTAAAAAATGTTTCAGGGACTTGTACCAAAAAAATCTGTCTCTGAATGTCCTGCAAAATTTGGTAAATCCGGATATTTTACGATCACCTGTTTTAGCTTAAGAAAAAATACAATTTACTTATTCACTTATAAATTTTATGTACTCTGGTCAACATAGAACAGTTAGTTCATGCTTTAATATGCCTCCCCTGATCCAATACATAGCAAAAGTATAAAAATATAAAAGGAAAAACCCAAAACACATGTCTGGGTTCAAAGCCTATTAAGCATCCCTGTGTACCAGGGACAGAGGAGAAACGCAGAGCTGAGCAGAACTGAGGCTGCAGCCGTGCTGGGCTCGAGTCCTGAAGACGGCAGAGGCAGCTGGAATTCAAGGGAAGGAAAACTGAGGGTGTCCCGTGGAAATCGGAGGACTGCGGCCAGCTTGTAAACAGGGGCTAGGTGGGGCTCCTTCTGGTGAAAGGAGGTTGAAAATCCGCAACTACCTACTGCTGGGGGCCATGACATTGTAGATGCTTCACAAGCAACAGGACAAACCACACCTTGCACCTGAGGAGTTGCACCAAATGACCCTCGCCTGGGACCTGATGTCATATCTCTGCTCAGACAGTGAGCAGGTGCTCTGCAATACCATAAAATATCTGGGTTCAGGAAGTTGAGAGAATGAAGCTGCAAATCCACTAGACAGAGAAGTGTGAAGAAAAAGAAAGAAGGGGAAATCTTTCATTCAAAATGAGGCTGCAAAACAAAATTTCAAAACGCATGGAGAATTCTAATGCTGTGAAAGTGATCCAGCCAAAAATCATCAATTGCAACATAATTTCATTACAGGTGAAATTTTAGGAAACTGTCTAGCCAAAATTTTAGAATAAGGATGCTTTGAATGCTTAAGGATAAAAATGAAAAAAATTACATAAATTTTTTTAGAAAACAAAAAATATGAAAAACATAAATGAAACAAATCAAGTAAATCAAAAGCAGAATGACTAGATAAACTAGAAATTAAAAATCTATTGATTGAAATAAAACATTCAAAAGATGGAGTAAATTTTGGAACAGAGAAAATAATAAATTGGAAAATATTACTGTGGTTTTCACCAGGTTCACAGCATAGGGAATAAATTATGAGAGAATGTTAGGTAGAGAGATCATACACCCCAGCATTTCTGGGAGAGTTCCAGTTTACATCTGTGTCCTGATGTCATTATTAGTGGCACTCCTTTTAACTCCCAAATATGTCCCAGTTTAGACAATAAATTATATGGTCACCCAAGTGTTAAAAATATCTAGGACAGACGGAAAGACAAATAAGACTGCCAGAATGAAAAAATAGAGATAATCACAGAGAAGTAATATTTGAAGAAAAAAGAGTTGTGAATTTTCCAAAACTGAATGAAGACGTGTGTCCTCAAATTGAAAGTGAACTATAAGAGCCAAGAAGGATCTATTAAAATATATTCACACCTAGACTCATCACAGTGAAACTGGAAGACATCAAGGATTAAGCGACACTCTTACCAGCTACCAGGAAAAAGGGAGATTGCCAACAAAAATGGTAATTAAACATTAAACCAAACAGGATTCTCACAAACAACAATAGATGCCATAAAACAATAGGGAAATATCTTCAACATAATGAGGGGAACTGTCAATTTAGAATATCATACCCATTCAACTAGGCAAAAAAACAAGACTCTGGAAAATAGATATTCAACCTATAATTGATATTTTTAGTTTCTTCAGTTTGAGAGGAGGATAATTCTAGATAACTTCAGATATTTTTTAGAAAAAAATTATAGTTTACTTATAATTAATTAATTTTACCCATTAATTTATAGCTCGTATGTTGAAAACTTTAAGCTATTTTATGGAAATTAACAAATAGGATCTAATTTATCTATACATGGAAATGTAAAGGACAAAGACTAGCCAAGATAATTTTAAAGAATAAAGAATTAGGGCTTCCCTGGTGGCACAGCAGTTGAGAATCTGCCTGCCAATGCAGGGGACACGGGTTCAAGCCCTGGTCTGGGAAGATCCCACATGCCACGGAGCAACTGGGCCCGTGAGCCACAATTACTGAGCCTGCGCGTCTGGAGCCTGTGCTCCGCAACAAGAGAGGCCGCGATAGTGAGAGGCCCGCGCACCACGATGAAGAGTGGCCCCCACTTGCCACAACTAGAGACAGCCCTCGCACAGAAACGAAGACCCAACACAGCCATAAATAAAAATAAATAAGTAAATTAAAAAAAAAAAAAAAAGAATAAAGAATTAAAGAACTTGCTCTGAGAGTTATCAAGATGTATTGGCAAAGCTACAATACATAAGACAGTGTGGTATGAGCACAAGAATAGACAAATAGACACATGGAACAGAATAGAAACACATATGACCATTTGTTTGATGATAAAGTATAAGACAAATGAGAAAAGAACTGTTTTAACAATGATGCTGGGTCAATTGGTTATATGGGAAAAATAATCTTGATATCCTACTTCACATAACACACAAAAATCAGTTCCAGAGCAGAAGGCAGATATATGTCCACGTGAAAGGTAATAATAAAACATCAGAAAGATAACAGAGAATACTTTGACTTCAGGATAGGCAAATAATTTTTAAATATTAATAAATGAGACATAATTAAAATTAAGAACCTCTGTTTATCAAAAGACCCCAGTAAAAGAGTGAAAGAGAAAGCCAAAAACTGGAGAAGATACTTTCAGTATTTTATCTGACAAAAGATTATTATCCAAAATATGTAAAATGTTCCTGTGAAGTAATATAAAATAGCCCATAGAAAAATGGGCAAAAATTTGAACACTGAACAGCTAACTCATGAAAGAGATTAGATAAATGGATAATAAGCATATGAAATACTCAACATTATTGTTCATCAGGGGATTGAAGATTGTGCACATATTCATGCACTATGTATGGGACCTATAAATTGGTACAACCACTTCAGAAAACTCTTTGGTGGTAGCTACTAAAGCTGAACATATGCGTAGCCTATAACCCAGCAATTCCAGTAATTCACTCCTACAGGTTTACCCAACATAAATGTGAATGAAAGACAGAGACAAGCACATTCAAAACAGCATTATTCATAATCCCCAAACACTGGAAACAGTGTAAATAGCCAGCACTTGTAGGATGGATACCTAAACTGTGGTGTGTTCATACAGTGGGATGCTCCACAACAGTGAGGTGAGTTGGTGGTACATCCAACAGTATAGATGAGCCGAGCAACATGGCATTGAGCAATAGGCATCGGACATAGAGTTCATATTTTACTGTTCCATTTATATAAAGTTCAAAACAGGCAAAGCTAATCTATGGTAAGGAAGACAGAGCAGTGATTAACCTTAGGAAGGGGAGGGGAGAGACTGGGAGGGAACGTGAGGGGGGCCTTTGGTGCTGGTAATGTTCTACTTCTTGATCTGCATTGTTACGCAAGTGTATTTACTTTGTGAAAACTCATTAACATACACTTATGCATATAAATATGCTCATTTCTGTATATTTGCTATACATAAAAGAGGGGAAAGGCAAACCCCAGGTAACCAATATAGAAATAGAAATCATCTTGATACCTTCCAGACCACTAGATGAATCCAAAGTAGGACAAAATAAAAGGATTTGGAGGAGGAGGAGGAGCAGGAGGAAGAAGAGGAGGGGAGAAAAAAAGAAGAAAAAGAAAAATACCAAACCCTTTATCAATGCAACAGAAGGTAGGATAGCAGGGGGAAAAGAGAAAATGGATGGTAAGCAGAAAACACAAGGAGGTGGGAGAAATAAGCCCAAAGAGTGAATGTACTGATAAATAAATAAAATTCACCTATTAAAAGACAGAGATTATCAGACAGAATAACAATAATATAAATTCAGCTATAAAAGGCATACTTAACAGCAAGCCAAAAAGAAAATTTGAACATTAGGTTTTGAAAAACTAACTAGCTTTTATAGTAAGATGCATTACAAAAAATAGACAATAATCCCCAAGACAGTAAAGCAATTTTGCACCTAATATAACATTACATTAGACAGAGCAAGCTGACAGGATTACAAAGTACAATTGACAAATCCAGAACTATCGTTGGAAGTGCCAAACCCTTCAATAAGAAACATATAGCTCAAGTAGAAAAAGCTATTAAGAACATAGAATATTTTAACAACTAGGCTGTACCCAGGCCCAGCTTAGCTCGCTCCCTACCCCTACCCATTTCCCAAACCCTTCAGGCCACTGAGAAGTGGGTAGAATTCTATAACCAGCCCTCAAACTATATCTTGTAAGGAAAGATTCTCAGATTCAGAGAGTGTGAGAAGGTACTTAAGAAGAATTCACCCAGAAAAACAAAAACAAAGTCTAGATATAGGACTCATTGGGAACATGATCTTGGTGAGAAATAACAACATGAGAATTATGCAACCAGAACAAAAAATAAGTATGAAAGAAATTCTATAGCAACCAGAGTCTAAAGAACACAGGAAAACATCTCACCAGTGTTTCATATTATAGAAAAGCTTATGAAGAACATGAATTGAATAAATAAGAGCTTAAATGTAAGATTATAACAACAGAATGAAGTAAAAATGGAAATTGAAAATATAAGGAAATTGAAATTCAAATAACACCATTACAGAACTAATAAACAAATTACATACAGAAAGGAGTCGAATGGATATGGCTGAAAATACACAGAGGAAAGGCTTGAGATAAGCACAGTAAAATCAAAGGAAAAAGATTAATGGAAATAGAAGATAATGGCTATGGAGGAGTGACAAAGATGACATTACACAGGATGATAAGGGTGTGTGAACTGAAGAACTCAATGGATGAATCAGAACAATAGAAAATAGAAAAATAATCCTGAAATACAGGAACAGGAATACTGAAAACTTCATATCATATTCCAAGACAAATACATTCAACACTATCAATTCTAAATCATATTCTTGTTGTTATTAAATTTTGAGGATGAGAAAAAAATCCGTCAGACATTCAGACACAAATATTGTCTCTTATAATTGAGAACAGAAACAGACTGGCCTCAGTCTTCTCCAGAGTGGGACTCCAGAATGGAGGCATTGGGAGCAACACCTACCAAACTCTAAAGGAAAAAATGTGATAAAAAATACTGTGTCCAACCAAGATTCCATTCAAGTATAAAGACCACAAACAGATATTCTAAATAGGAAATAAAACAAGGGCTACAGCATACACCAGCTTTCTGGAGGAGGAGAAAAGGACTAGGTGATAGAATCTAACTAATCAAGAGCTGACAAGAGACCCATGGTAAGAGGTGTTCCACCATGTTGATTTCCACAGCATCCTGGAGCAAGTAAGTGTGACCCACGCGTTCTGTAACCTGCCAAGTGGTTCTTCAGGTAGAAAGGCAATAGACACATGTCTGCTCTAGCATGAAAGAACTCAGGGAATACTGTTACAGTATTTTTTAAAATAAACTCCTTGAAATAAAATCCATCCAGTAAGAGGAGAATCAAAATGTGGAGCCTGGGAATGAAGATGTAGGGGGAAAGAATGGTGAGATTTATGGTTACAAAACATAAGCATAATATGTCATAAAACTTTAAAACGTTTAACTTCAGTGTCTTAATATCAAGTAAAGTGAAGTTAATTATTTTTTCATTAAAAGCAGAATGTATATTCTGGTGCTGGTTCAAGATGGCAGGCTGAGCACCTGTATTGGTCAACTGTCTCTCCCAAAACTGGATTAAAGTGGATTCTCATTCCTGGGCATATATCTGGAGAAAACCATAATTTGAAAAGATACATGCACCCCAATGTTCCTAGCAGCACTATTTACAATAGCCAGGACATGGAAGCAACTTAAATGTCTGTGGACAGAGGAATGGATAAAGAAGATGTGGTACATATATACAATGGAATATTATTCAGCCTCCAAAAAGAATGAAATAATGCCATTTCAGCAACACAGATGGACCTAGAGATTATCATACTAAGTGAAGTACGTCAGAAAGAGAAAGACAAATACCATATGATAACACTTACATGTGGAATCCAAATATGACACAAATGAACTTATCTACAAAACAGAAACAGACTCACAGACATAGAGAACAGACTTGTGGTTGCCAAGGGGGAGGGGGTTGGGGGAGGGCTAGATTAGGAGTTTGGGGTGAGCAGATGCAAACTATTATATATAGGATGGATAAACAACAAGGTCCTACTGTATAGCACAAGGAACTATATTCAATATCCTGTAATAAACCATAAAGGAAAAGTATATGAAAAAGAAAAAAATAAATGTGTGTGTGTGCATGTGTAAAACTGAATCACTTTGCTGCACAGCAGAAATTAACACAACATGGTAAGTCAACTATGTAAAGATAGTTAGCTACCTCATATTCCTCCCTACTCTCAGCCCCCAAAACAAATCAAAACTATACAAGACAATTCTTTTCCAAAAAAATTAAATAGTCTGGGAAACCCAAAGTGAGATGTCCACACTTTGGATAAAACCTATTTTATCTCTCATTTATGAATTCCTCAGCTTGAATGCCAGATCAGCACCCATTCCTCTTTTAAGGAAACAACTTAAACGTAATTTCCAGTCCAGTTTTCCATTATTCTAAAGCAATGAACAACTACGAATTATCTGACGTGTGAGGGAAAATGGTTAAAGAATAAGACCAAGATAAATGTGATAAACTACCTCAGAGAAACAAACATAATTTAAGAAATGGAAAAGAACTTTTAAAATATTCTAATCAATATACTAGAAATATAAGAGAAGATTTTGCATGCATTTAGGAAGGATAGAATCTAGGAAAAAGGAACAGTGAAACAGCAAAAAAGCACACTTAGAAAATTAATATATGGCTATTGAAATCAGTGAGACGAGGGAGAAGAAAAATATCAAAACTGTAATGGACAGGAACGCCCCACAGCTGAGGATAGACGTAGGTGTTCAGATTGACAGGACCAAGGAAACGTCCAGCACAAGCGAAATAAACATCCATTCCTAAATATAATATTGCGAGATTTGAGAACTAGATTCAAGAAAAGATCCTAGGGGTTTTCAGAGAGAAAAGATACCAACACTGACCACAATCATGCAAGGAGCACTGCCTACAACATTCCAATGAAAGCCAATGTTGAACTTAAAAGTCCTGAGCTACCCAAATTATTAATCGAGTATGATGACAGAATAAAAGTATTTTCAAATATCTAAGAACTCAAAACATTTATCTCCCATGCATCCTTTTTCACAAGGTTCCTTAGGCTGGGTCAGAAAATGAGAAAATCAGGAAGAACGAGAAAAGATGCAGGAAACAATGATTCTAACCTGGGACAGGATTGAGGGGAAGCCCTCAGATGATCAGTGGGCAGCAGCATTGGTCCCCAAGGGGGCTCTAGAACTAGGGATGCAGTTAAAAAAAAAAAAAAACGAAGGGAGAATGTTCCATGGACTTGACAGTAGCCTTCAAACTGGAAGAACAAACCGAAAGACTGCATAAAGAAAAAGAAGAAAGGAAATTAGAAATTACATGTTATCATCTAATCACTGCTTGTAACGAGCCCCACTGATGTAGTTATGATCATGTGAAGCAATACTTGTCAAGTTTTCAACTTTTAAAATCTAAACAAAGGCAAAGCATGGAAAACTTCACTGTAGTTATAGAACAGAAGGCAATTTTTTCAGTCTTGCCAATATAAAAGTAGAAACAAAGCTTGCAAAAGTCAGGGTCTGGAAGTGGGGAGGGATGGAGGACCCCACCTCACAGGGTAAGGAGTCAGGATAGAGTCTCTATCACTAATGGAACAGATAGAAAGGGAAAGTATATAGTATTGGAGGTACCAACGTGATTAAAAGAGAAACTAAGAATAGTGAAATAATTACTGTGTCAGGAGGGAGCGAGGGAAGTGTAAGTGAGCTAAATCCTCATTTGCCGTGGCCAGAAGTCAGTGGACAATGTTTAAAATAGATAATCCAAAAAAATCATGACTAATCATTTAGTATTTTAAACACCCAAAAATAAAAATATATGATCCTACTAAACAATATCTCTTTTTATAAAATAATTTCTGCTGTCTTTTAACCTATCTAAAGAAATGTATCAAGAGATATTTACAATAATGTTCATCTAATATTTCCAAATAGTGGGACTTGAGGAGAGTTTTTACATTGCTATTGGTATCTTTCTGTATTCCCTGGATACTTTGTACCTTTATATCACTTTTATAACAGTGACATCATTATTTTATACTCTGGATGCTGGGAGGGTAATTGGTTATAAAAGGATAAAAGTGGAAGCAGGGAACCCACCTGAGAAAATGTAGTGGTGTAGACTAGGTGCTTACATTGGGAACAAAGAGAAAGCGGCCTGATTCCTGATGCAGTTTCAGAGGGAGAATAAACAGGCCTCACTGGCTCGAACATTGATGGTCGGCAGATGGGGAATCAAGTGTGATGCTGAGGTTCCTCTCTCTAGCTCCTGAGAGCTTGGAGGCCACAGACAGATGGAAATGCAGTGTTCTGTGTCCGCGTTGAGAGGGGTGGAGAGGAGACCAGAGTTCGGCTTTATAGGACCTAACCTTGAATATCTGAGAAACATACAAGCAGTAATCATGCAGTTGGATTCTTACATAAATTGAAGCTCAGATAAATCCATGCTGGGCATATAAATTTGGGATTTGTCAGCAAATAGGTGGGATGTAAAGCTACGAGTATGTATGAAATCTCATAGATACAGGGATTGAAAAAAATAGAATAAGACCTTGGACCAAGCCCCGAAGGCTCCCAAAAATGACAGGTCGAAGGGAGAAGGGAACCCTGGAAAGGAATTGAGAGGAGAAAGAGAACAATTTTTAGATTACATTCCAGGAGAGTGTGGCTTCAGGGATGCTGAGGGAAGAGGCTATAAGCCTTGAAGTCCTTGAGAAGGTGAGTAAGATGGGGCTACAAACCCAAGTAAAGAGGGTTGCTTTTCACCGGAGAAGGGACACCGTGTACACTGTAACAAGGGGAAAGAAGAAGAAAAGGGTGCAGGTATCTTTTGCAGTTTCAGCAGTGAGAGGATGGGGTCTGATGGGGCTCTCTCTCTCTCTCTCTCTCTCACACACACACACACACACACACTCACACACACACGCTCCCTGCATTTAAAAAAAAATCAGAAAGGGCTTATCAGACTCTACTGATTTCAAGTAAAATCCTGGTCTTTGTCAGTTTCTTTGGGCTGTAATATGAGAATATATTGCAATATTGCATGTGCTGTGCTTCAGGAGACGGGTAATTTGTAAATGCATGGGTAAAGAAGAAAACTATATTGAATGTATTGTGAAAGATAAGACTCTTTTCATTGTCTATATTACTGAACGATTCATCTTTTTTTATGTTGGCAATTATGATCTTAGATACATAGTTTATCGTCCCCCCTAATTCCAATACCTTTGTAAATTTCTGCACAGAAAAATTTCCAAGAGGAGGGGAAAATTGTTCCCCACTTGTATTTTTGTCAGTTGATTAATTTTTTCAGGTTGCATCCAAATGATTCTACTTGTTTTTCACACTCCAACAGACAGCCACCTGCCACCTCCTTCATACAGAAAATATCCCATCAGATTTTTGACTCTGCATAAATTACTTCTGTCCTAGGAGGAGGGGAAATGCACAGAGTGTTATTTACCCTTATTTTTTACAAATATTTCTCTTGGACTTCGTAGTGTTGTGCTAACATAGTTCTGCCTTTGTCATCGTATTTAATCTCTCCCATTTTTCTTTGAGATCATAATGAATCCCTTCTACTTAATTTTATGTTGGATAGTAAATTTTATTATTTTTGAAAATGTTCTTTGAAATGTTTTTCTGTACAACTATAAAGCACCCAAGTGATTCTGTAATTAAAATTTTCTGAACAATGTTCTGTTAGGCCCTATAACCACTATGTACCCCCCAAAGCTTGCTCATTTCATTCATCCCTACCTCTGCAAGTGGGCCAACTTAAGGAAAGATACAGTAACAGAATAGCAAAAGCATCTTTTCCTCTTACTCTTACGGAACTGTGCATGGTGTGCGGTGGCTAGAGAGGGCCACAAAGCATGGTTCCTGTATCCCTGGCTGCTCAGCAGATCTTACTGAAGACTTGGGAAAGGACCGTTTTGTATTGCAATGACAGCCAGAGATGGGTTTACCATGAAAATAATGAAGGCTAGCCCCTAGTAATGTGTTCACGTGGTGATATGATTTAGAAAAATTTGCAAATGTAAGCTATTTGTGTTATGATCAGTTAAGACTATTGTCATTTTCTACCTCAGTGTCCCCTGCATCATACACTCCCTCCTGGCAGGAGGTCCTAGAGCCGCTGTGGAAAGTGTCCTGCTCAGGGGATAGACTTCCGTGGCTCACGATCAACTCCATGCCCAGTCACCACCAGCTACCCTGCCGAGGACTTGCTTCCAGAAAAGCTCCTACCATTTCCTGTAACAGTTCACAAAGGTGCCCACAACTCCTAGTCCAGAACTGGGTGGGTAGTGAAGGAGAAATGAGGTTTGAGACATCTGGAAACACAAATTAGTCTGAGGAAGATTCTTCCAATAATAAGATGCAATAAAACTATGAGTGAGGGGTTGACTTTTATTAACGCTCAGTCAAAACACAAGTTCTCTCCTATCCAAAGTGTACTCAATAATGATCTAATATCTTACAAGTCATACATAAGAGAAACTTGGTAGAGATGTTTCCAAGCTTGACAGCAATCTTAAAAATTAAGGACATTACCAATAACAAGTTGTGGAAGCAGAACATTTTTGAGAAATTGAATTATATGAATTTAGATCAGCAGTGCTTAAGGAAAGACTGAATTCAACTTTCTATTGTCTTTGTAGAAAATGTTCCAAAATTGATGTTCCCTGAAAAGATGATTAAAAGATTACAGCCAAAGAATAAAAATATGCATTATGCAGTTGACTAATAAAAATATTATTTTCAGGATTTTTCCTATTGTTGGTACTAGTTAGTTCTTTTTCTTTTAATTTTCCATTTCTTTTTTATATAAATTTATTTATTTATTTATTTATTTTTGGCTGTGTTGGGTCTTTGTTGCTGCGCATGGGCTTTCTCTAGTTGTGGCGAGGGGAAGCTACTCTTTGTTGCAGTGCGCAGGCTTCTCATTGCGGTGGCTTCTCTTGTTGCGGAGCACAGGCTCTAGGCACAGGCTTCAGTAGCTGTGGCACATGGGCTTCAGTAGTTGTGGCTTGCGGGCTCTAGAGCACAGGCTCAGTAGTCGTGGTGCACAGGGTTAACTGCTCCGCGGCATGTGGGATCTTCCTGGACCAGGGCTTGAACCCGTGTCCCCTTACTAGTTAGCTCTTAAAAGTTATACTTAGATGTGACTTCTTTCCCATCCTAAATAAACATGCATATTTGTACCTAATTTTCTATTCATAATTTTTTATTACTTTTCTGAAAATGAATCATAAAACAAAAATTGTATAAACTTCAGGCTCCAGAAAACCTTGATCCTGTTGGTGACAACACAGCTCCACTAGCCCAGATGGACATTCAACTTTGAGTTAGGCACAGTCCTGGACAAAAAGACAAAAATTAAAAGAGAGACTAGAAGAGACTTCCTCCCCACCCCTCACCATGCTTTGGGACTGTATGCTACAGTAAGTCCCCTACATACGAACCTTCATGTTGCGAACTTTCAAAGATGCGAACGTGCCCCTGTATGCTAGCTGATTTACTATACTCCTGTACTTTTCAAGGTACTGTACTGTAAGATTAAATAGGCTTTATTTTTTGTGTTTGTTTTTTATGTATTATTTGCGTGTAAAGTATTATAAACCTATTATAGTACAGTACTATACAGCCGACTGTGTTAGTTGGGTACCTAGACTAACTTTGTTGGACTTACGAAAGCGCTCTCGGAACGGAACTTGTTCATGTGTAGAGAACTTACTATATTTACAAAAAGGGAAACTCTGAGATTCAGTAGAATAAAAACATTGTCTCAAAGTTTTTAACGATGTTTTGCATTTTAACAATGTTTTGCATTTTACCTGATTTCTCACAAGGAAGATGATCAGAATTGATTCTCAGAAGATTGGTAAAGGGAAAACAATTGAAGGGTAGTCTACCTGCTGGTTCATCTCACTGGCGAGGCTAGTGGTCACTAGTTACAAAAGGACAGCTCACTTCTCCCACACACATGAATTTGGCCCTGGTCATGAGTTACATGGGCTTCATATCATACACTTTGCCATTTGGAGAAGTGATGAGTAAATTTAAGGAAAAACCCTAAAGAAATAAGGTTAGGGAAACCAGCCATCCAGAGACCATATATTGTCATGGAATAGCTCATGATTTTCTAAAGTGCAAACTACTAATCTAATCAACTTTAACTGCCCCTACGGGGTAAGAAATATGAGTCAAAGAGACAAGGATACTTAAATCAACGTAAAAGTCTTCCAATATGGGTGTTTTGTTTAAAGGCACAGTGAGAAGAGCTGGACCCGCTCAAAAATGTGTTCCCAATCTAAGAGTCATTTGTTATCTTCTCCACAGTCTCCTTGAAGATGTAAAACCTTTTCAGAGGCATGACAAGAAATGAAGGTTCTTCATTTTAGGGAAATTCTATCACATAGCTTCCCTCCTTAACTAGAACTGGGCATTAGGGATTGAAGAGGGCCTTGCTGTCTATGAAGGCAGAGGTGAGGGACTGAGGAAAGGAAGCAGAAACATGAGAATATAAATTTCCACTCTTGTAGTTTGGGATGGGGCCAATCTGAACGCAGTCTCTAAGGAAAAGTTGCTACATACTCCTTGAATGTAGATGATGTGAAATTGTCTTGGGATGTTCAACAGAATAGAAACATGCTCAGAAAAAATATTATTTTTTCAGTGTGATTTGTTTTTCCTCGATTTTTTATTTTAAAAAAGTCACACCAAGAAAAAAATGTTAAAAGCAGAGAACAATGAATACCCATATACCCTTCACTTAGATTCACCAACTTTTAACATGTTGCCAAGTTCGCTGTTTCATTTTTTCTTCCTATGTATTTCTTCCCCCTGCCCCCCTCCACCTCAGCCTCCTGGAAACATTTGAGAATAAGTTGCAGTTCTCCACTTGTGTTAGTACTTCAGCACTGAGTACTTGCCATGTGTCACCTAAAAACAGGCATTTTACTTCATAAGCACAATATCTTCCCAACAACAATACTGATACCGACCAGGGTTCTCAGCCTTCAGCAATCAATAGAAATTGACTAGAGGCCAGACAAGAAATTCAGGCAAGGCTTTACTGGGGCCCCGGCTGCAGCAGGGGGGAGCGAGAACAAACAACAGTTTCCCTTGCTTGCTCGCTCCCTGAGGGGGGGCGAGCTTGTTCCTTGTATGGGGTGAGGGTAGGAGTGTGTCCAGGGGTCGGGCCAGAGGGGTGGCTTAGGTGGTGTGCCCACTGCTTTGGTGGTGTTGTGGGCAGGGGGCATGCGCAGTACCCCGCTTTTGCTCCAGGCTCTTCAAAAGCGGCAGTTGGGTTTTTTGGTATCTTTGTATCTTTTGTCCAGGATTTGTCCTAACTGTGCATGCACACCATTGTCTTTAGTCCCATATAGTTTCTGTGTATTCTGTTGCCTGAGGAGAGGTGTGTCCAGGTGCAAGCACTGCAGCAAAGGGTCCCAGGTCCCAGCCTTTGTCAATACCATGAGACTGTCACTCACAAGGAAATTCACACTGATACAGTAACACCATCAAATTTGAAATCTATATTCAAATGTCCTCAATTATTCTAAAATGTCTCCTATATCAGTTTTATTTTCCAAGATCTAATCAAGAACCACTCATTGCAGTAGTGTTCCTTTCTCCTTAGCCTCCTTCAGTACAGGAAATTCCTCCTCGCCATTCATTCATTTATTCATTCATTCGTCTTTCATGACATTTGTTTCTTTTTTCTTCAACATTTCAGGCCAATTGTCTTATACAGTGTCCCAAATTTCAGTTTGATTGTTTCTTTATGATTTAATTCATGTTAAACATTTTTGACAAGGATACTTCTCACTGCTTCACGTCAGGAAGTATAGAATGTCGATTTGTCCCATTATTGGAAATACTAACATTAATTACTTAGTTATGGTGGTGTTCCTCAGATCTCCACATTGTAAAAGAATCTTTTACACTTTTAAATTAATATATAATCTGTGGGATAATGTGTCGGGGAGTCCCTGTAAGTATTCTATGCCCAAGAATGTTCACTCAATTTTTTTTACCATTCATTCATGATTTTTGCCTGAATAAATGATTATACTGGTGTTTGAAAAATGAAAAATATCTAATTCTTTCATTATTTCAACATTAATTAGATGGCATTCTCTTGTAAAGAAGTACTTTTCATACACTTCTGCCTTATTACCAGTATTGCAATAGATTCATGGCTTCTTCTTTTGTTCACTACATTGTAATCCATTACCTACCTTATTCTTTTTGATACTCTGATTGTCCAAAAAGTGGCAAGTAGAATTCTATTAAAACATCTCTTGAGTCCTTCTGACATGTCCTCATACTTCTGGCGAAATATGTCCCAGACTCACCTTGAACCTTCCTGATCCTTCTCTGAACCAGGCATTTCTGCAAGGAGCAGCCCTGATTCCTTTTAGTGGGGAATGTACTGAGAAACTGAGATCAGGATGCTGGGTGTGTGGATGGCTAGTGAATGTCCTTCTTCTAAACCAATTCAGTGGATAGAGGTAAAATATGAATATATATATTGATATATATATATCATATATATATGATATATATGTATATCAGGAGTTCACACTGATAGCTACAATCCCATCCCAACACCTGTACTCATTCCAAACTAGTACCTCCTCTCTTAAGGAAAACATGGGTCCCCAAAAAACATTGTTAGTAAATATTTTCTCCCTTTCTGTAGGTTGTTTTTTTTTTGTTTTGTTTTGTTTATGGTTTTCTTTGCTGCGCAGAAGCTTTTAAATTTAATTAAGTCCCATTTGTTTACTTTTGTTTCCATTTTCATTGCTCTAGGAGGTGGATCAAAAAAGCTATTGCTGAGCTCAAGATGGCAGAGTAGAAGGACATGGGCTCACACCTTCTTACGGAAACACCAACATCACAATTGACTGCTGAACAACCATCAACAGAAAAGTGCTGGAACCTACAGAAAAAGATACCTTACGCCAAAGACAAAGAAGAAGCCACAACGAGACAGTAGGAGGGGCTCAAAAGCAATAGGACCAAATCCCATACCCACTGGATGGGCAACCCATGGACTGGAGAGTAATTATACCATGGAGGCCCTCCCATAGGAGTGAAAGTCCTCAGCCCCATGTCAGGCTTCCCAGCCTGGAGGAAAGGCAACAGGAGGACGAATTCCCAGAGAATCTGGCTTTGAAGGCCAGCTGGGTTTGATCGCAGGAATTCCACAGGATGGGGGAAACAGAAACTCCACTCTTAGAGGGCACACCTGTGCACACCAGGACCCAGAGAAAACAGCAGTGACCTCATAAGAGAATGAACCAAACTTTCCTGCTAGTATTAGAGGGTCTCCTGCAGAGGTGGTAGGCAGCTGTGGCTTACCGTGGGGACAAAGACACTGGCAGCAGCAGTTCTGGGAAGTGCTCACTGGCAGGAGCCCTCCTGGAGGCCACCATTTTCTCCCCAAGACCTGGCCCCACCCAACAGCCTGTAGGCTCCAGCTCTGGGTCACCTCAGGCCAAACAACCAACAGGACAGGAACACAGCCCCACCCATCAGGAAGCCTGCACAAGGCTCTTAGATAGCCTCATCCACCAGAGGGCAGACAGCAGAAGCAAGAAGAACTGCAATCCTACAGCCTGTGGAATGGAAACCACAGTCACAGGAAGTTAGACAAAATGAAACAGCAGAGGAATATGTTCCAAAATTAAGAACAAGATAAAACCCCAGAAGAACAACTAAGTGAAATGGAGATAGGCGACCTGCCATAAAAAGAATTCAGAATAATGACTTATGATCAGTTAATCTGTGACAAAGGAGGCAAGACTATACAATGGAAAAAAGACAGCCTCTTCGGGCTTCCCTGGTGGCGCAGTGGTTGAGAATCTGCCTGCTAATGCAGGGGACACGGGTTCGAGCCCTGGTCTGGGAAGATCCCACATGCCGCGGAGCAACTAGGCCCGTGAGCCACAATTACTGAGCCTGCGTGTCTGGAGCTTGTGCTCTGCAACAAGAGAGGCCGCGATAGTGAGAGGCCCGCGCACCGCGATGAAGAATGGCCCCCATTTGCCGCAACTAGAGAAAGCCCTCGCACAGAAACGAAGACCCAACACAGCCAAAAATAAATAAATTAATTAATTAAAAAAAAAAAAAAAAAAAAAAAGACAGCCTCTTCAATAAGTGGTGCTGGGAAAACTGTACAGCTATGTGTAAAAGAATGAAATTTGAACACTTTCTAACACCATGTACAAAAATAAACTCAAAACGGATTAAAGACCTAAATGTAAGGCCAGACATTATAAAACTCTTGGAGGAAAACATAGGCAGAACACTCTATGACATAAATCACAGCAAGATCCTTTTCGACCCACCTCCTAGAGAAATGGAAATAAAAACAAAAATAAACAAATGGGACCTAATGAAACTCCAAAGCTTTTGCACAGCAAAGGAAATCACAAGCAAAACAAAAAGACAACCCACAGAATGGGAGAAAATATTCTCAAACAATGTGACCAACAAGGGATTAGTCTCCAAAATTTACAGACATTTCATGGAGCTCAATATCAAAAAAAAACACAAACCAATCGAAAAATGGGCAGAAAACCCGAATAGACATTTCTCCAAAGAAGACATACAGATGGCCAAGAGGCACATGAAAAGATGCTCCACATCTCTAATTATCAGAGAAATGCAAATCAACACTACATTGAGGTATCACCTCACACCAGTCAGAATGGTCATCATCAAAAACTCTACAAACAATAAATGCTGGAGAGGGTGTGGAGAAAAGGGTACCCTTTTGCGCTGTTGGTGGGAATGTAAATTGGTACAGCCACTGTGGAGAACAGTATGGAGGTTCCTTAGAAAACTAAAAATAGAGCTACCATATGATCCAACAATCCCACTCCTGGGCATGTATCCAGAGAAGAACATGGTTCGAAAGGATACATGCACCCCAATGTTCATTGCAGCACTGTTTACAATAGCCAAGACATGGAAGCATCCTAAATGTCCATCAACAGAGGAATGGATAAAGAAGAGGTGGTACATATATACAATGGAATATTACTCAGCCATAAAAAAGAATGAAATAATGCCATTTACAGCAACATGGATGGACCTAGAGATGATCATACTAAGTGAAGTAAGTCAGACAGAGAAAGACAAATATCATATGATATCACTCATATGTGGAATCTAATTTTTAAAAAATGATACAAATGAACTTATTTACAAAACAGAAACAGACTTACAGACATTGAAAACAAACCTATTGTTACCAAAGGGGAAATGTAGGGGGAGGGATAAATCAGGAACTTGGAATTAACATATACACACTACTATATATAAGATGGATAACAAACAGGGACCTACTGTATAGCACAGGGACCTCTACTCAGTATTCTGTGATAACCTATGTGAGAAAAGAATCTGAAAAAGAACGGATATATGTATACGTATAACTGAATCACTTTGCTGTACACTTGAAACTAACACAACATTGTAAATCGACTATAATCCAATAAAATTTTTTAAATTCAGCATTTTCTCAAATGTCTTACTCTTACAGTAATTACATTAATGATGTAATTTACAGTAACAGTGAAAATGTAAAGAGGAGTGATCCAGACTCTTTCAATGTATATAGAAGTCAGTGAAATAGTTGCATTGTTTTAAAAAATGCACATAAGAGGAAAAAAAAATAGCTCCTTTTTCTGATTAACCTTAAGGCTTTGGAACAAGAGCCCCTTTCTGATTGGTTATATAGCAAGATATATGTATATGTGTATGTCTGTGTGTGTGTAGAATGTACATATGATTTTCAACTTCAGATAAAACTTTAAATAAAACAAATTCTCACTTGGGAAATAAATAAAGTAAAATGTACTTTTGTGCTTTTCAAGTATATTTTAAAGCTTTTCTTGTATAGATTTTGCGCATTTCTTTTTAAGTTTATACCTAAGTATTTTCTATTTTTCATTGTTGCAAATGGAATTTTTCATCAATTATGTCTTTTAGCTGGTTATTGTTTATTTATATGAGGTTATTGTTTTTGTAGGTTAGAATTGTGTTCTGTTACGTCACAGAACTTATGTTGTGTTAACTTATTGGTCTCTCGGGTTTTCCAAGAATATCATCGATTGCAAATGAGGCTAGTTTTACTTCTTTATTCTTCCTAATTCTCATACCTCTTCTCCTTTCGTCACGTCTGAATGCAATGTTTAACACTCCCAATCTGACATGAAATAATAGTGGAGATGGGGGCATCCTTCTTGGGGCAGTTTTTGAGGCAGATAAATGTAGCGATGCTCTATTCCCCATAGTATAGTGAGTGAAATCTGCTAGAGCAATAAGCAGGTGTCCCCAGGCAGGAAACCTGCTGTATTTGTGACACTACAGAAGATGTGTTTCTGTGGAGTTAAATTTAAGATCCAATTTTCTTTCGAGATGGAAATAAAGGGAACTTTCTGATATTACCTCAAAGAAGTCTTGGAGAAATCCTTTTGAATTACATGCACCAAATTGCTGTCTTCCTCTCTCTGTGTTGATGAGGTGGTCAAGTCAAAGCCTTAGAGGTCTTGGCAATAGGAATAGGATATGCCTCTGTGAGAGCAAGTCTCAGGACTAGAGGCAGATTCCCATTACAGTAGGATAATGGAAAACTAAATTCATCTGGGTTTTTATGATTTTAAGGTATTTGATCCACGCTCTTCTTAAATGTGTATGTGAATGGAGATTATTTGGTGTCGGCAACACTGAAAAAAATTTTTTAGTCACAGGGCAGCAGAGAGTGTACCTTTTATAATATGTTCCGGCCAAACTCATGTAATACCAAGGCTGTCACCTCAATTTCAAGTCGCTATTGCAAACAAGTGAACATAAATAAGAACATATTGGGATCTTTTTAATCACAGGGACTCCAGTATAAGTATTGTACTTAATAGATTTTCTGAAAATTTTATTTAGTAAGGTTTAATCCTTGGGAGTAGCTTGAAAAAAGTTATGTCACACCAAGGTAGCACATTATGCAAAGTAATAATCAAATTCATAGTAAAAAATATATGCTATAATGAGATATCAATACTTATACATATAAAGCAACTCGGAGAAGTTCTTATGGTGTATCAGCTCAAGGAAAACACTGGTTTAAAAATACTAGTGTTTTTCTTACTGCTATACTTATAAAGAAAAAGTATTTTTCCAGGCAATTGGTTAATAATGAAAAAAATTCTGTACGAATGAAATATAGAAAAAAAAAGTCCTTGAATGAAAACGTTTTAATCAAAACTTTCTTGAAGTCTCTGTTAAATTTACATACTTATTTTGATGGCATATAAAAGAAGTTCCATGCACAGGGGAAAGTCCATATTTTAACAAAGAAAACTCCAAAAAGAGAATAGGATAAAATAAAAGTTTTCTTATTTTTGTTATGAATTTAAAACCTTTAGTGTTTTAGTGGTATCATTGGGTTTATATTTGTTATGTTAAAATAAAATTTTGCCCAATAATATTCTAATTTTTGAGGCAAATGACTTTGTATCTTGCTTTCACTTTAAACTTGTGTTATCTACATAGCTGCCTCAGTATTTCTCTTTTCAAGTGTCAACACAGCTTTCCAACATTTATCATGTGCCATGATGCTGGATAGATACAAAGTGGTCCTTGTTTTTAAGGAGCTCACACACTACTGGCAGGGACAGAAAAGTAAGCTAATAACTGCAATTCGGAGGCTAAAAAGGAAAGCCCGGTGACCTGAGAGGCAGGATCAACACTGAGGGGGAACATCAGGGAAAACTCTGTAGTCATGGAGACGTGCGTGGTAGAAGATGGATCACAGGAGAGCAGGCAAGGCCAAGAGAAAGCAGGAATCCACTAAAAACCATGTGTTTGAGAACGGCAAGTCATCCAGAGTGGTGGTAACTAGTTGTTCAATGTCCGTCCTTCCAGATAGGTTTCAAGATCTGTAAGGCCGAGAACAATGTCTTTCTTGTTCAGCATGATGTTCCTTTCCAGTGTCTAGCAATGCCTGGCATTTTAAGAAACTCAATGAAAATCTCTATTTTTCTAACTGTTTTTATTAATATTTTATTATTATGAAGTTGTTGGTTTTACAACTTTTTAAATTAATTTTTAATACTTAATAAGAGTTATATAAAAATTCTATATGTAATAAATACCCATGCATACAGCAACCAGATTAAGAAAGAAAATATCACCGATCCATTTATAGCCTGTCTTGAACATGCCACCTTGCCCCTGAACTGTAACTACTCATTCTGGATTTTATAGTTAGCATTCTAGGGTGCTTCTTTGTAATTCTACTGTATATATTTACTTTCTAAAAATTTATTTTATTGGGGTATAGTTGATTTACAACATTGTGTTAATTTCTACTGTACAACAAAGTGATTCAGTTATACATACATATATATTCTTTTTCATATTCTGTTCCATTATGGTTTATCACAGGATATCGAATATAGTTCCCTGTGCTATACACTAGGACCTTGTTGTTGATCCATCCTATGTACAATAGTTTGCATCTGCTAACCCCAAACTCCCATTCTGTTATATATATTTATGGAAGTGTTAAACCTTATATAAACATTATTGTGATGTTTATTTAATCTGTTATTTGGTTTTTTTCCTCAACATTATGTCTCTGAGAGTCACCCATGTTGATATTTGTGACTATAGTTAATTAATTTTGATTTCCTGATAGTAGTCTATTGTGCGGTTGTACACAAGTTTTCTTTGTCAGTTTTGCTTATGATGGACATGTGCTTCCAATACTTTGTTCTTATAAATAAAGATGCTATAAACGTTGCTGTGTGTTCTCCTGTGTAATGTGAGGGACTTTCTGTACATAAGCTTACAGCAAGAAATATATGTGCTGGTCAATGTCGCTCAGCCTCCTCACTGATAAGCGGGATTGCAGCCCTTTTAAATTTTTGTTGATCCGATATGTGTGAATAGTATCCCATTAAGTTATGTTGAATTCGCTGAATTATTCTTGAGGTTTTTGTCGTTCTTTCTTTCTTTACTGACCATTTAGTTTTGTCTTCTATGAGTTGCTGATTCACCTAGTACTATTTGCACTTATATGTAATTAGTCTTTTTTTAATTGATCGAGTTGTATGTTTTATTGATTCAGTTATCAGTTTTATGTGTTGTAAATATGATCTCTTTTTACTTCGATAAAAGATATAATTGTCAAATATAATCAATCTTTCTCCTTTTTGGTTTGTGCCTTTTAGGTCTTGTGTAAGAAATACTTTCCTACTCAGAATTCATAATTATATATTACCTTATGGTTATGTTATATTTATTCCAAGGTCTTCAGTCCACTTAGAACTTATTTTTTATATGATATGAAATAGGGATCTGAAATCTGATTTTGTTTCATTTTTTAAAAATGATAATTCCCTAAATAGCCGTCCTTTACAGAGTACCCCATCACTTCCTGCCCAGACTACAATGGTGTCTTGACCACACACTATATGAGACACATGGCTCTGCCCTGCACTCTATTCTGTCTCTGTTTGCTTTCCTGTCCCCGTGCTGGTCCCATGCCAGGTCAACAATTTGCGTTCGTAAAGTCTGCATAACTCGTAGAGAACTTCCCTCTTTCTCCTCCTCTTCTTTTTCAAATTGCCTTATGTCTTTGGGCTCTATATGCTCGCATACACATTTTAAAACTGGCTTTTAATGATTAATAAGTTTGAAATTTTCTACCTTATTTTGTGCTTCTTGTTTCCCTGAATTTTCTATATTTTTCCTTCTTTCTGCCTTGTTTATAACTGAGGCTTTTTAAAAATTGGTTACAAGTTACACAGAAACCTCTGTGCTAATAAATACAATAATTAACTTTTTGATCTCCTTATCACCCAGTGAAGTAGGGATTGTTATTTTTTCATTTAACTTTTTTATCACAGAATTTTCAAACATATATAGAAATAGAGAGAATAATATAATTAACCCAATGTAACCTGGCTTCAATAATTATCAATACATGGCCAGTTATTCTCTATCTAGACTTTTACTTGTCCCCCCAAACACTCCATCTCCAGATTATTTTAAACTGCTCTTCCTTTAACAAAACCACAACACCATTATCACACTTTTAAAAGTTAAAATTGAATCTTTAATATCATAAAATATCCAGCCAATGTTCCTATTTCCCTGATGATTTTATACATTTTTTTTCTTAAAAAAATAAATATCAAAAAAGGGTCTACACTTCTTGGTTGATATGTCTCCTAAGTCTCTTTTAATTTGTGTGTTCTCCTTCCTTTAATTTAATTTAATTTAATTTGATGTGTTGAATAAGCTAGTCGTCTGTCCTCTGGTTTCCTATGGTGTGGTTTTGTTATTGCATCACGTGGTGCATTCAACACATCCCTCCATCCCTTTGTGTTTCCTCAAGTTGTTCTCTAGAGCTAGAGCCTTCCCCAGATTTCGGTTTAATTTCCCCACTTTGGCAAGGCCACCTCATAGGTGGTGGATTACACTTCTACGGTCACATGTGACGTTTGGGTTCTCTCTTTTCTATGGTCTTGTCTACCATTGATGATCATTACCTACATGCATTTATTCATCAGGAGTTTTTTAAATGGTGGCATTAAAATTGTTTTAACTTCTACATTTATTTTCTAGAATAAGTTTATAAAGAACAACAAATTTTCATAGTCTGAAGACTCAGAAAATCTTTTAGGAAACACTTTTAGGATTAATTCTTGATTTTTTTTTTCTTTTTTTTATTAGTTTCCATAATAATGAGAATGTTCTCTAGCACCCTCCAAAGGTGACCAATGAATTTATTAATTTCTTTCTATAAATCAAAAATAGGGCTCCCCTGGTGGCACAGTGGTTGAGAATCTGCCTGCCAATGCAGGGGACACGGGTTCGAGCCCTGGTCTGGGAAGATCCCACATGCCGCGGAGCAACTAGGTCCGTGAGCCACAACTACTGAGCCTGTGCGTCTGGAGCCTGTGCTCCACAACAAGAGAGGCCGCGATAGTGAGAGGCCCGCGCACCGCGATGAAGAGTGGCCCCCGCTTGCCACAACTAGAGAAAGCCCTCGCACAGAAACGAAGACCCAAGACAGCCAAAAAAATAAATAAATAAAAATAAAAAATAGTAAAAAAAAAAAAAAAAAAAAAATGAGTATCATTTTGAACCTCTGAATTTAAATAATTTGATGTGCTTCAATCCATCACAGTTGTTATCTTCGTTGACACTTAAGTTTTCCCATCTTTGGGCAGTGCAGCCTAATCAGATTAGTTCACAAGTCCTTTTGTCTTTGAGTTTCCTTGCTTTCTGGCGTGAAGATACTCCAGGATCATCTTGTACGTTTTCTGTCCCAGACGTAGAATCAGCCGTATTTCCAATGGGAATACTTTTTAAAAATTTCATTTATTCTCTTGCTGTGGAAGATATATATTATATTTCCATTTTTAGTGACTTCCAAGAAAAAAATTAACCTACATAGTTTGCTTAAAAATATATAGTCCTGGGCTTCCCTGGTGGTGCAGTGGTTGAGAATCCGCCTGCCAGTGCAGGGGACACAGGCTTGAGCCCTGGTCTGGGAGGATCCCACATGCCGCGGAGCAACTGGACCCGTGAGCCACAACTACTGAGCCTGAGCGTCTGGAGCCTGTGCTCCGCAACAAGAGAGGCCGCGATAGTGAGAGTCCTGCGCACCGCGATGAAGAGTGGCCCCCGCTCGCCGCAACTAGAGAAAGCCCTCGCACAGAAACGAAGACCCAACACAGCCAAAAATAAATAAATAAATTAATTAATTAAAAAAAATTGTGAGTACACGTTTTAAAAATATATATATATAGTCCTATCTTTGTAAATAATATAAAGATTTTAGAACTCTCATCACATTGGAAATTTGACTCTGAACACTTCTGTATTCATTTGCAAGGGCTGCTGTAACAAAGTTCCGCAAACCAGGCGACTCAAACAACAAAATTGTATTGTCTTTCAGTTCTGGTGCTAGAAGTTGTAGATCAAGGTGTCAGCAGGGTTGGTTCCCTCCGAGGGCTGTGAGGGAGAGTCTGTGCCATGCCTCTCATGCTTCTGGCGGTTTGCTGCTAATCTCGTGCTCCTCAGCTTGTGGAAGCATACTGTGATCTCTATACATGAAGAGCATACATTCATCTTCACATGGCTCTCTTCATGTGGGCTGCCTGTGTCTGAATTTCTTCTTTTTGTGAGAACACCAGTCCTATGGGATTAGGCCCACCCTAAGGACCTCACTTTAACTTGATTATCTTTGTAAAGACCCTATCTCCAAATAAAATGACATTCTGAGGTCCTGCGGGTTAGGACTCCAACAGATCTTTTTTGGGGGGATACAATTCAACATGTAACTTCCCTCCCATCTTAAAAGTTATTATTATGAGATTTTTATACCTTTACCCTCAAATAAAAGTTATTTCAATTTTTATCCAGTCCATCTTTATATTTACCCTCATGTTTAGCAATTTTTTGTGTACCATTCTTTCTTGAATGTTAGACCTTCCATCTGGGATCATATTACTCCTGCCTTAAGCACATCCTTTTAGAATTCCTTTAGTGAAGTCTATTGTGGTTAACTCTTATAATTAGTGTTTGTCTGAAAAATGTCTTTATTTTGTCCTCATTCTTGAAAGATAACTAACTGGCCAGTTTTAGATTAACTTTTATTTTGTCTCAGCACATTGAAGATATGTTTCTATTCTCTCCAACTTCCATTGTTGCTGCTGTGACATCAATCTAATTTTTATTTGAATGTAGGTTGCCTGTTTTAACAAGTTGCTTTTAATCTTCTCTTGTCATTAATGGTTTCACTTTGACTACAATATGACAGGGTTAAGACTAGTTTTTATTTATTCTGCTTGGGATTTATTGTTTTCCTAAATCTAAGAACTTGGGTCTTTCTCAATTGTGGAGAAGTCTCATTTTTTAAAATATTAATATTTTAAAAACATACTTTCTCTTCCTCTTCTCACCCCTCTTCTACTCTGGAACTCTAAGTAAGCATGTGTTCGACCTTCTTATCCTGTCTTTCATGCCTCATAACCTGTCCTCTGTATTTTCTTATTCTCTCTCTGTTAAATTCTGCAGAATTCTACCGATCTCTTCTCCATTTTATTAATTTCTCTTCAGCTTTATCTGAAGCTCTATCTAATGTTTAACCCATCCCCAGAGTTTTAATTTAAATGAATACATTTTCTTTCTATAAATTCTCTCCAGTTCCTTTCCAAACGTATATAATTGTAAAAACTGTTCTCTCAATCTTAGTCCTTGGTCATATTTACAATATTCTTTTTTTATTTACAGAAACATTTTAAGCATACTTATTTTACATTCTGCATTAGGTAATCTCCACATCTTATGTGCTCTGTCAGGTCCTAAGTCAGGTCTCTAATTCACCGTTTGCTAGTTTGTTGACTCTGCTCACTGTGGCTTGTTTCCTCCTATTTTGCTGACCTTAATTTGAAGAAAACAAGTTAAGAATGCCTTTCTCCAAATGAATATATATTTGTTTCTGGTCGCTGCTCTACCACACTGGTACACTACCTACCTGGAAGTACTTTGAATTAGATTGTTAGCATGGTGATTCTCGAACTGTACATGTGTTGTAAATTATCATGTATAGATAGGCTGGTAATTAATTTTCAGGTGAGACATTTTCCCCCCTGAAGCCAAGGACTAAGAATTTATTTATTATTTTTGTTGTTGTTGTTGCAACCTTATAATTTCTTCTTTAATGGCAGTTGAGTTTAAAAAAATGTATAGTTCAACTTATCCATACTAATCCTTTACAAAAGGCAGATTTCAGGTAAGCTTCTAAATGCACGCATAATGTAGAGGCTAATATTTTCTGGCAGTCCTTGGTTCCTGAAAGTTGAACTTCATCAGATGTGTCTTAAATGTCTGTGAAAATAGTCATGAAGGATATGTTATTTTTGCATAATGAGGTAATATCTCAGGGGCAGGCCCTCATCCTCTTAAGACAGTGTAAACCCACCTGTCTAAACATGCATCAGACTGTGGACTCTGCAAAATGCCACCCAAGGTTTTGGGTCAGTGAATATTTTGCTGAAGGAATAACACTTACATTTAACTGAGCACTCTTCTGTAATAAGTACCAAAGTCAGTTTTTGTAGCTGTAAACTGTGTACACAGATAACTATGGGCTATTCTGGCCTGTCATGGAGATGAAAGTTTCACCTGGAAAACAGAACCTACCTCTTTGCTAACATTGCATTTTCAGTAACACAATGGAGAATATTGTTAGGAATAGAGAAGCAATTCTATGCCCTTCAAGAACTAAGAATTTAAAAATTTCCTTTTGAATCTCTTCACCAAGATATGGATATTTTTCCCAGCTCAGCCTTTCACTGAGGGTCTAGCCCTTTGAGCATGCTAGCTTTATGCATGAGTCTTAGTTATTTGCTCATCTTGCTAGACAGAGGTTCTTGCCCCCTATTTCTTTATGAGGCTATCAAAACCCTGGTCTATGTCTCTGGTATTGTAGACACTGCCAGGGAAATCAGAGTTTCTATGCTAGCTTACCACTCTAATGTCCATTTTCTCTTTGAAGATATCCACCTCGTAACTTCCAGATGCCATTAGTGGGAGAATTTTCACAATATCTAGCCCAAAAGAAGTGGGAGTTTCTCTATATCTCTTTAAATTACAAAATTTCTCAACTCCATTCTAGCAAGGCTATCTCAATAAATGAGAAAAATTTAGAAGACTAAAACTATATTCTACATGTAAAGATTTTAAATCTTTAGAATGAAATTTGAATTATTGTAGAGTTCATATCAAGAAAGTAAAGTTAAGGAATGTCAGGATTATTAAGACTAGTAGCAACATTTTATTGAATAAAGTGTCCTTCCTCCTAGCCAGCATTTTCACAGTGTTAGACAAATTTTGAATTATGATGCAAATTTTGAACTGATCAGCCCAACCTGTGATATTAATCATATAGAACTCATTCAGTGGAAGAAAAAATAATAATAACCTATTTATACAACTTCATTTAACTTTCATTTCTTCTCTCTTAACTTCAATGTGTAAAATGTTCTGAAAGATAAAGCATCTATTAACACTGCTATAGATTAGGCACAGATATACATTTAAATAAAGAGCCTTTTAGAATTGAGCTGAAAAGAGTATTTAGATATAGCTTAACTGGTTAACCATTCATCAACAAAATTTTCCAAAAAACCATATTATTGTTAGAGATCTCTACAATTTCTCTCATAACCTGCTCTAATACAGAAGAAAAATTTTCTGTATCAAAATCTCTCTTTTTATTTAAGCTAATTTAATCATTTTCAGGTTCACAGTATATCATAAATATTCTTTATTCTAGGAATGCTATCCTCATGTTTAGTTAATTTCACATACTTTAAGCTGGTAATAATCACCAAGGGGTATGCAATCTCTAATAACTAAAGAGTCTCCTGAAGCTTTTTCCTGTTGGCATTAGCACAGTGTTTACTTTGGTGATAAAGAAAGAGCAAAACGAGAAACCAAAGGACATAAAACACCAGGTAGCGTTTTTAATATCCCTGGCAAAAAATCCTGGCAGTAGCAGCATATAAGCTAGCATTCAGAAAAGTGCATTAGCTCTGGTTTTACACAGACTCCTACAAGGAGAGGGGGAAAGGCGAATGTGCAGTTGGCAATTTAAGAACTGCTGAGGTATGGGTCAAATTTTGTCCCATTGAGTAAACAATAAAACTTCATCAAACTCGGCATACTGTTGCATGGTCAGTAATGACCTACCTTATTTGGAGTGGTTACAATGGATTCGTACAGACTGATAAATAATTTTCATTTTAGATTATCAATCAGAACGTCCAGCACCCCTGCTTATAACCCTTGAGGCAATTGTGTAGCTTTCAGCATAAAATCCAAATTTCTTATCAAGGCCCATAAGACCTTACAAGGTTTGGCACCTGTGTTTCTCTCCAACAACACGATACAACATCTCCTCCTCTCTTGCTCTATTCAGGCCACACTGACCTCCTTTCTATCTGTGGAATATGCCGAGTCCTTTCTCAAGCCAAGGTAATTCCACAGGGAAAAACAGTCTTTAAATTATGCTGGAAAAACTGGATATCTTTATTTTAAAAATTAGCCTCAATCCAGACATTACACCAATAAAAATTAACTCAAAAATGAGTAATAGGGGCTTCCCTGGTGGCGCAGTGGTTGAGAGTCTGCCTGCCAATGCAGGGGACACGGGTTCGAGCCCTGGTCTGGGAAGATCCCACATGCCGCAGAGCAGCTGGGCCCGTAAGCCACAATTACTGTGCCTGCGCGTCTGGAGCCTGTGCTCTGCAACAAGTGAGGCCACGGTGGTGAGAGGCCCACACACCACGATGAAGAGTGGCCCCCACTTGCCACAACTAGAGAAAGCCCTCACACAGAAACGAGGGCCCAACACAGCCATAAATAAATAAATTAAATAAATTAAAAAAAAAAAAAAAGCTTGCCTTCAATTAAAAAAAAAAATGAGTAATAGACCATAAAATTGGAAGCAAAACTATAAAACATTTAGAAGAAAACAGAAAATCTCTGTGGCCTGGGTCAAATTTTTCTTAAATAGGACACCATAAGCATGACCTATGAAAGAAAAAACTGACAAAATAGATTTCATCAGAATTTAATACTTTATTCTTAGAAAGACATAATTGAGGAAACAAAAAGGCAAGTCTAGACTAGGAAAAAAATTTTTCCAAAATACATCTGATGAAGCCTTGTATCCAAAGTATAAAAAGAACTCTTTCAACTCAGTAATAAGAAGACAAACAACCCAATAATAGGAAGACAAAAAACGACTTGAACATGCACTTCACAAAAGAAGATAAATGACGAATAAGAACATGACATCACAAGTTATCAGGGAAATGAACCTAAAACCATGATGAGATAACATGACACACCACTAGAATAGCTTGAATTAAAAATACTGACAACTCCACGTGTAGATGATGCAATGACAGCTCTCATCCCTTGCTGGTGGAATGCAGAGTGGCACAGCCATTCTGAGTTGATATCGCAGTATCTTACAGAGTTAAACACAAGTTCCAGCGATCCTACTTTTAGGCGTTTATCAAAAAGAAATAAAATTGTGCATCCACATGAAGACTTGTACCAAACATTCACAGCAGCAATATGCACAATTGTCAAAAACTGGGAACAGGGCTTCCTTGGTGACTCAGTGGTTAAGAATCCGCCTGCCAATACAGGGACACGGGTTCGAGCCCTGGTCCGGGAAGGTCCCACATGCTGTGGAGCAACTAAGCCCGTGCACCACAACTCCTGAGCCTGCACTCTAGAGCCCACGAGCCACAACTACTGAGCCCATGTGCCACAACTACTGAAGCCCACGCTCTGCAACAAGAGAAACCACCACAATGAGAAGCCCGTGCACCACAACGAAGAGTAGCACCCGCTCACCACAACTAGAGAAAGCCTGCACACAGCAACGAAGACCCAATGCAGCCCCCAAAATTAATTAATTAATTAATTAATTAATTAAATTATTTTTTAAAAAAAACTGGAAACAACCCAAACATTCACCTACATGTGAATGGATAAACTAATTGTAAGATATCCATATCATGGAACACTGCTTAGCAATAAAAAAGAATAAAATCCTAATACACACAATAAGATGGATGGATCTCAAAACCATGTTAAGTGAAAGGAAACAAACACAGAAGACTACATACCACTTGATTCCATTCTATGAAGTTCTAGGAAAGGTAAAAAGCATCCTGAGAGAAAGCAGGTCAGTGGTTGCCGGAGACAGGACGTCGGAGCACAGGCTCCAGTGCAAAGGGGCACAAGGAAACTGTTCGGAGTGATGGAACTCTTCTATATCTTGAGTACAGTTACCAGAATTCATCAAACTGTGTGCAAGTACCAACAGTCATTACACGTACACTTGAAGTCGGTGACTTTTACAGTATGTCAATTAAATCTCCATAAAGCTAAAAACAATTAATAGCAACCACAATTATTTAGAACCAGAGCAATTTAATGTTTGAGGGCAGAAGAGTGTTTTTATTACCGCCATTGTTTGGAACTGCTATCGCATGTCAACAAGAAAAAGCAGATCAAGTTTTGGTCTCCCCCAGAGGAGACTGGAAAGAGAGGTAGGAATGGAAACAGGGTTTAGTGGAATCTCCTGCGTGAGAAGCAGGTCACCACTCCTTCTCCCACACCGCTTGTAAAATAGTAGCAGTCCTCGTGTCCCCCAGACAATGGAGGGGTTCTTTACTATCAAAGTAAAATAACCCCAGAGAAAATGTCTTCGGGTACCAACATGGGAGTTTACCCAGAGAAACGGGTCACATTCTACCCGCTAGAGAAAAGCCCTACAAAGGGCGGCACCAGCCATGCATACAGCTGCGGTCCTTTCACAGAAACATGCGGATGGCCCAGAATCATCAAGGAGATATGATGAGACCTGCCATGTCGGGGGGAGGCCAAGTAAAAACACACAGAGGACACAGAAGTGACGTATGAAACAGGAGGAACCTCCAGAATGAGTTCATTAATTCATTCAACAAACATTGGGGAGACTCTTACTGCAGTGTTACACCGTGCTAAGCTTTGTATTCTTAGTTAAATTAGATGGAATTAACTTAGTGGAAAAGTACAGGCATAGGTGGCACAAAATCACTAATAGTGTGCTTTTGGGCAAATCGTTTATCCAGTGTGGACCTCAATTTGCTGATTCCTCAACTGGGCACAGAGATATCTGACCCTGGGTGTGGGCCATGACTTGAAGAGGCCATGACTTGAAGAGGCCCGAGGTATCTCCTGGAGTCCGGGTGAGGTTTTGTTTCCCTTCTGGGGTGGATGTGTTTCCTGTATTCTTATGACTTGTGCACCTTTTTGTACGTGTGTTATATATCAATGAGAAGGTTACTGAAAGGACGAATTTCAAGGCCTCTTCCAACCTGAGTGAAACGCTCTGATTCCATGACTGCTTTAAGTAAACCATTATGGTAGAGAAGAGAAATCTGAGCAAGACATTCTAAAATGTAATCCTAGACCCTTTTAACCAACTAGCTGTAACCATAAACATTTTCTCATCTACACATGGAGAGGTGGAATCAATTTAGGTTTTCTGTGATGTCCCCCACTCTCTAAAATCTATGATTCCTGTTATAAACTTTTAACTCCAACTGACGACTCTCCCAAGTGTGGCCAAGTAGCATTGCTCCCAGCCCTTCTGTTGTCAACACAGAAGCACCGAGTGAGACATTTTTGGTTTGCAAACTGTGCTGTTAATGATAAGCATGACTTCTTCTCCTAATTAACTTCTGGGTCCTACCTGGAATAGTCTTTATGCTATTAATCTGCTTAGGGAACCGTTCTCTAAGTAACACAAAGTCAGGATTCAGTGGTTTTATCATCCGCCATAAATATGTTCTCAGGGGCTCTCCGAAAAATATGGTTATTCTCCCCATATGGCTTTTGTCTCCCCCTTCCCACTCTTCTCTTTTTTTCTCTGCAGAGAAAGAGCCTGACCCTCTAGTTTTACTTCTCTGCTTGAAAAGCTCATAAAATTTTTTAATTTAAAAATCATTACTCTTTGGATCTTCCTATGAATCTTTATTTGAAACGGAGAAATAACGGGAGTTATTTGGGGGTTTTGACAAAGATTGTAAATTCTTTAATTCCTTTCTCTGTAAACCATTTCATTTATAGGCCTAGTTCAGGGGTTAATGGACCATCTAACATGAGCTGTTTCTTGCCTCCGGGTAAGTGGACTTTTCCCCAAAACTTTAGAAGTACTTCTTAAAGCCTTAATGTTATTATCACCGTTAAGAAAGATGAATTTTTCTGCAAAAGTGTTAGAGGCATCTCTCGCTAAGGAAGCCTCTTTGGAGACCCCTGAAGGCTATTATTTGGGTCAGTTATTTATATGCCTTCTTTGAACTCTATTTCTTTGAACGCTACTTTTGTACTTTCACTTGGAGGAAGGTGGACAGTCTGACGTTGGCAATTTCTTTCTGGGCCCCTGAGCATGCAGACAATGGTCACTTCAATCTGGAGATTATCTGTCTCTGAGAGATATTTGGCTCTTGGTTCTTCATTATCCGCCCCTCTCTAGAGATAACATTTGGGGTAACATCTCTAGGAGTTCACGCTTAAGATAACCAACCTCATGGGAAACTACCTGACATGCTTCACAAATTAGTTACTAATGGGTTCTCATGACATCTTGCTTCCATATTTCACTCTTCTTCCTCATTTCTTAGAATTCTCAGTACAAAAAATTTAAAAAGTGCAAGAATCCACTGTAAAAGATAGCTTGTTGTGTTGTTCTTGAAGTGGATATACATTTCTATTTTCCCTCACAAAGTTTATAGGCTCAGCGAAGAAACTGAAGAGACCTTGAAACGAAATGCCCCTAAGTCATCTCAGAAAGGTAATTCCCTCGCAGTATCCAGAAGCCAGCCCAGCTTCTGTTGCTAACAGGCTGGGATACCTCTAACCCCGGAGCGGACATAAAACTCTTCCCCTGCTCTCTCTACCGTCACATTTTTCTTTCTTTGCTTTCTCCCCACTTTGCCAAACAATATCCCTTTTGTAATTTTAGGTCCATTTTTCTTAGTTCTCTCCTTCTCAGAGAAGATGGACCATAGAAAAACAAGCATGTGTTTCGTAGTGTATCTAGAGAATTCCTGTCCTAAGGACAAATACTCAGTTAGGAGAAGTCTTGTCCCAGGCTGTGTTTCCTCAGGACCCTCCCACCGAGATCTGGAACAGAAGCCTCTAGGTCCCTAGATCAGAATTTGCAAACTCTAAGGGAAGAGCAAGGCTTACCCCCAAAAGGATGCCTGGCCATCCTTCAGATGAGCCAGGCTCGAGTTACATGATGACACCACCTTCACGGTGCACCCTGCCTGCCCCTCCCCAACCCTGGCCTCTCCATCCAGGCCCCAGGCCAGGCCCTGTGAACACGGCCAGGCCTGGGAGGGTCTGTATTTCAACAAAACCATCTTGTTTGTCTTATGCCCATCAGCCCTTTTAAGCTCAGAAGGATCTTTCACAGATGTTACCAGGTATGACCTTTACAACGACCTTCTGTGGAGGGCAGGGCAGGAAAATACATTTCCCCCTGTTTTATAGAAGAAAGAGACCTTACAGTGTGAAAGCACCAATGTCAGTTGCTTTTCAACTCAGAACCCAAAGAAGCTTTTCTTTAAACCATTGTCATGTGTCAGGTTAATTGTGTTAAATTCCTTTCTGCAAGAAAGTCCATATGACCTTATTGAACTTACTGATGACACTTGTGGCAGCCTTCATCCTCTTACTGGTCACCGGGAGGTAAAGTCAAGGTGTATGGTTTGAGGAAAATGATCAATTAAATGGCCAGATCTGAAACATCCTAGTGAGGATGGGGCTCCGCCACCACAAGTGAGGCAGGATTCGAAACCCTGGGAGTCAGTCCTTAGCTCCCAGCAAGCTGAGTTCTAGAGCCGTCATTTTCCCTGAGCTGACGGGAAAGCAGAGTTTTAGGGTGAGCTCCGTGACTTCTCACCCCTGCATCTAAGAACACCATTAACAAGGAACACTGTCCCAGGACAGCTGCCACCGGCAGAATCAATCCCTGGGGTGGCTAGTAAGTGTTCTGTCGGCCTTGGCGTGTGTCCTTGCACACTCAGCAAGGGAAATGCACTCCAGGGTGAGCAAACTCATCAGCGTTTGTGGGATGGTTGTGTTTGACTTTGAGACTAAAGGAGATCTCAATTAGAGTAATCATTTCTTATGTACCTGGTATATGCAGTGCATGGGGCCGGGCTTGGAAGATACAAGGTGGCACCAGACACAGGTTTTTACCTAAAGGAGCTGACGATATAGCTGGAGATGTGAGACCTGGGCCTAAAAAATGGAAGCTACAGTTGCCAGAGAGGACCTTTAAATCCAAAATGAGTGGTTTGGAGAATAAGCGTTATGGGAGCTCAAGGGTATAGAGCAACTTGGAGGGTTGAGATGGGCAAGGGAGCCCGGAAACCCTGGGTACAAAACTTACAGGTTACACTTCCTGCTAATTCAGTCCTCATCATGACCAAACGAGACAAAATACAGTGATTGCCTACATTTCTCCCCCATTTCACAGATGGGAAAATTGAGGCTTGGAGTTAAGTAACCTGCCTAAGTCACACAGCTGGTGTCCAGGCTCTTAACAGTGATCCCAGATACGGGTCTTGGACTTGAAGGTGATAGGGAAATGGTCACAGTTCTGGGAGAAAGACCAGTGTAGCCAGTGGACTTTACGATGAAACACTACAGAGGCGGTGGTTGGCTTTGCCAGTCCAACGCCAGGAGGCGAGGGAGACCCCACAAGAGTCACAGCTGGAGCCCCGAGGCGGCAAGACCACTAAATCAAGCAGGCAGCACCTTCCAGGACACACGTCAGAGAGCAGACTGGAATTCAGGGCGAGAACCCTGGATGGGGCGAAGCATCGTCTTAACAGACACTGACGTACCAAGGTACCAAGAGAATGACTCCCAGGACTTCCCTGGTGGCGCAGTGGTTAATAATCCGCCTGCCAATGCAGGGGACACGGGTTTGAGCCCTGGTCCGGGAAGATACCACGTGCCGTGGAGCAACTAAGCCTGCAAGCCACAACTACTGAAGCCCGTGAGCCTAGAGCTCCATGCTCCACAACAAAGACAAGCCACCACGATGAGAAGCCCGCACACTGCAAGGAAGAGTAGCCCCCGCTCGCCGCAACTAGAGAAAGCCTGCACACAGCAACAGAGACCCAATGCAGCCAAAAATAAATAAATCAATTTATTAAAAAAAAAGAGAGAGAGCAAGAATGACTCCCACACAGAACATGACAGAGAGGAGTGGAGACCTAGAGTCACCCACCCCCAGGGTAGGACAGGTGCTGCGGGGACAGAGTCTGTGACAGACGCCAGAAGAAAGGTCAGTCTGGCAGAACTTGACAGCCAGGGGTACAGCACGACCTTTTTAGCATAAAGTTAAACAAGATACACCAAACCGCCACCTGGTGGGGAAGGGCACTAGATTCATCATCAGAGTCACTGAGTGGGAAACCAGAGTCCAGAGATAAGGCCCGAGGACAGAGCCTGAGTAGCAGCAGAACGAACTTGATGGCAAGTTATACCTGCTTCTGGCAAGAGGCCTAACGACTCTTCCATCTGGGCGAGAATTGAGCAGAGTCGAAGATGGGATTGAGCCCACAGGCAAGGATCAAGGACCCTAGTTATGGATGAATAAGGCTCCAAAAGATGGGAACCAAACAGCACCGATAATCCTTTGGACCCATTTCTAAGCAAATATTTGGTGAGTGCCTACTATGCGCTGAGCACTGTTCCAAGGGGAAGACAGACAGGCCTATGCTCCCGGGGCATCACATCCCATCGTTAAGAGGAGGCAAAAGAGGGCCCCAGGGAAACGGAACGGCTTTGCAAAGGGGCAGAGGCAGAAAATGCCAGGGGTTGCGCGAAAGAGAAATGATTCGTTTGGTTGCAGCAGAAGGTTTCTGGACGGAATCTAGGGAATTCCATCACGGGCTGTACCCGGAATCACCAAAGCGCCGGGTGTTTGGGCCAGAAGATCCTGTGGACCACCTGCAACGAGACCCCCCAGCCCAGGGAGTTGGAGTGAGAGGACGCGCAAGGCACACAAGTCCTAGAGTGGATGAGCCCTGTGGCAGTTACCGCGACAGGAGTTCTCTGAATCGTGTCCACCAGACCTGGAGTGGCCTAAAGAAATGCAAATGGCCCAGGATCCAGTCAGCGAAGCTCTCTCACCCTTATCCCCAACCTTGAACAAGCCCCAGAGCTTCGCAGGGTCGAGGCTGATTCTCTCGAAGGCCCCTTCCAATTCTGACATCCTTGAATGTCTCAGAGGATACTCTCCTGGTCGCCAGCAATGAGCCTTCAGGGACATCAGAGGGGTGGGGATGGAGGGGGCACGGGCAGCCAGTAGGCAGGCAACAGGATCCAGGTTCTGTCCTGATCTGGGCTCTGCTGTGGCCTTGAACACGCTGCATAACCCTCACTGTCCTCATTACAGAGTGCGGGGTCTCAGCTCTCCTGTTCACAGAGCCGAGCATCTCAGCTTGCTTTGACAGTGAAAAAGACAAACACACAGCTGAGGTACCGTTTTGTTTTGTTTTCTTACTTTTTTTTCCAACTTTACTGAGATATAATTGACACATAACATTGTATAATTCTTTACTTTTTTAACATCTTTATTGGAGTATAATTGCTTTACAATGGTGTGTTAGTTTCTGCTGTATAACAAAGTGAATCAGCTATACGTATACATATATCCCCATATCTCCTCCCTCTTGAGCCTCCCTCCCACCCTCCCTATCCCACCCCTCTAGGTGGTCACAAAGCACCGAGCTGATCTCCCTGTGCTATGCGGCTGCTTCCCACTAGTTATCTATTTTACATTTGATAGTGCATATATGTCCATAACACTCTCTCACTTCATCACAGTTACCCTTCCCCCTCCCCGTGTCCTCAAATCCATTCTCTACGTCTGCGTCTTTATTCCTGTCCTGCCCCTAGGTTCTTCAGAGCCATTTTTTTTTTTTTTTAGATTCCATATATATGTGTTAGCATACAGTATTTGTTTTTCTCTTTCTGACTCACTTCACTCTGTATGACAGACTCTAGGTCCATCCACCTCACTACAAATGACTAATCATTAGAGAAATGCAAATCAAAACCACAATGAGGTATCAACTCACACCGGTCAGAATAGCCATCATCAAAAAAATCTACAAACAATAAATGCTGGAGAGGGTGTGGAGAAAAGGGAACCCTCTTGCACTGTTGGTGGGAATGTAAATTGATACAGCCACTATGGAGAACAGTATGGAGGTTCCTTAAAAAACTAAAAATAGAATTACCATATGACCCAGTGATCCCACACTGGGCATATACCCTGAGAAAACCATAATTCAAAAAGAGACATGTACCACAATGTTCATTGCAGATCTGTTTACAATAGCCAGGACATGGAAGCAACCTAAGTGTCCATCGACAGATGAATGATAAAGAAGATGTGACACATATATACAATGGAATATTACTGAGCCATAAAAAGGAAGGAAATTGAGTTATCTGTAGTGATGTACCGTTTTTTAAAAAAAATACCAGCTCTCAATGAAAACATCTTAAAAGAAACGGTGTTAATTTCCTGCCCCTTACACCTCACCTTCCCCACTGGGGCTCGTAATCTTGCAGAGTCCGTGGCGTGAGGCTTGAGTTCCAATGCTTACCTTCAGTGCTCCTGCAGCATTTAAGTAAACGCTTTTTCAAGTACAATGCAAAGGAGCGAGTCCAGAAAGAAGACAAAGTCAACAAATTATTAAATTTATTTTTCATGAATTAAACTCATTGCACCACATACTTGGGATTCTAATGCAACCAGGACTCCCGGGCGTTTTCCCACTTGGCACTGTACGTGCCGTCAGCCAGCTCAGCAAGCTTTAGAGCCCATAATGAATGTGCCTATGCAAACAGTACCATCAGCTGTTCCTGAACCAAAGGCTGTCAAAGACTTTCCTTTTTGTTTATTCTAGGTAGAAAAAAAAGCCGACTCTCAGGGAAACTTGTAATCAGAGGAAAAAGTGACAGAATGTTGGCTAACTTGCCTCCCTAAGGCTGTTTGCAAGTCCTCACCTGTGGTCTGACTGTTTTATTCTCCCAGTTTTTCTAATCACAGCTAAAACCATGGTGAGAATTCAAGTTAAATCTTACAGCTATAAAGATATATTTTGTTTATTTCAGAAAAAAAGGACCCAAGTGTGCAAACAGATTCAGAAAATGTGCACATTTCTATACGCATCAGTGGCCAGCATTTCTTAGCCTGACGCTGAAATTGCTGCCCTGTAGCCTCTGGAGAGCAGAGATGATTGTAGGTAGCATGTATTCGGTGCTGCCTCTGTGCCGGGCACTGTGCTGAGTGATCTACCTGTCATGTCTCATCCCAGCCTCCCAACAACCAAACCTGTGTGGCAATAAAAGTGTTATCCCCTCAAAGCCAGCTTCTGCCTTCTGGTTTTGCTATTTTGGTAAGCGGTACCATCCCTCCACCTGCTACCTAGGCCTGAGACCTGAGGTGTTCTTCCCAGGTGCACGGCCTTACATCAGAAGAGATCCAGGGACCCGCCCTCTTGGATGACGTCTGTCACTCACAAATGTTTTCCAGTCCCTTCCCTGCTCACACTGTTCCCACCTTCTCCACTGACCTCCTCTCCTCCTTATCAAAATGCTTCTGGTGCGTGAAGCCTCAGCCCAACGCCTCATCCTGCCGGCCCCTCTCTCTCTGCTTTCCATCCCTGCCGCCTTCCCTACACACACCTGTGTGTGCGCCTGCCCTGGCCCCAGGGAATCTCCACCATGAAAGCCCACCCACCTCTCGCCCTCCCAGCGAGCACTGACTTGCTTGTGCAACTGGCATTTTTACTTATGCTCGCTGTGAGCTCTCTCTTCACTGGTGTAAATCTCTTTCCAATTAAAGTGAAATTCCTAGAGTACAACCATATCCGTGTAGCCCCCAGCCCAGTGGTACAAACAGGCAAATCAGGAAAACCAAATACATCAGGTACATGGGATATAATAGACCCTGCAGTATTAATAATATTAACACTTATGTTGTGTTTGCGAGGGGCAAAACCCTTTTTTTTCAGGGTTTTGTAAACCATTTTTTACATTGAAGTATAGTTAATTTATAACGTGTTAGTTTCAGGTGTACAGCAAAGGGATTCCATTTTACGTATATAGATATATATATATTTGGACTGTCTACCTCCAAACACATCAATATATTTTCTGTCCCCTTTCATTACATGTTCAACTTCTGATAAAATAAGAAAACACTTAGTTTGCCTGATAATCACAAACACACTAGGTGTCTCTCATGTCCTTGTGAGAAACACGTTAGCTTTTGATGAGTGAGAGGGGAGTTAGAGTTGGAATTTAGCCTGATGTACTTGGGCACTTCTCCATTTGACTAATTTGCTTTTATTTGGTCTGAACCCAGGAGAGTGTGTGCCCAGGGAACAGGCTGAGGGTGCTTCAACCTTGGAGAAAGCAGACACTTGCTTGGACCCTATCAGGACTTGGCTACTTTCTGAAATTCCACCACCGTAGTTTCATCCTTTAGAGTTTCAATGTCTGTCAAAAGTAAAATTCCCTTGGAAGAAGAAGCACCTCACCTGCTGCAGAAGTCATTTCAATAGAGAGCTGAGATTCCCTCTCAATTAGTGGGGTAGGCAGTGGAGTAGTAAGCACCTACTGTGTGCAGAGAGGTAGCCTAGGATCGGAAAGCGTACATAGTTTAGAATACCTGGATTCGATTTTGAACCTTGGTGCCAAATCTGAGAAACCGTGGGCAGCCAGTGAGGTCCTCAGGAGTCAGTGTCAGCTGCACAAGGAGATGCTTGAGTGAATGAGTTATAGGACGTCTCCCGGTTACGGGACACAGCCCGCTCCGGTGTGTGCTCGCACAGGCAGAGGCCGTGTACGTGCTGAGTCAGCTCCGAAACCCAACACCCAGAACGTCACGGACACTCCAAGGAGTGACCGAATCACTAGTCTTTTCTCTTCTTTTAATTTTATTTTTTCTAAACGAAATGCAATACTTTAAAAAAAAATTTTTTTTTTCATGGAAAGGCCTTTTATTTTAAATACAGCAGTAGAGCTGTGAAGATTGCCTCTTCCAGGGCCCCGGACGTTTATACTCAACTGCCTTTCAGACCTCGTTACCCAAATAGCTCATTTTGATTTAAAACCCAAAATGTCTAAGACCCAAATCACCACGGTCCTCCCAACAAGAGATCCTTCTCCTCACATCCTTATCAGTATCCCTGGCTTAAAGTCAGCAGCATTTCTGACACGTTGAAATTCTATGGCTTGAAATTATCAGCATCTCCTTTGCTTCTCTCTCTGAGCAGTCCTAAATCCTATTAATCCTTTCCCTAGGCTTTCTCAGCTCCCACCTCTCCTTCCCATCTCCTCTGCCCACACCCGGAATCACTCTTTTTACCTCTCGGTGGCACATCTTACGTCCTGGCTTTCCCTCTTCTAGACAAGTCAGCCACTTTTAACTTTCCGACACAATGCTTTAAGACCATCATCGGCTTCCTCAAAAATCCTTCGGCAGCTCACCAGTGCATGTAAACGTTTGATTCTGTCCCATAGCCTCGGGGACAAACACAGCCTGCCGCAGCCGGCATCCAATCAGCAGGCAGAAAACACGCCTATCATATGAGCTGGTACAATTTAATATAAAGAGTTGTCAGCAAGGTGAAGACGGTTAACTACTGAAAGGTATAAGCTCTGCAGTGTGCAAAGGTAGCAACTTCAAGAGGCAGCTACTGTCCTTAGGGCCGAGGGAAAATGTGCAAGGAAGGAACTTGCAAACCTAGAGGAAAGGGCTTCCAATAATATCCAAGAATGGACATCATTACATCTACTACTCTGTCCTACAGAATGTAACCCTGTCTCCCAGCTTGGTCCATTACGGCTAGTATAATTCTGTGTAATTCTACGTGTAATATAATACGTAAAAATTACTTATAATTTTATGACAACTATACACGCAAATGTTTTGTTCATTTATTTACAGATAAAATATCTTGTGCGCTCACGCCGATACTCCCAATCCAAAATCCATATTTACGGAAACTCTTTTCTCTTTCATCCCAATCTCCTTCTGTCCACAGCAAGAACCCTGGGTTTTTTTCGATGTCACACAAAATGTCCTCAGAATAACAATGTCAAAACTTCTATCAGTATAGCTACTAAAAAACTGTTTTAAATATTTTTCATCCCTGCTCCCATTCTCTCCTTCTGTTTCAGGATTACACTGTGTCTACAGGGTCAGAGCATGAAGCCATCACATTCTCCACTCTAGTCCTAATGTCCCTCCTTTGTCCTGTGTGTAAGTACATCCACCTCTAGTCAGTGTCTCTGCAGTTACCCCGTTTGGCTGAAGCTCGTTTTCCATGTATTCCCAAGGAAAGGCGTCTGGAAACCTCCTGCCTCAAGTTCCTGCACTTACGTGCCAGTTTGCTGCCATTATACTTAAAAATTGGTTTGACTGAATATAAAATCCTTGGCTCACAGTTTCTTTCCTTCAAGGTCTTAAACATTACTTTTCTTCTGCTCTAAGGCATTGTTATTGAAAAGCCTGATGACAACCTACTCTCCTTTCCCTCGTAAATCAGTCTATTGCTCGGATATTTGTCCTGGGTCAGTTTTCCAGGTATGCAATGTGCTCTTTCTATACAAAATTTTAATTTTTCATGTTATGAAAGTTTTCTTGAATTATGAAATTATGAATTATGAATTATGAAATTATGAAGGTAATTCTTCTAACTTATTTTGATTTATTATTCATGGAGTCCACACACACACACACACACACACACGTTGGATTTTCCCTGCCTATCCTCTGAATTTATCATACTCTTGTTAATATTTTTCATTTCTCTATTCATTTCCTTTTTTTCCTTCCAATTTTTTATTATGGTAAAATACACATAACATAAAATTTCCCACCTTAACCAATTTGAAGTGTACAGTTCAGTGGTATTAAGTACCTTCACACTGTTGTGCAACTATCACACCATCCAGCTCTAGAACTCTTCACCTTACAAAACTGAAACTGTACCCAGTAAACAATAACTCCTCAGGGACCCCTCACCCCACCAAGTTCCTGGCACCTTTGTTTCTTTTCGATCTTTAAATTCTTTCCTCCTTTTCATCTTCTATTTATTGTAAAGCATTACCCGTTGTGCCCATCTGCTCTTTGTTATATTTCTAGTTAGTTTTAATCTCTGAAATGATTTTTTTCTTTTATGTCTAATTCTTTCTTGAGTTCTACCACTTCATGACTGAGTTTTCTTCAATATGATTTCATATCTTCTTTTATCTCATTTTCAAAGAATGTTATAGTTTTCATTTTTGTCAGGGTATCTTATAAAGCATCTGACATGTCTTCATTATCTATAGGGAGATTCTACTCCTTATTCTTTCTTTTTATCCTGCAATAAATTTGAATATGATCTGTCCTTTTCTGTTGCTTATTTTTAGAATAAGACTCTGAGAATTAATTCATAGAATTAGATTTTCTGAACTTTTCTAAAGGAGGCTTGGCTTAGAGTAGTTTTCCCAATATGGCGTCTCTAGACCACCCTCTTCTGGTTGTTTTGTTAATGTATTCGCTCAACTACATGAACAAGTGCATTCTAAGAGCTCCTGGTTCTATTCTCCATCACAGCTTTGGTCTGGACTTCACATTCCTTTGGTCTCTATCGTCCGTGACGTGTGCAGTTTAGATTCTCTCCTCAGCAGTTTATTCTCAGTGTGGACACCATCCTAGCTCTGTCCTGAGAGGGACTCGGTTTGGTAGCTTTGAGGATGCAGGCAGCTCAGACCATTCAAGCCCCTTCAGTCTCACCACAGATGCTCTGGGACCATGAAAATCCTCCCAGTTTGTTGCTGTTCTCAACACAATAGCTGAGTTTTCCAGGCAAATGCTTGCTTCTTATTTGGAAGCCTTCAGGCTTGTCAGACACTCCAATGCTTCTCTCTGCTCCACCTGGAAGGATGCTAATTCCCAGGAGGTCCCGTAGCTGTTGGTGATTTGTCATGACTCACCCACGATTTGGGGTTTGTGTTGTGAAGACTGTCTGCGTCCCGGCATTTTTCTATCCTGGCTGTTCTGCGCGTTTCATAGGGGAATCTGGGGAGATGCTACTGTCTTCTTCACAGAATCCTCAGAGCGTACCTTTTAAATTTCCAAATCATATACCTTGTACATAGAAAGGCTTTAATAACTATTTGAACAAACAAATTTAAAAGTTCAAGGCCTCATTTCCTTCACACTTTATAATGTTAGAGCAAGAAGTGGCAAAATTGCAGAGGAGTGGTTTCTCTTTGGTATCAACCCACCAGTCTCCTGATAGCTCCTCGTCCTGAGCTTCTGACATCTTTCTCTTCACTTGTCTGCTTTTTTTTCTTCTTTCTAAGGCCCCTCCTGCACTACTCACCTATTTCTTCATTGTAAGATTCATGTGGCTAATATTGCTTAAGATTTTTTCTCCCAAGTTTGTGAGTTAGGTTTTTCTTTTCCAAACTGTCCTCATCAGGTTTGATGTCAAGATTATGAAAACTAAACTCTTATGATGATTTGCCAAGTGTTCCCTTTTTCTCTATCCGCTGGAATAGTTTGCATGAGATTGGAATTACTCATTTTTTTAGTATTTTCTGAATGTATTGGTAAATCAATCTGTGCTTATAAATAGGAAGACTTTTAACTACAAATTTATCAATTTATTGGATCTAAGAATACAAACATTTTCTATTTCTTCCTTGGTAAATTATATTTTTCTAGGAATATGTCCAATGCTGTAATAAATAATGTTGTTTATAATACCTCTTATTATCATTTTGTTCTGCTGCTTCTATTGATATGTCCCTGTTTTTATTTCTAGTTTTTGTCTTCTCCTCTTTTATTTTCTTGAATTCAGTAGAGGTTTAGCAAATGTACTCTTTTCAAATAATCAGCTTTTGCCTTTGCTTGGTCTTTCTATGGCATGTTTGTTTTCTATTTTATTAAATCCAGATTCTTTATTGTTCCCTTCTTTCTACTGTTTTCAGGGTTAATTTTGGTTTTTGTTTTTCTTACCTTTTGAATATAGATGATTACTTTAAACTTTCATGTTTTCTTCTTATCTAATACAAATACTTAAGGCTAAAAACTTTCCTCTGGCACTGCTTTAGCTGCATCCAACAGGTTTTAATAAAAGAATTTCCAATTTTATTTAGTTCTACATATTTCCTGATTTGTTACGATATCTTCAGAAATGTGTTCCTTAAATTTCAAATTTCAAATCCTTTGAAATTTGTTGAGACTTGCCTCATGGCCCAGTATGGATCAATTTGTGTAAATGTTCCATGGGTACTTTTTTTTTTTTTTTTTTGGGAACAGAATCCTTCCATTAGCTTTTTCTTTTTTTAAAGTTTGCTCCACATTTCACTTTTTTAAAAATAAATTTATTTATTTATTTTTGGCTGCGTTGGGTCTTCATTGCTGCGCGTGGGCTTTCTCTAGTTGCAGCAAGCAGGGGCTACTCTTTGTTGCGGTGCGTGGGCTTCTCATTGTGGTGGCTTCTCTTATTGCGGAGCATGGGCTCTAGAGCACATGGGTTTCAGTAGTTATGGCATGTGGGCTCAGTAGTTGTGGCTTGCAGGGTCTAGAGCGCAGGCTCAGTAGTTGTGGCACACGGGCTTAGTTGCTCCGCAGCATGTGGAATCTTCCTGGACCAGGGCTCGAACCCATGTCTCCTGCATTGGCAGGCAGATTCTCAACCACTGTGCCACCAGGAGAGTTCCCTTCCATGGGTCCTTGAAGGGAGTAAAATGTGTGTTCTGCAGCTGTTGGTATAATATTCTCATGTCCATTAGATCGAGCTTGTTAATTGTGCTGTTGAAATGTTTTATAACCTCACTGAGTTATTTGTCTGCATAAAATAGCTCAGAAAGGATACACAGGAGACTAGTAACATCGGATGCTTTGAGGAAAGGACCCAGGTGGCCTTGGAGGAACGCAAATGGGGCCCCCAGAGCTCTGTACATTTCCCCAGGCCTTGACCCTGCCATTAGGGTGACTGCAAAGTAGACCCCCGGACCTCCCCTTAGTCCAGGAAAGACCCCCAGCCCCTGACACACAACACTCCCAGCCTCACTACAACAGTCTATTCAAGATCCTAATCTTATGAAGGAGGCTCAAATTGGATCTGATGGTACCTTTTCCCCTAAAGGAACATGGGGAGTAAACCCACGCTTCCTCATGCCCTTGTCTATCTCAGTCACCGTGAGCAATTCTCGGTATCTGTCCACCGTTCTCATAAATTCTGTACATCCCGTAATCTGACCCAATACCACGCACTTACTCACCCAGACAACCTTCACTGGGCCCTCAGGAATCAGCCACAAACCAGCAAAACCGCTGACATCTTCTTCGTCCTCTTCCTGGAGCGTGCCTGTACGTCCCCACTGGTCTGGAACCTGCCCCTGCCTTGCAGTCATCCCTCAGGGGAGCTGCTTGCTCTTGCACAGCTCTGCATCCCCGGGGTCTGGAGTGGAGTCAGCATCCTCACCACCACGCTCCCAGCCTGGCCTGGACCCGCAGCCACTTCATCACCTGGGCTGGTTGGCAATATGGACTCTCGAGCCCCACACGAGACCTCCTGAGTCAGAAGCGGCTCTGTAACGAGATGTTTTCAGTGTCTTGCCTTTACATCCTAATCCCAGTTTCAAGCAAACCCCACAAAGTTAGGACAAAACCGCACCAGACGTTGCCCCCGGTGACCTCTATGGCCGATCCTTGTCTTCCCACTTTTTCCTCAGCTCCACTCAGGCTCCCCTCCTGTCGCTCCTCAAACACGGGACCCTGTCCCTGGTCAGGGCCTTCCTGCTGCCTGGGACACTGTTCCGTCAGCATCAGAGAACCTCGGACTTCCCTGGCCGTCCAGTGGTTAAGACTCCGCCACGCTTCCACCGCAGGGGACACCGGTTCGATCCCTGATCGGGGATCTAAGGTCCTGCAAGCTGCGCGGTGTGGCCAAAATAATAATAATAATAATCGATGATAGAATCAGAGACCCTGCAAGTACACTCACAACACAGATGGACTCACGTGGGAAAATATCTGGTAGAACTTTAATTGCAGTGGTTTTATTCCTGCAGGAGGATGGGGGGAGCCATGCTCTCTTACACTCGTTTTTCTCAGAGCCTAATACACTCAGTGCAGTTACAGCTTAGTTCCACATCCATTTCTCAGAGCACCCTCCCTGATCTCCCTGCAAATATACAGAATTTCCCTGACTGCCTCCTTCTAACTATTGCCTACTTTATTTTCTTCTAAGAAATTTAATATATTATTTTGTTATTCAACTATTTGTTTTAATTCTTTATTGTCAATCTCCTCTCTCTCTCCTTCTCTTTCTCTCCTTCTCTTTCTCTCCTTCTCTCTGTCCTCCTCTCTCTCCTTCTCTTTCTCTCCTTCTCTCTCTCTCTCACACACACACACACGCACACACACGCACACACACACACACACACGCCACATCAGCAGGAACTTCTTCTATTGCATTCACTGTTGTTTCTCCAGTACAGGAATCAGCATCTGTATATTGTGGATGTTCAATAAAGTGTTTTCTAACAAGGTAACAGATGAATAAGAAGCAGAGAGGGGAAGAACATGTTTCACTGTCTAACATTTTACACCTCTCAAATTTTGAATCATGGCATGGATAGAATTATCTACTCAAAATATAAATTGCTTAAGTGTTTTATAAAGTTGCTCTAATATCTCTCGCTTCCTTCTGTTCAGCCTCGGAGGAAGACAGGTCCCCCTGCGGCTGAAAGACAACTCACCTCATAGAGCCTCTATGCCACTCCCTCCTAAATTCGCACGGACCTGGCTCCAGCAATACTCCCTCTCCCCTTCACCTCCACAGACCCACCACCGGCCTTTAAATGCACCCAGAAGCCTCCTTCTGAGAAAACGGACTTCCTGCCGCAGCCTTCTTCATCTGCGCTCAGCCAAGCTTCTCACCTGCCTTCACTTCTCAATTCACTGCAGCGTGGCCCTCACTTCCTAACCCACTAACCCCTGAAACTGAGATACTGTTACCTCTTCATGGCCAGATACACTTCCCGGTTTTAATCCCGGGGCTCCTCGCGGCTTCCGCGGTGATGCGGCACTGCGGTCCTCCTACTTCCCAGCCTCTTTCTCACCCTTCCTCGAGCACTCGCTGAGTGTCGCGGTTCTCCCGTGCTCTCCTCAGCCTACTCTACACAGACCCTCCCCCACGGGTCACTTCCATTCTGCGGTCCCTACTACACGCTGAGGACCCCCAGACCTCTGATTCTGTCCCCGAGCCTCCCACGCATTTCTTCCCTATAAACAGAGAGAGACATGGAATAAAGTCCACTCCTTAGAGAGCATGGCGTACGAGGTCCTCCTTGGAATGGCATATGGACCCTGCTTGTCTCTCCAGCCCCATCGCTGCTTCTTATTCCAGCGACCCCCAAACTGTTGCTGTTTCTAGCCCCACGCTTCTGCTCACGCTGTCCTCATGCTTGTTAACACCCGCATGCCCCCACTGCATCCTTTTCTTTGAATGACAAGCATTCCTGTCTCCAGGGTGCCCTTGGTACCTTCTCATATTCACTATGCTCTGTACGTACCTCTCTCAAGGCATCGTGTCTATTGTATCAAAATCACGTCCTAATGAATCCGTTCTTGCCCGTCATCTGTGAGGGTCCTGGGGGCAGACGTTGAGTCCCACTCATCCTGGTATCCCCAGCACCAAGCACAGAGCCTGCTGTATAAAAAGTGCTCAACAAACAGGTGTTGAACTGGGCTGGTCGTTGCACTGACTATATTAGGCTCTGAGAAAAACTGATGTGAAAAGACATGGTTTCCCCCAGTTCTCCTGTAGGAATGAAACCACTACAATTAAAGCCCTACCATATGTTTTCACTTGTGAGTCCGTTTTACGAGTGTACTTTGAAAGTTGTTTGCTTAGATCAAATCAGGCTGTAAAAAGAGAGTTGCACCATGATCAGGGGTAGCTAGGGTGTGGCCTTCTTTACAAACAATGGACAACTCTGGTTATAGACTGTTTCTAGGGAGGGGCACACTGGTGCTGCACCATTGTGCTACAGGAACGTACTTGTGTGAGAGCAGACGTGAGCGCTCAGTCTCTCTCCCTCAGCATGAAAGAGTGTGTCCTGCAAGAAAGGATAGCCTGAGTTTATTAAAGAAATGAAATTCTTCATAAGACCCTACCAGTACCTTTAAAATAAATAGAAAGCACCTCCAATGACAGATGAGATAAATTTTATCCAAGCTGCCCTGGAGCTATTTCCTGTATATTTAAGATAAATAAATAATGGCTTATTGTATTTTCTAAAACAGGTAGTAAAGGTACATAGTTCTTTACCATGATTTCATTCCTCATTTACACAATTTAAGATTACTTTTCTGAGAAGTGGTTTCACATTTTCCCATTAAGAAGTAAAAATGAAGACTTAAACCAGTAATAAAACCTTCATAATGTCTCTTTAAATTTTTATACTGTCCCCACCAGCAACTTGTGGTTAGTGGATTTCATGTTTGACACTAATATCCATGTTTAAAGAGATATCTGGTTACTTACCACAATTTCTTTATTCCTTTTTAGCAACTTATTTAAATTCTTAAAATGCCAGCATTATTAAAAGCATCTCAGATATTTTCTTGCTTTTTTCCTAGTACAATTTTACAAACTTGAAAGCGCCACACAGCAAATGTATCTTCCAATTTTACTCCTTGGAATTAGAATATATTACTTCCTAGGAAACAAATGCCGTTGAAATATATACACCTTGGTAATAATCGGTAACATTAACTAACTTCAAATGTTATTGGTAAGAAGGAACATATGATAATGTTTTCTTATTAAAGAAAAAGAAAAGGTATCACAGTGTAACTTCATAGCTTGTTGTCATGACTCATCAAGTATAAAAGTAGGAGACACTGCACAATCTACAATTAGTGTCTTCAATAATCGAGAATAATAAAACCTGTTCAGCATCCACCCTCTCCCCTGAGAATGTTCCCTTTTCCGGCAGATGTTTCAGAGCATATTGAAGTACAGAGGTCTGGAGGCATTATTTATAATCCCTTAAAATGAAACCAGACTCTTTTCACACTAAGTATGTTTCAATAAGGGCCTATCAGTGGATTTCAGGGGCTGTTGTCACCCAAAATTGTCAGCAAAAAAATTTATGTGCATTTTCTTGAAGAGAGGCTCAGCAGCTTACAACAGATGTTCATTGATGATTAATAAGAGGCTAAACCCCACTGAAATAAATAAAACCTGCTTAGGGGTATTCCTCTTTCTACCCCTTCTCTCGTTGCTTCCACCGTCTTCTAAACTCAAAACTCATTGAAAACTCCTTGAACTAGAAATTGCAAAACCCAGACCCTAGTTCCAAACTTAATTATTTACTATGAACCGTGTGGCTTTGGGCAAAGAGCATGTCTCCGAGATTTAGTTTTCCTATCCTAAAAAATGGATAATAATGCCCTAAGTTTCCTCCAAAATGGGGAGGGCATGGCCTGAGTTGTTGAAAGCCAAGAGCCACCAGCAGATTCTCCTTCCCCAAATGGAGATAGACACATCAATACATCAAAATAACAATCTGAATATGAAGAAAGAAATCATTTTCAGGGTTAAGATGTTTTTTTAATTCACTCATCAGCTCTGTACTGAAAAAAAGATGTTAAACCAGGAAAGAAAAATGTGATGTAATTTGCCACCACAGAGGAGAGACGCCACTGCCTAGTTGCAAAGGGTGCTGGCTCAGACTGACAGCAGTGGACGACTGCACCTGGTTGGGGTTGCACCTGTCAGCAACCTTACTGACATTCCTTATAAGATACATGTGCCTACTATTGATTAGATTTAATTTATATTATAAATGATAGTAAGGTAGCTGTCACTCACAAAAGTGTCACTCCATCTGTATTCTGAATTACTCCATCTTATAGCCTTTGTTTATTGTGCTGTCTCAACCATGCACTGTAGTCCATCCCATATGGGACACATCAGAGCAGCAGCCCTTCTGATGGTTAAGAATCTAAAATAAAATAACATACGCATAGAGCATTTGGAAAGTCCTGTGGAATGAGGGATCCTAGCATGTTTTTCTCAAACGTTCCTGCTAGTAAGAATGACCTGGGGATTAGGAACCAAGATGGTGGAGTAGAAGGATGTGCTCTCCCCTGCTCTTGTGAGAACATGAGAATCACAGCTAGCTGCTGGACAATCATTGACAGGAAGACACTGGAACTCCCCAAAAATGATACCCCACATCCAAAGACAAAGGAGAAGCCACAATGAGATGGTAGGAGGGGCGCAATAACAATAAAATCAAATCCCATAACTGGTGGGTGGGTGACTCACAGACTGGAGAACACTTATATCACAGAACTCCACCCACTGGAGTGAAGGTTCTGAGCCCCACATCAAGCTTCCCAACCTGGGGGTCCAGCAACGGGAGGAGGAATTCCTAGAAAATCAGACTTTGAAGTCTAGTGGGATTTGATTGCAGGACTTCGACAGGACTGGGGGAAACAGAGACTCCACTCTTGGAGAGCACACACAAAGTAGTGTGTGCATCGGGACCCAGGGGAAGGAGCAGTGACCCCAGGGGAGACTGAACCAGACCTACCTGCTAGTGTTGGAGGGTCTCCTGCAGAGGCAGAGGGTGGCTGTGGCTCACCATGGGGACAAGGACACTGGCAGCAGAATTTCTGGGAAGTACTCGGCGTGAGCCCTCCCAGAGTTGGCCATTAGCCCCACCAAAGAGCCCAGGTAGTCTCCAGTGTTGGGTTGCCTCAGGCCAAACAACCAACAGAGAGGGAACCCAGCCCCACCCATCAGCAGTCAAGTGGATTAGAGTTTTACTGAGCTATGCCCAACAGAGCAGCCATCAGCTCTACCCACCACCAGTCCCTCACATCAGGAAACTTGCACAAGCCTCTTAGATAGCCTCATCCACCAGAGGGCAGACAGCAGAAGCAAGAGGAACTACAATCCTGCAGCCTGTGGAACAAAAACCACATTCACAGAAAGATAGACAAGATGAAAAGGCAGAGGGCTATGTACCAGATGAAGGAACAAGAAAAAACCCCAGAAAAACAACTAAATGAAGTGGAGATAGGAAACCTTCCAGAAAAAGAATTCAGAATAATGATAGTGAAGATGATCCAGGACCGCAGAAAAAGAATGGAGGCAAAGATCGAGAAGATGCAAGAAATGTTTCACAAAGACCTTGAAGATTAAAGAACAAACAAGCAGAGATGAACAATACAATAATTGAAATGAAAACTACACTAGAAGGAATCAATAGCAGAATAACTGAGGCAGAAGAACGGATAAGTGACCTGGAAGACAGAATGGTGGAATTCACGGCTGCAGAACAGAATAAAGAAAAAAGAATGAAAAGAAATGAAGACAGCCTAAGAGACCTCTGGGACAACATTAAACACAACAACATTCACATTATAGGGGTCCCATAAGGAGAAGACAGAGAGAAAGGACCCGAGAAAATATTTGAAGAGATTATAGTCGAAAACTTCCCTAACATGGGAAAGGAAAGAGCCACCCAAGGCCAGGAAGCACAGAGAGTCCCATACAGAATAAACCCAAGGAGAAACACACCAAGACACATAGTAATGAAATTGGCAAAAATTAAAGACAAAGAAAAATTATTGAAAGCAGCAAGGGAAAAACGACAAATAACATACAAGGGAACTCCAATAAGGTTAACAGCTGATTTCTCAGCAGAAACTCTACAAGCCAGAAGGGAGTGGCATGATATACTTAAAGCGATGAAAGGGAAGAACCTACAACCAAGATTATTCTACCCGGCAAGGATCTCATTCATATTCGATGGAGAAATCAAAAGCTTTACAGACAAGCAAAAGCTAAAGGAGTTCAGCACCACCAAACCAACTCTACAACAAATACTAAAGGAACTTCTCTAAGTGGGAAACACAAGAGAGGGAAAAGACCTACAACAACAAACCCAAAACAATTAAGGAAATAGTCATAGGAACATACATATCGATAATTACCTTAAAAGTGAATGGATTAAATGCTCCAACAAAAAGACACAGGCTTGCTGAATGGATACAAAAACAAGACCCATATAGATGCTGTCTACAAGAGACCCACTTCAGACCTAGGGACACATACAGACTGAAAGAGAGGGAAAGGAAAAAGACATTCCATGCAAATGGAAATGAAAAGAAAGCTGGAGTAGCAATACTCATATCAGATAAAATAGACTTTAAAATAAAGAATGTTACAAGAGACAAGAAAGGACACTACATAATGATCAAGGGGTCAACCCAAGAAGAAGATACAACAATTATAAATATATATGTACCCAACATAGGAGCACCTCAATACATAAGGCAACTGCTAACAGCTATAAAAGAGGAAATCAACAGTAACACAATAATAGTGGGGGTCTTTAACACCTCACTTACACCAATAGACAGATCATCCAAAATGAAAATAAATAAGGAAACACAAGCTTTAAATGACACAATAGGCCAGATATATTTAATTGATATTTATAGGACTTTCCATCCAAAAACAGTAGATTACACTTTCTTCTCAAGTGCGCACAGAACATTCTCCAGTATAGATAACATCTTGGGTCACAAATCAAGCCTCAGTAAATTTAAGAAAATTGAAATCATATCAAGCATCTTTTCTGACCACAACGCTATGAGATTAGAAATCAATTACAGGGGAAAAAACATAAAAAATACAAACACATGGCAGCTAAACAATATGTTACTAAATAACTAAGAGATCACTGAGGAAATCAAGAGGAAATCAAAAAATACCTGGAGACAAATGACAATGAAAACACGACGATCCAAAACCTATGGGATGCAGCAAAAGCAGTTCTAAGAGGGAAGTTTATAGCTATACAAGCCTACCTCAAGAAACAAGAAAAATCTCAAATAAACAATCGAACCTTACACCTAAAGGAACTGGAGAAGGAAGAACAAACAAAACCCAAAGTTAGCAGAAGGAAAGAAATCATAAAGATCAGAGCAGAAATAAATGAAATAGAAACAAAGAAAACAATAGCAAAGATCAATAAAACTAAAAGCTGGTTCTTTGAGAAGATAAACAACATGGATAAACCATTAGTCAGACTCATCAAGAAAAAGAGGGAGAGGACTCAAATCAATAAAATTAGAAATAAAAAAGGAGAAGTTACAGCAGACACCGTAGAAATACAAAGCATCCTAAGAGACTACTAAAAGCAACTCTATGACAATAAAACGGACAACCTGGAAGAAATGGACAAATTCTTAGAAAGGTATAACCTTCCAAGACTGAACCAGGAAGAAATAGAAAATATGAACAGACCAATCACAAGTAATGAAATTGAAACTGTGATTAAAAATCTTCCAACAAACACAAGTCCAGGACCAGATGGCTTCACAGGTGAATTCTATTAAACATTTAGAGAAAAGCTAACACCCATCCTTCTCAAACTCTTCCAAAAAACTGCAGAGGAAGGAACACTCCCAAACTCATTCTATGAGGTCACAATCACCCTGATACCAAAACCATACAAAGATACTTCAAAAAAAGAAAATTATAGACCAATATCACAGATGAATATAGATGCAAAAATCCTCAACAAAATACTAGCAAACAGAATCCAACAACACATTAAAAGGATCATACACCATGATCAAGCAGGATTTATCCCAGGATAAATCCTGGATTTAAATCCAGGATTTAATCCAGGATCCAGGATAAATCCTTGGATGCAAGGATTCCTCAATATACATAAATCAATCAATGTGATAAACCATATTAACAAATTGAAGAATAAAAACCATATGATCATCTCAATAGATTCAGAAAAATCTTTTGACAAAACTCAATACCCATTTATGATAAAAATTCTCCATAAAGTGGGCATAGAGGGAACCTACCTCAACATAATAAAGGCCATATATGACAAACCCACAGCAAACATCATTCTCAATGGTGAAAAACTGAAAGCATTTCCTCTAAAATCCTCTAAAACAAGGATGTCCTCTCTCACCAATATTATTCAACATAGCTTTGGAAGTCCTAGCCACAGCAATCAGAGAAGAAAAAAGAAATAAAAGGAATACAAATTGGAAAAGAAGAAGTAAAACTGTCACTGTTTGCAGATGACATGATACTGTACATAGAAAATCCTAAAGATGCCACCAGAAAACTACTAGAACCAATCAATGAATTTGGTAAAGTAGCAGGATACAAAATTGATGCACAGAAATCTCTTGCATTCCTATACACTAATAACAAAAGATCAGAAAGAGAAATTAAGGAAACACTCCCATTTACCATTGCAACAAAAAGAATAAAATACCTAGGAATAAACCTACCTAAGGAGAAAAAAGACCTGTATGCAGAAAACTATAAGACACTGATGAAAGAAATCAAAGATTACACAAACAGATGGAGAGATATGTCATGTTGTTGGATTGAAAGAATCAATATTGTGAAAATGACTATACTACCCAAAGCAATCTACAGATTCAATGCAATCCCTATCAAATTACCAGTGGCATTTTTTACAGACTGGAACAAAAAATCTTTAAATTTGTATGGAGACACAAAAGACCCCAAATAGCCAAAGCAATCTTGAGGGGAAAAAACGGAGCTGGAGCAATCAGACTCCCTGACTTCAGACTATACTACAAAGCAACAGTAATCAAGACAATATGGTACTGGCACAAAAACAAAAACATAGATCAATGGAACAAGATAGAAATCCCAGAGATAAACCCACACACCTATGGTCAACTAATCTATGACAAAGGAGATCACTGAAGAAATCAAAGAGTACCTAGAAACAAATGACAATGAAAACATGACAACCCAAAGCCCATGGGATGCAGCAAAAGCAGTTCTAAGAGAGAATTTTATAGCAATACAATCCTACTTCAAGAAACAAGAAACATCTCAAATAAACAAACTAAACTTACACCTAAAGCAATTAGAGAAAGAAGAACAAAGAAACCCCAAAGTTAGCAGAAGGAAAGAAATCATAAAGACCAGATCAGAAATAATTGAAAAAGAAATGAAGGAAATGATAGCAAAGATCAATAAAACTAACAGCTGGTTCTTTGAGAAGATAAAAAATAGTGATAAACCATTAGCCAGACTTATCAAGAAAAAAAAGGAGAAGACTTAAATCAGTAGAATTAGAAATGAAAAAAGGAGAAGTAACAATGGACACCGCAGAAATACAAGTATCATGAGAGATTACTAGAAGCGACTCCATGCCAATAAAATGGACAACCTGGAAGAAATGGACAAATTCTTAGAAAGGTATAACCTTCCAAGACTGAACCAGGAGGAAATAGAAAATATAAACAGACCAATCACAAGCACTGAAATTGAAACTGTGATTTAAAATCTTCCAACAAACAAAAGCCCAGGACCAGATGGCTTCACAGGCGAATTCTATCATATATTTAAGAAGAGGTAACAACTATCCTTCTCAAACTCTTTGAAAATGTAGCTGAGGGAGGAACACTCCCAAACTCATTCTACGAGGCCACCATCACCCTGATACCAAAACCAGACATAGATGTCACAAAAAAAGAAAATTTCATGCCAACATCATTGATGAACATAGATGCAAAAGTCCTCAATAAAATACTAGCAAACAGAATCCAACAGCACATTATAAGGATCATACACCATAATCATGTGGAGTTTATCCCAGGAATGCAAGGATTCTTCAATATACGCAAATCAATCAATGTGATACACCATATTAACAAACTGAAAGAGAAAAAGCATATGATCAACTCCATAGATGCAGAAAAAGCTTTTGACAAAATTCAACACCCATTTATGATAAAAAAAAAACCTTCCAGAAAGTAGGCATAGAGGGAACTTACCTCAACATAATAAAGGCTATATACGACAAACCCACAGCAAACATTGTTCTCAATGGTGAAAAACTGAAACCATTTCCACAAAGATCAGGAACAAGATAAGGTTGCCCACTCTCACCACTATTATTCAACATAGTTTTGGAAGATTTAACCACAGCAATCAGAGACAAAAAAGAAATAAAAGGAATCCAAACTGGAAAAGAAGGAGTAAAACTGTCACTGTTTGCAGATGACAATATATCCTCTATACATAGAGGATCCTAAAGATGCTACCAGAAAACTACTAGAGCTAATCAATGAATTCGGTAAAGTAGCAGGATATAAAATTAATGCACAGAAAGCTCTTGCATTCCTATACACTAATGATGAAAAATCTGAAAGAGAAATTAAGGAAACACTCCCATTTACCACTGTAACAAAAAGAATAAAATACCTAGGAATAAACCTACCTAAGGAGACAAAAGACCTGTATGCAGAAAACTATAAGACACTGATGAAAGAAATTAAAGATGACATAAACAGATGGAGAGATATACCATGTTCTTGGATTGGAAGAAACAGCATTGTGAAAATGACTATACAACCCAAAGCAATCTACAGATTCAATGCAATCCCTATCAAACTACCACTGGCATTTTTCACAGAACTAGAACAAAAAATTTCATAATTTGTATGGAAACACAAAAGACCCCGAATAGCCAAAGTAATCTTGAGAAAGAAAAACAGAGCTGGAAGAATCAGGCTCCCTGACTTCAGACTATACTACAAAGCTACAGTAATCAAGACAGTATGATACTGGCACAAAACCAGAAATATAGATCAATGGAACAGGATAGAAAGCCCAGAGATAAAACCACGCACCTATGGTCACCTTATCTTTGATAAAGGAGGCAAGAGCATACAATGGAGAAAAGACAGCCTCTTCAATAAGTGGTGCTGGTAAAACTGGACACGTGAAAGAATGAAATTAGAATACTCCCTAACACCATACACAAAAAAAAACTCAAAATGGATTAAAGACCTAAATATAAGGCCAGACACTATAAAACTCTTAGAGGAAAACATAGGTAGAACACTCTATGACATAAATCACAGCAAGATTCTTTTTGACCCACCTCCTACAGAAATGGAAATAAAAACAAAAATAAACAAATGGGACCTAATGAAACTTCAAAGCTTTTGCACAGCAAAGGAAACCATAAACAAGATGAAAAGACAACCCTCAGAATGGGAGAAAATATTTGCAAACAAAGCAACTGACAAAGGATTAATCTAGAAAATATACAAGCAGCTCATGCCGCTCAATATCAAAAAAACAAACAACCCAATCCAAAAATGCGCAGACCTAAATAGACATTTCTCCAAAGAAGATATACAGATTGCCAACAAACACATGAAAGGATGCTCAACATCATTGATCATTAGAGAAATGCAGATCAAGACTACAATGAGGTATCAACTCTTACTGGTCAGAATGGCCATCATCAAAAAATGTACAAACAATAAATGCTGAAGAGGGTGTGGAGAAAAAAGAAGCCTCTTGCACTGTTGCTGGGAATGTAAATTGATACAGTCACTATGGAGGACAGTATGGAGGTTCCTTAAAAAACTAAAAATAGAACTACCATACGACCCAGCAATCCCACTACTGGGCATATACCCTGAGAAAACCATAATTCAAAAAGAGTCATGTACCACAATGTTCACTGCAGCACCATTTACAATAGTCAGAACATGGAAGCAACCTAAGTGTCCATCGACAGATGCATGGATAAAGATGTGGCACATATATACAATGGAATGTTTCTCAACCATAAAAAGAAATGAAGTTGAGTTATTTGTAGTGAGAGTGGACATAGAGTCTGTCATACAGAGTGAAATAAGTCAGAAAGAGAAAATCAAATACCGTATGCTAACACATACATATGGAATCTAAAAAAGCTGTACGATTAACTTAGTGGCAGGGCAGGAATAAAGACACAGATGTAGAGAATGGACTTGAGGACACTGGGAGGGAGAAGAGTAAGCTGGGATTAAGAGAGAGAGTGGCCCAGACATATATACAGTACCAAATATAAAATAGAAAGCTAGTGTCAAGCAGCCACATAGCACAGGGAGATCAGGTCGGTGCTTTGTGTCCACCTAGACGGGTGGGATAGGGAGGGTGGGAAGGAGATGCAAGAGGGTGTGGATATGGGGATATATGTATACGTATAGCTGATTGACTTTGTTATAAAGCAGCAACTAACACACCATTGTAAAGCAATTATACCCCAATAAAGATGTTAAAGAAAAAAAAAAAAGAAGCTTACAGTCCATTGCTATGCTGTCCACTATGGTAGCCAAAAGCCACCATGTGGCTATTTAAATTTAAATCTAGATAATTTTAATAAGCAATTTAAAGTATTTAATATATTTATAGCATTTACATATACTTTATCATCTAAATTTAAATAATTTTAATATGCATACATAATTTAAATGAAATAAAATTTGAAATTGTTTTCTCAGTTATACTTGCCATATTTTGAGAGCTAAATAGCCACATGTAACTAGTGGCTACCACGTTGGACAGCACAGATTAGAACATTCCATCACTGAAGAAAGTTCTACTGGACAGTGCTAGCTATGTTTGGGTGGGAATCAAGGGGACAGTAAAAAGGGAGATTTAAGGGAAATTGAATAACCCTGTATAAGTGCTCTGTATTGTGGTAAGGTGTCTTAGGAGCAGAGAAAATGGCCCTGACTCAAGCTACAAGGTCCAGAAATGTTTTCCATCATAGGTGACATCTAAGCCAAGACCCAAAATATTATGTGAGAAAATGGGATATTTCAGGCAGAAGGAAGAGGCTTCTTAGCTATTTTCTAGCCTGACTTTTCCAGATCAAACATTTGGTACTGAAGTTCCATCCTCAAAGATCCTGGAGCCAAAATACGTGAGAGCCGAGGTGGAAATGGGCTGTGGGATGGGGAGAGGACCCGCCCATCCTCATCCTGATGCTTTATTCCCTGTACTGCAGAGATGCTGGGCTGCATCACACAGTGCAAGGCCTACTCGGGCTTTTATCCTGTAACCCCATTAATTAGAGATTTTTATCTCTCATTTCAAATCACATCAATGTGAAATTGTCCAGGCCATGACTCAGTCCTTTTAGGGTAGGTTCTGTTTATTTTGCTTTAGTCTCTTTCTTAAACTGGAGAGAATGTCAGAAAGCAGTGATAATTATGAGGATTTTGAACATTTCTTTGCCCACCAAGCCAAGTTTCTAACAGCTTGATGGAGTAGGTTTGTATCACTCATTATTTTCATAAGAAAGAATAGTGTAGCATGGCACTTTTGCAAGAAAGATTACTGAATATTGAAATGATAATCTTGTAACTTTTCCTCCACAGTTCAAGGGCATAAGTTTGGTGCTTTCATTAATATGGTAAAATCATAGATATAAACAAGGATTTAATAACCTATATACACAAAAATCCATTCTCAAAGGAACCCACTTAGAAGAATATTATCCATTTATTCATTGGTGAAGAATTATATGAATTCACAAAGGAATTAGAACTGAATGACTTATGGGATTAAGTAGAAGGATATACAAATTTTCACATCTAGGTCATCAGTTTTCATTTTTCTGAGTTGAATAAGACTAAGGGAATTGTTGATCAAAAATAAACTTTGGCATATGAGTTATGTCTTAGCTTAAATTGGCCCCATCTTTTCTTTAATCTTTATTTACCTGGCAAACCCCATGACAGTGGTTTTGTTTTGTTCTATTTTTTAACTAGAACCCTATGTTTTTCCTTCTTGTGTAAAAAAGACAACAGGAGAGGGAAAGCATGGACTAGTTCTGGGATCAAACGTTTAAACTTTATTAGCTCCTGAAATTTTTTCATAAATAGCTTCAACATGTGCATCTCTAGCTGTTTCAACCTACTGTTCTGTAAGCTATCAATACAAGAACCTCAGTCACAAAACTCATTAATTGCCTTTAACAGCACCTTCCATTGCAAAACTTTTGCAGGACACAGCACAGTTGCCTATTTATTATCACCCTGGATCCACAGAGGAGGCTTATTATGTAGATGGAACAATTAGCATCACCCCCATCTTAGGGAAGGAACACCAAGTCTCAGATGGGCTAATGTGGGAGATCACTCACTCTTAGCAGTAATGAGAAGCCTCACTTAGTGTCAAAGGAAGTCAAGTGGGGAATCCAGACTCCTCCTTCCCCTTTTCCACCTGTCATTAACAAGGAAACATCCGCCCTTCCCCTGCTTAAATAGAAGGTTTAAATAAGGTCCAAAGTCTTGAAATAATAAAATATCCAGATTTCAATTAAAAATTACTCACCATACCAAGAACCAGGGAGATCTGAAAATAAAAATGAAAATAAAATGATAGAAAAATTGAAATGAAAAAATAAAATGAAAAAAAACCCTAATGAGACATAAACCTACAAGTTGAATATAAACCAAAAGAAATCCTTGCCAAGGCACGTCATAATTAAACCTCTAAAAACTAAAGACAGAGAAAACACTTTGAAAGCCACCAGAGGAAACTCACATCCTACCTATAGGGGAGAAACAGTTAGACCAACAACAGATTTTTTCATCAGAAATCACGGATGCCAAAAGAAAGTAGTATAGGCATTTTTCAGGTGCTGAAAGGGAGGAGCTGCAACCCAGAATCCTATACCCAGCAAAAATATTCTGCAGTGATGAAGAAGAAATCAAGACATTTTTGAATGAAGGAAATGAAGGAAAACTAAGAGGATTTGTCACCAGCAGATCTACCCTATAAGAAAAGCTAAAGGAAATTCTCTAAACAGAAAGGGAATGATAAAAGAAGGAACCTTGAAATATTCAGAAGGAAGAAAGAATACAATAAACAAACAAAAATGGACAAATCAACAATCTTTCCTTCTCTTAAGTTTTTAAATTATGTTTGACAGTTGAAGCAAAAATTATAACACTGTCTGGTGTGGGTCTAAATGTATTTACAGAAAATATGTAAGACAATCTTATTATAAATAGGGAAGGGTGTAGGGATGTAAAGGGAAGTTAGATTTCTATATTTCACTTGAACTAGTAAAATGGTGACACCAGTAGACAATGACAATTCTGCATATAAACTGTAATACCTAGAGCATCTACAAAAAGACTGTACAAAGAGATACACTCAAAAACACTGTAGATATATCAAAATGGAATTCTACATTGAGTTCGAATAATCCACAGGAAGTAGGGGAAAATAAAACAGAGAAATTAGAGAGAAAACAAAATAATAAAATGACAAATTCTAACATATCAAAATTACATTAAATATAAAGGGTCTAAGTACATCAATTAAAAGACAGAAACAATAAATACTGGAGAGGGTGTGGAGAAAAGGGAACCCTCTTGCACTGTTGGTGGGAATGTAAATTGATACAGCCACTATGGAGAACAGTATGGATGTTCCTTAAAAAACTAAAAATAGAACTACCATACGACCCAGCAATCCCACTAGTGGGCATATACACTGAGAAAACCATAATTCAAAAAGAGTCATGTATCACAATGTTCATTGCAGCTCTATTTACAATAGGCAGGACATGGAAGCAACCTAAGTGTCCATCAACAGATGAATGGATAAAGAAGATGTGGCACATATATACAAAGGAATATTACTCAGCCATAAAAAGAAACGTAACTGAGTTATTTGTAGTGAGGTGGATGGACCTAGAGTCTGTCATACAGAATGAAGTAAGTCAGAAAGAGAAAAACAAATACTGTATGCCAATGCATACATATGGAATCTAAATATATATATATATATATATATATATATATATATATATTTCTGAAGAACCTAGGGGCAGGACAGGAATAAAGATGCAGATGTAGAGAATGGACTTGAGGACACGGGGAGGGGGGAAGGGTAAGCTGGGACAAAGTGAGAGAGTGGCATGGACTTACATATACTACCAAATGTAAAATAGATAGCTAGTGGGAAGCAACCGCATAGCACAGGGAGATCAGCTCGGTGCTTTGTGACCACCTAGAGGGGTGGGATAGGGAGGGTGGGAGGGAGACACAAGAGGGAGGAGATATGGGGACATATTGTATATGTATAACTGATTCACTTTGTTATAAAGCAGAAACTAACACAGCATTGTAAAGCAATTATACTCCAATAAAGATGTTTAAAAAAAAAACAGAAATTGGCAGAGTGAATTTAAAAACATGTCTCAACTATGTGCTGTCTACATGAAACTTACTTCAAATATAACAATATAGGCAGGTTGAATGTTTAAAGAATGAGAAAATACATATCATACAAGCATTAATCAAGGAAAGCATAAGTGACTTTATTCCTATCAGATAAAATAGACATCAGAGCAAAGAAAGTTATGAGAGACAGAGAAGGGCATGATACAATGATAAAAGAGTTAAATTCACCAAGAAGATATAAAAATCTCAAATGTGTATGCACCAAATTAAAAAATTGGAAAATATGTAAAGCAACAACTAATAGAACTAAAAGAGAAATATATCATCTGTAGTTATAGTAGGAGACTTTAACACTTCCTCTCAACAATTAATAGAACAACCACACAGAAAATCAGCAGGATATAGAAGAACTCAACATCATCACAATCTAATCAACATTTATAGAACACTCCACCCAACAACAGCAGAAAATACATTATTTTCAAGTGCCCACAGAACATATGTTAATATAGACTATATCCCAAGCCATAAAAATATCCCAACAAATTTAAAATAATTGAAATCATACAAAGTGTGTTCTCCAACTCGAATCACTCTAGAAATCAAAAATAGAAAGAGTAAGAAATTTTTCAAACACTTGGAATCTAAACAACACATTTCTAAGTAACCCATGGGTAAAAGAGGAAGTCTCAAGAAAATATTTTTAATACATTGAATGAAAATACAATATATCAAAATTTGTTGGACATAACTAAAGCAGTACTGAAAGGGAAATTGATAGCACTAAGTGAAGATATTATAAAGAATAAAAGTCTCAAATCAATCATTTAAGTTCCCATTTCGAGAACCCAGGGGAAAAAAAAAAAAAAAGGAAAGCAAAATAAACTGAAAGCAAGTAGAAGGAAGGAAATAATAAAGGTAAAATCAGAAATCACTGAAATTGAGAACAGAAATCAATAGAAAAAGCAAATACCCCAAAGAGCTTGAAAAGATTGATAAAACTTGGCAAGACACTACTGATGTTCATACCAAACTTTGTCTACAAGTGTTTCTAGTGGATTTTTCATGATAGCCAAAACCTGGAGTTAGTCCAGGTGTCTTTCCACAGGCGGATGGTGGTGCATCCATATCATGGAATACTATTCAGCGATAAAAAGGAACAAACTATTGATACCCACAACCAACCTGGGTGAATTCCCAAAGGATTACAGAGTGAAAAAGCCAGCCCCAAAAGTTACATAGCATTGATTCTATTACATAAGATTCCATTTGAAAATGACAAAATTGCAGAAGTGGCGAACAGAGTTGTGTTTTCCAGGGGTTGAGGAGGAGATGAGGTGGGTAGGAAGTGGCTGTACAAGGGCTCCTTGTGGTCATGGAAATGTTCTCTATCTTGACAGTATCCGTGTCGATATCCTGTTGTGATATTCTGCTCGAGTTTCATAAGATGTTTTCACTGGAGGAAACTGGGATCTCTCTACTATTTCTTACAACTTCTTGTGAATCTGCCATTCTAAAAAAAAAATCAATTTAAATAAATAGAATAGAGTAGACTAAAGAAGAGACTATAAAAATGATCAAGAATGTTTAAAAGTTAAATGGAACTTTTGGAAGTTCTGTAAAATTTCTGGGTAAAGACAAAAGAATTTAACATAAGCATCCACCTTTGCTCCCTCCTTTAATCACCAAAATTCCTCCTGGAAAGAGTAAGACGTGGAAACCGCTGCTCGGGTTTTGCCGGGATGCGGGATGGGGATGGTGGGCTGGGAGGACAGGGGACCTAAGCACCCCTCCCCCCAGACACACAGCACTCACTCTCCTTACAGCTCTTGATGCAAACAAGAGCAAAAGCCCCCGAAACAATCCCTGAAACTCAGTTCTCAGTGAGTTGTGTCCACTGGACTCTGCCTAAGTAGCTTCTTGGGGTTGCTGGAAACATGTGGGATTTATTAAACCTCTCACAGACTTAAGCCCCAAAGACAAATTTCTGAAAATTCCCCCAACACTAGGGAGGGTTGGAAGGGATCTGCAGAGGCCCAGACCTACGATGCCCTCAGCAGTGGTTCGCTTACTAGGAAGAGAGGCTCAAACAGCAGCAGCAGAGCCTTGATTTCCAAATTGGTCTCCATGCCGTCTCCCCCTTCGTCTGCGCACGTTTTAAAATGTCCAAGGGGCCACACAGCCAGGGTAGAGACGGGGAGTCCAAGGGCAGAAAATAGGGTTCTCCCCAGAGCCTGGCCACCCTCTCTCTGTTAGGTCACTCCCTGCACATAAACAGTAATCACTCACTTTCACAGTACAACTCCCTCATCTCTCCATCCAGAATTTTTCAAATCAAATCTCTAGAACTTTCTAAATCAGAGCTAACCAAACCTCCTTTTATTACTGTAGGCCCAGAGATGTTATGAACAACATCTGTCAGACCTGGGAGCCGACACCCGCTCTTTTCTCTGGTGCCAGCGCACAGGAGTTTGAGCTCAAATAGAACCGGATGAAGTGGAAACCAAGTGAGAGCAAAAGAAATGTAAATACTGTTGTCTAGTTGACACTACAGTGTAAAAAGGTACAGATTGGATCACTTGAACATTTTAGTTATATACTCACATTTTTTCCTGACAGCGTTTGACATGAACTTCAATATCTTTTGTGGAGGGATTTGAACTGTAAAACCATGAGGTAAAATCTTACGATTTAGAATGTTTTGCTTTCGGAATAGAAGAGTCCATTTATAAGGCAAAACCCCATGGAAGGGGGGAGCAGCTTCTGTTTTTTTCTAGCAACATATTAGTAAGCAAAGCAGGGGTGGGTTTTATTATGTAAATAATAACTCACTCACAGTTGGACTCATAACCCTTTGAAAACGCTCTCATTAGAAGTAAGAAGTGTCCTTCACGCATATTCTCCTGTGGAAAGTTTAATATTTATTCAAGAAGTCACCAAAGAGCAGTTAGCAAGCCCAGGACTCATTAGCTGTATGACAATATATTAGCTGTGTGATCACTTATTAGCTCCATGACCTTGAACAAATCACTTTTTCTCCCCCTGTTGGAATTTCTGCCCCTACCTACTTCTCTTTTTTTTTTTTTTTTTTTTTACTTATTATTATTATTATTTTTTGGCTGCATTGTGTCTTCGTTGCTGCGCACAGGCTTTCTCTAGTTGCGGCGAGCGGGGGCTACTCTTCGTTGCGGTGGGCAGTCTTCTCATTGTGGTGGCTTCTCTTGTTGCGGAGCATGGGCTCTATGCACACAGGCTTCAGTAGTTGTGGCACGCAGGCTCAGTAGTTGTGGCTCGCGGGCTCTAGAGCACAGGCTCAGTAGCTGTGGCACACAGGCTTAGTTGCTCCGCAGTATGTGGGATCTTCCCGGACCAGGGCTCGAACCCATGTCCCCTGCACTGGCAGGCGGATTCTTAACCACTGCACCACCAGGGAAGCCCTTGCCCCTACCTACTTCTTGAGGCTTATGATGGGGCAAATCTCCGTTTCACATTAACACCGAATTCCACATATCCTGTTCTATTCCATTCCACAGTATGAGTTAATTGATTTATGACCCAATTCAAAATACAACGAGGAAAAAAACCATATTCCCCAAGCTCAGTTTTTGATAAATGATGTCTATTTGAAATAAAATCATTGTAGTTAAGGTTTTGATTTGAAATAATTTCTTTAATTCTAAACAGATTGCAAGGAAATCTGGTGTGTGGGCAGAATTTGCAGAGACAAATGGCTCACAGAGTAGAAAGTCATTTAGCGGTAGATTCCTAGGAAGTTGCATTTGGAAAAGGTCTTAAAAAACATTTTGTCTAATCCCAGAATTTTATCTCCCTGCAGCTAGAGTAGATGGTTTCCTGATGAGTTCATGAGTACTTCTTCATTTGGCTAGTTCAAGACCACGCTAGGCAGCTCTCTCGTTCTTGGATAGTTTACTTAGAAATATTTTCCTTGGGATGGACCCATTTCCCTCGTCCTAACTGCCAAACGCTCATCCTACTTCTGCCTTGTGTTGTAAGACAGAAGCACTGTCCCCCTTTCCTACATGGCAGCCCTTCCAGTGTCTGCAGACTGTCTGTCTGTCTTCCCTAGGCTTCTTGGTTGCAGCTTTAATCTCTGTATGAAAATCCTGGTGCATGCAGACTGCTCATAACAAAATCAATGAAAATACCACAACAGAGAACCAGGGTAAGATCTCAGGGGAAGCATATTATTGGAAGTCGGACATTCGGACTTGGGTCTTAGCTCCAGTCATTTCTAAATGTGTGACCTTGGGGACGTCCTCTAACTTCTGACTCCTTGTATTGCCATCAGAATGTCTTGTTATCAATGTGAAGGTAATTTTATCAAATGTGCTGGGTAGAGTTCTCTTTTTTCCTATAATATGGAAGGGTTTGTACATGAGGTCTGTCTCAAGTGATGAAGAAAATAAAGTTCTATAAAGTGACAAATAGGAGTTTGACAAATTCCCATCAGATAAGAGATCTCCTTTCAAACCTACACTTATACCAATATTAACCAAGAATTCTTAATTGAACCTCCATTCTAGTTGGAGTATTGCAAGTCCTTGTTAAGGGAAAATGTAAGGTAAATATATGTGGGTTTTAACGGAAAGAGTGAATCTATAGGGATAGAGTTTCTAACATTTTTAACCATTGCTCGATTTTATATAAATATATATATTTTAACCATCACTGATTTATATACATATATTTTAACTATCAGCCAACTATATACGTATTATGTATATACTTACACACATGCATACTATATATATATATTTATATATGTATATACACACGCACATACTATATATACATATATATATGCAACAAAGTGGCTCCATAGCTCAGGGGTTAGAGCACTGGTCTTGTAAAAATGCAACAAAGATTACACAGTACATACTCTTATTATGTGTGATGCACTATGGTATTTTGTATTCTAGTCTAGTCACTTTCTTTATAAAAACATTCTTTTTGTGACTGACTTTGTTGATTTCATGACCCATTAATATGTTGTCAGGTATGGTTTAAAGAATTTTATTTTAGGGGTCTTGGGGATTTTCTTCAGACCATGCCATTAATTCCCTGTATGACCAAGTTACTTAACATTTCTGTGTCTCAGTTTTCCTGTAAAATGCCATTGAGCTTATAGATTTACTTTAAGAATAAAATGAGATCTAAGTTTTAAGATTATTTTCCAAGAGGCAAAAAGACTAAGAAAGGAAGAAGGTTTTATTTAGGGATTAATATCAGAGCCATAACTGCTCCAGCAACTGGACTTTGCATCACGATACAAAAATGTAGAGTAGGAAAACAATGTTAAATAATGAGTTTTAAAGATTAAACAAAATATGCAACTACTGTGTGACCCAGCATTGCACTTTTGGACATGTATCCCAGAGAAATAAAAAATCATGTTTACACAAAAACCTGTACATGAATGCTCATTGCAGCCTTATTTGTAACAGCCTAAAACTGGAATCAGCCCAGATGTCCTTCAGCAGGTGAATGATTAAACAGACTCTAATGCTTCCATACCATGGAACACTGCTTAGCAATAAAAGGAAACTATCAATATATACAACGGTTAGGGTGAATCTCCAAAGACTTATGCTGAGTGAAAAAAGACGATCCCGAAAGGTTACAGACTGAATGCTTCCATGTACGTAACATTTTTTGGAACGACCAAATTTAGAAATGGAGGACAGATCAGCAGGGGCCAGGGCTGAGGAGTAGGGTAAGGCTGGAGGAACCAAGTGAGGGTGGTTTAAAAGGGCAACAGGACAGGTCCTTGTGGTGATAAAGCTGTTCTATATCTTGACTCTGATCGTGGCCACCCAAACCTACGCATGTGCTGAACATGCATAGAACTAAATACACACATACGCAAAAGTGAGTGCACATAAACCTGGGGAAATCTGCATCTGCTTGGTGGGTTGAATCTACAGTGACGTCCTGTTCATGTTACTGGAGTGTAGCTGTGTTACATCTGTCCAGCCAGGGAGCTGCCCTCGGGGCCGGGCAGGGCGTGTGGGATCTCTTGGCATTACAGCCAAGACAGGAGTCTAGTTACGTCAATAAAAATTCAATTAAGAAAAGGTTACACACCAGTTGTAGTGTAAGTCCTCATAAATGCCCCACACGCCTCTTCAAATCAGGGGTGGACTCTCCCCGGACTATCACGGGGGCCGTGCTAAAGAGCCCAGGGGAAGAATTCCTGTCCATCTTCACACCACCACCCCTGCCCCCTGTACAGACGGTGGTCTGCTTCCTGCCCCACTCCTCCCTTGACTGGAAACACTCCATGCTTCTTCCCCATTAAATTCATTAGTTACTCATTAATTAAAATAAGCAATCCATCTGAAAACATAAGGCAATTAGAGAGTGGCGTTTGTGGTTCAGAATGTGATAGGCCATCTGGAAATCACAGCGGCCAAGTGTAGTGGACACAGGTTTCTCTCTGGCTGGGTGCTGAGGGCTTGCTTCCCCGGGGAGGGGAAGAGCCACAGAGAAGGTCGGGGTGAATGGCCAGAACACAGGCCAAGTGTTGTCAGGTGCTGCAGGCAGGGTCTATGAGTTCCGGCATTATGAGCAAGGATTTCATTTCAGAAAGCAGTACTCTGGGAAGGTCTCCAGGATGGCAGGGGAGGAGGGGAAGGCAGAGACAGTGGGCTCCAGAACGGGACCCCGGAACACCCCAAGTGTAGCCAGGCACCAGTGACAGCTGCTGTGTCCAATCTGCGAGGAGGTTAGTACAGGAACAGCAAGTTCAGGTTTAGGAACTTGGTCCTTCACCATGGATTGCTTGAGAAGCTAACGGGGACATCCAGAGGTGCAGCAATGTGGGCCTCAAAGTGAAAAAAGAAATCTGATGGAAGTTGGTGCATCAGATTTGAAGTCATGCTGAAGATCTGAGCTAGGATGTACATCATAAGCTGTTATCAGAATACTGGAGGAAAAAAAGGACTAACTGGGAAAACATTTCCCCAAAACAACTATAGAAATTTCTGAAAAGAAAACCACAAGAATTCAATCCTTCCCTCTTTCTTCCAGACAGGGCCACTATTATTTTTCAAGACAACATTAACTGAACAAGGAGTTTTCCAAACAAACACTCAGTGAAGGAGAGAACGGGCATAACTGATTTTTTTCAGTCTTTTATATTTCAAAAAAGCCATTAAAAGATTTGGATGCGGGGATTAACCAAGATGGCAGAGTAGAAGGACGTGCTCTCACTCCCTCTTGCGAGAACACCAGGATCAAAACTGGCTGCTGGACAATCATTGACAGGAAGACCCTGGACTTCACCAAGGAGGATACCCCACGTCCAAGGACAGAGGAGAAGCCACAGTGAGACGGTAGGAGGGGCGCAATCAGAGTAAAATCAAATCCCATAACTGCTGGGTGGGTGACTCACAGACTGGCGAACACTTATACCACAGAAGTCCACCCACTGGAGTGAAGGTTCTGAGCCCCACATCAGGCTTCCCAACCTGGGGGTCCGGCTACGGGAGGAGGAATTCCTAGAGAATCAGACTTTGAAGCCTAGTGGGAATTGATTGCAGGACTTTGACAGGACTGGGGGAAACAGAGACCCCACTCTTGGAGGGCACACACAAAGTAATGTGTGCATCGGGACCCAGGGGAAGGAGCAGTGACCCTGGGGGAGACTGAACCAGACCTACCTGCTGGTGTTGGGGGGTCTCCTGCAGAGGCGAGTGGTGGCTCTGTTTCACCGTGGGGATAAGGACACTGGCAGCCGAGGTTCTGGGAAGTTCTCCTTGGCATGAGCCCTCCCAGAGTCTGCCATTAACCCCACCAAAGAGCACAGGTAGGCTCCAGTGTTGGGTTGCCTCAGGCAAAACAACCAACAGGGAGGGAACCCAGCCCCACCCATCAACAGTCAAGTGGATTAAGGTTTTACTGAGCTCTGATGCCACAGCAACAGGGAGGGAACCCAGCCCCACCCATCAACAGTCAAGTGGATTAAGGTTTTACTGAGCTCTGACCGCCACAGCAACAGTCAGCTCTACCCACCACCAGAGCCTCCCATCAAGCCTCTTAGATAGCCTCAACCACCAGAGGGCAGACAACAGAAGCAAGAAAAACTACAATCCTGCAGCCTGTGGACCAAAAACCACAGTTACAGAAAGATAGAGAAGATGAAAAGGCAGAGGGCTATGTACCAGATGAAGGAACAAGAAAAAACCCCAGAAAAACAACTAAATGAAGTGGAGATAGGCAACCTTCCAGAAAAAGAATTCAGAATAATGATAGTGAAGATGATCCAGGACCTCGGAATAAGAATGGAGGCAAAGATTGAGAAGATGCAAGAAATGATTAACAAAGACCTAGAAGAATTAAAGAACAAACAAACAGAGATGACCAATACAATAAGTGAAATGAAAACTACACTAGAAGGAATCAATAGCAGAATAACTGAGGCAGAAGAACGGATAAGTGACCTGGAAGACAGAATGGTGGAATTCACTGCTGCGGAACAGACTAAAGAAAAAAGAATGAAAAGAAATGAAGACAGCCTAAGAGACCTCTGGGACAACATTAAACGCAACAACATTCACATTATAGGGGTCCCAGAAGGAGAAGAGAGAGAGAAAGGACCAGAGAAAATATTTGAAGAGATTATAGTCGAAAACTTCCCTAACATGAGAAAGGAAATAGCCACCCAAGTCCAGGAAGCGCAGAGAGTCCCATACAGAATAAACCCAAGGAGAAACACGCCGAGACACATAGTAATCAAAGTGGCAAAAATTAAAGACAAAGAAAAATTATTGAAAGCAGCAAGGGAAAAACGACAAATAACATACAAGGGAACTCCCATAAGGTTAACAGCTGATTTCTCAGCAGAAACTCTGCAAGCCAGAAGGGAGTGGCATGATATCCTTAATGTGATGAAAGGGAAGAACCTACAACCAAGACTACTCTACCCGGCAAGGATCACATTTAGATTTGATGGAGAAATCAAAAGCTTTACAGACAAGCAAAAGCTAAGAGAATTCAGCACCACCAAACCAGCTCTACAACAAATGCTAAAGGAACTTCTCTAAGTGGGAAACACAAGAGAAGAAAAGGACCTACAAAAACAAACCCAAAACAATTAAGGAAATGGTCATAGGAACATACATATCGATAATTACCTTAAACGTGAATGGATTAAACGCCCCAACCAAAAGACATAGACTGGCTGAATGGATACAAAAACAAGACCCATATATATGCTGTCTACAAGAGACCCACTTTAGACCTAGGGACACATACAGACTGAAAGTGAGGGGATGGAAAAAGATATTCCATGCAAATGGAAATCAAAAGAAAGCTGGAGTAGCTATACTCATATCAGATAAAATAGACTTTAAAATAAAGAATGTTACAAGAGACAAGGAAGGACACTACATAATGATCCAGGGATCAATCCAAGAAGAAGATACAACAATTATAAATATATATGCACCCAACATAGGAGCACCTCAATACATAAGGCAACTGCTAACAGCTATAAAAGAGGAAATCGACAGTAACACAATAATAGTGGGGGACTTTAACACTTCACTTACACCAATGGACAGATCATCCAAAATGAAAATAAATAAGGAAACAGAAGCTTTAAATGACACAATAGACCAGATAGATTTAATTGATATATATAGGACATTCCATCCAAAAACAGCAGATTACACGTTCTTCTCAAGTGCGCACGGAACATTCTCCAGGATAGATCACATCTTGGGTCACAAATCAACCCTCAGTAAATTTAAGAAAATTGAAATCATACCAAGCATCTTTTCTGACCACAACGCTATGAGATTAGAAATGAATTACAGGGAAAAAAACGTAAAAAAGACAAACACATGGAGGCTAAACAATACGTTACTAAATAACCAAGAGATCACTGAGGAAATCAAAGAGGAAATCAAAAAATACCTAGAGACAAATGACAATGAAAACACGACGACCCAAAACCTATGGGATGCAGCAAAAGCGGTTCTAAGAGGGAAGTTTATAGCTATACAAGCCTACCTAAAGAAACAAGAAAAATCTCAAGTAAACAATCTAACCTTACACCTAAGGAAACTAGAGAAAGAAGAACAAACAAAACCCAAAGTTAGCAGAAGGAAAGAAATCATAAAGATCAGAGCAGAAATAAATGAAATAGAAACAAAGAAAACAATAGCAAAGATCAATAAAACTAAAAGTTGGTTCTTTGAGAAGATAAACAAAATTGATAAGCCATTAGCCAGACTCATCAAGAAAAAGAGGGAGAGGACTCAAATCAATAAAATCAGAAATGAAAAAGGAGAAGTTACAACAGACACCGCAGAAATACAAAACATCCTAAGAGACTACTATAAGCAACTTTATGCCAATAAAATGGACAACCTGGAAGAAATGGACAAATTCTTAGAAAGGTATAACCTTCCAAGACTGAATCAGGAAGAAACAGAAAATATGAACAGACCAATCACAAGTAATGAAATTGAAACTGTGATTAAAAATCTTCCAACAAACAAAAGTCCAGAACCAGATGGCTTCACAGGTGAATTCTATCAAACATTTAGAGAAGAGCTAACACCCATCCTTCTCAAACTCTTCCAAAAAATTGCAGAGGAAGGAACACTCCCAAACTCATTCTATGAGGCCACCATCACCCTGATACCAAAACCAGACAAAGACACTACAAAAAAAGAAAATTACAGACCAATATCACTGATGAATATAGATGCAAAAATCCTCAACAAAATACTAGCAAACAGAATTCAACAACACGTTAAAAGGATCATACACCACGATCAAGTGGGATTTATCCCAGGGATGCAAGGATTCTTCAATATACGCAAATCAATCAATGTGATACACCATATTAACAAATTGAAGAATAAAAACCATATGATCATCTCAATAGATGCAGAAAAAGCTTTTGACAAAATTCAACACCCATTTCTGATAAAAACTCTCCAGAAAGTGGGCATAGAGGGAACCTACCTCAACATAATAAAGGCCATATATGACAAACCCACAGCAAACATCATTCTCAATGGTGAAAAACTGAAAGCATTTCCTCTAAGATCAGGAACGAGACAAGGATGTCCACTCTCACCACTATTATTCAACATAGTTCTGGAAGTCCTAGCCACGGCAATCAGAGAAGAAAAAGAAATAAAAGGAATACAAATTGGAAAAGAGGAAGTAAAACTGTCACTGTTTGCGGATGACATGATACTATACATAGAGAATCCTAAAACTGCCACCAGAAAACTGCTAGAGCTAATTAATGAATTTGGTAAAGTTGCAGGATACAAAATTAATGCACAGAAATCTCTTGCATTCCTATACACTAATGATGAAAAATCTGAAAGGGAAATTATGGAAGCACTCCCATTTACCATTGCAACAAAAAGAATAAAATACCTAGGAATAAACCTACCTAGGGAGACAAAAGACCTGTATGCAGAAAACTATAAGACACTGATGAAAGAAATTAAAGATGATACCAACAGATGGAGAGATATACCATGTTCTTGGATTGGAAGAATCAACATTGTGAAAATGAGTATACTACCCAAAGCAATCTACAGATTCAATGCAATCCCTATCAAATTACCAATGGCATTTTTTACGGAGCTAGAACAAATCATCTTAAAATTTGTATGGAGACACAAAAGACCCCGAATAGCCAAAGCAGTCTTGAGGCAAAAAAATGGAGCTGGAGGAATCAGACTCCCTGACTTCAGACTATACTACAAAGCTACAGTAATCAAGACAATATGGTACTGGCACAAAAACAGAAACATAGATCAATGGAACAAGATAGAAAGCCCAGAGATTAACCCACGCACCTATGGTCAACTAATCTATGACAAAGGAGGCAAAGATATACAATGGAGAAAAGACAGTCTCTTCAATAAGTGGTGCTGGGAAAACTGGACAGCTACATGTAAAAGAATGAAATTAGAATACTCCCTAACACCATACACAAAAATAAACTCAAAATGGATTAGAGACCTAAATATAAGACTGGACACTATAAAACTCTTAGAGGAAAACATAGGAAGAACACTCTTTGACATAAATCACAGCAAGATCTTTTTTGATCCACCTCCTAGAGTAATGGAAATAAAAACAAAAATAAACAAGTGGGACCTAATGAAACTTCAAAGCTTTTGCACAGCAAAGGAAACCATAAACAAGACGAAAAGACAACCCTCAGAATGGGAGAAAATATTTGCAAATGAATCAACGGACAAAGGATTAATCTCCAAAATATATAAACAGCTCATTCAGCTCAATATTAAAGAAACAAACACCCCAATCCAAAAATGGGCAGAAGACCTAAATAGACATTTCTCCAAAGAAGACATACAGACGGCCACGAAGCACATGAAAAGATGCTCAACATCACTAATTATTAGAGAAATGCAAATCAAAACTACAATGAGGTATCACCTCACTCCTGTTAGAATGGGCATCATCAGAAAATCTACAAACAACAAATGCTGGAGAGGGTGTGGAGAAAAGGGAACCCTCTTGCACTGTTGGTGGGAATGTAAATTGATACAGCCACTATGGAGAACAATATGGAGGTTCCTTAAAAAACTAAAAATAGAATTACCATATGACCCAGCAATCCCACTACTGGGCATATACCCAGAGAAAACTGTAATTCAAAAAGACACATGCACCCGAATGTTCATTGCAGCACTATTTACAATAGCCAGGTCATGGAAGCAACCTAAATGCCCATCAACAGACGAATGGATAAAGAAGTGTGGTACATATATACAATGGAATATTACTCAGCCATAAAAAGGAACGAAATTGAGTCATTTGTTGAGACGTGGATGGATCTAGAGACTGTCATACAGAGTGAAGTAAGTCAGAAAGAGAAAAACAAATATCATATATTAATGCATGTATGTGGAACCTAGAAAAAAGGTACAGATGAGCCAGTTTGCAGGGCAGAAGTTGAGACACAGATGTAGAGAATGGACATATGGACATCAAGGGGGGAAAACTGCGGTGAGGTGGGGATGGTGGTGTGCTGAATTGGGTGATTGGGATTGACATGTATACACTGATGTGTATAAAATTGATGCCTAATAAGAACCTGCAGTATAAAAAAGCAAACAAAACAACTAATACTAAACTTTCATTGGGTTATTTGTATGGAAATATGTTAATATAAATGTTTCAGATATTACATGAAATTTCTAAAAATCTTATATTTGTATTTGTATGGAAATATGTATGGAAATATGTTAATATAAATGTCTCAGACATTACATGAAATTTCTAAAAATCTTATATTTGTATTTGTATGGAAATATGTATGGAAATATGTTAATATTAATGTTTCAGACATTACATGAAATTTCTAAAAATCTTATATGTTCTGGTATAATGTTATAAGTAATAATCCTAGTTATTACTTTAAAATGTATATCTCAGAAATAACTAATTTTCTTGTCAACTGCATTATTATGAACTTTCATCAAATTTTTTACCGTGGTCATTTTTAAGTCTTTTGTCATTTACAGACAGTTCTGGGTGTACTCTGATGATTTTGCAAATATGTTCCTATAAAAGGGTTTCATCTTCAAGAAATTCATGGAAAAGACTCTGACATGTACAGGTTTCTGGTAACTGACTGTACTGCTGAACTGAATGAATAAGCATTTTCAGAATTCTGATGAAAAACTGATGAACTCATAAAAGTGCTAACAAAAGATCAAGATGAAAAAAAACAATTAATTACATGGGACTGAGTGAACTGATGAGGATGAGTATAATTTTTGTGACTTTCTGTCTGAATTAAAAAAAAAAAATCCCACAAGGACTCAGAGGCAAAGAATATACAAATCAATTTTCACTGCAAAGTAAAGGAGCTGTTACAGTGGAGGATTACTGGACTGAATGTCAATATTATGACATAGTATGAGTGTGTTTCATGTTTGGTAATGGCAATCATTGTTGCTTTTGTTGTGGTCATCCATGTACAATGCTTGGTGTCAGTCTATTTATCTCTTGTAAAAATAAAATACAGTGTGTGTGTGTGGAAACAAAAAAAAAAAAAAAAGATTTGGATGCTTGAGGTATTGCATAAATTATCCTATTATTTTAGTCATGAAAGGATTTCACACCCATCCATTTACTTCTGCTTTCATTTCCCTCCGTGAATATTCTTTGTTTTTGAAAAATATTTGTCAGGCTGCAGATATAATTCACATTGATCAAGCAGTGTATTTAAAAGGTAAGATTTTAAGTGCCTTATTAGAAGAAAAAAACAAAAACTTGGACTCACATAGGTACTTAACAATCCACTTCTTTTCACAGTGTATTTGCCAGCGACCTTTTAAAATCAATTGTCCTTAGGAACTTACAATAGAAAGGTAATTTCACTGCACAGCTTACAATTTGGATCTTTTCTACCTAATAGGCTATGGTAAGTGACAAAGGGTGTGCGAACACTTGTTGATTTCTCATTGTTGGCAGACTCTGCAACTTAAAGGAAAAGTCATCAGCACGGTGTTCTGGAATAGTTGTTACAGAATGAAACACACACGACTAGATCCCAGGATTGCACAGAGCTGATCTTTGAGCTGTATTCCCTCTGTTCGGGGTAGCCCTTCTTCCCGCCAACTCCCGCCCAGTCCCATTTACATCCAGGTCCAGTGCCTCAGGAGGGTGCAGCCCTCCCGCTGAAACCCCAGCCTCAGTTCCCAAAAGCCCAAGAGCAGAGGATTGAGCAGGCATAGCATGAAGAAAGATGGATTTCAGACCAAGCTTGGAAGGAGGAACAAGGAAAATAGAGAGCGGGAGTCCCCGGAGAAAAGAGAAATGACCAGACCCCAGAGATGGCGGCTGTGCTGTGCATCTAGGAATCAGGACCATGGACAGGGCAGGAGAGATTCCCTACTGATGGCGCCAGGCAGCGAGAAGTCGTATGTGAGGAGGCCAGGGGCTCCAGGATGCTGAGACTTCAGTGGGAATACTGGGACCAAGTACCATCCCCCTTTGCCACTCAGCTCCTGAAACTGGAAGGACCTTGGATGATGGAGTAACACCAGGGAGGGAAGCAGGGAGAACTCCAGGAAGGGCTAGTGTCGAGACTTCACCCACTCCCAGCACACCAGGGCGCAAGATCAAAAAATGAAGCTGGGTTGTAGAATACAAGGTTACATTCCTTGCCCACCTGCGATTATGGATTGAGGTTCAGCCCACCACAAATAAACACATGCACACACAGTGTGTGTGCGCTGTACAATGTTTGTGCCACGTGACAGTTCTTCCTTTTCATGTTTCATTATATGACAGGTCCAATGTGCTACATCATTAAAGTAATTCCCATAGATTTCTGAATTCAAACTGCCTATAAAATAGTTTGTACTAAAGGCAGAGGAGTGAGTATATGCATATGTCTATGTATATGTATACAGGTGCTGATGGGGGCTGGAGAAGGAGAGATGTCAGGGGAAGAAAGATGAACCTCTGAGTCCCTTAATTCAGAATTTGAATGAGCTCTAAATGGTTCTCTCCACTTCTTCATTATGGTGGCTTAGTCCATCCTTGTTAACAAAAAAATCACTGGAACCAGAGTAGTTTGATGCAAACCAGCAGATTTGCCTAAGTCTCTCCCAGTCACCAAGGGCAAGCTTTTTCTACAATTACATTTGAGTCCTAAATAAATGCCTTTCCAAGTTGATCTAGGACAGGGGTAGTGAACTGGTTTTCATACCTCATACCTGCCTAAATATACCTGCGAAATGATCTCTTCCTCCACATATGCTATGACCAACACCAAGACATGCTTGCAAACTCCTAAATAGACACATCAGGCCTTCCCTGGTGGCACAGTGGTTAAGAATCCACCTGCCAATATAGGGGACAAGGGTTCAATCCCTGATCTGGGAAGATCTCACATGCCGCAGAGCAACTAAGCCCGTGCGCCACAACTACTGAGCCTGCGCTCTAGAGCCATGAGCCACAGCTACTGAAGCCCGCATGTCTAGAGCCTGTGAGCCACAACTACTGAGCTCACATGCCACAACTACTGAAGCCCGTGTGCCTTAAGCCTGTGATCTGCAACAAGAGAAGCCACTGCAATGAGAAGCCCACACACCACAACAAAGAGTAGCCCCTGCTTGCCACAACTAGAGAAAGCCCACGTGCAGCAACAAAGACCCAACGCAGCCAAAAAATAAATAAATAAATAAATAAATTTATTTATTTATTTAAAAAAAAGACACATCAAAATATAAATCACAACGAAACCAAAAGGAATAGAAAGTCTTGGAGACCTAACCTGTTTTCCTCCAGGCTCTGAATTCATTATCTGGCGAGTGGTCTTGATCCAAGAGACAAAACCATAGAATAAACCAAAACTTTGAGTAAAAACCCAGTTTTAAATGAAGCTATCAAAACAGGCCTAATGAGAATCAGCAAGTTCATTCGATTCCTATTAGCAAAAATGCAAAAAGAAACGAAATCAATCAGCACCCGTGCGGTGAGAAACATGAGCAAATTGGAAAGCACCTCAAGTTTAGGTAAAAAGCAGTTAAGACCACGAGACACGGCTGAACAGATCACAGGGCACCTACAGCCTATTAGCCTGTTTCTGAAAACGTGGAAGCAAAATCAGAAACAAAAATGGCACTTAAATTTGAAAATGGCATACTCGGGGTGGGATGAACGGTCTTCATGATACACCTGTTCCCCCAGAGCACTGGCCCCAAATCATGTCCTTCACGCCCTGGACGTTGCTGGTCAGACCTCAGAGCCATAGTCCTTTCTTCCCCTCGCCCCCCAAGTCCATTTCTGTTCTGACTTTTCCTGCAGAAACATCTTCTCTTCAAGCATCTGGACACCCAAGGCCAGACTCACACATGACAGGGCGGGTGCCCGCCACCAGCTGGGGTGCGGGGACGCTAGGAGCCGTCGCCACAGCCATCACCAGGCACACGCACGCACACATACACACTCTACACACACACGCAGGCACACATACACATACACACTCCACACACACAAGACACACACATGCACACACACATACACATACACACGCCACACACACATGACACACACGACACACACATACACACGACACACACACAACACACACACACACGCACACATACACACGACACACACACGACACACACACGCTCGCACACATACACACACCACACAAACGACACACACGCACGCACACGTACACACGCCACACACATGACACACATACGACACACACATACACACTCCACACACACACGACACACACACACACGCACACATACACATACACACTCCACACACACACATGCACACATACACACGCCACACACGACACACACTCACACATACACACGTGACACACACATGACACACACATGACACACATATGATACACACATACACACTACACACGCACGCACACATACACATACACACTCCACACACATGACACACACATACACACTCCACACACACACGACACACACACGCTTGCACACATACACATACACACTCCACACACACGCCACACACACACACGCACACATACACATACACACGACACACACACACGACACACACGCACGCACACATACACATACACACGACACACACGTACACACACACTACACACATACACACTCCATACAGTTACTGCTCACACACTCCACCCACACATGCTACACACACTCCACACACATAGTACACACACACACACAGACCCTATGTCCTAAAGTACACGCTCACCAATCCTACAAAGTCTAGAATTCCCCCCCAGGAGTGCCTCTTCTGAGCAAACTGGTTACATGCAGAAAACCCTGTGTAAAGCGCACCCCTCTGGGGAGGTGAACCCAGGGCCTCGTCAGTGTTCAGCAGAGTCCACTGGAATAGTCAACTATGGGACAAGGCACAAGGGTCTCCACCTGGGGAGAGGGTGACGGGGTTCCATGGGGGGGCCCGTGTGCAGGAGCTGGACTTGGACCCGTCAGGGGCCTGAGCTCCCAGGGGCCAAGGGGGGCTGGAAGAAGGGGGAGTCAGCCAGGCCTTCGCTGCTCGGGACACTCACTTCTCTTAAGGGCACAGGGCTGGAAACCTAGTCCTGTGACTAACTGGGGTACAGTCTTCTCACCTGCAAATGGAAAAATGAATGAACTCAGGTGTTATAAGGGCTCAGAGGATAATGGTTCGCTTCCCATGCACCAGTTCCTCATCTGCACCGTGTCCATTCTTCCCAGGCACCCTTGTGCCTACAACATTTGGGCGTCTTACTGAAATGCGGGTGAGTCCGTCCACCCACGCGGGGCCCGGGACTCGGAGTTTCTGGAAGGCTCCCGGTACCTCCACTGTCCTGACCTGCGGAGTACACTGTGTGGACCAAGGGCTGACATCACTGAGTCCTCCCGCAAAGCCAGGAAGGCGGACTGTTACTACCTATGCAAAACCCGCCACAGATAGGCTGAAAACAACCCACAAATGCCACCATAATGATGAAATTCTTTTAAAATAAAGGGTTATGTTGGCTTGTGTGTGGCTTCTTACTGCTCGGGGTGGAGTGTCACCCAGAGCTTGTTAGAAACGCAAAATCGCAGCTTCCACGCTGGACCCACAGACTCCAAACTGCGTTTTAACGAGATCCCGGGTGAGTCGCATCAACAGTAAAGTTTGAGAATCTCTTGGTTATACGACGAGTGGCTTTTTTTTAATAGGTATGCCTATTGCTTCTAAGAAATTTTCTCTGTATCCAGTAAAATTTTATATAGAATTAAGAAGTATAATTTTAAATTAAAGGGAAATGGTGAAATAAATTCCCAGCCTCACTCCCCCCCAATACACACATATATACACATACCAGGTAAAAAGTGGAAAACATCTTTTTGACAGAATGGCTGAGAAGTACTCTTTCCTGAGGTCAGCAATCCTGAACGACCCCCACCAAAAAAAAGAAGAAAAAGAAAAAAAAGAAAAGAAAAATCATACTGACCTCCCCACGGCCAAAAAACAGCCTTTCAAGATAACTTTATTTCCTACAAGTTATCAAATGTGTAGAAAGTTAATTTTAGAATTCTCTTACTCCATTGATGGTACTTGAAATTCACAGCTGGGAATGACATATGTCCCACCCCACACATCTGCGAGGCTGCTCTCTCTCTGGAGAGCCTCTCCCACAAAGGAGAGGGCAAACTAGGAGGCTCAGACCCTGCCTTCAGGGAGCTCATTGCATCTAGAAGGTGATATAATTGGCGAGGGACAGCTACAGAGGCAGAGGAAAAGGGACAAAATCAAACATCAGTTGAGGAAAGGAGTCTTTACCACATATTTGTGAGGTCTGGAAATTACCAGCAAGAGAGTCACTTCTTAGCAAAATAGAAACTGACCTTGGCCGCTGCACCCGGGCCTGGGGATTGGGTGGGCCTGACTGAGGTGGCCTGAGCAGCCCTTCCGCAGGTTCTCTAGTGAAGGAGGAAGGGAACAGGCATCAGAGACCAGGTCTGGAGCGCGTGCTGTGGTCCCCCCCCCCAAAGCAGGGGGAGTCGATGGTCATTACTGCCATTGTTATTCTCATCAGATGCGGCGCACTAAATGTGTTTAGCCAGGAAGAGGCTGAGAAGCAAACAGTAACCTTTGTGAGGAAAGCATCCTCCCAAATCCACTGCCACCCTCTCGAGATCACCTGCCTTCCCTTTCCCTGGAAACGCTGACACCAAGAACAAAGACGGGCACACTGGACCCACCAACATGCCAGGCGTCGGACACACATATGCATTTTTGGCTTTTGGACCAAGAGTGTCAGGCAGGAAATGGGCAAGAGATGCTATCTTTGTGTATTTCAACTCTCTCCATTTTCCCCTCAGAAAAACCACTGGAAATCTGTGTGTCTGTATGTATATTTGTCTTTCATTTACATTAAGCCTGCATACTTTTAATTACTACTGTTATGGTGGCCACTGGCCGCTTGCTGTGAAAGTGCAATTTCTCCCTGGAAAAGGAGAGTAAGGAAGCATTTCCAGGCCCACACTGCAACTCTTAGCACTTTTAAAATTACCTGTCATTTCTGGTATTCAAATGGCCATTCTGCACTTATTTTGAATCTGGAACGCATATTAAACTTTCATTTGAGTAAAGAGTAGAAATGGAGCCGTGGCTGCCCGAATCGTCACAGCTCCGACTACACTTCACGTCCATGAATTCTGAACACTAGCTATGCACAACGCAGTGGGGGCAGTGGGCGCGATAGGAAGCCCAAAGAGGTGACCCCGCCAAAGTCCTGTCCTCTGGGGTCCTGGTCTCCTCAACTTCAACTCTGCTGCAAAGTGACAGCGACTTGTTTTTAAATAAGGTTCTGCCCTCCCTTCAACAAGGGCAGGTTCAGATTCGGGAGAAATGCACACGTGCTGGGACTCAGATCCTGCTCTGTGGTAGGGCGGGTGGGGGTGATGGGGACCAGGTGACCCGTTCCCACTTGCAGTCTCTATAACCCAAGGAAGAACGGCTGACCAGGAGCTGTCCAGCCTCAGAGGCTTTCTGGAGGACAGTAGAACTTGGTTTCAGCCGTGAAGGACCAGTGGGCTTCAAAAGGTAGAAAGGAGGGAGGACCACCATCTACATGAGGAAAGCAGCGCCGCAGGGATATGACCAGGAAGACCCCAGACTCCGGAGTCAGGCTGGGTCCCCATCCTGGCTGCCCCACCGACCAGCTGATGCTCTGGGTCAGGTCCCTCACCTGTACGCCCCTCGGCACCTCCTAGACGCTTAGGCAGGTTCAGTGCCTGCCAGCGAGCCCTGGCATCCGGTCTGAAAAGGTAAACTGGGCTCGGCTTGCTGAGGTCCTTGAAATGACATGCCCTGGGCTTGTTCTGAAAAACAACAGGAAGCCGCTGAGCGCTTTGAATGGTGTAAAAGGCAGAGTAACACGGAGCTCTCTCCCGATGTGTGAGCGCAAGGGTTTCTCCCTGGGTCCTTTCCTCCGAATCCACTCTTTTACGTGGATCTTGGGAAACATTCCTTTTTCTCACTCACCATATCTTTCCATTCCAGTTTTCACTCCTCTTTTCATTTTTATAATTGTTTTGTTCAAATTTCTGAGGGTTCATGCATTCACATTGCTGTAACGATCCTATAATTACTAAGCTAAATTACAAGAAAGCCTGAAAATAAGATGTACCACCACAAGAGATAGTCCCCATCCTAACTGCTCCGAAGAAGAATGTCTGTTTAAGCAAGCACGCCTTAATGTATTATATCCCATTATCAGCAAAATATTAGGTTCACTGAGTTCATAATTTATAAATGTGAGAACAAAGTGTCCCAGGGGTCTGTTTCAAATGAGGCTAGACTAGGGAATACAGAATTAATCACCCTACCTAGTGTTCAAACAGCAGATTTATTATATTTAATTAACCCAATGATCTCTCTAACTCTGATGAGTTATCTTTATATGGAAATATGGAAATACAGATTTTAGCAGTTAAGGAAAGCGGACAATCTTCAAATGGGATCGTTTTCCTTATGAACAATTTTTGTCCTTTGATCTAATTTTTTTTTCAACTGAACGCTGGTAGCCCATGTTGGACACTCTGGAACCCGGCCCCACGGCCTCCTGCGCCCCCGGGGGGAACAGGCATGCCACCGGCAGCCCCTCAGGGCTCTGCCCAGCCCCACCTCACAGCACCCCGCTCAGCCCCGCACAAGCCCCCAGGCACCTGCGGGGGACTCAACACCCGGTGGGCGACCTTCAGCCAATGGGAGCACAGATGACCAAACACCCCTCCCCTTCCTCCCCGGGAGGCAGTTCTGACCAGCATCCTCCGCACTGCCCAAGGATGCCAGTGGTGCAGCCTCAGTCCCTCGCAGCGCTGACTCAGGATTGCATCCTCGCCTGGGCTCTCCCTCTCCCCATTTCACTCCCAAGCTCACTCCCGACATAAACTACCTTAAAACCTTTTCCTCAGACTCTGCTTTCAGGGGTGCCCTGAAATACAGGGAAATAGAGTCTATTTTGGCAAATTAAAGTGATGTCAAATAGCCATAAAAATCTATAACTATGACCTATAATATTCTAATATTATAGAAGGGACACATTTTAATTTAGAAAAGGAGTAGTGTTATATAAATATTCCCAGTAGCAGTGTGACTTTATTTCCGTCTTTTATTATTTTAAAGGCTGTTTGGGGAAGCTTTGAATATACAGCCATCATTGTGTCACTGCCACTGACATTTCCCCAGATCCTCCTCGGCAATCCTGTGTTAAATCCAAAAATGTGCTATGTTGGGTGATCAGGCAGAAGGTAGAGTTTACACCAGATACAATGGCTGTTTTAGACTTTGTTTTACATCAGGAAACATCAAAGATTACCTCTTTATGAATATTCTCTGATTACTAAGCAGTGCCTTGGCATTATCTTGGCAAAATAACTTTTTTTTTATAAGACATGCAGCTCTCCGCCCCATCACCACTCTTTTTTTTTTTTAATAAATTTATTTATTTATTTATGGCTGCATTGGGTCTTTGTCGCTGCGCGCGGGCTTTCTCTAGTTGTGGTGAGTGGGAGCTACTCTCCATTGTGGTGCGCAGGCTTCTCATTGCGATGGTTTCTCTTGTTGTGGAGCACGGGCTCTAGGCACGCAGGCTTCAGTAGTTGTGGCACGTGGGCTTCAATAGTTGTGGCTCGCGGGCTCTAGAGCGCAGGCTCAGTAGTTGTGGCACACAGGCTTAGTTGCTCCGAGGCATGTGGGATCTTCGCGGACCAGGGTCGAACCTGTGTCCCCTGCATTGGCAGGCAGATCCTTAACAACTGTGCCACCAGGGAAGTCCCCAAAATAATTTTTATACAAGAATATCATTACTAGTAAAGAGAATGTGTTGAATACAGCTTTGTGAGAAGCTTCATTATCACAGGTAGAAATAATGCAGGAGGCTGAGGAATGAAGTCTAAGATATGAGGACAGGGGTCTTTGTAGAAAAGTATCATCAAATAGGGCTGCATATAACCTTGAATATGCAAAACAAAAAGTGCCCAGCACGTACCTGCTGCATATGAAGATTAGTAAATAGTTGTTTCTCACGAGTGAATCAGTGAGAAAAGGTCACCATTGGCGCCTTCCCAGTCTTCCTGGGGCAGCAACCCCTCTCTCCCACAAAAGGATTCACACTTCAGTGACCCTTCAGGGTGAAACTCAGAACTGGCTTGGCCAGTAGTGTGGTACCACAGTATCCCCGGAGTGTGCACTGATGAAAAACCTCTGCCTGATGCCTAAAATGCCTTCAGTGGGAAAAGGTTTTAATTCCAAATCAGAGATTAACACTTAAAAAGAAAATACCTACTGGAGATTACCATGCACTGAAAGTCATTGATACATTAACCAGTCAGATCATGAGTGTAGATGAAGGACACAACGTTCTCTCCTATTTCACTACTTTGTTGGATGCAAGCTGTCAGCTAACCAGAGATCTCGACCTGAATGGCCTCCATGAGGGACAGGGCAGTTACCCAACAGGGGAAGGGACAGAGAGCAGAGCTGCCACATGAAGAAATCAGCCCCTGGAAACTGCATAGCTGCCTCTGTGAGGTGTAATTACCTTAGACTGAGCCATGGGAAAAGAATCAGCTCATGGAGGAATTGCTACCAAGTATGGCTTGAAAGACCCATGGCTCTGTTTGATGGCTCTGTTTGATAACACGGTCAAGCTCACTGTAAACAAGACTCTTTTCTAGATGTCTCATTACCTAAATATGCCAGTTGGTTTCCAGCCAGGGAAAGAGAAAGTTTTGTGGTTATTTCAAACAGAGTGATTAGTAACAAAAATGTGAAAACAGAATTGTGACGGTGATTTGGTTGTAGACATGTTGGAAGGACTGAAGAGGCAAAATGGGATGTAAGTGGTACCCAGGGCCTAGCACTGTCACTGAGCAGGGACGTGGGGGGCCCAGAGCCCACAGGCCCACTGGTTCTGCTGGAACCACCACTGCTCATCCTGACTACCCCCCGCACAGCACAGAGGTCATCCTACACTGACCTCTTAACCACTGTCACTGTCAGTTGGTGGGGACTCCAGAACGGGGGAAGGAGTCATAGTCAGGCAGGTGATTATAAAAGTCGGTAATTAATTGGGATACATTAAACAGGTCCTTGTGGAGGAACAGCTAAAAGGTGACGTCCTGTATTTGAAATGAAGACCTAGTGACCTAGTAAAGTATATGATCACTGGTCACTGCATTTACTGTGAATACTAATGGCATATCTACTCCTGGCACTACGAGGTGGTGAAAGGATCTAATTCTATGTTGAAAAGACGGCTGTAGGTAGGCTCTAGTTTGATCCTCAGTAAAGTGACAGGAAGGAGGTTAGGGAATAACTTCTTCTGAAGAAGGGGTTAGTGAGTTTCCAGTTGTACTCAGTAAGTTGTATCCTGTAAGGCAGAATTATGACCTCGTTGTTGTCTTTTTTGGAGATAGAGTATGGGCGAAGGAGCTGTGTATGGATGCCAAGTACACAAGGGGGTGAACTTGCTAATTTTATGTGTCAATTTGACTGGACCACATGGTACTCAGATATTTGGTTAAACATTATTTCTCCGTGTGTCTGTGAGGGTGTTTCTGATGAGATTAACGTTTGAATCAGTGGACTGAGTAAAGCACGTTGCCCTCCCCGATGCGTGTGGGCTTCGTCTGATTCTTTGAAGACCTGAAGGGAATAAAAGGCTGAGTAAGAGAGAATTCTTTCTCTCTGAGATGGAACATCAGTCTTCTCCTGTCTTCAAACTCAGACTGTAACTTATGCATGGCTTGGTCATCAAGCCTTCAAACCAGACCAGAGCCACACCATCGATATTTCTGGGTCTCTAGCCTGTCAACTGCTGATCTTGGTCTTCTCAGCCTCCATAGTCAAATGAGCCGATTCCTTAGAGAAAATATAAATGTATGTACTTAAGGACTAAGCATCTTAGGACTAAAACGTTCAGTAGGTGAATTGAAGAGGAAGAAGGTCCTGATGGAGAACCAGGTTAGGGAATTGCAAAATCAGGTGGAAGAAATATCCCAAAAGCTCAAAGCAAGCAGATAAAGATACAGAAATAACCAGGGAGAAAACGAACCACTTGGAAGATGAATACAGGAGCCCTAAACACCTCCAGAATGGAAGACAGGAACAGAATGGAAGATGGTGAGACAAGGTAAAGACCAGCTCTACCATGAGTAACAGTCTTGGCAGAAAATGAGTAGAAACAGATGAATGGCCTTTGGAAGCCTTCAGATGAGACTGAGTTAAACAGCCAAAGAGAAGATGGAGCTCAGGGAACATTGTCAAGGAGATGATTAAAATGTCGAGGGATAGTATTGGAGAAAGGTGTGTCAAAGGCAATCAGAAAGCCCAAGAAAGGTCTGATGTGTGTGTGTCTGTATGTGTGTGTGTACACTTCTTTTATTCACCAATGGATACAAATTATGTGCTTTCTAGTGATGCTGGCCATAGGAGTGGATGGTGGTATGAAAAGAAAATTGGAATCAAGGACATATGAGTTCTGGTCCTAGTTCTGTCACTAACCAACCCTTGGACAAGTCATTTAATTCCATTAAATCTAAATTTTTCCATGATACACAATCCCATCTCTTCAGACCTTTATTAAGTAAAAATGTAAGACCAGATCACTGGTCCCCAAACCAGAATCACCAGGGGAGATTGCCAGAGCCACTCCTGAGAACTCAACTCCGCCAGATCTGGCGTGAGTTCAGTCATATGAATTTTTTAAAAGTCCCTCCAGTGACTCTGAAACAGAGCCAGTTTTGGAAACCACTGGTCTGTATAATCTCTACAATCCCCTCCAGCTCTAAAACCCCAGAGTGATCCCTGAGTCACCGAAATCAAAGGACTGAGGTGCCCATCATCAAATTGGGCGTTTGAGTCCAATGAGCCACAGAAGTAGCAGGGCTGTTTGGTTTTCAGATAGACTCACTTACTGGGCACTGTTAATTTTGTTTTATTAGTTGGTTGTAGGGGAGAAAGGGCACGTGGCATAAACCATCTGCCTTTGCCTTTGAGTTCACAATGCACCTCCAAACCAAACAATTACAAGAACTGAAGGGGGCTGACCGGAGGTTGGGAGATAAGCCTATCTCAAGAGCTAGAAAAAGCTGGTACTTTTTCAAGAGACTGAATGTAACTCATAAGTGTAGAGAAAGCAAATGTTTTCATTTGATATTAACTTTCCTTTTCTGAGACGCCACACTGGGCTGTGCAGTGGGCTGGCACAGGCAATGACACACACGAGTGGTAGTCTGATGATACGGTATCTGAGGGGAAATATCTCATTTAGGACCGTCCTCATCCCTCAGTTCTATTAGTTACACTCACTAAGGGTACAATTATTGCTGGGCTTACAGCTCCATTAAGGGCTTCTTACAACCACAAACACGAAGATTTAATTTTGCACAAGATATATGTATTCTGGCTTATCTAGATCTAAAATTTTATTTTGTAGCTGAAAAACATTTTGTTATTTGTGACTCCTTTAAAATATTTTGAAATCTCCATTCCACTAAAAAAAAAATCATGTTACGTTTCCTTACATAATGTCAATTAGGCTATGATAATTCATTTTCTCAAACCTCCCTGGGATATTCTGAGACGTTTATGGGCTCACCACTATGATGATTTGATTTTCATTTATAAGAGAATATTACCACCTAGTGATCCCTATTTTTAAAGAAACCCGCTCTCTACTCTTAAATTAGAAACCAGGTACGAATTTTAATCTTTTTGGTTTGTGATATAAAGTGTTTTAAAGTCTTCTTTTCATAAACAATATCATTATTTCTTGGCTTTAAGTTGTCTAATTTTAGAAGATATCCAGGGGAAAAAAGTGTCTATGAAAAGCAAATTAACACCACGTACTGCCATGCATATTTGACACGAATTAGCTTCTCCCACACTCATCGGCTCCTCACTAGCTGTTCAGCCTCATGACACACAGACTCATCCTCATCCAAAGATCTGGAATGACAAGTTCTTGGTTTCTGAGAGCTTATCCAATGCAACTTCTTCCTTATTCGGAAACCTATCTATATTTCTACCCTGAAACATGGGTACCCAGTTTCTGCTTGAACTCCTGGGGCAAGGAGACAGCCAAGCACCAATGTTGGAAACCCTAACAGTTACTTGGAAAAAGCATCCTCATTTAGAGCTGCACAGTTCTGACCTCTGAATAACAGAAAAAGACTACTCTCCTTACCTGAGAGCTCTCAAAATATTTGAAGACTGCTGTGCCTACCGAGACACCTTGAAGTTGCACGTGCCTACTGCTGCCTCTCCCATAACACTGTTTCTCTGGGTCCCTATCACCCAAGACTTCTAGCCCTACTAGAATTTCAGGAATGTTTTGTCTATAGAGGAAAAACTTAAGGGTTCATTACAGAAAAACCAAAGATTGTGTTTTATACTGTATAAGGACTTACAAGGCACCGCATGTCCTTTTTATGATCTTCTTAGTCAATGGATTACTTCTCTCAAGCAAAGAAAATCGACGTCTTTGCGTCCTCAGAAGCTAACAAATTACCAGCACATGGTGAGCATTCAATAAATGTTTGCCTTAATTAATGAAATCTAAGACGCCACAGTTGAATTTTTAGAAATGCTGTCATCCTTAATTAATTGCATAATAAACACCTCTCCAGCCCAAGATCTGCAAATGAATGAAAGTCCAGCTGTTGGCATAAAACAAAGGGGTCTTGTGGATGCAGTATGAAAGTTATAAACTACTATTATTTCCCCACTAATTTTTCTTTTGTACAAAATCCATTATTTTTCAAGATAATATTATTTTCACTACTTTTCTGATCATTTTTCAAAGCCAATCCAGGTATTATACTGCCTTCCCCATTTTATAAAACATTATTATAGAGGTATGTTTTCCTTTAAAATCCTATTTTTAAAATAATTTCATTCACTAAGATATTCTCTATTAATAACAATGACCAAAAAATCTTGCAACTGGACACTTTACACTTTTCAAAACACCTCCAAATATATGACATTATCATCAGCCAGTCCTTGTGAGATATGTGTAATTCTCTAGTCTTCCTTCCTTTTATAAAGAGAAGTCACAAAATTCCCTTTTAAAAAAATTCCTTGGCCTGAGAAACATCCCTTTAACCCTTAGTTGTCACATTCCAAACTCTCCTGTTATTTCCTGACCTGAAGGAGCAAAGTATCTCTGAGACCAAGGCTATTTTGTACCCAAAGATTGAGAATGGCTTAGCCAGCCCCACGGGAACCCAAATAGTAATCCCTCATTTCTGTAACCAGTTTATCTAGGCCCCAGAGACCACCCTCCATCCTGTCCAACTTTAACGATGAAATTAGGGTAAACTTTGAGCCTATGTAAACTTCAGATCTCTTCAGAGAAGGCCGTGCAAATTCTCAAGGTGATAAGCCCCAGACAAAGCATCCAGGAAGTGTTACCAAGCCCAAACTCCATTCTGCTCTCTGCACGACAGGCCAATAACTCGGGAGAGAAGATGCTGGGGCAAGGAATAGAGACTTTATTCAGAAAGCCAGAAGACTGAGAAGATGGTGGACTAATGTCCCAAAGAACCATCTCACCCAGGTTAGAATTCAGGCTTCTTTTTACACTAAAAGGGGACACGGTGGTGGTTGTTTGCTGCAAACTTCTTGGTGCTGGAATCCTTTGTTCTTGCAGGTGTCCACGTAGGTCAGGTCACATGTTCCTGTGAACCTCCAACAAGACACATGTTATTCTCTGTTTTGCAACTTTTTATCTCTATATGAATGGAAAACTGTTATACCCTCAAAGGTCAGAGCCTTGAGAATGGGCTATACTGTATATTTCAGGCTATAGGCAACATTCTTAACTTGTAGTGAAAACAGTAGAATATAAAGGTTACAGTAAAATAAACAGATCCAATATGGTGTCAGATTTGTCCTTTCCTAGTACGGAAGGATAGCCTGCTCCACTTCCTGCTGATGATCTAGCCCTCTCTGCTGAAAGACCTCGCTGTTACAAAGGCCTCCAGAATAAAAGTGCTCAATCCCAGCCCCACTGAAGTGATTTGACCGCTGTAGCTAGAAACATGGAAAAAATAGCAACTAGGAATAACTACATTCCCAAAAAAAAAAAAAAAAAAATTCATTCAAAAAAATATATTTTGTTCCCCCCATGTAACAAATAATTTTTAAAATATTAATTTTGAGCAAATTAAACTTCCTTGCATCTTTCCTCATAGTGACATATTTCTGAGAACCAGAGGAGAATTGTCATTTACTTGTCTCAGGCAAGAATCAAGCCTGTATTATAGGTTGAGGTATCAGTTTTCAAAATATCTTTTTGTTGATTCTTACCTTTTTTATTTCTTCTTCCTCATGTTATGTAATCATCTTGGCTAAATCCTTGGGCCATAAAACCTCCAATGTTATGTTTTTGATCATTTGCAGTATATATGGTTTTCATCTGCCTGGCAGGTTATAACCTGACAGTGTTCATTTCTTTCATTAAAGCTCCCATATTTCCGTTTAAATATAACCAGATTTTGAAACTCATTAGAAAACATTTTAAAATAAAACTGTATAGACTCTTACTGATAGTGATAAGGGGAACACAGCGACACAATAAATTCAAGATTCAAACCTAAATAACCTCAGGGGTAGGTACGCAATCAAGCCATGTCATCAGACAGACCCCTGTCAACTAAATGTCATAATTTTATTAGCAGGAAGAAATTGTAAATGTCTCTGAAAGGAAATTGTTTTGCAGAGGTGGAATTATTAAATACAGAATTGTAAACTGTACCTATAATATTTCAGATGTTAGAAGAACAAAAAGTTTCACATGCAAATCCAAAAAAAAAGGATATACAATAGATTTTTCTCCTGAGTTTCATATTTTCATCAGAAATTTAATATTTTAAAAGTGATATTTGCATGAACTTATTACATAGTTATATTTAGAGAAAATCAAATAAAAGATTTTGGAAGACAGAGGGAAGAACATAAAGACATAACATAGAAAGAATCAAATTAATACATAAAAAGAAAGAAACAGTTGACAATCATTGTCCCTGCCAAATTGGTTCCCAGAAGAGATCTCAAATCAACTGCAAGGTTTGTGTTATAGTCAACAATTTTTTATCATGAAACTCACTGCCCTTCCTACATTTGTGCCAGTTCTAAAGATTATCAGAAATTTTCTCCATTACAAGAATTATTGCATGGTAGAGTACAGCCAGTCCATAATTGTATAATATATGAATATATTCAGCCAAAAATATTTACTGTGTACCTACTAAGAGCCTGGCACTGGGCTAGATGCTGGAGATACAGCTGAAGGCAAAACAGACCTCCCTCCCTACGCTTGGGGTTCTTCTAGTCTAGAGGTGCAGTTAGACATTCATCTCACAAGCATGTCATTGCAACAGTGCTTAGTGCCAAAAGGCAAAGGTCCAGGGTGTTATGAAAATGGCTGTCCAAGGGACTTGATCTAAAGTGAGAGGGTGAACAAAGGCGGTTTGCTTTCTGAGTGTCCAGGGAGACAGTGCAGATGAATGCAAATAAAGTCCTAGGGGCTTGTTTTGTTTCCTGTTTCTTAAAGGTCTGCTATCCTAGTGGATTAAATTTGCTCAATTTAATGTTATATTATACTGTACTATTATTCCTCCACCGCCCAGAGAATAAAAATGATTTTAAAAATCAAGGTGCTTTCTTTTTTTTTTTAACTTTTAACATCTTTATTGAAGTATAATTGCCTTAAAATGGTGTGTTAGCTTCTGCTTTATAACAAAGTGAATCAGTTATACATATACAATATGTTCCCATTTCTCTTCCCTCTTGCATCTCCCTCCCTCCCACCCTCCCCATCCCACCCCTCTAGGTGGTCACAAAGCACCGAGCTGATCTCCCTGTGCTATTCGGCTGCTTCACACTAGTTATCTATTTTACATTTGGTAGTGTATATATGTCCATGACACTCTCTTACCCTGTCACATCTCACCCCACCCCCTCCCCATATCCTCAAGTCCATTCTCTAGAAGGTCTGTGTCTTTATTCCCGTCTTGCCACTAGGTTATTCATGGCCTTTTTTTTTTTTTTCCCCTTAGATTCCGTATATATGTGTTAGCATACTGTATTTGTTTTTCTCTTTCTGACTTACTTCACTCTGTATGACAGACTCTAACTCCACCCACCTCATTACAAATACCTCCATTTCATTTCTTTTTATGGCTGAGTAATATTCCATTGTATATATGTGCCACATCTTCTTTATCCATTCATCTGTCGATGGACATTTAGGTTGCTTCCATGTCCTGGCTATTGTAAATAGAGCTGCAATGAACATTTTGGTACATGACTCTTTTTGACCTATGGTTTTCTCAGGGTATATGCCCAGTATTGGGATTGCTGGGTCGTATGGTAGTTCTATTTATAGTTTTTTAAGGAACCTCCATACTGTTCTCCATAGTGGCTGTATCAATTTACCTTCCCACCAACAGTGCAAGAGTGTTCCCTTTCTTCCACACCCTCTCCAGCATTTATTGTTTCTAGATTTTTTGATGATGGCCATTCTGACCGGTGTGAGATGATATCTCATTGTAGTTTTGATTTGCATTTCTCTAATGATTAATGATGTTGAGCATTCTTTCATGTGTCTGTAGGCCATCTGTATATCTTCTTTGGAGAAATGTCTATTTAGGTCTTCTGCCCATTTTTGGATTGGGTTGTTCGTTTTTTTGTTATTGAGCTGCATGAGCTGCTTGTAAATCTTGGAGATTGATCCTTTGTCAGTTGCTTCATTTGCAAATATTTTCTCCCATTCTGATGGTTGTCTTTTGGTCTTGTTTATGGTTTCCTTTGCTGTGCAAAAGCTTTTAAGTTTCATTAGGTCCCATTTGTTTATTTGTGTTCTTATTTCCATTTCTCTGGGAGCTGGGTCAAAAAGAATCTTGCTGTGATGTATGTCATAGAGTGTTCTGCCTATGTTTTCCTCTAAGAGTTTGATAGTGTCTGCCCTTACACTTAGGTCTTTAATCCATTTTGAGTTTATTTTTGTGCATGGTGTCAGGGAGTGTTCTAATTTCATACTTTTACATGTACCTGTCCAATTTTCCCAGCACCACTTATTGAAGAGGCTGTCTTTTCTCCACTGTATATGCTTGCCTCCTTTATCAAAGATAAGGTGACCATATTGTGTGGGTTTATCTCTGGGCTTTCTATCCTGTTCCATTGATCTATATTTCTGTTTTTGTGCCAGTACCAAACTGTCTTGATTACTGAAGCTTTGTAATATAGTCTGAAGTCAGGGAGCCTGATTCCCCCAGCTCCATTTTTCGTTCTCAAGATTGCTTTGGCTATTCGGGGTCTTTTGTGTTTCCATACAAATTGTGAAATTTTTTGTTCTAGTTCTGTGAAAAATGCCAGTGGTAGTTTGATAGGGATTGCATTGAATCTGTAGATTGTTTTGGGTAGTAGAGTCATTTTCACAATGTTGATTCTTCCAATCCAGGAACATGGTATATCTCTCCATCTATTTGTATCATCTTTAATTTCTTTCATCAGTGTCCTATAATTTTCTGCATACAGGTCTTTTGTCTCCTTAGGTAGGTTTATTCCTAGATATTTTATTCTTTTTGTTGCAATGGTAAATGGGAGTGTTTTCTTAATTTCATTTTCAGATTTTTCGTCATTAGTGTATAGGAATGCAAGAGATTTCTGTGCATTAATTTTGTATCCTGCTACTTTACCAAATTCATTGATTAGCTCTAGGAGTTTTCTGGTAGCATCTTTAGGATTCTCTATGTATAGTATCATGTCATCTGCAAATAGTGACAGCTTTACTTCTTCTTTTCCAATTTGGATTCCTTTTATTTCTTTGTCTTCTCTGATTGCTGTGGCTAACACTTCCAAAACTATGTTGAATAATAGTGGTGAGAGTGGGCAACCTTGTCTTGTTCCTGATCTTAGTGGAAATGGTTTCAGTTTTTCACCATTGAGGACAATGTTGGCTGTGGGTTTGTCATATATGGCCTTTATTATGTTGAGGAAAGTTCCCTCTATGCCTACTTTCTGCAGGGCTTTTATCATAAATGGGTGTTGAATTTTGTCGAAAGCTTTCTCTGCATCTATTGAGATGATCATATGGTTTTTCTCCTTCAATTTGTTAATATGATGTATCACATTGATTGATTTGCATATATTGAAGAATCCTTGCATTCCTGGGATAAACCCCACTTGATCATGGTGTATGATCCTTTTAATGTGCTGTTGGATTCTGTTTGCTAGTATTTTGTTGAGGATTTTTGCATCTATGTTCATCAGTGATATTGGCCTGTAGTTTTCTTTCTTTGTGACATCTTTGTCTGGTTTTGGTATCAGGGTGATGGTGGCCTCGTAGAATGAGTTTGGGAGTGTTCCTCCCTCTGCAATATTTTGGAAGAGTTTGAGAAGGATAGGTGTTAGCTCTTCTCTAAATGTTTGATAGAATTCACCTGTGAAGCCATCTGGTCCTGGGCTTTTGTTTGTTGGAAGGTTTTTAATCACAGTTTCAATTTCAGTGCTTGTGATTGGTCTGTTCATATTTTCTATTTCTTCCTGGTTCAGTCTCGGCAGTTTGTGCCTTTCTAAGAATCTGTCCATTTCTTCCAGGTTGTCCATTTTATTGGCATAGAGTTGCTTGTAGTAATCTCTCATGATCTTTTGTATTTCTGCAGTGTCAGTGGTTACTTCTCCTTTTTCATTTCTAATTCTATTGATCTGAGTCTTCTCCCTTTTTCTCTTGATGAGTCTGGCTAATGGTTTATCAATTTTGTTTATCTTCTCAAAGAACCAGCTTTTAGTTTCATTGATTTTTGCTATTGTTTCCTTCATTTCTTTTTCATTTATTTCTGACCTGATCTTTATAATTTCTTTCCTTCTGCTGGCTTTGGGGTTTTTTTGTTCTTCTTTCTCTAATTGCTTTAGGTGCAAGGTTAGGTTGTTTATTCGAGATGTTTCCTGTTTCTTGAGGTAGGCTTGTATTGCTATAAACTTCCCTCTTAGCACTGCTTTTGCTGCGGCCCATAGGTTTTGGGTCGTCGTATCTCCATGGTCATTTGTTTCTAGGTACTTTTTGATTTCCCCTTTGATTTCTTCAGTGATCACTTCGTTATTAAGTAATGTATTGTGTAGCCTCCATGTGTTTGTATTTTTTACAGATCTTTTCCTGTAATTGATATCTAGTCTCATAGCGTTGTGGTCGGAAAAGATACTTGATACGATTTCAATTTTCTTAAATTTACCAAGGCTTGATCTGTGACCCAAGATATGATCTATCCTGGAGAATGTTCCATGAGCACTTGAGAAAAATGTGTATTCTGTTGTTTTTGGGTGGAATGTCCTATAAATATCAATTAAGTCCATATTGTTTAATGTATCATTTAAAGCTTGTGTTTCCTTATTTATTTTCATTTTGGATGATCTGTCCATTGGTGAAAGTGGGGTGTTAAAGTCCCCTACTATGATTGTGTTGCTGTCGATTTCCCCTTTTATGGCTGTTAGTATTTGCCTTATGTATTGAGGTGCTCCTATGTTGGGTGCATAAATATTTACAATTGTTATACCTTCCTCTTGGATCGATCCCTTGATCATTATATAGTGTCCCTCTTTGTCTCTTGTAATAGTCTTTATTTTACAGTCTATTTTGTCTGATATGAGAATTGCTACTCCAGCTTTCTTTTGATTTCCATTTGCATGGAATATCTTTTTCCATCCCCTCACTTTCAGTCTGTATGTGTCTCTAGGTCTGAAGTGGGTCTCTTGTAGACAGCATATATATGGGTCTTGTTTTTGTATCCATTCAGCCAGCCTGTGTCTTTTGGTGGGAGCATTTAATCCATTTACATTCAAGGTAATTATCGATATGTATGTTCCTATTCCCATTTTCTTAAATGTTTTGGGTTTGTTATTGTAGGTGTTTTCCTTCTCTTGTGTTTCTTGCCTAGAGAAGTTCCTTTAGCATTTGTTGTAAAGCTGGTTTGGTGGTGCTGAACTCTCTCAGCTTTTGCTTGTCTGTAAAGGTTTTAATTTCTCCATCGAATCTGAATGAGATCCTTGCTGGGTAGTGTAATCTTGGTTGTAGGTTTTTCTCCTTCATCACTTTAAGTATATCCTGCCACTCCCTTCTGGCTTGCAGAGTTTCTGCTGAAAGATCAGATGTTAACCTTATGGGGATTCCCTTGTGTGTTACTTGTTTTTTTTCCCTTGCTGCCTTTAATATGTTTTCCTTATATTTAATTTTTGACAGTTTGATTAATATGTGTCTTGACGTGTTTCTCCTTGGGTTTATCCTGTATGGGACTCTCTGTGCTTCCAGGACTTGATTAACTATTTCCTTTCCCATATTAGGGAAGTTTTCAACTATAATCTCTTCAAATATGTTCTCAGTCCCTTTCTTTTTCTCTTCTTCTTCTGGGACCCCTATAATTCGAATGTTGGTGCGTTTAATGTTGTCCCAGAGGTCTCTGAGACTGTCCTCAGTTCTTTTCATTCTTTTTTCTTTATCCTGCTCTGTAGTAGTTATTTCCACCATTTTATCTTCCAGGTCACTTATCCTTTCTTCTGCCTCAGTTATTCTGCTATTGATCCCATCTAGAGTATTTTTAATTTCATTTATTGTGTTGTTCATCATTGCTTGGTTCCTCTTTAGTTCTTCTACGTCCTTGTTAAATGTTTCTTGCATTTTGTCTATTCTATTTCCAAGATTTTGGATCATCCTTACTATCATTATTCTGAATTCTTTTTCAGGTAGACTACCTATTTCCTCTTCATTTGTTAAGTCTAGTGTTTTTTGACCCTGCTCCTTCATCTGCTGTGTGTTTTTCTGTCGTCTCATTTTGCTTATCTTACTGTGTTTGGGGTCTCCTTTTCACAGGCTGCAGGTTTGTAGTTCCCGTTGTTTTTGGTATCTGTCCCCAGTGGCTAAGGTTGGTTCAGTGGGTTGTGTAGGCTTCCTGGTGGAGGGAACTAGTGCCTGAGCTCTGGTGGATGAGGTTGGATCTTGTCTTTCTGGTGGGCACGTCCATGTCTGGTGGTGTATTTTGGGGTGTCTGTGGCCTTATTATGATTTTAGGCAGCCTCTCTGCTAATGGATGGGGCTGTGTTCCTGTCTTGCTAGTTGTTTGGCATAGGGTGTCCAGCACTGTAGCTTGCTCATCGTTGAGTGAAGCTGGGTCTTGATGTTGAGATGGAGATCTCTGAGAGATTTTTGCCGTTTGGTATTACGTGGAGCTGGGAGGTCTCTTGTGGACCAGTGTCCTGAAGTTGGCTCTCCCACCTCAGAGGCACGGCCCTGATGCCTGGCTGGAGCACCAAGAGCCTTTCGTCCACACGGCTCAGAGTAAAAGGGAGAAAAAATAGAAAGAAAGAAAGAAAGAAAGAGGCTATAATATAGTGAAGTAAAATAAAGCTATTGTAAAGCAAAGCTATACAGACAAAATCTCACCCAGAAGCATATACATATACACTCACAAATAAAAGGAAAAAGGGGAAAAATTAATATATCCTGCTCCCAAAGTCCACCTCTTGAATTTGGGATGATTCGTTGTCTATTCAGGTATTCAACAGATGCAGGCACATCAAGTTGTTTGTGGAGTTTTAATCCGCTGCTTCTGAGGCTGCTGGGAGAGATTTCCCCTTCTCTTCCCTGTTCGCACAGCTCCTGGGGCTCAGCTTTGGATTTGGACCCGCCTCTGCGTGTAGGTCGCCTGAGGGCGTCTATTCCCCACCCAGACAGGACGGGGTTAAAGGAGCAGCTGCTTCGGGGGCTCTGGCTCACCCAGGCCGCGGGGAGGGAGGGGTACAGAGGAGGCGGGGCGAGCCTGCGGCGGCCGAGGCCGGCGTGACGTTGCACCAGCCTGAGGCGGGCAGTGCGTTCTCCCGGGGAACTTGTCCCCGGATCACGGGACCCTGGCAGTGGCGGGCTGCACAGGCTCCCGGGAGGGGCGGTGTGGAGAGTGACCTGTGCTCACACACAGGCCCTTTGGAGGCGGCAGCAGCAGCCCCAGCGTCCTGCGCCCGTCTCTGGGGTCCGCGCCGATCGCCGCGGCTCGCGCCCTTCTCTGGAGTTCGTTTAGGCGGCGCTCTGAATCCCCTCTCCTTGCGCTCAGCGAAACAGGCAAGAAAAAGTCTCTTGCCTCTTCGGCAGCTGCAGACCTTTTCCCGGTCTCCCTCCCAGCCAGCTGTTGTGCGCTAATCCCTTCAGGCTGTGTTCACGCCGCCAACCCCAGTCCTCTCCCTGCGATCTGACCAAAGCCCGAGCCTCAGCTCCCAGCCCCGCCCGCCCCGGCGGGGGAGCAGACAAGCCTCTCGGGCTGGTGAGTGCTGCTCGGCGCCGAGCCTCTGTGCGGGAATCTCTCCGTTTTTTCCTCTGCGCCCCTGTTGCTGTGGGGTCCGTGTTGATCGCCGCGGCTCGCGCCTTTCTCTGGAGTTCGTTTAGGCGGCGCTCTGAATGCCCCCTCCCTGCGCCCAGTGAAACAAAGAGGCAAGAAAAAGTCTCTTGCCTCTTCGGCAGCTGCAGACTTTTTCCCGGACTCCCTCCCGGCTAGCTGCTGTGCGCCAACCCCCTTCAGGCTGTGTTCACGCCGCCAGCCCCAGTCCTCTCCCTGCGATCCGACCGAAGCCGAGCCTCAGCTCCCAGCCCCGCCCGCCCCGGCGGGTGAGCAGACAAGCCTCTCGGACTGGTGAGTGCTGGTCGGCACCTAGCCTCTGTGCAGGAATCTCTCCGCTTTGCCCTCCGCACCCCTGTGGCTGCGCTCTCCTCCGTGGCTCCGAAGCTTCCCCCCTCCGCCACCCGCAGTCTCCGCCCACGAAGGGGCTTCCTAGTGCGTGGAAATCTTTCCTCCTTCACGGCTCCCTCCCACTGGTGCAGGTGCCGTCCCTATTCTTTTGTCTCTGTTGTTTCTTTTTTCTTTTGCCCTACCCAAGTACGGGGGGAGTTTCTTGCCTTTTTGGAGGTCGGACGTTTTCTGCCAGCGTTCAGTGGGTGTTCTGTAGGAGCAGTTCCACGTGTAGATGTATTTCTACTGTATCTGTGGGAAGGAAGGTGATCTCCGCGTCTTACTCTTCCGCCATCTTCTCTCCTCCCCAAAAGCCAAGGTGCTTTCTTGACCTTTATGCAAAGGATCATGGTGTAGATTTCTCCTCTGAGACTCTTCTCCAAAACTATGCCGACATTGTATTTTTTTAAATGCCTACCACATTATAAAACAGGGCTACAGAATGAGGAAAGTGGATGTTGTAAAATTACCTCTTGTTTTGTATAATAAACTATTTATTATGATAAATAATCTTGATTTTGACAAAGCACATCAAAAAGAGATATAATTCACATAGAGCATAGATTTACATCCTGCAGAAGCAGCAGTATTAATGTCAACCATCAAAAAGATGGCATCATTTTGTCATGGCTATATTGCCAAAATAAAAGTGTTTAAATATCCAAAAGCTTTCCAATTCTGCTCAACACTATTTAGAAGTTTAATGATAAGCTTAACTTTGTGAAAATATAAGGCTAATTCATCCTGAAATTTTCTGTGCTTGTGAACTGAACTTAGTGGATTTGAAAGTTTTGATATTGTTTCCAGTTTTTTTTTTTTTGAAGTATAGTTGATTTACAATGTTGTGTTAACTTCTGCTGTATAGCAAAGTGATTCAGATATAGATAGATAGATAGATAGATAGATAGATAGATAGATGATAGATAATAGATAGATAGATAGATATACACACACATATATATACATTCTTTTTCATTATGGTTTATTACAGGATATTGAATATAGTTCCCTGTACTATACAGTAGGACCTTGTTGTTTATCCATCCTATATATAATATTTTGCCTCTGCTAACCCCAAGCTTCCAATTCATCCCTCCCCCACCTCCCCCTTGGCAACCACATGTCTGCTCTCTATGTCTGTGAGTCTGTTTCTTCTTCATAGATAAGTTCCTTTGTGTTGTATATTAGAGTCCACGTATAAGTGATATCATATGGTACTTGTCTTTCTCTGAAAGTTTGAATATGTTAGAAATCTAAGATGGATAAGATGTACTCAACCTCCTTACCTTATCAGATACCTGTTGTTCATTACCAAGAAAAATGGGGAATCAGTGCATGTACATGTGCATTCAGAGAAGCATTGTTTCTGCTTGGATGCTCTGAAAGGCTTAGCCTTGAGGGAATATCCACAGCTTCCTGGTTCCCTACTCCCCTAATCCAGTTCCTCTCCCCTTTTTTGTTACAGAATCTTTTCCAACTTCCATATCTTTTCACCTTCCTGCTAATGAGCTCTGAGAGTATGCGCTCAACTTCTGGCTTATCCAGGTATTATATGTCTCCATTTCTAAATATCAAGGAAAGGATTAGAGCTTACTTCTCCTGTCCAAGTTCAGAAAGCAAGAAATATGGAAAAATTAGGAAATTCCTGGCAATATGAGAGACTGTGCCAATGGAACCCCAAGTTTCTGAATAAAAAATAATATGGATGATTGAAATTAAAGAAGAACTAAAAACATGGAAATATATTCCATGTTTGTGGATAGGAGACCTAATAATGTCAAGGTGTTGGTTCTTCCTAAATTGATCTAAGGGTCAATGGAGTCCCAAGAAACATCCCAGCAACTTGTGTTATGGATATCAACAAATCAATTCTAAAGTTATCATGGAGAGGCAAAAGACCCAAGATAGCCAGCACAATGTTGAAGAAGAGCAAAGTTGGAGGACTGATGCTACCCAACTTCAAGACTTACGCTAAAGCTACAGTAATCAAGACGGTGTGGTATCAGTAACAGACTAGACAAAAAGAGCAATGGAACAGAATAGAGAGCCCAGAAATAGACCCCCACAAATAGAGTCAACTGATCTTTGACAAAGAAACTAGTGCAATACAATGGAGCAAAGATAATCTCTTCACCAAATGGTGCAGGAAAAACTGGACATCCACATGCAAGAAAAATAAACCTAGACACAGACTTTACATCCTCCACAAAAATTAACTCAAGATGGATCATAGACCTCAACGTAAAATACAAAACTATAAAACTCCTAAACGATAACAGGAGAAAACCTAGATGACCTTGGGTATGGTGATGTCTTTTTGTATACAACACCAAAGACAGGATCCATGAAAGAAATAATGAATAAGCTGGACTTCATTAAGATTAAAAACATCTGCTCTGCAAAAGATACTGTCAAAAGAGTAAAAACACAAGCCACAGAATGACAGAAAATATTTGCAAGAGACACAGCTGATAAGGGACTGTTATCCAAATATACAAAGAACTCTTAAAACTCAATAATAAGAAGACAAATAACACAATTCAAAAATGTTCCAAAGACCTTAACAGAGACACCTGACTAAATAAGATACACAAATTGCAAATAAGCATATAAAAATATGCTCCACATCATATGTTATCAAGGAAATGCAAACTAAAACAACAATGAGACACCACTACACACCTATTAGAATGGCCATAGTCTGGAACACTGACACCACCAAATGCTGGAGAGGATATGGAGCAACAGGAACTCTCATCATTGCTGGTGGGAATGCAAAATGGTGCAGCCACTTTGGAAGACAGTTTGGGCAGTTTCTTACAAAATTAAACTTATGTCCACACAAAAACCTGCACAACGAGGTTTATGGCAGCTTTATTCAAACTTGCCAAAACTTGGAACAACCAAAAGATGTCTTTCAGTAGGTGAATAAATGGAATAAATAAACTGTGGTCCATCCAAACAATGGAATATCATCCAGTGCTAAAAATAAATGAGCAATCAAGCCAAGAAAGGACGTGGAGGAACCTTAAATGCATATGACTAAGTGAAAGAAACCAATGTGAAAAGGCTCCAGACTGTGTGATTCCAACTATACAGCATTCTGGAAAAGGCAAAACTATGGACACAGTAAAAGATCAGTGGTTACCAGGTGTGGGAGGATGGAGGTAGAGGGAGAGGTGAATCGGCAGAGAACAGAGGATTTTTTAGGGCAGTAAAACTGCTCTGTATGATATTATAGTGATGGATATATGTCATTATACATTTGTTCAAACTCAGAATGTACAACACTAAGAGTGAAGCCTAAGGTAAACTATGAACTTTGGGTGATTACAGTGTGTCAGCGTAGGTTCATCCTTGGTAAAAAATGTATCATTTTGTTGAGTGATGTTGATAATGGGGAGGCTGTGCATGTCTGGGGGAAGGGGGTATACAAGAAATCTCTGCACCTCCATCTCAGTTTTGTTGTAAGCTTAAAGCTGCTCTAAAAAATAAAGTCTTTGAAAAATAATAACAATATCACGAAGCATAGCTTAGGCAAAAAGACAGAAAGGAAACCCCAAGTGATCAGAAACCATAAAAACTCAAATCCAGGATGACAAGCAAAGCTGATGATGTACAAGGACCGGGGGGAATCAAAAGGACATGGGTCATGGTTTCCTTTGATGTTTGTCTTAAATTTCACCCATCCTTATACCAATCAGTATTCTCTATTCTTATCACAAAAGCTATTTTTATTTTATAAGTACCCAAATAATTTTTAAAATATTTTTATTACTTTGTATGAGAACTGTATTAACTTGTGCTCGTCTTAACATTTTATAAAAGTCAGAAGAAACATGATTCTCAAAAGAGTGAGAAATCTTGTAAAAGATTTTTTATATAACTAATGTCATTAACAGGTCTACTTTGAAGAAGACACACTTTAATAACCATTAGAACCATACAATATAAATTAAAATCCACAGGTTTCAATTTCCACTGGCTTTATTATAACTCTGGGAAATTCACTTGATATTTCTCTGTCTCAACTTAGCCATTTGTAAAACCAATATAATAATATTCTTAATTTACTTCTAATGTCAGTAGGAAACATAATTAATGTTGGTAAACTAATTTTCTTTGCTTAAAAAGGCTAGGTAACTATGCACTACTTTTTAATTTTGAAAGTATTTTAAGATGTTTAAATGACTAAATCTGAAAACTTTTTAAATGATCTTTATTTTAATTCAATTAATCACAACATATTTTAATTTTTAAAACATATCTATGGCTTTTCAAAGTGACAAAATCTCTTAACATTCGACTTAATACAAACTACACAAAAATATTCTCTCCTAAATTTTAAACTTTATGTACCTCATTTCTAACATGTATCCATTGTTCTATTTTTACTTTTGTTCAAAGCCAATTGACATAAGAGGATTCATTTGTCAATTAAGAATATGTATCAATAGATTGTAAATGAGCTTTAAATGCTCACCTCATTCATCTTATTCCTTCAAATATGGTGTGAATATATGTGCATATATGTGTATGATGGGGTCAGGGGACAGATATAAGTTCAACATATGTGTGTTAGAAGTAAAGTTCATGACAAATGTAAAGAAAAATAGGACTTGGGTATTTAAGAGTAAGAATATATATTGACTTATCATATCTCTTCTTCCAATGAGCTAACAAAGAAAATAATTTAAGGAAAGTGATTTTTGCCTATGGTTTATCACAGTGCCGCTTTCTCCTAATATCCTAGCCTTGGTTTTGCCTAATGCATTTTCCTCACTTCCTTTTATGCCCTCAGAAGATCAGATCTCCTTCTGAGAAAAAGCAATGCGGAGAAAACTGCCTTAAAATTAGCTTTTCACAAAGGATGACATAGACTATCAGTGCAAAGAAAGAGATAATAGGAGATCTAGGGAAAGCATGTCAGAGTACGTATTCTGCAGCATTTCCCTGCCTTTCATAAAGAAAGGCAGAAATTGTCAGTCCACTAATAATAATTCTGATGTGATTTGGGTGTTCCAAGAATGGTGCTGAGGGATGTTGGTAAAGTCTGCCTGCACCAGCTGAGTTGCTTTCTACATTCCCTGGGTAAGGAGAACCTGTGTATTCACCTCGTCCCATTTAAGAGCATCTGTGCTCGTCATGGGCCTGGTGTCTCTGTGCGTTCCTCAGCCACTAACCTAGCGACCTGTCCTGTCTCACTAAATCTCTCAGCAAAGCATTTGTTGGTGCTTTGGAGGAAAGACAAAATGTGGTCAGGTCTCAGCTATCCACATGGAGATTCTAGGCTGCACATTGTCCTTTTACTCCCTCTCTGCGAAATTAAAGGGTGAGTGGGAAGGGTTACACGATATAATGCTGGAAAGATGTGCTGAAGTCAAATCATGGAAGCCCCAAATGTTGCTCCAAGGAACTCTGTACTTGATGAAGGACGGCAGTGGGAAGCCACGGAAGGGGTTTGAGCAGGGAGGGTGATCTTCTAATTGTACTTAGAGGAGATATGGAGAAGATTAAGATAATTTAATGTCATTTTTTTTAAATTTACAACTAGAGAAAATCACAGAACCCTGCTGGCCGGTCTCACCTTAAATTTACAAGAGATCCTAAAGGGGTGTTCAGTATTGCCCAGCTATGAAATCATCTTGTGTTAATTTCATACTTAACTCTCTACTCTCGGACATGATTTTTTAATAACTTCCGTCTTCTTAAGACTCTAATTCTTCTCCCCTTTTAATGATATTAAAAGATAATATCATTTTATCTTAAATAGATTAAAAGGATGGAGGTTGAAGCAGGGAGAGTAATTAGGAGATCGTGTTCATCAATGGTCCCAAACTAAGATGACGCTATTGGAAATGGAAAGAAAAGGACAGAGGGGCGGAGAGCTCAGAAGTGGAGGTTGGAAGAGTCAGAGGTGACCCCAAGGCTTTGCAAAGAGTGCCTAGGAGGACTGGGGTGGTGATAACAGAAGGAAAACCTGGGCGTGCTGAGGCTTTAGAAGCCAGTGGGTCAGCCGGGTGAGACGGGAAGGGGAGGGAGATACAGGCTACTGAGAGCATCCTCAGAGAGCATCCCTGAGGTGGAGAGAGGGTGCTAGAGCCCCGGAGACAGCAGGGGGAGGGCAGCGGGCAGGAAGTCCACCCCAGGGGGAGGTAAGGGGAGTGTGGAGTGGGCAAAGTCCTCCAAAGAAAGTTCAAGAAGGAGAAGAGGTCCCCAGTCTCAAAGGTGGTGAGAGGTCAGGGAGGAGGGTATGAAGCGGGGCTGCGGCCTGGCAAACTGGGAGGACCGTCCACTTCTCAGGCGTCCACGTCACCACTCTCTCGGGCACGAGGGACTGAAATAGACTCTAAAGGCACATCAACGCTGCTGTGTATCATTGTTGCTCTTCCCCTGGTTTTATAGCCTGTTGTCTTGCTTTGTCCCTTGAACCTGGATTGTAAAACCAACTTTGAGAAGCTCAGTTGCTCCTCAGTTCCGTAGGATGTCAGGTACCTGGGGTCTGAGTGACACGGAGCGAGCACTGCCCAGTTAGGTCTTCTCCAAGGAGCAGTCCTTGGTTAACATAATCCTGGTCCTTTAGAGGAGTGGGTAAAATGCTTTATTTCAAAACAGAGCTTTGGTTTTCCGGGAAGTACTTTTTATCATAATTGTGTAAGCACTCTTCTAGGAGTAGATGCCAAATGATCTGTTCAGAAGTAGCCATTTACTTAAAATAAGTGGGTGACCTCTTTCCATCCATCGTACAACAAGTATCATGTCCATCAGGCCACTGTTGTCTGCTTCATTACCTAAGTGGACACGTGTGCTTAAAACCATGGCTGGCCAAGCAGCAGCCTTTGCCACGTGGTATTTAAAATCACCTGTCTTCTAACAAAGATAATGGCCACCATTCTCCCCGTTTATATCACAGCCAGCTCCATAGCTCTGGGCTGGCATGATACTGGGCTCCAGCTGGGTAGATCGCCAGATACCAATGTGGTGTGTTTTATTCTCAGAGGTTGATTTACTAAGAAGCTAATGAGGGTTAAGCTTGCATAGGTCCATTCCATGTCACCTGGTATTATTAAATAGGCAAAACTGAGAGATTTTAATGCTGATCAGCATTGGGCACTGTCTCTTTCCACCTTGACATCCCTCCTCCCCCAAACTCAATCTCATGTTCCCTCCTTTCTGTTGGTGTTGGGTATCTTTGGAATCCAGCCGAGAGGAACTTGAGTTTGGGAATCGTTCTGTCTGAGATGTCACTTCCACGTTATTGCCAGCTGTTCTGGTGAAGAAACGGCCTCAAGAAGCACTCCCCCCACCCACTCCTGTGCCCACTCCCCCAGCAACACAGCAGGAAATACGGCTAGAGGTCACACTGCTGCGAGATCGTGTCCTAGAGAGCCTAGCACTGGAAGCGTGCCAGTGACACGAAGCCTCTCCGTGGAAAACAAATCCCACAGCTACTATGAGAAAGAAACTCAGTGTTTTCCCAAAATTTGACAACAGCCCTGAAAATATGCACAACAACAAGTTGTGATGCTGAAACTTTTTTCTAAGCCGCCAATAATTCAACAAGAGACAAATTTCAATCAAATGTGCTAAAGGGAAGACAGAATTATTTTTCAAGTCTCCCTATTGAAAAAGATATTATGTAAAAGCGATATCATATGATATTTGTCTTTCTCTGTCTGACTTATTTCACTTAGTATGATAATCTCTAGGTCCATCCATGTTGCTGCAAATGGCATAATTTCATTCTTTTTATGGCTGAGTAGTATTCCATTGTATATATGTACCACATCTTCTTTATCCATTCACCTGTCAATGGACATTTATGTTGCTTCCATGTCCTGACTATTGTAAATAGTGCTGATGTGAACATTGGGTTGCATGTATCTTTTTGAATTATGGTTTTCTCAGGATATATGCCCAGGAGTGAGACTGTTGGATCATATGGCAACTCTATTTTTAGTTTTTTGAGGAACCTCCATACTGTGCTCCATAGTGGCTATACCAGTTTACATTCCCACCAACAGTGTAGGAGGGTTCCCTTTTCTCCACACCCTCTCTAGCATTTATTGTTTGTAGACTTTTTCATCATGGCCATTCTGGTCGGTGTGAGGTGATACCTCATTGTAGTTTTGATTTGCATTTCTCTAATAGTTAGTGATGCTGAGCATCTTCTCATGTGCCTGTTGGCCCTCTGTATGTCTTCTTTGGAGAAATGTCTATTTAGATCTTTTGCCCATTTTTAAATTGAGGTTATTTTTTTGATATTGCGTTGTATCGGCTGCTTGTATATTTTGGAAAGTAATCCCTTGTCATTTGCATCATTTGCAAATATTTCCCTCCATTCTGTGGGTTGTCTTTTCATGTTGTTTATGGTTTCCTTTGCTGTGCAAAAGCTTTTATGTTTAATTAGGTACCATTTGTTTATTTTTGTTTTTATTTCCATTACTTTAGAACATGGATCCTAAAAGATATTGCTGCAATTTATGTCAAAAGGTGTCCTGCCTATGTTTTCCTCTAGGAGTTTTATAGTAGTCAGTTTTAAATTTAGGTCTTTAATCCATTTTGAGTTTGTTTTTGTATATGCTATTAGAGAATGTCCTAATTTCATTCTTTTACATATAGCTCTCCAGTTTTACTGTCTTTTCACCATTGTATATTCTTACCTTTTTTGCCATAAATTAATTGACCATAGGTGCATGGGTTTATTTCTGGGCTTTCTATCCTGTCCCATTGATCTATATTTCTGGTTTTGTGCCAGTACCATGCCGTTTTGATTACTGTAGCTTTGTAGTATAGTCTGAGTCAGGGAACCTGATTCCTCCAGCTTTGTTTTTCTTCCTCAAGGTTGCTTTGGCTATTCAGGATCTTTTGTGTTTCCATACAAATTTAAATATTTTTTGTTCTAGGTCTGTGAAAAATGTCATTGGTAATTTGATAGGGATTGCACTGAATCTGTAGATTGCCTTGGGTAGTAATAAACTTTATTTACAAAACAGAAATAGACCCACAGACATAGAAAACAAACTTATGGTTACCAAAAGGGAAAGGGGGAGGAGGGATAAATTAGGAGTTTGGGATTAATGTATACACACTACTATATATATAATAGATAACCAAGAAGAATCTACTGTATAGCACAGTGAACTATACACAATATTTTGTAATAACCTATAACAGAAAAGAATCTGAAAAAGATTATGTATAAATATACATATATATGTATAACTGAATCACTTTGCTGTACACCTGAAACTAAACAAGACTGTAAATCAACGATACTTTAATAAAAAAAATTTTTAATGAAACAAAACAAAAAATGATGTTACAAAACAGTCATCACATGAAGTGGCAATGAAAGAGTTTGCAGCCAAAAAATGTAGGGAAACTGTATCGTAGTTGTGGGTCCATGATTAATAAAAATGTATTATATTTCTATATTCTGCAATGCTGTTAGTACGGGCTTGGTGAGCACACAGCCTGTGAAGTCACATAAGGCCCTGCACTCAGAAGCGTCTGGTGCCGGGTTTAATGCCCTGCTGTCACCATCTTGAAATCCTTAATTTTTGACCAAGGGGTCATGGATTTCCATTTTACCCCCGCCCCTCCCCCCCCCCACCAAGTTATGTAGCTGGTCCTGACAGCATCTCTCTGGTGGTGGTGAAAACAGAACAGCATTAGTGCAGTATTTGAAATGAGAAATGGCAGGCCCTAGGAGGGGAAGTATTTCTCAACTTTTAAAAATACGTAATTCTCTGTGATTTCTAGTTCTGAATAATTGTACACATTCACACCTATTATTGATTTCATAAACGGGTCTTCTTCTTAAAGAACCCACCCCCCAAAACATGGTATCTGCACTGGTCCCCCACCCCCAATTCCCCCACCAGGGCATGTCCTTCAGGCTTTAGTGACCCAGAGCCGAGCAGAAGCTGGTACCTCGTTCAGTTCAACTTGTAATCATTTCTCAGCTTTTTAGCTTTTACTTTCAGCAGAGGCTGCAAAGAAGCGATGGGAGGAAAGGCACAACTTGGCCGGTTCTCATCATTTTTGAAGAGCTCCAGAAATCAAAGGGGTATTAGTATTGTTCGCAGCTTTCCTCTAGAGGGGGGCTGCCCCGTACCTTGGTTTCCAAGGTCCACGCTGGAAGGAGGGGTGTTTGTCTGTCTACTAATATTCCTGTCTCCTCTGGCCCACGGAGCGCCTTGCAAGTTTCAGAGCATGTGTCTCTGCTGTGAATTTCCCTGGTCAGTTTCCTTCCTCCTCTGTGCGCTGGTCGCTGGTCGTGGTAGAGAAGCTGGGGACCGCAGCCCCCTCCTTAACTCGGCTGCAGGAGGGTTGGGTGCCCGTGAGCAGAGCCAAAGCCTGGGTCTGTGTGGTCTTTCGCTGCATCCTTGCTCTCTCCATCCCTGAGGCCCCTACGTTCAGCCTCACGCTGGTACTGCACTCTCCTTCCAGGCTATTTTAAGGCTGAATTCACACAGATTTTTCACTTTTATTAAAAGGCGAAATTGTTTTCTTCAGCTGGTAAAACGTGAAAGGCATTCATGCCTTTGGATAATGTGATGACTTGTCTCCTAATATGCACAATGGCTCTGCACATCATATTTACCACGGTCAGTACATGCAAAAATCAAAGGATATGGAAAGCAATGATTAAGCTCCAATTAACTTTCCTCAAGAAATCGATTACCCATGAATTCTAAAGAATTGAGGAGGAAGCTAGCTAGTAATACAGGGAGTTTCTTCAATATAATAATGTCTATTTTTTTAGAAGAGGTTTGAAATTGGACTCAGATTGCAAATTACAGCTTTGTATAGGCTCCCCACTGCTCGCCAGTGAAATCCTCTGGCTTCTGGGGATGAAGCAATTTGGCTTTCCCTAATAAGACCACGAGAACGTTATTTCCCACTGGTAGAATTATAGGTCCGCAGTTTGAAATGCAGGAATCCAACACAGGTCACCAGTAGGGATACATTAAATGCAAAGAAAACAGGTGTGGAAAAACCGTGATCCGCCTGTGCATTTCACATTTATCCTCAAGCCTGCCCTCCTGCATCGGTTCCTCAGATGTGGCTCACAAAACTGTATTTTCCTGTCTGTGAAAACAGTTAACCTCCAGGTGGCTTCTGGGCATGTGATGTGAGTACACAGTGATGGATGCCCCAGTGATTCTTTGTCCAGGCGCAAGTGAAGGTTCTTTCCATTCACAGACCACTGGATGACAAAACACGTGGTGAGTAATTGCTATGCGGGCACCTTTTTGGGCCTTTAGGACTCACTTAGGAGCTGGCTTACGGGACACACCTTCCACGTTTACGAGTTAAATATATACCCACTGAGTGCCTGCCTTCACAAGAGACCACGAATTCCTCTCTCTCTAGAGGATATTTCCCAGACGGAGGCCATTGATTCGGTCAGAGAGTCTCATTCTTAAATACACCACCTTCCTCAGAGTTTTGTGGAAATTCCTGCACAGCTTCAATGAACCTTCCTGCTTCTTTTGGTTACTGGGGGCAGGGGGTTGGGGGAGGAGGGTGGATCAAGGGATGCAGAAAAAGAGAACAGATTTTATAATAGTTGATCAAAATTGTTTGGCCTCGTGTGGCTTCTATTGCCCTTTCTGCTGTGTCTCTGAGTGTTTGGAAACCATTTATGTAGCTCTAAGACTATTTTTCTTCCAGAAATTCCTGCATTTGAAATTCAGATCTCAACAGTCAGCAGGTTGTTTGCTCCGACCGTACCTTTTCAGAAGGCCCTTCACAGGGTCCCTGATGGCATATTCCTCAAACCAGAAATTTTCTTACTCCAAAAGCCCAGAAGGCTCCTATTCCAGCTGGCGGGAAGAGAGAGGTTTAAAACAATGGGCTAATCCTTCTCGCTTCCACTCAGCAGTTCCTCCTGGGAGTTCTTTGCCTCAAACTCAGGCAGTATCCTCCCTGCCTTCCCACCCCTGTGATGGCTTCATACCCTGGTTCTGTCTTGCCCATCCCTGGACCTGTGGATGCAGCACCCAGCTAGAATGAGGCCTCAGGCTTAGCAACTACCCAGGAAACATTTCTCAGTCTCTTTCTCTCTCTTTTGGCATCACTCTCCCTTTAACATAAGCTTGGTGGTGCTTTCTAAGAATAAAAAGTATGAGATTTCTAGAAACTCATCAACAAATATACTAGCACAAGTCATTGCTGTTCTGGTTAAATTTATTTTCAATTAATAATTGAATTAGATTCGTTTAAGATAGCGGAGTAGGAGGACATGCGCTCACTCCCTCTTGCAAAAGCACCAAAATCACAACTAACTGCTGAACAATCAACGACAGGAAGACACTGGAACTCACCAAAAAAGATACCCCATATCCAAAGACAAAGGAGAAGTCACAATGAGACAGTAGGAGGGGCGCAATCACAATAAAATCAAATCCCATAACTGCTAGGTGGGTGACTCACAAACTGGAGAACACTTATACCCAGAAGTCCACCCACCGGAGTGAAGGTTCTGAGCCCCACATCAGGCATCCCAACCTGGAGGTCCGGCAACAGGAGGAGGAATTCCTAGAGAATCAGACTTTGAAGGCTAGTGGGATCTGATTGCAGGACTTCGACAGGACTGGGGGAAACAGAGACTCCACTCTTGGAGGGCACACACAAAGTAGTGTGCACATTGGGACCCAGGGGAAGGAGCAGTGACCCCCAGAGCAGACTAAGCCAGACCTACCTACTAGTGTTGGAGGGTCTCCTGCAGAGGCAGGGGTGGCTGTGGCTCACTGCGGGGACAAGGACACTGGCAGCAGAAGTTCTGGGAAGTACTCCTTGGTGTGAGCCTTCCCAGAGTCCGCCATAAGCCCCACCAAAGAGCCCATAGGTTCCAGTGTTGGGTCGCCTCAGTCCAAACAACCAACAGGGAGGGAACCCAGCCCCACCCATCAGCAGCCAAGCAGATTAAAGTTTACTGAGCTCTGCCCACCAGAGCAAAAGCCACCTCTACCCACCACCAGTCCCTCCCATTAGGAAGCTTGCACAAGCCTCTTAGATAGCCTCATCCACCAGAGGGCAGACAGCAGAAGCAAGAAGAACTACAATCCTGCAGCCTGTGGAACAAAAACCACATTCAAAGAAAGATAGACAAGATGAAAAGGCAGAGGGCTATGTACCAGATGAAGGAACAAGATAAAACCCCAGAAAAACAACTAAATGAAGTGGAGATAGGCAACCTTCCAGAAAAAGAATTCAGAATAATGATAGTGAAGATGATCCAGGACCTCGGAAAAACAATGGAGGCAAAGACACAAGAAATGTTTAACAAAGACCTAAAAGAATTAAAGAACAAACAAACAGAGATGAACAATACAATAACTGAAATGAAAAATACACTAGAAGGAATCAATAGCAGAATAACTGAGGCAGAAGAACGAATAAGTGACTTGGAAGACAGAATGGTGGAATTCACTGCTGCAGAACAGAATAAAGAAAAAAGAATGAAAAGAAATGAAGACAGCCTAAGAGACATCTGGGACAACATTAAACACAACAACATTTGCATTATAGGGGTCCCAGAAGGAGAAGAGAGAGAAGGGACCAAGAAAATATTTGAAGAGTTTATAGTCGAAAACTTCCCTAACATGGAAAAGGAAATAGCCACCCACGTCCAGGAAGCCCAGTCCCAGGCAGGATAAACCCAAGGAGAAACACGCTGAGACACATAGTAATCAAATTGGCAAAAATTAAAGGAGAAAAATTATTGAAAGCAGCGAGGGAAAAACAGCAAATAACATACAAGGGAAATCCCATAAGGTTAAGAGCTCAGCAGAAACTCTACAGGACAGAAGGGAGTGGCATGACATATTTAAAGTGATGAAAGGGAATAACCTACAACCAAGATTACTCCAACCAGCAAGGATTTAATTCAGATTCGTTGGAGAAATCAAAAGCTTTACAGACAAGCAAAAGATTTTAAAGAATTCAGCACCACCAAACCAGCTCTACAACAAATGCTAAAGGAACTTCTCTAAGTGGGAAACACAAGAGAAGAAAAGGACCTACAAAGACAAACCCAAAACAATTAAGAAAATGGTCATAGGAAAATACATATTGATAATTACCTTAAACGTGAATGGATTACATGCTCCAACCAAAAGACACAGGCCAGGCTCGCTGAATGGACACAAAAACAAGACCCATATATATGCTGTCTACAAGAGACCCAATTCAGACCTAGGGATACATACAAACTGAAAGTAAGGGAATGGAAAAAGATATTCCATGCAAATGGAAATCAAAAGAAAGCTGGAGTAGCAATACTCATATCAGATAAAATAGACTTTAAAATAAAGAATGTTACAAGACACAAGGAAGGACACTAAGTAATGATCAAGGGATCAATCCAAGAGAAGATATAACAATTATAAATATATATGCACCCAACATAGGAGCACTTCAATTCATAAGGCAACTGTTAACAGCTCTAAAAGATGAAATTGACAGTAACACAATAATAGTGGGGGACTTTAACACCCCACTTACACCACACCAATGGACAGATTATACAAACAGAAAATTAATAAGGAAACACAAGGTTTAAATGACACAATAGGCCAGATAGATTTAATTGATATTTATAGGACTTTTCATCAAAAAACAGTAGATTACACTTTCTTCTCAAGTGCGCACGGAACATTCTCCAGGATAGATCACATCTTGGGTCACAAATCAAGCCTCAGTAAATTTAAGAAAATTGAAATCATATCAAGCATCTTTTCTGACCACAATGATATGAGATTAGAAATCAATTACAGGGGAAAAAACATAAAAAACACAAACACATAGAGGCTAAACAATATGTGACTAAATAACCGAGAGATCACTGAAGATATCAAAGAGAAAATCAAAAAATACCTAGAGACAAATGACAATGAAAACACGATGATCCGAAACCTATGGGATGCAGCAAAAGCAGTTCTAAGAGGGAAGTTTATAGCAATACAGTCCTACCTCAAGAAACAACAAACATCTCAAAAAAAAAATCTAACCTTACACCTAAAGAACTAGAGAAAGAAGAAAAAACAAAACCCAAAGTTAGCAGAAGGAAAGAAATCATAAAGATCGGAGCAGAAACAAATGAAATAGAAACAAAGAAAATAATAGCAAAGATCAATAAAACTAAAAGCTGGTTCTTTGAGAAGATAAACAAAATTGATAAAGCATTAACCAGACTCATAAAGAAACAGAGGGAGAGGACTCAAATCAGTGAAATTGGAAATGAAAAAGGAGAAGTTACAACAGACACCACAGAAATACAAAGCATCCTAAGAGACTACTACAAGCAACTCTATGCCAATAAAATAGACAATCTGGAAGAAATGGACAAATTCTTAGAAACGTATAACCCTCCAAGACTGAACCAGGAAGAAATAGAAAATATGAACAGACCAACCACAAGTAATGAAATTGAAACTGTGATTAAAAATCTTCCAACACACAAAAGTCCAGGACCAGACGGCTTCACAGGTGAATTCTATCAAACATTTAGAGAAGAGCTAACACCCATCCTTCTCAAACTCTTCCAGAAAATTGCAGAGGAAGGAACACTCCCAAACTCATTCTATGAGGAGAGCATCATGCTGATACCAAAACCAGACAAAGATACTTCAAAAAGAGAAAATTACAGACCAATATCACTGATGAATATAGATGTAAAAATCCTCCACAAAATGCTAGCAAACATAATCCAACAACACATTAAAAGGATCATACACCATGATCAAGTGGGATTTATCCCAGGGATAAAAGGATTCTTCAATATAAGCAAATCAATCAATGTGATACACCATATTAACAAACTGAAGAATGAAAAACATATGATCATCTCAATAGATGCAGAAAAAGCTTTTGACAAAATTCAACACCCATTTATGATAAAAACTCTCCAGAAAGTGGGCATAGAGGGAACCTGCCTGAACGTAATAAAAGCCATATACAAGAAACCCACAGCAAACATCATTCTCAATGGTGAAAAACTGAAACCATTTCCTCTAAGGTCAGGAACAAAACAAGGATGTCCACTCTCACTGCTATTATTCAACATAGTTTTGGAACTCCTAGCCACAGCAATCAGAGAAGAAAACCAAAAAAAGGAATACAAATTGGAAAAGAAGAATTAAAACTGTCACTGTTTGCAGATGACATGATACTATACTTAGAGAATCCTAAAGATGCCACCAGAAAACTACTAGAGCAAATCAATGAATTTCGTAAACTTGCAGGATACAAAATTAATGCACAGAAATCTCTTGCATTTCTATACACTAATGATGAGAAATCTGAAAGAGAAATTAATGAAACACTCCCATTTACCATTGCAACAAAAAGAATAAAATACCTAGGAAGAAACCTACCTAGGGAGACAAAAGACCTGTATGTAGAAAACTATAAGACACTGATGAAAGAAATTAAAGATGATACCAACAGATGGAGAGATATACCATGTTCTTGGATTGGAAAAATCAATATTGTGAAAATGACTATACTACCGAAAGCAATCTACAGATTCAATGCAATCCCTATCAAATTACCAATGGCATTTTTTACAGAACTAGAACAAAAAATCTTAAAATTTGCATGGAGACACAAAAGACCCCGAATAGCAGAAGCAGTCTTGAGGGAAAAAAATGGAGCTGGAGGAATCAGACTCCCTGACTTCAGACTATACTACAAAGCTACAGTAATCAAGACAATATGGTACTGGCACAAAAACAGAAATATAGATCAATGGAACAGGATAGAAAGCCCAGAGATAAACCCACGCACATATGGTCAACTAATCTATGACAAAGGAGGCAAGGATATACAATGGAGAAAAGACAGTCTTTTCCATAAGTGGTGCTGGGAAAACTGGACAGCTACATGTAAAAGAATGAAATTAGAACACTCTCTAACACCATACACAAAAATAAACTCAAAATGCATTAGAGACCTAAATGTAGGACTGGACACTATAAAACTCTTAGAGGAAAACATAGGAAGAACACCCTTTAACGTAAATCACAGCAGGATCTTTTTTGATCCACCTCCTAGAGTAATGGAAATAAAAACAAAAATAAGCAAATGGGACCTAATGAAACTTCAAAGCTTTTGCACAGCAAAGGAAACCATAAACAGGACGAAAAGACAACCCTCCGAATGGGAGAAAATATTTGCAAACGAATCAACAGACAAAGGATTAATCCCCAAAATATATAAACAGCTCATGCAGCTCAATATTAAAAAAACAAACAAGCCAATCCAAAACTGGGCAGAAGTCCTAAGTAGACATTTCTCCAAAGAAGATATACAGATGGCCAAGAATCACATGAAAAGCTGCTCAACATCACTAATTATTGGAGAAATGCAAGTCAAAACTACAATGAGATATCACCTCACACCAGTTAGAATGGGCATCATCAGAAAATCTACAAACAACAAATGCTGGAGAGGGTGTGGAGAAAAGGGAACCCTCTTGCACTGTTGGTGGGGATGTAAATTGATACAGCCACTATGCAGAACAGTATGGAGGTTCCTTAAAAAACTAGAAATAGAATTACCATATGACCCAGCAATCCCACTACTGGGCATATACCCAGAGAAAACCATAATTCAAAAAGACACATGCATCCCAATGTTCACTGCAGCACTATTTACAATAGCCAGGACATGGAAGCAACCTAAATGCCCATCGACAGACAAATGGATAAGGAAGATGTGGTACATATATACAATGGAATAGTACTCAACCATAAAAAGGAACGAAATTGCATGATTTGCAGAGACATGGATGGATCTAGAGACTGTCATACAGAGTGAAGTGAGTCAGAAAGAGAAAAACAAATATCGTGTATTAACGCATATATGTGGAACCTAGAAAAATGGTACAGATTAACCAGTTTGCAGGGCAGAAATTGGGACACAGATGTAGAGAACCAATGTATGGACACCAAGGGTGAAAGCAGGGGGCGGGGGGTCGTGGTGGTGGTGGGATGAATCGGGAGATTGGGATTGACATATATACACTAATATGTATAAAATGATAACTAATAAGAACCTGCTGTATAAAAAAATAAATAAAATATAATTCAAAAATTCAAAAAAAAAGTATGAGATTTCTAAATTTTAAGTAATCCCAACTTCAGTCAAACTTACCAACCCATGTTATTCCATTTGTAATAGTCTCTTGAACTACTCAACTTTGTATAAGACTAGAATTATCTTTAACATCTGCTCATCCAAAAGGGCCATATTTACTACATTCCTCAGGCAAGGGGGCTGGGGGTGGCCAAAGAGCAGTGGCCACAAGGTGTGGATATTCCTGTGTCACGTGTTAGTACCCACCAGAGATCACCCACCACAGAAGAGGCAGTAAATAAGGAGACAGAGAAGGACCCAGCCAGCTTTCATCATCAGCTACCCCAGAACCGGCTCTGATGCACACGGATGCCGTGGAAGATGCACGGGCACCCAGCAGCCTGACGCCCACTTCACAGACCCCACCCAGCCCTTCCGCCTCTGACCACCCAACCTCCTGGCAACAGAACCCAAACTGAGCCCTGGTATGGTTCACCCTTCAAAGAGACCAGCTGGCCACTTGGTGGCAAGCGGACTACTTTGCACCCCTTCCATCCTGGAAGGGCCAGTGGTTCCCCTTCACAGGGCTAGACACCTGTTATTACCAACCAGGGTTCTTGGCCTCCTTAATCAATAGAAATTGATATGAGGCCAGACAAGAAATTCAGGCAAGGCTGTTTTGGGACTCGTGCTGTAGCACGGGGAGTCGAAACAAGTAACAGGTGCCCTTGCTCGATCCCCGAGGGGGGGAGGGGCGGGCAGACCCAGGGGTCAGGCCTGAGGGGTGACTTAAGTGGTCTGCCCACCCCCTGGTGGGGCTCTGTGCAGGGATCTGTGTTGTGCCCTGGACCCTGCTTTTGCTCCTGGCACCTTAGAAGTGGCAGTTGGGTTTTTGGTCTTTTTTGCATCTTGTTCATAATTTGCCCCAACTGAGCATGCGTGCAGTTATTTTCAGTACCTTATAGTTTCTTTGTATTTCGTTGCTCAAGGAGACGTTTGTCCAGGTGTCAGCCCTGCAGCAGAGGGGCCCAGGTCCCAGCCTGTCTCACTGTTACACACATGGTTTTGTCTTTGCTGTCCTCAGACCCTCAGCCAACACCCTCTCTGGGGGCTGACATGACACCTCATCGACTTGGGTTTGGGATCCACACAGTAGAGTATCCGCCGTGGGGCGAGCTTAAGGAAAACGTTGAGAGCAGCTGTGGCCGCCCCCAGGATATAGTGAAGCTGGGGTCCGATGGAGAGGGGCTGTGGAGCAACTGGAGGAGGAACGCAGACACGCACCTGCTGTCCCGAAGCAGGAGGTCTGGCAGGAAAACACTTCCCAGACACTCTCTCCACTTTCTCTCCAATGTCCTGCTTCTGCCCCCCACCCAGCCCTTCTCCAGCGCCTGAATCCAACCTGGTGATGCCATCCCAAAGGGTCCGCCTCCTGGGGTGCAGCGCGAGGCGTGGAAGGGCAGAAAACGGACCCGGGAGGGAGGGGAAGTGGACACACCCCCCGTTCCCCCTCCCATTCCACAGCCCATCGGGGCACACGCCCAGGTCCCTGGCAACAGCACACAGCTGCAAGCCTCACAGAGCCCAGAAACGACTTTCCGAGGGCCAGGCTGAAGTGCCAGCTCTGGGGTAACGCTCTGAGAGATGGGGTGCCCTCCTCCGTGGTGCAGCGTCTACCCTAAATCAGAGTCCTCTGTATGGCACTCTGTCCCCACAGGAAGAGCCCACGGGTCCAGGAAGCGAAGGGTAATTCTCCCTGTGCCACAGCCTGAGTGTCTGAGGAGGGTGTGATTACCACGGGCTCAGCCCCGCAGGTATAAAGGTTCAGACCACACGTCCCAAAAGTGAGCCACCGAGACCTGCTAGGTGACAGCGGAGGATGATGGGGATGCAGGCAGGACGAGCACCGGGGTGGCCCTGAGACCAGCTGCGGTGACGGGACCTTGGTTTGTCCCTAAAAGGGGGACCCGCCTCTCTGAAGTCTCTCCTCTGGGGAAAGAGGCCCACGGGGATCACGGAGGCTCCATTCCCAAGCCTGGTGGAAGTGGAGGTCTGTGCAGCGCGGGGCGGGGGCGCAGGGGGTGTGCCTGCCGCGAAAAGGAGCTTCTCGGATGCTTTGCATCAGAGAACATTCCAGATGCCGCCCTCCCTCCTGCCGACTCCGCAGGTGCCCCCGGCTGCTGCTCCCTGCTGACAGCTAAGCCCAAGGACGCGGGACACAAGCTCTGCCTGGGGGACCGGAACTCCTTCCACAGGTACAGGTATCGCCACTGTGCCAGCCGCATCCTTCCTGGAACTGTACCTCGTCCCATCCTTCCCACCCAGTCTGCTGGCCTCCCCCCTCTTTCACAGGGTGTGAGCTCCCTGTGCCCTGTGCCCTCCCTAACAGTAGGGCCAGCTTGCTTGGCTCAGTTATCTGTGTCGGTTCAGGTCCTTCACGAAGCAGATGCTAAGATGGGACCAGGCCTGAGATCAATGTGCCGGGGTCGGGGGTGGGGGAACCCCACACGCAGAAGAAAGGGGAGGGAACCAGAGGGGGTGATTGAAGGGTGGCTTGACCTATGCCACCCCGCAAAAGATATGTCCATGTCCCAGAACCCGAGTCTTTGCAGATGTAATTGCGTTGCGGATCTTGAGATGACACCATGCTATGTTAGCCAGGTGGTCCCTAAATCCAAGTGCCCTTATAGGAGAAAAGGTAGAGGGGGACTTAGGAGAGAGAAGGGGAGATGGCCACGTGACGATGGGGCAGAGACTGGGTGACGCAGCCCCAAACCAAGGAACCCCTGCAGCATCAGAAGCTGGAAGGGGCCGGGGGAGGGTCTCCCCTGCAGCCTCTGGAGGGAGCGCCGCTCTGCCAACACCTTGACTGGGGCCTCTGGCCTCCGGAACTGTGAGATGATCCATTTCTGTTGCTTTAGGCCACCAACTTTGTGGTCATCTGTTACAGAAGTCCTAGGAAATGAGCACAAGTGTGCAGAGGCTTCAGGCCACAGTGCAGGTCAGACCATACGAAGAAGGGGGGAAGGGAGCGCCCCAGGCTGAACAGCAGAGCTAGAAAGCCTTTGCTAAGCCCTGGGGAGTCCTCGCACCCATTAGAGGGGGCTCCCCTTCACAAGCGTTCCAACCGGTGAGCCAACACACACAGTACGAGCGCAGCAGGCTAGGCTTGGAAGAAAGCAGGCAGCTGTGCTGCAGTCATATTCAGGCCACACACAGGCAAGGAAGCCTCTGTCGTTTAGGGGTGTCCACAGAAGCGGTACAGCTGTCAAAAGAACAAGATACTAATGATCACAGAAGTCACGTTAGCGCTCACCTTGGGGAGCGAGGGGCACTGCCATGAGGAAGGGAACACGGGGCCCCTGGGAACGGGCAGAGTTCTGTTTCTCAAACCACGTGGGCCCAAAATTATCCAAAGTTCTGGGTAAACAAAAATTGAACCTACATATGGCCAAAAAACTTGAGAAAAGAAGTCCAACCTCACTAGTATGCTGAGAAATGCAAGTTAAACCAAGAGGAACGATTTTTCACTTATCAATTTGGAAAAGACATGAAAGAATAACAGTACCCAGTTCAGGCTCATGATGGGAGGAAATGGATAAGTTTATACCTTCAATTTGGGGGGTCAGTATACACCCCGACAGTTGTTCTAGGCAAACTTGTGGCAAAACTTAAAAAAAATGTATCCTTTTGGCTAAAAGACCACAACTTTTAAATGTATTGTAAGGTAATAATGTTATTAATATTTTAATTTTTTAATTATTTTAATTATTATTTATATATTTTTATAGAAGTATAATCGATTTACAATGTTATATTAGTTTCAGGTATACAGCAAAGTGATTCAGTTATACATTTTTTTTTCAGCTTTTCCATTATAAGTTATTACAAGGTATTGAATATAGTTCCCTGTACTATACAGTAGGCCCTTGCTGTTTATCTGTTTTATATATAATAGTGTGTATCTGTTAATCCCAAACTCCTAATTTCTCCATCCTTCCCCTCTTTCCCTTTTGGTAAGCCTAAGTTTGTTTTCTATGTCTATGAGTCTATTTCTGTTTTGTAAAAATATTCATTTGTATCTTTTTTTAGATTCCACATATAAGTAATATCATATGATATTTGTCTTTCTCCGTCTGACTTACTTCACTTGGTATGAGAATCTCTAGGTCCATCCATGTTGCTGCAAATGTCATTATTTCATTCTTTTTGATGGCTGAATAATATTCCATTGTATATATGTACCACATCTTCTTTATCCATTCCCCTGTTGATGGACATTGAATTTGCTTCCATGTCCTGGCTATTGTAAACTGTGCTATTATGAACATTGGGGTGCATGTATCTTTTTGAATTATGGTTTTCTCCAGGTGTATGCCCAGGAGTGGGATTGCTGGGTCATATGGTAATTCTATTTTTAGTTTTTTAAGGAACCTCCATACTGTTCTCCATAGTGGCTGTATCAATTTACATTCCCACCAACAGTGTAGGAGGGTTGCCTTTTCTCCATACCCTCTGCAGCATTTACTGTTTGTAGATTTTTTGATGATGGCCATTCTGACAGGTGTGAGGTGGTACCTCATTGTAGTTCCGATTTGCATTTCTCTAATAACTAGTGATGTTGAGCATCTTTTTATGTGCCTTTTGGCCATCGGTATGTCTTCTTTGGCGAAATATCTACTTAGGTCTTCTGCCCATTTTTTGATTGAGTTGTTTATTTTTTTGCTATTGAGCTGTTTGTATATTTTGGAGATTAATACCTTGTCAGTTGCTTCATTTGCAAATATTTTCTCCCATTCTGAGGGTAGTCTTTTTGTTTTGTTCATGGTTTCCTTTGCTGTGCAGAAGCTTTTAAGTTTAATTAGGTCCCATTTGTTTATTTATTATTTTTAATAGTTATTTTAAGAGAATAATCAGAGAAATGTATCAATTCATAAGTACCTGTATAATAATAAATATATTATTACACATCCATATGATGGAATACTATTTAATCATGACAAATCATGATGTACAAATTGACTTATTAATTCACAAGGAAAGATCCACAGTAGGTTAAGCAAAAAGAAACAGGTCTGAAAGCAATACTTAAAGTAAGATGGTGTTTTTGTAAAAATACATGTGTGTGTACACACATGTGCTCATATATAACACTGAAAAAGTCTAAAAGAACAGAAAATAAGCCTAGCTATCTCATGGTGAGATTATCGTGATTTTTTTTTATACTTGTCTATATATTACAATTTTCTTAAAACTGACAAATAGTATACTTATAACAATGAAAAAAGTAAAATATTGGAAATATTCTGATATGCCTAGACCTGGCCTCACATGAGCCAAAGTAAGTCCTCGATTGGATTGAGGATTTCCTTTATTGGAGGAACACTGGCAGTGCTACTGTGTCCATAGTTTTAGATGAATATTATTTCTCTTTTCCTGAAAGTTCTCAATATTCCTATCTACCACTTCAAAACACTGGAGAGGGGCTTAAGTAATTTTCATTTTTACACGTTATCATAAGAAAGACGATTAGAAAGTTCTAGAAACTAAAAATTCTTGCAGAAAGGGCTCACATCAGTATTCAAAAACTGAGCATTTCTGGTCCAGTGGCGGGAGAGAGTTGAATAAATATGACATGACAGTACAGCAGGATGCGTTGGGGCTTACAGGAGGGCTCCTCAGAAGGTGTCCCATCTAGTCCTCTGGGCCTTGCCGTCCCCCAGCTCCTCAGGGATTCCTGGGGACACTCAAGGAGCTGAGGCCTCCTCAAGGAAGAGCGTGTCTTGAGGCACCTTCTGATACAGGTCTGCAGACAGAGAAACGAAGAGGACACCACTGCCAAATAAGCCTCATTCCTCTGACGCTGCATCAGCAGGGAATACACATCATCATCTGAGTAACTTCCCCTGCCACGGGGTTCGGAAGGATATCCCTGGATGCGGTGCAGACGGTGGAGGATTAAACCCCATCTGGCACCTGATACAGAGAAGTTGTTGGATGCCCTGCAGTGTAGACAAATATGCTCTCGATCTGTCGGCCAGGGAACAAGTCCAGGGAAAGTAACAACTCTTGATTTGGAAAGTCATCTTTCTTCTTGTCACATACACACACTATATTCTGTAAAATGGATGTATTGCAATCTATGCTTATTCATGAGGATTTCTCTAATTACTGCAAAATCCCAGATGTAAATCTTACTGCTGCCTGGGTGATTATATTAAAAAGCTTCCACGCTCTTTGTGCAGTTTCTCACATTGACATTAGCGGTTCATTAATATTAAAGAGACCTGCAACACCGTGAATATTAGCTAGTCACACCGAAGACTATCTTTGGAATCTGTCAAGCTTAGACCTGGCTTCTATTTTTATAGCTTGATGTGCACAACTGGCTGATCTATTTTTAAAACTATCTATCAATCCCACTTTGATGAGGAGAAAATTGTCTGCTTTATGATACATGCTTTAACCAAGGTAAATATCACCAGAGATTAATATAATTTGAATTGCTATTTTTGAGCAATAAAACACGGGAAATACGTATTCTGTTCAGTTCTCTAGGCTCTCGGACCAACTTTTGTAAAGCTAAAGCGGTATGACCCTGAAGAGTTTGTGTAACATGAAAGCACAAACAACGCCCACCATGCATCGGGTGCCATGTAGCCCCCCGGCTCTCCCTTTCGGGGGGCAGGGGTGCAGGTACATTTCACATGAGCCTGAATATTCCTCTGCACATGGAGTTATACCATTTGGTCACGTCCAGGGACCATTCAGAAGTGAAGAGCAGAACGTCAAAGTCTGGATGCAGAGAATACTTTTGTATTGATTTCATCCTCTGGTCACTGCACATGCAGAGAAAGGATATCAAAGATTCCTTAGATCGATGCAGTATTTACTACGTGAGTGATCCTTGCCCTCATGTTCAATAAGAAATCAACCGTTACCACACGCCTGCTTCATAAAAGGTGCCCTGCTGGACCCTGTGGGAAAATCAAAAAAGCCAAGAGAGAACCTTCTCTCAGGTCCCTACAGCCTGCTTGGGAGACAAGAGATGCTGGGACCCCATCAGCAAAAGGAGGCCTGGGTGGTGTCTGTAGACACCAGGGCAGATTCTGTAAGGGAAACCTTTCAAGAGCTGTTTATTTGATACTAGGCAAAAAAGTCCAAACGTTGGTGTTATCTCACACTGGTTAATTCTCCCTGTTCCTTCATTTCCTTACCTTCCAGAAAACAATTCCTCTGTGTTATACAGTCAAAAAGTCAAAGAGCCAGGACTCAGATCCTCACTGGAAATTCAGAATTCTTTCATTGTTTGGAAAAGCAGGGATTTCAAAAGAAGCATGCTACCTGCAGAAGTGAGTGCATTTTTTTACCCTTATTTTTTTTATATAACAGGGGGGATTATAAAAGAATTTCATCCTCCATAAAAAGTCAAGGTTAAGTAGTGATTGATAAAGGATGAAGTTCAGCACCAGAGCAATAACAAAGTCTGTGAAAAAAAAAGCAGGTTTATGGTGTTTCTTTTAAACTTTTACCCTAATGTGCTTCTCTGTTTAACTCCTGTAGTTCATGTTTAAGATTAATCCTTACCATTATTTTAAGGTCTTTATTTAATTAAAAAAAAAAAGAATCCATGAGTTTAGAAAGATTTGTCTCTCTAATTTCTGATATTTTGAGAAGGCTGAATTAGCTGGTGTCACAGCCTTGGTCTTCTAGAAGGCAGAGCCTGAGGTGAGGATTAAGTTGCTAAGGATTTATTTGAGAAGTGCGAGCCCAGGGCGGTGAGTAAAAGGGTAAAGGAAGAAGTAGAATGTGATGGAAAGTGGTCCGCCTCACTGGCTGTGGCTTCAAAACTGGCTTCGGAGAAACCAAGAGACACTCAGCAGATGTGCTCACTCAGCACATGGAACTTCTCCAGAACACCGGGAGGAGGAAGTGCCCCAAGAGGTGTCCACATGCCAGACAGCGGAGCGGGAATTTTCACTCTACCCCCTCCCATCTCCCTTTTCCCTTTGAGCAAGTTTCTCCCCCCATTGGAAGCTAACTCCCCTCAACTTTGGGGTTGCATTCCATCAGCCCCTCAGTGGGTACTCAGATCCTGAGCAGCCCCAGAGGCAGTGCCAGCCCCACTCCCTGCAATGATGTTTCATCCAAGTCCAAAAGTGGGCCCAACCAGTGCAGGAGGGAAGGAGGAAGCATTGAGAAAACTGGAGAAAGTGTGCAAGATTTGTGCCCAAGGCAGATGGTTTACACAGCGTAACTTTAATCTCTCATAGCATCTCTCATAATATTTAACGTAATATCTTTTAAACAGTAAGTGCTCGATAGCTATTGATTCAGTGAATTAAAAAGGGGTATAAGGCACCTCTGGGTCTACTGGTGGCAATCACCAAAGTTTCAGGTTCAGAGTCTGTAGCAGGCAGAATAGCAGCCCCCAAAGATGTCCTTGTCCTAATCTCTAGAACCTATGACTATGTTACCTTACATGGCAAAAGGGACTTTGCCAATATGATTCAGTTTGAGATGGGGAGGTTGGCCTGGATTATCCAGGTAAGGTCAAGCTAACCACACGAGTCCTTAAAAGTGGAAAGGGGAGGAAGAAGGCAGGTCAGAGTGATACGATGTGAAGACTCAACCTGCTGTTGCTGCTCTGAGGGTAGAGGGAGGGGCCACCATCAAGGAATGGAGGCGGCACCTAGACGAAGGGAAAGGCAAGACACAGATCCCACCCAGAGCGTCCGAAGAGGAACCCAGCCCTGCCGACATCTTGACTTTAGTCCAGCAACACCCACGGCAGACTTCTGACCTACAGAACTGTAAGATAACAAAACCGTGTTATTTAAGCTGCTGAGTTCATGCTAATTTGTTACAGCACCAATAAAACACTAATACGGCGTCTGGGGAAAAAATCAGGCTCTTTATTCAAGGCTGTTCTGTCCTTCCATCACAAGCCTTAGTTCATTCTCACCATAGGATCACTTGTCTCAGGAAATATGACTTAAATGGGTATGTTTTTATATGACTTAGGTTTTATAACCTTTATAATTAGTTAGAAAAGTAACATGCTATAATGTTTAATGATGCAAATTAAAAACCATGTTCATTAGTAGAAGGTAAACTTCTGAGATGGTGAAAGAGCCCTTTACAAGAACCGGAAGAAAAAGGAAATGTGCAGATAGTATCACTGTTGGTCAGATATTTATATCGAAGAAAGGATACTTACGGGGGTGGGGGGGACAGAGCAAGGAGGTAATTTGGTACAATGTAGATTTGACCCAATGTAAGGCAGAATTTTCTAAAAACTGAGCTGCGCATATAGGAAACAAACTTGGGAGATGGCACTCGTTCAAACACAACTGATAAACATTAGAGAGATATGGTCAAGGAAATTCAAGCTTCCAATGGGTTATTGGGCTGGATGACCTTTATCATTCTTCCAACCTTGAAATCCTGTGATTAATCTAGGAAATAATTTTATTGACTTTATTTATATTCATGACATAAAAAAGAGAAAGAAAAATAGAACCTAGATACCACAAATATGTCTACAGGTAAATGCAAAAGGAAAGAATCAAAAGAAAAGTCAAGCTGAGATAAGAGGAAAAAATAAAACTCCAAAATGAAATGTCTATTATACCAGCCATATCTGGAAAATTATATTAAGATTGATTCCTGTGAGGTATCTCTCTAAAAGAAAAACAAAAAATGTGCTGTGTTCTTGGGATTACTGAGACATAGTTAAAATAAGGAAATGGTAGCAGGGAGGATTCAAAATATCAAAGAGCTACGTATGTTAGAAAGACATAAACATGATAAAGAAGAGATGGGTGACATTAATGATGATGGATGACATAATATTTTATAAGAGAAATGGTGATATTAGAGCTCTGGTTGACAAAAGGAAATGGTTTTGGCAGAATCTGCAATACGGACAAAAATAGTAGAAAGCTAATCCTTAGATATGATGACATGGTGAGAAATACATTTTAGGCTAGGTTTACTGAAAATTATGAAAGATGGAAATGACAAGACCATTGATCACAAGAGCTCTTAATTGACCAGAAATTGTTTAGAGGCTATGCTATAGGAAAAAATTAAGGAAAATCTGTTCCCTAAGTGTGCTGAAATGTGTTTACAGCCTTACATAAATTATTGAGCAGTCAGCATCCTGAAAGCACACTCACACTGTCGTCCTTGGAAATGAATCAAACACGTAATGAGGAGGAAGACTGGAGCAGAGATGCTGTAAAAGGATTCCAGCCTGTCGACACTCACAGTCTAATGGGCTTCCTGGGATTAAGATGTGGCTCAAAGCTTGGCATCACTAACCTCTTTATGTCTCATCTTTCTGTGCAGTAAAGGGTCTGACTAAGCAGGCTCTGTGTTTCTTACAGCACAGAGTCGAAGGGGATGCTTGTTGGTAATGGCCGTATAATATTCCATTGGTCGCAATCTAATTTGTTAAACTTAAACCTCACTGTGATCACTTATGCTCGTCTTTAAACTTCCACTTAGAATAAATTGAAACATCCCTCTTTCTTACACATTCAAGCTGACTTATTCCTTGGCCTAATGTCATATTTCACAGATTACGATGAGGATCCTATCTTGTAACCGTACTCCAAACTAGCCTGGAGTTGTTTTCCATCTCAGTTACTCACTCCATCACCCACCCCTGGTTACATTAGTTTCTGGACCACAGGTAAACCTTCGAACCTGTGTTAGTTCTCCGTTGCTGTGTAACTGGAGTAACAGAGGGGGCTGCGATTGGGTGAGAGTGGAACAGGGAAGAACAAATCTGACTCCTTATTGCATCTGTTTCTTTTACTTTAACCTTTGTGTTCTAGCGCTTTTGCTACACGTTAATCACTAAGGGGATGTGCCTATAAGCTTAAATTATACATAATGGCCCATTTCCAGAAACCCCACCTGCCATGCCTGAGTGTTAAGCTAAAATACCTTTGTTTAGCTCACAGGAAACATCCAGATCAGGACCACCTGTGAATGGTTGCAGGAAAGAAGAAATTAACACATCCCCTCCGGAATCTGGCCGGAACCAGGAAATATTTGCAAAAACGTATCGCCTTTTTTACTTTGCCTCCTCACCTCTCCTTATTTGTTCTATAAAAGAAACTAGCATCCAAACCCAGGTAAGATGGTTCTTTGGGACACGAGTCCACCGTCTTCTCGGTCTGCTGGCTTTCCAAATAAAGTCGCTATTCCTTATCCCAACACCTCATCTCTCGATTTATCGGCCTGTCGTGTGGCAAGCGGTATGAGCTTGGACTCGGTAACAAGAGGAAGAGGGAAGGGCAGGTTCCTTGAAAGTCTATACAACAGCAGTCCCCAACCGTTTGGGCACCAGGGACCGGTTTCGTGGAAGACAATTTTTCCACAGAGGTGGGGGGAGGGAGGAATGGTTCAGGCAGTAATCCCAGTGATGGTTCCGGTGGTAATGCAAGCGATGGGCAGCGATGGGCAACAGCAGGTGAAGCTTCACTCGCTCACCTGCCGCTCACCTCCTGCTGTGCAGCCCGGTTCCTAACAGGGGGTTGGGGACCCCTGCTGTATAGGAATAACTGCAGAGTCCAGACTCCCAGCCTGAGCCCCACCTTCCAATTCTCACCCCAACTCTGGCACTAAGAGCACCATGGGGGTGTTTTACCCCTAGGCAGACGGAGGGCTCCTTCCTAAAGAAATTGAATTAACCATCTGGAGAGCTTAAGGCTTCAGGTGTGCACACTGGCGTTTCTGCACACAGGAACCCTCTGAGGTGAGTTCCCTTCTTATCCCCATATTACAGGTGGGGAGACTGAGGAGACGGAGTCAGCTAAGTCACTTGGCCAAAATCACATGGCGAGTCAGGGGCAGAGACAGGATTTGAAGACAGGCAGGGAAGGACAGACAAGGGGAAACCCAGTGTGACGAGTCGGGAGATGCCAATTTGCTCTCATTTTCCCTTGTCAATTGTCCTTTTCAGTCTCCCCGGGCGCCCTCCCCCTCTGCTCTGACACACGCGTTCGGCTATAACCAAAGGTCCTGTGCCGTGTGGGGAAATTATTCAATCCTTAATATGTCTCACTTTGGAACCCAAATCTTTTCTCCTTGTTCAACACTTGACAGATTTCCTTCCTATTAAACTACCATCTTCTTTACTTGCTTTCAGTTGCTTGATGCCTATTTATTTAACTTATCCCTGTAAGATTAGTAATGCTTGACAATACCTCGTCACATGGCATCTTAGCTACTAATTGTCAGGAGGATGTCACTCCCGGGGAACACTGCAGTCGGCCAGATGAAGGGAAATGCATGCACACAAGTTTGGGGAAGGGAGCTATTGCATCCTTAGAACGTGAGTTTCCTTTTCCTTCAATCGTTTTTTTTTTTTTTCTTCCCCCAAACTAATACTTTGCATCGTTAAGAGGCTTTGATTAAAGGTTTATAGATCCTGAGTTGCCTGTGGTCAGTTCAGCAGATTTTATGGCAAATGTAATTCATATTCTTTTTCTCTTGCTAGTCAGGAATTAAGAGAAATCAAGTAAACAGACTCTTTGAAAGAACTGTTTGACATAAAATAGCACTTCACATGCAATGCAAATGAATAATTAAAATTTTCTAAGAGCAGATCCCGCTGTTAAAAGATATGAGACTAAGAAAAATAAGAGATGTTGGTAATATCTGTTGAAGAGAAAACTGCCTACATTGAAAAAAATGTGCTTGCAAAGATAACTTATGGAAGGAGTACAAGTAAAAATCACAAGTATTCCTTACTTAAATACACTGATTTTAAATTCAGAAACAAGCATGGAATCATAAATATATATGTATTGTAAAGACATCTCCAGCAAAAGCATTTCAGCATAAGGAATGTCATTTTCCATCAAGCTTTGAAGAAGTGAATCTATTCTCTTCCTAACTGCTATGCAGAGAGAGAAAGCTGTATTCTACAGGGGAAGCAGGTGTGGCCTGGATTGGGACACGTGAGTCTGTTTCTGAGGTCTGTCACGTGTGATCTGGAAAGCACAGAGTTAAGAGTTAGGGAAACTTGGGTTCTGGTTGTATGTGAGTCACTAATACAGAGAAACTTCAACGGTTTAAAATTTATGGGTCTCAGTCTCTTCATCTGTAAAAGGAGACCATTTTATTTTTAATTTTATTGAAGTAGAGTTCATTTACAGTGTCGTGTCAGTTTCAGGTATACAGCAAAGTGATTCAGTTATATATATATTATATATATATGTATATACACACACATATATATGTATGCTTTTTCAGACTCTTTTCCCTTATAGGTTATTACAAAATATTGAGTAGAGTTCCCTGTGCTATACAGTAGGTCCTTGTTGATTAGCTATTTTACATATAGTAGTGCATATGATCATCCCAAACTCCTAATTGATCCCTCCGCCCACTATCCCCTTTGGTAACCATAAGTTTGCTCTCTATGTCTGTGGATCTCTTTCTGTTTTGTAGATAAGTTCATCTGTATCTGTTTTGGGTTTTTCTAGATGATCCATGAGGCCCATTCCAGCTACAAATCTGATGATCAGATCAGATCAGGGTTCCACCCTTATGACCTCATTTGACCTAGTTACCTACCTGTCTGCAAATCCAGCCACACTGGGGGATTAGGGCTTCAACATATGAATTGGGGTGGGGGGAACACCTTTGGTCCATAACAGATGGATAACTGATAGATCCACCCACCGCTCTCCCACCTGGCCAACCCCAACCTCCATTCTAGCCTCGGCTTAGCCTTCACTCACTAGTGACACCCTCCTTGACCACCATCCCCCCGGCCCCCCGCAGCCCACCCCACTGTACCTCTACCTGCTTCCTGCGTGGATTACCCACACGGCATTGTATGTATGCTGTTGGTGACTGGGTCTGTGTCCCCTGAGGGAAGAGATGCTCACTTGTTATTCAGGCCCCATCCCCGGCCCAGGCTAAGTACCCGCTGAACTTCCATGATCACATGGATGAAAAGACATGGGTCTTAGAATCAGACAAACCTGTGTGCCATCACTTTGCCACTATTTCTTAGCTGGGTGACCTTGAGCTAGTTTTGTTTTGGGGATAATCTGAATCTCAGATCCTCATCTATGAAGTGTGTAACTTTCAGGGTTGCCGAGAGGATTGAGAAAAGTGTACCTAAAAGTGCCAGCACTGGACCTGGTGTAGCTGAAGAGCTACTTTCCCTTCTCCATTAAATCTGAGATTGAATTAATCAACAAATAGATATTGAATACACCCCCCCCCCCAAAAAAGTACAAAGATTAGCTCTTCTTCAGATTTATGAAAAATAAACAGGATGTATTCTCACCAGCTGCGAATAATCTAGAAGTAGACATAACTTCACATTTGACACCTTCAAGAACTGTGCTAGTTTTTCTGCCTGAAGAAATAACTGCTTTACACGCAGCAAGGAGGAACTTTCTGGTAGTTAAAAGTGCTCTAAAGAATCATTATTTGTTGCCACCAGTTAACTCAACCAACTGAGGCACAGCCCGAAGGAGTCTTTTAATGGAGTGACTCAAAAGTCCCAAGCAGCATTTTTAAATGCTTGTAAAAATGAGCATCCCACAGCGATGGAGTTTTAAACACTTAAGGGTAAACGAGTGTGCAGGGCACAAAATGAAGTAGGGATCTGGCAGCTGTCCAGCCCGGGAAGTTCTCTGCTGCAGAGGTAACCCCTGACCTAGGAGAAGCAGCCTTCCTAATGGAGAGCCCTGTGCTTCACCACTGCCCCCCAACCCGGTGCCGACAGAGCCCCCTGCTACAGATACAGAAGCTCTCAGGTAACTCAGACGGCAAGTGGATGTTTGGGAAGAATCCACAGGAAGCCCATGGAACCAGGATCAAGCCAGGAACAAAGCAGGGAAAGGCACAGCCTAGACCTACCACCAACACCTCCCTAGACAGCCACCCCTGAACCCTGGCCACTGGCCCCTGGCCCCACTGGACTCCAGGCTCGGCCTCAACCCCTTTCTCAATTAATGTCTAACAGCCTTCTCAGGGCTCTCCATCAGGAGTCGGCAGTGCTTTCAGGAAGCAGCTGGTGATTCTCTTCAGCAAAATCTACTTGCTGCCTGGGGTTCTGGCTCCTACAGATAAAGAGAGGAGATATTTTCCCTTTCCGTGGGGAAAGGGCCCACGTTTCCCATCTGTTTCAGGAGTACCGCCGAATTTAAAGGATATTTGGCCTCTGTGTAGCCAAATGGCAACTCTCCGTTGCAGGACCTATTACTCTACCTGTTTCACAGTGAAGGAGACTTGCCCCAAGGCCACAGGGAACGGAGGAATGGCGCTCACGTCTCCACTGTGCACCTCCCACTGCACTCGCTGGCTAGCCAAGTTTGATTTTCTTAACTGATTAAATTTATCAGCTTCCTGCCAAGCCTTTTTTGTTGTTCTATAAGGACGTTGCTTGGGATTTATAATTGTTCCAGTGTTCCCAGCCACTTAACTGCTTTCCTTTTCCCTTTTTTTTTTTTTTAATTAATTAATTTATTTATTTATTTTTAGCTGTGTTGGATCTTCGTTTCTGTGCGAGGGCTTTCTCTAGTTGCGGCAAGTGGGGGGCCACTCTTCATCGCTGGTTGGTTGATGGTGAGGTAACCAGGCAGTGTCATAAGGCTTAACGTCATCAGTCCTCAGGCTCCAGTAGGTCTTGGGGCTACGCGCTCATGGTCATCAGGTAGTTAACTTCTTCCATTGGTGGGTGTTTAGCATCTGTAACACAGCTCAGGAATGTGTACCAGACACCATCATCTGGGTACTTCAGGGAAGGGCTAGAGCCGAGGATATGGGGGAGGGGTCCATCCCGGGAAGGCCCCATAGGGTCCTGGTCCATTACAAAGTTACATGAAAATACACAGCTGACGTCAGCCTGACTCACTCAGAAGCAACTGCGCTTTGTGTCCGGATGCTTTATTATGGAACTAAGTGAAACCATGGGTCTCACCCTATCAAGGTCAAAGAGCATTTAAATGGATGGCTGTATGCGTGACTCATCACAGAAATCTGGGATCAATTCTGGAAGTTAGTCAATCCTGAAATTTTATTTACTACCCGACACAGATGTTTACGTTCACTTTCAGATTTCATAGTCAGCTGGAAAATGTGTGTAACTCCCTCCCCAGATAACCATCTCCAGGTGTGATCTTTCACGCCAAGAGTTTGCAGCAGTTTGGTGTCTGCTGTAGATCTTGGCACTGGATGGGGAACTAAAGTTTTGGGAGAACCCTGCTGTGAAAAGTAACATAGGCTGGCTCACTCAAACCCATTTCAACCTTAGTTCCTTTTCTTCCTTGACTATTGCTGCTCAAAAATTCAAATTCAACTTTTCTGATTGCCTGACCACTAAAAAGCTCAGGCTGTGACACAGTTCAAGTCAAAGAAGTAAAAGCAGATTTCCAGGAGTGTCTGAGCAAGTCTCTGATTCCCTGATGCAGGCACCACCCCTGCCTCCTTCCCCTGTTTCTTCTTACCTGGATTATGGATGTGTTGACAGGAGCTGCAGCAACCACTGAGGGACCATGAAGCAGGAAATGAAGAGAATTGCAAAGAAGTGGACTCAGATATAACTTGAGCCTCCAAACCACTCTGGACTTGCTGCATGAAGCAAAAAATAATAATAGTAAACAAACCTACATGTCTTTAAGGCTCTATTAGTCTGGCTATATCTTATGAACAACTAAAAACAATCCCTCTCTTTTAAATCTGATAAATGAGAAGTTATTAATCTCCCCTGGAGGACACACAGTCACCTTGGAGGGTGAGATTAAGTGTTGTCCTATGATGGCATAACAATATGATGGTTTCTGCCTACACCAATAGTATGGATTTAGAGGCCATTGATCCCCAAAAGCAAAACGTCATCTAAACCTAGCATACTAATTGGAAATACTACCTTTAATTAAGGTCCTACTCTCAATCAGACTTATTCTGAAAACTGGCCCAAAGCCATCAAAATCTGCTAACTGAGCAAAATAATTTATTGTAAAATCATGATTCATCATTTAAACTCACTTTTTAATCCTGAAAAGACCTTTGGCATATAAAATTAAATATACCCTATTGTTTTCTTTGATCCTTTTCCTGAACAAAACACTTCAATAGTTTCTTGGCATTCAAGGAATAAAATCCAGCTCCTTGCCATGGCCTAACTAACTACCCTCTCTGACCTTACTGAATGTCTTCACCCAGCCATGCTACCTCCCAGCCCCATCACCCTTTCTGCCCCTAAGTCTGCGAGGCAGACCCGAACCTCCCTGGGATTTTGTCTCTTCCCCACTCTATTAAATATAAGTCTCTAGGACAGGGACTTTGCCTGTGTCCTTGAAAACATAAACTACAGGTCAGAAAACAAATTGTTCAATGGGCTATTTCATTCCTCAGCCAGGTGTTTCTCAGCAAGTCGACGACATCTCAGACTACCTGTTTGTTAGATCATGTATGAAACTAACGAAGAATGATAACAGCCGTTGACGATGCAGCTCTTACGATGTGCCGGGCAGTGTTAGTGCTTTATATGTATTAACTTAATCTCCACAACAGTTCTGTGAGGTAGGAACTATCACTGTAATCCCATTTTACACATGAGAAAAGCAGCAGATGGCTAACGTCACATGGCTGATGGGTGGCAGAGTCGGGACTGACCCCCAAGCCCCTCAGCTGCAGGGTCCTTCCACACAAACACATCCCTGCTCTACTTTGCCCTCCCAATAACGACTCCCTTGCACTGATGCAGAGGTTGCCTGGTTAAGAAATTCTTTCAGACGTGTTATACTAGACTTGCCAGGGATGGTATCAATAGCCTTGTTCTACAGATGAGAAATTTAAGGTGCAGAAAGGTGAAGTGATTTACTTAGGATCATAACATCACTTGGTAGAAGTGGCCCAGGGGTTCCAATTCCTGGCCCTGCCTTCTTTCCTCGGCACCATGCTGCCCGTGGGCCTAACACAAACCTACATGATGTGTTATCCCCCATAGGAGTCCCTGTGAAGAATCCATTTCCAGTGGATGTTTGATTTCTCTCAACATTTACCTTTGCTTGTGTGTGGACCTTGAAAAGAATCTTTTAGATGCAATCCTGTCACTACATGCTTATATGCTGATATCACCCCAGACATAATCATTTTCATAATGAATATGAAAGCAATTGGAAGCTATGAGACATTTTACAAGCATGAATATATTGGAAGCCACTGACTTCACATCAGTAATTATTCTGATGACTAGAGATTAGAGAGCAGCATGCTGAGAGGTTTACCACAGTGTGAGTGATCCCATGTGTACAGAGCTCTCACAAACCCCTTGTTAAAGTCTGAATACCTCCCAAGTACCTTCTCATTTGTTTTATTGTTTTATGACTCTCATAATTAAACACATACTTGAGCTCAAATATTTTTAAAATATTAAGTTGCATGTGTATTTAAAGCTAGGATCTCTTAAAGTTGTTTTAGGTGGAAACAAATGTAAATGTTCTCTAGGGAATGGTAACATCATCCGAAGTGTCAGATTTTTCTACAGTTTTGCTAATACAATGCCTAGCACTCAATCAAAAATAACTAGACAGTACATATGTTCACCAAAATATGTCCACCAAGGATATTCTTAGCTACACTGCTGGCTAAAACCTCAAACTGAAAACTATAAATAATATTCAGTAGAATGCTAAATAACTTGTGGCATAAACACAATAGAATGCTAAATAGCAGTGGGAGTGAACAAGCTGCCGCTACTACATGAAATAGTATAGATGAAGCTCACAAACACAATGTTAAATGAAAAAATCAAAACACAAAAAAATGCATAAAATTCATATAAAGTCCAAAAATCAGGCAAAAACTCTCCTATGCCATGACATAACAGGGTAATTGTTCTCCTTGGGTGGGTGGAGGAGAAGAGAAGGAAAAGATAATTTCTAGAAAGTTTCAAACAGGACTTCTAGAGTGTTGGTAATGATGTGTTTTTCGATTTAGGTGAAAGTTACATAAATGTGCTTAGTTTGTGGAAATTTATCATGCTATATGCTTATATGTGCACTTTTCTGTTTGAATAGCATACGTTAATAAAATTTTTTTAAATAACAAGGTATACAAGGGTATAAGTAAGTAAAATGTGACTAAAACCCTGCCCCCAAAAAAGAACAATATTTACACCCACAGAGGCTCATATATATATATAACAAATATTTTGTTATCAGACATAGACTTTTAAATAACTAGGATTTTATGTTAAAGGAGATAAAGGATAATTTTTGTGGAGTTCTGAAAACTATACAAAAAAGAACAAAATGAGAATTCTAGCCTAAAAAATACAAAAACCAAAACAAAGTATTCCATTAATGTATTTAGCAAAAGATTATACACAGTTGTAGGAGGAATTAGTGAACTGGTAAATAAGTAAGAAGAAATTATTCAGCATGAACTATGGAAACTCAAAAAAAATGAAAAATACATAAGAGAGGGCAGAGACATAAGGGATACAGTGAGACGTTCTAACATAGGTGTAAATTGAGTCCCATTAGGAGAGAAGACAGAGAGTGGGTTAAAAACGGTATTTGAGGAGGTGATGACTAAAAGATTGCTCTAAAAATGATTAAAAACATCAAGCCCAAAACTCAAGAATTCCTACAAATCCCAAACAGCATAAACAAAAAAATTGTTCAACACACCACATTAAAACTGCCAAAGACAAAGAGAAAACTCCTAAAAGCAGCCAGAGGAGAAAAGACTGATTAGCTTCAAAAAAAAAAAAAAACCGCAATTAGACTGACAGTTTAGTTCTTAACATAAGCCCTGGCAATAGAAGCTAGAAGTAAATGAAATAATGCATTTAAGTGCTAAGAGGCAATAACTGCTAACCTATAATTCTATATACCATACGAATAGCTTTCACAAATGAATGTAACGTTAAAATATGTTCAGATAAAGAAAACGGGAAAATTTGTCATCAGCTGACCTGCACTAGATAAAATACCAAAAGACATTCTTCAGGCCCAGTGAAGAAATTCCCAATGAAAGTCAGGGATATAAGAAGGAATGAAAAGCAACACGTGGCCTCAGAGAGCTCTGCTGGGGTAGGACTTGTCTCCCCTTCTTTGTTATCAACTCTGTTCTCGCGAGAGAGGGGGCAGACGGTGATCAAACTCCCCTTTCTCATCCTCTGTGTCGCGCTGCTGTGGACAGTCAGGAAAGCCTCCCTCACATGGTCAAATGTGTGTCCAAGGAAACGTCTGAGTCTCTAGAACTGTCCAAGGCAGCTCCAGGTCAGACTCCAAATAAAAGTAATTTCCACAGGGGGCAAGTCAGTACCTCTGAAATGCAGCCCCATTTATTGGACAGGACATGAGCGACAACACCCTCTACCTCTGAGCAGTGTTCATCACATACCAGCCGCGGAGTCACTGGGGAGGAGACTTGGCTGAAGCTCCTGCTGACGCCCGAGAGGCCGTCATGCCAGATGCCAACACCTCCCTGAAGACGCTGGTTTTCTCGAGCACACCTGACTGGACCTGCGCCTTCAGTCTACAGCCCAGCACCCAGTCGCAGCTGGTGTTCTTTGAATTCCCCACGTTCCTTCAAGTATTCCTTTTCCTCCTGGTTCAGCATTTCAGGTTTTATCTGAGTCTCTCAAAACCGCCTGTCACTTTTTGACGGTTTATTTCCACTGCCTTGAGTTCCTAAATAAGCCTCTCTCTCCACTACATCCACAGATGCTACTTTCCACCCCCTCACCCCCGAGTGCCTTCATTGCCAAAAGGCATTTGTAGCTCTGATACTCATCTTCAGTGACAAGAAACTGGCTGTCTAGTCTTCTGAAAGGTTAGCGCTCCTCACATGTGGATTACTCACATCTCTCTGACATCATAGGAAGTCAAGTGTCCCCAGGACCCTTCAGAGTGGAGCTGAAGATACCGAGGGTGCGTTCCTCCCTGATTACGGTGAAGCTGCTGACAATTGCCCAGATGTCGCTCCCCACCCCCATCCCAGAGGGGTCACCCAAGGCCCCACCTTGTAGGCACCTGGCTTCTCCTTGGAGTCAGAGCCCCCTGGAGTTAGCGTCAATCTCCAGTGTCTTCTCCACTTCTCCTGGACAACACAGGCTCCTGAATCCGCATCCACTTCCGGTGGCTGGCACAGCGCTGGCAAAGGCCGTGCTCTCGGGACATGGCAGTACTACTGGACATCTGCTATCTCACCTTGACCCCAGACCTCCTCTGGCTCCTTGACTCCTGACCTTTGAACCTCCCCTTCTGAAACAGGGATCATCTAGAACCGCAATCTTACAAATATCACCTTAACACTCCCTTAAAATTAGCACTACCTTCCTAGTTCTACACTTTTACACCCTCCTTTGCTTCCGCTGATCCAGGGATCTTTCTGAAAGGGAGATCTGATCATTCATTGGCCCTAACGCTTTCCATGACGCTCCTTCTTGAAGCAGAGTGATATTATTTCTGAATTGGACATCTTTGCTGGCACCCCCAGGATCTGCCTGCACAGGGTCCTCAGGTTTCAGTCCAGTTTTTGTCCTTTGGGCCCGTCCTTGCCTATCCAGCCCCATCTCTTACCATTCTTGGCTTCTCCACTCACAGCCTCTTCTACTCCACACCTCACCCACGCAGAATTGCCTTTTAGTTCTTTGAAGACTCCATACTGTTTCATCAATCGGGAACACTGTTTCTTCTCCCCAGCCTGGCTAACTCTCACTCCTCCTCGACTTAGGTGTCACCTCCTCCAGGAAGTCTTCCTTGCCCTCCAAATCTACTTTCAGTGCAAATGAGCACACTGTACCTCCCTTAACACACTGAGTTTTTTAAATGAATGGGAGAAAAAAGAATGAGTGGGAGGTAAGACGACAGAAGAAGTCTAGATTTCTCTAAAAGAGAAATCTTTTAGAGATTTCGAAATCTCTAAGGGTGGGGGTGGGGAGTGGCATTAAAAGTAAATATAAGGAATATGAGATCACAGTCACGGCAGACTGAAATTGCCGAGGAAACGGCTATTGTTGATGGCCTAAGGATCCTGAGGAATGGGCAGAGAGTAGATCCAGAGCTCAGACAGCAAGGTTAGTCTCAGATAATTATGACAGCAACTATCTACTGAGTACCACCACACACTGGATGTTGATTTAAGTCCTTTACAGACAAAAAAGCAAAGGGACAAGGTCACGCACCTGGAAATTACACAGCTTGTAAGTCAAAAGTCAGGACCCAATCCAGGCGGCCCAGCTCCAGAGACAACGTTCTTAACCAGCCTACAAAACTGGATTTAAAGAGGTACGTTTCCCTCTTTAAACCGGAGGGAGGATGTTTAACCACATTATCTAGATAATGTGGGATTGAGAGTGTGGAGAGGGAGCAGGCCCCTGCCTGATGGCTCCTGCATTTTCAAGGAGAAATGAATGTCATCTGAGGGGAGGTGGGGCTAGGGGTGGGAATGGGGCAGGAAGAACTCGGAGGCGTAGAGAATTCTGGGGCTCCAGCTGCATTATTTTGGGGCGTCTTATTCACAGGTGCGTCTCTTAGACCTGCGTACTCAGAGTGTGGTCCGTGCACCAGGCCTGGTTTGCAAGCTTTTTGTTGCCTTTCCCCAGCTCATTTAGGACAGAGGTTGAAGGTAGGCATTTAGAGACATTTATAGCAAGTTGGCATTGCTGCAGAGACAAATGCATGAGACAAGTGCCTTGTCTCCTCAAAGAGGGTACAGATGACTTCAAATGTCAGAGAACTCACCAATGGAGCAAGAACACTGGCAATTTAAATAATAATAACCATTTTACAAAACAGAAATAGACTCACAGACAGGAAAGGGGGCAGGAGGCAGAGAGATAAATTAGGAGTTTGGGATTGGCGTATACACACCACTACATATAAAATAGGTAAACAACAAGGACCTACTGTGTAGCACAGGGAATGTACTCAGTATCTTGTAATAACCTATAATGGAAAAGAATCTGAAAAAGAATAGAGATATGTATATGTGTATAACTGGATCATTTTGCTGTACACTTGAAATGAACACAACATTGTAAACCAACTATACTTCCATTTAAAAAAATTTTTTTAAATAATAATAACTGGAGAGTCTGAGAAGCATGGGTTAGGAGCAAAGGAGCAAAGCCCTGGAGGGCTGCACTGCTGACTAATTCCCACAACGATCCCACGTGACCCCCAGCATCACATTCCAGGAGACAAGGAAACGCAGCTCCTCCGGAAATGGCTTTGCACACACTGGGAGATGCTGGAAATGAACAAGTGCGGTTCATGCAGAAACTGAAGGTAAAGACGGGAGCGTCAGAATAAGGAGACCTTGCTTCTAGTTTCAGCTCTGCTTCTGACAACATCTGCAATCTTGAGAAAAGCACCTTTAATCCTTTTGAGCCTCGTGTGTTCATCTGGAGGAAAAAAGTGTGTATGAGGTGGAAGGGGGAGAGGGGTGTTGCCCCAGACAATATTAAGACTTTCCTATTCTATCATTATCCAAGCTATTATTCAGAGAAATTTCCATCCATAAACACTACAGCACACTTAACGTGTAGCTGCTCAAGCAACTACAATAGAAACACAAATTATAGTGTTTCTTTTCCTCTTTTTTTCTAGATATTTTATTTTTTTATTTTTTATATATTTTAAAACATTTTAATTGAAATATAGGTGATTTACAATGTTGTGTTAGGTTCAGGCGTACAGCAAAGTGATTCAGTTATACATATATAGCCATTCTTTTTTAGATTCTTTTCCATTACAGGTTATTACAAGGCATTGAATTTAGTTCCCTGTGCTATGCAGTAGGTCCTTGTTGGTTATCTATTTTATATATAGTAGTGTGTATATGTAGTTGTGGCTTGCGGGCTCTAGAGCGCAGGCTCAGTAGTTGTGGCTCACGGGCTTAGTTGCTCCGCGGCATGTGGGATCTTCCCAGACCAGGGCTCGAACCCGTGTCCCCTGCATTGGCAGGTGGATTCTTAACCACTGTGCCACCAGTGGACATTTAATAATGAGAAAAACATATGCCATCTTGACAAACGAAAACGCACAATGGCTGTGCCCGTACAATCAAGTCATTTCAGTGTTTGTGAATCTGCTTTCTCCTCTGCTCCTTGCAGAAGAGGGAGGTATTTAATAACAGTCAGAGATGCATTTAATACCTCTCACTGATGTTGGGCCATCTGTTACCGGTTCTCTTCAACTTACACTTCTGAACAAATCTTCTTTAAGACCTGAATTGTGCACCATTTCAGAATTCATATTCACTCACTAGCATCTTAGAAATATTAAAGTTTATCCATATTACAATTTAGGAAATTATTTGATATATCAACTTTAGATTGTTATTTAGGCAACAAGACCCCCAGTTTTTCAAAAGAGGTGAGGGGAGAGGCTTAGAGAAGATTGAAAAGATGATAAGGGACCCGAGTGAGTTTGCGGAATTGAGAGATGAAATGAGAAACGGTGTCCTTCCTCCCAGTGTCTCTTTTATTCCCAACTATCTCATTTAATAGTTTGAGTCACTGCTGCCTGCCTTTTCTCATTTGCTCATTTTTCTCTAACTTCTATATCCTATTGCATCATCCCTGTGTTTCTTCCTCATCCTTATTAGACATTTGCTTATCCCATCATTTAGTATCAATGAAAGATGACTTAGTTGGAAGGAAATGCTTTGACTAATCCCCAAAGGTTGAAGCTGACCTCAGATCCCACCTCTAAGGTGAAACCATTCCCAGCTCACAAGGAGACATCCTGATACACCTCTTAAGGGGGCCTGAATGTGGAAAGAACATTCGAGAACCAGGGGAGAAAGTTTCTTTCCGGTTGCACCACAGAAGGGAGGGAAGGCGAGCCAGGAAGATGGTGAAAGGCTGAGGCTTCCTTGATTCGACCCTTCCTTGCAACCCCTAAATTCTCAGAAGAGTTACTAAAATGTATGCAATGTTGGAAATCAGAGAATTTTTTAAAATGGTGAAAGGACTGGGCTTTGCACCCAAATGAATGTGGCCAAGACTGAGGCAGCATCTGCAGGGGTGAGGAAGCACAGAGAGAACAACAGAGAACAAAGCCAAGACCCGGGGGAGGTTCTGGGAGGGTCCCACCAGGTGTGCAGAATTGGGTTTGGGCCAGGTGCCCAGGTTTCCAGGAAAGCCTGCCCCAGCCGGCATGGCTGCCCTGGTCCACTAATATCAGGCCTGTGTCCCTCCCTCATCGCTCATAACCAGCCTGGCTCTTCTGTCTTTGAAGTGCTAACCTCAGGGGCACTTCTTGACACACCACTCATTTTTCTGCCTTGAACTTGCAAATAGTAATGTGAGAGGGTCCTGCCAGTTGTGGACAAAGGTCAGGGAGGGACAAGGAAGAGAAAGGCAACACTAAAACCCAGAACACTTCATGCACTGCTGTCTCTATGTTCCAGTGGGCCTGCAAATATTATTATCTACTCAACGTTATTTTTAGGTAATGATTTTAAGTACTTTAAAAACTTGCATGTGTCTTCAGGAAAAAAAATGTATATATATATATATATATATATATATATATATATATACATAATCATAATATATATTAATAGTAGAGAAATATATTTGTCAAGAAAATGCCCTTTGAATTATCATTTATGACTAGAGCAGACAGACATCCCACAGTAGCCAAGCCTCAGGATGCTCCCCACCTCCCTGACTGTCTAATTGTTTCCACCCACTAGCTCTTGTTGGAGACAATGGCCCTGTCACTTCACACAGAAGTAGGACTGTGTTCTAAACCACGTGGCTCAGCGACTTGGCCAAGACGTTCAGACCACAAAGATACTAAGTAAAGGGCAATTAGTGTATAAGTGACCCAGCCACCTAGAGAGGAGGCTGGTATGAAAATTCTTCCTAAATTAACCAAAAAGAAAGAAAGAATGAAAGAAAGAAAGAAAGAAAGAAAGAAAGAAAGAAAGAAAGAAAGAAAGAAAGAAAGAAGGAAGGAAGGAAGGAAGGAAGGAAGGAAGGAAGGAAGGAAGGAAGGAAGGAAGGAAGGAAGGAAGGAAGGAAGGAAGGAAGGAAGAAAGAAAGAAAGAAAGAAAAAGAAAGAAAGAAAGAGGGATGGAGGGAGAGAGGAAGGAAGGAAAGGAAGAAAGAAAGAAAATGGGGATTAGCTGGACTTAGATTCCCTCCTACAATAATTTGAATTTAACCACAGGAAGGAAGTTGGGCAGTGGATTGGGGCAAGTAGTAGTGACAGCACACAGGGACGGAAGGCAGTGTGCAAACTCCAGCTCTAAAGAAAAGATATCTAAAGGAAAAAAAAAGGACAAGTGGGTGTACAAAAGAAGAATGAGTAAAGTCCTAGAGAGCAAAGGTAAGTGGCAATGTGTTCAGTGGGTCTTCTTTCTAAACTTGTCTTCGATTCTTTCCCACAGATCATGAGGTTAATATTCTGGGTGGTAAATTGCTTCTGCTTTTTAAGCTACACATTTAAGGAAGAGCGGTGGTAGGAGATACACGGGCTTATGAGTGAGAGCTCAGAAGTTTCCTTTAGAAAATGAACAGTTTAATTATTTCCGTTGCTACTGTTAGTCTTCCTCACGGGGATGTAAACAACTGTATCTGAACATTTCTGAATGGTTAAAATTGTAAATAAGGTGCTTTGTACGTGCTCAGTTTTCTACGACTGTGCCCATATGCTACACATTCAAAAGGATACGTTTGCCCAAAATTGAATTATTGTTCCCACATTCAGATTATTGTCTTCCTTGAGGGTCTGCTCCTGCAATACTGTTGGGCCTTCCAAGTCAAGTATAAACCTGACGATGTTTTCTTTTCCATATAGCACGACCTGCCTCTCTGTCCAGCTGTGGATTCTTACCTGGGGAACTGAATTTACTTCACACATCCTTACTGAGCGCTCGTATGCGTAAGACATCCTGTTCAGCATGCTCTAGAGAAGCTTGCCAAAGTCACCTGGTGTTAAGAATCATCCAGGGCACTTATTTTTTGAAAATTTCTAGAGGCCCAATCCAAATTTACTGAACCAGAATTTCCAGGTAACAAGGGCCCGCGTTATTCTGCTCTCCAGAGAGGTTGGGAAACAGTTTATAGGAGATGGCAAAGTGAACAAAGGGTCCAGTTCAAGGTTGGGGAGAATGAGGTACGTCTGAAAGAGGAAGGTGAGGCAGAGGAAGATCACGTATGGGGGGAGGGGTGGTCATGATAAAGCATCACAGACGTGTTGATGGATTTCACGTGGCAGACACTCCAGGGTTTCACTAGGCACGTGCAGACAGCAGCAGGTGGCACGTAGGAAAGTGTAAGATTTGCTTGGGAAATAGGGAGGTGGTCCGGCCTAACCGCACTACAGGATGTGAGTTTGGCACAGGTTGGGCACACAGAAACAGTGGGGTGGGGGGGATACTGACACATTGCAGAGGTCTGGAATACTACCAAGGGCAAGGGTACCTTTTTATGCAGGGGAGTAACGTGATTAAATCTGTTCCTTAGAAACACTAGTCTGCCAGAGGTGATTAGAGCAGTTTGAAGTAATTCAAGACAGTAAACCAGAAGCCCCAGAAGGATGTCCTTTCAAAGGACCAGAGGACAGGTGACAAAGCATGGTGAGGAGGGATAAGAAAGACCGTCATTTATGTGAGGTCCCTGGAGCAATGCTGGTACTTCATCCTCACCGCCCTATTTCTTTTTTAATGCAAATGTATTCAGTATTCATTCCAGAAATACTTAGTGAGAACTCCCCATATGCCAGACACTTTGTGAGGCTCTGGGGCCCCTGGCTGGGGGGTTACTGTGGCAGACAGAGGAAAAATCAGCCAGCACAGTGCATGGCGCAGAGCAGGGGCAGTGGTGAGGAGAGTGTAAGCAACACCTTGTAACTTTCCTGCTGGGGATGCATGGCATGGGCATTTCCTCCACTCTGACCTACAGTAAGGAGAATGTCTTCCCCTTTTCCACTGAACAGATTAATCTCAGTCCACTGAAGCTGAAAGTTAGGAGACAAGAATCACCAGACCTAACCTTGGAGAAGGTCTCTGTGGCTTGTGGCATTCCCAGACCGGACTCCACTGTCCTCAGACACCACTTTGTAAGGGCTGCTGCTTCCCTGGCCCATCCACGCTGGACTCCTGTCAACCACGATTGTGTTTAATTCCCACGATCCAGACACCTTTCTGAACCACACATGAACAGGTTTTTCATCCCAATCTTAAAAACAATAAACAAAAGAGGTAACGATTGAGAACTGGTTGAACTCTACTTGTCATGGAAAATGTTAAATGTCCTGAAAGTCTGTATGTGTGGGTATAAATACACACACACAGTAACTGCATTCACTGTGCCAACATATTTACCCAGGCATCAGGGTGTAACTTACCAGTCCTTCCATCAGAGCACTAGTAAGCCCTGACCTTGCAGTACCGCTGAGCTTGCAAACACATGCTATGGATTCCATTTGGATCAGTATTGTCTGTTTCCACTATTGTGTACAGCTCACCACGGATACATGCCCACACCATGCCAGCATACATCCTCGGGGTAAACACTGTGCTCTTTCATTGGAGCTGACAGGCTAACTGCACAGCATCCTCAGTCTGCATACAACTGTTCAAATCTCCATCCTTCCACACTTGATCTCTGCCAATGGGAACAGATGCTTCAAAAGGACCCCCTCGCATAGAGGGAACTTACCTCAACATCATAAAGGCTATATATGACAAACCCACAGCAAACATCTATCTCAATGGTGAAAAACTGAAAGCATTTCCTCTAAGATCAGGAACAAGACAAGGGTGCCCACTCTCACCACTATTATTCAACATAGCTTTGGAAGTTTTAGCCACAGCAATCAGAGAAGAGAATGAAATGAAAGGAATCCAAGTTAGAAAAGAAGAAGAAAAACTGTCACTATTTGCAGATGACCTGATACTATACATAGAAAATCCTAAAGATGCCACCAGAAAACTACTAGAGCTAATCAATGCATTTGACAAAGTAGCAGGATACAAAATGAATGCACAGAAATCTCTTGCATTCCTATACACTAATAACGAAAGATCAGAAAGAGAAATTAAGGAAACACTCCCATTTACCATTGCAACAAAAAGAATAAAATACCTAGGAATAAACCTACCTAAGGAGACAAAAGACCTCTATGCAGAAAACTATAAGACACTGATGAAAGAAATCAAAGATGACACAAACAGATGGAGAGATATACCATGTTCTTGGATGCGAAGAATCAACATTGTGAAAATGATTATACTACCCAAAACAATGTACAGATTCAGTGCAATGCCTTCAAATTACCAATGGCATTTTTTACAGAACTAGAACAAAAAATTTCACAATTTGTATGGAAACACAAAAGACCCCGAATAGCCAAAGCAATCTTGAGAAAGAAAAACGAAGCTGGAGGAATCAGGCTCCCTGACTTCAGACTATACTACAAACCTACAGTAATCAAGACAGTATGGTACAAGCACAAAAACAGAAATATAGATCAATGGAACAGGATAGAAAGCTCCGAGATAAACCCATGCACATATGGTCACCTTATCTTTGACAAAGGAGGCAAGAATATACAATGGAGAAAAGACAGTCTCTTCAATAAGTGGTGCTGGGAAAACTGGACAGCTACGTGTAAAAGAATGAAATTAGAACACTTCCTAACACCATACACAAAAATAAACTCAAAATGGATTAAAGACCTAAATATAAGGCCAGAGACTATAAAACTCTTAAAGGAAAACATAGGCAGAACACTCTATGACATAAATCACAGCAAGATCCTTTTTGACCCACCTCCTAGAGTAATGGAAATAAAAGTAAAAATAAACAAGTGGGACCTAATGAAACTTAAAAGCTTTTGCACAGCAAAGGAAACCATGAACAAGACGAAAAGACAACCCTCAGAATGGGAGAAAATATTTGCAAACGATGCAACTGACAAGGGATTAATCTCCAAAATATACAAACAGCTCATGCAGCTCAATATCAAAAAAACGAGCAACCCAATCCAAAACTGGGCAGAAGACCTAAATAGACATTTCTCCAAAGAAGACATACAGATTGCCAACAAACACATGAAAAGATGCTCAACATCTCTAATCATTAGAGAAATACAAATCAAAACCACAATGAGGTATCACCTCACACCATTCAGAATGGCCATCATCAAAAACTCTACAAACAATGAATGCTGGAGAGGGTGTGGAGAAAAGGGAACCCTCCTGCACCGTTGGTGGGAATATAGATTGATACAGCCACTATGGAGAACAGTATGGAGGTTCCTTAAAAATCTAAAAACAGAACTACCATACGACCCAGCTATCCCACTACTGGGCATATACCTTGAGAAAACCATAATTCAAAAAAATACATGTACCCCCATGTTTATTGCAGCACTGTTTACAATAGCCAGGACATGGAACCAATCTATATGTCCATCAACAGATGAATGAATAAAGAAGATGTGACACATATACACAATGGACTATTACTCAGCCATAAAAAGGAATGAAATTGAGTTATTTGTAGTTAGGTGGATGGACCTAGAGTCTATCGTACAGAGTGAAGTAAGTCAGAAAGAGAAAAACAAATACCATATGCTAACGCATATATATGGAGTCTAGAAAAATGGTACTGATGAACCTAGTGGCAGGGCAGGAATAAGGACGCAGATGAAGAGAACAGACTTGAGGATATGGGGGGGAAGGGGAGGCTGGGATGAAGTGAGAGAGTAGCATTGACATATATACTACCAAATGTAAAATAGATAGCTAGTGGGAAGCAGCCGCATAGCACAGGGAGATCAGCTTGGTGCTTTGTGATGACCTAGAGAGGTGGGATAAGGAGGGTGGGAGGCAGGCTCAGGAGGGGATATAAGGATATATGTATACATATAGCTGATTCACTTTGTTATACAGCAGAAACTAACACAACATTGTAAAGCAATTATACTCCGATAAAGATGTAAATAAAAAAGGACCCCCCTCAAGATGCGGGTTGCAAAATACTTAACAGTGTCTTCCATGTCCCCCTCCTGCCACGGTTTGTGTCAGAAAGCAGGAAACTCCAGACGCTGGAAGCCCCCACCTCCTGAGTCACCACGAGAAGTGTCCTCCACTGCAGTGGCCAAAGTGAAGAGCAAGTCCAGTGAAACCTGGCCAGTCTTTGTGAACACCTGGATTAGACATAGAGTCAGGGAAACAGAGTAATTAAAGGGGACATAATAATTCCATCAGGTGGAAGAAAATACCCTCCAAGGTTTCTAATGAATTATTGAGGTATTAGATTTTTTTTCTCTTTCTACTTTCCTACATAGTTCAAATTTTTAATAAGGCTTACATCTTTATAATGAATATATTGTTTTTAAGAACCAGATTGTGTTCAAGGGATATATATTGATTTTTGCTTAAATATGCATTAAATTTATGGAAGTAGATGCAAGAAACCAATAACATGATTGCCCATGGAGAGAGGAGCTGGGTCGCTGGAACACTGTGGCAGGGGCAGGCAGGGAGATTTCACTGTATGCTGTCTTGTGTCTTTGGGGTTTTGAACCATGTAAATGTATTAATGAGTCAAAAAGTTAAACTAAAACCCAAATCATTAGATAAGCAGGAGGATAATGAGGGGAGAACTCATTCATCTGGACATTCATTCAGCACACACCATTGACTAGACATGCCAGGCACTGCACTAGGTGCCAGGGACATGAAGATAAATTCAACAGTGGCTATCCCCACAGCTCACAGTAATTCCGACCTGGATATGATGCTGCCATAGCACCTTTCTTATTACTTTTTGAAATCCAGTGAAGAAAAAGTCTCGGGGTATTTTGATGCCACTGGTAGATACAGAAACATCCATGCTTTCCGTTCGAAGCTAAATTCCCTGGTTAAAGGCAACTCGGCCTTCCAAAATTAGGGTAACCTCTTCATGACTGAAGAGGCAGCTAGGTCTGTACTGAAGAGCCTGGTTTTTGGAATCAGATGATATTTGAGTTGGACCGTCAGTTTTGTCCCTCTCTACTCCCTGTGTGTACTTGGGTAAGTTATTCAATGTTTCTAAGCCTCATATTGTCTGCAGAATGAACATTCTTGTGGTGCCTACCTCATAAAGTTGTTGTGCGTGTTAAATTTCCAACGTATGCAATGCACTTTTCATAGTCATCATTATTATTATCTGGAGAGGAATCTTGTCTTTTCAACAATAAAACAAGTCTACTACAAACCTCTCACAAAGGTTTTTGTTAAAGAAAATAGTATTCCATTTCTGCTGGCAGATTCCTCTCCAAGCTGCTTATTGTTTTTCCTCCTATGTCTTTTGCTCCCCAAAATGAACATTTGGCTGAGAGCTTAGCCAGAATGCAGGATGGCATCTCCCAAGGAGATGGGGGCACCTTCCAAAAATCCATGATAAATATCCCTTGGCTTTCTAACTCCATGGGCTTAAGTACTACTTTGTAGCCAGGGCCTGCATCATTAACCTTCTTGGCAGCTTCAAGCCACACACTGTGCAGAAATCAATGTCTTTGGGGAAAATATAATACACACTGGAGCACATTAATACCCATGATTTTTCTGCATCTTCAGCACAAGTGTTTTTTCATATTTTAACTTTACACTAAAAGAAGTCCACAGTGCCATGAAATAAAAGATTGATACACTTTACTACATACCCAAAAGGAGTCCATCTGCATAGCAAAATAAATAAATGGAGAGAAATATTTGCCACGAATATAACATACAAAGCTAATCTTGCTAAAAAGAAAGGGCTTCCATAAATTGAGAAGAAAGACTTCAATCCAGTAGAAAAGGGGCAGACAATCTGAACAGACAGTTCACAGAAAAGGAAATGCAAACAGCTCTTAACATGAAAAGAGGAGAAACCTCATCTGATATATCAATTTTCATTTAAGATATTGGCAAAAATATAAAAGATATTGGTCAAAAATACAAAAGCTCAGTAGTATACGCTATTTGGTGAGGCTGTGAGAAAGAGTCACCCTAACCCATCACAGTTTTACTGTGAATTGGCAAAATATCTATGGAGAGCGATTTGGCAATATCTATTGGTAGGGGATTGATGAAATAAAGAAATTATGCCATATCCACACAATAGAATACTGAGAAACTGTATCAATAGACAGAGAGATATTATAATTTTTAAAAGGAAAGTTATCTATGTACCATTATGGAAAGAGCTACTATATATTTATTGGATGAAAAAAGTAAAATTTAGTAGTCTGTCTTCTCTGTTACATTTTATGTAAAAAATGGACACCCAATAGGAGCCAATAATAATATTTGCTTAGATGTGCATATAAAATCTCTACGGGCAGAGATTAGGCAGGAGAGGGTGGGAATGGAGCAGAGCAGGGCAAGAACAGGAGGAGAGAAAATGAACATTTTCTTCATACGTTTTAACTTTTGAACCCACAAGAGCTAACTTGAATTTTAAAAAATAAAATAAAAATTTTAAACACCATAGCTTTTCCCTCGGAATATTCTTTCAAAGATGACCCCCCCTCCAGGCCCACTGTGAGTGCCTGGCAGACAGGCGACCACCAAAGTTGCCCTCCTTGGGTCAAGGCCAGTCATCTTATTAGAGACATGAGTTCAGAAGAGGGGTCTAAACATAGACATAGAGAACAGACTTGTGGTTGCCAAGGAGGAGGGAGGTGGGGGAGGGATGGACAAGGAGTTTGGGATTAGTAGATGCAGACTGGTATATAGAGAATGGGTAAACAACAGGGTCCTACTGTAGAGCACAGGGAACTATATTCAGTGTCCTGGGATAAATCATAATGGAAAAGAATATGAAAAAAAATATATGTATATGTATAACTGAATCACTCTGCTGTACAGTAGAAATTAACACAACATTATAAATCAACTGTACTTCAATAAAATAAATTTGCAGAGAACAGAAGCCAAAACCTCACTCCCTGTGTGACTTTGGGTAAGTTTCGTGGCTTCTCTGGGCCTCAGTTTCCCTGTACGTATCACAGAGATCACAATGGCATGTATCTCATAAGGTTACTTTGAGGATTTATCAGAAGGCTCAGAAGGGAGCGTGCACATTGGGAGCTACAGGGAGCACTTCCTGTGCACAATGGGATTCAAGCCCAGCCCAGAGGCAAGAGCTGACATGACAAGAGAGAAAGGAACGAAACCCTGAAGGGACACACGGTTCTAACTGTGTCCATACACCCTCCTTGTGTTCAGTGACAAAAGCATCTGTTCACTGCCTGAAAAGATGCAACATGAATCTCCTACTCAAAGCAAAACCATTGACCCTTCCTAAAGCAATATGGTTTCTTGCATTCTAGAGAGGCCACCACTGCTCATGGTTGAACTGGAGAGAACAAGGACAAGAGTAGAGGTGATTCAAAACAAGGACGAATCCACCGTCTTTTCACCCACGTGTCTCAGTACACGGAGCCTGGATGTGGACCTAAAACAACTTCCTACTTTGGACCCAGAGGAACTAAAAGGAGGATCTAGTTGCTCTGATGGGAGATGCTCAGCCCACCCACCTTCATCCGTAAGGTGAGCCCTGTGGCATTGGCACTCAGCACAGCCGTCATCCGGAGTTGTCAGCACTGCAGGCTGGGAACTGATACAGCTTGCTGACTGCCCATGAAAATAGATGCAAGGCCATCTTTTCTTTGGCCTTCCATAATGCACAAATTCCTGAGTTTGGATTTTTTGAGCATGAGCCACCCATTCTCCTTGCTTGGCCCCACAATAAACCTTTCTCTGATCAAAAGAAGAAAAAGAAAAAGAAAAACCTACAAAATCCTGCCTACTACTTTCCACTAATTTTAATTATTCTGAAATGCAATCTGTAATTTTTACTGTTACAATGTTCTATAAGGTCTATTATGACATAGTAATGATAACAAGGGTCTAGCCAAACTATTGTATTAAAATTGCTATAGTGACAATGAATAATGATGTATTCATACCAGTACATAGAGTTACAAACAAAAGTTGCAAACCAGCCTGGATATCATTTGGAAGTGCATTCCAGCAGCTGTGGCTTCAAGATACTCTTCAGAGACTCATGTCTGGGGTGAACCCTGGCACTTTACACAATGCTAATGGAAAGCTGTGTACGTGATTCCACATCCTGTTATGTATTGAGGTCAATAATCAGAGACAGCATGGAAAGCAAGTGAGTGGTTTTTAAATTATTGTGTAGGAAGATACTATTTAGATTTACTCTGCTTAGATTTTTTGATCAATTATCAGGTCACAACCAAGCCGAGATTACATCATTCCAAGTGCTGCAATGAACAACTTCCCTCATTAATAAAATGCAACCATCCTAAGTTCATTCAAGCAGCTGTTGCATTTATCATACTTATATTTACAAATGACTATAATGATCACATAATGTTGTTATTATCACTTTTTGGAAATGATCCAGGATTTGTTTTCTTAGAACTCCTTCCATTTCAAATGTAGAATATATAAAATATTTAGTGTATTTCTATTGAGGAGAGGAAGTACTTTTCACCAATTATTTAGATGTAATAAATATACAATAAGCCAGATGAAGCTCAGTCCTTTCAAGTCCCACTTATCACATTATAGTGTCATAGGAAAAATTAAGATCCAAAGCTGGGGAAAATCGACTTGCTATTATACTTTCTAATAGCAGGGGTCAGTATTTTCAGACAGCTTCAATAAATCCAAACCTCACAAGTGAATTTATGTTCCATCATAATTCTCAAACCTAAGTGTGGTTTACCCTCCCCTGCCCACAGCAGCCATCTTTGTTTTCATCTGGTCGACTAAGTCTGAGTCGGATGGTTCTAAGTGTCCTGAGAATTTCGACCCCATCATAGGCAATTTCACGGGAAACTGGAAATGTACGCTAATACATTACACATCATGATCATCAGCTCAACCCTGGCACTGGCATCTCTACAGCATAACACAACATTTCCTCTTTAAACTAAGACAAAGAAACTGTGAAGATAATGAGGGAATCAGTATTCAAAGCCTTCTTTCTACATCTTGAATAACAATGTCTTACATAGCTTTAAATTATATTGTGATGTGTTTTCACACCTTCAGTGTAAAACAAAATAGCTTTATCATAGAAATATATCGATTCAAGAAGAGAGGAAAGAAGGGTTAAAGTGTTGTTTATTTGGGCGAAACAGAGGGTGGTGACGAAAGAATCACAGAATTCCTACTGGAATTAACAAGATACAAATTCCTTCCTGGGGAAGGGGTTGTCTCTCTTCCCTGCCCTTTCGCCTCCCCTTCAGCCCCTCCACCACCAGCAGGGTGTTCTCTCATATTCTTCCATCTGTTCAGACAGCTTTTCAAGACAGACTATTTTGGATTTATTGATTTCTTCATAAATTAATCACTTTGTAACAAGAATATAGCAGATTAAATTGTTTTATCCATATAGGCTTCTGTGAAAGAAAATAAGTTATACACATACGCATACATACATATGCACACACATACAAACATACACACACGTACACACACACACACACACACGGAGAGAGAAGCATTTTTCCCTCTCCCTAAGGCCTCCTTTCTGTAGTATATGAATTATTTATGATTTTATATCAGTCATGACACTTCAATAAAGAAAATGCCCAGGCAATAGTATTTATTGTACAAAAGTATTTATGGTCGTTGTTTTCACTAAAGTGGTTTTGCTAAGGTGGTTTTTGGCCCTTGTGTATGTAGTGCACTATAAAAATCTCTATTTCAAGACTTTCTAACTTGAGACACTAAATATGTGTGTCGCTTTAACTGAACAAGACAATACCCTTGGGAGATGATCAGAGTATTATAGCTTTTCCAGAAAACAACTCATTAAAGCTGATTTTTGAAAGCCAAAGTACATATGCATTTTGTTTATTCATCATTTATTCACAGTAGGGACATGATTTTAAGACTAGTAATTAAGCAGTTACTTCTTCTTCAGTCTGTGCACTGAATATTTTATTATTAGAATTTATCATTAGTCTTATTGTTAGAGTTACAAAAATAAAGGCTCCAAAACAAATAAGCTGGTGGCAGCATAGAGGAACCAGATGCACATGGGAAGCATCAAGTGCAGGATGTCACACCCCTTGTGGTGAGAGAGATGGAGTGGAAAGGGGTAGGTTGCTGGTGTCACTGTGGTACCTCTGTGCACAATAACACATCTTTAAAAGTTGCTCCCAGGGAAAAGTCTATCAGTTGTTTTGGGATCATCTGAGGTTCAAAGAGTGGGGAAAAGAAAGAACACATCCAGAAGAAACAAATTTGGGTTTCTTTCATGGCACAACCCAAAATGTGCAAAAATAAAAAATCGTGACATCACGATCACGGCATCATATGTGATTTGAATGCCCACTCTTACTTTGCCATTCAAAATGTGCAGATGCATAGTTTTTACTGATTTTATTCAATCATTGTTATTATTACTTTAAGTGCTAATGCATTACTAATTCTATGTTCCTATTTCTAGTGAATATGTTATCTCATGAGACCCAGTTGAGCTGTAGAAATCCAAAATGTTGGGAATGATGATACATACACATGAATGAAAGCTATGAACAGAAGTTGCAAAACAGGATCTCAAAATCATTGGAACGGTTATTTTGCTGTCTGTCTGTACCCACATACTCTTCATTGATCCTCAAGGAGTAATGAGTGTTCTTGGCAGGAAATTCAGTATCCTGTATGATGCTGATGATACACACGAGAATGCCTAGACATAGCCCCTCCCTCTCCATACAGTCAGCCCATCTCTGCAAGTGCACAGTAGACCACAGAGGCATAGATAGTACATGTACACACACACAGAAACAAGGGGCTTCAGGTTGGTTGGTTGGTTGGTTGGTTGGTTGGCTGGATGGGTTTTAAATAGAATATTTTCCCTCCTTTATGGAAACTTGTCAGTAAAGTCTCCAGGTAAAAAATGTTAATCATTACATGAAAAAAAAGGCCACCAACACGAGACATCCTCTCTGTGGCCTTGAGCAGGCCACCTAACTTCTTAGGGCCTTAGATGCTTTTGTTTAAAATGAGGAATTGGACTTTATAATCTGTAAGCTTCCCTCCAGCTCTGCGGTTCTAAATCTAGATCTATTACCTCCTTAGCACAAGACCAAAAAGGCCTGAATTCTCTGGTATCTCAGATTTCTCATTTTACACCCAGGTGGGTTGTTACCTAGGGACTAGGTAGCACGTATATGTGAGTGTCATAGGAGCCACTTGGGTCCTGGAAGTTACAACTGAGCTCTGCTTTCGAGATGATCAAAGGAGCCAAAAAAGGACTCCTTTTAATTATATGAGGCTGTGAGGATTTCCAAGAACTTACATTCATCAGTGCACATATTGGAAAGCAGGGCTTCCGACTTTCCAGATGGCACAGAGGGTGACAGGGGGATAATTCTAGTGAATAATGCAAGTTACCCTCAAATGGGGACCTTCCAAAGCAGAGGGCCAAAGTAATATTTTCCCTCAATTATAGCTCTCTTTGCCAATTCCCGTATTTTACATACCACGAGTATGCAAATGATCCTTTCGGGAGAAATGTTATCAAGCATATTGGAAAGAAAAGACAGCAAAGCTGGGATGTAGATTAGCTATTTTAATAATACAGGGGGCCACTTGCTTATTCTTTGGAGACTACAGCAAGTAATTAAATTCCTAAAGGGTCAATAAAACGAATGTTGATTATACCCAACCTAAGAATCTGTAATAAAACAGAAACAACCTTTTTTTTCCCCAGCATATATTTTCAAGCTTGTGGCATAGGTATTATATATGCTTATTTTCTGTTTTTATAAAATAAGACTTGTTTTCAATTATTAGCGAGAAGAATTAAAATTCTGGTTTCAAGAGAATTATCTTTAAAAGTTGGTAAGTTTCCTCTGAGACAGTTGCAGTTTTGTTTTCCATCATCCAAGTCTTAATGTTCTCAAAACATGGCTAAGACTTTTATGCTACCCAGTGTTCCAAGTCAGAATTTCTACACTTAATCCCTAAATCAGGAGCACAGGAAACTTTAATTTAGTTTGCAGAGATCTAAGCATTTTGCAAAGGTTCCAAAGCTCAAGAGTGTGTTAAGATAGAATACTTCATATTTCATACTACTCCTTCCAAAAACGTCTTTTGTGTAACGTTCCAAATTAGGCCTTGGAAATCTGTTGGGTAATTTTGAAAATGAAAATATGCTTTGTGAGACCAGAGATTGTAGATAACAATTGTTATAATCTTAAGAAATCCTAAAAAGTGGGAGCATTTTTCTATTATCAGCCAGGGTTGAAGAGAATATTTGCCAGCTAAATCTCTGAAGTCAATGCCCAAAATCTGGACACAAGAAGGAGAAGCTTTAATGATGTCCCCTGAGTAGCACTAAATATATTGAATGCCCCATATGGGGGCTCAAGACAGCATGAGCCTCAGACACCTGGAAGTTTGGAATAAGGCAAGGAAATGGTTTGGTTCAATCTGAGCTTTTATTGAGGTCAACACAATCTCTCTGAGTGCTGATTTCAGACTCTGGATATGCTCTCTTAAGAATCTTTTGCTGAGCAATACAAAAATATGATCATACACAAATGACTTTGCAGTCTTAAAAGCATTCAGTGCCTGTTACCCTGCAGTGTTGTAGGGGAGGGTTTTATAGGTATCAAAGACTTTTATATGTATTATCTTTTCAATTTTCAAAACTCTATAAGGTAGGTCGGAAGGGTACTCTCACCTTTGTTTTACAGATAAGGATGCTGAGATGCACAGAGGTTAAGAAACTAGCTCCAAGAGACAGGGCTGGTAATGAGTTGACCAGAAGGCCCATCCACATCTCCTCTTCCCATCTCCAAATGCCTTTCACCCCCATTCCCTGCTGCAGTTTCTCAAAGAGGTCATTCACATCTTCCTCGGCAAACAAAAAGCTCTAAAAGAATCAGTGTGTCCAGAGGGCAAAGACCTGGTATTGGAACACCCAAGATTCTGACCCCCTTTCACATTCAAGCCATTTTTCTGAGGAGTAACTTGGTCTGTCTTTCCAGTGACCTGATTCCAAATAACTTGAGGATGACAGTTCTGTTTCACATCAGGGTTTATCATTTTTCATTTGGAAAGCTTTTTACCACGGTCAGGTACAAGCCATAGTTGTAAAAAATTATATATTTGTCGATGTCTTCTTAAATGTGGACCCATTCAATGCATTTCTCGGTGGCTCATTACCCAAGAGAGACTGTAGGGCTGGCAGCTCACGTGACCTCATTTTCTGGATGTGCTGCAGTCCAGCTCACCCATTAGCTATCTAAGCCATCTCAGTGTGAAATTAGCTCGGGGTGTGGGGTGGGGGCAATCTGGCTGTATGAGGGGCTGCATCCTAACCCGGGACCGTGCAGGTCAGGAAGCCAACAGGTCAGTGCTGGGTGTCTATGAGCAGATAGCATCTTTGGCAGAGCCGATGGCAGAAACCTGTAACGTGCCTGGTAACTGGTTCCAGCAGCATTTTCTGGGGTAGGTGTCTAAGGGTTGAAATAGCCAAGGCTTTCATTTCTCTGTGCTGGTTCCAGCAAGAGCCAGCACTGTTGGAATCAAAGCTCGCTCTGCATCAAAAGGTGCTCTGTCTTTTAGGAACTTATTTTTATCACTTGACATTAGTTTTCAAAGAGTGATTCCTTTTACTCTCACACTTCACATTCCTCCTTTGCTCTTGAAACCTGTTATGCTTGATACCTGAGGACAAAGCAGCTGGAAAGAAGAGTCATTTCCATGCTCCCGCATCCTTCCTTTTCAGACATAAAACACGAAAAAAAAAAAAAAAAGGAAGGCTCTGTGAATGAACTGTTGCCACAGGAGCTTGATGGCGATGATTCCCTTGATCATAATTATAACAACACAAACAGGGATGTGATGGCAGGTGAGCATGCACGCGCACACATTCTCCCACTAACGCACGTGACCTACAATTAATGTCCTCTGAAATCATTGCCAGTAGATCACAGGTCGCTTTTTCAAGGAGAGGAAAAGAGGCTTTCTTCAACAGAGCACGTTTGATAGCTCTTTGGCATCTCTGAAGCAGATTTTGTCAAAAATACAAGAGTCAGCCTGAAAGCCTGCCTCTACACCCACACACACTCCAAAAGCCCTACTAGTTGTATGGTGTGTATGCTCTTGCATATTCATAAAAAACTCGATTGTCCTACTTCAGGGAATTTTCCTTGCTTCATTAAAATCCCATATGTTAGAAGGGAACAGGTCTGCCATCTTGTTTTTCACACAGGAAACCACAGCACGGGGGCCATGATTTTGTCAAGACCCCGTGAAGGTGGCCGCCAGGCTTTGCATCTCAATGCAGCTTCCTTCTTGGGGAACAGAGTCTGAAATATTTCATTCCTTCCACAGACACTGGCCAGTAGTCTGTGGCTCTAGAGAGGACCGTGGAAAAGATATGAAAAAAACAAGATAAGAACTAGTCCTTGAGGGCTGCTCAATTCTTAATGGTTTCTGTATTTAAAGAGAGACGCTAAGTAATAAATATTTTGTGTAAGATGAAAATGTTAAAGTTATATTTTTTCCTGTGTTTGGTGATGTTACAGAAAACTAACATTTAATATCCATAGAGCTACCACCCACAGTGTAGATACTCTTGAAACAAAATGAATGTCTTTGAAGGTTAGGAAAGAATAAGTTGACAACACCTTAGAGAGTTTTCAGAAATTAAAAAAAAAAAAAATTGTACCATTTGCAGCAACATGGATGGACCTGGAGATGATCATACTAAGTGAAGTACGTCAGACAGAGGAAGACAAATATCATATGACATTGCTTACATGTGGAATCTAAAATGTGATACAAATGAACTTATTTACAAAACAGAAATAGACTCACAGACATAGAAAACAAATTTATGGTTAGCAGAGGAGGTAGCGGGGCCAGCGCCAGGGAGGAGATTGATTAGGAGTTTGAGATTAACATGTACACACTACTATATATAAAACAGATAAACAACAAGGACCTACCGTATAGCACAGGGAACTCTATAATATCTTGTAATAAATTATAATGGAAAAGAATATGAAAAGATATCTATACATGCAAAACTGATTCACTTTTTTTTTTAACTGATTCACTTTGCTGTACACCTGAAACTAACACAACACTGTAAATCACCTATACTTCAATTTAAAAAAACACTGAATACGTTCTATTTGTACCCATTCATATATGTTTATGAATCTAACATTAAATTCATAAACATTCAAACATCTTCAATTTTATAACCAAATTCTATCAGAAACACATGGATATAAAACATTAATGGGTTTAACCTCCGCATGTTATTCCCTGTTCCGGACACTCTCTCCCTGTTAGAGGTGATGCCCCCGGAGCTTTCCGCCAATGGAGTCAGGTTGGAAAGCCGTGTCTTGGGACTCCCTTCCCTTTTCTTCTGTGCGCTCCGCTTCTTCATCATCTGTAGTTTCAGCTTCACTTTTGAGTGGCCTCGGGTTCAGTGAGATAGACGGAGCATTAAATTCAAAACAGGAACAGAATCTGAATAGGCCTTGGGTGACTGACACATAACCTGGGGATGCAATCTATTTCACTGCAAAAAAAATGCTACTCGCTCTGTCTTCAGGCTCTTTGAAGGTTTTCCCATGAATAAAATCTGGCTGCTGTGTACCTGTGATAGTTGGCGACCCCCAGCAAAACCTGGCACATAGATGCATTTTCCCCTGGGTGTGCTTTGCTTTTTTTTTCTCCTTCTTGCTATTGTGGTCCTTTAACAATCCCCACAGCTTTTCCTTTTTAATTAGAACAATAATAATAGTAATCGGTATTAAATATTTACTATGTGCCGGCACTGTACTAAACGCTGTATTTCACTAAAATTGCACAAGTATACAAGGTAAATATTTGTATCCCAATTTAGACAAGGGCTTTAGTAACTTAACCAATGCCCCATAAATAAATAGCAAGGTGGGGGAGTCCAGATTCCAATGTCCATGCACACGATCACTATGCTTATCCCATAGTGATAGCTAAAGATTTTCTAGGCTTGTCACACCAAATTTCACCCCCAAGTTGGCTTTCCACCATCACTGAGCCCTGCTGTAAGGCTGACTCATCCATTTAGTGGGTTCAGAGTACTGTAAAATGGACCTAAGGAAAACCCAGTTAATTTCAGAGAAAACCTGAGCACAGTTGTATTCGTTTTCTATTGCTGTGTAACAAATTACCACAAATTTAGCAGCTTACAACGACACAGGTGCATTATCTCATCATTTCCAGGGGTCAGGAGTCTGGCACAATTTAGCTGGGTCCCCTGCTCAGGGTCTCCCCAGGCTGAAACCAAGATGTCAGCTAGAGATGTCATCTAGAGACTCAACTAGAATAATTTCTGCCATGCTCCCTCATTTCCTAGTGGTTGTAGGACTGAGGTCCCCGTTGTCCTGTTGGCTGTCAACCGAGCAACATCCGCGGCTCCTAGAAGCTGCCCTCAGCTCCTTGCCTTGTGCTTCTTCCATCCCAGCAACAGAGCACACCCCTTGCAGGAATTCTACCTGCCATGGCAATCATATCTTATTTCTTAATCTGATCCACTGCTCTCTTCCTTTATTTGAAGAGCCAATAAATATTAAAGAATGAAATTCCACCGTAATGGAACTTTTCACCCACAGATTAGGCTGGATTTGAGCGCATGTGTGGTGAGGAGAGCCCTTCTCTTCTGGCTCTGTGGTCACGGCCTTACTGTGTACATCATCCAGTAGGATTTTACCTTCCTGTACCTACCCCCAGGCCCTCTAAAGGAACAGCCTCAGATAAACCTGATGTTCCTCCTGTGAAAGGCACTAAGGAAACACCTGTGTTGAGGTCTCCATCAGCACCCCCATCACTCGTCACTGGTCCACGTGTCATATCAATCCTGGGACACACCCACTGAGAAAGTCCTCACTCCCATTTGGTGATGGAAGGATTTTGTGGATGACCATCTTGCTGAAGGTGCATGATTTCAGAATAAAATAACACATTATTATATCTATATTTAATTATGTTTTTGTATTTCAAGCTGAATTTCAAAGAATGGGTTTTAAGGGGCTATCCTATCAATGTTCTTTGTAAATTCAAAGACCAGCACCATCGTCCCCAATACAGCTAAGACCCCAGTGATGCCAAAATATATGCCAATGTATCATCTTTACTATTCTCCACAATCTTTGAATATTGCATTTGTTTTGCTACATAGTATGAGATAAATTGGGAAGGTGTCCCTAAATAAATTTCTTTAAATAAGAAAGAATTGGAAAACTCTTTGAAGACCTAAAGTCCCAAATGCATATAATATGTCTGATCAACATATATTCAATTTGAGAACATGTTAGCAAAACTTAATTCAAAAATGGAAAGTTGTATGACTAGGAGGCAGGAAACCTGGATTCTAGTTCTGGTGCTTACTGGTTGCCTCCGCTGTAAACTAAAAGGGTTAACTAAGCCAGGCTCCAGGGGGTAAATGCAAACTATCGATTTGGGGTGCGTGGTGTGCTGCAGCAGGACACCAAACGCCAGCCCCCGACACTCTAATCTCGGCTTCTCTGTCAATGGGAGTGATCTTCTCCCAACGAAACAGAACATTGTTAAGAGGGGTTGGGGGCTTGAGGAAGGCAGAGGGACTGTCAGACAGCCTCTAGCTGCTCTCCATGGCTTCAGTCTTGGGTCTTGATGAATTACGTCCCAGAGGTGGGAAGACCAGCAGATAAGGTCCCTGACCCACTGCCTGGGCTCCATGCCTGAAGATGGGCAAAGATTGTCTCATTTTTGTCAAAACTAGAAATTTTATAAACTGTAGACCTTTGTACTATAAACTGCAGCTAGATTCCAAGATTACTTCTCCAAAGGATGGTTTGGGAAGGCTTAGGAAAGGACGCCTGGATCACCGGGAACCAGTGTAGATTCTTAGTAAGAACAAGTATTGACAGGCCGACCATATTTCCTGTGCAGACTGGGCAGAGGAGGAAAGAAGATGGAAGGGCAAATCTTTTTTTTCTTTTTTTTTTTTTGATGTGGACCATTTTTAAAGTCTTTATTGAATTTGTTACAATATTGCTTCAGTTTTTATGTTTTTGGTCTCAAGGCATGTGGGATCTTAGTTCCCCGACCAGGGATGGAACCCACATCCCCTGCATTGGAAGACGAAGTCTTAACCACTGGACCGCCACGGAAGTCCCAGAGAGGGTAAATCTTGCATCTGTGTAACAAAAGTTCCCAGATGGCAGAGGAGGGGGGCGGGTGTGAATCTAGATGTGGCGGGCGCGGGTAATGGGCAGAGAGACAAAGAAGAAGAAACAGACTGAGAGATATGGGAACACGGAGGGGGCCCTGGTGGAATCAGAGGGAGTGGAAAGCAGATGAGAGGAGAGAAGTCTCAGCCCAGAGAAAGAGCAAAGGAGCAGCTTCCCCGGAGAAGAGACCCTAAGACGGGTCCCAGCCCGACCCCAGAGGGCAGCCCGAGGCCACCCCACATCTCAGCGAAGGTGAGGCAGGAGGGGTTTTCCCGGATGGAGGATGGAGGTGTCCGTCCCCCCAAGGGGCACTGGGGCTCCAGGGACCAGCTGCTGCAGGGAGGGTACCAGCCGGGTCGGAAGATGCTGAGCCCTGCGGGGCGACCAGGATGCAGACAGCAGCCAGCGCCCCATCTGGGCTACAGGGGGATACCTTTGGGCCTGAGGGAAGAACAGAGCCCCTTTTTCTCTGCCAAGGTCAGGAAGACTCGCACATTCTCATTTCTGCTCCCTCCAGGAAGCGTGAAACTCTTCAGCAGGGGGAGCAAGGACCAGTTTTCCGAGGTCCCCCCGCCTGGGGTTGGATCCTGCTGTTCAATTTGCTCGCAGACCCTGTGCCGTTACTTACCTCCCCCAAGCTTCGCACTAAAATCTCGTCCCCAACAGGGATGCTCCGAGCATTAAAGGACAATCGTCCATGTAAAGTGCTTAATAAATATTAGGCGTCGGTAATACACCAGCTCGAGCTGATGGTGCCTGAAGAAATTATAACAAAGTCTCTCGTGAGGTATTTGTGGACAAGACAGAGAACTGGGGAAGAGGCGGCAATGCAATTTTATGGCTCGTAATGGGTTAAGTGACAAGGCAAACGACTGCAAATTAATTCAAGAGTGTCCATCTGGAGGATTGTTGTCTATTACAAAAGACCTCCTGAGGGGCTTCCCTGGCGGCGCAGTGGTTGAGAGTCTGCCTGCTAATGCAGGGGACATGGGTTCGAGCCCTGGTCTGGGAAGATCCCACATGCCGCGGAGCAGCTAAGCCTGTGCACCACAACTACTGAGCCTGCGCGTCTGGAGCCTGTGCTCCGCAACAAGAGCGGCCGCGATGGTGGGAGGCCCGCGCACCGCGATGAAGAGTGGCCCCCGCTCGCCGCAACTAGAGACAAAAACAAAGACCCAACAGCCAAAAATAAATAAATTAAAAAAAAAAAAAAAAAAAAGACCTCCTGAGAGTCTTCAAAGTGTTCGCAAACTGCAGGTCCTGGCTTTGATGCTTAGAGACAAATAAAATGATGAGTAACTCCAGAGACCCTCCTTTTTAGAGTCTCTGAAAAGAGAGCTACTTACAGTAACTGCTAAATTAGTTATCGAAGATTACTAAAATTTGATATTTGCACACTAAAACGAGCCCATTACTAAGATCACTGAGGACGCTAACTCATCATTCTCTGGGAGGTCTGCGCTAGGAGCCCATGACACTGAGCTGGCCTAAAGTTTCCTGTGTCCGGTGAGCTCAGCGCCCAAAGAAACCTGTATTACCGTATAACACTGTATAGAAGCTCCCCAGGCGCTGTGTCACTCAGGCCCGGTGTCCACCTTCTGTGTCCTGTGGTCCCCGCTGTGCCAGCGCAGGGGTCTGGCGGGTCTCCATGCCTGCCCCCCTGGAGGCTTCCCACACGTGCTCAGCAGAGCGTCCAGTGCTTTCCCTTTGTGCTCAGAATAAAATCCAAATCCTCTGGCAACAACAACATCAGGTTCCTCTCAAGCCTCTTCTTCCATCTCCCAGCACTGCTGACCACCAGCGCTCAGGTGTGTGGCGTCCCAGGTGTTCACTTTTGTCTCCTGCCCTTGCTAGTCTCCCTAACCTCCCACCGTCCATCACGAGCCAGCCCGGCTCCGCGTCTTCCCAGAAGCCGGCCCGGGCCCCCGGTCCTCCTCCAGCCCCAGCACTCCCATAACCAATACCGCCTGGCAGGTGGAGGTGCCCTCCTCCGTCTGACCCCAGCCTTCCTCATGCCAGTTTCTAATGCACCACGTTTAGATCGTCCGCCCTCTTAGAGAGTCCTGGTGGGCAGATGCACCCAGCAGAGCACCTGACACATAGTGAGGGCTCAGTTAATACTGAGTGAGTCAATCAGCGTTATCTCATCCATATGAATCACCTGTAGGCTTTATTTTTTAATTTTTATTGAAATATACTTTTTGATTCGTTTTGTTTGAAAAAATATTTATTTTTTGTTCACTTTTAAAGGGTAATTTTGCTGAATATGTAAATCTAGGTTGGCAGCGTTTTTTGTTATTGTTTTCTTTCAACATTTAAAGATTTCACTCCAAGCTTTTCTTGCTTGCCTGGTTTTTGATGAGAGGTCCACTGTAATTCTTTTTTTTTTTAATTTATTTTTTATTGAAGTATAATTGATTTACAATGCTGTGTTAATTTCTGCTGTACAGCAAAGCAACTCAGTTATACATATATATATTCTTTTTTATAGTCTTTCCATTATGGTTTATCCCAGGATATTGAATCCCTATGCTTATACAGTAGGGCTGAAATATATTTGATTTACAGTGATTGGTTAGTTTCAGGTATACAGCAAAGTGATATATATATTCCTTTTTAGATTCTTTTCCATTATCGGTTATTACAAGATAGGCTTTAGAACTCGAGGTTGTTCATTAGCTACACAAAATGAAACACCAGGAATGAGGAAAGTATTAGGCTCACCTTCCTCTGCTTGAGTCATGACATTCCACATGTGGGCGCCACCCTGCAAGGAGAAAGTGGATACTGGAGCCCATCTGGTGAAGTCCAAACAGAAAAGTGAAGGGTTGGAAACCATGAGAGCTGAGGAACAGCTGGAGAAGCTAAGGTTGCTTACCTTGGAGAAGGCGACCTTCAGATTCTTGAGATGATGACCTGTGGTCCCAAGGGGGCTGAACCACGTTTCAGAAATTCCTACCGGTCAGAAATGAAAGGACGAGAGGGCTCCGTGGGCCTGAGCGTGTGGCCATCGCTGGGGGTGGTAGAAAGGCTGTGAGCACCACAGGGGTTCTCACGGTGGAGGTTTCCTGCAGATTCTCCAACCCTGACCTTCCAAGATCCAAATTAATTAGCACGTCAGGCACTGGCTCCTCAGCAGTGCTGGCCCAGCCTGGGCTCGGTCGAGCTGGGGGGGTGCACCGGGCACTGAGCAAGACCCCCACTGCCAGGCCTAGCTCTGCCACCTGAGTGGAGACAATTCCAGGCAAACCTTTCAGCATGACCGGATTTCTTCTCCCTTCCAACTGTCTGTCAGTGATTACAAAACTGTATATTTTGCTTTGTCAGACTATGACAAACGGCCTTAAAAGTGATGCAAAAAACAAAACAAAACAAAAAACAAACAGCAACTACTTATTTTCCTAAGAAACCTTAGAATGAGATTCTGGCCAATTCCTCGGCTGATATCGTGCTTTCTCGTTTGCACATAACATTGTCATTATTTTCCAGCTGCCATGTTTGATTTATGGTGCTTAATACCTTGGAAGTAATGCACTTGGTAATTGTAGTCACTCTATTGATTTTCATAAAACTACTTTATTTGCTGTGAAGCCACGTCTAAAGCCGGTGAATCATACTCTCCATCTCCAGCTGCTTGGGTGGTAAAGTAAATATTCGAATAGGGCTTACCGCTAGCTTCAGACACTGTTCACTCTGGAAGTGTATCTTTAAATTCCCTAACGAATCTATCTGTTAGTAACTGTGTGTTACTAACCAGTTCACACTGCCTTGCTTTGACTCTCTCCGGTATTTTATGTGTTCAAATAAAAAGGTGTTCCAATAAAGGTGATCAGACAGAACAAAGAAGGAATTAGCTTACCTTCTGAAAAACACATGCAGTTATTAACTCTTATTTTAGGAAAGAAAGGTCAAAACTGCTAAGGAAGAAAATGGTAGAAATAGACCCTGATGTTTAATCTCTCTCTGTTAGAAGCCCTAGTCCTTGCTTGAGATGAGTTTTCTTGGTGGATTTCAAAGGCGTTCAGCTGCTGGGTTTGGTCTCCTGTTGTGCATGCATGTGTTGCCCTGTAAGGCCCATAGACAGATCTAAAGGTGCCCATTTCACCCATCCTTAATGGGCGTGCTGCTCTCGCCCTGCGATTTGCTCAGCTTGCCACCATCTGCATTCAGAACACAGCTTTGGGTACCAGGCAGCACCGTCGTCCATAGGTACCACCACAAGGAGAGCACTGGACGCCCACGCTGATGGTGTGGAGCCCGGCTCAGGTCCGGCAGGTTCCAGCCTCCGCAGCTTTGCTCAGCGGGCCCTGATCTGTTCTGCATTGGATGCCCTGGAACAGCCCTGCATCGGGGGCCAGAGGAAGGGGCTTTGCTTCCAGCTCCTCCACCAACCAGCTAGGTAATAACGGCCAAGCCCAGCTTCCCTCAACCTCTGTCTCATCTCTGTAAGCAAACAACTAATTCTTCTCTCCACCTCACCAGATCGATCTGAGAATCCAGTAATAGAGATAAGCAAAAGAGCTTGATAAGTAATGTCACTGATCAAACATACAGTCACAGCATTTACCATCCAAGACGCTGTGGGGAGATATTTCCCACCACGCCTGGGAGGAAAGGACGATGTGGGGAAATGACATAAAGGGGACGCGTCACATGTGAACACGTATGGGTCCGTGTTAACTCCACAGGACTTTTATGTGATTTAAATCTGGGTCAGTCAAACGTGGGACCTTCATAAGCACAGACTCAGATGTCTCCCCAGATTGTGCTGATGACAAATACAGGACTACGTACACAGCTACCCACAAGCAAAACCACAGAAGGGGCAGGACCGGGGCAACCGATGTTCCAGACGAACGTGCCAGCCTGGTGGCACTGCAGCAGGGCACTGTGTCCGAACCCCTGAGGGCAAGGACTCGTCTGTCTTACTCGCCCCTCTCCCTCACCAGTGTAGTTTCCTGGGCTACCTGTGACCAGAACCATCTGACTCTGTGTCCAGTGAAACTAAGAGATGAACGTACATCCAAACTATAACCTTGAAGGAAGGCCAGCCAAATGCAGGGCAGGGCAGACGGGGCTTGGAAGATGCTGACGGACCTCTGGGCCCACGAAGCTGGCAGACTCCCAGGCCCCTTCCCGACCTCAGACCCTCCAGCCATGGGCCTAGGAATCCACATGTTCAAAGTTCCCTTGGTCACTCTTACAGACCCCAGGGTTTGAGGAGCTCGGTGGAGAGTCTGATTCAGAGGCTCTTGTGGCCAATGTCCAGATGCCTCCACAGCCAAGACTTGGGTCTGAGGACAGATTCCGCATCTCCCCAGGAGCACAGCCGTGCGTGAGTCATTTAGCTGAAGTCTCATTCGTAAGGTGGGAATGACAACCTATCCTCACAGCGTTGTTAAAAGGGGCAAAGAGGAAAAGGCATGTCAAGTGCTGCATGAACTACAAGAGTCGCACCAGTGCTGGGTGCAGCTGCATTTTTCGCTGCTGGGGTGACGGCTGCCTGAGCCCTCGGACACTGGCCGGCAGAGAAAGATGACCTCTGACCGCAGCCCCGGAGCGTGGGGGGCTGGCCAGGCGACACAGTCTCACAGCTCACAGCTGTGGGACGGCCCCTGCCAATCCTCTCACCCACAGTCTCCTCTGGGGTCTCAGTATCAAGAATCGGGCCCTTCTCATTAGGATTTCATTAAAAAGATAACATTCCTCTCTATCATAAGCTTAATGTTATGTATTTACTAAGTGCTACTTGCCAGACACTTTATGTACGTTACCTACTTTACTCCTCAAAAACCCAGCTGAGGTAGTATTATTGGCATCTTTATCCGCTTTTTATAGAAGAAGAAAGCAAGACACAGAGAAATTAAGAACTTGCCTCACAGCACACGTTTATTGGTGGCAGTGTCGGGGCTGGAATCCAGGCAGCCTGACCCCAGAGCCCGTGCTCTCTGCATCGTACCCCTCACCCACGGGCAGAAAGCATCCTAGCTCAAAGACACGCAGACAACCGAGGCCCAGAGAAACAGGTACTACGATCCTATCGGCCTGGTCAGCGTGCTTCTCGCAGCACCGAGCTGACAGCACCACTGGCGGCCCAGTGGTTTAAAAATATATATTATGCTGTAACTAGACATTGTCGGTGTTTAAAGCACTCATGTGCATCTTTGTATTCATATACATGATTTAAATTTTATGTCTCAGTTGCATGAAAAAAAAAGTAACTTTGAAATTTAAAATAAAACTACTTTAATTTAAACAAAACACACACCAGGGCTTTCCTGGTGGCACAGTGGTTAAGAATCCGCCTGCCAACGCAGGGAACATGGGTTCGAGCCCTGGTCCGGGAAGATCCCACATGCCGCGGAGCAACTAAGCCCATGCACCACAACTACTGAGCCTGCCCTCTAGAGCCCACGAGCCACAACTACTGAGCCCATGTGCCACAACTACTGAGCCTGCACTCTAGAGCCCACGAGCTGCAACTACTGAGCCCATGTGCCACAACTACTGAGCCTGCACTCTAGAGCCCACGAGCCACAACTACTGAGCCCGTGAGCCACAACTACTGAGTCCACATGCCACAACTACTGAAGCCCACGCCTAGAGCCCGTGCTCCACAACAAGAGAAGCCACCGCAATGAGAAGCCCGCGCACTGCAACAAAGAGTAGCCCCCGCTCGCCGCAACTAGAGAAAAGCTCACGCGCAGCAACGAAGAGCCAACACAGTCAAAATAAAATTAAAAACTAAACAAAAAACCAGAGGAGGCTGTGGGTGAGAGGATTGGCAGTTGCCCTCCCACAGCTGTGAGCTGTGAGACTGTGTCACCTGGCCAGCCCCCCAACACTCCGGGGCCGCGATCAGAGGTCATCTTTCTCTGCCGGCCAGTGTCCGAGGGCTCAGGCAGCCGCCACCCCAGCAGCGAAAAATGCAGCTGCACCCAGCACTGGTGCGACTCTTGTAGTTTATGCAGCACTTGACATGCATTTTCCTCTTTGCCCCTTTTAACAATGCTCTGAGGATAGGTCGTCATTCCCGCTTGACGAATGAGACTTCAGCTAAATGACTCACGCACAGCTGTGTGTGTATGATCGCATCACTGTGCAACCCTTCTTTAATTTCTCTTTTTTGTTGTTGTTTTCATTTAGACTGTGGTTGCATACAGAAGTAATACAAGTATGGTCTTGATTGTATTAGTCCCAGTTTAGGAAACCACTGATATGCATTCATATAAGAAAACTACTGGAGAACCACTATGAGTCTTGCAGCTAGAATGTCATACCTTGAGAGCAGGAAATGCCTGGAGTGTGAGCTTCAGAATTGAGCATGGATTGGCCCTTTTTCAAGGAGAGAGCTGCAAGCTCTTCTATTGCTAGATATAAAAATACAGAGCTTTCAGATCTCATAGGAATAGTTCAGGATCTAATTAGTTTTCTCAAGAGTGACTAAAAGTACTGACACAGTTTCTTTTCTTTTAAAGGGCAAAGTTTCACCCATCATCACGGATTAATACCCAGAGGCATTCTTCAGAGTCTCATGTGGCAGGCAGTGCCGGCAACCCAGGGGGAAAGGGGCTGGGCGTGCACATTTCCTGAACCACAACAACAGAGGCCTGGAAGGTGGGGTGGAGCTGGAGATGGGCCCAGGATTAGACGGTTCCAACAGCAGAGTAAGAAGTCCCTAGAAAAGTTTTAGTGGCAGTTCTTCTTCTCTAATATATCATCTAAAAGCAATAAGGAGGATGAGAGACAGAAATGCAAATTCTATCTTCACTGAAACTAGTACTGAAGTAAGAGCAGTCAGATGCATGACAGTCGAGATGGGTCCTGGAAGATGCTGAGAGAGGATGCCCACGGCTACAGAGCTCAAACCCAAGGAGAAAGCACGATACTATCAAGTAAGTGGTACCATCTGATGGGCAACGTCAACAGGAAGGGTGCACATGGGAGAGAGGAGGGAGCTTGCCTAGACCTGGTTTGGCACAAAGGAAAGTTAGAGAAGATGGGAATGAGTAAAGAACCATACAGATGGTCTATAAATGTAGGACGTAGCGGGTCAGTGAGACAAGACAGAGGAGTGATACCCCATCAGGAGGAGTTTGCAGCTGCCGTATCAATTAGGAAGAAAGAAATCAAGATCAAAATAATTCACACTTATAAGACTATAACATAAGGAGAATTCCCGAGACATGGCACCTTGAAAATGTTGCCATCAGACAGATGAGGTTGTGAGCTAATATACCAGCAAGAATTCATAAACATATTAAGAAGCAACTGCCAGGGTAAACGGGGAGCTTGGAGCAGAGCCAGGACTCAGATGGAGCCTGGAGAGACAACACAAGGAGTAATAGCATCCAGGAAAGAAGAGAAAAAACAATATCATTACCAAAATGAAGGCCACGCCAAGAGCAGCCGCCAAAGATAACAGACACCACTAAAGCTGCCAAAAGGGACCCAGAGGACAGGACTGAGAAATACAAGCAAATAAAATAGAAATGAAGACTTAAAAATAATTACAGCTAAACTAATAAATATGGAAGATTTTAAAAGGAGATCTAACGTGGTTCTCTTTTGCCCACCACCAAAAAAAGAACTTTTTAACTGAAATAATAGAACAGGAAAGATATAATTCAAGATATTTTTTAAAAAAATTTTTTTAGAATTGAATTACAGTTGATTTACAATGTTGTGTACAAGACACTTTTCAAAAACGAAAGTTAGATTTGAACCTGCACTTGAAACTACATGCCATGTCCCAAGGGGGGAAAAAAAAGTGAAACAAAACCTTAACACTGTGACATATCCTGGAAATGTGACTGAACTTCAGAGATAACGAAAGAATTATGTGGACCTCAAGGCAAAACATTCATCTATTAAAGGAAAAATGTCTTTTTCCTGAGACCCTAGAAAATAGTATGATAGTCCAAAGCCCAAAAAGTTACTAAGGAAAGAATATATAACTCAAGAATTTATACCCAACAAATTATTGTTCAAGTATAAACAGAAAAAAATCCCAGAGAATATAGCTGCTACAAGCAACTCTTGAAGATATTGTTAGAGGACACCTTTTAGCCAAACAAAAGATGATGACAAAACTACAAAGGACAGACTGACAATAAGTCCTAAATCTAACAATAGGAAAAAAGCTAAAACAAATGTAGGGATTCTGGTTGAAGAACAGAATCTAAATAAATAAATATAGACAATATTACCATGATATAACTAATAAAATTTAGGAAGAAAAGAACTGAACGGTGAGAGATAAAGTAGTACACTGAATTCCTCATGTGTTACAGATAGGGATAAAAATAGCAATTAAAGATATTAAACCACTAGGAAAAGGTGTAAGTGTGTCATATGTAAAGGGAAACATATCATCAACATAAAGCATGGTGGAGACAAAAGAAGAAAGAATGCAGAAAATGGAAGTATAGTAATTTCATCATTTCTCACAAAGGTAAAAATTGAAGATTAAAAATAAAGCCCTGGGGTTCCCTGGTGGCGCAGTGGTTGGGAGTCTGCCTGCCAATGCAGGGGACACGGGTTCGAGCCCTGGTCTGGGAAGATCCCACGTGCCGCGGAGCGGCCGGGCCCGTGAGCCACAATTACTGAGCCTGCACGTCTGGAGCCTGTGCTCCGCAACAAGAGAGGCCACGACAGTGAGAGGCCTGCGCACCACGATGAAGAGTGGCCCCATTTGCCACAACTGGAGAAAGCCCTCGCACAGAAACGAAGACCCAACACAGCCATAAATAAATAAATAAACAAATACTTTAAAAAAATAAAAAATAAAAAAAATAAAGCCCTTTGGCAAACTAGGAATAGAAAGGAACTTCCCTTAATTTCATTAAAAGTACATACAGAAAAAAAAAAAAAAACAGCAAATACATTTTATCCTGGAATGCTGAAAACATTATCTTTGGGATTAAGAAACAGAAATGCCTCCTATTGCCACTTCTATTAGACCTTTTCTAGAGCCATTAGGATCAGAAAAGATGAAACAAATCTGTCATTATTTACAAATCTGTCATTATTTGCAAATACCACCTTGACTTGGCCATTTAAAACTTTTCCATGGGCTTATCACTTTGCTGTGTTTCTGTGCGAAAACACAGAAGAAGGTACAGTTTTGCTGGGTACTAAACCAATATTAAGAAGTCAATCGCTGTTCTATTCACCATGCGTGATTAGCTGGAAATGGTTTCTAAAGACACCATTTTCAATAGCAACAAAATTATTTAATAGCAACAAATTATTTAAGGAAAAGTCTAAATATGTGAAAGCCAATCATGAAAAAAATTATAAATTTTTTTAAAGCAGTAAAAAAAAACACTAAAGTAACATATATAATATTATATATATATATATATATATATATATATGTTATTGGCTAGGAAGACTCAATATTTTAAAGATGGCAGTTCTTTCCCAACTGACTTATAGATTAACTGCAATTCAACAAAACCCTAAACAGGATTTTTTTTTTAACATCTTTATTGGAGTATAATTGCTTTACAATAGTATGTTAGTTGCTGCTATATAACAAAGTGAATCAGCTATATGTATACGTAGAGCCCCATATCCCCTCCCTCTTGAGCCTCCCTCCCACCCTCCCTATCCCACCCCTCTAGGTGGTCACAAAGCACGGAGCTGATCTCCCTGTGCTATGCAGCTCCAAGCAGGACTTTTTGAAGACTTGATAAACTCTCAAATTTCTATGAAAGAGCAAAACACTAAAGGAAGGATAAAGTGGAGGAATTGGTCCCACAAGATATGAAAACTTATGAAACTATAGTAATTAAGGTAGTGTGGTATCGAGGTGGTCAAGACAGGTTGACCAGGAAGAGGGAAGAGAGTCCAAGTCCACAGCAGAGCCACGCAGATATGATAACTTGACTTATGATAGAGAGAGAGCTGAAGATCAGTGGTAAAAGGAGAAACTATTCAATAAACCACCCAATAAAAAGTAATGAGCCAATTATTTATCCACAGAGTGAATACGAAAGGGGATTCCTACCTCCCACCATATAAGAGTTTAACTTCAAGCAGATTAAAGACTTCGACATGAAAGACAGAACTCTAAAACTTTTAGAAAATAGTGTAAGAATCTACCTTTTTTACATTCGGGCAGGAAAGGATTTCATAAATAAGTATAAAAGGCATAAATCATAAAGTTCAGGGTGGATACATTAAATGAATGTAAAATTAAGAACTTCTGTTCATGGAAAGGTATCATAAGGAGAATAGAAAGATAAGCACAAAGTTGGGAGTGATTTTTACAACACGTATACTTCACAGAGGACTGGTATCAGAATATTAAAAAAAAAGACAACCCAATAGAAATTGGGCAGAAGACACAACTGGCATTTCGTTGGTGAAGAACCAAGAATGGTTCATGGGTACATGAAAAAAAAAAAAATGTTCAACCTTATTAGTAATTAGGGAAATGCAAGTTAAAACCACACTGAAATATTATTCCCCCTTCACCTACTGGAATGAGTTAGAAGTCTAACAGCACTAAGTATTGGCCAGGAGGCAGAAGGCCACCTCACAGACCGACACTCCCTAGTGAATTCAAATATATCTGCTCTCCAAGACCTTGGACATCGACTCATAGGTAAAGACCCTAGAAAAACTATTTGTCCCCTGTCAGAGTGGCAAAGAGCAGTAAATTCAAAGATCTACAGACTTGCATACATGGCTGGTGGAAATGTAAATGATACAACCTGTATGGAGAGCAATTTGTCGATCTACTTCTAAATTAAAATTGTATATTCTCTTAGACCCTCCATTTCTACATCTAAAAAAATATCCACCAACGTGTGAAATTAGGTGCAAGAAAGAGGTTCATTTCAGCATTGTTTGCAATATCAAAATATTAGAAATAATCTAAATGTGTTTCAAAGAACACAATAAACGACTATGTAGACCTTAAAAAGAATAACTGAGCCCAATATGTACTAATGTGGAATAATCTCCAAGATATAGTCTTAAGTAAAAAAGACAAGGTGCATACGCTCCATTTGCGTTTTTGAGAACACGAAAAACATATATGTGTGTGAGAGTGCATATATTTACACATATATGTGTGTATGTATGTATATGTGTGTACACACACACACAAGCATAAAATATCTCTGGAAGTATGTACGAAAAACTGATTAGAGAAACTGACTTCAGGGATGAGGACAAGTGAGTCAGGGTCAAGTTTGAGAGGGGGTTTCACTTTTCATTGTACACTCTTTTGTATGTTTTGAATTTTGTGCAATGTGCATTTATGACCTACTCAAAAAACCAAGCACTTTTTAAAAGTAACGTAGCCGTCAGTTAAGGTGGACCCAGGGGTCTGGAATCAAGGGATCAGGGCAGAGGAGGAGCATGGCTGCTTCTCAAGGTCAGACCCAGACATTAGAACAACATGAGGAGATGCAGATAACAAATGTCAGGGCAGCACACGTCTGCAGTTGTGGGGTTTGGGGGGGAGGCGGCTACAGGATGAGGCACTCACATTCCACTGGGGAAAGAAGCCAGAACCCAGATGGTCTGACCCTGGGCACCAGCATCATTCAAGTTCTTGATACTGAGCCAACGCTTTGTCTTAATCAGGAAGCTTTTGTTACCGAAAGCAAGTTTGTGTGTTTGACGCATAGTGCGGCCAAAACAATGCTGAAATGTCAGCTTTTGGAGCAGAGAAAGGTTTATTACAGGGCCATGCAAGGAGAACAGGTGGCTCATGCCCCAAAAAAACCCCAAACTCCCGGAAGGGTCTCAGCAAACCATTGTTAGAGGCCAGGTGAGGAAGGGGTGTGGTTGGTTGTTGTGAACTTCTTGGTGCCGGGATCCTTTGTTCTTGCAGCTGTCCGTGTAGGTCGGGTCACAATGTTCCTGTAAACCTCAACAAGACAAATGTTTTTCTCTGTTCTGCAACTTTGTATCGCTCTAGGAATGTAAATGTGTTATACCCTTAAAGGTCAGAGCCTTGAGAATGGGTTCTCCTGTATATTTCAGGCTATAGGCAACATTCTTAACTTGAAGCAAAAGCAATAGAATACAAAGGTTAAAGTGAAAGAAACAGACCTAACATGGAGTCAGATTTGTTCTTCCTGATTACACTTTCACGTGCTTCCAGCACCACAGTGCAAGTCTCCACCACCACAGTGCAAGTCTCCACCTTTAGAGAGCCAGGGACGAGCTGGTGGAGGAAGCTAGGAATGGCCAGCTGGACCGGAAGGGAAGGGGCGGGAAATTGGCCATTGCCAGCAGGCTGCAGAGACCGCTCAGCCAGGCAGGGCCCAGTGCAAAATGCAAATAAGGGTCCCTTGTTCAAAAAGCAGGAGGAAATGTGTTGTGAAAGGTACTAAAACATAAAGCTTTTCCCTCCTGCACACTCTCTTGATTTGTCATGGTGTTTTATAAATGCTCTGTAATGTCATTCTAAGTAAAGAGAAATTAAAATTTTAAATTATTGGCATGCATTTTACTATTCATCTTTATATCGTGTGATGCCCATTTAAATGCAAATAGAAAAGCATTTAACTCAAATGCTGAATCACTGAAATTACACAATTCATTTCGTAGCTCATGTGTACGTATGTATTTTGTTCTCACCCCAACAGTGGAAATGCCACACAAAATTACCTCGACTGTTTTATTTCACTTCTTAATATGCATATATTCTATCAACACTCTGTACCTTGAGCTTGTTAATGAGTAAGGACGGCCTGAAAGGAAAAGAACTGTGGGTCACCCAATCTTTCCCTTTCCTTTATGCCATTCATATCACCAGTGAGTGGTTGGCTAACACAAGGCAGTGGCAAGAGGGAAAAAGGGTATGATTGGGTTTGTTGGTCATTCGTGTACTGAGAATGCCAGTGCCTTCTTCCTGGGCTTGGAGCAAGTTCTGGTTCAAATGGAAGCTCAGCCTCTTGGGGCTGGCAGCACCCCCAGGTGCTCGGTCCTGTACATACCATGCTCACCTGGTATTCCTTTGACTCCCAAAGCCCCATGTCCTGTCGGTCCCTGGAATTCCATTCTCCATAGAATGGGGCATCCATGGGGCATCACCCCATGGATGGGGCATCACCAACACTGCAGGCAGGTGGGCCCAGACCTACGTGACAAAAAACAAGCTCAGGGATAAAATTATTAAGAATTTCCTGATGATAACAGCAGAGCATTAAAGCGAGCAGAGGGCCTTTGGAGCTCGGGGCCCAGTGCAACCGCACAGGTGGCAGGGCCATGAAGCCAGCCTTCCAGCCAGGAGTTCGCTGTTAAAGAAGAAAATCAGGATACGCAGAGGTGGCTCTCCCTCGCCAGCATCTTTCTTGTCTCTTTAATATCATAATAAATGTTTAGGAGATGCATTATTAGAGTCATTGTATCAAAAACTGAATGCCAAGCTTTATGCTGTAAATTCTGATTTTCCAAGGTCCTGTTTTTCAGTCCATTATCAACCTGTCTCTATGTGAGAGAACAGAATAATCTTCTGAGGGTTCTTAGCAACACTGCTACTGAATTCTTACGATTATTAATGCAGGGTATGGAAATTTCCCCTCAAGAATTAGAATGCATTCTTCAGTCTGGAGTTACTCTTCAAGGAGTAAATTCAAGCCGATGGGCAGTAGGCTTGGAGGTGTACCTTCCCCTCCGCAATCGGCAGCTGGTGGAGAACGACCTGGATTTCTCTGCATCGTGTGTTTTGCAGTGTAACTGAGACCGGACAGCCGGAAGAAGATGCTTCTATTATCACAATGCCTAGTCTGTTGAGAGCTTTTCAAAATATATTGACTTCCAGTTGCCGCAGAACCAATGTCGGCTCTATTACAGAAAGTGACCAGATGTCCAGGATGGGGAAGAAAGTCTCTTCCTTTTTGCTAAGTCGTATTGGGTGCAAACACATCTGTAGAAAGGGTCCTTGTAAGTGACCTGAGGCAAATCACTGAATTCCTCAAGTGTCTTTACACTTGAGGCTGATAACGATAGTATTTAGCATAGGGGCTTTGTGTGATGTAAATAAGATACGAAAGACTCAGCCCAGCACCTGTGCATAGAAAGTGCTCATAACTGTTAGCTCTTGTTATTGGCTGTCGTCCCAGGTGGTAACCTGTTCGTGTCAGCCATCCAGGGGCATCCTCTCTACCTCTAACTGGGAGGCTAGTCCCAGAAGCTTTTGATAAGGAAGATCACATAGCAACATCTAGTCAATAAAATTTCATTTGGATTGACTAATCAGTTTAATAATTATCCTCAAAGCACCAGCCTTGTCCTCATCTTCTTCTTCTTTTTTTTTTTTAGAGTTCAGTAAAGTTCTTTTTTTATTTGACGTCTGTATATGTTGCAAAATGGTCACCACAATAAGTCCAGTTAATATCTGTCACTATACTTAGTTACAAAATTCTTTTTCTTGTGATGAGAACCTTCCAGATTCACTCTCCTAGCTACTTTCAGATATGCAGTATGGTATGAGTAACTGTAGTCACCATGCTGCACATTACATCCCAGGACTTATTCACTTTATGACTGGAAGACTGTACCTTTTGACCCCCTGCACCCATTTGACCCAATCCACCCCCCGTCTCCTCTTATATAAATACAGAAGTAACTGCAAGTGCAACAGGCAGAGGAGCCAAGAAGACTGCCTGAAGGGGGAAAGGTAAGAGCTCACAGGAAGAAAAATAATCAGAAATTAAGTAACACACTGTTAAATGACTCATAGATCCAAGAATCACAAGATATATTAGGAAATGTTTCAAACAGAATAAAAATTAAAACACCCCATATGAAAATATGTGGCATGAAGCTAAAACAGTGTTTAGAGGGAAATTTATTGCTTAATTGGCTTATATTTGAAACACGAAATACCTAAAAGTCAATGATCTGAACTTCCAACTTACACACCTAGAAAAAGAAAAGCACATTAAGCCCAAAGTAAGTATAAGGAAGGAAATAATAAAGATAAAACAGACATCATTACACCAATGAAATAAATAATAGAGAAAATCAACAAAGCGAAATTCGGTTCTTTTAAAAGATTAACAAGATTTAGAAATCTCTAGCAAAGTCAGTCAAGAAAAAAAAGAAGAAGAAAACACAAAACACAAATTACCAATACCAGAATGAACTAGAGACCTAACTACTGTAAAAAAAAAAAAAAAAAAAAATTAAGAGAAACTGCAATTAAATAGAGTGGGGAGACCAGCAGGGGGAGCTCTCAACTCCTGTTACAATGGCAAAGCCCAACAGGAAGAAGAAAGACTCCTCTTCTTTCCTGACAAGGTCTCAGCCAATGAAAAGCCGTGGGTGTTTTGTTTACTCCAGCCCTGCCACCTTCCTTTCCCTCTATAAGAGGGTTCTCCTTCCCATACTGTGCCCGGGGGGACTTGCATGTGACTCACCATGGTTGCAGACCCTGAACTGCAATTCTCTGTTGATCCCAAATAAACCCATCTTTGTGGAGAAATATCTGGCAGTCTATTTGTTTCAAGTCAACACTACAGAATCATGTTTTCGAAAAGGACGATAAGGAACTGTTATAAAAAAATTTTATGACACTAAATGTGACAACCTATATTAAATGGAAAAATTAAAGACACATATTACCAAAATTGACAAAATAAGAAAAATTTTAAAAACATGAATAGCCCAATATCTGTTAGAGAATTTGAATTTATAATTAAAAACCTTCCTACAAAGAAAACATCAGGCCCAGATAGCTTCACTGATGGAGAACAGCCAAAACAACTTTGAAAAAGAACATTCATGTGACCTGATTTCAAGACTTAATATAAAGCTACAATAATCCAGGCAGGATAGTATTGGTCTAAAAATAGATCAATAAAATGAAAAGAGAATTCAGAAATAGACCCATACTTACACGGACAATCAAATTTTAACATTATACTAAGCAGTTTAGCATAATAATTTAGTCACCTTATGAGGCAGCTACTTGCTATCGGTATCACATTTGATAAATGAAGGAACAGAGAGGTTCTATAACCAACCCAGGGTCACACAGCTAGCAAGTGGCAGGGCCAGGCTTCAAAGCCAGACAGTCTGCACCAAAATTTTATAATCTTAACTCAGTATGCTGTTCTGTTTCTATGACAAGTGTTTCATTGAGTCAACATTATAAAACCCTGGGAAAATTTTATAATTAAATGTATAAATGGTGATATAAATCAAACATTTAGTATTAATATTTTGAACTGTGTTTAGGGAAAAGCTAGTGAACATTTGGTATTTTAATTATTTATAATATTTAATGACAGAGTAATCAATAGGTAAGCCTAGGGACAACTAGTTTTGTTATTTTTCATTGAAAAGTAAAAGAGAATTTGGCTAAGATTTTAGGTAGTTTGGGAACGTTAGGAAGAAATTAAATTCAGGATGGATATACAAAGGGACACATAGGTGTGGTCCAGCCCAGCACGGAGGGGTGTTTTATCACAGTTATTGTTATTGTACATAGTGATAATAAAAAGCAGACTAATAAATGTTTTATTGGTTTTATTATTGTTTTTAAATTCTCTACAGATAATGCACCTCTTTATTGTCTGCACCCAGAGCAGACCACATTTATCAGACCCATTGCTACACCACTGCTTAAGATTCTCCATATTTACAAGTTTAATGTTTTCAATTTATGAGATTTATTTAGGTACTTGATATGGTTTATTTTATAGACAAATGAATTCCTTAAAAAAAAATAAGGAACCCTGGTTCTAGAAATGCAATTGAGAGCATATAAGGTAAATTAAATTGTTGTGATATTGTGGTTTATAATAAGAAATATATATTTGATCTTGTCCCCATTTCTGGCACAGACCTCCTAAAAGCCTTGGAAGTCCCTAAGTGAAGAGTGCTATAAAGGTATCATTTTTTTATGTTAATGAGGTGACTTTTGGAATGTCCCCAGGTCTCCTAAGGATGGGGCTGGTCACCAGAGGAACCAACTGTGTGATTAGAGGGTTGAAACTTTCAGTCCCACCCTCGACCTCCTGGGAAAGGGGCACTTGAGTTCAATTAGCAATGGCCAATGATTTAATGAATCCTGCCTGTGTAACGAAGCCTCCATAAAAACCCAAAAAGATGGGGTTTGGAGAGGTATCAGGTTGGTGAGCATGTGAAGGATTCTGGGAGAGTGGCTCGCCTGGAGAGGGCATGGAAACCCATGCCTTGTCCTGTGCATCTCCTCCATCTGGCTGGTTCTTGAGTTGTACCCTTTTATAATACACTGGTGACCTAGTAAGTAAAATGTTTCTCTTAGTTCAGTGAGCCTCTCCAGCAAATTAATCGAACCCAAGGAGGGGGTCATTGGAACCTCTGCTCTATTAGTCATCGGTCAGAAGCACAGGGGATAACCTGGGCTTATGACTGGCATCTGAAGGGGGTGGGAAGGGGGAGCAGTCTTGTGAAACTGAGCCCTTAACCTGCAGGATCGGATGCTATCTCTGGGTGGATAGTGTCAGAACTGAGTTGAATCGTAGAACACCCTCTAATGTGAGAGCATTGCTTGATGGTGTGGGGAAAACTCCCGCACACATCCTAACTGGTGGGCAGAACCACCTTTAGCTACTTTACAAATGATTGTTAAAATCTGCTAGACTTATAAACAGAAAGCTAAGACATATGAGTTGAACTCAAAGGCTTAAGGAACAGTGCTGATACAAGCTTTCTCATGTGCTAGGCCTTTTCTGAGTGCTTTTCACACAGGAACTCACACCCCCCCATTAGTATTCCCAATTTAGAGATGTGGAAACTGAGACCCAGCTGGGGATAATAAGGGCATCTATACAGGGTTGTAGTGGAGATAAATGACTTTGTGTCTATGAAGATGTCACTAGTCCAAGGTTGTAGTGGAGATAAATGACTTTGTGTCTATGAGGCTGTCACTAGTCCAAGGCTGTAGTTATTAAGTGGTACAGCTGAGACTCAAACACAGCCTCTGCCTCTCCTGAGTCCAATCTCTTAAACTTTTGAATTCACAATTTTAATTAAATTGAATGTTAATTTGTAATACCAGAATGGTTCCTGAAAAATCTTACCTGTGCATAAAAGCCATCCTCAAAAACACCGAGGATGCCAGAAAGCACATGGATAATGGCAACCCCCAAAGTAAGATGTTACTGTTACAGAAGGAGAAACTTCTGTTGAGGTTGAATAACTTACCCAAGGTCAACCACCTACTAACTGACAGGTCCAATGGCCCATCTCGAGTCCATCTAACTCTAAAGCCAATGGTTTCCACCTCTCCAACAGTGCCCTAGCACCTTGCTGGCAGCGTGGTCCACAGCACGCTAAAATAGCTGATTGGTGAATGTCACAGAAAAGAGCCAGGTAATAAAGGAGCAGGGGGAGAAGATTTTGCAGTTTCTGTGAATATTTCAACTAGAAAGCTCACCTATATCTAAATTACTCATTTGATATGTACTTAAAATCTACTTTTGTTATCATTTCAAGAGCCCTCATCTTATCTCCCCCATCATATTTTAAGCACATTGTAAGTAGTGTGTATGTGATTAGTGGATTGAATAATTTCTTTAAAGAAGCCCTGATTACATGAACTTCTGATCTCCATTGGCTCTGTTGAGATAAAAGGGAAAAGGAAAATGGGAGTCCATCTTTTGGCTTAATATTTTTTTCTTTTTTATCAAAGTATAATTGATTTACAATATTGTGTTGATTTCTGCTGTACAGCAAAGTGATTGTTATACACATAAATATATTCTTTTTCATGTTCTTTTCCATTATGGTTTATCACAGATATTGAATATAGTTCCCTGTGCTGTACAGTCGGACCTTGTTGTTTATCCATTCTATATATAATAGTTTGCCTCGGCTAATTCCCAAACTCCCAACCCAACTCTCATCCACCCTCCCTCCCTCTTGGCAACCACAAGTCTGTTCTCTATGGCTGTGAGTCTGTTTTTGTTTTGTAGATATGTTCATTTGTGTAGTATTTCAGATTCTACATATAAGCGATATTGTATGATATTTGTCTTCTTCTGTCTGACTTACATCACTTAGTGTGATAATCCCTAGGTCCATCCATGTTGCTGCAAATGGCATTATTTCATTCTTTTTAATGGCTGAGTAACATTCCACTGTGTGTGTGTGTGTGTGTGTGTGTGTGTGTGTGTATACCACATCTTCTTTATGCATTCATCTGTTGATGGACATTTAGGTTGTGTCCATGTCTTGGCTATTGTCAATAGTGCTGCAATGAACATTGGGGTGCATGTATATTTTTGAATTAGAGTTTTGTCCAGATATATGCCCAGGAGTGGGATTGCTGAATAATATGGTATCTCTATTTTTAGTTTTTTTAAGGAACCTCCATAGTGGCTGCACCAATTTACATTCCCACCAACAGTGCAAGAGGGTTCCCTATTCTCCACACCCTCTCTAGTATTTATTGTTTGTAGACTTTTTGATGATGGCCATTCTGACTGATGTAAGGTGATAACTCATTGTAGTTTTGATTTGCAGTTCTCTAATAATTAGTGATGTTGAGCATCTTTTCATGTGCTTCTTGGTCATCTATATGTCTTCTTTGGAGAAATGTCTATTTAGGTCTTCTGCCCATTTTTTGATTGGGTTTTTTGTTGTTGTTGAGTTGTAGGAGCTGTTTTTATATTTTGGAAATTAAGCCCTCATTGGTCGCATCATTAGCAAATGTTTTCTCCCAGTCCGTAGGTTGTCTTTTTGTTTTATTTATGATTTCCTTTGCTGTACAAAAGCTTGTAAGTCTGATTACATCTCATTTGTTTACTTTTGCCTTTATTTCTATTTCCTTGGAAGACTGATCTAAGAAAACATTGTTACAATTCATGTCAGAGAATGTTTTGCCTATGTTCTCTTTTAGGAATTTTATGGTGTCCTGTCTTATATGTAAGTCTTTAAGCCATTTTGAGTTTATTTTTGTGTATGGTGTGAGAGTGTGTTCTAACTTCATTGATTTACATGGGGATGGCCAGCTTTCCCAACACACTTGATGAAGAGACTGTCATTTCTCCATTGTATATTCTTGCTTACTTTATCAAAGATTAATTTACCATAGGTGTGTGATTTATTTCTGGGCTCTTTATTCCATTCCATTGATCCATATGTCTGCTTTTGTGCCAATATCATGTTATTTTGATTACTGTAGTTTTGTAGTATAGTCTGAAGTCTAGGAGAGTTACGCTTATGGCTTAATATTTAAAGCAGCTGTATAAATGTCAATCCCACCACCAGGCCATTAGTTTCATTCAGTTGAACACAGGTACTGTGTTACTCTCATTCATTTTTCTTTTCTTTCTTTCTTTTCTCCTGGCAGTGCTTCAAGTTTAATCTTTCCAAAATTGGATTAACTATTTTCCTTCAAAAATTGCTCTTTATCTTACAGTATCTCAACTCACACCAAGCCTTTCCGTGCAGGGTCCCTAGAACTGCCTTACACACCATTCCCAGCTCCTCCTCCTTCACCTTTTACATGCAGCACTGTCTCAGCCGTTCCCAGTTACAATGGATTCTGCCTGCCAGATCTTTCTCATCTGCTCCTGCCTTTGCATCCCGACTGCCATGGCCTTAGTGAAGGCCCTTACTGTCCATCCCCTAGACCACTGAAGCTTTCCTAGTTGCTTTTCCTGCCTCAGTTTTCTCTTCAAATGCAGACAATTTCCTTTGTAGGAAACAGATCTGATAATGCCACTTTCCTGAAAACCCTCTGATGGTTCCACGCTGCTCATGGGACAGTGTCCAGACTCTGCACCCAGCACCCAAGGGCCTTCAGAGCTGCCCAGCCTGCAGCTTGGGCCTCCTTCCTCCCCACCCCCCATATGCCCAGTGCTCTAGTGACCCCGAAGTGTTGACCACCCCCAGATGTGCCTTCTCATACCATCTCTGCGTCAGATGTTCAGACCCCTCTCCACTGGCCAAACTCCCAACCTTGATTGCGCATCCCAGCAGAGATGTCACAACCTGAAGCTTTCCCTGCTTCTCCACCTCTTAAACAGTCGTCCCCAGAGAGACAGCATCAACATCACTGGGAAACTTGTTAGAAATGCAAATTCTCAGAATCCACCACAGACCTTCTGAAGCAGCACCTCTGGCCATGGGGCAAAATGATCTGTAGCTTAACAAGGTGATACAGATACATGCCCAAGTTTGAGCATCTGTCTAAAGCACTGCGTTCATGCCACTGGCTCACCTCACGCTACATTATAATTATCCGTGGTTCTTTCTGCCCACTGCCCGGCAAGGAGGGCCTCGCATGCAGGGAGGCTCAGCCTTATTTCCTCAGCGTCTGGAACACACAAGTCTATCAACCACTTCTGCAAATCAAATAAGAAATAAGTCATATTCCTGGCTTTTTACAGTCCTATCCATGACATCATTTTTTAAAAGACCACGATAATTTTTCTTCCTGACACTGTTCAGCCTTCCCTCAATTGCCAGGTTCTCCATAGGTGTCAACCCTGGAGAGGTTGGTTGGGCAACAGCTCTTGTCCCCAGAGAACAGACTGTGAAATCCGTCTTATCGAGCCAGCCAGGCAGCCCCAGCACCAACTCCTTTTCCTTGGTGATGGACCCAGGGAGCAAGCTTTTAGGAACCTGGCCTTCGTCCAAGGGCCTGAGGACCTGATAGTCATTCATCTGAACTTGGCCCAGGCTGGTTTTAAAGGACAATTGCCACGAGTAAACCTTACTGAAGGCTGGAACATTTCATGTCCTCAGTAAGGATAATCTCACGAAAGACTGACATAGGAGAAAAACGAGACAGCTAAACTGAATGTGTTTGGGTTTTGTTTCTCTTTTGAGACACATACCTCACATCATAATGCTATTTTAATATAACTCTGAAGTGTGTTTATACGAAATGAGAGAAACACTGAAAACTGTGGTGGCACCATGGTGTCTGTATCACCCGACCCAGAGTATTAAATCCTAATAGATAAGAAAGGGCAGGGATTGTAACGTCTGTTCCCTAGAGGAGCATCTGGACTTGGGTAGGCACTTGATAAATATCTGTTGATTACTGATTTTTTTTTTCCCTTGGTCCTAATAATTCCATTTTTAGTTAAGGAAGAGAACCCACATGTCACAAATAATGCAGTTTTCACATTCTTTTTATGTAAAGAGAATAAATGACCAGACCCCTTTTGAACTACAAAATGCAAATTTGTTTTGTGTTTTGTTTAGAATTCCTCAGCCTCCTCCAGCCATCACTCTGGAGATTCAGGATCCCCCATCTTTAATGATCTGTTGACCGAAGCCCGGGGCATAGATGCTAGTGGGCAACTTCCCAGCACACTGGTTGTTAATAGTAACAGCAGATACACTGCTTCCTGGCTGGGAAATCAATAGTTCTTTGTTGATTAGTAACTGATTTCTCCACTGATCAAAACGCACAGATCAGTGCACTGCCCCCACCTCCCCTCCCTTCCATAGAGCCAAACTGCAGCAGGGGTCCCTGCCATCCTGCTCAGGTTTCATCCTGCTCGGAGGATGACCGAGACCCTCCACAAAGATCAGGAGGGTTGGACCACACCTGGAATCCCGCTTCCAAATTTTAGAGCCAGGTATGTGTGCACTACCCCCCACTTCCTGTCCACCAGATGGCGCTGCAGACCCGTGTTTGTGACAGTTCACTGAGCTTGAAGAGTGAAAACTACGGTCAGGTGAAACGACGTGGAAGGTTTAAAATTTATGAAAGTCAATCCTTTCAACATTCTGGCCTTGCATGTGTCTTGGCAGGCCCTTAAATAAAAGGTCCATCCAAATGAATGGAAGTATACAACATGCCCATTTATTTATTACACCGGCAGCCTGGGCTTCCGTGTCTTCAGAACGTACCTCCTGACACCTCTGTGTATAAAATAAAGCAGCTGTTTACGCAGTGCATAACAATGAATGCGCTCCCTAAAGGGTATAATTTAAGACACCGAATATGGAAGAGAAAGTCTGTGATCTCCTGAGATGCTGCTCAGTAAAACCAACGGGTTGTCGGACCTCACACTCATTAGCTGCACTTAGTATCCTAACGCCCAGGAGAAAATGGGTAGGAATTCAGTCAGAGGTGAGCCTCTGTGTTTCCAGTAACCACCTTCTCCTTAGGACTGAAGATCAAATTCATGTTAGAATCCCAGTTATTCAAGGAAATCTTGGCATTTCTTTGGACTAGGAAAGAACATCCCCTCTGGTTATTGCTACCCACATTTTGCTGGGGGACTAGGGAAGGTTAGCTGGTAAGTGCGGCTTATTTGGAGAGGAATCTGAGTCCCTCTTCTGTAAAAAGGCGAACTGTGTTGCTCTTTCGCATGCTTTCCCTTTGCAGCCCTGAGGGCCCCTCTTTGCAGTAACATAATCAAGCAGACTTGGCTGGGACGGAGCTGCCAGCTTCCTGTTCACTGGACAGAATGCGGTTAACCTCATTTGCAATTGACCACCCCCCTCTCACCGATTTTTAACTGTTTGGTTAACTGGCTTTGGGAAGGAGTATCAATAATTCAGCATTAGCGGGTTGGCGTGTCACCCTGACAGATGGGACCAGCGACAGGGCCATCGATTCCAGGGCAGGAGAGAAATCCCCTCTGCACCCCGTCTGTGGCCGTGGAATCAGTGGGAAGAGATGGTTCCAGCACAGTCAGGAAAGCCTGTCCCAATCCAGATGGCAGCCAAACATGCACACGTGCTGGGATGTGGGCAGCCAAACATGCACATTGACGCACCTGAGAGGAGATCTGAGGGACGGCCAGGGGCGCCCCCAAAAGCCCTGAGCCTGGACCACCCTCTGCCTCTGATTGGCTTCTCGCTGGCGCCTGAGCAGTGAACAAGGGGGTAAAGGGGCATGTGAGAGAGAGAGGAGAGACGGGAAAATTGTAGCGCTAAGTTGGAGACCCTGTTTGTTGTGGGCTTTTCATCCTCCCCGGTTTGTCCCTGCTTGGGGAGGCGAGGGCAGCAATGCCATCAGCCTGGCACACCTCGCCAGTGGCTGAAGGCCTTGGTCCAAAGATGGGCAACGCACATGTTGGGTTGAAATGAACCTGTCCCCGTGTTTGCTTTATGTTTCAGCCGTCTTTGAATTCATACAAATGAACAACTCCATAAAGACTTTGATCATACCACCTAATGTTTCTATTCTTCATCCTCCAAAATAGTGTCTTTGAAAGTGATTAGAAACAGACAAGGGTGCGAATATATTTCTGTAAAGAAAAAAAAAAAAAAGCTGTTGTTTGACCAAAGTGTTGTCCGTTTCTGGGCACCTGGAAACACTTACCTTCGGTTGGCTCCTCTAGGTGTCTTTGCTGGGTCCCGCTGAGTCCCCCCCGCCCCGGTGCCTGGACTCCAGAAGCAGATCTGTTTCTGTTACTGCTGGGCTGTCCCGCAGCACCCTGTCAGTGGGCAACATTGACAGGATGGTCCCACCTTGATTCCACACGTCTCTCAGGGCCCCCTCTCCAGTCTACCCCTCCCCCCGACTCTCCCTGCTGATTTGGGAACCCCCTTCCCCCCTACCCCCCGCAGCGTGACTTCACTACCTGATGTCCTTTCTCTCAGTGAATGGTCCCTGGAGACTTTATAGGTGGCACTGATGAAATTGCTAAAGATGTTAAGCAGAACAAGTGCGTCCATGTCGTGGAAGTGAGAACAAGAGGGTATAATGAGTGTTTAGCCGTTTCATTTCCTCTCAGCTAGAAACATTGCCTAGCCTCCCAAATGACATGATCAATCTTATTGATGATTTGCTCTGACAATAGACTTACTAGACAGTCTTCTGCCCAATCCTAATAACCTATGTTTGCATCAAGTTTTTAAATTTGCAAAAACTCCTTGGTTACTGTTACTCATTTAATTGTCGCAAAACCCTTTGATAACACATTGCTTCTAAAAATCACGAACACTGGGGTTCAGTGGAATTAGTGATTTGGCTAGAGTTTTGTGGTTGATCAATGGCAGGGCCAGGTAATTTGAGTCTAAATCCCGTGTTCTTTTTCCTGCCTCTGTCTTAATAATGGAATTCACTGGTTTACTATTGCCAAGTTAATTACCTGACTGTGTTGGAATAATATTGGAAATAAATTACAAAAATGTTGCAAAAATATTGTTTAACTCGCGAATCTATGGAGGTTCAACAGTAGTAAAGTGGGATCATAGCAGAGCGGAAATAGCATGAGATTTAGGGTCTGACAAGCCTGCTCCAATCCTCACTACTACATGCAAAGTGTTCAACAACCCTGGGCCTGTTTCTTCATATGTAAAATGGAGATGATAATTCCTACTGAATACACTTATGAGGATTAGAAATTTTAACAAATACCAAAGAACGCCTGTTAGATTTATTGGCACCTAATAAATGCTAGCTTTTATCAACTATTATGATTCATTTTTATTAACTACAATATCATTATCATTGAAAAAGATAGGGATTTAATACATTTCCAGGATAATCCGTGAGCTTGGGGTGATGATTTTAGTAGGTGTAACTGTACAGAATAGTAGAAAATTGGCCTTTCATCTTGATGGGTGGTAAAGATTGGCTGATAGGCTCTTACTAAAGATGTAATGTTTTTCCATTCTCTGGATACTGAAAACTATTTTATTGTCTGTAAAAATAAGTTTGGCCATAGAAACAATTATTTCCAGAACTATGGACACTCTGGAAGACACTGGGCAATTTGTTTTGCTAACCATCTGCCAGTGATAACACTGAACTCTGCGTCTGCTTTTCCCCTTTTCCCTGTCATTGTCAATTACTTTGTATTATATCAGGATTTGGAAAACAGTTAATCAGCTTGGATTGCCAGGCAGCCTTGAGTCTGCCTTTGATTTAATCACAAACACATGCTGTTGCATTCATCAATTTTCCCTTTATGTAAGCTTCTTCATTATTGTGACACTTTACCATTGTCCATGGCAAATGTGTTTGCTGATTTCCATGTCAGAGAAAAGAAATGCAATATAAACAGAAGAATCCATGTGAAAGGGCAGCCAAAACAAAGGTGTGGAGTGCATTTAAAGAGGTAACTTAGCAGAAAATCCAACTAGTCCAAATCCATGAAGTCTGTGCAAGAAAATGTGAGCTGTCACGAGACAGTAACAGCAATTCTTGCATTCTGTCAGAGTAGAAGTATAATGAAAACATAAGGAAGCATTTCAAAAACGGGCTGAAAGCATTGATCAAAGAGTACCGCAACCATTGCATGGCGAGAAATAGATATCGTGCACTTAAGATATGTTAAGAGGGTAGATCTCATATTGTGTTCTTACCACAAAAAAAGGGGGAGACAAAAAAATTTGGGGAGGTGATGGCTATTTGTATTACCTTAATTATCACCTGTGTGATGGTAATATGAGGTATACATATGTCCAAACTCACGAAATTATACACGTGAATTATGTGCAGCTTTTATATACCAATTACACCTCAGTTAAGCTGGAGGAGGGGAGGATATTTATTGAGAACACAAAAGAAAAGGATTGCATGGAGACCCTGAAAGTAAGAAGACCATGGCAATATTCTTTTTTTAAGACCATGGCCTTACTTTTTTAATTAAGGGCTATTGTATTTTTTTGTAAGTGACTTTAATGACAGCATCTTTGAGAGCATCTGTGTATGAACCAGGGAGACTCACCCTCGCTGACCATTGCTGGACCACGGCCACTGCAGCTGGAAAAGGGAGAATGTGAAGGCTGCGATACCATTGTTGGTATCGCATCTGCCCCTCGTGTTCCTGACACTTTTCTGGGGCTCACTTTCTGTTTACAATGGGGAGTTTAGACTCTGGAAGTCCTTCCCAATCCACCATTCACAAATGTCTGCAGTGTCGGAGCAGTGGTTATCTCTCAGGACGCCCATTCATGCTTCTGAAGTAGGTCAGGAAGGTACAGTTTTCTCCGAGGAATCATTGCCAGAAGCCACTGCCCATCAGTTTGTGCTGGTGAACCCTGGCCCCCAGGGCCTGCTCACCGTAGGGGAGACAGGAGGTGCTGCCGAAGCTCAAACAGGTTTGGAAGACCCTTTGGAAAACAACTGTGAGACACACACACCTGTCTCGTTATGGTCAAACAGTACACATAAAGGAGTGTGGGCTCACACATGTCTGCGTGTGTGCACGTGTGTGATGTTACCAAAACACGTTGACCCCGCCTTGATCTGTCACCGTAGTCACAAGAAGTGACTTCCGGGGCTCTTGGAAGTATCCAAAATTCAAACCCATCTTTAAAGGTAAAATGTGATGTTCAAAGGGAAATGTATGCAGTAGGTTCTACATGTCCATATATGGTTAATTTAAATAAATAGGAGACAGGCTCTGGCGGCAGTTACAGATTCTCTCCTGCTCTCACTGTCATATTTTGAGCCATCCCATTTTTAGATGGAAGGGGAGTAGAGAGCTAGTGTCTGTGGCCACTGGTGCATGTTCACTGGGTCCTTGGTACCCGAGAGGTAGGCCTCATCACCACCGCTAATAACCAAGGAACCTGAGGCCTAGGCTGATACGGCAGCTTGGTGGTGAGTGGTGGAGCCAGAATAACTACCAATCCTTTGCCCTTAAAAGCCAGTGTTCTTTGGACCACACTGCCACAGTTCTGAAGGTGACAAAGTTCATTTTGGAGGTATAAGGGTATTTTTAGTCATATATATTTATATATACACATATATATTCTTTTTCAGCTTCTTTTCCCATATAGGTTATCACAAAATATCGAGTATAGATCCCTGTGCTATATAGCAGGTCCTTGTTGTTTATCTATCTTATATTTAGTGGTGTGTACATGTTAATCCTGACCTCCTAATTTATCCCTCCCCCCCTTTCCCCTTTGGTAACCATAAGTTTGTTTTCTATGTCTGTGGGTTTATTTTCTATGTCTGTGGGTTTATATCATTATTTTTTAGATTCTACATATAAGTGATAGCATATGATATTTGTCTTTCTCTGTCTGACTTACTTCACTTAGTATGGTAATCCCTAGGTCCATCCATATTGCTACAAATGGCATTATTTCATTCTTTTTTATGGCTGAGTAATATTCCATGGGGTGTGTGTGTGTGTGTGTGTGTGTGTGTGTGTGTGTGTGTTTGGGGTGTGTGTGTGTATATATATAAATATATGTAATAAATATTGTAAATAGTGCTGCAATGAACATTGGGGTGCATGTATCTTTTCGAATTATGATTTTCTCCAGATACAGGCCTGTGAGTGGGATTGTTGGGTCATATGACAGCTCTATTTTTAGTTTTTTAAGGAACCTCCATACTGTTCTCCATAGTAGCTGTATCAATTTACATTCCCACCAACAGTGCAAGAGGGTTCTCTTTTCTCCACACCGGCCTCTAGCATTTCCTGTTTGTAGACTTTCTGATGATGGCCATTCTGACCGGTGTGAGGTGATACCTCATTGTGGTTTTGATTTACATTTCTCTAATAATTATCAATGTTGAGCATCTTTTCATGTGCCTTTTGGCCATCTGTATGTCTTCTTTGGATGGAGGTATAGGTTCTGATACTATATACTTTTGAAATGAACTAAATTCCTTTATAATCATACCTTATATTTCAGAGATGTCATTTTATGGGGACTTTGGTGTATATATAGCTCAATGTCATTTCTTTTCACAGCCGTACTTTCTTGGTTTCCATTTATCTTATGTGGCTTATACAGTGTTATTTTTATCCTTTCATCTGAATTAGCTAACAGGAAAACCCAAAGCAATTCTTAGCGATCTAAGTGATGTTTGCCATAAAAAATGCAAGCTGTCAAAAACCATGCCCTAATCTGAGCAGATCCCACTAACTTCACTACTTCTCTACCTTCCGAGTTGCCACAATACATTCATCCCATTAGGTTTTCCCCAGTAGGTGAAGAAAAAAGGAGAACACTTTTTTTTTTTTTTTTTTTTTGCCATTATCAATGTTTCATTACATAAAAGGAAAATGTCAAACAAACAGATTGGGTAGGGTAGTCTCTTTTATAAAAGGAAGTAGGGCACACAGTTTATCAGGCAGAACAGAGAACTTTAACAAAGGTGGAGGATTTGGAGAACAAAGAATGCATTCTGATTAAGCACACGTTCTTCACCAGCTCAGCTCAAGTCTGTCATTAACCCCCATGAAGGTCTTTCAAATGACACACCTAGAAATGAGTGAAAAGGAACATTCTCGAAAGATGACATCCATTTTTTAAATCAAGGCAAATGTTTAAAATAAAATATTAAATTGTGCCTGGCATTAATCAGCATTTTTTTTTGATTTTTTTTTTTTTCAGTGCTTACTTACTTGATTTAAGGTCTATGCACGACGTGGACATTGTAACACCTTTCAGAGGGAAGCTGTGAAAAAAAAATCTGGCATGGTTGGAAATGATTTGCTGCAAACACAGACATACTCAGAGGTAGTTAGCTATAGAATTTACAGAATGTTAAGGCATACTTTCATGCATATTTTCCTCTTCCTTAAACATTAAACATTCTTTTCAGAGACCTGACCTCGGGTGTAGTAAACCTATATTTTCCATAATGGCAGGAAACAATAGTACCCCTAGAACATGTGTACCATTTATCTTGGAAAATACATAAATCCCGTGTATTTATTATCATTAGGAATATTATATTTGGATAAAGAACATTTTAGGGAAACGAAGGTTATAGCTGAGGTGATAAAACTTAAGGAGACACACAGCACATACAGGCAAACTCACTCTAGAAAGAAGTCTGCCCATCTATCCAGAGAAAACTCTAATTCAAAAAGATACGTGCACCCCAATGTTCATAGTAGTACTATTTACAACAGCCAAAACATGGAAGCAACCTAAATGTCCATTGACAGATGAATGGATAAAGAAGATGTGGTACACACACACACACACACACACACACACACACACACACACACACAGTGGAATATTACTCAGCCATGAAAAAGAATGAAATAATGCCACTTGCAGCAACATGGATGGACCTAGAGATTATCATACTAAGTGAAATAAGTCAGACAGAGAAAGACAAATATCATGTGATATCACTTATATGTGGAATCTAAAATATGATACAAATGAACTTATTTACAAAACAGAAATAGACCAACAGACATAGAAAACAAACTTATGATTACCAAAGGGGAAGTGGCGGGATAAATTAGGAGCTTGGGATTAACATAGTCACGCTACTATATATATAACATAGATAAACAACAAGGACCTACTATATAGCACAGAGAACTATACTCAGTATCTTGTAATAACCTATATGGGAAAAGAATCTGAAAAAGAATATATATGTGTATGTATAACTGAATCACCTTGCTATACACCTGAAACTACCACAACATTGTGAATCAAATCTACTTCAATAAAAAATTTTTAAAAAAAAGAAAGAAAGCAATTATGACCAGACCGTCAACCTCAATTAAGAGGAAATAAGTTTATGTTTTAAATATGAATGATGTAGTAAAAAGTTATGAGACATTCAAAAATAAATAAGGAATAAAGAGGTCTGCCCAATACATATGCACGTCTCTGCTTTGGGAACCTTAGCTTGATGCTGTTATAGACTTTGGTCTCCATGTATAGCGTTTGGTTCTCAGCGATGACCTTCCGTGCTGTATCATATTATTCTTAGCTTTCTGTGTATTAGGATGATTTGCCGTCTTAAAGAACGCCTGTGGCTGGGGAGAGTCTGCCCTCCCAGGGTGGGCAGTGGTTAGGGACAGCAAAGGGCCCAGCTGGGAGAAGGCCTTTGACAAGCCAACTAAGCAATCCAGGGTCCACGTCTTCTCTCCCGGCCCATCGTCCCAATATTCCTCTGCCTCCGGAATGCCAGGCCAGGTGCCAGGCAACCAGACACACCCCGATAACCCAAAGCCACCTAAAGTATTCAACCTAGCCAGTCCTAAACTCTTTTTCCTGCCCTGCCTTGCCTTTCCCGAGGAAACCCCAACAAATGGCTCCCAGGCGTAAACGCCCGCCCCCCGTCATCCGTCTCCTGACCACCCCGGTGTATCTGCCACGCGGCTGCACATGTGAGCCTCCTGCCTCTAGGACCTGAGCATATAATCACCTTGGTTTTCCTGAGTTCTCTTCCGTCTCCTCCTGTGGCTGCACCGACTGACCATCTCATTACAAATTACAAGACAACTGCTGATAGAGGATGCACGTAAATTTCCCTAAGTGACCGTATTTATATAACTGGAGATGCCGTTCTTCTCTCTGTCACGATGGCTGCCATCCCTCAGGATGCTGACCCCCCAGGTCCCCCTCATGTGCCCACACTCACGAGATCTCACACTCACACAGCAGACATGTCACCTGCCTTTTTCTCTCTCTCTCCCTCATTCCATCTAATTCCCTGCCTTCTGAACCCTAGGAAGTACTGAAGACCACTAGAGGAACCAGACATTCAAGCTTGCTAAATCGAGTCTTACGTAATGTAGTGCAAAGTGTGTCCCAAGGAGGCTTCCACTGCACCCTACAGAATGTCCTCCCTTCCCACTTTCTTTGCAGTGTGTAGGGATGTGGGGAATCATTCGGAGTGTCAGGTACCCAACCACCAGACAGAGGTGACTTTTTACCTGCATCCAGTGATTGAGTTGAAATGTCCTTCTTTATTGGAGACTAGCTGTCCTCACCAGGATCTAATTATCCTGTACATTGGCAAACAAGAGTCCTTTTTTCATATCCTCTTTGGGACAACTTTACTGTATTGCTTCTACTAGAAATACATGATTTGCTTAATTTAAAAATTCCCAAGCAGTATTTTACTGAGTTTTCACAGACAAATTGAGTATGAGAGAGCCATTCCAAGGTTTTCATTCCGCTTTAGGAAGGCGTGATCTCATCCCCAGTGGTACCGCCAACAGCCCCAAAGGTGTGAATAATAAGATCTCAGTCAAAATAATTAATTAATCAGGCAAAGTGACCTCAACAAGAAGTCTTTAATTAAATATCTGTGTTTCTCTGTGAGGGTGTGGTGAGGGGCGCTTGGTTTGCTATCAGTCACTATGAGGAAAAAGAAATGAATGGCTGACAACCAAACTGAGAGAAGAAATCTAAGTTTTTTTAGGTCAGCTTACAACGTGTCCTGGGGTCACACAAACTCAGCTTCATCTCTTAAAATGTAAACGTCTCCGATTATGGCCCAATTCAAATGGGTGTTCACAGTGACACCCCTGGCCATTGTGAGAGGCTTAGTCACCTAAGAAAAAATCAGTTACATTCAGTACTTTCCACTGACTAGGGTCAAACAGCAGCACGATAACTTCAAGAAGCTTCTTAGCTATAGTTGAACCGTAACCATCTTCTGATTCATTCTGACTTGACCATGGGGTGCACTTGACCAGAATTACCTCTGTATCAAATAAGGATCAAAGTCTTATCACAGGTTTATTCCCTCTTGAAAATATTTTCATACGGTTCTCAAATGTCAATTCTATTATATGTGTGCTTTCTGAAGTTTGTTCATGTGTAGCCTACCTTGTAGCAGAAAAGACCTGATTGCTTATAAAATTCAAGTAATACAACCAAGTAAAATGCATTCAAAATAGGTGTAAAAACACGAGGCATAGATATAATAAAAGCAGGAAAGTTAAACTGGGACCAGGAGTGAGGTACACACAAAAATTTAGGCTATAAAACCCTTCACATTTGTGAGTATAAATTATAATTTTGTCTTTAAGCCTTTAGCAGCCAAGCATTTGCTCTAGAATTCTTCAGTTTCACAGAAAACCAAATAGAGCTATTGTGTTCAAGGTAGTAAGCACCCATTAACATGAGTTAAAAACCAGCCTCTGAGATTCCAACAGGAAAATTAAACAGACCAACAAATTTCTAACAAACTTTGTAGATCATAAAATGCCAAAAGCATAGTGCGAGGGGCTGGGGGTAAGGAGTGGGAGTGGGGCGGTTTTACAGAAGTGACTCTTGTCTCCAGAATTCAGGCTGTTTCAGTCCGTAAAGACACTAGTCTTAGCAAATCAGACAGCAAAGGAAAGAGGCACCAGCACCTGACTTTGCTCACCAGGCACCCATCACCCTTCCCCTGTCACTGCGAAATACTCTCGTTGAGAAGATTGTATCTTGTCTGTTTTTCATACAATCTAAAAAGAGCCTCAAGGGTAAAAACCTAACCAGTGGAAACTTAACTAGTGCAAAGTAAAAAATAATAATAAGGCCCATGTATGGCAATCAGTTTCATTAGTTTTTCCTTAGAATATCATGACTATTGAGATAGTAATATTCATTCCAAAATTAATGAACCCCATTCATATTACTTGGAATATCATAAATGTTGAGGTTCCCTCCCTGATAAGAAGAGTCAGGCTCTGGAGGCCAGGGAGGTACCCTGGTGTGGCTACCAGAAGGGGCTTCCTAGGAGAGAGACAGGTGGATCCTGGCAGACAGTCTGAAGCCCCGTTCTGACCCTAAATGGGGCAAGGCAGGGAGGCAGTGGCAAAGCCTGGAGTCAACCAAGCCAGAGACAGAGGGAAGGGGAGGGGAGGACGAAGTCCTGGCAGGTGGGAGAGTGCAGTTCACACAGCAGTCTCTCCACTCCTCAAGGCCACTGCTATTGACCAAACGGGAGCACTTAGAAGGAGCAAACAAGTGTGAGTGTCAAGAGGCTCCACATGCCATCTCTCACACACACACACACCCACACACACACACACACACACACACACACCTCCATCCAGACAGAGTGGGCTCACAGATGATAATGTTACCGAACCAAACTTGGGTCCACTCACCCACAAACACAGTAGAGCCAATCTGCTGACACCGGGTCGTGGTGAAGGAAAGGGCAGTGCTTACTGCAGGTGCCAAGCAAGGAGTCCAGGCAGCTAGTGCTCAAAACGACCTGAACTCCCCAAGGGCTTTCAGGAAGGGGTTTTAAAGCACCCGATGGCTTTCAGGAAGGGGGGTTGTGGGGTGCGTGATCAGCTCGTGGACATTCTTCTGATTGGCTGGTGGGGAGGTCATTGGGCGTTGGCATCATCAACCTTCTGGTTCCAACCTGTCTGGGGTCTACGTGCTTGTGGGCAGCATGCAGTTAACTTCTCCCACCTGGTTGGGGCTTCAGCATCTGCAAAACAGCTCAAGGACAAGGTTCAGAATATTATCTACAGCCCTTGAGGAGAAACTAAAAGTCCTTGACTTTGTTTAATGGCTAAACTATTATTATTTTGTCTTGCTTGACCGTTTTCCCTTCTTTCTGCATTTTCTCACTTCTCTGATTAAATTTACCCTTTGGAACTCAGGGAAGACCTAGGAGGCTAAAGTTTTCTACAGACAAGAGGCAGGCGGAGGACACGGGGGTGGATCTGTCCCAGGAAGGCCCCACAGGGTCCTGCTCAGTTACCATAATAGCTATCATCTCATGAAGATTTGGTGTTACACATTTTTCCGTCAACTTCATGGCACACAAACCTTGGTTTACAGTCCAATCAACATTTTCGACCACCTTCTAGGTGCAGAGCCCTGGCCTCGGTGTTCTGGGGTCAAGGGTGAAAAAAATGCACAAACATGGCACTTCCCCTCCCCGCCCGGAACTCACTGAAGGCCTGGAGCTGGGAGGAGGCTGTGGGGAAATGACAAACACATAGAAAGTGCTGGGCAGGACATGCTGGTGCACACTGTCACCAAAGGGCAGCCAGGAGGAGAGGTCGCCACACAGAGGAAGCAGAAAAGACCCTTCAGTTGTCCATATGGGATCCAGGCGTTGAACTTGGGTTAGGACTCCAACAGGAGGGCATTTCAAGGCAGCAGAAGCAAGCTCAACAAGGCAGGAAAGTGAGTGAAAAGTACGTGGCGAGAACAGGGACTTAATGTGTCCTGGTGGTCATTACACAGTCATGTGATTGCTGTTTTAACTTTATTTGTAAAAGACTTATTCAATTGTCTTGCAACTTACCCCAAAAGATCAATAACACCTTACGTAATTAATTCTAATTCTTATGCTAAGGCCAGGAAAGACTCAGTGTTTCACATATAAATTCTCATGGTTCTTAAGAACACTAACTTGCCTATTTTGCAGCATTCTGCTTCTGTAAATTTCTTGATACACTGAGGAATGTCCATGAGAAACAATCACAAACCTGTTAAATTAATCTCTCTTACAGAAAAATCACATCTTAGCTTCCCAATTTAGGTGTGGCCAAATTGGCCATTGCAGTCCCTGTTATGGTCAATTTTGCATTTAATAGTTACAGTGGCTACCTCTCATGAAATAATCAATTTATATACAGAGGAGTGAACTGGTTTTGCAGCCCAGAAGTAGTGCCGTAAGCAAATGAAGCAGAATGAAACTTGATTAAAACAAAACTGATATGGTAGGTGACATATTTAATAAAACTCATGGCTCTTCATAGATAAGGAATTCCTAATAGAGATGCATCAAATAAAATGTTAATTGTGCCACTGGAGAATTATACAATATCTCATCTTTAGTGGAAAAGATAGGAAGACTACCTAATTGCCTCATTGAAAAATTAGATAGTATTCTTCTTATAAAAAGTAACGCCAAAAAACTTAATAAATTCTGAGCCTACCTTTTCAGAAAAAAAGTGTATTTTATTTTTAAGTGGTGCAATACACAGCATTTTAAGTAGATGAAATAAGTATCGCAGAACCATTTGTGATTCATATTTCCAAACGGCAGAACAATTAGGAAATGAATTCACTTATTTAACATACTTTTCCAGTGCGATGAATCAAAACCATTCCACTGTAGGGATAAAAAAAAATTGACTTGCAAAGTTAAATTACTCTCCTGGGCTTCCCTTCTAAGAATGTAAGTTAAGGTTAAAGCTTAGATAGCAGAGAGTATTTGTTGGGATTTGATTCCTGAATTTCATGCTCTTATTTTCCAATGAATTTGGTACTTAGAAATATTTTCTTTCCTGGAGGTCCATTTTAGTTCATTTATATCTTAGTTTTCCCCCAAAATTATTTGCAGTGATTTAGAAAGATACATAAAATGTTGCAAGATAAAAGTTGAGGATGAAGCAAAAGTAAAATAAGGAGAGGAAAGCAGTGTGAAATAAAATTCATATTTTACGGTAAGACAAGAAATGTTTAAACATAAAAAATCCTTCTGTGCCCTTTGGCCCCCTCTCTCCCCACACTGTGCATCGTGTATCTCCATTAAGCATCCACCAGCCTCCCCATCGGCAGGAATACCTGCTCAGCCATAAAGAAGAGCATCCTTGGAACATCAACAAGACAACTCCTTAAAAGATAACATTCCCTCTTGATCTTGTAAGGGACCACAGTGATGCTTAGATCTGGATTGTGAAAACTGTCCAATAATATGTCATTTAATGTACAGCCCTCTGTCTCAAAAAACTTGTATAACTGCCTTGACTTCTAACAGGTGGAACAGTTCTCAGAGCTTTCTGAGAGGCTATTCCCAGGTTATCATCCTCAATTTGGCTCAAATAAAATTGTCCGTGTCTTTCTTAGATCGACTGATAAGTTTTTCATCAACAGCAGTGTGAAGCCAGAGTGAGGGAGTGTGTATGATGCAGGCGTGAGGTCCTGGCCACAGATTTGCCTCTAGGGTTTCTGAGTAGTTACTATAGACAGTGGACCACGTGTCAGAGTCCTGCGGCCAATCATACTTTCCAGAAACGTACTCAGCAGCATTTCCCATCCCCTGTGCTTCTCTGGAACCTTGTTCCCAGTCAAGAGGTGGGCTCTATCCCCCTCGCCTTGAGCCTGGGGAATGACTCTGTAGCTGCCCCAGCACGTGGAAGGAAACAGAAGTGATGCTACCTGGCGCCCGTAGCTAGACCGTTAAAGATGACACAGCCCTTCCCAGCTCTCCCTCCCTTTCTCTCCCCGGGGATGCGCTCACACTTGGGACCCAGCCACCACGTGTCAGGAATCCCAGGCCACAGAGGGAAGCCACAGACAAGGGTTCCAGCCAACAGCACCAGCCAAGGTCTCGGCCAAAGCCATCATCAGAAGGATGAGCTCACAGACGATTCCAACCCCCAGCTGAGACCCCAGACACAGTGAGCAGAGACAAGATGCCCTACTGTGTGCCCTGGCGGAATTCCTGGCCCACAGACTTCCTGAGCATAATAAATGATCATTTTACACCACTCAGTTTGAGGGTAATTTATTATGTGGCCATAGCCACTGCCATAGTCCTTTAGAGGAAAACAAATCTGGAGAAGCTCAACCATCCCCAGCTCTGAGACCAGAGCCATGTTTCTGTTCTGGGTCTTCACTGAGAGAGCACCGGGAGGTGAGGAACAAAGTTCTCAGTGATATTCGGACAGCAAACACGGGCATGGTTTCCTGGGTCTCACCTTATAATAATTCTCTGATTATTAGGCTGACTGCATCAGAATAAAGGGCAGTGTCACAAAAGCAACTACAGGAAGGCAGCATCAATGCAGTTCACATCTACAGCTCTCTTGTGGCCTGACCTGCTGTAGAGATAGGTTACGATGGGGAAAGTGTGCACTCAGACATGACTCAAAGACGCTAGTAGCAGAGGGGCACAGGGCTTAGCACAGAGGGTTGGAGAAGCTGGAGGCCAGGGCGGGTCGGATAAAAGCGGAATAGCAAGGAACCTTTATTTCCTACTCTTCATTGCTGTTTGAAAATTTTACCCTAATCATGTCCTTACTTTTAAAAAAATTTTAAGTTAATGAGGCTTTGAGTCTCATATGAGAAATTTATAGTTTTCTAAATTTGCCTCTTTTTTTTTTTTTTTTTAGTTGTTTTAACAAGCCTCACTAATATATTTTGCCCTTGTCATGTTCTCTCCCAAATATAGGTATTTGGGGATGTATATCTTCTTATTTTGTGCGTTTGTCCTAACCACAGGCAACTCACCGTTGTAGTTGACCCATATTGCTTCTATAGTGCTACATGAATTACCACTATCCCTTAGTTACTGAATTCTGAGAGCTGGCATCAGTGTGATGATCAAGACATAATCAGGGGATTGTGGATTCTGATTGGTTGAATTCCCTGGTGTTCTAATGAGTCAGAATCTCAATCTGTGCTGCATCTTCCCAAACGAGCACTTCCAGTGACATGACGTTGAGTTCATTTTCAATTTTAAATGGCACATAGAGTGTTTATTTGTTTTAACTAGCTGGCAGTGGCTAGTTGCAGAGATCTAAAGATTAATAACAGGGTCTGTCCCTGCAAGACTCTGTCGTCGCGTATATTTTATAATGTGTGCACTCATGTGACTGAGATAGAAGCATGTCTGGATGAGACCCACCCCACCCAGGCAATGCCTCAGAGGTGGCCAGCTTCCTTTATGGGACGTGTGAACTCCACATCCATCTGGCCATCCACCATAGACATCCTTTCTCTCAGCAGAACTGTTGATTCATGGAAAGCTGGAAGTTATATCCCTTGAGAAGTTACCTGAAATGCAGTATCTCTATGTTGTGGTTAAGTTCAGAGACCGAACTGGGGTGGGTTTGACATCTTTGGGAAATTGGGACGGGATGGGATAGGGTGCCTACTATGTGACCTGCCGCTCCAAACACTGCCACTCTGGGTGTCACACCATGACCCAGACTGGTCTTGGTAACTGTGTCAGTAAAGGATTTAACCTTGTCCAGGGAGATGTTTGGCCTTTGCCCTTGGACCCTGGAGGTAATCTCTAAACCCTTGGAGTATCCTGCCTGATGAAATTGTATTTGTTTACCTGGGGGCTTTGAGTCACATCCACAATGTGATGCAAGGGGCGGGGGGCTTTCAGTCAGTGGTATCAGCTCGACCTCCCTAGGGGCTGGAGGTTGAAGTCAGCCTTGTGGGTGACCAACCAGGTTTACACAATTGAGCCCCTGTAACGATTCTGGACACAAAGGCTTGGGTGAGCTTCCCTGGTGGGCAATTCTCCATGTGTGTGTCCTGCATCAACGCCAGGAAAGTGATGCTGTCCACCAGGAGAGGATAATTGGAAGCCCTGAATTTGGAACTTTCCAGACACTGCCCCATGGGCTTCTCCTCTGGCTGATTTTAATCTGTGTCCTTTAGCTCTAATAAACCAGGACCGTAAGTCTAACAGCTTTTGGTGAGTTCTGTGAGTCATTCTTGTGAAGTATTGGCTCTAAGGGTGGCCTTGAACACCCCGACATTTGCAACTGGTGTGGCAACAGCAGGGAATCCTATACGCTTCCTGAACTGTATCACTGGCACCGGGGAAACAACAAAGATTATCAAGGATTGCAGGGAAAATAAAGTAGGAGGGCACATGTGAGCCAAAGAGCGGTTCCTCAGCCAGAGTTGTTGGGACCCCTGAGGCTGGGTGCAAGGGTTAAACAACCAGGCCAAACAGAAGGCATCAGACACAACCCATCATGGGGAGGGTCTTGGGAAAGGATCCACATATCTACTGGGAGAAAAATGCCCAAGTTGGAGACCTGGTCTAATCTTAAAGGGACTTCAGGTGCTGTACCCTTCAGTAGAAAGCCACAGGGTTGGAAAAACCCAGACTCACATGTCTCCCAGAATCCTAATACCTTCCCTAGACGTGCCAAGGTCCAAGGGTTAGACCTGCCTTTCCTTTATACCCTAGTCTTCTGAGAAGGTTTGGGGATGCCCAGTCTAGATACTAATTAGTTAAGAAAACCACCCAGCTTAGGCGGAACTGAGTTAGTTATTCAGATTTAACACTTGCTCAAGCCAATTTCTCATGAGGGAGCCACACACCAAGACCCTCTATTATGGCTCTGTCATTGAAGGAAGTGACCAACGTGGAATCAGGCCACCATGAGAATGAGACCCAGAGGCAAGAACACTATCGTAACACCTGAGTTGGCCCCCCACCATATCTTCCCAGGTCCGGAATCAATTGGTCATCGAGGTCAGACCAGAGTCTGTGCGTGGAAGTGTGACCTCTCCCCTGCCCATGTGACCTTGCATTCTGGCTCACGACATCATGGACACAATTTGTCCAAACATCAATGACTTTAGGTACTGGAGACCAGGGGTTCTAAGGTACACAGTCGAGATGACTTTTAGGAGCCATCATTGTCCCCTAAGGACAAAACCCATGCATCTAGAGATTTACACCTGCGGGTCTCCTGAGGCTCATTGGAGGCATTTGGGGAACCTGCTCTGAGTGTGGTGGGAAGTCCACGGAGCAAGGCTTCCTGCAGCTATGGTCCCTGGACCAACAGCCGTAGCATCACGCAGGAACTAGTTAGACATGCACACTCCCAGGCTCCCCCCAGACCTGCTGAATCAGGGACTCTGGAGGTGGAGGCAAGCCACCTGCATTTTAGCAAGCCCTCCAGCTGCCTGGTCCTGATGCACACTCAAATCTGAGCACCATTGCCAGGGAGAGAATGGGAGGGTCACTGCCAGAGCCAGGGGAGAGGGATGGTGTGTGGCTTTATCTCTGTCGCCCCGTCTGTATTTATCCCACTGACCATTGAAGGCTACTTTAAAAGGGAAGAAAAGTGTAACAGAGTAGGAGGAAGGGAAAATTGTAAATAAGACAATAAAAAGAGGGGGTAAATTTAACAGAGAATAAACAAGGAATCAAGGGCAAAGAGAAGGAAGGAAAACAGAAAAGGAGCAAACATTTTAAAAAGGAAGTAAAAGACAAGACGGATGCAGGGAATTCCCTGGCGGTCCAGTGGTTAGGACTCGGCACTTTCACTGCCAAGGACCCTTGTTTGATCCCTGGTCGGGGAACTAGGATCCCACAAGCCCCACAGCATAGCCCCCCAATAAAAGAAAAAAAAAGACGATGCAGGAAGCATGACCTGGAGAGATACAGTCAAGTTAAACGAGGCACCAGAGCTAGCGCTTCAAATCATATTCAGGATTCAGGCAGGGCTGTACCCAGCCGCTCCACCACTCCCCAGTTAAATGGGCTCTCAAGGCCTCAGTTTCCTTATCTGTAAAATGGGTAGTGTTGCTGTGAGGATTCAGTGCCATAAGACATGTTTGAAGTGCTTAGCACAGTGACTGATACATAATAACTACCGAATCAATACCGCTTCTTTTCGTTAGAAATAAAAATCTATCACTAAAACAATGGCACCACTAAACCATGGTAAACTCTGCCGTATAGAAAGGTATATTTGTAAGGAAACAAGTAAAAAGCAGCAGGGAGAGAGGAAGAGGGAAAGACAAGAAGGAAAGCGAGGAAACAACTAGTCCCAGTTGAGACACACGACTGAGACCCTCATGAAGCGCTGGGCGGAGCTGGCTTCTTGGCCTTCACCGCCTGCCCCAGGCTGGATCCAGGCTCTTCTCTGGGCGCCTCGGGGGAGCTGGTAACACCCTTCAGCTGCATTTTGCCTCCCGGCTTGTTCCGGAAGGGGAACCTTGTCTACACCTGCTCCGGCCCGGGCCGCAGCTTTTGGTCCAGCCCACCCTGCGTGAGCGGTTCTGATCTGATTGCTCTGAGACCCAAACCTCGCAGGGCCCTGCACCACAGAGGCACCCTTAGGCTCTGCGTTCCCCTCCCTCCTGACTCACTTCCTGCCCCCAGAGGGAACCCAGGTGGCCGGGCAGCCAGGCTGGGCAGGGAAGCCCTCTCTCCTTACTCTCTCTTGGGTGTGCAGCTGGGGGGAAGGGACCAGGTTCTCCTTGGAATACAGCCGGCTTGTCTCCTTTCTCCCTGCCTGCCCTTCAGCTGTGCCTATGCTGAAGGTCCCCAGGTTTACATGCATGGGGTGAGGGTCCCTTTTCAAAACTCCCAACCCAGCTGTATATTAGAGTTCAGCTCTGGAGTATCAGTGGTGGCCCAAGTATCAATACTCGAGTGTTTTCATTCTGCTACTTCTTGTGTGTATTGTTCCCTTGGGAACCACTTAGGTAGGTGGGAGTCAAGCTGCTTGGGGTCCTTTGTCCATTTTTTTGGCTGCGCCGCACGGCATGTGGGATCTTAGTTCCCTGACCAGGGATGGAACCCATGCCCCCTGCAGTGGAAGCACGGAGCCCTAACCACTGGACCGCCAGGGAAGTCCCGGGGTCCCTTGTCTTAACACAGACAAAATTTCACCCTTAAGCCTAACAACAGAGACTGGCCCCTTTTTAGGGGGAGGCGGGAGGGGGACCCCTGTCAAGGAAGGTCCCGTCCCCTTCAGTAAACAGGTCTCTACCTTTGTGAAGCTTCAACAGCCCAGGAACCACAGCAGCAGGACTTGGTCAGCTGTGCACCCAGGAACTTTGGTCATTCACGTGAGCGCTTACACTTGAGGCTGTAATTGTTAATACTTACGGGATGCATCTATATTACATAGTGGCTGAGTTCATTACTTCAGTGTTTCCAAATATTTGTTCACTCGACAGACGTTTATGGGCCACCTACAAAAACACATAGTAGGCATACTGACTGCCATCACAGTGCTGGGCTGTGAGGACAAGAAACCAGTCACAGAGGGGCCTTTTCAAAACTATTTTGGGCAGGTATAGCGTGGTGCACTGAGTCCTTGGGCAGGGGTGGTGGAGAGGGGAGGGTAACGAGAGAAGAACATAAGAATTGAATTCCAGGGCTTCCCTGGTGGCGCAGTGGTTGAGAATCCGCCTGCCAATGCAGGGGACACGGGTTTGAGCCCTGGTCTGGGAAGATCCCACATGCCGCGGAGCAACTAAGCCCGTGAGCCACAACTACTGAGCCTGCGCGTCTGGAGCCTGTGCTCCGCAACAAGAGAGGCCACGATAGTGAGAGACCCGCGCACTGCGATGAAGAGTGGCCCCCGCTTGCTGCAACTAGAGAAAGCCCTAGCACAGAAACGAAGACCCAACAAAGCCATTAATAATTAATTAATTACTTAATTAATTAATTAATTATTTTTAAAAAATTAAGAAAAGAATTGAATTCCAGATTTTAGGAATTATTTGGCAGTTCCGACCCATGGGCCAGAGCTGATGACCTGATTTCGCTTCATCCAGCTCCAGGCAGGCTGGCGGCAGTCCTGTTTGTGCCTGCACTGGGGGTACAGAAGGAAGCAGTGCCATAAAACCTGGGCACCTGGGTCCGTGTGGATCCCAGGGACCCGTGTGGGTCCAGACTGTGACTCCACCCTCTCCCCCAGGTCTGTCCCTGTGCCCTTTCCACCTCCCCTTGTCTCTAGCCCAGCACCCAATAGCAACATGATGCAAGCCAGGGATGTTTGTTTGTCTGTTTGTTCGTTTTTTATTGCAGTAGAGTTGATTTACAATGTTGTGTTAGTTTCAGGTGTACCGCAAAGCGATTCACTTGTGTGTGTGTATATATATATATATATATATATATATATATATATATATATATATGCCTTTTCAGATTCTTTTCCCATATAGATTGTTACAAAATATTGAGTAGAGTTCCCTGTGCTATACAGTAGGCCCTTGATATTTATCTATTTTATATATAGTAGTATGTATCTATTGATCCCAGATTCCCAATTTATCCCCTCACCCCCTTTCCCCTTTGTAACCCTAAGTTTGTTTTCTATGTCTGTGGGTCTACTTGTGTTTTGTAAATAAGTTCATTTGTATCATTTTTTTAGATTCCACATATAAGAGATATCACATGATATTTGTCTTTCTCTGTCTGACTTACTTCACTTAGCACGATAATCTCTAGGACCACGGATGTATTTTAAATTTTCTAGTAGATTAAAAAATTTTAATTAAAAATTTCAGTAGATTAAAAAAGTAGAAAGGAAAAAGTAAAATTAAATTTAATAATACATTTTATTTACCCCAGTCCATCCAAAATATTATCATTTCAACTCATCATGAAGATTATAATTAATGAGATACTTTACGTTCCGTTTTTTGCACTAAGACTTTGAATCCCTGTGTGCATTTTACACTGACAGCAGGTCTCAGTTCAAATGAGCCACATTTCAGGTGCTCGACGGCCATGTCTGCTGGCCAGTGGTCACCCTGCTGGACTGCACAACCTTGGCCCTGGCTCTCTCCAGTTTTCTCCTTTCTTCCACCCCCAGCTGTCTCGCTGCCATTTCTGCTTCTCTTGTATAACTTACAAGATTCTGTCCATAGTGTTAAACTTTTACAGAGACATTGCTCTTATTGCTTGTGCCAGAAACATAGGATTGCTCATTCCCATCACCACTTATAAAGTGTGTTTTCAGACGTGTGCAAGTTTCACCTTCACGAGAGCTCCCAGAGCGGGCAGAGCTGGCTGGGATTGTTCGTTCCTGCCTTAGTCCGTTTGAGCTGCTTAACAAAATTTTGTAAACTGGGTGGCTTACCAGACACAGACACTTATTTCTCCCAGTCGTGGAGGCTAGACATCTAAGATCAAGTGCAGCATGGTCAGGATATGAGGAGAGCCCTCTTCGGGGTTGCGAACAGTTGGCTTCTCATTGTGTCCTCACGTGTTGAAGTGAACTCTTAACTCTTCATCCCCTGGTAAGGGCATTAATCCCATCATAAGGGCTCTACCCCTATCACCTCATCCAAATCTAATCACCTCCCCAAAGCCTCTCCTCCAAATATCATCATGTTAAGGATTAGCTTCAACATACGACTTTGGAGGGGGACACAAACATTCAGTCCAATAGCATCCCTCCTGGTCAGTTTCTCTAAAAGTAGCAATAATAACATTAACTAACACACAGCACTTACCGGGTGCAAGCACTGTTTGAAGAACTCCACTATATCAGCAAACAACATGTTAAATGTATTTTTTAGTTTATATTACTGGAGACTTTTTCCCTAACAGTCAAATGTCCTTGTTAAAAAGGAGAAAAAGAACTCTTTTTTTAAATCCAAGCCTGTATGCCACATTACATGAGTTACAGACAGTGTGTAAACACCCCTTCTCCTGTTGGCAGCAACAAAGAGAAAAGAGTATCAGTAAATCCTTAGGCCCCAAAGAGATTACCTTCTCTAAATATTGACCAGCATTTTTATAGTGTTGTACCAACACCAACAGAATCCCACACGTAGTTAAAGCTAATCCTCATGAAAATCTCCAGGTAGTTCTCCTTGTTGTGAGTGACAAAATGGGAGAGGCCAAAACTGGGACCCTGATCCGTCGGACCTTAAACCCAATGTGTGCTTTTGTGTAACAGTGACCACTTGATTACTCATCTTTTTAAATGCGTGTAATCAGTCCTACCTAACTGTTGCTGACACTGAATATTCAGAGGCCAAAAGTGCACCCTCCGTGGTGATTACCACCCTCATCATAATAGCAGCAGCCACGCTCACTAAATCGCTACCATGTTACTGTTCTAAGGGTTTGACACCTACCAACTCAATCACAAAGACTTTAAATCCTAAAATAACTTACATTTACACATTTCCTACTATCCATTCAACTCTTGTACATCTGTGGAGAACAGCTATAGAGGAAAGAATGTTGGCTGTGGAATAAAAATTTTAAAAAAAGAATTGGATTCAAATTCAGTCTCTTATATTTACCGGCTGTATGAAAAGTTTCTCACTCTCTGTACTGACTTTGCAGGGTTGTTGTGTTGAAGTATGTTTGCTGCATTGACCAGAACCTGGTTTGTGACAGTCCCTACAGAGCCTCTCTCAGTTTTAGAAGCAGTAGCAGGAGGCGCGTATTGGTGTCATATTCATCAGATAGGTAACATAGTGGTTGGGTATCCAGGATATGGACTTGTGTCTCCCTGTTCTGAGGCAGCTTTTTATCTCAGGTGCCATGTGCCACCCTCTTGACAAGGTTGGCCTGGGTCTCAGGTAACTTCTAAGCACTGTAGCCACAAGAGCTGGCAGATAGCATCCTCACACTTAGGTTCCTGTGCTTTATTACTGCCACCTTCTAAATAATCAAGTGCTACAGAGTGACAGCACCTTGACTGTGACAGCCCTGACACCTAGCTGCTTGGAGATTATATTAGAACATGGACTTCATCTGGAATTTGAGGGCTTTTGTTTTTGGTTAGTTGAAGTGAGACTCTAAGCAATTATACCGTAGTTTGGAAATAATGATTGCACTGGCTTAATTGCATTCTATTTGAATAGAATTCCAAACACTTTTCTTGAAAAATAATGGACTCAACTTTGCAGCCCTTATGCTATTTCTGCTTCAGAATCAAGAGCTCTTAATGAGCTTCTTTTCTGACTAAATCTGGGTGGGTAAATTCTTAGACAGAGGCTATAAACTCCTGATAGGCAAAGGAATAAGGGCACAAACTCCCTGTTCATTTTGTTTAAAGGATTCATATTTCACTTAGAACCCTGAATACATGTCCAAACCAAATCATACTTAATTTGGCACTTAAGAAACAGAAACTAATAAATGTAGGCATTTCAGTTGTCCAACTGCAGGCTTATAAATTAATTCTTATGAAAATAGAATGAACTAATTCAAGCCAATGGGACACCATATTTAGAAGAAATTACACTTAAAACACTGACAGTGTTCTATTACTTTAATTCTTATATTTTGGAGGCGGTATGCTCATATAACATGTTTTTAACCTACAAGAACAAGATTTACTTTGAGACAGACTGGAGATACTTTCTTACTTAAGAAGATACTGCAAATCCTCTTTAACCTTGTGCAATGTACTAAATGTTTGTGTCCCCCTAAAATTCATATGATGAAATCTAACCTCACAATGTGATGGTATTAAGAGGTGGGGTCTTTGGGAGGTAACTAGGTCATAAGAGTAGAGATCTCAAGAATGAGATTGGTTTAAACCTTAAAAGATCTCATCACAAGAAAAAAGTTGTAACTCTGTATGGTGATAAATGTCAACTAAACTTACTGTCGTGATCATTTCACAATATATACAAATATTGAATCATTATGTTGTATATCTGAAACTAATTTAATGTCTATGTCAATTATACCTCAACTAAGAAAAACGGATTAGTACCCTTATAAAAGGGACCCCAGAGAGCTCTCCCACTCTCTTTCTGCCCTGTAAGGATACAATGAGAAATCAGCGGTCAGCAACCCAGAAGAGGGCTCTCACCAAACACCAAATCTTCTGGCACCTTGACCTTGGACTTCCCAGCCTCCAGAACTGTGACAAATAAATGTCCGTTGTCTATGGCATCCAGTGCCTGCTACTTTGGTGTAGTAGCCTGAAGGGTGGCAGGATATGTCACCCCAAAATATACCACTTTGGCATAAGGATTATTTTGAGTTAAAGGCACTTGAAAGACAGCAGGTACAAGAAGGACCCTCTGCTCCTCCCCTTTTCTTCCTGAAAGCAGGAGATAAAGCTCCCATGTGAAAGCTGTATTCCCTATACCAGGAGGCAAGAGACATTCTTATCACCAGAGATGAGGAGTCAAGGTCAAGGAAATTCTGTACAAACAGACCTTAGTAAAATACTCGTATCTTCCTTTAGCCTCCCTATATATTTTAGTTGCTTTTCCACAATGACTCTCTGTTCAACCTAGTATAAAAGCACAGGTTTTGCCACTTCTTTGAGATCATCATTTCCTATGAGGGCTGCCATGTCACATACAACTTATATATTAAGTAAGTTGGTCTGTTTTTCTCCTGTTAATATCAGTCTTATGTCTATTTAATTCTCAGGGTCAGCCAGAGACCCTAGGCTTTTCCTTCCCCACAGTTTCTGGACAATAAGGATGTGACATTAAGAGGCTAGCATGCCCACTCCTGCTCTCTCCAGAGCCGGTGGAGGGGCTCCTGGGAGAACTGACAAAGGCCGGCAGAAGGTAAAAATTCTTAACAAAATCAGCTCTCCTGAATCTCTAGCACTGGTCAAGAGGAAGGTAAAATTTTATTCTTGTCCCTTCCTTTCCAAGTTCAAGTTGGCAGGAGAAAAACATTTGTAAAAGTAATTGGTTCTCCCTATCAAACTACCTATGGCATTTTTCACAGAACTAGAACAAAAATTTTCACAATTTGTATGGAAACACAAAAGATCCTGAATAGCCAAAACAATCCTGAGAAAGAAAAACGGAGCTGGAGGAATCAGGCTCCCTGACTTCAGACTATACTGCAAAGCTACAGTAATCAAGACAGTATTGTACTGGCACAAAAACAGAAATATAGATCAATGCAACAGGATAGAAAGCCCAAAGATAAACCCTCGCACATATGGTCACCTTATCTTTGATAAAGGAGGCAAGAATATACAGTGGAGAAAAGACAGCCTCTTCAATAAGTGGTGCTGGGAAAACTGGACAGCTGCATGTAAAAGAATGAAATTAGAACACTTCCTAACACCATACACAAAAATAAACTCCAAATGGATTAAAGACCTCAGTGTAAGGCCAGACACTATAAAACTCTTAGAGGAAAACATAGGCAGAACACTCTATGACATAAATCACAGCAAGGTCCTTTTTGACCCACCTCCTAGAGAAATGGAAATAAAAACAAAAATAAACAAATGGGACCTAATGAAACTTAAAAGCTTTTGCACAGCAAAGGAAACCATAAAAAAGATGAAAAGACAACCCTCAGAACGGGAGAAAATATTTGCAAATGAAGTAACTGACAAAGGATTAATCTCCAAACCATACAAGCAACTCATGCACCTCAATATCAAAAAAACAAACCACCCATTCCAAAAATGGGCAGAAGACCTAAATAGACATTTCTCCAAAGAAGATATACAGATTGCCAACAAACACATGAAAGGATGCTCAACATCACTAATCATTAGAGAAATGGAAATCAAAACTACAATGACGTATCACCTCACACCAGTCAGAATGGCCATCATCAAAAAATCTACAAAGAATAAATGCTGGAGAGGGTATGGAGAAAAGGGAACCCTCTTGCACTGTTGGTGGGAATGTAAATTGATATAGCCACTATGGAGAACAGTATGGAGGTTCCTTAAAAAACTAAAAATAGAACTACCATATGACCCAGCAATCCCACTACTGGGCATATACCCTGAGAAAACCATAATTCAAAAAGAGTCATGTACCACAATGTTCATTGCAGCTCTATTTACAATAGCCAGGACATGGAAGCAACCTAACTGTCCATCGACAGATGAATGGATAAAGAAGATGTGGCACATATATACAATGGAATATTACTCAGCCATAAAAAGAAATGAAATTGAGTTATTTGCAGTGAGGTGGATGGACCTAGAGTCTGTCATAGAGAGTGAAGTAAGTCAGAAAGAGAAAAACAAATACCATATGCTAACATATGTATATGGAATCTAAAAAAAAAAAAGGGTTCTGAAGAACCTAGGGACAGGACAGCAATAAAGAAGCAGACGTAGAGAATGGACTTGGGGACACGGGGAGGGGGAAGGGTAAGCTGGGACAAAGTGAGAGAGTGGCATGGACATATATACACTAACAAATGTAAAACAGATAGCTAGTGGGAAGCAGCCGCATAGCACAGGGAGATCAGCTTGGTGCTTTGTGACCACATAGAGGGGTGGGATAGGTAGGGTGGGAGGGAGGCTCAAGAGGGAGGAGATATGGGGATATATGTATATGTATAGCTGATTTACTTTGTTGTACAGCAGAAAACTAACACAACATTGTAAAGAAATTATACTCCTATAAATATGTTAAAAATAATAATAATAATTGGTTCTTTGTGTTGCAACTCTTGTGAGTTTGTTTTGGGTGCCCACCAATGATTGATCCTTTCCCTCCCAGGGATAGCCGTGCTTTCCTCTGTGTCTCGTTTTGTGCACCGAGAGCTTGGCTGACTTTCCACCTGCGGGGACGTGAGCGGAGGGGGGTGGAGGCGGGGCTGGACCCGTGTCTGCAGGCAGCCAATCATCAGATTGGAGGCCCCCAGAATGGGGCGGGGCAGAATGTGGCTGCACCCCATTGGCGGCTATCATCCTACCAACAGTTAAGAGTTTTCAGGGAGCCTTGCTGAATCAGTCTTTCTTTCGGCTGCCAGTGGGAGTAGCTCTGGATCTTGGGAGGGCTACAACTTTTGCATCCTCTTTGGGGATGGCTCTTGGGACCACAGTTAAGACATTAAAAGGCTTATTGATTTTAAGCCATAAAAAGGCTTATTGGCTTGGAGTCGCATTGAAATAGATATATCTTTCAAGATTTGGACTTTTATATCTAAAACGATTTTTTAGAGATCTGACATTCTAAACAAGTGTTCTATTGTTACCAATGGGAAGATCTGACTGAAAAGGAAAAAACGATAAGGCAAAGATAAGGATCAATTCTTATAGAAATTAGTAAATTTTATGTTTCTCTGTTTATACCTAACTCATAGCTAAGGTTTAAAATGAAAACTACAAGATCTGTGTTTGTTGAAATTGAGTTATTTGTCGTGAGGTGGATGGACCTAGAGTCTGTCATACAGAGTGAAGTAAGTCAGAAAGAGAAAAACAAATACCGTATGCTAACACATATATATGGAATCTAAAAAAAAAAGAAAAAAAAAAAGGTTCTGATGAACCTAGGGGCAGGACAGGAATAAAGACGCGGACGTAGAAAATGGACTTGAGGACATGGGGAGGGGGAAGGGTAAGCTGGGACGAAGTGAGAGAGTGGCATGGACATATATACACTACCAAACGTAAAATAGATAGCTAGTGGGAAGCAGCCACATAGCACAGGGAGATCAGCTTGGTGCTTTGTGACCACCTAGAGGGGTGGGATAAGGAGGGTGGGAGGGAGGGAGACGCAAGAGGGAGGAGATATGGGGATATATGTATACGTATAGCTGATTCACTTTGTTATACAGCATAAACTAATACACCATTGTAGAGCAATTAAACTCCAATAAAGATGTTAACAAAAGAAATCAAGATCTGTGTTTGTGTCTCTCTGTGTTTCTATGTATGCATGTTGTGTATATGTGATCTTTTTCTTACCTCCAGATGATATTGCCAAGAAAAGTAACGTAAGATGATGGATAGCTTTGTTTAATGTCTCATGAAATTCTGATGATCAATTCAAGCATACTTGTTAAAAACAAGTGAATTAAATGGATGTAAGTGGGATAAAATTTATAAGTAAACTTTCTCAATAATGATTATGTTTTATAAAATATGTCTGCTTAAAAGTAGTTTCCTAACCTTTTTTGGAATCTTGAAACCTTAAAGCTATACTAACTTAAATAATGGATATTCATTGAATATCTAGGTCCTTTCCAAATAACATAAAATACTGAAACACTAATTGCTAAACATAAGTTTATCTATTTTTGACATCTTAAGTTTTACAGAGACAAAGGATATTTGAGTTTACTAATACATATGTTCTTTTTTGTCACGTGGAAAAATTGTAGTATGAAAAAGAATGTACTTATAAATCATGAATTGGTATATTCATAAAATGTGTTAATTTGCTACAGAATGCTAGTATATGACAGGCAATCAATATACATAAATGAAACTACAAGAAACCAGAAAGGTGAAGGGAGACAATTCCGTATGCAAAGTTTGAAAGGAAAGTAGGATGTATTTTTCATTTTAAAAAAGAAAAAAAAAGATATGAGATATGAAGTGTATGTTTTTGTTAAGGGAAAAAGAGACAAATTTTGTCCTAAAATAAAATGTCTGATTTTTCTAGTAATGAGCAACGAGAAATGGAAAAGAGAAGGACAAAACCTAAATGGATATAGGAAGTTGCAGAAGGTTTGTGGGGAAAATATTTTTTTCTGTTGCAAGGTCAAAGATGACTAAGATGAAACGGATTTATTTATAAGAGCTTTCTAAATGAGCTCAATAATATACTGATGAAAAGCTAGTATCAATTTTTTCTCAGTTAAAATGACAAAGTTTCAGCTCCACTTGGTCGGGGATCAAGATGGTGGGGCAGGAAGACGTGAACTCACCTCATCCCATGGGCACAACAAAACTGCAACTACATACAGAGCAACTGTCTATGAGAGTGACCTGCACGCTAGCAGAAAAGATACAGAGGAGCCACGAGATGGGTAGGAGGAGTGGAGATGTGGTTTGTGGGGTCAGCAACCCACAAAGGGAGGTAAAATCACAAGCATAGAGGTCCTCCCTGAGAGCGAGGGGTCTGAGTCCCACATCAGACCCCCCAGCCTGGGACTCCTGATGTGGAGAATGAGCCCCAGAAAGCCAAGCTTTGAAAACAGGCAGGCTCATCTTGGGGGAGCAGGAGGGCTGTAGGAAACAGAGACTTTGCTCTTAAAGGGCACTTGCAAAATCTCACACGCTCCAAATCCCAGCACAGAGGCAGTAGTTTGACAGGAGCCTGGGTCACACCCACTTGCTGATCTTGGAGAGCCCCCTGGAGAGGCAGGAGGCAAGTGGAACTCCCCCTGGGAAATGAGATTCTGCCAGCAGCCACTTTGGGATCTCATTCTATCACAATAACACCAGCGCTGGCAAGAGCCATTTTATTTATTTATTTATTTATTTATTTATTTGTTTGCATTTTTAATTGAAGTATAGTTGATTAACAATATCGTGTTACTTTTAAGTATATAGCACAGTGATTCAGATATATATATATATATATATATATATATATATATATATTGAAACTAATGTGTTAGTTTCAGGTGTACAGCACCATGATTTGGTTTTATATATATATATAGATAGATAGATAGAATATATTCTTTATACATATATATATAAAGAATCTGAAAAGGAATATATATATATTCCTTTTCAGATTCTTTATATATATATAAAGATTATTACAAAATATTGAGTATAGTTATTACAAAATATTGAGTAGAGTTCCCTGTGCTATACAGTAGGTCCTTGTTGCTTACGTATTTTATATATAGTAGTGTGTATATATTAATCCCAACCTCTTAATTTATCCCTCCCCCCTCTTTCCCCTTTGGTAACCATAAGTTTGTTTTCTATGTCTGTGAGCCTATTTCTGTTTTGTAAATAAGTTCATTTGTATCATTTTTTTTTTTTTTTAGATTCCACATGTAAGTGTTCTCATATGGTATTTGTCTTTCTCTGTTTGACTTACTTCACTTATATGATAATTTCTAGGTCCATGCATGTTGCTGACAGTGGCATTATTTCATTCTTTTTTAAGGCTGAGTAATATTCCGTTGTATATATGTACCACACTTCTTCATGCATTCATCTGTCAATGGCCATTTAGATTGCTTGCATGTCTTGGTTATTGTGAATAAGTGCTGCAATAAACATTGGGCTGCATGTATCTTTTCGAATTATGATTTTCTCCAGATATATGTCTAGGAGTAGGATTGCAAAATCATATGCTAGCTCTATTTTTAGTTTTTTAAGGAACTTCCATACTGCTCTCCATCGTGGTTTTATCAATTTAAATTCCCACCAACAGTGTAGGAGGGTTCCTTTTTCTCCACACCCTCTCCAGCATTTATTATTTGTAGACTTTTGATGATGGCCATTCTGACTGTTGTGAAGTGATACCTTGCAGTTTTTTTGTTTTGTTTTGTTTTGTTTTTATAAATTTATTTATTTTATGTACTTATTTTTGGCTGCGTTGGGTCTTCGTTGCTGCATGCGCGCTTCCTCTAGTTGAGGTGAGTGGGGGCTACCCTTCGTTGTGGTGCACAGGCTTCTCATCCTGGTGGCTTCTCTTGTTGTGGAACACAGGGCTCTAGGCACACAGGCTTCAGTAGCTGTGGCATGTGGGCTCAGTAATTGTGGCTCCCAGGCTCTAGAGCACAGGCTCAGTAGTTGTGGCACGCCTACCTAGTTGCTCCACAGCATGCGGGATCTTCCACACCGGGGCTCGAACCCGTGTCCCCTGCATTGGCAGGCGGATTCTTAACCACTGTGCCACCAGGGAAGCCCCCTCATTGTAGTTTTGATTTGCATCTCTCTAATAATTAACAATGTTCAGCATATTTTCATGTGCCTTTTGGCCATCTGTATGTCTTCTTTGGAGAAGTATCTACCTAGATCTTCCACCCACTTTTTGATTGGGTTGTTTGTTTTTTTGATATTGAGCTGCATGAGCTGTTTGTATATTTTGGAGATTAATCCCTTGTCATTTACATCGTTTGCAAATATTTTCTCCCATTCTGACTGTTGTCTTTTCATTTTGTTTATGGTTTCCTTTTCTGTGCAAAAGCTCTTAGGTTTAATTAGGTCCCATTTGTTTATTTTTGTTTTTATTCTCATTACTCTAGGAGGCGGATCCAAAAAGATCTTGCTGCAGTTTATGTCAAAGAGTGTCCTGCCTATGTTTTCCTCTATAAGTTTTATAGTATCCAGTCTTACATTTAGGTCTTTAATCCATTTTGAGTTTATTTTTCTACATGGTATTAGAAAGTGTTGTAATTTCATTCTTTCACCTGTAGCTCTCCAGTTTTCCCAGCACCACTTACTAAAGAGACTGTCTTTTTTTCCATTGTATATTCTTGCCTCCTTAGTCATAGATTAATTGACCATAGGTGCATGGGTTTATTTCTGGGCTTTCTATCCTGTTCCATTGATCTATATTTCTGTTTTTGTGCCAGTATCATACTGTTTTGATTACTGTAGCGTTGGAGTATAGTCTGAAGTCAGGGAGCCTGATTCCTCCAGCTCCGTTTTTGTTTCTCAAGATTGCTTTGGCTATTTGGGGTCTTCTGTTTTTCCATACAAATTTTGAAATTATTTGTTCTAGTTCTGTGAAAAATGCCATTGGTAAATTGATAGCAATTGCATTGAATCTGTAGATTTCCTTGGGTAGTATAGTCATTTTGACAACACTGATTCTTCCAATCCAAATACATAGTATATCTTTCCATCTGTTTGTGTCATCTTTGATTTCTTTCATTAGCATCTTATACTTTTTGGAGTACAGGTCTTTTGCCTCCTTAGTTAAGTTTATTCCTAGGTATTTTATTCTTTTTGATGTGATGGTAAGCGGTATTGTTTCATTAATTTCTCTTTCTGATATTTCATTGTTAGTGTATAGAAATGCCACATATTTCTATGTATTAATTTTGTAACTGCAAATTTACCAAATTCATTGATTGGCTCTAGTAGTTTTCTGGTAGCATCTTTAGGATTTTCTATGTATAGTAGAATGTCATCTGCAAACAGTGACAGTTTTAGTTCTTCTTTTCCAATTTAAACTTTTTATTTCTTTTTTTCTCTGATTGCCGTGGCTAGGACTTCCAAAACTATGTTGAATAATAGTGGCAAGAGTGTACATCCTTGTCTTGTTCCTGATCTTAGAGGAGATGCTTTCAGCTTTTCACCATTGAGTATGATGTTAGCTGTGGGTTTGTCATATATGGCCTTTATTATGTTGAGGTAGAGTCACTCTATGCCCACTTTCTGAAGAGCTTTTATCATAAATGGATGTTGAATTTTATCAGAAGCTTTTTCTGCATCTGTTGAGATGATCATATGGTTTTATCCTTCAATCTGTTAATGTGGTGTATCACACTGACTGATTTGAGGATGTTGAAAAATCCTTGCATCCCTGGGATAAATCCCACTTGATCATGGTGTATGATCTTTTAATGTATTGTTGGATTTGGTTTGCTAGTATTTTGTGAGGATTTTTGGGTCTAAGCTCAACAGTAATAATGCCCTATAAGTTTCTCTTTTTCTGTGGTTACTTTTGTCTGGTTTTGGTATCAGGGTGATGGTGGCCTCATAGAATGAGTGCTAAAGTGTTCTTTCCTCTGCAATTTTTTGGAAGAGTAGGAGAAGGATAGGTGTTAAGTCTTCTCTAAATGTTTGATAGAATTCACCTGTGAAGCCACCTGGTCCTGGACTTCTGTTTGTTGAGAGTTTGTTAATCACAGATTCAATTTCAGTACTTGTAATTGGTCTGTTCCTATTTTCTATTTCTTTCTGATTCAATCTTGGGAGATAGTACCTTTCTAAGAATTTGTCCATTTCTTCTAGCTTGTTCATTTTATTGGCATTTAGTTGCTTATAGTAGTCTCTTATGGTCCTTTGTATTTCTGTAGTATCAGTTATAACTTCTCATTTTTCATTTCTAAACATTTATCAATTTTGTTTAACTTTTCAAAGAACCAACTTTTAGTTTCATTGATCTTTTCTGTTATTTTCTTAGTCTCTATATCATTTATTTCTGCTCTGATCATTATGATTTCTTTCCTTCTACTAACTTTGGGCTTTGTTTGTCCTTCTTTCTCTAGTTCTTTTAGGTATAATGTTAGTTTGTTTACTTGAGTTTTTTTTGTGTTTCCTGAGGTAAGCTTGTATCGCTGTAAACTTCTCTTAGAGCTGCTTTGTTGCATCCCATAGGTTTGGATCATTGTATTTTCATTTTAACTTGTCTCTAGGTATTTTTTACTTCCTCTTTGATTTCTTCAGTGAACCATTGGTTGTTTAGTAGCATATTGTTTAGGCTCCACGTGTCTATGTTTTTTGCAGTTTTTTTCTTGTAGTTGATTTCTAATCTCACAGCATTGTGATCATAAAAGATAGTTGATATGATTTCAATTTTCTTAAATTTACTGAGGCTTGCTTTGTGGCCCAGCATGTGATCTATCCTGGAGAATGTTGCATGTGCACTTCCAAAGAATGTGTATTCTGCTGCTCTTGGATGGAACACTCTATAAATGTCAATTAAGTCCATCTGGTCAAATGTGTCATATAAGGCCTGTATTTCCTTATTGATTTTCTATCTGGATGATCTGTCCAATGAGGTAAGTGGTGTGTTAAAATCCCCCACTATTATTGTGTTACTGTCAATTTCTCCTTTTATGTCTGTTAACATTTGCCTTTTCTATTGAGGTGCTCCTGTGTTGGATGCATATATATTTACGACTGTTATATCTTCTTCTTGGATTGATCCCTTGATCATTATGTAGTGGCTTTGTCTCTTCTAACAGTCTTTATTTTAAAGTCTATTTTGTCTGATATGAGTATTGCTACTCCAGCTTTCTTTTGATTTCCATTTGCATGGAATACCTTTTTCCATCCCCTCACTTTCAGCCTGTGTGTGTCTCTAGATCTGAAGTGAGCCTCTTGTAGACAGCATATATACTTGTCTTGTTTTTGTATCCATTCAGCCAGTCTGTGTCTTTTGGTTGGAACATTTAGTCCATTTACGTTTAAAGTAATATCAATAGGTATGTTCTTAATTCCATTTTATTCATTGTTTTGGATTTGTTTTTGCAGATCTTCCCACCCCCCTTCTTCTTCTTCTTTTGTTCACTCCTCTCGTGATTTGATGACTGTCTTTAGTGTTATGTTTTGATTCCTTTTTCTTTTTTGTCTGTATATCTGTTATAGATTTTTGGTTTGCAGTTACCATGAGGCTTTTGTATCACAATCTGTATATATAGTTGATTGTTTTAAGTTGCTGATCTCTTCATTTCAAATGCATTTTTAAAACCCTGCATTTGTACTCTCCTCCCCTCAATATTACTGTTTTGATATCATATTTTACATATCGTTGTTTTGTGTATCCCTTAACTGCTTATTGTGGATATAGTTGCTTTTACAACTTTTATCTTTTAACCTCCCTACTATCTTTGTGTGTGGATGATCTCCTACCTTTACCGTATGTTTGTCTTTACTGGTGAGCTTTTACATTTTTCAATTTTCTTGTCTCTAGTTTTGGCCTTTTCTTTTTCCTAGAAAAGTTCCTTTAACATTTGTTGTAAAGCTGGTTTGGTGGTGCTGGACTCTTTTAATTTTTGCTTGTCTGTAAATCTTTTGATTTCTCAATCAAATCTGAAGGAGAGAGCCTTGCTAGGTAGAGCATTCTTGGCTGTAGTTTTTTCCCTTTCATCACTTTAAATATATCATGCCATTGCCTTCTGTCCTGAAGCATTTCTGCTAAAAAATCAGCTGATATCCTTATGGGAGTTTCCTTGTGTGTTATGTGTTGCTTTTCCCTTGCTGCTTTTAATAGTCTATCTTTAATTTTTGTCATTTTGATTACAATGTGCCTTGGTGTGTTCCTCTGCAGGTTAATCCTGTGTGGAACTATCTGTGCTTCCTGGACTTGGGTGACTTTTTCCTTTCCTAGGTTAGTGAAGTTTTCAGCTATTATCCCTTCAAATATTTTCTCAGGCCCTTTCTCTCTCTCTTCTCCTTCTGGGACCCCTATAACATGAATATTAATGTGCTTGATGGTGTCCCATTTCTTTTCATTCTTTTTCCTGTTCAGCAGCAGTGATTTCCACTACTCTGTCTTCCAGCTCACTGATCCATTGGGTCTATATATATATATATATATATATATATATATATATATATATATATATATATATATACACATATACATATATATATATACACATATATATATGTGTGTATATATGTGTATATATATACATATATATATACACATATATATATATACACATAGGAGTATAATTGCTTTACAATGTTGTGTTAGTTTCTGCTGTACAACAAAGTGAATCAGCTATATGTATACATATATCTCCATATCCCCTCCCTCTTGTGTCTCCCTCCCACCCTCTCTATCCCACTCCTCTAGGTGGTCACAAAGCTTCGAACTGGTCTCCCTGTGCTATGTAGCAGCTTCCCACTAGCCATCCATTTTACATTTGGTAGTGTGTATATGTCAGTGCTACTCTCTCACTTCATCCCAGCTTCCCCTTCCCCCACTGTGTCCTCAAGTGCATTCTCTACATCTGAGTCTTTATTCCTGCACTGCCACTAGGTTCATCAGTACCGTTTTTTTTTAGATTCCATATATGTGCATTAGCATACAGTATTTGTTTTTCTCTTTCTGACTTCACTCTGTATGACAGACTCTAGGTCCATCCACCTCATTACAAATAACTTAATTTCATTCCTTTTTATGGCTGAGTAATATTCCATTGTATATATGTGCCACATCTTCTTTATCCGTTCATCTGTCGATGGACAGTTAGGTTGCTTCCATGTCCTGGCTATTGTAAATAGAGCTGCAATGAATATTGTGGTACATTTGTCTTTTTGAATTATGGTTTTCTCAGGGTATATGCCCAGTAGTGGGATTGCTGGGTCGTATGGTAGTTCTATTTTTAGTTTTTTAAGGAACCTGATCCATTCTTCTGACTCATTAAGTTTACTGTTGATTCCTTCCGTACAGTTTTCATTTCAGTTATTGTATTCTTCATCTCTGTTTGGTTGTTCTTTATATTTTCTAATTCTTTGTTTAAAACTTCTAATTTCTTGCTTCTAACTTCTTCTGTCCCAAGTTTTTTGATCATTTTTATGATCATTACTCTGAAATCTTTCTTGGGTAGGTGCCTATCTCCACTTCATTTAGTTCTTTTTCTGGGGTTTTATCTTGTTCCTCATCTAGAACATATTCCTGGGCCACCTTGTTTTGTCTAAGTAGCTATTTGTATGTTTATGTATGTGGGAGATTAGATTACGTTTGTCAACCTCAGAGAAGTTGCCCTCTGTAGGAGACATCCTATTCATCCCAGCAGTGCACTCCAATCTCATCACTCCCTTCTCATCATCATACCATATTTAGAGCTATATGCTCTAGGGGTTCCCCCTAAGAGGGCTGAATGGGTTCTTCTGTGTGGTGGGCTGACTATGTGGGTGACCTAGCAGGCTAGGTTGGCCCCTAGCCCAGTTGGTTGCCAGGCCCTGCCTTGTGCAGATGCTGCTGTTTTGTGGGTCCTGGTCACGAGCCTGCTGGCTGCAGAACCCTCGGAGCCCCTGGACTAGTGTGGGTTCACTGGTGGGCAGAAGCAGGGTCCCAAAGACTCTGGAACTGTTGCCCACCCACTGGTGGGTGAAGCCAGATCCTGGGGTTAATGCTGGACTCCTGGAAGGCAGAGCTGGTTCCTGGAGTCTGGCTGCAGGGCTCACAGATCCCAGAGCTCATTTCAGATCTTTGGGTGGAGGTGGGGGTGTCCCTAACACAGTTGAGTATGGGGTGTTGGGTGTCCCAAAGCATGCATTGACCTGCTACGGGGCAGGGCCAGAGCCCAGCTGGTCCCAGTGTAGGGTCTGGCCTGCTGTGGGAAGGCTGGCTCTACAGACTGTGGAACTGTAACTTTCTTGTGTCTGCCCGATTTGGGGTGAAGCTGGTCTAGAGATTTGTGCAGGCTTCCCAGTGGGAAAGGCTGGTGCCTGCCCACTGGTGGGTGGAGCTGGGTCCTGGCCCTCTGGGAAGCAGGGCCAAGTCTAGGGGCTGTGGGTTCAGGAAGTATTTAGGCATCTGAAGGGTGGGGCTGTGTCCCTGCCCAGATAGTTGTTTGGCCTGAGGCATCCCAGCACTGGAGTTTACAGGCTGTTAGGTGGGGTTAAGCCTTGGCAATAATAAGCCAAGATGATGGTTGCCAGCAGCAATGTTCGTGCAGTAGAATGTTCCCCAATATGGCTCCCACCAGGGTCTGTGTCCCCAGGGTGAGCTACAGCCACCCCCCGCCTCTCCAGGAGACTCTCCAAGACTAGCAGGTAGGTCTGGCCCAGGCTCCTGTTGAATTACCTCTTTTGCCCTGGGTCTTGGTGTGTGTGAGATGCTGTGTGTGGCATTTAAGAGTGAAGTCTATTTCCCCCAGTCCTGTGGGGCTTCCAAAACTAAGTTCTGCTGGCCTTCAAAGCCAGATGCTCTGTGGCTCCTCTTCCTGGTGCTGGACCCCTGGGTTGGGGAGCCCAGCGTGGGACTCAGAATTCTCACTCCTGTGGGAGAAGCTCTGCAATATGATTATTCTCCAGTTTGTGGGTCACCCACCTGGGGGTATGGGACTTGATTATATTGTGAGTCCGCCCCCTCCTACCTGTCTCGTTGTGTTTCCTTCTTTATGTATTTAGTTGTAGAAGATCTTTTCTGGTAGGTTCCATCCAGTCTTTTTCACTGATGGTTGTTCTACAGATAGTTGTGATTTTGCTGTGCTCCTGAGAGGAGGTGAGCTCAGGGTCTTTCTACTCTGCCATCTCTGCCACTCTCCTGAGATTCCTTCTTAAAAGTTACAGCAAAGCAGACTTTAAAAGGGCCTATACGATAAATCACTATTCTTCTTGTACTTATGTAAATAATCAAGCCAATTTTCATGAGAGTAGACTTGTTTTACAAAGAAATTCATCTTCCTTCAATTATCTTTGGTAAAAATGGGGGTGACTGTCTGGGGAAAATTCTGTTTCAGTGAAAGCTGTGACACACCCGCGTGGCTGTTGAACAGTGTCATGTTCACTGACTGGACTTTTTCTCCTCTTCGTAATCTCGTTCCTGCCATTTTGTGCATTTCGTCAATAATTAATACTTCCAGTTTTTCTCCCACCCTCTTGACCTAACGTCACTAAAAACTAAAGCTGCCCTTTTTCTGAATCCCAGCAAGCTGAAGCTGGACGACTTGATACTAAAAAGAAGAAACCAAGGAAATCACAACAGATCATGTATAGACAACCTTCATGCTGGGTGTAGGCCCCTCAGAAATTTCACCATGATACGTATCACCTGATGGCATCACCAGAGATAGTCAAATTACCAAAAAAAAAAAAAAATATATATATATATATATTAGATCACCACTACCTATCCTCAGTCTACCATCTAAAGATGCTTCAAGCCCAACCTCTAAAAATCTTCTCGACTGACTGCCCTCTGGACTCAAAAATTCAGTTTATAGTTTGTTCTAATCAATAATCTTTTTCTTTTATTTCCATAGACATGCCCCTTATTAAACGACTGTTACTCGTGCTATATTAAGGCCTAATTTAGATATCCCCACCTCACAACTTCCACCTACACCATTGCCTCCTGAAATAGGACATAACTGTTTAACTGACTAACCTAGTCTCTGGACCAAGAGACTGATTCCATGAGATACGGGATAATCTACCCACCCAGCTTCTGGGTCCAGCAGTCCCATCTTGGTAAACAAACAGTAGTACATAATCACTTATGTAGTTTAACCTTTAATTATGGAGAATTTGAAACATGTATAAATAGGTGCAATAATATTAGGAACCCCCATGTGTAATATCCTAGCTTCAACTCATGGTCAATCTTGATTCATTGCATTTTGCATGTATAAATGACTTTACAGTGTTTAACATATTTTCACCTGCATTATTTCTTTTGATTCTCATGACAACCGTGAAAGGTAGATTATGTAGTTTTACGGTAAAATCCTATTTCTAACAAATTACCATTTTCACGTAAATGCCAATACTTAAGATAGTGAGGGGAAAAGATATAAAGGATGCTAATATGACTTATGCATGTTTTATTGCTCTTTTGTGCATCCTAATTCATTAATAAAGAGAAAAGGAGGAACACTGGCATGTTTTATCTTCCGCTATTATTCAAACTAAATGAAATTATTTTTCAATAAAATTGTTAGGATAAACTGCCAATTTCTAATTTTCGAGTAAACCACTTTTACTGAATAAACTTGATCCCAACCCATCCTACAAAAATAGAGTTTTACTGAGAAACTACTTCTAATGTCACATTTTGTACGTAATAGCTGCAAATGTCTACAATTTTAAGGAAGCATTAAAATTTAGAACAATTCTAAGCCAAAACTGATATTTGAAAAGGATCCAGATGCATGAAAATAAATTAACCAAATGAGCCATTTAATTTGTGGTTTGGATGTCATTTTTCTGACAGTAATCAATGAAACTGTCATGTATCCCTGGAATTTGGGACTATTCGAATTATTTATTTTGACATCATTCTTTCACATAATTGTATCTGATTATTTTATCAGAAAATATGTATGCTCACACACACATGGGTATTGATTATCAATACCGTCCCCATTACATTATTATTCCCACATGAGTTAGTTGATTCTTCTTACAACCTGATTTGCATACCCATAATATTATACAGATATTTACAAATACCTAATTGTGTATAGCTTTTTTTCTTGATCTCCTTCTCACTTGACTATCAAGGAAGTTCCAAAATGCTCACGTTAAGGTTGATTTAGTCACACTAGCAGAACTCCGGGCTCAAATGTCAAATGGGATCAGTTCTATACAGAGCACTAATCGGGCTGCAGTCTTTTTGCTGCCGAAGTAACAGTTGCATATTACTCAAGGCAAAATGCAAATGTTTAGTGATTATGCAATATGTTTTTTGTTAACTCCCCAGATGAGGTTTTTTTTTTTAAACCTTTGTTTATTTGAGAACAGCAGCTGAATGCTGAAACACAGTAGCTGATGCCAGCAATCCAAGGCTTCATTAGTACAGAAGAAACAATGCTCACTTTGTTACACAAATAATTAGAGAGATTAGATGAAAATAAACACCAAGAGGATATACAGAAGCTCTGAAGTTAGGTAATCATTTTAATTACTCTAGTGACTTTCACCAACCTTCATTATCAGCTGCAGATCACGTTTAAATTGTTTCATGTAAGAAGATTGTAAACAAATATGGAAAAGTACTACAGCTACCAGTGATTATGCTTCAGAAAAATGACATTTTCTTCATGCTTCCATGTAAAGAAGCTGTTTGCATTCTAGCACCTGATAATTCTCTCAATATTTTTTAAAGCATGATACATTTTTGCACTCGAAAGTGTTTTGCCCTGGTTTGGGGCTTCAAATGGACATTCTTAATAATTTTTATAGCTTTATATCTTCGCTCAGATTTGATCATGAAGGATGTGGGTCCACATTTTTGAGGCACTGAAGGTAGAACAATGTGGCATATTCAGTTGTTTGAAATAAATGTCACCTGGAATCATGTCACCCTTATTGTGTGACAAGGGGTACCTTGTATTTGGGGAAAGTTGATTTCCTCTTTCTTCCCGTCCCTACCCCACCTCGGGAAGACTCTACCACACACACCAACACCTTCTCCACAGGTGCGGGTCCTATTTCGAGGCACTGTCATGAGGATCACACAGATCCCCTGGGGTGAGACGTTCCTTTGAGGAAGCGTTAACCTGTGTTTAAATACCATTTATTGACTGACTGCTGCATAATGCCAGCTCCTCTGCAAAACACTTTACCTAACGTATCCTATTTAATCCCTACAAGATTTTGATGAAGTATGTTTTATTAAGTCCATTTTCCAGATGAGGAAACAGGCTTTGAAAAGCTCATTGACTTTCTAAAGTTGCCCAAGCAGCCCAGCTGGGGATCAAACCCTGTTCGACCTGACTCCAAGAAACATGATGCTCCCAGCAGATGACTGGATGAGATAAACCTGGGTGCAAATGCTGACTAAGGGTAATAGAAAAGATGCACGGACCTCCTGGATGTGGGTGTGCTGGTTAAGTGTTGTGTTGTATGACACCTGAGAATCCTGGGCAGCAGTCAAAATCCCAAAATAAATTCCAAAATTTGATTTTGAAAGTGTCTCATCCCTGAACAGTCCTGGTTGCTGGAAAAGAAGCAATTAGGAAATATGTTTTATGGTACAGAGGGAATAACCAAAAGGTCTCTACTAACGAAGGTTAGTGACGCTTTTAAGAACAAGTCTGTAACCACTCCAACTTCACTACAGGTAACACACAAGGCATTTCTCTTCAACTACATTTTAAAAAATTCCAACAGGCTGAAAGAGACTTCAGTAATCTTTGCAGGGTGGGCAGGTGTGTGTGCTGCTTTCCAGTATTTGAGAAAAGCCGCCACTGAATCCCCTCCCCCACCCTCATCCCTCTGCCTCCCCCAGGATGCTGACCTTGACACCACGGAGCCTGACCAGGACGCGTTTTCCCGAGGTTGTGCTATTTTCACAGGCCCGTTAAGCTATCCGCGAACATGGGAAGGGGTCTGATGGATTCATTGTGTCCTATGTCTTGGAGGCACTGATCCGCCGATTTAAAGCGTGAGCTGTAGGTGATACCGGGAGGTGGAAGAGAAGGTTAGCCCTTGCGAGGGTGGCGGGCGGGGTTAGATCTATAAATGTCACTCTCAGGCTTCAGACTCTGGGCGGGAAGTTAGGCAAATTCACGGACGCGCCAGGGCCTGAGGGCAGGTGGGAGCAACCAGGACATCCAGGGCAGGGCAGAACCAGATTCCTGGTTCTGAGAAAACCAGCAGCGGCAGAACCGCCGGACAGAGGGGCCTCCGCCCCAGAGCGCTCCCCGCGCGCACACTTAGAGCGCGATCGCAGGGATTTACTTGCGAACGAGCCTGAGGAAGACAGACAGCCGAGGGAAGATGGGCTCAGAAATTATTTATCATAGTCTGGGGGGAAAGGCTTTCCTGCTGCTCTGCGTGCGTGCGAGCACCTCCCCGGGACGTGACTACGAAGCGAGGTACCTCTTCTTTCATCCCGGTCCATCACAGACGGCCAGGGACGTAGACAGTGGGTACGCTAGATAGAAAACATCCGAACCAAGCGCCTACGTTTACTCGTGTCTTCCAGGCACTGTCATGGTTCCCACACGTCACCGTGCGCTCCGTTTGGTTTCGAGTGCACCATGCTTACATCTAGGGGGGCCGGCCCGCCCGGCGGGGCTGTGTCGGGAGAGGCTTCTGCAGGCCGCGCAGAGAAGAAGCCACTGGCTAGACTCGGGGCATCCGCGTCCCGTTTCCTCTGGGCCAACGCCACCAGCCTCGGAACTTCCTCATCCAGAAAACGAGGTGATTCCACTCCCCAGGCCTTCTCGAAAGGATCGTCGGGCGGGTCAAAGGGAATAATTCTGATGGCAGCCAGCTGTGAGGAAATGGGACTCCAAATTAAGGAAGGAAAATAAGTTCAACGTACTCGGCTGGAGTTTTAGGAATTTTCCCGCAATGATCTAATTGCAGTCAGGCAGCGAACGTTCTGATTGATTCTTTCTTCCGGGCCATCTCACAAGCCAAACACCCGTGTAGGCACCCCTCCGTCTCCCGGGGCTTCTATTGATCTCTGCCTTTGGGTGAAAGCGCTTTTTGTCGGCGCTGCGCGGTCCACCCCCGGCACACGAACCCCGCGGCCAGGCGCCCGAGAAGGCATCCTTCGCCCTCTCCCGCCTCTCCTCTCCTGTCACTCTCCACCCGAGGTCTCCCGAGTTTTCCGCACGTGCCTGGGTTTTCCTGGCTGGTCTCCAAAGACCCTGTAGCGTTTCGGGACGCTACGAGCGCGCGGAGACGGGCGAGCGAGCATCCATCCCCTGCCCGGGGCCGTGGCGCCCGGGGCGGGGGGGGACCCTCCTCCCGCTGCCCACCGGCGGTGCAGCAGCAGCCTCCGGAGCCGGCTGGCCGGGCCCCCTCCCCGCCTCCCCCTCGCAGCCCCTCTCCGCCAGTAGCAGCGCTGCTGTCTCCCCCCAGGAGCAATGGGAGGACGCTGGAGTCCGCAGCGCCCCCGCCCCTCGCTTTTTCTCTCTTTCCTGGCTTTGGGATCTCGCTGCCGGAGCCGGGAGAGCTTCTCCGAGGAGCAGAGCGGAGCGAGGGATCGGAGCGCAGGCTTCCGCTGCGGCGCGCGAGCAGGGCTGGGCGCACGGCACCCCCGGCGTCGCCCTCGGTCCTCGCCGCCGGGGCTGGGATGTGACGAAGGAGAGCCCTCGGCGCCTGCCCCCCGCCCTCGAAGGTGCCCCCGGCAGCGCATCGGGGGCCCGCGGCTGGAGTCCCTTTTCCCGCAGCGCCGCGGGACATCTCCCAGGTCCCACTCTTCGGAAAGAGCGCGGTGGGATCGCCGCCTTCCCGGCGCTCGGCGTAACTCCGGGGCCGGCAGCGCGCCGCTGGACCGAGTCCCGCTTCCCGCCGACTCCCCGGAGTAGGGGCATCGCCGCCCGCCCGCCCTGTAGCCCGAGCTCCTCGGCACCTGCGCGGATCCCCCAGGCCCGGCTCCGCGCCCCCGCAGCGCCCCGCTACCCACCCCGTGGAGAGCGCGCGGGGCCGCGGCTTCCGGAGCGCGGGCGCCGCCGCCGTCCAAACTGCGCGCTGGGGTCCCCCGGCTCGCCCCGCTCCGGGGCGTCCGAGAGGCCGGGGGAGAGCGCGCCATGAAGTCAGTGCTCTTCAGCCGCTTCTTCATCCTCCTGCCCTGGATCCTGATCGTCATTATCATGCTCGACGTGGACACGCGTAGGCCCGCGCCCCCGCTCACCCCGCGCCCCTACTTCTCGCCCTACGCCGGGGGCCGCGGGGCCGCCCGCCTCCCGCTCCGCCGGGGCGGCCCGGGGCGTGGCCGGGAGCAGCGCAACGAGTCGCGGCCGCCGCCGCCGCCGCCGCCCGAGCCGCCGCTGCCCACCATCTATGCCATCACGCCCACCTACAGCCGCCCGGTGCAGAAGGCCGAGCTGACCCGCCTGGCTAACACGTTCCGCCAGGTGGCGCAGCTGCACTGGATCCTGGTGGAGGACGCGGCGGCGCGCAGCGAGCTGGTGAGCCGCTTCCTGGCGCGCGCGGGGCTGCCCAGCACGCACCTGCACGTGCCCACGCCGCGGCGCTACAAGCGGCCCGGGCTGCCGCGCGCCACCGAGCAGCGCAACGCCGGCTTGGCCTGGCTGCGCCAGCGGCACGGGCACCAGCGCGCGCAGCCCGGCGTGCTCTTCTTCGCCGACGACGACAACACCTACAGTCTCGAGCTCTTCCAGGAGGTAGCGGCCGGCGCGCCCCGCCGTGGGGGAGGCGGGCGGGAGGGGCCCCCGCGTGCCGGTCCTGCCGCCGCTGCGCTGGGCAGTGCTCACCTACCCCAGCGTGCACACGGGACTCTGGGCGCAGAGCTCCACAGCCCCCCGCTGGCCCCGGGGGTGGACGGGGTGAGAGGACCACTGTGACTCGGGGAGGGAGTCTGGCGGGGGCTTTGCTGCCCCCCCCCCCGACACACACACACCGGCCCCACGACTGGGCCGAGGCGGTGGCGCAGGTGTGAGGCGCGGGGATGATTTCTAGGAACTAGGCTCTGTCCGGCCTGAGGATGGAGCTCCGTGGGGCCGGGCTGCAGGAGAGACCGGGGAGGGACCCAGCGCACTGGGGGCGGGCTCGGTGGTCTCCGAGGCCCTTCGGCGCACATAGGTGTGATTCTGAGTCTAGCACCATATCGGGAGGACGGTGGAGAAGGAAACTAAAAATCAGCCCACAGACACATTTCTGTCGTACAGTCCGCTGGCACGGAAATGGTTACTAGAGAAAAGCCTGACTTCTAAGGGGTCCTCCTTTCATCTCTTCCCGCACCCCGCAAAGGCCCTGTCTGACTCTAAAGATGACCTCCTTTAAAAGGAAGCCCTCTGGCAACTGAGTTGAGACTGCCCTGCCCTGTGGTTCTGTCTTTCTGAAGTCCGAGGTATCAGCTGGACTGCCCGTTTCCTTTTCCTTACCCTTCTCTAGGACCCTCTTTGGCCACTCTGGCACCGGGCCATTGCATCCTGGTGCCTGCCATGAGGTCCTCGGCGCAGCCCGGCCTGCTGCTGCTGCTGGGATGGCACAGTTTCCCTTGGAGGCTACAGGTGCACAAAGCCATCAGGCACCCGGTTAGAACAGGTGTCAGTCCTTGAGGTTGGTATATTGCCGCCTGAGTGTGTGCGCACGCGCGAGCGTTCTGCAAATGAGGCTGGATTGCGTAGTTTTCACTTTTCTTGTTCCTCCTCCACAAATATAGCGGGAAAAAAATCCTGGGCTTTTTGACATATCGTGGGACTGTTGCCTTCCTCTCCCCCAAATTCCTGACATCCTGCCTCGGAGACGCCATCATCCCTCCCCTTCCGCCAAGTAAACTGGACAATCTGTACGTCTAGAAATCACAAACGTCCCATGCTTCCATCCTGATATCTCAGTTTGGCTTTCATAACCTCAGGACGGAGCTATTCTGTACCTCTCCGGCTTAATTCTTCTGCCTGTGTGGCTTTAAAAATCCATTTCTTAAGGGCAATTGCTGCCTTCATTTCTATTCATCCTCTCCTGCTTCATGAATAAAAGGACCAGTCATCGCTCCCATCTTTTCTTCTCCATGCTTTCGCGATGAAGGGCTTTCTTCACGTGTTTTTTTCCCCCCCGAAGAAATCAATAAGCTTGTCATCTATAGTATGGTCTTTATTATAACCAAGATTAGAGATATCATCTGATTTTTTAAGTTGGGTTCTTATTGTGATCCTGTTTGTGTACTCTTGCCCCCAAAAGACGTGGTTTGTATTCTGAAGCAAAGACTCTTACATTTCAGTACACCATCATTTTAAACCCCAAAGTCTTTTTTAAAAATAATATTTATTTATTGCTTATCATATTCTAGTAGGATCTTGGGTTTAGTATTTTATTTTAAACATATTTATTGGAGTATAATTGCTTTACAGTGGTGTGTTAGTTTCTGCTTTATAACAAAGTGAATCAGCTATGCATATACATATATCCCCATATCTCTTCCCTCTTGTGTCTCCCTCCCTCCCACCCTCCCTATCCCACCCCTCTAGGTGGTCACAAAGCACCGAGCTGATCTCCCTGTGCTATGCGGCTGCTTCCCACTAGCTATCGTAAACCCCAAAGTCTTTTTTCCTTCTTCTACAACTTGGAAGTTGCCCTACCTGTGAAAATGTGTGGTCTTATGTAAGCAAAATAGTGAACATTATTATTAATTAACCTTTTAAGGGGACGGGCTATGAAGAGCCGTGAGTTTCAGTTTCTTCCAGCTTCTAGCCGGTTGGTGTGAGGTATTGGATTGAATGGAAGAGTTGGCACAGACGGGCAGAGAAACGGCTCAGAATACAGTCTTCCTTTGATGCTTCCCAAACTGAAAGGAAGGCTTGGTGGTGGTGCATATGAAGCAGCAAGAGAAGAATGCAGTAGGTTTTTTTTTTTTATTGGTCCATGGGGGAGAAAAGAGAGAGAGAAGATAAAGAAAGAGGCGAGGGTAAGGAGAAAAAAATAGCATTGGCCGAGAGGAAACTATATAGGAAAGAAATGCAAAACTTTCAAGACACTAACGTTTTGTACAGTTGGAAGTAATGAAATATTCAAAATAAACTTAAGAGCATGTGCAAGTGTTATTTAAGGAGAGGTGCCACATATACAAAATACACAAGAGAAGGGATTTTTTAAAAAGCATAATATGCCTGATACACTTAGAATTTAAGTTCTGTAGCTCCTAGAGGTTCCTCCCAGACAGGCATTTTAGGACTAATCCCGTTCTCACCCACCATCCCTCCCCCAATGCAGTGTTTTTGGACAAAGCAGGCATATCTGTGTTCACCAGGCATCTATGTTGAGACATGCAGTTTTCTTTTACAGCACGTTCTTTTCATGGCAAGCAGGATTGCACTCTCTAAGAAGTCGGATTAGTGGAATTTATGCATCCTTGGTCTTGTGCATTAATGGGCTGGCCTACTCTCCACCCGTTCTAGGATTAATGATTCCATGAGGATTGCAGTCTAGACAGTGCTCTCTTGGAGAAAAGGTAGGACCAGTTAAAACATCTAAAAACTACAGCTCCTTGGACGGGAGGACAGATGCTGATCAGGGATGCTGTAGGGCCAGGTGTATATCTCAGCCCTTTCTATGGTGTACACACAAATTCGTTTTTAAGTAATTCACAGTACCTAAGGAAAGAGTGTCCTGAGTTAGTCTTCATCTTTTTTTTTTTTTTTAATGGCTGTGTTGGGTCTTCGTTTCTGTGCGAGGGCTTTCTCTAGTTGCGGCGAGCGGGGGCCACTCTTCATCGCGGTGCACGGGCCTCTCACTATCGCGGCCTCTCTTGTTGCGGAGCACAGGCTCCAGACGCGCAGGCTCAGTAGTTGTGGCTCACGGGCCCAGTTGCTCCGCGGCATGTGGGATCTTCCCAGACCAGAGCTCGAACCCGTGCCCCCTGCATTGGCAGGCAGATTCTCAACCACTGCGCCACCAGGGAAGCCCAGCCTTCATCTTTTATTCATGGTGCTCCTCATTTCCACAGTTGATGTTAACATAGATAAGATAAAAGGAGGAAAATGAACCAGGTACAAATTAACTCACTAAGCATTGGCTGCAAATGAAGGAAAGTAAAAGCTGAAAGGTCTCCAAATTAAATGAAAGGTGCAACAGGCACCCTGTGTACAATTATTCCTCCCTGGTAACTGGAATGGAGCTTTCTTCTCCCATGCAGCTAGCTAATTTTCACACTCTCCTTTCAACTGAGCTGTGCCACCAGGAAAGATGTATTTGCATCGCGCAATCCTATGCTTAATAGCCAAATCCATTTGCAAATGAAGCTGTGTGAATTGGAGCCGCAGAAACTGGGCTGTCCATTGGAGAAGGAGGTGCCTGGAGTTTTCCACGTTGCCAGTAACTCAACAGGGCCTCTTCCTGTGGCCTTGATGGGGTCTTGCACCGTGGCTCACAGGTAATCCTGCTGCCTGCCGCCTGCACACCCCATCGACATAGCTCTCCGGAAACGCTTATTTGCAAAGGATTTACACGGCTTTCATAAAAACGGCGGCCACAGACAAATGGTCACATTTTCAATAACGCTATTGATCAGATTTCTGTCCTTTGCTAGAAAACCTTCCAAGCGCTCTTGAGTTTAAAGCGGCTGCTTTTCAGGTGCAGTTACTTTCACCTTGGGAAACCCGTTGAGTCGAAAGGTTAAAAAATAGCACTTTCCAAGCAAGAAAATGAAACTTTTAAAACTTTAAATTGAACGAGGTGAGGCTGGAAGACAAGCTGACTCTGAAACAGCTTAGGGGCTCAGGAAAGGGCTCAGTTAATGAGACCGCCTGTGGAAGACGTTTCTGGCAAGCAGTGAACTAGAGGGGCCCTTTGTTTGGATGCTGTGTTGGGTGCAGTTAAGCTGTTTGTGTGCTGGGAGTGGTGAGGGCGAGTTCGTCCAGCTCTTTTCTGATCATTTATGCATATGTTCCTCCCTTTACATGCAGCTCACTGGAGCCCTAATCCAAAGGATATTCAAATTTACAGTGTTTGGCACTTTCCCCCTGAATAGTAGATTCTGAATGTATTTCCTGAAAGGAGACAGGAGATCTCCCTTTCCTTTTTCCCTTGACGCAGTTACTTGGTGTAGGGTAATTATCTTTTCAAAGTGAAGAAACCTCAAAGATTCTCTTAGGGAGTAGCATCCAAAGACGATTTTACCTGAAATGGTCCCCTTGTGTTTTCTTTCTTCCCACCTAAAAGCATGTTAATAGTCACGCCATAAGTCTGATCAAATGTGAGAATTGTGTAAACTGGATTTATAAAACTACAGGCAGCTTTCTTAGGCTATCAGTGTTAAATCTGTACATTTTCTTTACTCCCGCTGGGTGTACAGTACTTGAGCTGTGGTTCATTTTGGACAGGGTTTTCCTTGGACACCAGCAGTTTTCATTTGGATTTTGATATTTTAATGGGCCAGAAATAACTCTGGGTTTAAAAGGCCTTCTCCCTTCTACCTCTTCCTATTGTCTTTTTCCCATTCTTCGTCCTCCAACCTACTTTTCACCGATTATTCTGTCTCATGAATAGACATGAAGGCATGTCCGGGCTATTGTTGGCTACAATGAATGTGTGTCTTTTAAGCATTTAGACTTTGTCTGAAGCTTCTTGGAAACTAGTGGGAGACTCCATTTTCTTCCATCTACCCCACTTGCCTCTAGATTGCAGGCTTGTAAATTTTCTCGTGTGAACAGTAATGGAATAGTAATTGCTTTTAAGGCATGCTACAAAAGCAGAATAGAAGAACCGAAGTCAGTGGCCTTATTTATTAACTATTCCAGGTGCTACTCAAGTAGTGGGTTTTTTTGGTACAGAATTCAATAATCTTCAGATATATCTATTCAGACCTCTTGGACTCTGATGAAATATTTGCTTGGTCTGCATAAATTAAGATAACATTATTTATCTTTGATTTGCAGTGCTGTTGAAGCATGCCATTTAAGTTTTGCATGGTTCTCAAATTCTCCCCTGAAACACAAATAAAATCATCATACCAATCCCTAGGTAGGTAGGTAGGCTGCTAAGTAGGTAGGTTTAGATTTCCAGTTCATAGAAATAAACGAAGATAATCCATTGTTCGTACCAGGTAATTTTTGTGGACAACTTTAAATAAATGTGTAAGATACCCTTTACCATGGATACAAGCAAAATGAGCACTTACTGTGGGCCACGAACCATATTCATATTTAGGGTTTTATGTGTATCAGCTCATTTGATCCTCACATCAGCCTCTGAGGTAGGACCTAGTATGGCCCCCATTCTCCACCATCCTAATGCTGATATTTAGGCATGAACACAGTTCTTTGGTGAGTGCAGGGATTTTTAAAAATACAGCCTGAATCTAATATCATTGTTACCCTGATCACTAGAATCGTGTCCCCATTTGACAGAAGAGCTGAAGTAGCAGGAAGTTGCTTACAAGGTCATGGAGCTGTTCCAAGACAGGATGGTGGGCCCAGTGCCCCGGTTCTGGAGCCTGCCCTCTGACGCCCTGAAACCCATCCCACTAACGTGTATAGGCAGGTGGGCACATGTCATTGTGATGAGTAAAGCATCCGATCGTCAGGAGTCCTCTGATACCATTCTAGCTTCTGCCATACTTGAACTCAGGTCTGTCTTCTTTTCTAAGCATTTATTTTAATTAACTTATTTTATATTGAGGTCTGGTTGATTTACAATGTTGTGTTCGTTTCAGGTGTACAGCAGAGTGATTCAGTTATACATATGGGTCTGTCTTCTGGGCTGTTGTCAACTTCTAATGTTCTCTCTTGACCTTTTCTTCCTGATGTAATTTGATCTTATGAAAATTTTACCTCCTCCCTGTCTCACTAAGAGACCGTTTGATTTTTAGATTATTTTTTCAAGTCAGGTGAAAACTGCCAAGTTAGTGCGTAACCTGTAGTCTTATATGTTCTTGAACTATATATTCCTGGGAACAAGTAAGAATTAATTTCTGCAAGAAGATAAAACATTAATTTTTTTCCTCAGTTGATATGTGTACATCAGCAATGGTATCTGCTGGGCATGTATCCTGTCAGGGCAGACAGATTGAAGGGAAGAATAATTTTCAGGATAGAATGATGATGCGGGGTGATGCTGGATTGTTCCAGGTGGGCTCAGTGGTTTACCATCAGGATGGAGGAGTGGGGCTGGGGACCTCAGCCAGTCTGAGCTGCAGCTGGTGTGGTGACACACCCCTGCCAGTTGCTTCCTCCCATGGGCACTGGGGCAGCTCCCCCCACCCCGGAGCACAAGATGAGCTTGTAGGAACCTTTGAGGTCGTCATTGTGCTGGCCACTGCTGGCCCGCACTCACAGATTCACCAGACGACTCCCTTGTGGGTAGGAGGTTTGTTAATGGCCTGATTCTTCTGGTACTAGAAATTTCCCTGGATTGAAAACAAAATTAGTAAATCCTGAGCTGAGTCTTTTTGCATCCTAGGAAAACCTTGAGGATGGCTGTTCTTTACCAAAAGTCAGATTATTTGGTCTTTTTCCCAAAATAACTAAAAACTCAGTAGTTTTTGCCCCCCCCCCCCATCCATCTCCTCCATCAGTGGAAAGAGAACTTTAAACAGTATGTGAGTTACTTGCAGGATCTAAAACCGTCGTTCCTGCTGCCCGAATGGTAGGTATTTGTCAACTGTCTCTTCATCTCTCTAATGAAAGCTGCATGTGCTAAATGCTGAATGTTCGCCATTAACTGGGTTTTCCCTGATCTAAGTGTATTTTAGCAGTAATAGTGTATGACTCTGCCAGATTCCTTGTGCCTACTTGAGCTTAAACACGACCATGTTCAGAAGATATTTGAATGTAATGAATGCGTATCCTCCTCTTCCACTTAACAGATGTTAGTTGAGCACCTACTATGTGCCGGGCGCTGTGTTAGTTACTGCAGGGCGGAACACCGCTGTGAACGCAGAGCATACCTGCCCTCTCAGATTGAGCATCTGGACCACATCTGCACACTCAGATCAGTGCCTGTTGAGAGAAACGCAGGTGCCTGGGTGGGTAAAGCAGAGGCCCCTGATGGAGCTGTAGGTTGTAGGAGGGAGTGACATTTGAGCTGACACCTAAAGGAGGAGGGCCGGGTGGGGCATGGGGCAGGGAGGAAAGAGCCCTCCAGGCAGAGGAAGCCGTGCTCGCCAACAGTCTGTGAACTTGAAAAGTGTGGACACCGCAGTGTGAGGGACATGCCTTTACTTTTTTACATCTGCTTTTCTGATCCCCCATCAGGCAAATCTTTGACCTTTACGTTCTTAATTAGAACTTGGATTAGGTGGGTAGTAAACTAATAGAAAAATTGTAGATATATATATTTGTCCATCTAGTTGTACCAAGGAATTGTTAATATAGACAGTCGTGATTCATCATGGCAGCTAACGTCACTTTATGTAACGGAGTGCAGCATGTGTATTGCAGTTCACCGTCTCTCCCGCTAGAATATAAACTCCGTGAGGGTAGGAATTTTCTTCTGTTCACTGCTGTGTCTCTAGTGTCTGGCATTTAGTAAATGCTCACTCAGAACCTGTGGGATGAATGAGTGGGTTGTAGGAAGCTTTGGAGCTGAGGGACTCTTTTCCCTCCCGAAGAAGGCTGTTCCTGGAAAGGGTCCCCATGCAGAGACTGTCAGTCAGATCACAGCCTTGAAGTCTGTGTGTGGGTCTAGGGTTACACTGAGCCCTTCAAGTAGTAACTGGAAGAAAAATTGGCCCCTGCTCTGACTCTGAGAGCTTTCAGTGCTAAGGAGAGGGGGAGAGAGACCCGTGAACGTTAGTCTGTAGCCAGGCGTCCCTGTGGATGCCCCGAGGGCGAGGGGAGGGGTGTGGAGCCCGCGGGGTGTGTGACCGCTTCCCACGTGTGAGGCTGGAGGCTGGTGGGGGGCTCGAGCGGGAGCTCGGGGGTTAAACAGCCCCACGTTCAAGTCCAGCCTCACCGCCTAGTGGTCGCGGGACATCGGAGGGTTGCCTGCCCTCCTACGATGGCTCCCGGTACTGAACAGAGGCGCGTTATAAACGTCCTTTTCCCCTGCTTCTCTGCAGTGGCTGCCCCGGGGGACGGGTCTCCCGCAGAGCTGCGCTGTCTCGCTTGGGTAGCTGCCTCTGAGTCTCCTGAAATCTGGACTGAGTTTCTGGAGGCCTGGAGGGGAGGAGGGGGTAGAAGTGCTTGATTTTCCCAAGTTAGTCTGTGTCCGGGGGAACTGGGAAACTGAGGATCTGAATTACACCACTGGGTTATGACAGTGATTAGAGAGACAAGAGTTAAACAGGGCTTGTCGATAAAGGGTCCTGGAGGAGGTGAGATGGGAGAGAGTAGAAAGCAGCTTAAGGAGGTTTTAGGCTGGGAGGATGTAGAAGGATGTTCTCCTGTGGGTCAGGAGGTGTGGGGCTGGCTGGGGAGTGTGTGAAAGCTCGCAGGTTGGCGTGCCTGGGTCTCAGGGCAGGACATACACGCAACTTCCTGCAGCTCCTGGGTGTGAGTGTTAGTTAAGTTGGGGCCCCAGCCTCTGGCGTGGACCGAGGGTGTTTTACATGATAGGTTCTTTCCGGCATGAATGAACGAATCAAAGAGGTAACACGTTACAAAGGAGAGGGCAGCTTATTAAGGAATGAAATGAATCCACTTTTCAGGCACATGATTAGAAGCAATAGCTTGATTTTTTTAGAGTCGTCTGCTGGGTGGGAAGGTTAGCTGTATTGGGCTCCCCGGCACCTGTTGACAGAGGAAGCAGGGAGGATCGACTGGACAGGCTTTCCCTGTGCCCAGGCCCCTCCAGCCTTGTCTGCAACACTGAGGGGCATCAGCCGCCTGGCACTTATGGGGAAGTTCACCCTGAGCTGCTTTCTGGTTTTTCAAATGTTGCTTAAATTTTCATAAAGAAAAACATTTTATAGCCCATTTCCTGCCATCCTGGGGAAGATGTGGCAGTTGGAGTGGGGTGTGTGTGTGTGTGCGTGTGTCCCCATCTGTCCGTCCGCAGGCCCCTGGGCACCTTCTGGGCTGTGTGGGTGCAGACGGTTCTCTCCTCTCCCTGTTCTTTCTTCACAGACTCTGCGCCATCCAGGTTAGTCTCTGACCAGAAATGTGGTCACACCCAGGGGTCTTTGATATTTTCTGTTCACGTAACTCCTAAAAGAATTTGGTAAAATTACATTCCCTCTAGGATATTTTCAAATTGATGTCTAAATTTTAAAAATCATTTAAAATAGCTACAAAGCATGGGATTTCCAGTGTATTACAGTGAATCACTCTGTTGTACATCTGAAACTAACGTAATATTGCAAATCAACTATACTTCAATAAAAAAGGTCTCTAGGATTGGGTTAACATTATAATTAGGAGGCGTAAACAAGTCATCAAAACAACATAAATGTTACAAAGTTGGATAATTAATTAAGTATAAATCTACATTTCTTGGAGCTTGATTTCTTACTGAAATAGATGAAGCATTTTGTTGCTGTTGATACATACTTTGTATCATTGTTGAATGTTACTTATTACTAGAAAGAGGTGGGGTTTAGCATAAGTTTGGTTACCATTGGGTCACCCTTGTTTAGATGAAGAAGTAAATAAGGTGGAAAGCATTTTCTTCTAGCAGTGTTCCTCACGTTTTTGAACCCTCAAGTTCTAAGCCAAAAGTCATATGTTGATCTCTTAGCAAAAATGATTTTAATAATCTATTGATGACATTCGTTCAATTTTGTGGAAGAAAATAATGTAGAAACATTCTGTCTTCTAAAAGGACTCATTACCCATTCATTAGAGAGGTTAGTTTTCTTAATAAGACAGCAGTATTTCTAACTCCCTTTCTTTGGTCCTGGAGCATATTTAATATGATCCAGGATGGATATGAAGCTGGAGCAGGCTGACTGGGGCAAGGATGGATGAAAGGCAGGACCTGCCCCTCCATCCAAGGAGCAGATTTAGGGGAGCATATGGAGGGTTGCCCAGGGGTCGAGGATGTGTCCCCTTAAAGGTATCTGCGCTCACATGGTCCATGAGTCTTCATAGACTCCCGAGACCCAGGCACCCCCCAGCCTGAAAACTGCTGTTTCGGTAGAAGAAGCACTAAGATAGGAACTGGAAACTGTGCACTCCAGGCCTGGCCGAGCCAAAGCCTTCGGCCCTCGGCCCTCGTGACCGCAGGGGTGTTGGCCCTTTGCTGTGTGCTAGGCCCCATGTTAGGCATTGAGATGTTTAATTCTCCTCATGTGTCTAAGGAGGGAACCAGGATGTCCTTTTTACAAATGAAGAGAAGCCCTACTATTCAGCTTCCTCACGGGCCTGGGGGTGACGAGTACAGTTGTAGGGACTCCGTGAGGGGATACATGTGTCACGTGGGTCAGAAGGGCAGCTTCCCAACCCCCCTGGACGTCTGCTGTCCCGGGGGTCTGGCCCCAGGAGCTGGGGAGAGGCTGCAGAAGACACGATGCCCCAGCGCCCCTTGCTGCCCTGGCGGCACAGCCCCAGCAGTTGGCCAACGGGGTCCACGTGTGGACACATTATCATCTTGATAAACTCGACGTTGCAAGACTAAAATGCCAGTGTCCTTCTTAAAGGTCAAGTGACAGTTTGGGGATATTTCTGTAACTTTGAAAAGTTCCTCCACTGCATCTGTTCACGCTGGCGAAAGTGCTAGAGGCGTCCTCGGGAAGTCTCTCTGCCAGGGGAGCTGCAGCCTCGTTTTGCAGAGAAGCTCGGGTTCCCACTTTTCAGAGAGCTGGGGCCTGGGACTCTTGCTTATTGCCTTGGATCCCTGCTGTGCATACTCAGAAGACAGGTTGTATGATCTTTACCTGTTCTGGTCTTGCCTTTCCCCTTTGTTTAGGGATTTTAAAAAGATTTAAAAACGAAAACATAATAAGAACCTGCTGTATGGCACAGGGAACTCTACTCAACACTCTGAAATGGCCTATGTGGGAACAGAATCTGAAAAAGAGTGGATATATGTACATGTAGAACTGGTTCACTTTGCTGTACAGCAGAAACTGACACAACACTGTACATCAACAATACTCCAAGAAAATTTAATTTTAAATAATTTTTTTAAAAACCCCGAAAGCATTAAAATAAAGTCGTGTTGACAATGCTTGTGGTGTCTGTGGGTGATGATTTGTGGTTTTACAGCACTCCAGAGTTGCCTCTGAAAACCAGTTGATCGTCCTGTAGATTAAAATATAGGCATTCATTTCGTTGCTCTTGGAAATCCAGTGACATTTAAAAGTAAACGCCTATTCTCTGTTTCTTGTTATGTCTCTCTTCCCTCCTTGTCAAGGGCCGTGGGGCAGAAACAAAAGTTGAGTATGCTTATTAGAATTTGTATTATGGTAAAATATGTATAACGTGAAGTTTACCATTTTAACCGTTTTTAAGCGTGCAGATCCGTGGCATTTAAGTGCACCCACTCTGTTGTGCAATCATCACCTCTGTCCATCTCCAGAACTTCTTCATCTTCCAAATTGAAACTCTGTACCCTTTAAACAATAACTCCCCAATGGCCCTCCCTTCCAGCCCCTCATAACCTATAATCTACTTTCTGTCTCTGTGTATTAGGCTATCCCAGGTACCTCATATGAGGTAGAATCATACAATATCTGTCCTTTGGGGTCTGGCTTATTTCACTTTACATGATGTCTTCAAAGTTGATCCACTCGTAGCACGTATCAAAATTCCATTCCTTTTTAAGGTTGAAAACTATTCCGTTGTATGCACAGACAATATTTTGTTTATCCATTCAACCACCAACGGATACTGGGTTGTTTCCACCTTTTGGCTGTTGCGAATGCATCTTTGAACGTTGGTATACAAATATGTGTTTGAGCGTCTGCTTTCAATGCTTTTATGTGTACATATTCAGAAGTGGAAAATATGGTAATTCTGTGTTTAAATTTTTGAGGAACTGCCATACTGTTTTTCCAACTGTTGTTTATTTTTTATAATAGCCAACCTAAGGGATGTGAAGTGATATCTAATGGTTTTGATTTATATTTCCCTAGTGATTAGTGATGCTGACCATTTTTTCCTTGTGCTTGTACTATTTGTATATCTTTTTTGGAGAAATGTCTATTCATGTCCTTTGCCCATTTTTGAATTAGGTCTGTTTATTTTTTTGTTGTTGTTGAGTTTTAGGAGTTCTTTATATATTCTGGATATTAGGCCTATATCAGATATGTGATTTGCAAATATGTTCTCCCATTCTGAGAGGTGCTTTTTTATTCTGTTGATAGTGTCCTTCGATGCCCTAAAGTTTTAAATTTTGATGGAGTTCAGTTTATCTATTTTTTCTTTTGTTGCCTGTGCTTTTGGTGTCATGACCAAAAAAATTGTTGCCAAATTCAATGTCATGAAGCCTTCCCCCTGTGTTTTCTTCTATTAGTTGCAAAATTTTAGCTCTTTTGTTTAGGTAATTAATGTTGATTCATTTTGAGTTAATTTTTGTACACAGTATTACATGGTGTCTTTTGCATGTGGATATCTAATTTCTCCCAGCACCATTTGTTGAAAGGACTGTCCTTTCCCCATTGAATGGTATTGGCACCCTTGCTAAAAGTCATTTGACCGTATATATGTGACCGTTTACTTCTAAGCTCTTTATTCTACTCCACTAGTCGATACATCTGTCTTTATGCCAGTTCTATACTGTTTTGGTTACCGTTGATTTGAAGTAAGTTTTAAAATCAGGAAGTATGGGTCCTTCAGCTTTCTTTTTCAAGATTTTTTGGACTATTTGGGGTCCCTTACGATTCCATTTGATTTTAGGATGGATTTTTCTATTTCTGCAAAAATCACCGGAGTTTTGATGGGGATTGCATTAAATGTGCAGATTGCTTTGGGTAGTATTGGTATCTTGACAATATTAAGTCTGTGAATCCATGAACATGAGATATCATTCCATTTATTTATGCCTTCTCTAATTTCTTGCAGCAGTGTTTTATAGTTTTCAGCGTACAAATATTTTGCTTCCTTGGTTAGGATTATTCTTAATTATTTTGTTCTTTTTGATGTTACCTGTTAGGGGTTTTAATAAGTTAGTTTTGGTCTCTGTCCCATATCTGAAAAATATTATCATATGCTACTAATAGAACTAAAAAATCCAGGACTGAGGGAAACTTTAGGTGCACAGAGCAACATAAGGAGATCTTAAAAATATGGTACAGCATAGAAAAAATGATGAAAAAAAATCTATTCCACAATGCCATTTTTAAATGTATATTTAAAATACAGCACACAAAGTATTACTCATTTCATGAGGACACACACAAATAAAATAATTCAAGATTTTCTGAGTTGTGTTCCGTGGAACAGTGGTATCTGGTGAGACATTTCTAGGCATGATTTTAAACGACTTGATTCTTGTTCATATTCATATTCAGGGCTGACCTTAAACATGCATCAGAGATTAAACTTGTAAATCCTGAAACACAGAAGGAAGGGCACCCTTTAGCCCAGGCCTGGATTTGTGGAATTTACTTGGTGCAGTTTTTCCTAGAAAGTAGGTGTCTTTTGTTTCTTAAACATGTAGGAAAAGGGTTTCCCTGGTGACAGGTCCCGGTGTCTAAGCCGAGGGTGGTGAATCTCTGCCCCCGAGCAGCACGTGATGATGGTGATGATGGCGGTGATGACCGCAGACACCGACACAGCACTTATCTACGTACCAGGGTCATAACAGCACTTACCTGCGTACCAGGGTCATAACAGCACTTACCTGCGTACCAGGGTCATAACAGCACTTACCTGCGTACCAGGGTCATAACAGCACTTACCTGCGTACCAGGGTCATAACAGCACTTACCTGCGTACCAGGGTCATAACAGCACTTACCTGCGTACCAGGGTCATAACAGCACTTACCTGCGTACCAGGGTCATAACAGCACTTACCTGCGTACCAGGGTCATAACAGCACTTACCTGCGTACCAGGGTCATAACAGCACTTACCTGCGTACCAGGGTCATAACAGCACTTACCTGCGTACCAGGGTCATAACAGCACTTACCTGCGTACCAGGGTCATAACAGCACTTACCTGCGTACCAGGGTCATAACAGCACTTACCTGCGTACCAGGGTCATAACAGCACTTACCTGCGTACCAGGGTCATAACAGCACTTACCTGCGTACCAGGGTCATAACAGCACTTACCTGCGTACCAGGGTCATAACAGCACTTACCTGCGTACCAGGGTCATAACAGCACTTACCTGCGTACCAGGGTCATAACAGCACTTACCTGCGTACCAGGGTCATAACAGCACTTACCTGCGTACCAGGGTCATAACAGCACTTACCTGCGTACCAGGGTCATAACAGCACTTACCTGCGTACCAGGGTCATAACAGCACTTACCTGCGTACCAGGGTCATAACAGCACTTACCTGCGTACCAGGGTCATAACAGCACTTACCTGCGTACCAGGGTCATAACAGCACTTACCTGCGTACCAGGGTCATAACAGCACTTACCTGCGTACCAGGGTCATAACAGCACTTACCTGCGTACCAGGGTCATAACAGCACTTACCTGCGTACCAGGGTCATAACAGCACTTATCTACGTACCAGAGTCATAGGAGCGTTACACTTTTTTTTTAATTAATTAATTTATTTATTTATTTTTGGCTGCATTGGGTCTTCGTTTCTGTGCGAGGGCTCTCTCTAGTTGTGGCAAGCGGGGGCCACTCTTCATCGCGGTGCGCGGGCCTCTCACTATCGCGGCCTCTCTTGTTGCGGAGCACAGGCTCCAGACGCGCAGGCTCAGTAGTTGTGGCTCACGGGCCCAGTTGCTCCGCGGCATGTGGGATCTTTCCAGACCAGGGCTCGAACCTGTGTCCCCTACATTGGCAGTAAGATTCTCAACCACTGCACCACCAGGGAAGTCCAAGAGCTTTACACTTTTAACTCATTTACTCTTACAAACAGCCCTATGAGAAGTTGCTAAAATGTAATCATACCCACTTATACGGAAACAGACACAAAGAGCCCTACTCACGTGTCTGCTACCACACAGCTAATTAGTGGTGAAACTGAGATTTGAATGCTGAGGGCAGGGGGTCACAGCTGGAGCTTTTCACTTTGCTTTTTCTCTGTTGCCTGTCTCTAATTCACGTATTTTTTGTTTGTTTGTTTCGTTTTGCCCTTTTATTTCCTCCCTTCCTTTATTTTAGACTTAATTTTTCTTCTTTTAAAAAATTTATTGAATTGAAAACTTAGATCTTTAATTTTTCTGTCTTCTTTTCTAATATATGCATAGAGCTATACACTTCACTCTAAACACTGCATCCCACAAATTTTGACTCTGTGCTTTCATATTGTTCATTTCAAATATTTTCTAGTTTCTACTGATTTATTTTTCCTATCTTTCTATAATTTTACTAAATCATTCAAAGTATGTTACTTAATTTCTGAATACTTAGTTTTTTATTATCTTTGGTTCTGGTTGCTAGTTCGATGCTTTGTGGTCTGAAAACATAGTCTAGTTTCACTCAATTGAAATTTATTGAGATTTGCTTTATAGTCCAGCATATGGCTCTTTTGGGTGCATGTTCCATGTGTACCTCAAAAGAATGTTTATTCTGCTGTTGTTGAGCATAGGGCTTTACATATGTCAGTTAGTTGAGTGCTGCTTAAATTCTCTGTATCCCTGCTGATATTTAGTGAGCTTGCTCTGTCAAACACGGAGTGAACTGTGTGAAAATTTCTCACTATGATAGTGGATTTTTGTTTATCCTTTTAAACTTACTTATTTTTTTCTTCATGTATTTTGAAGCTACGTTATTTGGTGCACACACCTTTAGATTTGTTATTTTTTTCTTGATGAATTGATGCTTTCATCATTATGAAATGACCCTCATTATCTCTGGTAATCTCTTTGTCTTGAAAGCTACTTTATCTGATACTAATATAGCCACGATAGCTTTCATATGCGTACTGTCTGCATGGTATTCCTTCTTCCATCCTTTAATTTCATCCTATCTCTGTTCTTTTTTTTTTTTTTTTTAATTTATTTATGGCTGTGTTGGGTCTTCGTTTCTGTGCGAGGGCTTCCTCTAGTTGCGGCAAGTGGGGGCCACTCTTTATCAAGGTGCACGGGCCTCTCACCATCGTGGCCTCTCTTGTTGTGGAGCACAGGCTCCAGACGCGTAGGCTCAGTAGTTGTGGCTCATGGGCCTAGTTGCTCCGTGGAATGTGGGATCTTCCCAGACCAGGGCTCGAACCCGTGTCCCCTGCATTGGCAGGCAGATTCTCAATCACTGCACCACCAGGGAAGACCCTATCTCTGTTCTTTTGAAGTGTGTCTGTTGTAAATAGCATAATGTTGGTTTTATTTTGTTGTAAGTTGGACTTTCTAAATTAGGTTTCCTTTCAAGACTCACCTATATCTTTACTTTTGACCAAAGTAAAGATTGGTCATGATAACCAACGGTCTTTGTAAAATGACCTTTTACTGAGGCTACAAAGAGTTTAACTTACTGTTCTAGGGAATGTCCTATAGTATTCTTCCTTTTCAGTATTTTCTGGGCGTGCTTAATAACTTCTATAACCTTAGAGGCTTCGCTCCCTGTTCTTCTTTTATTCCTTTATCACATGTTCTGAATATGTTTTCTACCAGGAGAACCTGAAAATTCTTTTCTTTTCCTTAGATTCCAGGTACAGATAGAGTTGACCTTACTTCCCAGTTCTAAGCTGCTATCAGCATCGTCCTGTGCAAGTTTCCTCCCTTGTTCTATTGTTGTTTCCTTTTATCCTTATCTTCAGGCATCTATTCTAATACACATGCTGTGGATTGTCTCATTTGTATGTGTCCTTATGAAAACTACAGTGTTGTGTGTGCAGTAGTTCAAATGTATATAAATGGCATCATGGAATATATTTTTTTCTATTTTTCCCTGCTGTACCATGTTTTAAAAGATGTATCTTTATTGCAGTATGCATCTCTAATCCACGGCTTCTGTGAAGCTTTTTTTTTTTTTTAATTGGAATTCTCATAAATGCTCTGTTTATTTGGGAAATTAGAATTTCTCATGAGGTACTCTGCTGTATTGATCATCATAGCACTCTAGTGCTTTATTAATCGGTGAAAAACATTAAAACTCCAGACCTGCTGCTAAGAGACTAATTTAGTCAAAGACTCTACCAAGATGGAAGGTTCCCACTTTCGTGTGAATTCGGTGAACGCTGCAGAGGTGACCTGTACCTCCAGCCCTGGGACTAGCTCCCTGGGGAGGGTGCCCCTGACACCTTGGCCTCCCACTCCCGTTCACATCTCTGTTGGAAGCCTTAGGTTTGTCTTCATACCATACTTTTCCCTGGTTCAACAGTTAAAGCTTTTATAACGCTGGACCAAACTAACAGCCCCAAATAGCTACATCCCGGGAGCTACTGTCAGGGAATGTCACTTTGGGCACGAGTGTGAAGAATCCTATATATTTTTTGAGACTTCTGGTCCAAGAACGTGGCGAGTGTAGACACCCCGGTGCTTCCATCTTGTCACGGCTCCGTCTGTAACACATGTCTCCTAAGATCACCCTGGTAAGAGAGGCGGGCTGGTGGATTGCACCAGTTGTTTGTGAGGGCCGGAGTCAGTCATAGGGCTCCATCCTAACTGCAAGGGATGCTAAGACATGGAGTCTTCCTGGGAGGCCAGGAGGAGGAGGAGCTGTAGGCAACAAGGAGCCACATTCCCATATCAGGAAGTCCAGATGGAGAGCAGGGTTCAGGGCTGGCTGACTTAGTCCCATCTGTCTGCGTGTTGCCATCCTCAGAATGTCAGCTTTGTGTTCCCGCTCTTTTCCTCCCAGTTATGAAATGGCTGCTGCAGTTCCAGCCATCACATCCAGACATGGCTATGTGCTGAGTTCCTTAGGAGTGGGGAAACCTCTCCCAGAAGCAGCCCAGCGCACTTCCTCTGATGACCAGAACGGCCAACATTCAAAGTAATCACCGACAAGTCAGGATTTACCCCTGACCTTGAGAGAGGGCCACCCTCTCCTCGGTCATGTTTTGGGGAGGGGGTGGAGAAGGCTGGTCGCCACTGAGCTAAACTGAAGCTCAGCCAGTAAGGAAGAGGAGAGAGGCGGTGTTGGGCAGGCAACCAGCAGTGTCCGCGGCAAGCGGTCTCTGCCTTCTTTCACATCATTTCCTACCCTTAGTGAAGGTTGTGATCTTCTGCATTTGGTTCTCGCACTGTGCTCAGTGAGTTTATGCCTAGCATTTCCTACTTGCTCTTGCTACAGTAATGCTATTTTCCACGGTATTTGCTGGTGTATAGGGAAGCTATTAGTTATCAGTTACCTCTGTTCAATTTTCTTGTATCTCTGTAAGTTTCCTTATATCCTTTTTGGAGTAACATTAGATATTAATTAAATACTGGGAAAGAAACCCAGAGGTGTAAGGATCTTAAATGGAGCAGGGGACAGAGCTGAAGAGTGAGAAAGCAGAGAATATTTTATTATACTCCACTTGTATGAAAAGACAGTTGTTTTTGTCGCTGCTGCTGCTGTTTTTTCCGGGTTCCCTCCTGTATCTGTATTTCCCACCTTTGGCGGCGTGGAGATCCGCAGAACTTTTGCTATGCTGTAAAAATAGTCCCCTGGGTTTCCATACTCTTTATATGTCACACCTTATTTAGTCTACAAAGAGAGTTTACATCTCACTGCCTGAGGGAAGAGTGGGATTGCCTTTTTCAGAACTTGCTTTAAGACACTGCTGTGTGTGACAGGGATGTGTGATCTCTTTAATGTCCCAGAACATTGTACCTGATGCTGAAGCTGAATGATGGATAAACAACATCTTTTAAGAATATCTGAGTGCTTTAGGGACCTCCTTTCCCCACTGTTCTCTCTGAGAAGTATGGGAGATGAGTAGCTGTTTTTCGTATGGAGAAATTCAGAAACAGAAATGAAAGAATTTTAATTTCCTCACCTACTCATAGTACTGAGCAAACCAGAGCAGAGGCCTTTAGGGTCAGTTCTCATTTAGGAAGATATATTGAACACGGCCAAGGCCACAGCTCTAGGGAACTCTGCCACCTCCCATGCACTGATTGATGGGAAGGGGTTGGGAAATCCAGTATATGCCCCCAGTATCCCCACCCTACACATACAGGCACACACACACACAGCACTGTAATTCTGAGACCACAGTCATTTCCTTAAAGCTTTTAAGTCAGCAGTATTCATTTACAACTTTTTTCGAAGTGTGGATTAGCTCCTTCGTATCTGAGTCTGTCTGTTACATGCAAAGGCTGGTGGACTAAGAGACCAGCCACCAGATGTGGGTTGGAGCTCCAGATGCCCAAGCTGTACAGCTCCTTTATGGGCTGGACCCACGGCCGCAGAGGGGAGGGAGGCGCTGTCTGCCATTAAGTAACTCGGGACTCTTGAAACGTGGTGGGGCATGTGAGGCAAAGGAGCAGATTCTAAAGGGGGAAACTACTTAGAGTATTGAACTATGTTAGCATGCTGATTTGTGGACGTTTTCTGCAAACCTAACTAGACATTTGATTTTTTTCCCCCTTTTTTCAGTTACTATTGCCTCTTAAAAAAAGGTTTATACAGTTTTTAAAGGTTACACTCCATCTACAGTTATTCTGAAATACTGGCTATATTCCCCGTGTTGTACACTACATCCTTGTAGCCCATCTTACACCCAAGAGTTTGTACCTCCCCCGCACCTGTGTTGTCTCTCCCCTCTTTCCCTCTCCCCACTGGTAACCACTAGTTTGGTCTCTATACCTGTGAGTCTGCTTCTTTTTTGTTATACTCACTAGTTGGTTGTATTTCTTAGATTCCATGTATAAGTGATATCATGCAGTATTTGTCTTTCTTCCATCTGACTTATTTCACTTAGTGCAGTGCCCTCTAGGTCCATCTGTGTTCCTGCAAATGGCAAAATTTCATTCATTTTTTCTGGCTGAGTAGTATTCCATTGTGTATATGTACCACCTCTTTATCCATTCATGTGCTGATGGCCACTGAGGATGCTGCCACATCTTATACATTTGATTTTATGTAAAGTTTTCCTTTTTGGTATCCAAATAAGTATTATCAGGGTTGCTGGCAATTAATTATGCTTATATTTTCAATAAACATCAAATTTTACTAAAGTGTATAGACCTATACAAGGAATAGTGGAATAGATGAAGCTTATTTCGACTTTTTTAGAAAGAACATATCTTAACCCTGATGGTGGGAGAGAGGATGGGCGCATGTGGGTGGGAGGGCCTCCAAAGTAGAGGCCTTTTCTCATGTCCTGTCCGGTGTTGTCACGATAGCATTATACCCTTAGGCTGGAATTCTTTTCTGCAACAGTGCCTACTCTCCTAGAAGCCTTGAGGAAAATAGAAATTTAAATAGTCCTGGATTGGGCTGTGAAAAGTCCACACAGACAAAAAAAAATGCATTTGTCTGTTTGGTCTCCCTCACGGTCACCTGTTTCCTCATAAATATATTCAGGGCAAACCTTTTCAGCAAGGACACCACGGAGACGCCGTTCTCGTCCTCCTCCTGCATCTAGGGACGTGGTACCAGCGCTCAGATCACCTTATGGGTGGTGATGCCAAGCTTGACCACTTGGTCGAGGGAGCGACCACCAAATCTCTCCATGGTGAAGGTACATTTTTCTTCTGTAATTGATGAGTAACCCGTAGATTGATATTCTGAGCCAGTGTGAATATCTTCTTTCCCAACAACTTTTACCCAAGAGTTCAAGCATCCAGGGATGATTCTTGCTTGAATTAGTTATTGCCGTGCTTTGGGGGCATCCAGTGGTGCTTTTCTCTTTGTGTCCTTCCTTCTGCACTTGTTAGCTGGCATTCTTCTTAAAGAACAGTTTCTCTCTCACATAGCCCACCCCCAACCTATAACCATAGATTTTAGGGTCCTTTTTACCCCTCAGTTTTTTTTTGTCTGGCCGCATTGCATGGCTTGCAGGACCTGAGTTCCCTGGCCAGGGATTGAACCTGTGCCCAGCAGTGAAAGCACCAAGTCCTCACCGCTGGACCTCCCGGGAATTCCCCTCCCCCTCAATGTGTGTGTGTGTGTGTGTGTGTGTGTGTGTGTGTGTGTGTGTTTTAATTTTATTTATTTATTTATTTATTTATTTTTGGCTGTGTTGGGTCTTCGTTTCTGTGCGAGGGCTTTCTCCAGCTGTGGCAAGCGGGGGCCACTCTTCATCGCGGCGCGCGGGCCTCTCACTATCGCGGCCTCTCTTGTTGCGGAGCACAGGCTCCAGACGCGCAGGCTCAGTAGTTGTGGCTCACGGGCCCAGTTGCTCCGCAGCATGTGGGATCTTCCCAGACCAGGGCTTGAACCCGTGTCCCCTGCACTGGCAGGCAGATTCTCAACCACTGCGCCACCAGGGAAGCCCCCCTCAATGTGTTTTCATCTATCAATGTCATTCTTTCTGACGCTCAAATTGTTTAAAGCTTGGCCAGCCATCTGGCAGACCAGCTTCTGTCTTTATTGTCTGTCTTTGAGCACTTCTTTGCTTCTTTGGTGCAAAACATTTTAAACTCATACTTCCCCCATGCCGGACCTGGAATCGACCACTTCTCCGAGGAGCCCTGGTTCCCTTTAGTGGAGAGTGGTATTTACAAACCAAGATTTCGGTGTTCGGTGTGTTTATTGCTACTGGGCTGTTCATATTTCTAAGCCCTGTAATCTTGAGTTTGTACTAAAACCTCCTAACTACTTTGTTTTTATTTTAAATCAGCTTCGCTGTGGTGTAATTTACCGATAATAAAATGTATTCATTTTAAATGTAGAGTTTGGTACCTTTTAGCCCCTCGCACACTTGCATGCATCACCTGACTTAGCCGTTTGCAGGCAGTTGTCACCACGTGTGGCTCTAATCTGCGTTCCGTCACTGTAGATGACTCTGCCTATTCTAGAGTTTTGTAGAAGTGGAAGAATGCAATATGCAGCCTTTTCTCTGGTTTCTTTCACTCAACATTGTGTTTTTGAGATTCATTCACTTTGTTATGAATATCAATAGTTCATTGCCTTTTATTGCTGACTAGTAATCCATTGTTTGGATATATCACAGTTTATTTATCTCTTTACAAGCTGATGTGCATTTGGGCTTTTTCCAGCTTGTGGCTCTTATGAATTAAACTGCCATGAACATTTAGGTATAGATTTTGGTGTGGCCTGTGCTTTCATCTCTCTTGGGTGAATACCTAGAAATGGAATGACTGAGTCATATGATCAGTATACTTGTTAAGTTTATAAGAAACTGCCCAACTGTTTTCCAAAGTGGTTGTACCATTTTATACTTCCACCGGGAATGTTATTCCACATCTGCATTAACACTTGGTGTTGGCTGTCTTTTAATTTTTGCCATTGTAGTGGGTGTGTGATGGTATGTTATTGCGGCTTTGATTTCTGTAATGACTGAGGATAGAGAACATCTTTTCATGTGCTAAATGATCATTCATCTTTCTTTGATTAAACGTCTGTTCAAATCTTTGGCCAGTTTTTAAATTGTCCATAGATGTTATGCCTTAGGCTTTTTTATTGAGCTGTAAGAATCCTGTGTGTTCTCAATACAGGTCTTCGGTCACGTATTGGGATATTTTCTCCCACTTGGTGACTTAGTTTACAATTTTTTAAACAGTATCTTTTGGAGAGTAGAAAATTTTAATTTTGATTAAGTCCAATTTGTGAATTGTTTAGGGTTCATATTTTTAGGACACGACTAAGGAATCTTTGCCTACCCTGAGACCACAAAGAGTTTCTTTTTATTTTAAATGTATTTGACTGAAGTATAGTTGATTTACAATGTTGTGTTAACTACTGCTGTACAGCAAAATGACTCAGTTATACATATATATATACACTTTCTTTTTTATATTCTTTTCCATTATGGTTTATCACAGGATATTGAATATAGTTCCCTGTGCTGTACAGTAGGACCTTTTTGTTTATCCAGTCTATATATTATAGTTTGCATCTGATAACCCCAAATGCCCAATCCATCCTTCCCCCACCCCTCCACAAAGAGTTTCTTTTATATTTTCTTCTACAAGTTCTATAACTTAAGCTTTTGTGTTTATGTCCATGATTCCATTTTGAGTTAATTTCTATGAATATTGTGAGATACAGGGATGGAGGTTATTTCCCTTCCCCCCGCCCCCGACCATAGATGTCCTTTTGTTCCAGCACAATGTGTTAAAGACTATCCTTTCCCCCACTGAGTTTTCTTGGCCTCTTAGTAAAAAAAAAAAAAAAAAAAAAAAATCAGCCAGGCATCTGTGGGAAGAGTTATTTTTGAACTGTCGAATCTCTTCTGTTTACCGACGTGTCTGTCTTTACACTGACATCACAGTGTCTTGATGACTGTAGCTGTACGATAGGCAGAGCCCGGCCAGCTCCTCCCAGACGTTCTGTACCAGGATTCACAGTCATGTGCCTTCAAGCAAGTGACATAATTAAGTGAAGCTGGCCATGTGTGAGCAGTTATTGCTTTTTTAGTATTAAAACTTAAAGGACTAAAACTTCAGCCTGATTTATTTTCATTTACTAAGGTTTTTAATTACGTTCCTTTCCCGTATATTTCTCATGGTTGTTATTATTTCTAAGGGCATCTTTTGTACACATGCTTTGCGTATTAAATATACAGGAGCAGTCCTCGTTCCCATCCGTATAACCGTGCTCCATCCCTGTGTACTTGAATGCCGGGCCCATTTGGTCTGTTTTCCAGTTGCCCACTTTGGAGAGAGGACCATCCCCCATGACAGCACAGACTGGTAGACTCGGCTTTGGGGCTGTGATAGGGATGGTGGGGGGGCCTGCGGGGGGCAGGGGAGGGCTGGCCTGGCACTGCTGGAAGGAACATAGCCCTTGATGCCACTGTCGCCGTAAAGGAATCCAGCCCACTGTGCCACATCTTCAAAGAGGCCGGACATCTTTGGGCTTTAACACATCTCTGTTTAAAATGCAAAAACTTTTGCAGGCCAAACCAACCTTTCCTCTAGGGCCACGTATGGCCAAATGCTCCAGCTGTGACCTCTGGTCTGCACAGTAAATAAGGGCAGAGAAAGTGAGTGAAAACTTGACCCCAGGCTAGAGATTGTCTGCATCATACCCGACAGGGCTGGACAGAGAAGGAATAGTCACCTTAGGTGCTTTGAAAAGGGATTTTTTTAAATAATAGACTTTTGTTGTTGTTGTTTTGCATTGGGTCTTCGTTGCTGCACGTGGGCTTTCTCTAGTTGCAGCGAGCAGGGGCTACTCTTCATTGAAGTGCACGGGCTTCTCATTGCGGTGGCTTCTCTTGTTGCAGAGCACAGGCTCTAGGTGCGCGGGCTTCAGTAGTTGCAGCACACAGGCTTCGGTAGTTGCAGCACGCAGGCTCAGTAGTTGCGGCACGTGGGCCCTAGAGCGCCTGGGCTTCAGTAGTTGTGGCATGAGGGCTCAGTAGTTGTGGCTCGCGGGCTCAGTAGTTGTGGCGCACAGGCTTAGTTGCTCCGCGGCATGTGGGATCTTCCCAGACCAGGGCTCGAACCTGTGTCCCGTGCATTGGCAGGCAGATTCTTAACCACAGGGAAGCCCCTCTATTTTTAATACAGTTTTAGATTTACAGAAGAACTGAGAAAATACTAGAAAGTTCCCGTACACCTCACACCCAGTTTCCACTGTTGACATTATACATTGATATTTATATGTTACATGTGTTATAATGAATGAATCAGTATTAGCTAAAGTCAGTTCTTTATTCACATGTCCTTAGTGTTTACTACCTGGTGTCCTTTTTCTGTTCCAGGATCCTATTCTGGGCACCACATTGCGTTTAGTCATCATGTCTCTATAGGTTCCTCTTTGGCTGGGACAGTTTCTCTGATTTTCCTTATTTTTGATGACCTTGGCAATTTGGAAGAGTCCTGGTCAGGTATATTGTAGCATGCCACTCTGTTGGAGTTTTTCTGAGGTTTTTCTATGATTAGAATGTGGTTATGGGTTTGGGGGAAGAAAAGTGCCATTTTCATAATATCAGGTCAAAGGTACATACTCTCAGCATTAGTTTATAGCTCACATTGTTCCGGCTCTGGCCGCTGGGAGCTCTTTCAGTTGGCTGTGTTCTTTTCACAGACCCTCAGCAACGTGGGTTTGTGTGAGGTCTTTGTTTACTTTATAAACCCCTCCTTACTTTCTGGCACTACAGGATGATTTAGGCTCATATTGTTTATTTTCCATCTCTGTCCTAGCATCGGCCATTTCTCCAAGGAGCCCTGGTTCCTTTTATTAGAAAGAACCTAAAGCAACCATACCCCAATAAAAATTAATTTAGAAAAAAGGAAAGAACGAAAGAAAGGAAGGAAGGAAGGAAAGAAAAGGAAAGGAAGGGAAGGGAAAGGAAAGGAAAGAAAAGAAAAGAACCGCACAGGTTAGAAAAGACCACAGAGGGAAAGTGCCATTTTCAGCACAGCACATCAAGGGTGCATACTGTCAACATGACTTAAAACCGTACATGGTAACTTTGAGGTTCCTCCACTGCAAACTTTCTCCCATACTGTTGTCTCTAGAATGAAATTACTATGCAGCCCATACCCAAGGAGTGGGGAGTTAGCTCTACCTCCTTGGGTGGGAGGAGGGTTACCTACATTCATTATTTGGAATTCTTCTTGCACGGGAAGTTTGTGTATTCCCCATTGGCTTATTTATTCAAGCATTTGTTTATATACTTCGATCGTATTGGTGTTTGGTGTTTATTTTCTACTTTAGTTTGTAATCTAATTTTGTTGCTCAAATTGTTCCAGCTTTGGCCATTTGGTAGACTCCCGTGGGCCTTTTTGTATGCCCCCATCAATGTGTGTTTTTTTGTGTGTGTTTTTGAGTGCTTCCTTACTTTCTGGCTCTAAAGATACCCCGGGATCATCTTGTATAGTTTCTGTCCCAGCCCTGGAGTCAGCTGCTTCTCCGAGTAGCTCTGGTTCCCTTTATTAGAACACAGTGTTAGGAACCAAGATCTGGGGCCAGGTGGGCTCATTGCTGCTGGGGTGTCACTGCTTCTAGGCCCCCTCAGCTGACAGAGCAAGGAAGTAGGTGTGTGTACTGACCAACATGTGTATGCACACATATCTATGTATATAACCATCTCTGTATCAAGCTAAACATGAGTTCATGCTGATGTCTCCAACACTCATCCGTAACCACTTGGATGGCGCTAGCCTTCTCTTTTGCTTATCGGTAAGTTCTCACTCCAATGGAGAGAAACCTGGCTCCCAGCAGCCACTGTCCAAAATGGATCTATTTTTTATTAAGGAATGCAGTGGAATGCTCCTGTCCAGGGCCTGGAGCACTTGAGTTGCTTTCTTCCTGGAAGGTCTTTGTTCTTCCTCTCTGCAGTGGTCAGTGCTTCTCATGCTTTAGACTTCGCTCAGGTCGATGTCCTCAGGGAAGCCTCAGCAGGTCCCAGATCAGGTCAAAGCCTCTGCAGCATGCCTCATGGCACCATCTGCTTCCCTTACAGCCCTGATTATCAGCATCGACTTTAAGTAGCTCATCTTGCAGTTGGTTGTGTTACTGCTTTTTCCTTTCCGGAACGTTGGCTTCGTAGGCAAGGACCTTGTCTGACTTGCTCAGGGGCTAGCACTGGACACACGTTAGGTATGTGATCAGTATTTCGTGAAAAGATACAAGAGGTATGGAAGAAATGTGAGGCGTGGTCTTCTAGGTCTTCTACCCAATGACACAGGAGAAGGGTTGAGAATATAACATGAGGGACGTTTCTGCTTCTAGAATTCTTAGCTCCTTTAAGTAATTAGCTTCTGTCCCTCAGAAGTTCATGCTCTGGAAATGGTTGTGTATGGAAATCAAAAAAAAAAAAAAATCCAGGGCAATGTACAGTTACGTGAAGGACGCTGTGTGGAGTGAATAGCACTGAGCCAAGTAACAATTAGTTGAGGGAAATGGATGCTGAATCAGATGCAAGAGAGAAAGCAGGCATGATGTTAATTTTCAGACTTGTTCCACAGAAAATGTATGGGTGTGTTGGATCATATAAACGTAGCTAGCTTCTGTGTTGGAAAATACCAGATGTTTATGCACAATAATATTGGAAAAGACCCTGGGCTCCAAGTCCTCACTCTGTGCTCCATCATATTTGCACTGCTCTTTCCTTTCCATCTTTAGCTCACTGGATCCTGCCCCATTGAGGGTGACTTTTTTTGTTTTGGGTTTGGGGTGTTTTTTTGCCGCTGAAGTTATTAGTTTAAAAAGGAGGATACCAAATGTAAACTTCTTTATTGTAATTCTGCTCCTTGAGGTTGCCTATGGCATTTTATATTTCCTAAGATCAAGGATTTTGTTCATTTCCCTTTGGAAAAAATAAAACAAGATTTCACCTACTGGTAGGTCTTAAAGGAAGCTAAAAGGCATTTGTTTAACTTTTTCTGTTTTACTCTAAGGGCATTCTGATGATCACATACGTGTGATCTTCTGAAGCATTCCAGTCCTGGAACGCTGGCCGCTAGCTGTCTCCCAGAGAGGGGCCAAAGCCATGCAGCTTAAGGCTGCAGGAAAAACGTTGGCTAAAGAAACAGGAGCGGGTTGTTGGTAAGAGTCACCAGACCCAGGAGTGCACAGCAGTCCCCTGCCGCCCTGCTTTCCTGGAGAAGATGCAGACAGACCGGCACCACCTGCCCTGGGGGGAGTTTAAAAGGCATGTAGCCTGGAGGAGCATGGAGATGTACCACATGCATCTCGTGGTCCTTTTAGCCGTTGGATCTGCCCGTGATTTGGGCTTGCGAGTCCTATCTACTTCACTGGGGGGTCACAGCGGGAGGAGTAAGTGACAGAGTATAACTCTAGCGTTGAATAAATAGGAAGAGGATGCTTTTGGGGGCCGGAACTGGTCCTAATATTGTCCTATCAATACGTGAATTGCTTCCTCTTCATCTTAACATCCAGTGCTTTACTCCTCAGTTTTAGACCCGAGCTCACACCGGGCACCGGAAGATGTGTCTGTGACGTAACTGCTGTTTTGTGCTAAGAAAGTAACAAAGCTTTTAAATATGGAGAATATTTTAGTTATAGGGAAGTGCTTTTAATAGTAACAGTCATTGTTACATTTCCCCCTCTCAGAAAAGAAGGAGGCTGCTTAGGAATCCTTAAAGAGCATAGATGGAGACAAAAGGACACAGGACAAAGGATGGATCCCAGGGGTGACAAGCAGAAGTTCTGTAAACAGCTGTGCTATTTTCCTTTGAAATGCCGGGCACACTCTGTGTAGTGTAATGGTCATGTGCTGAGGGGCTGTGTGTCTAACTCTGGAATGAAGGATTCCACACTGAATCTCAGAGCCGTGCATACACAGCAGGGACATCTGGATCTTTCTGAAGTTTTAAACTACAGTCATCCCGGAAATTGGTTCCGGGACCCGCTGTGGGTACCAAAATCCAAGTCCCATCGGATTTTGGTACCTGCCCAAGTCCCATCCTGGGCCCTCTGTATCCGCAGGTTCTGCATCTGCAGATTCAACCAACTGCGGATAGTGTAAAGGATGTGGAACCCGCGGATGTGACGGGCTGCCTGTACTTAAATGACAGACTTTTAAAAATGTAGCATACTTGGAAACGTAATCCTGCCACATCACCTGCATTCAAATAGTCATTGCATTTCCTTTAGCACCCGACCCTCTGAAAAAATGAAACATGAACAAATGTTCACTCTGAGCTGCTCTCAGAAATTTGGAGCATGCTAAATAAAACCTACATGTTCTAGCATGAAACTGGCACAGAAGCGTGAAGTGTTGCTTCTTTGATGCATCTCATTACCCGGAACCCTAGGCCATTCTGTAGTCTGTGGGGAAAATCCTACGTGTCTTTCACGGCCCTACTTAAGTGAAAAGCCAGGCACCAAACACGTCTGGCCATGTTTGCTTGTCCCAGTAGGAGCGCTCCCACAGTTCTGTGTGTTCTTCTCTGTAAGGGAATTTCTCTTTTCCTGTTTCCCCTTTCCTTCTTTCTTTTCCTGTCTGTCCTCCTCTTGCCTGTGAGGTGCCCCTTCACAACACAGCATCCTGGTTGCTTGCTACATGTGGCTCAGGTCTCAGGTACCACGTGGTGCTTACACACTTATCAAGAATGTTTGGGCACCTGCTGTATGCAGGCACAACCTATGCATTCTCAAGAGGATACCCAGGTCTGAGATGAGGTCCGCTTACCAGCTTTTCAGATGTGAAAATTTAGTGCTCCAGGAAAACGCAGTTTAGGAGCTGAAAAACCATAGGCATTTTAAGGAAATATCAAAAAAAGGACACAGCACTATTTTCAGTACCTTGTTAGATACAAGGCCATTCTGTCACTGTAAGAAAAACATGTACTAGACAACTTGGTTTCTCAGTATGTTTGGCATATTTGAGATATCAAACAAAAAAATGGAAAATTTTCATTTTCTGCAGTGTGTGAGGGAACAGGGGTGGAGTGAGTTGAGGAGAGGGCTGTATTTTTGTGAAATTTTTAATAAAATTTCTGGCTTTTTTCCCACCTATGGCAAAGATCTAGGATACAAAAGCATTAAATGTTAATACTGATTCAAAATTAAATCTCCAAAATCTTGCTGAGAGAAATGCAAGATCTAAATAACTGGAGAGAGAGAGACCATGTTCATGGATTAGAAGACTCCATATTGCTACGTTGTCAGTTCTCACTGAATTGATATATAGATTTGAGGCAGTCCTGATCAAAATTTGCCAAAATTTACAGACTGACTCTGAAACTCATATGGAAATAGTCAAAACAACTCTGATGAAGAAGAACAGAGATGGAGGACTCACACCACCCGGTTACAGCGGTTGTCGTAAAACCACAGTAAATCAAGACAGTGTGCTACTAGCATTAGATCACCAAGTAGACCAATGGGTCAGGGAGGACGTCCAGAAGTAGACTCACACGTATGTGGCCACTGACTTTTGACAGAGGTACAAAGGCTGTTCTGTAGTTCTGGGACAATTAGCTACAGTTGGAACTATTGGATATCCACGTGCAAAAAAAGAAGAAGAATTTCAGTCCCTCACATCACATACACAAAATTAACTCAAAATAGATCATAATTAAATATAAGACCTAACTCCATAATAACTTCTAGAAAGGAGGAGAAAACTGTGGGTTAGGCAACAATATCTCAGATATGACACCAACAGCATTATTCATGAAGAACAAATGGAGGCACTGGATTTCATCAACATTAAAAGTGTCTGTCCTTCCAAAGATGAGCCATATCTCCCGAGAGGGAGGAGATATAGGTACACGTAGAGCTGATTCACTTCGTTGTACAGCAGAAACTAACACAACACTGTAAAGTAACTATACCCCAATTAAGAAAAGAAAGAAGAGAGATGAGCCACAGACAAGGAGAAAATATTTATGTCACATATCTGAGAAAAGGATTTGTATGCAGACTATATAAATACCTCTCAAAACACAAAAGGAAAGAAATAAACAATTTTAAAAGTAGGCAAAAGATTGGAACAAATACTTCACCAAAGAAGCAATGCCATATGGCTTATAAGCACATGAAAAAATACTCAACATAATGAGTCATTAGGAAAATGCAAACTAAAACCACAGTGACATACTACTAATACCTATTAGAATGGCTAAAATGAAACACCAGCCACACCAAGTCTTGGTGAGGATGTGGAGTGATTGGAACTCTCACTGCTGGCGGGATTGTAAAACGGTACAACCACTTTGGAAAATAATTTGGCAGTTTCTTAAAAAGTTAAATGTACATGTACCACGTGATCTAGGCATTCCACTCTTAGGTATTTATCCAAAAATAATGAAGTCTGCATAGACTCATACACCGATGTTCATAACGGCTTCATCTGTAATATCCAGAGGCTTGAAAAAACCCAGAAGTCCATCAACAGGTAAATGGATTTAAAAAAACAGAACAAGACTGTGGCACACCCATACATCCATACGATAGAATACTCCTCAGCAATGGGAAGGAATGAACTGCTGATACACATTGTAGCCTGCCTGAATCTCCATATCGTTATTCTAAGTGAAAGAAGCCAGATTTTAAAAAAAACAGTATATACCATATGATTCCATTCATATAAAATTCTGTGGAGATCAGCGGTTGCCTGGGGTTAGGGGATGTGGAGAGCATAAGAGGGATGGCTTTAAAAAACAGCACAAGGAAACTTGGGGGTGATGGATATGTTTATTATCTTCATTTTGGCCATGTGTTCATGGCCATTTACATAGGTCAAAGTGTATCAAATTTTATGCTTAAAAACATGCATTTTATCCTTTCAGGGGTCCCTAAGACTGCCCACATGCTTGGTGATTTACTGGGACCCCTAGCACCCAGCATGTATTGTCCTTGTGGAAAAGATGTGTCACTGGGATGCAGTAAGGATCCGTAGGCACATCAGTGAGGGAAAGACGTGAGGAAGGGTTTGGAGGAATCTGTGTGCCACTTCCTGTGTCCGCTGCCCCCCGTGAGGGACCACAGAGCACACCTTCCCTCCAGCAGCAAAGCTGTAACTATGGAGGTACAGTGGTTATGTCCACTGAAACCCATTTCAGGTTCAGGGTTTTTACTGGGGGCTGGTCACATAGGCACCTCTGCCCACCAGTATTTCAGATGCCCGAAAAGAAAACGTGTTCAGTGGCCCAGGCGGGCAAAACAACCTTATCAACGTAGGAACTGCTTCAAAAGCCAGATTCCCAGGTGCCAGCCAAGGGCCAGCTTATAAACAGGCTTTTCTGAAAATCATAGTCTCAGGACTGTTCATTCTTTTCTGTAGTCAGTTATATCTCAGTAGCATTTTTGTTTTTTTCAGTAGCACTTCTTAAAAATATTTAAGTTAGTATGAGCTAGCACAAGGCAATGGTGATTAATTTACTGAAAAAGTGATAGACTATAAAAAACGGTCATTTCAGATTTGTGGAAGACCAATAGAATGGGATCTTCATTACCTGGATTGCTTCATGCTCTAAAATCTGCTCTTTGGAGTGAAGTGGGATATTAATAAATAAGTAAAGTTGGGATACTTGCTAAATGGGAGCTTCGAGTTATATTTTCATTAATACAGTAGTATAACTTTAAATTTGAATTGTACTTGAAAACCTTTGCCAAGAATATAATTTTTCTTCGTTTCATTAAATAATTCCTTGATTGATAATCTTTATTTTAATCATTGGTTAACTGACCATGACCCAGTTCTATAGCAAATAAAAGGTCAAGCATTGGTGTTGAAATTATAACGATCCCAACAACAGGTCCGCCTAGTGCAGCGGTGTGGCACACCCAGCTGGGAGAGTAGGCACTGCTGAGATCCAGCCTGTGTTTTGATGGCCAAGCCAGGGGCCCCGGCATGGGTGTGTCTGCCTGAGAAAGGGGCAGCTCTTTCTAGTTTGCAGAAAGGCGCCACATGGGCTGAATTGGCCCCAGCACGTGTCCCAGAAGGAGGTGGTGGTGACCATGATGGTTTTCCCCCAAAGTGCTACCTGCTAGAGGCCAGCTTTGATAGCAACGTGTCTTTGTTTTTGCTTTTTTGTTTTTTAATTTGTATTGGAGTATAGTTGCTTTACAATGTTGTGTATCAACATGTCTTTCCCCTTAAAGAAATCCAGGAGATAACTTCCGGTTGAGGGCTGTCTTTAAGAACATGTACCTGGAGAGGACCAGAGATTCCAGCCGCCCGTGTGGGCCTTTCCTCTCTAATTTGGCCCGATCGCCTTTGAAAGGCAGGCGAATTTTGGGGACATTTTTCTTTCTGTCAGTCCGGAGGGCGCCTGGTATCTGTTCTGTATCTGGATCCCGTTATGAATGTCCCCAGACAAGATCTCTCTGTGTCTGTAACAGTAAAAAAAAAAATCAGAGACAGGCAACCCCTGTGGCTCCTCTGAGAGGAATTGCTGCTCTTGCTGAGTAATAACGTTCCCTAAGGGGCAGTCAGCCTCCTCGCTTGCGGAGGGACCAAGCGTAGCTGAAGATCCAGCTTTGAGACAAATAGACAGTATTTGATGGTCACAGCTCAGCTTCCAATGAGCGATGTTCAGACGTGGACCCACTTTATCTCTCAGCCCTGAGCCCCTGGCCGAGTCCGTGACAGCACAGGGCAGTGGCACCAGGCAGCCGCACGGCAGGGAACCGGGGAACAGTCTGCCAGCAGGAGGGCTCTGGTTCCGCTCGGAAACCTTCACCTTTCGGAAATCTCCACTCCCCCCGTTTCTGCTGTGGCTCACATTCCTTTCCTCGTTCAGGTTCCTTCCCCTAAGGAAGCTTCAACTACATCTCTTTCCCCTTTTGTAGATGCGAACAACGCGCAAGGTCTCTGTGTGGCCAGTGGGCCTGGTTGGCGGGCGGCGCTATGAACGTCCGTTGGTGGAAAACGGGAAGGTCGTCGGCTGGTACACCGGCTGGAGAGCAGACAGGCCTTTTGCCATCGATATGGCAGGTGAGCGCGTAGATCGTGGGGTTTGCTCCGGCCGGGTTGTTCCCGCCAGCCCCCCCCACCCCCCGTGTGTAACTGGACTGCAGGCAGGACGCTTTGAAAGACCGCTTTGGTTAAACCCTACGTTGTGTTATGTTCGGCAGATGAACTGTTTAAACCTTCAAAGCAGGCTGGTTGGGTGATTCAAGGAGAAATTGATTTGGGGAGTGATTAGGAAACACTCATTCCATTCCATTTGTCACCTGTCCTTGCAGCCATCCCTTCATCCAGGTGCTGGGCTGGGCGGGGAGAAACAGACCTGGCCCCCGGCCTCACAGGGCTCTACAGCCTGCACCTGTCCATGCCTTGCTGTACAAGTCCGACTGGTTATAATGTATCACATGCGTACTGATAAATTTAACAGTGATATGGTATAGGCAGGCTAATCATTTTGATGCTTATTGATACATTTAAGAGTGAAAACATAAAATTGGATTACTGGTTTTTCAAACAGGTATTAATTTTGAGTATAACTGTCTTTCAAAGTTTTTACTCTCTGACCAAGCCACTAAATTGAATAAAACAAATTCTAAAATGCTGCTTTATCATAAAGTGACTCATTCTCTGGGGGTTATATAAAATGATGCCTGTGATAACTGTGGAACGATGCAGTTTGAAACATGAGTCTTTGGAGGCAAAAGAGAAAAAAAAAACCGCTAAAATCACTGATGTCTGTAACCTAGAAGATGAAGGCAGAGAAGCTTCAAAATTGATCTCATCCATCTCAGCGCCGAAACAGAGCTCTGTCTGTCTGTCAGCCTGTGCTTGGCCAGTCTTTTTGTGTGCTATTTCCCAGCTGTAGTCAGAAGCACTGCTCAGAATTGTGATGGGATGGAGGCTGTGTTCTGACTGGCTTCATCACGTTTATTCTGACAATACTGTAAATTTGAGGGAGCGAGGTTATGAAGAGCACTAGAAGTAAAAGCTGCTGGGGAAAGCTTTGGGGATGGCCGCTTTGTGGGAGAAGACCAACTAGGGTATTTTAACTCAACATTTAACAGCATTTCCTGAGTGCCAACTTTGCGGGATTGTGTGTCATGGTCTCTGACCCAAGGATGGTCTAGATCTCTGACCCTTCCCTGACCCCTGCCCCCTCCCTGCGTCCTGACCTTTCTGTCCCTCTTCCAACCCAAGCCTTATTCCTCGGTCCCCAGTTCTTGCAGCCACGAAGCTGAGCTGGCATCTCAACCAAAGAATCTTCCTGAAGGCAGACCGACAGGCAGGTCAGCTGTATTTGGAAGGTGACGAGGATTCTCAAAAGAGGTGTTGCCTCAATCAAGTCTGAAACTATAAGGCCGACCATAACGTGTCTTGAAAATCAAGTTTTTTGCTGCTCAGAAGTGTTAAGTGTGAGCAGAAATCTTGAGGAACATTAGGCAACATCTTGTGCTTCTCTGGGACTTGGTTTCCTCGTGTAGAATGAGGCAGTAGCGTGAATGACCACTGAGGTCTTCGCTAATGAATTCTTCCTTTCCCTGGCTTCCCATCTTGGGAAGCTCAAAGAAAAGTCCAGGTCCGTGGATTCTAAGCGAGGGTGTGACTGCTAACGCAGCCAGCTGGCAGATGTTTGGTCCTTTTGGTCCCCAGGAGTTCAAGTCTCCCACATGGGATCTCTGCCCATCACCCTTCAAGCTAACTTCAAGGTGAGGGTAACATAGATATGTCTTCCTGGATTTTGCTGTAAGAACCTTTTGTAGATAATCAAGTATCCAGTAAACCCATCGAGTATTTTGCATTGTTACCCCCAGAATTTGGATCCAAATAGATATATCTAAAATTCAAGAAAGGCACATGGGTTTTGTGAATTAGGCCTGACTGGTGACAAGATATTTGATACTCTTTCACTGCCAGAATCTCTGGGAAACTTTTCTCCATGACATGACTGATGTTTGGATTTTTTAAAGCACTTTAATATATTTTCAAAGCATAATATAAGACCTATTGTAAAATATGAATGATTTGCTTGTTTTTATTAATTATCCTTATTTTAAAATAGGAATAAAATTTCTGTCTCAAAGAAAACAACTTCTGAAATGCTAAATTATTTTCTTTACACATGAATTTGCTTTGCAAATTAGTTTTCAGTAAATTATTGATATTTTTGGAAGCCTTTAAGTGAGAGGGATTTGGTTGATAAGATAAAGATCTGACTTTGAGCAGTTTGTTCTCATTCTAAAACTTGAAATTTTACAGCTTTGTTTAGATTCCATATGATTCATTTATTCTTAGTAGGAAGAGAGAACAGGCCTTTTGAATGTTCATGTACAAATGGTACTTCCCACCTCATTTTCAAGAGACACACACAGACACACATACACTCACAATCTCTAGAGAGTAGAAAGCTGGAAGCCCACTTCCCTGCCTGAGGATCACTGCTTTAAAAGTGGTTCTGATGGTTGAGTGAGGGGACTGCATTGGAGCCTGCGTCTCACTTGGACTGCCACAAACTGATTAAAAAACATGAAACTGACAGCCTCATGGGGACCTAGCTCTGCCCTCCAGCGGGCAAGCACCAGCCTGGAGGCCCACACGGAATGTGCAGCCAACCATGTGAGAATGCTACCCCGCCCTCCAGCAGGCCTGCATCCCTGCAAGAGGAACGGCCTCACAGCCAGCCAGGCCAGGGCCCAGGCCCGCTACCATCACACCCACAGTAGCCAGCCCGGCCACAGCAGAAGGATGCATGCAGCCCACAGAGGGGGCACCCCTAAAGCATGTAGCTCTGGAGATGAGAGGGGAAGGGGCTGCTGGGCTTCATAGGACATCTTCTGCATGAGGCCACTTCCCCAAGACTGGGAAATGTAACTGACCCACCTAACACATAGAAGCAAAAAAATTGGGCAAAATGAGGAGACAGAGGAATATGTTCCAAGTCAAGGAACAAGATAACCTCAGAAAAAGAACTAAACAAAGTAGAGATAAGCAGTTTACCTGATAAAAAGTTCAAGGTGATATTTATAAACATGCTCACCAAACTTAGGAGAAGAATGAATGAACATGGTGAGAATTTCAACAAGGAGCTAGAAAATATAAATAAGAATGAAACAGAATTTAAGAATACATAACTGAAATAAAAAGTACACTAGGAGGGGGCTTCCCTGGTGGTGCAGTGGTTGAGAATCTGCTAATGCGGGGGACACGGGTTCAAGCCCTGGTCTGGGAAGATCCCACATGCCGCGGAGCAACTAGGCCTGTGAGCCACAACTACTGAACCTGCACATCTGGAGCCTGTGCTCCGCAACAAGAGAGGCCATGATAGTGAGAGGCCCGCGCACCGCGATGAAGAGTGGCCCCCGCTTGCCGCAACTAGAGAAAGCTCTTGCACAGAAACGAAGACCCAACACAGCCAAAAATAAATTAATTAATTAATTAATTTAAAAAAAATACACTAGGAGGAATCAACAGTAGATTAGATGATATAGAGGAACAGGTCAGTGATCTGGAAGACAGAGTAGCAGAAATCAACCAAGCTGAATAGAGAAAAGGAAAAAGAATTTTAAAAATTAGGATAGTTTAAGAGATCTCTGGAACAACATCAAGTGTACTAACATTTTCATTGTAGGGGTCCCAAAAGGAGAAGAGAGAGAGAGAAAGGGGCAGATAACTTATTTGGAGAAAAAAATAGCTGAAAACTTTCCTAACCTGGGGAAGGAAACAGATATCCAGGTCCAGGAATCACAGAGAGTCCCAAAAGAGGTGAACCCAATGAGATCCACACCAAGACACCTTATAATTAAAATGGCAATTTTTAAAGAGAGAATCTTAAAAGCAGCAAAAGCAACTAGTTACATGAAAGGGAATAAGACAATCAGCTGTCTTTTTAGCAGAAACTTTGATGGCCAGTAGGCAGTAGCAGTACGTATGCAAAGTGATGAAAGGAAAAAACCTCCAACCAGGAATACTCTACCTGGCAAGGTTATCATTCAGATTTGAAAAGATGGAGTTTTAAAGGTAGGCAAAAGCTAAAGGAGTTCAGCACCACTAACTAGGCCTACAAGATATGTTAAAGGGACTTCTTTAAACAGAAAAGAAAAGACCACAACTAGAAATATGAAAATTACGGAAGGAAAAATCTCATTGGTAAAAGCAAACATATAGTAAATGTAGTAGGTCAGCCACTTATAAAGCTAGTAGGAAGGTTAAAAGACAAAAGTATAAAATCATCTGTATCCACCAAAGTAGTTAAGAAATACACAAAGAAAAAGATGTAAAATAATTACACTAAATATAAATGGACTACATGCTCCAATCAAAGGACACAGAGGAGCCGAATGGGTAAAAAACAAGACCCATAAATATGCTACCTACAAGAAATTCACTTCAGATCTAGAGACACATGAAGACTGAATGTGAGGGGATGGAAAAGGTATTTCATGTAAATGGAAATGAAAAGCGGAGATAGCAATGCTTATATCAGATGGAAGACTTTAAAACAAAGAAGTAACAAGAGACAAAGAAGAATATTATAGATATAGATAAAGGGATCAATCCAACAAGAATTGATGAATCCAACAACAACAATTGTAAATATATATGCACCCATTATAAGTACCTAAATACATGAAGCAGACATTAACAAACATAAAGGGAGAAAAATGATAGTAATATTAGTAGAAACTTTAATGCCCTATTTACATCAGTGGGCAGATCATCTAGACAGAAAATCAATAATGAAAACTGGCTTTAAATGACACATTAAAGCAGATAGAATTAATAGATATATAGAGAACATTTCATTCAAAATCAGCAAAATACACATTTTTTTCAAGTGCACATGGAACATTCTCCAGGATAGATAACATGATAGCTACAAAACAAGTCTCAATAAATGTAAGACAATTGAAATCATATCAAGCATCTTTTCTGACCACACACTATGAGACTAGAAATCAAGTACAGGAAAAAATGCAAGAAACACAAACATGTGGAAACTAAACAATATGCTAGTAAGCAACAAATGAGTCTTGAAGAAATCACAGAGGAAATCAAAAAATACCTAGAGACAAATGAAAATGGAAACATAAAGTACCAAAATCTATGGGACACAGCAAAAGCAGTTCTAAGAGGCAAGATTATAGGGATACAGGCCCACCTCAGGAAACAAGAAAAATCCCACATAAACAATCTAACATTTCACCTAAAGGAACTAGAAAAAGAAGAACAAACAAAACCAAAAGTTAGTTGAAGAAATCATAAAGATCAGCGTAGAAATAAATGGAACAGAGACTAGGAAAAAAAATAGAAAAGATCAATGAAACTAAGAATGGTATTTTGAAAAGATAAACAAATTGATAAAGCTTTAGCCAGACTCATCAAGAAAAAAAGAGGTGGCCCAAATAAATAAAATCATAACTGAAAGAGGAGACCTTACAACGAACACCACAGAAATACAAAGGGTTATAAGACATTACTACAAAAAATTATATGCCAATAAAATGGACAACCTAGAAGAAACGGATAAATTCCTAAAAATGTATAATCTCTCAAGACTGAATCAGGAAGAAATAGAAAATATAGCAGACAAATTCCCACTAATAAACTTGAATCAGTAAGTTAAAAACTCCCAACAAGCAAAAGTCCATGACCAAACAGCTTCATAGGTGAAGTCTACCAAAAATTGAAAGAGGAGTTAATACCTATTCTTCTCACACTATTCCAAAATTATGAAGAGGAAGGAATGCTTCCAAACTTGTTCTATGAGACCAGCATCATTCTGATACCACACAAAGACACCACCGACACAAGAAAGAGAGGAAGGAAGGAAGGAAGGAAAGAAGGGAGGGAGGGAGGGAGGAAGGAAGGGGAAAGAAATTTACAGGCCGATATTACTGATGGACATAGATGCAGAAATCTCAACAAAATATTAGCAAAGTGAATTCAACACTATATTAAAATGATCACACTCCATGATCAAATGGGATTTTTCCCAGTGATGCAAGGATGGTTCAATAGCCACAAATCAATCAATGTGATACACCACATTAACAAACTGAAGAATAAAAATCATATCATCTCAATAGATGCAGAAAAAGCTTTTGACAAAATTCAACATTCACTTATGATAAAAACTCTCAACAAAGTTGGTAATGAGGGAACGTACCTCAATATAATAAAGGCCACATATGACAAAAGCACAGCCATAATACTCAACGGTGAAAAGCTTAAAGCATTTCCTCTAAGATCAGGAGTAAGACAAGAGTGGCCATACTCATCAACATAGTATTGGAAGTCCTAGCCACAGCAGTTAGACAAGAAAAATAAATAAAGGGAATCCAAACTGGAAAGGGAGAAGTAAAACTGTCACTCTTTGCAGATGACATGATACTATATATAGAAAATCCTGAAGATGCCATCAAAAATGAAATCTTGCCTTTGTGACAACATGTATGGATATAGAGGGTATAAGGCTAAGTGAAATAAGTTAGAGACAGTCATACCATATGACCTCACTTATATGTGGAATCTAAACAAAACAGAACGAAATGAAAACATCCTAATAGATAGAAAGAACATACAGGTAGTTGCCAGAAGGGAGGAGGTGGGAGGTGGGCAAAACAGGTGAAAGGGATTAAGAGGTACAGTTCTCTAGTTATAAAATGAATAAGCCATGGGGATATAATGTACAGCATAAGGAATATTGTCAGTAATATTGTATTAACTTTGAGGACAGATGATTATTAGGCCTATTGTGGTGATCATTTCATAAGTTATGCAGATATCAAATCATCATGTAGCATGCCTGAAACTAACATAATGCTATCCATCAACTATAGTTCAATAAGAAAAGAAAAGAAAATATTTCTTAAACAAAAAGATAAATAAAATCATACATATTTCTTTTAAAAAAAAAGAAACATGAACTTAAAGAGCCCACACATAGCATTTCCACAGCTGTCTTGCTTTGAGGGGTTGAACATACATTCAGCAGAAGCCCCTCGGGGTCTGTCCTGTTGGTATTTCTGTGAAGCCACAGCCTAGCCCCCACCAGAAGCTTATTTGCATATCAGGCATCGGAACTGGAATGTTTCACATCGTTAGTGGAGTTTGTCTGTCTTTATTTTGCCACACTGAACACCACAGATGTGAGTTTTGCTCTGAGATGAGAAAACCTGGTCCTGAAGTTTTCTTGTACGCACAGTGGTAGTGGCAGAAGTCATGATTATCCCTCTTGCATGGGGACATAATTTTTAAAATTCTAATGATTCCTATTGAAACAAGAACTAAGATACTCACCCACAGGATAGAAAGACCGCATCGGAGGCAGCCCTTGCCCTGGCTGTGGCTTCAGCAGTTGGTCAGTGGCCACGCCACTCTGCCAAGCCAGTGAGCCCTGGGACTGTCTACACCAGCCCGTGCCTCAGACTTTAATTCCAACACCCCAGGCATCTGGCCACTGGCTAGTTCTCAGTGCCTGAAAGCAAGGCAGTGCACACAAAGTTTTTAGTTTTAGGTTTTAGGGAGTTGCTTTCAAGTGACAGGCTCACTTTGGCTGCTTCCAATGAGGTGTCAATAAGAACCATTGCTCAAAAGAATCGAGCTTAAAGTAATCTTCAGCCTCACTTGGAGGTGTAGATTTGATAAAATTCAGAACTTAAGGCTGAGATACTTATTTTGAGTTTTCAACATTTGCATGCACCTTATTCTTAGCTCTGGGGGGTGGCAGGCAGGGCACTACGCTCCCTATGTGAAGTACGTACCGTTTCCAGTTGAGTCCCTGGCACGCTGTAGGGACTTTATTCTGGTAAAAATCCAACCGGGTGTACTACAGTTCAGCTCTGGCCCTAACCACCCAGAGCTGGCCCAGACCCCACAAGTTAGAGGGTGTGGTCCCCTTCCTTCAGACACCAGCTCCACTTTGGGCGTCCCCAGGCCATCTGCACTTCTGACCAATGGGCTATAAGTTTGATGTTTTCCTCTCAGGTTTGATCATTTAATAGAAGGACTCACAGAACTCAGGATAGCCTTCAACTTGTTATTTTAAAAGATACAAATTAGCATCAGCCGGTGAAGCGACACACAGGGTGAGGTCTGGGAGAGAAGGAAGAGCTTCTGTGCCTCTTCCACGTGGAATCAGGATGCATCAGGCTCCCACCACATTCATGTGTTCAGAACCCAGGAAGCGCCACCAAATTCTTGTGTTCAGGGTTTTTATTGGGGTTTCATCCTGTAGGCGTGATTGAGCTATGTGCTTGGGTTCAGTCCCTCCCCAGAGACTGGGATGGTGCAAGCCTCCAACCCTTTAACCACATAGCTGGTCCTTCTGGTACTCATCCCCGTCCTGAAGCCACGTAGGGTCCACCTCAAGCTACCTCATTAGCATAGCAGTCACCCCTGTCACTCAGGAAGTTTAAAGGGTTTTACAAGCTCCTTGCCAAGAACCTGGCCCGAAGACCACACACATTTTTATTACCAGGCTCAGTAAAGGATCGCTTTGATGTCGTAAAGAACAGTGCTCCCGTCTCCACATTACTAATACTCTCACCCTCAAAAGCAAAGGGTGAGTTAAGGGGTGTCCTGGGTCACTTTGTCATGGCTGATGGGACATGACTATACAGTGATAAAACTGTTTCTCACGGGCGGCTTACAGAACAGAGCGAGGGTCTTGGCGTCCTGTGGGTGGCGTGTTGCAGCCCTGGGGATGGAGTGGCTCCCACGAGGGGTTGGGGGTGGAGGGATGCGCTCCCACGGGGAGGCCGGGGGTGGCCTCGGAGTGCGTCCTGGGAGCGGCCACGGAGTGGGGCTGCAGGGGGAGGAGCCCTGGAAGGGGCGGGGCCCAACAGGATGGAGTTGGGGGGACGGGTGACCACAGTCCCTGGAGAAGAGGTGGAGAGTCGTGAACTGGGCTGTCGGGCGCCTCGTGTCTCAGATGTGGACAAGGAGGGGCTGGTGAGAGGGGAGAGTGCCGGACGGCTGGGAGACTGTTCCCTGGAACGGGGGACAATATGGGAGGACAAAGGCCGGACAGCAAGGGGGGTGAAAGGTCAGCAGGGTCGTCCGAGCAACGTCAGGTTTCCGACAGAGCAGAGAGGGAGGGCAGTTTGATCCGTGAGAGGCCTGAGGGCTGCCGTTTTGGCGGGACAGCGATTTCAGAGGCGGGGGGCGGGGGCGGCACGGAGGCGTGTGTTAGGAAGGGTGGGGCCGTCTGAGGCCCCTGCCCGGCCCGCGGTGGGCTGAGCTCGGCAGGTGCTGGTTCTGAGGACCCGAACGCTGCACGGGGGCCACCCCGCTGACGACACCCACGGTTCATCCGCAGCTTCCCCACACCTTAGGGCGCATCACGGATCCTAGCGGGTGGCAGTTTCTAGTCTCCGGAGACGCGTGAGAGCAGGAAAGTGAAGCGATCAGATGCATGACTTAGGAGAGGCCTTTGGGGGAGCGGGGTGGGCGGTGGGCACGGGCGGGGCGAGGCGTCACGGAGAGGCTGGAGGGCCGGGGGCGCTCGCGGCAGGGTTGAGAAGGGCAGAGAGGCGGCAGCAGTTCCACGGGGAAGGAGAACTTTTCTCTTTTTTTCCTTTAGCGACAGAGTAGAAGGTGAGGTTTTGAGGCAGAAGAGGTAAGTGTTGAAAGTCCCAGAGGAGAGGAAACGAGGGGGACTCGGGACCTTAGATGGACGCGTTCACCTGGGCAGATTCTCCTCTTCCTCCGCGTGACGAGCCACGTTGGACGAGGAAACAAGACCCAGGAAGGTGAAGGGCTGCGCGTAGGGGGCCGGACGTCCGCAGGGTGTCCACGGAGCAGAAGTGACAAGACACTGAGTCCCCCGGAGGCTGCTGGGCAGAGGGCCGTCGGGGGTGCAGGGCCCGCTCCGCCCAGCGCGCGCCCAGCAGAGGGAACGGGGCGACAGCGCGTGACCGGCTCCCCACGAGACACAAGATGAGGTGCAGGTGGATGCTTTGGGTTTACGTCTAAGGGGCGCCTTCCACGCGGGCCAGGGCGGGGCAGCGGGGTGGGCGTGGAGGACCGCGAACCCCTGGCTCTAAGGGAGAGGGAGCTGGGGTCGGGTGGTGAGGCCTGACTGGGGGGGGGGGGAGCGTGGAGACCTCTGCCCTCATCTCTGTGGCCTTGAGGAGTCTGGAATGTTCTGAGTAGGGCCTGGACCGTGGCAGAGGGGGGCCTGGAGGCCGCTGGGATCCAGGTGCAGGACGCTGAGGCCGAGGTGAGGGAACGGAAGGCGAGGGCAGCTCTTACAGGACAGCTGTCAGGGACTTAGAAATTGTAACGAGCCATTTCAGATTCTGCTCACAAGTCAGCAGAAATTTAGGTCTTTTTAACACTTGAGTGGTATGGGGACAGCAGATATAGTCCCTTTAATTTGGGGTCGATTTAATTGGTGTGACCTGTTGTGTTACCTTTGAGTTGTAACTTAGGAGCAGAAGATATGGTCATCTTGGGTAATTAGAATATTCTGTTGACCAGAATAGTAGTTGTTTTAAAATAGAAAACTGCATATTAGGGGGAAAAAGGTCACATCCCTGGACTAAAGTGTGTGGGTGTGCTGTCCTGCCGGCCTGCAGATACAGGGGAGACCCAGCCCTGCCCAGGCTTCCTGGGGCCACACTGCTCCCCACTGCCCCCCCCCCCCGCTTGGCTGGGACGTACAGAGCATTGCTCCTGTGCTCGTGGGGTGAAGGAACCCCCCTCCCCTCCCCGGCCCTCCCGAACCATCTGTTCCTGCGGTTTTTAGCGCGTCACTGAATGTTCTCAGCAGGGTGACTTGGTGGGTCCCATGGTACCTTTCGGTGCAGGATCTGGAGACCGAGGCGGGACGCTGCCCTTAGGTCGTGCAGTGTGGCTCTCCCTGCAGCGGCTGGTCCTGACAGCAGGCAGAACCGCAGGAATGGCGGCGGAGGTTAGGGCAGCCGGAAGCCTGGCGCCGGTTTCTTATCCATCCCCAGAGCGAGGTGCGTGTCCTGGAGACTTGCGGGCATTCGCTGACTGCGGCGGCTTGTTCAGTGCTTTCCGCAGGCAGCATGACCGTGCCGGGTAGAGGTGGGCGTGCGGGGTGAGGGGCATCTGTGTGTCCGTAATCGGGCTCCTTTCCTGGGGTAGCTGCGGACGGGGCAGCCGTACTGGGGTGGACGAGGGGGAGGGGTTGCAGGGGGAGGGGGCGGAGGGATGCCGGCGCCCCATCTCACTTCAAACAGAGCAGATTGTAACTTCCTTCAAAATCTCAGTGGAATAAGACTTAGTTCCTGCAGGACTGAGACTTGTGAAAACCACAAGGTTTCCCTGATGGCAGCGTAGTCCGCAGACTCGGTAATTGCTGTTTACTGAGCCTTTACCGGGCGGCAGGCGTCCTCAGGTGCTCTCGGTGCTTGCTTATCGAACCCTCACTCCACGCGGCTCGCATTATTATCCTCGTTTAAATATAAGGAAATGGAGGCCCAGACAGGCCGAGTAACTTGTCCGAGGCTGCACAGCGATTAAACGGTAGAACCGGGGTTCAGACTCAGCTCCGGAGATGGCCCTGCCACCCGGCTTTGAATCCCATCCCACCCACTTACAGCCAAGGGACTGGACCCTCCATCTGAGCCGCTGTCCTCTACATCCTCAGGTCAGAGTCCGTGGGGTTCTTCACGGAATGAGACAGCACGCGCGGAGCACAGGCTACAACACTGTAGACACCCGCCGACCGGGATGTCTGGTGACCAGGAAGCCGGATGCGCTCAGCGCCGTGGGTGTGGGACCACTCCGCTCACGGTGGGGTCGCATCTGTGCGGGCGGGGCGCCGACCCCGGGCCCCCCCTGGGCACAGCAGGCTGTACTTCTTGGTTTCCTCACCTGTGGATTAGGGATCAGACCGGCTGCCCTGAGAGGGCTATGGTGAGGCAGAAAGGAGAAGAGATACCTGCGAAGTTCCTGCTGTTCCGTGAAGGTTTGAACCTGCACCCGCGTGTCTGTTTCAGATCCGCCTGGAAGCTTAATACTGAAGACCATGCGGACTCCTTGCTCAGGGCTCTTGGTGAGCTGCTTTTCTCCCCTGGCTGGTGGACCCGCGTTCGTTATCGTTCCGCGAATTGGCTCAGCGTGCAGGACGGCATGTGGAGATAAACACTGGCCCTAACTTTAGAGAGAATATCCCCCAGAGAGAGAACAACAAGCCTAGAAAGATCATTTAAGAATTCAGAAACAGATATGTACTCATTTTTGTAATTCCCCAGCTGAAAAACTAAACACACAAAAAGCAGTTGAGCTTTCAAAAGAAAATGCCATTTGTAGCATGTATCGATAGATTTGCAAGGTGTTGGATGTGGCCTCTGTCCCCCATCCCCCACCACGCTGCAAAGAGGGAGCGTTGTTCTCTGCGCAAATACCCATGGCTCCCGGTGAAGGTTTACAAGATGATTCTCACGTTTTCTAATCAGGTCACAGTGGGAATGTCCTTTCTACCACTGTGACCTTCCTGAGAACATCCATAGATGTACTTTTCACATGGAATCTGTTAAAGAGGCAGACAGTCTGTTGGTGGAAATGATGAGAATTAAGGACTGTTGCTCTGCCCTGCTAAGCTGGGGCTGCTGCTGAGACTGGCTTCAGAGGGTAAAGTCAGCTGGGTTCTCCCTCCACCCCAGACCCAATGCCCTCAGCCCACCTGATCTCAAATCCTACGAGCTTCGCCCTAAGCTGGTACCACCCCGCAGCCTGGAATACAGATCGTCTCTGTCTTCTCACGTTTGCCTGGCTAGCTTCTTGTCAACCCTCAAGACCCATTCGTGGCGCCAGCATCACTTTCTCTGGGAAGTTTTTCCTGATTTTCCCTCCAGCGTAGATGGGCATCCCGCGTGCTCCCCCGAGCCCTGCACTTAGGCGCTCCTCCTCAAGGTGGCGCTGGCGTGGGACGCCTGCCGCCCCGCCCCCTCCAGGCCTGGCCCCGTCCCTGACGTTGTAGCTGGAATAATGTCTGCTGAATTCATGAATGTTTACTCGTCTTCCTTTTCTAGTTTAAGGATTATCAAAATTACAAGTTTTACAAGCTTCTTGTTCCTCTGAGACCACATTGCCCTTCTCTCTTAACTGTGATTTTTTTTTTAAGGGGAGGGTAATGAGCTATACTCCAGACCGCTCCCTAAACAGGGTCTCCTTCAGTGGTTCTCAGCCTGGCTACGCCTCAGAGTGACCCAGGGAGCTTTGGAAAAATACCGAAACCTGGGCTCCATCGCTGATCTATTAAACCATCACCACTGGGTGTAGGCCTGGTGTGGGGGGGTGTGTATATTTATTTAAGTCTTGAGGGGATCATAAAGTGCAGGTGGTCAGAAGCTGCATGTTCCCTCCTCTGGTTCATTCTAGTCCATTCTGTAGGCTGGATCCCTTCCATGCTCATCTCAGGTGGCCTCGGCCTGCAGCGGCTTGAAGCAGGGTTTCGGTTCCCGGCCAGAGATTGAGGTCGGGCCGCGGCAGTGAGAGCACCGAATCGTAGCCACTAGACCCGCGGCCAGTGACATGCCCTGGCCCTTTGGCTTTGCAGAAGAGAATTCCCACAAAGACGGAAAGTAGTGAAACAAGTCAAGTGTTTATTAGGAGGAAAAAGAGTACAGTACGTGTGGGTAGACACACGGGCGGTCTCAGAGAGAGAGTCACACCCTCGTGGCAGTTTGAATCACTTTTATGGGGCATTTCTTCTGGGTTTCCTTTGGCCAATCATCTTGCTTTGCCTGGTTCTGAGTCTGTATTTGGTTTATCTCAGGGTCCTCCCCTGTGTGCATGAGCATCTTTTAGCCAAGATGGATTCTAGCAAAGAGGATTATGGGTAGGTTGACATCTTTTACTATGGGGTGGCACCGCCTCCCTTTTGACCTTCAAGGAGCCTTTCTGCACGTGTGTAGTCGGGGAGGTCTCCTGACTTCAAGAATGAGGAATATGTGGTCTTTTATCTCTTACCTGGGCAGGGCCCAGCCTCTCCTGTTACCCTCCTGTTATCTTCATCTTGGAGTATCGGTCCACAGGGGCTCAGCCTGGGGCCCATCTATCTCCTGCCTCAGTGCCACCCCTTGAGTCAGTCTGGGGGTTTGAGCTAGGATAGCACCATGCTACGAAAGGTTTGAGAATGCTTAATAAAATTATTTCCATAGAAGACACTTCCATTGGTCAAGCAAGTCTAGACCTGAGCACAGAGACTAGTTTTGAAAATCATAACAACTGAAAAGCATCATTAACAATATAAAGACTGCCTGTATTCACTGGGAATGCATGTTTAATCTATTTTTTTTATTGTGGTAAAATATACATAAAACTTACCATTTTAACCATGTTTAAGTATACAGAGGCATCAAGTACATTCACACTGTTGTGAAGTGTTCACCACTGCCCATCTCTAGAACTTCTCCTCACAAACCAAAACTCTGTACCCACTTGTCGACTGAAGAAAAAAGCACAACCTAAAAGTTGAGAGTTATATTTTATTTGAGGACATTACTGAGGACTATAGCCCAGGAATTGACCTCTCAGATGGCTCTGAGGGACTGTCCCGAAGAGGTAAAGGAGGAGCCAGGAGATATAGGCATTTTTGCTGGAAAAAAAAAAAGTAGTCAAACATCAAAAGATTACTGCTAATCACAAAAAACACAATGCAAGTTAATGAATTTTGTGCTTTTCTGTGTATGGGAAGATGCAAGAGTCTGGGCTCGTTGAAATTATTCCCTTTAATATTTATGCATCTTAACTATCTAGGGCCAGTATCCTGTCTTTCTCCATCCTGAATTTCGTCAGGGTATGTGTCAGGGCAACCGTAGTGGCTGATGGCTTCATGGCTGCAACATTTGTTGTTTACTGATTTGGCAGGTGACGTATTTTTTTTTGTCCCCACACTAAACAGTAACTTCCCACTCACTCCTCCAAGTCCCTGGTAACCACTGTTCTACCTTCTTATCACTATGAATTGGACAATTCTATGTTCCTCATATAAGTGGACTTATACAGTGTTTGTCCTTTGTTGAGCCAATAGAACTACCTTCCCCTCTACAGAACCTTCGATGTTAGTATGCCTCGGTTCTTTGCCACCAACCTACTAGAAAATCATTCGTGGATATTTTTAGTATTCAGTTAACTAAACCTCCTGAATTTATCTTTTATTCTGTGGATCAAATTTTCCGTCCCTGTTTGGCATCCTGATTGTTTTCTCAGAAGATTTAGTTTTCTGTGATGGTTTATTGTTTCCAGAGTAGAGATTTAAATGAATTGTTTATAGATTAAATAAAGAACACTTCTTAGAAATAAAGAATTTTTTTTTTTCCCACAAAGAACAATGGCTGCTAAAAGGCTTTTGAGAAGTTTTAAAAACTAGATGGTAATAAAGACAAAACAAAACAAAACAGTTCACCCTGAAGCAATCATACAGCTTCAGGCAGTATTCTGGAGCAGATTAACAGACCTATTTAAAGGCCAGGCCATGCTTTTTCATTCCTATTCTGTGCTAGAGGAAAATCACCCTAAAGTATAACTGGAAGTAAGTGTGGAAGCCTGTAGTTCTGTCTGCCCCTTAGGAAGCAGGAGATTAGGAAGGAATCATTCTCATGGTCGTTAAAGAGCACAGCCTGGCATGCATGCATTCACTCTTAGAACCATGAAAATCTGTAGTTGAACATTTGCATGAAACAGTGGCGATTTAGAAATGATAAATACCCAGAAGTGGAATTGCTAGATCATATGGTAGTTCTATTTTTAAATTGTTGAGGAAACTTCATACAATTTTCCATACTGGCTGCATCAATTTACATTCCCAGCAGCAGTGCACACAGGTTCCCTTTTCTCCACACCCTCATCAATACTTGTTATTTCTTGTCTTTTTGATAATAGACATTCTAACAGGTGTGAGGTGGTATCTCATTGTGGTTTTAATTTGCATTTCCCTGATGATTAGTGATATTGAACACCTATTCATGTACCTGTTGGCCATCTGTATGTATTCTTTGGAAAAATATCTATTCAGATCCTCTGCTCGTTTTAAAAATCAGATTGTTTTTTGCTTTCAGTTCTTTATATATTTTGGATATTAACCCTTTATAGGATATATGATTTGCCTTTCCATTTTTGTTTTTTTTTTTTAAATTTATTTATTTATTTATTTATAGCAGTGTTGGGTCTTCGTTTCTGTGCGAGGGCTCTCTCCAGTTGTGGCAAGTGGGGGGCTACTCTTCATCGCGGTGCGCAGGCCTCTCACTATCGCGGCCTCTCTTGTCACGGAGCACAGGCTCCAGACGCGCAGGCTCAGTAGTTGTGGCTCACGGACCTAGCCGCTCCGCGGCATGTGGGATCTTCCCAGACCAGGGCTCGAACCCGTGTGCCCTGCATTGGCAGGCAGACTCTCAACCACTGCGCCACCAGGGAAGCCCCTGCCTTTTCATTTTGCTGATGGTTTCTTTTGCTGTGCAGAAGCTTCTTAGTTTGATGTAGTCCCACTTGTTTATTTTTTCTTTTGTTGCCTTTGCTTTTGGTGTCAGATCTAAAATATCATTTCCAAGACTGATGTCAAGGAGCTTACCACCTATGTTTATGATCATTAGGAGTTTTATGGTTTCAGGCCTTATGTTCAAATCTTTAATCAATTTTGAGTTAATTTTTGTGTATGATGTAAGAGAATGGTCCAGTTTCATTCTTTTGCCTGTGGCTGTCCATTTTGCCAGCACAATTTATTGAAGAGACTGTCCTCTTCTCATTGTATATTCTTGGCTCCTTTGTCGTAAATTAGTTGACCATATATGTGTGGATTTATTTCGGTGCTCTCTGATCTTTTTCATTGATCTGTGTGTCTATTTTTATGCCAATACCATACTGTTTTGATTACTATAGCTTTGTAATATAGTTGGAAATCAGGGAGTGTATGCCTCCTGCTTTGTTCTTCTTTCTCAAGATTGTTTTGGCTATTTAGGGTCATGTGGTTTTATACAAATTTCAGGATTGTTGTTCTGTTTCTGAGAAAAATGCCTTTGTAATTTTGATAGGGATTGTATTGACTATAGATTGCTTTGGGTATAATGGAAATTTCAACAACATTAATTCTTCTACTTCATAAGCATGAAGTGTCTTTCCATTTGTGTTGTTTTCAATTTCTTTCATCAATGTCTTATAGTTTTTCTTTCAGTTTCTTTCATCAGTGTCTTATAGTTTTCAGGGTATATTTCACCTTCTTGGTTAAGTTTCTTTCTTTTTTTAAATTGATGTATAGTCGATTTACAATGTTTTGTTAGTTTCAGGTGTACAGCAAAGTGATTATTATACATACATATATATCTATTATACTTTTTTAGATTCTTTTCCTTTATAGGTTATTACAAAATATTGAGCATAGTTCCCTGTGCTATACAGTAGGTCCTTGTTGGTTGTCTATTTTATATATAGTAGTGTGTATATGTTAATTCCAAACTCCTAATTTATCCCTCCCCCCGCCCCACTTTCTTTGTTAAGTTTCTTCCTTGGTATTTTATTCTCTTTGATGCAATTGTAAATGGGATTGTTTTCTTAATTTCTACTTCTAATAGTTTGTCATTAGTATATAGAAATGCAACAGATTTCTGTGTATTAATTTTGTATCCTGCAATTTATTGAATTTGTTTATTAGTTCTAACAATTTTTTGGTGGTGTCTTTAGGGTTTTCTATATGTAATACCATGTCATCTGCAAATAGTGACAGTTTTACTTCTTCCTTTACAATTTGCATGCCTTTTATTTCTTTTTCTTGCCTGATTGCTCTGGCTAGGACTTCCAATGCTATATTGAATAAAAGTGGCAGCCTTGTCTTGTTCCTGATCTTAAAGGAAAACTTTCAACTTTTCACTATGGAGTAGGATATTAGCTGTGGGCTTGTCATATATAGCCTTTATTATGTTGAGGTACATTCTGTCTATATATACTTTGTTGAGAGTTTTTATCATAAATGGATGTTGAATTTTGTTAAAAATCCTTTTTGGCATCTACTGTGATGACCATATGATTTTTATCTTTCATTTTGTTAATGTGGTGGATCACACTGATTGATTTTCAGATATTGAATCATCCTTGCATCCTCAGAATAAATCCCACTAGATCATGGTGTATAATTCATTTAATGTATTGTTGAATTCAATTTGCTAATATATATATATTTTTTTAACTTATCCCTTTTTTTAATTAATTAATTTATTATTATTTATTTTTGGCTGTGTTGGGTCTTCGTTTCTGTGTGAGGGCTTTCTCCAGCTGCGGCGAGCGGGGGCCACTCTTCATCGCGGTGCGCAGGCCTCTCACCGTTGCGGCCTCTCTTGTTGTGGAGCACAGGCTCCAGACGTGCAGGCTCAGCAGCTGTGGCTCACGGGCCTAGTTGCTCCACGGCATGTGGGATCTTCCCAGACCAGGGCTCGAACCCGTGTCCCCTGCATTGGCAGGCAGACTTTCAACCACTGCACCACCAGGGAAGCCCCTCAATTTGCTAATATTTTGTTGAGGATTTTTGCATCTATGTTCATCAGGGATATAATTTTCTTTTCTTATGGTATCCTTGTCTGGTTATGGTATCAGGGTAATATTGGCCTCATAAAATAAGTTTGGAAGTGGTCCCTCTTCTATTGTTTTTGGAAGAGCTTGAGAAGGATTGGTATTAATTCTTTGGAAATATTTTCTAGAAGTCACCAGTGAAACTCTCTGGTCCTGGACTTTTGTTTGTTGGGAGGTGTTTGATTACTGATTCAATCTTCTACTAGAAATTGGTCTGTTCATGTTTTCTATTTCTTCATGATTCAGTTGTAGTAGATTGTATGTTTTTAGGAATTTATCCATTTCTTCTAGGTTGTCCAATTTGTTGGTGTATATCTATTCACAGTAGTCTCTTATGATCCTTTGTATTTCTGTGTTATCAGTTGTAATATCTCCTCTTTCATTTCTGATTTATTTGAGTCCTTTCTCTTTTTTTCCTTGGTGAGTCTAGCTATAAAGGTTTGTCAATTATGTTTATCTTTTCAAAAAACCAGGTCTTAGTTTCATTTGTCTTTTCTGTTTTTTTTGTTTTTTTAAGTCTCTGTTTCATTGATTTTTGCTTTCGTCTTTGTTATTTCCTTCCATCTACTAATTTTTGGCTTTATTTGTACTTTTTCTATTCTCTTGAGGTATAAAGTTAGATTGTTTGAGATCTTTTTAAATTTCTTGATGTAGGTATTTATATCTATGAACTTCCCTCTTAGAACTTCTTTTGCTATATCTCATAAGTTTTGGTATGTTGTATTTCCATTTTCATTTGTCTCAAGGTATTTTTTGATTCCTCAGCAGTTGTTCACTTTTAACCTTCATGCCCTATGTAACTGTAGCTTCTTCTTCCATGCTTATCCACATCAAAGGATTATAATGGGACTGGGGATTTGAAAAAAGAAAGGCAGTGCCCTCATTGGTATTGGCAGAGTAAGGATCTCTGAAGAGCCTTTTCTGTATAAAAGCAATGAGAATACTGCAAGAATTGTCAAAGTCAACTTTTTCAGGACTATGGAAACTAATCCAAGGTGTACATCAATCTGGAGAGTGTTTATTCAAGAAAAATGGCTATTATCTTTGTAAGAACAGTGAGCACTGCATTGTTTCAACTTTCCCTATTCCCACCCGTTTTCCCCAGTGCCACGGTAGCCTTGACATTGAAGAGCCCCACAGTCATGGCAACAATCAACAGCTACTGACCCTAGCATTCACTGGGAGGAAAGAACAAGGTTGGAACTCATTCAGAGCTCTGCTCTAAGAAAATTGCCATTATTTGACATAACAGTTCTCTAGAAAATTCCTTTCACAAAGCTTGTCTTCTTCTGACCTCACTCAGAGCTCACCCAGGGCAAATGGCCTTTTCTCTGGGGACATTTTTTCAAAATCAAAAAACAAACACAAAAATCCCAAAACAACAAAACCAAAACCAAACCAAAATAAACAAAAAACAGAAATAAAAACAAAATATTGATTGTTTACCATCACAGCTCCATGAGGCAATGATTATATTTGTGGCAAACATTAAGCTGAGCAAAACACTTAAAAGAAAAAGTTGGGGGGATATTTTATTCCATAAGAGGCTTTGAAAAGCTCTGACATATTACTGGAATTCTAGAAGGCCATGTGTATGCTTAGGTCTGTATGCATGTCCAGAGCTGTGCATGTGCTTAAGAAAAATGTTTCAAGGCCCTGAGTTCTCCTCTCTGGCTGATCAAGCCTCTGTGCAAGCAGGAAGTGGTGAAGGTTAAGGCAGAGTTGTAAACTGCTTGGCTGAGTGTTGAACACAGGCCCAACATGCACACAGAGCCCCTTGGCAAAGACTGAGAGGCTCTTTGGTTCCAGGAATTTAAGGAAATATATGTCCAATATTTAACTGACCTGTAAGCTGAGCAGAGATTTCAGTGGCCACACAGAGCAAAGAACACAGACTTTACAGAGTTAGTTCAAGAAAGTCACAAACAGTAACAACAACAACAAGCAACAGCAACATAGAGCAACACCTCTAATAGAGGGGTGAGAATATCTGATGTCCAGAGTTGCCACTTTCTATAATGTAAAATGTTCGGTTTTCAACAAGAAGTTACAAGACATGCAAAGAAACAAGCATGGCCAATACACAAGTAATAGAAACTGTCCCTGAGAAAGTCCAGACATTGGACTTACTAGACAAAGACTTTAAAGCAGCTGTTTTAAATATATCCAATCAACCAAAGGAAACCATGTCTAAATAACTAAAGGAAAATATGAGAATGCTGTCTCATCAAATAGGGGATATAAAGAGTAAAAATTAAATTGATTAAATTTAAAAAATTAAAAAGAACCAAGTAGAAATGCCATAGTTGAAAAGTTCAATAACAGAGATGAAAAATTCCCTAGGAGGGTCAAAGAAGATTTGAGCAGACCAAAGAATCAGTGTATTCTAAAGATAGGTCAATTGGGATGATTGAGGAAGAGAAAAGAATGAAGAAAAACGAACAGAGCCTCAAAGACCTATGGGTCAAGGGTACAAATATATGCATACTACGAGTCTGAGAGAAAGAGAAGAAAGGACTAGAAGGAACATTTGAAGAAAAAATGGTTTCCCAAATTTGTATGAAAAGCATTAATGTACACATCCAAGAAGCTTAATGGACTCTAAGTAAGATAAACTCAAATAGTACATCATACATCATAATCAAACTATTGAAAGACAATGCTGAAGAGAACCTTGACAGCAGCAAAAGTGAAATGACCTATCATGTGTATGTGATCTTCAATAAAGATTAACAGCTGATTTCTCATGGGAACCACTGAAGCCAGAAGGCAGTGGTTTGACATATTCAAAATACTGGAGGAAAACACTGTCAAACAAGAATTCTATATCTAGCAAAATTATCCCTCAAAATTGAAGGAGAAATTAAGATATTCCCAACATACACATGCCATGAAAATTCACTGCTAGCAAAGATGACCTACAAGAAATACTAAAGGGAGTCTTTTAGGCCAAAATGAAAGGACATTAGACAGTAACTCTAATCCACATGAACAAATAAAAGAACCAGTAAAAGTTACTCTATCTATAAATTCAAAAGACAGTATAAATATAATTTTTACCTGTAACTCTTTTTTCTTTCTCTGATTTAAAAGGAAGCTGCATAAAATGATAATTAGAAATCTGGGTTGAGAGACACACAATGTTTATGGATATAATTTGTATGACAACAGAACAAAGGAGGGGGGAAAGAATGGAGTTATGTAGGAGCAAAATTTTTGTATACTAATGAAATTAAGTTTGTACTAATCTGAAATAGATTGTTAGAGGTTAAAATACTAATTGCAATCCCCAGGGCAACCTCTAAGTAAATAACTCCAAAAACTATTGTAAAAGAATGATAGATAGCAAAATTGTACACTAGGAAATACTTATTTAATGCAGCAGAAGATGGTAATGGAGAAATAGAGGAATGAAAATATATTAGACACACAGAAAACAAATCGTAAACTGGAAGATGTAAATCTTAATTTATCAGTAATTACATTACATGTGAATGGATTAACCAATCAAAAAGCAGGTGGACAGATGGGTAGAAAAATATGATCCAGCTATATCCTATATACAAGGCAAACATTTTAGATTAAAAGACACAAGTAGGTTGAAAGCAAAGGAATGAAAGAAGACATATCTAAACAGAAACCAAAAAAAAAAAAAGAGTTGGAGTGGCTATATGAATACCAGAAAAAATAGACTTTAAGACAAAAGTTGTTACCAAACACTAAAAAGGTTGTTTTATAATGATAAAAGTGTCAATAGGGACTTCCGTGGTGGCACAGTGGTTAAGAATCTGCCTGCCAATGCAGGGGACACAGGTTCGATCCCTGGTCCAGGAAGATCCCACATGCCGCAGGGCAACTAAGCCCGTGCACCACAACTACTGAGCCTGCACTCTAGAGCCTGTGAGCCACAACTGCTGAGCCCACGAGCCACAACTGCTAAAGCCCCCACACGTAGAGCCCGTGCTCCACAACAAGAGAAGCCACTGCAATGAGAAGCCCATGAACTGCAACAAAGAGTAGCCCCCACTCGTCGCAACTAGAGAAAGCCCACATGCAGCAACGAAGATCCAACACAGCCTAAAAAAAAAAAGGGTCAATCTATGAAGAAGATAAAACAATTATAAATGTGTACACATTTTAAAACGGAGACTCAAAATACATAAAGCTAAAACAACAGAACTGAAGGGAGAAATAGACATTCAAAGATAATAGTTGTAAACATCAACATTCCACTTTCAGTAAGAGAACAACTAGATAGAAGGTCAACTGGGATAGAAGACTTGAAAAGCACTATAAACTTACTAGACCTAAGACATCTATAGAACACTTCACCCAACAACAGCAGATTACACACTCTTTTCAAATGCACAATTGAACGTTCTCTAGGAGAGACCATGAAATAAGTATTATGTTAAGCCATAAAACAAGTCTTAATAAATTTAAAATAATTGAAATTGTTCCAAGTATGTTCTTGGGCCACACTGGAGTGAAATTAGAAATCAATACCAGAGAGGAGTCTGTGGAACTCACAAGTATGTGGAAATTAAACAGCACACTCCTAAATACCAAGAAATCACAAGGGAAATTGGAAAATACTTTGAGATGAATGAAAATGTAAACAAACATACTAAAACCTATGGAGTGCTTACAGGAAAATTTATAGCTCCAAATGCCTCTATTAAAAAGAAGAAAGATCTCAAACCAATTACCTAATCATTTACCATAAGAAACTAGAGATAGAAGAGCAAACTAAACCCCAAATAAGGAGCAGGAAGGAAATAAAATTAGAGAAAAAATAACTGATATAGAGAATAGAAGAACAATTGAGCATATCAACGACACCAAAAGTTTGTTCCTGAAAAGCATCAACAAAATTGACAAATCTTTAGTTAGACGGCCCAGGAAATAGAAGAGAAGCCTCATATTAATACAAGATTCAGGGATGAAAACAGGAACAGACTTTTTTTTTTCTTATTATAAGAGAAAACCATGAAAAATTGTATACAAACAAATCAGATAACCTTGATGACATGGACAAATTCATCAAAAGGCTATTAAAACTGACTCAAAGTGAAATAGAAAATCTGAATAAGCCTATAAGAAATACACTGAATTAGTAATCAAAACTTCTCACAGAGAAAAGCCCAGTTCTAGATGGCTTCACTGGTAAACTCTACCAAACATTTAAAGAGGATTTAAGAAAAATCCTTTACAAACTCTTCCAGAAAGATAGAAGGGCAGGAACACATTTGAAGTCATTCTATGAGGCCAGTGTTACCCTGATTCAAAAACCAGGCAGCACAAAGGAAAAAACCTATAGACTAATATCTCTTATGAATATGGATGCAAAATTCCTAAACAAAGTACTAGTAAAGTTAATCCAGCAACATATAAAAAAGAATTGTACACCATGACCAGATGGAATTTATCCCTGGAGTGTAAGGTTAGTTCATATACAAAAGTCAATAAGTCAATAATATACCATGTCAGTAGAATAAAGCACAAAAGCCATATAAATCAATAGATGCAGAAAAATCATCTGACAAAATTCAACATTCTTTCATTATCAAAACACTAGAAGATCAATACTGGGGAATGGAAAGGAACTTTCTCAACTTGATAAACAGCATCTACGAAAAACCCACAGCTAACATCACACGTAAGAGTTGAAAACTGAAAGTTTTTCCCCTCAAATGAAGAATAGGACAAGGATGACCCCTCCTGACACTTGTATTCTCCATTGTACTATAAATTACAGGGAAATGAGGTGAAAAAAAAATTAATACAAGGCATCTAAGTTAGAAAGGAAGAAGATCTTTTACACAGTAAAATGGTCTCTTACATAGTAAATCCTCAGAAATACACACATGTGCATGCATACACACACATGCACACACACAACCAATAGTGCTATAAATGAATTTATCAAGTTTGCAGGATGCAAGATCAATATATGTACATCAGTTTTATTTCTGTACACCAGCAATGAACAATCTGAAATTTAAAAACAATTTCATTCACAACAGTGTCACAAATAATAAAATAGTAATAAATTTAATAGAGAAAGTATTAGACTTGTACACTGGAAACTGTAAAACATTACTGAGAGAAATTAATGAAGAACCAAGTAAGTGGAGAGACACGTTACATTCATGGATTAGAAGACTTAATGTTATGGGGGAAGATTTATTAATATTACCAAAATGGCAGTGTTCCCCAAATTTATCTACAGAATCAATGCAATTCCTATCAAAATTTTGGCTGCCCTATCTGCAGAAATTTACATGGTGATCTTAAAATTCATATGGGAAAGCAAGGGATTCAATGGACAAAATGATCTTGAAAAAGAACAAAGTTGGAAGACTTACACTTCCTGATTTGAAAACTCACTATAAAGCTGAAGTAATAGACAGTGTGGTACTGCATAAAGATAAGCATATGAATCAATGGAATAGAATTGACTGTCCAGAAAGAAACTTTTCATTTATGGTCAAGGGTTTTTGCCATGGGTCCCAAGACTATTCAGTAGAGAAAGAATAGTCTTTACCAAAAATGGTGCCCAGAGTTATACCGAAAGCCACTTAATTCGTATCCTTTAAAAAAGGCAATTTTCGGGCTTCCCTGGTGGCGCAGTGGTTGAGAATCTGCCTGCCAATTCAGGGGGACACGGGTTCGAGCCCTGGTCTGGGAAGATCCCACATGCCGCGGAGCAACTAGGCCCGTGAGCCACAATTACTGAGCCTGCGTGTCTGGAGCCTGTGCTCCGCAACAAGAGAGACCGCGACAGTGAAAGGCCCGCGCACCGCGATGAAGAGTGGCCCCCGCTTGCCGCAACTAGAGAAAGCCCTCACACAGAAACAAAGACCCCACACAGCCAAAAATAAATAAATAAATTTAAAAAAAGGCAATTTTCAATAGATGAATTATATCTCAATAAAGGAGGGTAGGGAAGATTCTCGCACACACACATGCCCACATGACACTCCAAAAGGCAGTGTATGCTTTGCTGGGAAGAGAGATGACAGGAGAGTCGACCACAGAAAAAATTAGAGAAGAGAGGAGAGGAGGTGTTGGACACATATCTTTCTCCAACAAGTTCCCCGAGACTATTGTGTGTATACATTTTAATTGGGGCCTTGGAATCTTTTCTTCTTCTTGTTTAAAGTGGGGAGAGAGAGGGAGACTTTTGAAAGTACTTGATACTTGCAACAGCAGAAGTGTGTCAAGAGCCCAGTGTTCTAGTACAACTAGTCAGAGTGACTGTTCAAGTAAAAAAGCCATTAGTATCTTTCTTGTGAGCAGACAATAAAGGAATTGTTGCCAAAAACTATCTTTTGGGAACTGGAAATAGTTTTGATCTGTAAGAACCTTGCTGAAATTAGATTATGTGTAGTTAGAAAAGAGAGTATGTGCTAGTGAGACAAGTATATGCAGGGGAGACTAAGTTGATACACAGTAGAAGGAACTGATAAGCACTACTGATGCTGTTAACATGGCTGAATGGGGAAGAAGAGGTTTACTGGACTTTGCTTTTTCCTTTCCAATTTGTCTGCCTTTTCTTTCTTTCTTTTCTTTTTATGCCTTGTTGCAAAGGGTAGGATCTCCAGTACATTGTTGAATAAAGGTTGAGAGCAGACATCCTGCTTCATTCAATCTTCAGTGGTTTAATTAACACCCAATATTTCACCATTAAGTATACTGTTGGCAGTAGGTTTTTTGTAGATGCACTTTATCAAGTTGAGGAAGTTCACTTCTATTCTTAGTTGGCTAAGGCTTTTCTTATTCTTTATTTTTAATTAATTAATTAATTTATTTATTTATTTATTTATGGCTGTGTTGGGTCTTCGTTGCTGCCCGCGGGCTTTCTCTAGTTGCAGCGAGCAGGGGCTACTCTTCGTTGTGGTGCACAGGCTTCTCATTGCGATGGCTTCTCTTGTGGAGCACGGGCTCTAGGCGCCTGGGCTTCAGTAGTTGTGGCGCACGGGCTCAGTAGTTGTGGCTCGTGGGCTCTAGAGCGCAAGCTCAGTAGTTGTGGCGCATGGGCTTAGTTGCTCTGCGGCATGTGGGATCTTCCTGGACCAGGGATAAAAACCCGTGTCCCCTGCATTGGCAGGCGGATTCTTTACCACTGCACCACCAGAGAAGACCTGAGAGGCTTTCCTAAAATCATGTTTAGATGTTAGATTTTGTCAAGTGCATTTTCTTCACCTATTGAGATAATCAGGTGTGGGGTTTTTTTCTTTCTTTTTTAAAAGCCTCTTAATTTGGTGAATTACATTGATTGATTCTGTAAGTTTAAGCCAACACTGCAGTCATGAAATAAGCCTCACTTAGTCATGATTTGTTGTCTTTTTAATTTTTGGCTTCAATTTGTTAGAACTTTAAGAAGTTTTCTGTTTGTGTTCATGCGGGTTGTTGGTCTGTAGTTTTCTTGTAATGTTTCTGTTTGATTTTGGCATCAGGGCACTACTGGCCTCAGAGAATTTGAAAAGTATTCCCACCTTTTCTGTATTCTGGAAAAGTTATATTATTTCTTACTTAAACATTTGTTAGAAATCACCAGTGAAGCTCTCTAGGCCTGGAAGGCCTTTTTTTTACCTTTGTTTTTTGTTTGTTTTGGTGGGAAGATTTTAACTATAAACTTAATTTCTTTCATTGATCAAGGACTATTCAGATTATCTAATTTTCATGAGCCAGCTTGATGGCCTGTATCTTTTAAGGAATTTGTCCATTTTTCTCTAAGTTGTGAAATATACTTCCATCAAGTTGTTCATAATATGCTTTTATTATCATTTTGATGTTTGTAGAATCTGTATCGATACTCCTCTTTCATTCCTGGTAATTTGTGTCTTCTCTTTTCCTAATAAGTGAAAGTAGATATCGATCAATTTTATTCACTCCCCCCCTCCCCAAAGGACACAGTTCTGATTTCACTGATTTTCTCTATTGTTTTCTACTTCCACTTCAGTAATTTCAGATCGTATTTATCAGGACCTTTTTTCTATTCACTTTTGGCTTGTATTTACTCTTCTTTTTCTAGTGTACAAAGGTGAGTGATTAGTTCATTGAGCTGAGACCTTTCTTCTTACCTAATAAAAGTGTTTAGTGCCTGATGTCAGCATCATGGCAGCATGAGATGCTCCCTTTGTCTCTCCCTTCAATCTACAAGGTTTCCTCTGCCCAACGTGCCAGGATGCCAGCAATCTCCACACATCTGTACATCTAAAGGTGGGTGGCCTGGAGCAGACAGCCAAGGCAGAGCCTGTGATCCTGACCCTGGGAGTGTGGCAGGTGAGCCTGCAGCCCCAGAGAACCCGGTAGCAGCAGGGGAGGCCATGCATACGAATCCAGATTCCTGGTGCAGCAGGGCCCTTGGCCACAGGAAACCAGGCATCAGTGGCAGCAGAACCTGCGACCCCATCCCCCCGCCATGGAGGCACCTGTGACTCTAGCCCCCCACCTGCAGCAGGAGCAGCTGCCCAACACTCCTTATGTGGCAGAGGCACCCACAGCCCCAGCTCCCCCACCACCCGCTACCTCCCCTCATGGCTGTAGAGCCCCTCCCCAGCAACCCTGGACGAAGTGCAGGCACCCACCATCCCAGGGCCCCAAGCTGTGGTGCCAGTGACGGCAGTGATACTGGCAACAGCAAGGCACCAGCAACCCCAGAGACACAAGCAGCAACAACAAGGGCACCAGGTGACACCTGTGGCAGGGGCAGTGGAGGGGGGAAAGTGCTGACTCTCAAATATAGCCAGAGGCAGCCTAAGTAAGAGAAACCAAAAACTTGTGCTGTAGCGCCACCTACTGAAAAACAAAAGCCTCTAATTTCTATCCTGTTGAATTGTTAGAATCAAGTTTTTAAAAGCTTTACCTAAATAAGAAAGGTGTTCGCTACTTGAAATGCACCAGCAAGGGAACAACTCGTCAAGTACCGTAAAAAAACCGTGGTAACTCAGCATCACAAAAAGAAAACGACAAATCTCTGGAAACCAAATTTAAAGTCACGGAATACTGCCATCTAACTGATAGAGAATTCAAAACAGCTGTCTTGAGCTGTCATGTCAGTGAGTGGCAAGAAAACTCAGAAAGGTGGTTTACTGAGCTCAGGAGTAAAATGAACGAACAGAAGGAATAATTTACCAAAGAGATTGAAACTCTAAAAAGGAACGAAACAAAAATTCTGGAGCTGAAGAACCCAATAAAGGAGATGAAGAGAACACATTAGAAGGCAATGGAAACAGAGCAGATCAGATGGAAGAGAGAATTAACAAGCTCACCGACAGAAAAATAGAAATGATACAGGTGGAAGAGGACAGACAACTAAATCTAAAAAAAAAAAAAGAAGAAGAAATTCTACCAAAATTTTGAAGAATATTTAATATCTATGCTTCTCAAATTCTTCTCAAAAAACTTGAAGAGGAAGGAATGCTTCATAACTTAATAATAATGAAGCCAACATTACCCTGATACCAAACCAGACAAGGAAACACACAAAAAAGAAACTTACAGGCCTGTATCTCTGATGAACATAGATGCAAAAATCCTCAACAAAATATTAGCAAACTGAATACAATACATTAAAAGGATCATACACCAGGATCAAGTGGGATTTATTCCAAGGATGCAAGGATGGTTCGACATCTGCAAATCAATTAACATGATACACCACATTAACGAAATGAAAAATAAAAATCATATGGTCACCTCAGTAGATGCAGAAAAAGCATTTGACAAAATTCAACACCCATTCATGGAAAAAACTCAATAAAATGGGTATAGAAGGAACATATATCAACATAATAAAGGCTATACATGACAAACCCACAGCTAACCTCATATTCAACTGTGGAAAACTGAAAGCTGTCACTCTAAGATCAAGACAAGACAAGGATGCCCACTCTCACCACTCTTATTAACATAGTATTGGAAGTCCTGGCCAGAGCGGTCAAGAGAAATATACAAAAGGCATGCAAATTGGGAAGGAAGAAGTAAAATGGTCACTATTTACAGATGACATGTAATTATACATACAGAACCCTAAAGTCTCCACCAAAAAACAGTAATAAGTGAAGTAATACAGTAAAGCTGCAGGGTACAAAATGAGTGTACAGAAATCTGTTGTGTTTCCACACACTAACAACGAATTATCAGGAAGAGAAATTAAGAAATGCCATTTATAATTTTAACAAAAAGAATAAAATACCTAGGGATAAATTTAACCAAGGAGGTGAAAGACCTGTATACTGAAAACTATAAGACATTGATGAAAGAAATTGAAGAAAATGCAAGGAAAAAACAATTAATTACATGGGACTAAGTGAACTGATGAGGATGAGTATAATTTTTGTGACTTTCTGTCTGAATTAAAAAAAAAAAAATCCCACAAGGACTCAGAGGCAAAGAATATACAAATCAATTTTCACTGCAAAGTAAAGGAGCTGTTACAGTGGAGGATTACTGGACTGAATGTCAATATTATGACATAGTAAAAAAAAAAAAAAAAAAAAAAAAAAAAGAAAATGCAAGGAAGTGGAGTTAATCCATGCTCATGGATTGGAAAAATTAACATTGTTAAAATGTCCATATCACCTAGTGTAATCTACATATTCAATGCAATCCCTATCAAAATCCCAATGACATTTTTCACAGAAATAGAACTAAAAATCCTAAAATTTATACGGATATACAAAAGACCCCGAATAGCCCAAAAAAAGTGATAAAAAAAAAATGAAGCTGGAGGTATCACACTCCCTGATTTCAAATTATACTGCAAAGCTATAGTAATCCAAACAACATAGTATTGGCAGAAACACACACACACAGATAAATGGCATAGAATTGAGACCCCAGAAATAACCCCACATGTATATGGACAGTTAACAACAAAGGAGCAAAGAACATGCAATGGAGAAAGGATAGTCTCTTCAATAAATGGTGTTGGGAAAACTAGACAGTCACATGCAAAAGAATGAAACTAGACCATTATCTTACATCATATACAAAATTAACCCAAAATGGATTAAAGACTTGAATGTAAGATCTGAAACTACAAAACTTTTAGGGGAAACCATAGGCAGTATATTTTTTCATCGACCTTAGCAATATCTTACTGGATGTGTGTCCTCAGGCAAGGGAAACAAAAGCAAAAATAAACAATTGGGACTACATCAAACTAGAAAGCTCCTGCACAGTGAAGGAAACTATCAACAAAACCAAAAGACTACCCACCAAATGGGAGATGCTATTTGTAAATCATACATCTGATAAGGCACTAATATCCAAAATATATAAAGAACTCATACAACTCAAGAACAAAAAACCAAACATCCTGAATACTTTTCCAAAGTAGACATACAGATGGCCAACAGGCACATGAAAAGATGTTCAACATCACTAATTATTAGGGAAACGCACATCAAATCCACAGTATCACCTCATGTCCATTAGAATGGCTGCCATCAAAAGGGCAAGAAAAACAAATGCTGGAGAGGGTGTGGAGAAAGGGGAACCCTCTTACACTGTTGGTGGGAATGTAAATTGGTGCAGCCACTATGGAAAATGGTATGGAGATTCCTAAAAAAATTTAAGAATAATTAATTTTCTAGCTATTCTACTTCTGAGTATTTATCCAAGGAATATGAATACCCTAATTCGAAAAGGTACATGCACCCTTATGTTCATTGCAGCATTATTTACAATAGGCAAGATATAGGAATAGCCTAAGTGCCCCTCAGTGGAGGAATGGATAAAGAAGATGTGGTATGTATATACAATGGACTCAGACATAAGAAAAACAAAAACAAACAAAAAAAGATGAAATCCTGCCATTTGTGAAAACATGGGATGGACCTTGAGAGCTATTATGCTAAGTGAAATAAGTCAGAGAAAGACAAATATGGTATGACTTCACTCATGTGTGGAATCTAAAAAGAAACAAATGAACCAAACCACACCAAACACACACACAGATATAGAGAACAGAGTAGTGGTTACCAGAGGGGAAAGTAGGTAGAGGGAAGGCCAAATGGGTAAAGAGGGTCAACTTTTGCTGATGAGCACACTGTAGTGTATACGGAAGTTGAAATATAATGTTGTACACATGAAATTTATATAATTTTTTTAGTGATTCAGTTATATATTCTTCTTTACATTCTCTTCCATTATAGGTTATTACAAGATACCGAGTATAGTTCCCTGTGCTGTACAGCACTTCCTTGTTGTTTATCTATTTTATATCTACTGCGTGTGTGTATATTTTAATCCCAAACCCCTAATTTATCCCTCCCCTCCCCTTCCCCTTTGGTAACCATAAGTTTGTTTTCTATGTCTGTGAGTCTATTTCCGTTTTGTAAGTAAGTTCATTTGTATCATTTTTTACATTCCACATATAAGTGGTATCATATGGTATTTGTCTTTGTCTGACTTACTTCACTCAATATGATAATCTCCAAGTCCATCCATGTAGCTGCAAATGGCATTATTTCATTCATTTTTATGGCTGGGTAGTATCCCATTGTGTATGTATACCACATCTTCTGTATCCATTCATCTGTTGATGGGCACTTGGGTTGCTTCCGTGTCTGGGCTATTGTAAATAGTGCTGCTGTGAACACTGAGAGGCGTGTATCTTTTCAAATTATAGTTTTTTCCAGAAATATGCCCAGGAGTGGGATTGCTGAGTTTTCATTATGGGATTATAATTTCCTGCTTCTTTGCACATCTGGTCATTTTTGTATCTCAGGCATAAAAAATTTTATGTTGCTAGGTTCTAGAAAAAAAAATGTCTTGTTCTTTATATTTCATTGTATTTCTATATATAAAGTGTGTAACATATTTATTTTACATACATATATACGCACACATATACTCACGGGTGTGTATATGTGAGTATAATTATATGTTTGCGTGTTATATATGTATTTGTTTAATTTACTTTTAGCTTTTTTCTGGGATACAATTAAGTTACTTAGGAACATTTTGATCCTTTCCTGGCTTAAAGTGTTGGGCAAACCAGCTAAGCCTTCATTTCAGGGCTAGTTTGGCCTCACAGTGGACCAGTGGCCGTGCAGGCACTCTTCCGGGCACCCCAGCTGTCGCCCACTGCGCCCTGGCCGTGGGGCACGTGGCCTGTCCCAGGTCTGAGTGGCCTCCAGGGACTGACCCATCCACCTGTTCCCCTCCAGTGGTTCCTTCCTTGAACTCAGGGAGTCTCACCAGCATCTACCCACCAGACTCAGCGGCACTGGAGGCGAGCCCTCTGCAGACAGCCGCACTCTCTGCTCTCGGGTGATGCCCCCTGAATTCCAGCTGTCTTGGCCTCCCCGAGTTCTCCATTCTGTTCCCTCAGCTCAAGGAGACGGCAGAGCTGTGTGTGTCCCCCTCCCGGGGGCGGAGCCTTCAGGCAGGAAGCTGGGGCAACTGTAGGGCTCACATTTGTCTCTTCCTTTCAGAGATCTCTGTCCTGTGTCCTGTCCTTTTCCCCAGGGCTAGAAACTAGTTTTTCAAATGTTTTGTCTGGTTTTTCACTGTTTAAGACAGTAGGGAAAACTCAGTCCTTGTTGCTTCCGCCATCTTGTCCGTAAGTAAGTGGAAATGGCCTGATGGACTTGGAGCTGCATCTGTTCATCGGTAAACATACACTGAGCCGGGCGGTCCCCCTGACTGGGAGGGACTGGGTCCCCACCACCCACCCCGTCCACCTGAAGAAGCCAGGAAATCCTGCTTTCACTGTGAATAACCAGTGTTCATTTGCACTTTTTTACACAACTGACCAGGACAGAGACTTCTACTTCCATGATTTTTATAAAGCTCCTAGTATCTCAAAGGCTTCTGAGAACATCTTTTTTTCTTTTAAATGATCCAGTTTATTTATTTATTTATTTATTTTATTTATTTATTTGGTTGCACCAGGTCTTAGTTGCGGCAGGCGGGCTCCTTTAGTTGCGGCTCGCCCACTCCTTAGTCGAGACACGTGGGCTCCTTAGTTGTGGCATGCGAACTCTAGTTGTGGCATGCATGTGGGATCTATTTCCCTGACCAGGGATCGAACCCTGGCCCCCCGCATTGGGAGTGTGGAGTCTTAACCACTGCACCACCAGGGAAGTCCCTGAGAACATCTTTAAAACTAAATTAATTTCACTGACAAAAGGGAAGGGTACATACGATATTTGAGGCGTTAAGTGCTTGGAAATGAAGAAAACTCAAGATACCTATCTTGGGTTGGAAGCAATGGTTTAGGAGCAAAAAACTCCTTGTCTAACTCCCAGGTTCACAGTAGGTCAGACGGTTCCCCAGAAGGCAGCCCAGGGCTTGGCCTAGTTCTCGAGTGGGTCCCGGTGCTGCTGTGACCTGCTTCCCTTGAAGAGCTCACTGAGCAGGGCCTGGTGAAGACAGTGGAGGGGGGAGGCGGGGGGAGGGGGGTGTCTGAATGGCCCCCCTCCCCCTTTTGTATTAAATAGAAAACCACTTTGCCGTGGTGCTGAGCCAGCTGCCCTCCAAATCTCTCCCCAGGCTGCCAGCCTGCACCCCATTCTCCAGTGGGACCAGGAAAGGGCCTTGCAGCAGAGCAGGGTGTAGCTTCACAGCTGGCTGTCAGCTCTGCCTGTCTATATGGTAGACTTTGCCATATAACTGCTTTAAGAGCTAGCAGGATACGCCTGAGCTACAGAAAGCAAGAAGACACTCTTAATCTGAATCCTTCAGTGGTAACGATGATGAATGTTAGTCTGAGGGAAAACGGAGGAAGTCGGATCCAAGTGGCTTCATATAATTTTCACAATGACTTCTGTGCAACTCGGATCCTGGTTTTTTTTTTTTTATGAGAATGGGGAAATAAAATCAGTACCTTGAGGCCACGTGAGAAATATACCAGGAGCTTCGGTATGGTTAAAAAGGGCAGACTCTGAACTAGGAAAAAAAGGATGAAGCTTACTTAAAGCACATGAAAAAATCCCCAGAAATCTTTTCATCCTAAGATCTGAGTTGACCTAGTAGAAGTCACTTTTTTTGTGTTAATTTGAACCTTTGACTTCCTGTTGGGGCCCGGGGCTGTTGAAGCCACATCCGAGGAAGACTTCAGACTTGTTAGCCAAGTGGGGTGAAACGCGGGTGGCCTGGAACTTTCCTGAGCCTCTTCCCGTCAACGCTGTTCTCCAGCCATAAGCGGTGGCTAATGCCATCTCCTATCATGACAGTATTTACAATGGTATTGGCATTTATCTATCTTAGGGTCCTCTGAACAGAGCTTTGCAGTTAGTGAAGTCTTTCTGTTCACTAATTTCACATCAGACTGAGGGGAGGGGGTGTCACACCACCCCTGCGGGTGAGGAAACGGGGGAGTTTCAGAATCGAGAGAGGCTGAGTGACTTGGCCGGTTCTCAGCCGCAGGGACCCACGAGAAAACGGAGGTGCTGACTCCGAATTCTGCCGGGACGTGCTGCCCCGCCGGGATCGGTGGAGACCCCGGGCCAGGCCTCGGGCTAGCGCTCCGCAGCACCCGTCTCCGTGTTCGGGCTCGCTCAGCGCCTGCGGTGCCCACCTGTGTCTGCAGGCAGCTTCGTGGTGCGCTCTCCCACGGGGGCAGCGGGGTCGGGAGCGTGGGTCTGCAGTCCCGCACCTGGAGATGTTCAGAGATGCTGGCTGTGCTCTGCTCACAGCTCCCCCGCGACTGACGGGCATCATTTGATACTAGCTTTGCTAACTAACTATGCGTTTGCAAAAGGCAGTGTAAGTCAGCTCAGTTAATGCAAGGAAGGGCAAAAAGTTGCTAAGAAAACGTTCCTGGAGACTGATCCCCCTAACTCTGGAAGGGTGCCTGGCTTTACAGTGTCAGCTTAGTCGTGAAGAGCAGAGGTCGGGGTGCAGACTTTCACAACAGCTAGGACGGCTGTGACAGCTGCTTCCAGAGACGGCTTGTGGAGCGCTTAATGGCTAAGCCTGTAACACAGAGTTTGTTAAACTACAGACTAAAGAGGAGTAATGATTTTTCATAACACCAAACCATTTAAGGAAATTGACACTCATTTGTTTCCTTGAAAAATGAACTACAAAAACCAAATTTGCCAAATGGCCTGATTTCATCTCCTGCACTGATTTCCAGCCCCCCACGCCCCGCTTTTCAGATGGAATCAAATTGTAAATTTATACCAAATGACTGTATTCATTTCCCAGCTAACTGACCAGACTTGGATTCCTCCATCTTCTAACCTCCGGGTCCATCGGAGCAGCGCTGGCTTTGGTAGGAACACATGGAGATGTCAGAGGACAGGCAGGAAAGCGGGGTGGCCTGCTCCCCGGGGACAGGCAGGGCGAGTCTGTGTGCTTTTCAGGTGTATTTAGTTCTAGTTACTCCCAGAGGCCAAACGTGCGGGGTGGGGGGCGGGGGGGTGACGGCCTCTGCGACGTGCACCCTTTGTCATCAACAGGCTACGCAGTGTCCAGAAGCCACCCCCTCCACACACAGCCTCGATCAGGGCGGCAGACGTGCTCTATTGTAAAGGTGGGCTGTCCTTCTGAGACTGTGACGGTGCAGGCAACGCTCCTGTTCACCTCTGTGAACTGACCTGGCCCACGGTAGATACTGAAAAAACGGGTTTTGATGTGACCGAGATTATATAGAAAAAAAGAGAAGTACACCAGTATTTCACTTTAAAGACTTTTTTTTTTTTTTTTTTAAACTTTCACAAAGGATTTGCTGTAAGCCTTCAAGTCATCTTGTCCAACCCCAAAGCTGTATTTAAGCGTCGTGGGTCCCAGCCCGGGATGCAGGAATCTGACTTTCTAAAGCAGATCACGACCGTCGAAGAACTGGAACCGAAAGCAAGTAACTGCACCAAGGTATTCATTTCACTCGTGCCGCTTGACCTTGCCGTGTGTCCCTTGAGAGCCACTCGTGCCGCTCGACCTTACCGTGTGTCCCTCGAGAGCGTGGCTACCCGTCAGGTCTCCTCCCCGCAGGTCCTCGTGTGGCACACTCGGACAGAGAAGGTGAACCTAGCCAACGAGCCCAAGTACCACCTGGACGCGGTGACGATCGAGGTGTGACGGAGCCGCAGCTGGTGCTCTGGCGGGCGTGCGGGGTAGGGCTGCGGGCACCCGGGGGCCGTTTGCTCTGCTCTCCTCCCGACGGGCACCTGCTTACAGGGCGGTCGTGTCCGGAAGCTGAGCGCGGGTAGAGACATCCGCTATTGTCTCCATTTGTTCTGCATGCTCCCTTACAACCAACCCGGAGGGTCTCTGTACAGCACAGCTAATGGCACGCAGGCTAGTACCATTCTGAGGATCTTCTTACATACTGTTTTTCCCATTTGGCCTTATAATTAATTGGTAGAACTGAACAGGTTTTCAAAACAAACAGATGACAAGTATTCTGTCAACAACACGTTCCCAATTTGTGACTTTGCAACGTGAAGTAACTTTTGTAAGATTGGTGGCAGTATATATCATAGGAAATAAAACCCACAAAAAAAGGTCTATGGATTCATCTGTTTAATACAGGGATATGACATCTGTCAGTACTAGGCACCATAAAATGTAAACACAATTACTGTCATAAACCTGGATACACCTTCAAGGGTTGAAGTGGCTTGTTTAGTTACCCTGTTTGTTTGCATCTAGTGCAGAGAAAGGTCTCGTGTTTGCTAGCACTATGTGTACATAGGAAGAGATCCCAATTACAAGGGAGGCAGGTAAAATCTGACTTCTTCAAACATTCGTTAAACAACAACTAATTTTGTAGTAACATCCAGGTTTATCTTCCTTTCTCTAACCACGTTCCCGGTTAAGCACATCATAGCAACAGCACAGTGACGTGAATGACGACATAAAAGAATCTGGATACACTAGCAAACAGTGCTCAGTGATACATTGACATTCTATTTATATGATTAAACATTTGATCATACAGTACCTTCCTACAGGATTACTGGCTAATCTGGGGGTGGGGTTCATACTGTTAGAGGTATTACTAACAAACATGATAGCTACTTCCCTTATATGCAAACACGAGAGCTGTAATTTCACCGACAGGGAAACTGATTATGCACGTTGACCGAGCAGCTTCCCAGATACTGTGTCTATGAAGTCCTGGGAAATGTGAGCAAAAGCTGCCCTCGACATGAAATGGTTTCTCAACCTGCTTTTCACCACAGCAAATTTAATCCATCAGTACAGACCAACACGGTCAATCAATCAATCAGATAATTCTTAATATGAACAAAGGGGGAAAAAAGAAAAAAGTATTATGTACACGAATGAACAGGGGAACCCAGCTGCATCTCCGCAGGAATGTCGGTGGGGGGGAGCGCGGTGGGCCGTGCTTCAGGGTCACTTCCACAGCTGTGTGCTGAGCGTCTGACCTGCCGAGCCCCCCGACCACCGTGCCGCCCCCGCCGTGGTGCCGGGGGGCTGGCTGAAGCCCGCCGCGGGGCTTGCGCTGCCCAGGCTCAGGCCAGCCATCTGCTGGTTCACCTGTGAACACACAAAAGGCATCCTTCACTTTTCAGGCCTGGTTTCTTCAGCCACTGCTAGACATTTTTAATAGCCAGCCTATTTTAGTAGAAGCGGGCCTTAGTTGGAAGTTGATTTACTCAGAGAGACACGGACGCTTAATAGCAACTCTAAGTATCTTTCATCCATGTGAAAAGCTGTCTGAGCCCTGGGGTAAAAGCAGACGACCACACGATGCTTTCTCCACAGAAAGCAAATAGCTTCCGTGTTCCCTTCTTGGTTGCTATTTCCTTCCGCTTTTCAGCCCTGTCTATGAAGTGGTCTCAAATCATTTTATATTTATTCATTTTCTGGACTCAATTTCTTGTCCCCCAAAGATTAACCACTGGAAAAAGTACCAAAGCAATCTATGGATTCACATCTGGATGTGCTATGAGTCTGCTATTCGAACTTTCAACTATAATAGCATATACTTTCAACTATATACTTTCTAGGATATACTTTCAACTATAGTTTAACTGCTAAGGGCTAAGGAAATGTTTGAAAGTAAACTACTCCAAAATTACAAATTGTATATGATGGCAATTGTTCTGCCTTTAGTCAAGTCTTAAATAGCTCTGTATACTTTCTAAATATTAAACAAGGTCATAAAACATAATTTTTCTTTTGCTATAGCCAACCATATAAACGCCTATTATATGACAAAAGGTGTAAGATTACATGCGCTTTTCTTCCAGACCGGAGTCGTGTGTACATAAGCCTCCTAACCCTCCCCTGTGGTGCTCTCACTTCTAAGACTGATGGTAAGTGAAGGAAAGGCAAGGAGATTTACCACTAAGTAGACTGGATTCAACACCTATGCTCAGGGTTGGATTGTATTAGTAACGTTCAACCGTTTGCAGTTCTTAGTTCTTCAGAAACCCTAATACTAACCACATCACTGAGGAGGCACAGTGTCTGGAGGGCAGGTCACTTCTTCCGAGGTACTAAAGGGTGTTTAGTGCCTGTCATGGCCAGCAGACCCCACCAAGAGAGAGCTGGAGAAGAGCACCCGCTTCGGCGCGCCGGGAAGTGAGGTGGGGTAAGTCCTTCCGGGTTCAGCAGGCACCCTAACCTGAGCTGGGTCTGCTGCAGCACTCCGGCTGCACAAAAGCCATTACTGACATTTGGCACTTAACAATTTTTGAGATTCCCACAGTGCACAGACCAATGTCATATAGATATTCCTTTAAATAGTGATAGTAAAAAATAACTTGGGACATTCATGGGATATACAGTGATTTTGCTAATGTCGGTGAGAAATTGCTATATACTAGTCCCTGAATGCTGACGAGAACAGAAGTCAAGGGCATCAAACTACCAGAGCAACAGCAAATAAGGAAGTGTACAAGGAAGAAGAGTGGGACCACGAACCTACGTCTGAGGCCTCTGTCTGTGAAGCCAGAGGAAAGTCAGAATGGATTTGAAAGAGGTAATACTAAAATGTCATCTCCTGGCTCTAAACTAACTTAGGCGGAAATAGGATTTTGTAATATGAGGGGATGTAGGAAACAAATATGGACTGGTTCATATTTTACGGGAATTCTTGAACTAGTGTATATTCTTTTTAAACATAAATGTGACTATAAGTAAGAAGAAAATACAACTTTACAAATGTATTTGAACAAAAAGATTTTTTATAAATCCATGCACAGCCTAGATCTCTCAAAAACAGTGCTTTGAGGATATGAGGCTGGATTTTTTTCTAATTTGTGAAAGTTTCCAAGAACCCCCAAAATTATTAGTGAAAATAGGTTGGTCTAAGTGATCTATACAAACAACCCACCAGGGGGCTGGGTTTAAAGCTTGGTGCTAATTTCAAAAGATGCCCAAGATGATTTCTAGCTGTGACAAACAAATGAGGGACATTCACCATTACAGCTGTGTTATAATCAGAAATGAAAAAGTGCTTAACATTCTCTACAGAATATTCTAAATACAGGAACAATGACGGCTCATTTGTCTATTTGATTAGACAGTTTTTACCTTTTATAACGTTATCCCTACTCAATTCTTTCTGCCAGATTGTTAGATTTAAAAACAAATAAAACCATTTAGAAAAAAAGCTCTGGTTTCTCTGATTTTGGAGAAGTTGGAGAGAAAGGACCCTACCTGGGAGAGGCTCCATGGGGGCTGCTGAGCTGGCGGCAGGCCAAACTTACTCTGGGCTGCACCCACGTGTCCCACCATCCCTCCTGGGGGGCCGACCACACTCTGCGGAAGTGGCATCACCCCAGTCTGTGCGTTTCCCATGAAGCCGTTGGGCAGGGGCACGCCCACCATCACGCCCGCGCTCGGCCCCATCACGCTTCCTGCGAGGCCAGGAGCTGCAGGCACAGGCCCGCCCATGGACGGGAAGCCTTGAAATGCAGCCGGTGCTTGTGAGGGAAACGGTATATTTGTGGGTCCCATGAACACACCTGCAGCAGAAGAACAAAGCAGAGAAAACAAATGAAGAGAACAGGGTTACCGCATGCCGCTGCGCTCACCTCTGTCAGCACAGAAACAGGAAGACCACCTTCCTGAACCACCCACGGTGAAAACCTGAATTCCGGTCTGGCGGCTCCTGTTGCTCAGACCAGCTCACACTACCCCCTCAGAGCCGGCTACCTCCAGGAAGCAGACAAATCAGTCACGAGCCTGAGCAAGTCTAATTAGGATAAAGCAATCTTGTGCAACAGCTACATAAAATACCCATTGTGAAGACCAGACTATATTAGCGTGAGACTGTGTTTCTGCTGATTTGCACCACTGGTCTCTCATTACCAAGTAAACAAGTCAGAGTGGACTGTCTCTGGTTTTAATGGAAGCAGCTGAGACGTCATATAATTTCAGCTCTTATGTGAAATACAGCCCATTATTTTAGAGGAAATGACAGATTAAAACAGTGCAAACACAAATCTTTATCGTGCTAGTATTTCTTTTTGACTATATTAAAAAAGAAAACCTCAAAGCTTTTTTTGATTTCATGTGATATTTCAGACTTATTGTTTACCTGCAGAAAGAATACCATACTGTACAGAGTTATAAACTTCACGCAAATCAAATTTAAATAATTCTTCAAAGATAATCCTTGTCCTATAAGGCTTGTGAAACAATATTAAGTGACATGGGACCAGCTTGTTAATCCTAAATGAATAAAGTTTTGTGCATCCTGTATATGCTTTCTAATCCGAATGCTTCTTTCATTTCAGTTTTGTAGTTGTGTAAACCGCAACAACAAAAGCACTCATCACACAGGAAAAACAAGGAAGAAATATAATTGACATTACATAAGCAGAAAGGATACACTTCTAGTGATGCCACTGCAGTTCACTGAGAGCAGACTTCAAATGCGTTACCAGGAGCGCTGTGCTGCTGGATGGTCCCTGTGCCGTACAGAGATAAGATGGAGTCCCTGGAGAGCTGTTTCTTGGCCACCTCTTCTGACTTGGTAGCTTGCTCAGTGAACAGATCCAGATCCCCAGATGTCACTGTAGACAGAGCGGCAGCTGCTGGTACAGAGGACGTCCCCTGAGACAGATACCAAAACAAGCTGTCGAATGCTGCATACTAAAACATAGCTCATCCATTCCTTGAAATCCAAATGAAGTTGTGAAATTAGAAACTAAACAACTGTAGAAGGTAACATGGTGACACTAAAGGGAATCACTGACAAGCCCATGCAAAACCTACATGCAGGAGAGAGGAACATTTCCTGTTTTGAATCTGTTAATGTAAAAGGAGTCGATAGAACCTCTCTGATGCTGAGTTCTGCCCATCACATCCTGACCACAGTGGCTTCAACAACAGGCACGTCGTGCTGCCTGAGGACCAGCATTCCCGGGAGATGCTCGCACATCTCCTGCAGCAATCACTGCTGCCAAGAACTGGTATCCCTTGGAATGAAGAACATTTCTACAACTACAGCAGACGGCAAGAGGGTCCTGCAATGGCTGATTTTGTCTTCTTTGGGCAGGAAAAGAAAAGGTTTTGTTTTTCAAAAGCGACACCATGATATTTTTATGAACCTAATCTAATCCGTTTTAACCGCAACATTAGAATGCTTCCAGTCTACCCAGATATGAGGTCCGGCAAAACTGCGACCACCTGCACTCTCCCCTACACCTTGCATCCCGCTTGTGGACAGGGGCAAGCACACGAATACAGATAAGCATGTGGATACTGTGATACAAAACAAAAACTTCACTCCATCTCCTGTATCTTGCACACAGTACTACACAGTCACAACTGACGCCCCACTTTAATGATCTCTGCGGTCACTAAATATTCAATCACATTTGCGTATAGGGAATTGACTTAGATGTGAAGAGTTTCAAAGAAGTCTCTGAAGACTAGTAAAAACTGAATAGGAGTCTTCTCAAACTACAGAATGAGGTGAGCAGCAAGTAGAAGTTAAAGCATAGTGTACATGATTTGGCTTGAATTTTTAAAAAATCAAACATTCAATGCCTTGGCTAAAAAACCTTTCAATAAATTGGCATCCAAGCATTATGCTCACAGACTAACTTAAGCAGAACAATATTTTGAATCTACTATGACATTAAGCAAGAATTTTAAGACAGGAAAAAAAGCCACATAATTCTGCAAAAGATCTGAAATGTGTAAGAAACCGGACATGATGGAATTCAAGTACAACAGTGGGCCTAAATCAAATATACGTGACGTGCCAATGAAGCAGCGGAAGGCGGAGGCCGAGCGCGCGGGCCCTGCAGCCGCCTGCAGGCTCGCCACAGTGCCCTTGGGCCTGTCGCTCCGCCTTGCCACGCCCTCTCTGGGCCTGCGGGGAGCTACCTTACAGCCGTGCCTGATGGCCACAAGCAGCACTTTGCAGCCGGCAGTGCCGACTGCTGACACCGCTAGATAACAAAGCAACCGCCTCACTAGACAATCCTCCTGCACGTGTAGCTTCTGTTCAATCTAAGAAGCTGCTCCAAACCCTGGGGTCTATTCCCCGAGGGGGACACAGACGTGTGCGAGAACCCCGAGTGCTTGGGAAAGCTGCTATTATCCACCTCACGCTAGAGCAGCCCCGCGCTCCAGGCGCCTACGTTTCTTCTGATGACCGCCTGCCTCCACAGGGACACAGTCTAAGCGCAGCCACGCCAGCCAGCCTGGCTAGCAGGTGCTCCAACGGCCATTTACGGGCCGGGTGATGGGGGCGCCCCACGGGCCGGCAGGGCCACGCCAAGGTAAAGGAGAACCACTGCTGCCTGTAGGTGCGCACTTTCCGGAGGCCGCAGGAGCCCCAGCCAAAGGCTCTCTGGCCGTCTGGGATCTGGGGCCACACCGAGGACAGGCCACAGCACCTGCGTGGGCCCAGAAGCTGTGGGGATGTGGATATTATGGACGGAACAGGAAAGGGCGGGCTTCTACGTGTCACCCTGGGGGACACTGGAACGACGCCCCTCAACCCCCGGTACACGCGTGCTCTCGGGTCAGCTGAGCGTTCCCAGCCCCTTTCTCAGGGAAGACCGCACAGCCAGACAGGAAAGCAGACGGTCACATCAACCCAGCTCATATTCACGTGAGGGGAAATCTTCAACCAGGATTTGCACCACACTCAGAAAATCAGGACTGACAGAAGCAGGGTTCAGAGTAATGCCTAGTGGGGTCCAATTCAATTTCACAACATAAAAAGCCACCAAATTAGTAAACTATGTACAGTGTGTGTGTGTAAAATGTGTGCTTTAACCCACCTTCTCTCTCCCTCCCCCAATTCTCAAAGACATTATTTTGACAACATGTCTGGATTAGAGTCTGTACATGTAGTTTGGATGGAAGATAATTCTGTTCACCAAATTACTTTAGACGGCTCCATAGAACTGACACAATTTCGGTCCAAAAACATGCCGGAAAAAGAATGAGGTGTGATTTTGAAGACCCGCCCTGTTTCCTCTCAGTTACAGACGCCAGGGCAGCCCCGGGGGCACGAGGAGGAGCCGCAGGCACGCACACGGAGGGGGGCTGAGGTCCGCACTGTCCGCTCGCTGCTCTGACTGCACAGAGCTCACGGGGCCTCGGCTGGCCGTGGGGTCTAGCGCGCAGGCAGCTGCAGGGCGGCGCCCATCCCGCAGTGGAGTCCAAGGAAGGCGGGCCGGCCGGACGGCCCCGCTAGCACGCTAGACCAAAAGAAGCTGCTCTTCACACTCGGACTGTCAAGTATCCCAAATACTGCTTTCCACACCCAAAATGTTAGCGTTAGACTTTTTTTTTTACTACCACACACATACCCACGCCTGCACACATTCACAAGGTAACTAATATTAACTGAAACAATACTAGCAACACTTGGTTCCTCTTTTTATGTTTTGGGGGAAGGAGGAGAAGAGGCAAAGCCATAAAATAAAGCTATCTTTTCTGAAAATAAACAGTAATGCTGAAGATAACTTTTGATAAAGCTCCACTTAAACTAATGATTCCTCAGAAATCTATTTGCTCAATTCCAGCGTTAATTATACAATGACTATCATAATGACAATAAATATATATAATAAAAATATATGTAATTCGTCTTCTTAATAAGACATTGGTTCTTTCTTGTTAAAACTTTCCATCCAAACAATTCCCATTTGGCTCAGGTTTTCTAGAGAAAGAGAAATATTTTACCTCAAAAATTATACTTTACTACAACAAACTAGTTGCTTATTTGTAAATTTAAAACAGAATCTTAAGTTGTATGCTTAAGAGTAACCTATGTCCCTGAAAGTTATATATTAATACCTCACCTTAAAGACAAATACTGCACGGTATCACTTATATGTGAAATCTTAAAAAAAAAAAAAGGCAAACCCATAGAAACAGAGCAGAATGGTGTTTGCCAAGGGCTGGGGGGCAGGTACACATTTTCAGTTATAAGATGTAAGATCTGAGGATCTAATGCATAACATGGTAGCTATAGTTGATTATACTGTATTGTATAAATGAAATTCAATGAGAGTAGATTTTAAGCATTCTCACGAAAAAAAAAAAGGTAAATTTGTGAGATGATAGATGTGTTAATTAACTTGGTGGTAGGAATCTTTTCACAACAAATACATATATCAACATATTTCGTTATACATTTTAAACATATAATTTTATTTTTCAATTATACCTCAATAAAGCTGAAAAAATATTTGAAATATTTAACAAAAAAAAAGATGTGACCGACAAGGGATTAATCTCCAAAATATACAAACAGCTCATGCAGCTCAATATCAAAAAAACAAACAACCCAATCCAAAAATGGGCAGAAGATCTAAACGGACATTTCTCCAAAGACATACAGATGGCTAAAAAGCACATGAAAAGATGCTCAACATCTCTAATTATTAGAGAAATGCAAATCAAAACTACAATGAGGTACCACCTCACACTGGTCAAAATGGCCATCATCATAAAAATCTACAAACAATAAATGCTGGAGAGGGTGTAGAGAAAAGGGAACCCTCTTGCACTGTTGGTGGGAATGTAAATTGGTGCAGCCACTATGGAGAACAGTATGGAGGTTCCCTAAAAAACTAAAAATAGAACTACCATACGACCCAGCAATCCCACTACTGGGCATATACCCAGAGAAAACCGTAATTCAAAAAGACACATACACCCCAGTGTTCATTGCAGCACTGTTTACAACAGCCAGGACATGGAAGCAACCTAAATGTCCATCGACAGAGGAATGAATAAAGAAGATGTGGTACATATATACAATGGAATATTGCTCAGCCATAAAAAGAATGAAACAATGCCATTTGCAACAACATGGATGGACCTAGGGATTATCATACTGAGTGAAGTAAGAGAAAGACAAATATGATATGATATCACTTATATGTGGAATCTAAAATACGACACAGGGACTTCGCTGGCGTTCCAGTGGTTGAGACTCTGCGCTTCCACTGCGGGGGGGGGGGGGGGGGGCGCGGGTTCGATCCCTGTAAGGTCCCACACATGCTGCGTGGTGTGGCAATCAATCAATCAATGAAATACGACACAAATGAACTTACTTACAAAGCAGAAACAGACTCACAGACATAGAAAACAAAGCTATGGTTACCAAAGGGGAAAGGGGGGGAGGGATAAATTAGGAGTTTGGGATTAACATATACACACTACTATATATAAAACAGTTAACCAACAAGGACCTACTATATAGCACAGGGAACTATACTCAATATTTTGTAATAACCTATAAGGGAAACGAATCTGAAAAAGAACATATATGTATAACTGAATCACTTTGCTGTACACCTGAACCTAACACAGCATTGTAAATCAACTAGACTTCAATTTTTTAAAAAAAGAATAAAGGCAAAAAAAGAAAAAGAAATTCCATGTAATGTTAAGAAGGCAAGTCAAAATTTCTTTACCACTGATACTTTTTAAAAGTCTTTATCGTTAATATTACGTGCTAAATAATTTTTTTAAAAATCATTAAAATAAAAAAAGGCAGGTTTTAAGGCTAAGAAATAATGTGTCTTCACAAAAAAGCATATGAGTACTGAGTTTGCTAGAATTTCTCGTTCTCGGTTTTCCTGCACCCGGAAGGAAACACTGTCCTGGGCTGGCTCGACAGAGCACAAGAAAAGAACTACGGGCTTCTGGTCCATGTTCACACACCGAACAGTTCAAAAACCTCTGAAGTAAGTAACCTTGTGGATCGCAGGCAAGGCTGAAACAGTCCGAGTTTTCCCACTTACTCATTCTAAACACCATTTGCCTAGAGCAAGAGTTAGCAAACTTCAGACAGGGACTCTTAGGCTCTGTGGGTCATAGAATATCTGCTGCAACTACTCAGCTTGCTTTTGCAGTGTGAAAGCGGCCACAGACAGCATGGAAGTAAATGGAGTGGCCGTCTCCAATCACACTTTATTTGCAAAAACAAGCTGCAGGCTTAGTTTGCCAACTCCTGGCCTAAAGATCTAGAGGCTTTCAAGTTAGAAACAATTCAAAATTGAAACTTTCCAAAAAAAAAAATACACAGTGTAAAACCATACTCTTAACACATACCTGAGCTGGTGGCAGGACAGTTGCGGGTAAGGGATTAGAAATCATCGGTCCAAAGATGTCCAGATCGTCGTTCAAGGCCTGTCCCGTGGCTGTGTTCCCATTAGTCACTGGCACCTCAGCAGGGCCATCTGAAAAAAACAGATTCTTGTCTTAAAGATTCTAGAATCTCTTAAATTACTTGAAACATGGCTTTATTCTAAAAACATATGGTTAGAAGTTCAAAAAGTTAACAACAAAATGTACGCCCTCCTTCTACCCCAGGCTCTCTCTTCTTTCCCAAAGAAACCATTCCCAGTTTTGTTTGTTCTCGAAGAAATATTCTTCACCCACCGGTGTCTAAGTATATGTGCAAACCCCTTTTTAACAAACGGTATTATACTACTGACATTATTCTGTGTCCTGATGCTTCCTTACACGTAAGGTGCTGTGCTGAGTACTTCACATAGATTAACTCACTTAATCCCATAACCCTGTGAGACTGGCACTACTTCTGCGGTCACTGGTTAAGCTGGGATATGATTCCATGTTCCTACAAAGGCTGCTTCTCCATAAATACGCACGTGTGTGTGCGCGTGCGCACGTGTGTGTGTGTGTTTCCAGTATTACTTCATACCACGTTTACCTACCTTGGAAATACATTTTAATGATTTAAAATGTCTGAAATGTTAAATTTTAAAGTTACATAAGAAAAAAAACTGGACAGAAAGAAAACAAACATACGCTATATACTGATTCCGTAGGAAGTATCCACACAACACTGGAACAGACCCTCTCTGTATCCAAGCGCGGCACCTTCGGTGTTGGGGGCACCGAGCCGCCGGGCGGCGCCGACACCCCACATCGGCCTCCTGCTCGCCCTCGGAGCTCTCGTTCCCCCCCCCCCCCGACGTCGGTCCAGCACTCACGAGTGTCGGGTGGGGGGCCGGTGGGGGGCGGTGCAGGGAGCTTGCAAGCACGGGCTTTCAGGGAGCAGGACAGCTCACACGGCTCAGTGTTCCGTGGCCACGACCCAAGGAACAGTTCAGAACACCACAACGCCAATCTCCGAGGACTTAGGCCCTAAGCGAGCTCCCACGTGACAGCTTTCTACAGCCTCCCCTGACGCCTCCGATGAGCCACACGCTCCTCAAAGGCAGATGAGGCGTCTTCCAAGACGTCTTGCACAGAGTAGATCCCTGAATGCTGGACAGACTGAACGGAAGATCTACCACGTACTAGGTACTGCTATCACAACCCACAGAGACTCACAGATTTCTTCTCTTTTTTGAGGTGTAACTATAGAAATTAGTATCTTTTATTTCCCTGTTTAAGCTTCAGTGAAACAAATTATCGTTAATTACAATGAATAAATGGTCACAGTAAAATATTCTTTACTACTTAATTTATAAAAGTGTGTGTGAAACCCATGAAAGGTTAGTTTGGAAGAAACCAATTGCAAGTATTTATCAATAATTTTCCATGATATCACGTTATCAGAGCCATGAAAAAAATATACTCAGTACATACGTTTATGCGTTACACCTGTTATATCTCTATAAGCACTACGGACAATTTAAAGGTGAAGCAATAAAAGAATGCGTAGATTATTACTAATTTATAATATACAGAACTTTAAGCTAACACCCAACCATGACATAAAAGAATTCAAATATGACTCATACATGAAAGTAATTTTTTCCATTTCTAACTCATTCAAAGTGGCAACATTCATTCTGAAGTTAGACTTCTTTCAGGTGCTATTTTATGTTTTCCAGCCCATTCCACATTCCATTTACCTGATGTGTAGTACATCAGGTAATATGAACGAGAAATAAAATATTTTAGAAGGACAGGGTATTCTAGATTAAAAACACAACTAAAGGAACATCTCTGTGCCATCCACAACTCGGTAAAGAAACTCAAATAACACTGCCATGTGAGTCAGTGGTGCTTGAACCCCTAAGCTGCAGAGCTGAGGACAGGGGGACAACCTCATCAGACAGACACGTTCATTCTATCACGTGAACACGGAAGCGCTTTATTAGCAGAAAATATGACTGTACTGCATGCAACTTAAACTCACAGACAGAAGCACATGTCCTCCAAGATAAACCACAACCAAGAGGAACAAAAGTAAAAATGAGCATAAGTAACTATTCCCAGTTTTTCAGTTAAAACTTTTTGCTGTTTCAAGTAATAGCAAACACTAACAATTAGGACAAATTTATATTAAAAAAACCCTTAAACATGAGAAAATGCTATCATTAACTTATTATTATTACTACCATTATTATTTTTGGTGAATTGGGGAAAAAGGTATCAATCTATTTTTTGCCCCAGGACATGTCAATTAGCTTATACAACACCAGTGAGCTCGGGAAGCACTGTGTGAGAACCAAGAGGCTCATCGACTACAAGCAAATAATGCATTTGCATTACTTTATAAACTGAACATGTTTCAGAAATTTTAAGTCTGTTCAAAGTAGTACAGACTTTTAAGTCTGTTCAAAGTCCCCCAGTCTTCTCCCCACACAATCCCCTAATATGACGGATTAGAACTCCCATCAATTCTCCTTGTTACTAAAAAAGCTAAGCATTCACAGAATTGTCAAAAAACAAATGCTTAACTTACATGAAAACGTCTCGACCTTGCAAAATCAGTAAACAAATTCCCAACGAGTTTTCCCACTGGATTTCAATGTCTGCTAATTTGACTTACTACATTTGTCTTGCTAAAACACATTCTCTACAAAGGACTGTTTCAATTCGTTTCAAAACTTGTGTTTTTTATTTTCAGTATTTAAAAAGGACGGGAAGGCTAGTTATCACTACCATCACTATAAACATCACCTGCTTCCTGGACTTTTTAAAAGAACGTTTCCATGTTATCATTTCTGTCTCCATGGAGAATGAGAAGGCATCTCCTTCCATCACCCCCAGTTACAGAAACCAGGGCACAGAGAGATTAAAGACTCGATGTCGCCTCCCTAGTGAAGCAGCAAAACTTGTACTAGAATGAAGTCTTCTGAGCCCTGGACCAGTGAGTGCTCTTTTCTTTAAGCCACATTGCACAAAAGTCACGTAGTTACAGCTGTAGATAAAGAAATCACTTAAAAGTCTGAACATTAAAAACCAACCCTTACACAGTTAATAATTATTAGTACTAAGTTAGAGAAGCAGTGGCGTCAACAGTTCAGAACCCACTCCGCGCCAGCCTGTCTCCACACACACACACCCCGCCCCCATCCTCCTGCCAGGCCCAGCATCTCCTCAGGGTACAGTGAGGGGCCCGGCCGGTGCGGCCACGGAGGGGCACCTGGGACACGGGCAGCCCCGTCACAACCACTGCAGCTCGACGCGGCCTCTCCATCAAGGGTTCACCAGCGGCACCGTCCTGGCCGCCGATCAAATAGAAGCTCAGAGGCCACAAAAGCCATAGAATACCAAGATGTTAAAAGCAGTTTTTCAGATAAACATTTAAAAATTTAGAAAGAGTAAGTCTTATTCAAATTAAATGGTTTAAACAGTGTAAATGTTTACATTATCACTATAATGTAAGAAAAATAGTTCAATCCACACGGGTTACATTTAGAGTGTACAGATACGTGGGCACACGTGCACACACACCCAGACCAATGGAAACCTCCCCGTCCAGGGGCTGGGCAGCCAAGGGCCAGGCCACGCAGCGCCTCCAGGGCGGGAGTGGCCGTCTGCGAAAGCGTAGCACCTCCCAGTGCGCACGGGCTCCCCGCTGGGCTGCAGGGGCGGGGGGGGGGGGGGGGGGGAGGGGCGGGGAGCAGCCCCCCTCATCAACATGCAGAAACAGCAGCCGGTGGACACAAACAGAATGGGAGCGCCAGAGTACAAGAACAGCCTGAGGCAACCGGCAGACACTTGGCTGGAACACCACCAGAAAGAACGATAAAGAGGCACAAAGGACCCCTCGAAGAGGAAATGAGCAAACAAGAAACTAGGACAATGCAGTAAAACAGGGAAGGAATTTCAGTTTTACAGGCAAGGCATCAAGCCTACAATTAGCTGCTTGTGGGCAACTATTTTCTTTCTACGTTACCCTAAGATTTCAGACTAATGTTTGGTCTGAAAACCGAGTTGGTAGATGACTGTTTTATACTGCACACATAGCAGAAATTCACAAGAAAAGCTTAACCGTTTTGAGCCAAAGAAAGAAAGCTGTTAAAACTCGGTGCTGCATCTCACACGAGCAGGCCTGCCCAGCGCGCAGCTACTGGCCTCCTGCACATCACGACACTGGCAGATGCTTAGAAAGAAGGGAGCGTTTCAAATATCACAACGTCGTGAAGGCCACTTCTACCATCTAGAAGCCTTCCATGTAGCTGTCGATTCTATTAATCGTGGCTATGCCAGAACTCACCTGACAGCAAAAACCCAAATGAGTACAGGTAAACAAAGTACTTAAAACAGTATTTAGTGTCTTCTTCTTGGCCCATTCCAAATGCCTTTGAATGATACCATGCATAAACTAAAAGGAAATAAGAATATAACACTTCGGATTTTTAATAACACACTATTAATACTAACACTTTTAAGTTCTGTTGCCGGGTACTCTGATCAAGCGCTATATAAAGTGTCTCAGTTTAACGCCCCCATCACCTCCAGAGATTTTGACACAATAAGACTAGGATTTCAACATAAGTCCGGTGGTACAGCCGGAAAACTCAACTGCTATAACCGTTCTGAGCAGCCTTTCCTGGTTCCCCCAAACAGAAGCAGTGCCCCTACCCCGTCCAAGGTTGAAACAGTTCCCTGGGGCAGCTGCCCCGCCTCCCGAGAAGAGGGCACAGAGGGTGAGGCTGGCCGCACCAACGAGCCAGGCGCAGCCCCCTCCCCTCCGCCACCCCCTCCCCTCCGCCCTGCGACCCCTCGGCCCCGCCCCCTGCGGCCCCACCCCCCGCGGCCCCCACCCCTCCGGCCCCCCGACCTGCCCCCTTGGCCCCACCCCTCCGACCCCGCACCATCGGCCCCGCGCCCCCACACCCCCGCCCCGCCTGGCCAGGCAGCCTCCCAACTCCTCCCCCCAAATCCAGGGGCTGCAAAGCGGCAGCCTTCCCAGGTGCCTTCCTATCAGTAATGTCATTTTTTGTTTTTGTCGGCGTGTGAACGCACTGAGTGTGACGGACACGCCCCACATGCTCACACTTGCACCACACTGACTGCCTAGGCCCTGTCCCCCCATCCTCTGTCAGAAAGGGGGCTCGGCTGTCTCCTCAATCAGCGCTGGCACAGAGCAAACGCTCCACAAATGACTGGTGAATTGAAATGCTTTCCAGACAGATCACCAGAGGGTTTCTTGGGGACAGCAGAGCCGTGGGGAAAAACGACAGTCAGGGGGGCGATCCTGCTTCTGTTGGGAGAAGAAAGGAAATAATGACACTGACTCTGAAAAGAACCAGGGGTCTGGTTACAAACCCCTCTGAGTCTCTGCCCTCTCCACTCCCCTCATCTGGCCCTCGCTGACCCTTGCTCCATGGAAACCTCCTCCTCTGAGTCCACGTTCTCCTGGAAGGCCCTGCAACCACTGCTGCCGGTACCCCCACCGTCTCCCTTCCCAGTCTCACGGCCTCACGCCCAGGCGACTGGCCACCTCGCTACCGCAACCGCATCCCGGCTGGAACCCCTACTCCGGGCCCCCACGGCAGTGAGGCTGCAGTTCTCTCTCTCGATCACAACCCTGTCCTCCAGCACCACTGTCCACAGCTGGGAGCATCGCTGCAGCCACGGCAACACACACACACACACACACATACGCACGACGGCTCACGCCTGGCTCAGCCTCCTCAGCAACCCTACTCCCCTCTCCACAGCTCTGCTCCAAGCGCCATCACAGCCCTGACCCGTCGGTCGTCCGAAGCTGTCTGCTCAACAAGAAGCAGACGGGCTTTAAATCACAAGACGCTCGACAAACGGGAGGCACGAGGAGCCCGTGTGTCTGGGGGCTCACTCGCCCTTCCCGGCTGCCACTCACTCTAAAGATGACCCCCAGGACACATGAGATTTTGCCTGACGTCAGTTTGCACAGCATGAAAAATTCAGCTGCTCCTCCTCTGACTAGCAACAGCAAGAAAAGTAACCTCTGAATTGAGGAAAGTAAAATGTAAATTGTGAATTTTGGCTTTATGCCAGGTTTCACGCTGAATTTTCATAACCATCTCTCTTCCACAATCCCACTCTTCCCTGAGCAACAGTCCTCTGTCTTCTCATTTCCAGACTGCACGTGGACGCATCCCCACTTGTACTACTAGACACGCACAGAGCTGTGTTCTCTCGTGTTTACCAGAGTCCCATGAACTTGGCTGGTGCTCAGTAAATATTAATTGAATTCATCCTTTACTTGAATGTCAGAGGCATTAGCTGGTCATAATCTATTTGCACAAATGATAAAAAATGTCAAGGAGCAGCATGAGATTTTGTGTATTACTAACCTAGCGTAAGGCAGAGAGGAACATGGTAAGTAAGTGGATATGTTTTTCATTATTATTCTTGACTGACCGTGAACCCTCAGCCTTGAGCACACCCTGGCTACAATGAAAGCTGCCAAGTCTAATTCGTCACCTGTAACTAGTGAGGCGTCATCCTGAGAAGCAGAGAATCTGAAGTGGAAACAGCACTGAAAGAAGAAGACTGCTTCCATGAGACGCAGTGATGCTCTCCTAACGGCAAAACTCCTTCTTCTTAAAGCTTTGCACGTTTTCACGTTACTCAAACAGCCCTTTTCATTTTCTACTCAAGAAACCATTTAAAGCCTTTTCCTTAATAAAAACGTTACTTCGAATTCCTTTGTATTAAAACACACACTTGCCTTATGAAATGAAATAAACTCCCACGTGTGTTACCTTGTAAACTCAAGTCACAGACGTTCATTTGAAGCATATTAAAATTTTCAAGCTTCAAACTGTTTTCAAAAGCTTAAAAAAAGATGGCTGAGAGTCAAGTGGAATTATTTATTTTTAATTTTTAGTTAATTTTTCTTACTGCTAAGCAGGTGGCCTTTAGGCTAGCCTACTGAAATGACTGAGTGGCCTTTAACAGTTGCTGTGAACCTCCTGCTCTGTTTACCCCTTCCTTCCCGAGCCCCTCCTTCCACAGGTCCCTGCAAGCTGGGGGGCTTCGGGGCAGGGGGTGCCCTGTGGATGGGTACGACAGCGCTGAGAGGGGTCCGCAGTGCCGCCACCTCTCAGGGGACACACACACTGACCGAGAGCGTCTGAAACTGCTGAGAAGCGGTTTCAGAAGCAAACGTCGTAGAACTGACTGTTCTTTAAAAATTATACAGATATACAGTTTTCATATGTATATAAGATATATATCTCAAACACTTCTGTACCACTTTACAGCCTCAAGAGACAAGAACTCTGCAAGTATGAAGCCAGACCGTAGAGGACAGGTCAGCTCTCTCTGCAGCCACCGCTCTCCCCGGCACCTCCCGCAGGAGCCCCGGGCGCCCCCGCTCCCCGCCCCGTCCCCACAGAGACACCTGCTCCCCCCTCTGTGCACAGTACTGTGCTGCCTATGTCACACTATCCACTCGTTTACGCTCTGGCCAACAGCCACGGAGAGGCTGTTGCGTCCACTTCCCGGTGAAGACGCCAGAGCCCAGGGTACCGCCTCTAACTCCAGGGCTCCCCCGTGCCACGATGCTGCCAGCTGTCCCCTGGACAAACGGGCCTAATGTCTGTCTGATGTGACACAGTGTCACCTGGCACTCTCGGAATTTCATTTCCTATCAGAGCTCAACACAGTGTAACAGTTAAGAACACGGGTCAGGCTCTGTAATCTACCAACGGTGTGACTTTCGGCAACTCAGTTAACCTCTCTGTGCCTCAGTTTCTTCATTCGTAAAATGAAAACAATGGAGTTCACCAATTTCAGGGCTGTTGCAAAGATCCAACGAATAAATGTCTGCAAACACTCAAAAACAGTGGCTGGCACATGGTAGGCACTATCTCAGTGTTTCTTAAAGTAACAAGATGACCATTTAATTACTACTTGAGTCAAACATCTTGCTGCGGTTCATCTACGAGCCGAGACGGGACTGTGAAGTCAGGGAGACCTGGGTTTGCACCCAGTTCTGTCGTCCAGAAGCCGAGCCTTGGAAGCCAACTTCTGTCAGCTTCAGTGTCCTTGTCTGTTAAAAAAAAACGGGGGGGGGGGGGAGGGAGAAGGAAAAGGGGCAAAGGTGTGTGTGTGTGTGTGTGTGTGTGCATGTGCGTGTGTGCGCGCATGTGTGCATGTGCGTGTGTGTGTGTGCGGGCGTGTGTGTACAGTATGCTCCACGCTGCAGGGCCGTCGCAGGCTGACACACACCCGGCCAGGTGCTGCGCAGAGGCCTCCTGCCGACAGAGCCGTCTCCACTGCAGAGGCCTCGCCCGCCCTGGAGAGAGGCCATGGAATGCAAGTCTGGCCCAGCGGGTCCCTGAGAACTCTGCTGGGGGATCTTCTGGGAGAAGTTTTCCCTCCTGAGAAAAGCAACTGGTGCAGGGAAACCCCCAAAGTTTGGACGTGGTCCTGAGGCCGGGGGGCTGGGGGGCCTGAGCTTAGAGCCAGGGCTCCGAGGGGGACGGGACAGGGGGCAGGAAAGAGGAGCCCGACTCCCGACCTCGCCGCCCCCCGCGCCGCCCCCCAAACTGCTCGCCCGCCACGATCATCAGACACCGCCCCCGTCTCAGCCACCTGCAGTCACAAGGCGCCTCATCCGCAGCCGCGTTCGCTCCTTCAACACCTGAGCCTCGCCTGCCTGCTTCCTGTCGCCGGCACGGTCCCCGGAGGCCCGCGAAGCTGCCCTCTTGCTCTCGGCCCAGGTCTGGCAGGGCCGTGCCCTCGTCCCCGGGTTGCGGTGCTGGTCCTCCCGCTGGCCCGCCTGTCGCCCCCGGCTGCCTCCCAGCCCGGACTCGGGGCCACACGGGGAGCTGCCGGCAGCCGGGTCTCCCCCAGTGACGCAGGCCCCCACCTGCCTGCTCTCGCTCCACAGGTGTGATCACACAGAACTACCACCGATTCCCGAGACCTGCTTTCTGAAAGGGTAATAACATCTATAATCGTTCGCAGACCATACGCTTGGCAGCAGAAAAAATAAACATTTTTATCAGGTTTTAAGCCATAGCTGAAAAGCATAACAGACTACAAAATTACTTCAGACACTCACGCTAGACAGAGCGGCCCTCTTCCTCCCTCCCTGGAAAACAGGAGTGCCACACAAACTACCCCGACCCCCGGACCCGCCGAGTGTACAGCTCCGGGCCGCAGGCGGGGTCCAGGGCTGGGCCACGGCTGGCATTCTTTCGGTCCGCCCAGTCACAAGCTGGTTTCACTTTAGAGCGTATGGCCTTTGAAAAACAGAAATCTCCCTGCAGGAATTTTCTGCTTTAAAAGTAACTAGTGTTTTCTGTGGGTGTTTTATCCTTTAGTTTGTTCTCTGTCCAGAAAATCTCATAAAAACAAAAAAATCTAGAGGAAAAAAAGTAATACATTCACCTCTCATTATATAAAACTGGAATATATATATTACTAGATAATTAAGCTGGTTATTTACTAAAAACCACGTTTAACTAGCATTGTCAACCCACCTGAACTCGGCTACTGTGGTAAGCTAATGCTTTTCTTTCCTGAAACACAGGCATGAAGCAAAGACTTTAAAACTTGCCCAAAGCTGTACTGTATGTTCCTTTGAGCTTTTCAATTAAGAAAAAACTGAGGAAGCCTCTGTCTAAATACATCTCTATAGTTCAGTATGATTTTCATCACTGAGCTCACACTCGATTCTCTGTGAGCTCTTCCGAGGTCCCCGAGTCACACACACACACACACACACACACACACACACACACACAGCCCGCCCGCCCCCCCCACCCCCGTGCCCAATGGGCCTGCGCTCAGAGCCTCCTGAGCAGGGAGCAGGCGGCCGGCGGTGCGCACACGGAACGGGGGCTGAGGACGGACACCCGCGGAGGGCTCCCACCTCTGGGGAGACTGAGCTGAAGCCTGCAGTTTACGACGCTGCTCAAGCCTTACACTCAGAGCCGGTGCTCACCCCTGACGACTCTAATCTCAGACGGGATCTTCTACAAAGAGAAAGAAAAATAAAAGCACGCGAGATCACCCTGACCGACTGCTAAGCAGTCTGTCAGTTTTCATCACGTGAAAACGAAGTCATAATCACCAAAGCACGGACAGGAGCACACAGTGCAGGGCGCGGCGAGCACCGCCCACGGCCCTGGAAGCCAGTTTCAGTTCTCTTCTCACACAGCGGGGACACACTGCAGGCACGCGGGTCTGTGTCCGGAGCATCCAGGGCTTGTTCATTCTGGGCCTCAGTCGAGAGGGGCCCTAAGATCTTGGTTATTTCCAAGATCACAGGGCAGGTAATAACCAAGTAGCTGACCCCACTTCTGATATCAGACAGTAAAGCACTGAATAAACAGTATTTCTACAAGCTTCCAACGTGAGTTAACACCTACAGACGAAGTCACCCTTGCAGGTATGATCAGGAGCACATCTTCAAGTCCAGCAGAGCTCAGCCTCGCTCGCCGCCCACCCACTCGTGTAGCTACGTGCCCATCATGGGGCAGAGCTGAGTACGGTCTGCAAAGCTAAAAACATTTGGCCCTTTTCAGAAAAAAATTTGCTGACTCTTGCTGCTAAAAAGTATACAGACAGCATTTTATGTTTGACCTTGGGACGGGGAGTAGATCTGGAAAGGTGAGCCGAAGAAAACAGGTTGAAAAAAAGACTTGCCAAAGGGCCGTTTAAAGGGGAGTTCGAATTTCTAAAAAATGATCTTGACTCTTACGCTACAGGAGTCTACTGAATGTGATCCTGAGTGCACACAGTAACCCTGGGACTCCTGGCCCGCCATGGCTGTGTAACTGAACTAACCCTGTGGGGATCTTCTCTGTATTTTCTGCAGATGTTTTCAGTTTACGCCCGTTCTGGTCTCATTCACATGGGGATATGCCATCTTTTCTGCACGACCATAAACCAGACTGCAAGGCACCTGCCCTTCCGCCCCACTGTGTCTCACTTTCCAGGGGAAAACCAGAGTGCCACGCTTACCTTGGGCAGCAGAAAAACAGTCTGCTGCCCGAGGGAGACACCAACAATCAATCCTGGTTTAGGAGTGCTGTTCTCTGAAAGTCTGAAAATACCTTTTGAAGGAATTTAGGTTACTGATAACCAGCAGGAGGGAAGAGCCGTAATGTGCTCTGGGTAAGGCTCCCAGTCTCCTGCTGCTACAACTCCGTCAACAAGACGCCCAATCCCTCTTTCTGACCCCATCGCCCACCCTGCCGCCTCTGGAGCTGCTCCAGCGCATGACCCAGAACTGTCTACCACCCACAAAGCCCTCTCTACGCCCTTAACCTCTCCCTCAAACACTCCCGCTCCGTCCTGCCCTAAGCGGACCTCGGTTCTCCCCTAAGGACACGGGCTCCTGACGCTCTCCCCGTCTAAAAAGACAGCAGCCTTCCCGACTCACAGGCCTGTGAGTGAGAGAAGCGGAACCGCTGCCAGCGCGGCTGACTCTCCCAGACACTGACACCAGAGGAGCGGTGCTGCCGTCCCCAAACCCCAAAACCCAGGGACTCTGAGCCTGGGCGGTGGAAGGCAGGGGCACAGGACAGGAGCTCGACAAATGGAGACACCGTGTGACGGCGAACGGCCGGACGGCAGAGACGCCGCGCTGACCCACGTGCTGACAGCGAGAGGGACAAGCGTTCGCCGAGGTCAGGGGTCGAGCTCCAGGCTCGCGACTACGCAGCACCACCGCGCCAAGGGCTGGGCACCCGAGGCCCGTCCCGCCACCCATCTCCCGGGCCCCAGCCCGCGTGGCTCCTGGGGACCGCCTAGCAGGCCCGCCTGTCCCGCAGGGTCACTCCCCGAGGGAAACACCCTACAGCTTCCACCGGGCAGCAAACCCCACTGGCTCCCTCTCTAAAACCAGGCCCAGAACCAGCTACTTCTCGCAACTCCCGTGGCCACCACCCCTCCCACCTGTGTCACCGGCCCGCACCTCGTCTTGCTACACTATTCTCAACAGGGTGGCCGTAGGGCTCCTGAAGAACCAAAGTCGGATGAGGTACTTCTTTGCTTGAATCCTCCCGTGCATGTCCAGGACACCCAGAGTAGCAGCCGAAGTCAGGTCACAGTGTCACTCCCAGCCGGCCCCGCCAGCGCGTCCTCCTCCTGGTCCCGCCCGCTCACGGCCAGGGAGCGCCGCCTCCTCAGGTCTTCGCTCCGACGGTATCTCGGGGGCCCCCAACACCCACCCCCTGAACCCTACTTTAAATCACACCACTGCTTTTTGTTCTCTTTTAGCTACAGCACTTAGCAAACATGACCCATGACGTATTTTACTTAACTATCTCTTCACTGTCTCCCCAGACAGGGGTCAGGTACTTTCGTCTGTCTTCTCTCACAGCTCTCTCCCCAGTGCCTACGACAGCGCCCAGACACACAGCAGACACTTCAGGAGGAGGTGCGGGGTCAGTGAGCGAGTCTGTAGGGTAAGGGCCAGGCCTGGCTCAGTTTCTAAGTTATGGACCGATAACCAGGCACTCAAGGCCGGAAAGGAAATTCTGCCGCCAAGACAAAGGCGCATGGAGTCCTAGTAGGATCTTTCCGTACTGAGGCAGTAAGTCTTTTTTCTCATTTATAGCAAAGGAAATAAAATACAGAAATTATGAGAACTAGTATTCAACACAATTATATTTAGAGCCCCTGGACTGAGCCCTATTTTTATATTTCTGATATACCACTTATTTTCACCACCATAGAAGATGTTTATCTATAGGGAGTATATCTGCATGATACACCAGTTTCCTAAGTAAGACAAAAACATTCAGTTGTAATTCTTAAGACAGAACACAATTTTCTCAATAAGAACAAAGATCAATTTTTAGAAAAGCAGTGTATGAAGTTCGACTCTACCTTCCAACTATCTTTCACTGTTTTCCTCTGTCATTAATCTTTCCCTAAACTAAAAAACAAATTCTAAATTAATTACTGCTGAAGGCTCAGATATTACTAAAAATAACCATTTATCAAGCTATTTTAAAAGGAAGAGGAGAAAAATGTAAAAAGAGCTGACAGTATTTGTAGATAAGGACAGTACAAGCACTCCTTGAATGGAAGTCTGTTTACTCACCAGGCAGACAACATCTATCTGTCGGCCATGAGAATAAATATGACATTAAAATGAGCACAGAAGTTCTTACTGTCATCAGACACATAAAATGAATCTAGCCACTAGATCTAGGTATAAAGCATGTTGCTTCAGCTAACCAAAATTTAAGTGGCCTTTAAAACAGCACATGTTATAATAAGGCTACACCATAATTATTTTGCTAAGGGACCCCTCCTCCAACAAAACTAAATAAAGAGAAAGGTGGGGAGGAGAAAAAACAATCTACTCTTCATTTCAAATGCTGAGATGTCCCAGTCCACCAAGCCTTTGAAGAGTACTTTGATATCCTCTCTCCCCAAGGAACTCATTACTTGTATTTCCATGAAGGCACTGCTGACAGACACCAGCTCCCTTGTTAAAGATTTCCCTTTTGGTTGGAACTCAGCAAACTAATCATACCATTTTCAAATTCAGTTAACAGGTATCTTTTGGCACACTGACGATAAAGCTATTATATTCGCTTCAAGTAAACGTTTCAATTGTTTTGTAACTCTAATTAATGATGACTTGTATTGTTTTATTACTTACCGAGTCCTAAAAGATCAACAGTGGGCTCTGCAGCTTTTTTAGGGCTGGTACTTTTTTTAGGCTCCAATTGCTGATCTTCTTTCTTCTGCAGCTTTAAAGTAAATAATCAGATTTATTATTTTTTTCAAATAAACTGAACAAGACTTTTAAGCCCCAATTAGGCATAGTTTTGATAAAGTTAGTGTCATGTAGCCTATGAAGAAGCATAGTGTGATAAAGGGTAGAGCATCTATTATCAGAAACTTAAACACAATCATTGAACTTGAAATGATAAACCGGACACATGAGGACCCCAAAATAGTGAACGTAGAAATTTAATCTTAACGTAATTGTTCCTAAGCACTTAAATCCTTCACGTGAACATTCCACACGTCGTCGTATTACACTTGCTCGCTCCTGCTGCCGCCGCAGGCCCTGGGGTCCTCGCGAGCAGAGCAGAGGTCGCCGGCACTCATGGAACCTGACCTGATGTGCAGGCAGACCTCGCTGTACTGCTCTTCCCTTTACTGTGCTTCACAGATCTCACGCTGCTTACAAACTGAAAGTCTGTGGCGACCTGCGTGGAGCATTCTTCCAACAGCATTCGCTCACTCTGTGTTTCTGTGCCACATTTTGGCAATTCTCACAATATTTCAAACTTTTCATATTCGCTACGGTGATCTGTGATCAGTGATCTTTGATGTTACTCTGTAATTGTTATGGGGGAGCCACGAACCACACCCATATAAGACTGCAAACTTAATCAATAAATGTTGTGTGTGTTCTGACTGCTCTACCCACCGGTGGTTCTCCATCTCCCTCCCTCTCCCTGGACCTCCCTAGTCCTTGAGACACAATACAGAAATTAGGCCAATTAGTAATCCTACAGGGGTCGTTAAGTGTTCAAGAAAAGGAACAGTCACATGTCTCTCACTTTAAATCAAAAGCTAGAAATGATTAAGCTTAGTGAGGAAGGCACGTTAAAAGCCCAGATTGACCAAAAGTAGGCCTTCTGCACCAAAAAGCCAAGATGTGAATGCAGAACAAAAGTTCTTGAAGGAAGTTAAAAGCGAATAGTCTTAGTGCTGATATGGAGAAAGTTTTCGTGTCTGGACAGAAGATCAAACCAGCCACAGCATTCTCTGAAGCCAAAACCCAATCCAGAGCAAGGCCCTGACTCTCTCTTCTATTCTATGAAGGCTGAGAGAGGTGAGGAGGCTGCACAAGGAAAGTATGAAGCCAGCAGAGGCTGGTCCATGAGGTCGAAGGAAAGGAGCCGTCTCCATAACAACAAAGTGCAAGGTGAAGCAGCAAGTGCTGATGGAGAAGCTGCAGCAAGTTATCCAGAAGATCTAGCTAAGGTAATTCATGAAGGTGGCTACTCTAAAACAACAGATTTTCATGCAGATGAAACAGCCTTCTATTGGAAGAAGATGCCATCCAGGACTTTCATAGCTAGAGAGGAGAAGTCACTGCCAGGCTGTAAAGCTTCAAAGGACAGGCTGACTCCCCTTTCAGGGGCTAATGCAGCTGGCGACTTTAAGTGGAAACCAATGCTCATTTACCATTCCAAAAATCCTAGGGCCCTTAAGAATTATCCTCAATCTATGCTGCCTGTGCTCTGTAAGTGGAACAAAAAGGCTGCATGACAGCACATCTGTTTACAACATGGTTTACTGAATGTTTTAAGCCATGTACTGCTCAGAGAACAAGGTTCCTTTCAAAATGTGACTGCTCGTTGACAATGCACCTGGTCACCCCAGAGCTCGGGTGGAGATGGACAACGAGATTCATGCCGTTTTCATGCCTGGTAATATAACATCTATTCTGCAGCCCACGGATCAAGGAGTCACTTTGACTTTCAAGTTTTATTCTTTAAGAAATACATTTTGTAAGGAGACAGCTACCATACATAGTAATTCCTCTGATGGATCTGAGCAAAGTCATTTGAAAACCTGGAAAGGATTCATCATTCCAGATGCCATTAAGAACATTCGTGATTCATGGGAAGAGGTCCAAACATCAACATTAACAGGAGTTTGGAAGAAGCTGATTCCAACCCTCATGGATGACTTGGAAGGGCGTTCAAGGCCTCATGGAGGAAGGAACTGCAGATGTGGTGAAAACAGCATGAGAACTAAAATTAGAAGTGGAGCCTGAAGATGTATGGTGTTGGCCAAAAGGTTCGTTCAGTTCTTTCTGTAAGATGTCTCTAGAAGCACTTAGTTGTCTTTAACTTCATTCGAAACAATTTTGTTAGATTGTATGTGACAGCTGTCATATCAGCGTGCATTTTAAAAAAAGACATCAAAGATGTCAAATTCTAAATTGTGCTTTGTTATTTCAAGAAAGGTAAAAATGCAACTGAAACACAGAAAAAGATTTGTGCAGTGTACGGAGAAGGTGCTGTGACTGATCGAACCTGTCAGAAGTGGTTTGTGAAGTTTCGTGCTGGAGATTTCTCGCTGGACGATGCTCCAAGGTCGGGTAGACCAGTTGAAGTTGACAGCGATCAAATCGAGACATTAACTGAGAACAAGGAACGTCACACCACGCGGGAGATAGCCGGCATACTCGAAGTATCCAGATCAAGCGCTGAAAATCATCCGAACCAGCTTGGTTATGTTCATCACTTTGATGCTTGGGTTCCATGTAAGTTAAGTGAAAAAAACCTTCGTGACTGTATTTCCGCATGCCATTCCCTACTGAAACGTAATGGAAACGTTCCGTTTTTAAAACAAACTGTGACGGGCGATGAAAAGTGGATACTGTACAATAATGTGGGGTGGAAGAGATAGTGGGGCAAGGGACATGAACCACCACCAACCACACCAAAGGCCGGTCTTCATCCAAAGAAGGTGACGTTGTGTATAGGGTGGGATTGGAAGGGGGTCCTCTATTATGAGCTCCTTCCGGAAAACCAAACGATTAATTCCAACAAGTACTGCTCCCAATTAGACCAACTGAAAGCAGCACTCGACGAAAAGCATCCAGATTTAGTCAACAGAAAATGCACAATCTTCTATCAGGATAACACAAGACCGCATGTTTCTTTGATGACCAGGCAAAAACTATTACAGCTTGGCTGGGAAGTTCTGATTCCACCGCCGTAGTCACCAGACATTGCACCTTTGGATTTCCAGTTATTTCGGTCTTTACAAAATTCTCTTAATGGAAAAAATTTCAATTCCCTGGAAGACTGTAAAAGGCACCTGAAACAGTCCTTTGCTCAAAAAGATAAAAAGTTTTGGGAAGATGGAATTATGAAGTTGCCTGAAAAATGGCAGAAGGTAGTGGAACAAAAGGGTGAATATATTGTTCAATAAAGTTCTTGGTGAAAATGAAAAATGTGCCCTGTATTTTTCCTTAAAAACCGAAGGCACTTTTTGGCCAACCCAATAACTAAATTGCTGTAGTCTCAGGATAAAACTCTCACAGGTGAGGAGTTGCTTCTTACGGAGAAGCAAAGAAAAGTGTTTCCTGGGATGGAATCTGCTCCTGGGGAGGATGCTGTGAAGATCGCTGGGTGACAGCAAAGGACTTAGAATATGACATAAACTTAGCTGATAGAGCAGCACAAGGGTTTGAGAGGAACAACTCCAATTCTGAAAAAATTCTACTGCGGGTAAAACGTTATCCAACAGCGTCGTATGCAACGGAGAAACCGTTCCTGAAAGGAAGCGTCCATCCACGCGGCAAACGCCATCACTGCCTCACTTTAAGAAACTGCCGCAGCCGCCCCACCTTCGGCAGCCAGCACCCTGAGCAGCCAGCAGCACGGAGGCCGGACCCTCCCCCTGCAAAAAGACGACGGCCTGCTGAAGGCCCAGATGACGGTTAGCTTTCTTTTGGCAATAAAGTATTTTTAAATTAAGGTATGGCTGAGTAATATTCCACTGAATACGTAGCCTACCTCTCCTAAGCCAAGAAAATAAAACATTCGTTCATTCGCTCATTTACTTCTCAAACCACTCCCGCAAGATCATTTCTTCAACTGCCTGAAGAATGCATAGCTCAGCTGTTACATGAGTTCATTTTATGTTAGCTGTAGAAATGCATACATTTCTAAGAACATATATCTCCCCTTACTTGTTTCTGGTCACTTACTGGTCTCCCCCTCAGAATCAGCTTTTTAACTAATTAGCCTACCAATCATTATAGATATCAATTCTTTAGTAACCTTCTCAAAGACACAATTATCAGCCTGTAACTATATAATTCTCAGAAGTTTAACATAATTCATTTTGCATTCTCTTTTTCAGCCTCCAATAGAGGTAAGACTTACCTTGCTTTTTAGCAAAATAATTTCAAAGAAAGCAGTTTGTAGTAACAAAGTAAGCAATCTTTTCAACTGAATACTTAAACTGCTAGACCTTCCTTCCTTCCTTTTTTTTTTTTTTTTTTTAAACTAGACAACCTATGTTACTGTAAACACTTAAATCTGCAAGAGAAATGGGGGATTAAATGGCCACGAGCGAGTGCACAAACTTCAAACCCTCCCGAGGCAGGTCTTCCCTGGTCACACTCCTTGCAGTACTCTGTATATTATATCTGCAAGTTCCATATGTTTAGGTGGCACTTAAAAATCTAATCCCTGATATAACTTAAAATCAGAAAGGCCTAAAGTTGAAAATAAACTTAGATAATATGGCCAAACTCATTCATTCTGCATTATTAACTGAGGTCAGATATTATATGCCAAGTAGGGATAGAGGAACTAAAATTTATTTTCTGTCCCTCAGTTCAGATTGATTTCTTTGGTATAATATTTTACTGAACCTTCTTCCATGCAAAGAAGCGCAGAACAAACCTGTGACAGATTCCCTCCTACTCACTTTCTACAGTCTAAGAATCCAGAGCCTCTTCACGCTAAAATGATTTCTTTTTAAAAATTCAAACTCTGGTTATGAGTTATCTCCCCACTCAATTAGAGAACCACCTTTGAAAATATTACTGAGTACGAACTTACCCGCCCCCGCAACACTTGGAAAGGGGAGAAAACGCCAAATCAAGCAACGCGGAGGCCCTCCCATAAGCTTGGCTCCCACCCTCAGCACCGCTGCAAACAATCTGGAAAGTATCTTTCCTTCCAGACGTCACACGCCTACACGCATCCCAAGAGTTTCTCTTCTTCCTTGGATTTCGACTGCATCATAGTTTTAAACGGGTGTATGTCAACCATTTCCACAGGAAACTGTATGTATAACAGAGAGCACGTGTGTGTAGGTGCGCAGGGTAAAGAGAAACATGGAGGCGAGAATAAGGAAACGTCCGACACAGAGTTCATCAAACCACAGATGTGGCCCACCAATGGGTTCTTGAAGCCCCTTTTATGTATAACAACTATATATTTTATTTTTTTGGCACTAAAAGAATGAAATAGAACATAAAACAGAGTGCACTGCACAAAGTACAGGTAAGCACTCATGAACTGTTTTGCACATTTGTGCACATATGTGAGCGCATGAAGGCTGGACCATAACGTAAAACAGATTTCTTACCAGAGTCATGGGCTGAGAAACACTGTTCTAGAGATGGTCTGCTCCTCTGCTGCTACAGTGGGTCAGCTTACTTGAGTGAGCAGTGTCTATGCCCTAAACCTTACCGACCACTCCAAATACAGCTGCTCTACATGGATTTCAATAATTCAGACACGAGTGACCCTTATAGCTGGCATCTCATAGGCTGTCCCACAAATCAAAATGGCAAAATAGTTGATCACTTTAAAAACTGTTTTGTATCCCTTCAACCTCAAATCCTGCTGAGGCAGAATCGTGAACACGTCGGTGTGTGGCGATCATTTTAGAGATCGTTCTCCTGTAACTGCACAGTAATCCAAGTACTGCCTTATATGCAGTAGTGAGAACTACAAAGACTGAATTCAGAGGCTACTCTTCTTTGCCCATCAATGTAAACATAAGAAAGTAGCCTCATTGTTTTCATTTTAATACATATTAAAAACCTGAAGGACATGTACCACAGCACCAAACTACATAGGCAAGACATCTTCCTGAAATTCTAGTCAGAATAATACTTATAATAATACCTTTTAGAGTTAAACATCCATAAAAAGATTTCAATTTTCTATTCAATTTCTTTGAGTGACTTTCCAATAACTAAAATTTAGTCTCAGCCATATTTATAATTATTTTCATAGATCTTTGTGTAAAATGACAGGAATAGCCTTCCTAGCCTTAGGTGAGTAATAATATGTAAAAAATATAGAGCCAGGAAATACAAAAAATCTGTGTTTATATATTACCATTATGGAGGTTCAAAAAAACTCTAAAATAAAATCCTCTAAATCCGCCTGTGACAGTCTTTAAACAGCCTGGATTTATCAAGAAAAGAGAAGCGCCCTGAGTTCATCCTGGAAATCCTTGTCTAATGGCCACTCTGAAGTCTACTTAGTTTCTACAGCTAAACATAGTTGGCACTCCCTATCTTTATGTATGTAAGAAACATATACATATGGAACCAGGTTAATGTCAGAGAAGAACTACAAGTAAATTCCCACAATGTATTCCAGTTAAACACGTTGCGTGTTTAATAAACAAACAGGTGTGTAACAGGTTATGCCTTCCTGAGCAAGCTCTTCTGAAATGAACACACCTGATTTCTACCACACTTGCTTGTAACACAAGCAGTCCTATTTATCACATATTTTCAGGATATAAAAACAGTAAACCTCAAACAAAAATATTAATACACAAACTATTAATTTGACCTTTTGCTCTATGGTGTACCAATTCCATTGTACTTTGCAAAGAATAAAGATAAAATTGATATATTTAAAATATAGCTATCATATAAAGCCAAATTTTAGAAGACTTAAGAATGAAAATGCTATTGTCTTGTTAGATTTTGGGGCAGACATAGAACACGGTGTCAGAACAGTAAGTCAAGACCTTGAGAGGCACATTTTCCCTCATGTAACTGTCACCCTTTTGATATTCAAGCAGTATGTACAGAATCATTCCACTTCAAATTCTCCTGCTACTGAAAACATCACATATGGAATTTGCCTGTCAATGGGTAAAATTAGGCAATCTATAATTTATTAAACAAACTTTCCTAACAAGCAAGAACCCAGGTCTGCGTAGATAAAGCAATTTTATAAAATATAATTTCCTTAGATTCATACCGAGCAAATGTCTCATTCAAATTATTAAAACCTGTATTAGCAGAAACTTCACTAGCCAATCCTTTCGTAACTCATAAAACTACATCACAGAATGTAACTGAATCAAAAACCACTTAGTTTCCAACTCCTACATTTACCAGCATTTCCTAACCCTTTAAATAACAGAAATAACAGCTAAGCCTCTAGAATGTGATTCACTATTCTTCAGTTGACCAATTAACGTAAATAATAGTGTTAGTATATAAGAATAGGGAAGCTATACAACTTTCTAAGGTCTAGACGTAATTATTAGAATTTTTCTTTAAAACCTGACTACATCACAAATTATGCCTTAACTAGTTTGTCTATAATCAGTTTCCTTTAACATTCATAGACTCATAGAACTAGATGAGACAAAACGTACTGTTTACTTCTCTCATTTTCAAGTGAAGGCTATTACAGTGATGCAAAGGCAGGGAGGTCTGCAAGGCGGACAGGAAGGAGTCTGAAAGGCAGCAGCTGGTCAAGGCGCCCTGGGAAGGAAACCGAGAGCGGAAAAGACGGCGGACCCACCTGCCTAACCTGGAGGTCTAGCGTCAGGAAGTAATAAAAGGTAAAGCTGCAGAAGTAAGCTGAGCCACGTTACACAAGGACCCAAAGAGCCCACCAGAGCTAGGAACTGGATGAATTTTCAAGGCAGGTGGCATAAACAAAGCTACTCCTCGCAGGGCAGTGTGCAGGAACGGCCCTGAGAAAGGAGATGACCACTGCCACCGCGGGGCAGGGTGTGCGGCCACGACCCGAGCAGAGCAACACCGAGGAAAATGAACACGAACCCGCCGCCGCATCACAGCCTGAAACCTGAAACATTCTCTAATAGCTACTCAACAACACACAGTTCCCAGGATACCACCTCGTCCGGGTGCCTTCTGAAATCCTAATGGTGGGATTTCACCTTTACTACAACTTTTAGTAAAACTTTAAGAATGGCGGGTTGTACATCATCATCTATTCTACTCTAAAGTAGAAACAGAAGTCAGACTGTGTCATCATGTTGTTCACCCATTGAAGCCGTTCAATGGCATAATATCAATAATTAATACAAATCACTGTCTTACGTTCCTACTATATTTTTTAAAATTCCTTTATTGTAGATTTAAGAGGTTTGGGGAGAGAGCTGAGCTAAATACAGGTGTTCAAGTTGGTATCTTTTTTTCTGGCAGCACCACACAGCACGCGGGATCTCAGCTCCCCGACCAGGGATCGAACCCGCGGCCCCTGCAGTGGAAGCGCAGAGTCGTAACCACGGGATGGCCAGGGAAGTCCCACATTCCTACTATATTTTGATAGTTATAATTACCATATGTTTGTATGCGTGTGCTTTCACAACCAAATTATATACAACCTGAGAATTAACCTTGCACGTAACTCTTGTTTGTTCCCCAAATCTCCCCGTTTTACTTATTTAGAATCTTGTTAAAGTTTCCCTTTTTCTTCTTAACCATTCTTTATAATATACATATGGATCTTTTCCCCACTAAACCTCTCATTACACTGGTTTTGAATTTAATATTCTTTCTTAAGTCGTATTTTGAGAGTTCGATTTCGAACTGTAATCTACATTTGATTTCCCCAGCCACAAGGGCATCTTTCAGTAAATGGCTCTCATGGCCCAGGGACACTACAACCCCAAACAGTACGTCCCTGGGCTGGAGAAGCAGCAAAGATTTATATAAATTTGAGAACACAAAGGCGCCTCAGACGACATTTACTCAACTCATTACATGGCGCGTGAGGCACCACTGGGACGTGTCACGTACAGGGCCACTCTGGGTAAGAAAATCCCCCGGCGCTATGGAATCACTGGACGTGATGTCACAGCACATTGTACATTCAGGCAATCTGAAGACGAGAAAGTTTCCTCCTCAGGCAGCCTGTAACAGCTACCCGCTTACCCCGAGTCTCCGGACACCGCCTTGCAGCAGAGAAAGGAGGCGTGAACAGACGGGGCACCAACTCCCAGCAGCCACGGCAGACCACGCGCTCACACCAGGCCCTCCGCCATCTACAAGTCCCAGCAGCCACGACAGACCACGCGCTCACACCAGGCCCTCCGCCATCTACAACTCCCAGCAGCCACGGCAGACCACGTGCTCACACCAGGCCCTCCGCCATCTACAAGTCCCTGACGTTTTCTTCTGTGCTATCACATTCAGGGCAGTTGAGGTGCCGCTGCCTTTACTTCAGGATCTTACTGTTACCCAATTTGTCGGTACTTTGTATCTAAGACTTTCTGAGGGACTAAATTCTATCGTGCAACGGCTTAACTAACCTTTGTTGCCTGGTCATCTGAAAATGCGAACAATATGACAATGATACGCTGAGTGCATAAAAACGCTGACGAGAGCGAAGTCCAGGGTTGAGCCCCGCGGAATGCAGCGAGCTCCCTCGACACTGACTTCACTTCTGCTCCCTGCACTTCTCCCGGCACAGCCGTCCATCCGGCGTTCAGTCCACCCACAGCCTGCTCACCTGGCCCAGCTGCCCACCTCTGGACCAGAAGGAGATCCGAGAACCCCGACCACTAAGCTTAGTCTGACAGGAACTGTTCTTAGGGAACCCATGCAGGCGACTAGTGAATGCTGCTAACACTTTGAAGAAAGGACTAAGTCATTAAAAAGAAAATTCCATTTGAGTTCTGCATAGAATTCACGCCAAGCTCAATGATACAAGCATTCATGATCCACTTACATTTTCCTTCTGAAGATCTGGACATTTGCCTCTCTCTAAACTCCCAGGTCCTGTCTTAGGGCTTAGTTCGGACAGCTTCTCAAAGAGGGGCCTACCTGCTTCGCACACCGGGCCTGCAAAGTTTCTCACTGCTCAGCACAAACACCGAGTGCCTACATGGGCAAGCTCCCTTAAAAGAATACTGTGCAGAATTTCTGTGAGGGTTAAAGTAATATACAGAGTCCTTCTCACAGCGGCTGGCACATAACCAGTGCTTCCAAGCCGGCCGCTGCTGGTGGTTGTGAGGGTGCCTTTCATAAATACGCGCCACAAGCGTAAGCACTAGGGACACAAGGGTGAGTAAGACGTGGCTGCTAAGCTTAAGCGGCGTATATTGTGGTCAAGCAAATGGACACAAACACAATTCCAGTTCCGTGTGGAGCGGCGCAGTAATGGAGTAAAGGCTGAGAGGAGCTGCAGGCCGAGGCCCCGCACGCGTCCGAGAGGTGGCCTCTGCGACGCGTGGCCCTAGGGTGGGAGGGCGGCCCGACGCCCCAGTCTGCTCAGGACAGCCCCACTCAGTGCTTGTGATTCCGACCTCCGGTTTCACTCTTAGAAGGACCCAGTTGCGAATACCCACCCCAATTTCTTACCCTTGTCTACACAGTAGTCTGGAGGTTTGCAGAGAAGGAAAAAGAAGGTAGTTTGTTTTATAATTCACCACTTACATGTTAGCAAAAGTATGAAAGAAAGACAACAATTAAATGGGGCACCGGCTTCCCTGGTGGCACAGTGGTTGAGAATCTGCCTGCCAATGCAGGGGACACGGGTTCGAGCCCTGGTCTGGGAAGATCCCACATGCCGCGGAGCAACTAGGCCCATGAGCCACAACTACTGAGCCTGCGCGTCTGGAGCCTGTGCTCCGCAACAAGAGAGGCCGCGATAGTGAGAGGCCTGCGCACCGCGATGAGGAGTGGCCCCCGCTTGCCACAACTAGAGAAAGCCCTCGCACAGAAACGAAGACCCAACACAGCCATAAATAAATAAATAAAATAAACCCAAAGTTTAAAAAAAAAAAAAACCTGTCATCTTTAAAAAAAAAAAAATGGCGCACCGCTGAGAGAGGGCCGCCGCCCGCCCATCACACACGCACATTCCCGGGACCTGGTGCTACAGCATTCGGCCGGCCTGCTTCTGGGTCAGGCTTTCCCTCACTGCGACCTGCTCAACGTCAGCCCTCGACACCAGGGTTTGGAAAGAAAGGAAGGAAGGGAGGGAAGGTGGGAGGGAGGAAAGGAAAAACAGCCCAGTTTTAAACCCAGTCTGTATGGGAACCTTCAGCAGGTCACTGAACACCTCTGATTAGGGTGACTTCACAGGCATAGGCTGCACAGCCCCCAGAGCCCACAGAGGTTTAATACTCTGCAATTACATCTGGAAATTCTTCATTTTCTCTTTGAACTTGATCTTGTAAATGCAAAGGGCCGAGGGAAGGTAAGCTGACGCCCCGGAGAGGCTGCGTGTGTCCCCGCGGTTGGTGCCTCGCTGCCCGCGTCGGCCGGTGGACCAGGGCCCACGACGCGCCGTGAGCAGAGACGCCCGTGCGGGACGAGGGCACGAGGTACACCGGGAGGTGGGGCTGACGCCCTGCGGGCCGCGCCTTCTCTTCCCAGCGCACAAGGCGGCAGGGGCGGGATCCTAAGGCCCCGGAAGGACCCGGACCGCCTTCCTCGCCTCTACTCAGCAGACCACTTCCAGTGAAGACATGACAGAGGAGGGGAGAGAGAGAGCCACCCACGGCTCCGCTTCCCCTCGGTCTCCCTCACCCACCAGTTAACCAAAGCGGGAGAGAGTGGAGCAGCGACACAGACGCGCGGCAGCCGCTGCGGAGCACAGCTCCTGGCAGGCTGGGACCCTCTAGTGCCTGCACCTGGACACGCGGCTCCTCCAGCAACAGACGGGAAGAAGTTACCCGGGACTAAACACACCTGTGTGCGTGTGCAGCTGGGGCACTTACGGCCAGTAAGATACAAAGAGGCCACAAGCCAACCGCCACTTCGGAGGAGCTGGGAGCAAAAGCAGGTCCTGCGCGTGAGCCCTGCACACAGCGCCACCAGGGGCGGGCGGACCGCCTGAGCCCCCGCCCCTACCCTCGCCCCATTTAAGGGACCCGCTCGCCACCCCTCGGGGCGCGAGCCAGGGCACCTGCTTCCTGGTTCTGCTCCCTGGGGTCCCAGTAAAGCCTTGCCTGAATCACTCGTCTGGCTTCTTATCAATTTCTATTGATTAAAGAGTCCAAGGACCCGCAATCCCTGGCCTAGGGAACCAGTGCCCACCATTCCCACCTAAGAGCAAAATTCATGGGCATGTACACGCTAAGAAACACAAATTGTATAATCCAGATGATTCCACATCTGTGTGCTCTTGTGTTTGCAATGAAGACTTTCACTGTACAGTATAAAAATGAGTGATAAAATTCATGTTATGTAAATTTTTAATTTTTCTACCATTAAAAGCAAATCAGCTTTGAGAGACAAGTGGAGAGACCGCAGAAGAACAAAAAGAGCTTTATAGGGACTCCCTGGCGGTCCAGTGGTTAAGACCTCACCTTCCAATGCAGGGAGTGCGGGTTCGATCCCTGGTCGGGGAGCTAAGATCCTACATGCCTTGAGGCCAAAAAACCAAAACATAAAACAGAAGCAATATTGCAACAAATTCAATAAAGACTTAAAAAATGGTCCACATCAAAAAAAAAGAGCTTTATATTTTAGTACCTTTAATGGTACTTTTTTCTTGTTTTTGAACAAGGGGCCTCTAATTGTCATTTTGCAGTGGCCCTGCAAATTATGTAGCTGGCCTTGTCCCTGGGCCTCAATTTTTGGTTAGTGAAAAAGGAATAATTGTCATATTGACCTTATGACTACTAATATAATAACTAAGATAAATATACCCAGGCTAGTTTTTGGTCTAGCATGTGAGCAGCTGGAAAGTCATCACTCCATACTAACAACAAGTAAAAAGGTGAAAAAACTGAAAAGTCAACAACTCTTCTTAGATCCATCAGAGAAGTAAGGTCACGGGCAAACCACAGCCGCTCCCCAGCCTCCCCCCAAACTGGAGAAGACAGGAGAATACAGAGAATTATAACTCACTGGGGCCCAGGACAGGCTACCCGAAAATATGCCTCAATGACATACTGATTATTTTAAATCAAAGCTGCTTGAGGAAAAAAAAGATATTAATTGGGAAAAAAAGATATTTTCTTAAAAGACATTAAGAGAAAGCCCGAAATGCTCTGACCCTCCTCTGCCCGCCTGAAGCGGGAAATAAATCTCCCACGTGGAGGCATCCTCCCTACACCTGGAGGAAAGAAAGGACTCTTACCACCATTTAGGCAACTCAAGGCTAAGAAAGCTGCATAAACAAACTCTGTTACTTGGGGAAGGGAAATAGCCAACTTCAGCACACCGCACCCGCCCCGCCCCCACCCCCACCGCCGGCCATCGTGTCCCACCTATGGTGGGGAAGAGCAGAGGCACTTGTGGAGTTCACAGCCCAGGGACACAGTCTCAGCAGAAGACCAGACCTCATCACAGGACTCCCGAACACTGCCCCGCCCTCACACCCCGCTGCCACGTTACTACAGGCTTATTTACTGGAGTTCTTTGCCAGTACATTATGTTCAGCCTCAACAGAAAATTACAAGGTGTACAAAATGGCAAAAAACACAGTATGAAGAGACAGAATGAGCATCAAACCAGATTCAGATACAGCAGGGATGTGGGAATTATCAGACTGAATTGAAAAGAACTATGTTTAACATGCTAAGGGCGCTAATGGAAAAAGTAGACGGCATGCAAGAACAGACGGGTAACGTAAGTAGACAAATGGAAATTTCAAGAAAGAATAAAGAAATGGTACCGATCAAAAACATGTAACAGAAATGAAGAATGCCTGTGATGGGCTCGTCAGCAGACTGAACACGGCTGAAGAACGGAAGAACACTAGAGGATGAATAAGTGAGGGTAATAAGTATTACAACAGTGCTTTGTAAACTGTAAAAATGAAAAAATATGAACATTTGCGATTTTAATGTTACTATTGAAAGCTGACTCTTCCTACTCTCTTCCTTCACTAATATCTCGGAAGCTGGTGGCTTTATGTATCACTAGGAGAGAACCCAGTAGTACCAAACACACTTGAGTGGTACCACATGAACGTCAGCCTGCTTTATCAGATACCTGATACTGTTTCAAGATTTCCTTCATAGCCAGCTTGGGAACTCTCTAGAAATTGCAGCAATTTATGACTAAATCACAAGAAACCTAGAGGTTTTCATCCTTTCACCATGTGCATTAAGATGATGCATCAAGTCTACAGTGGAAACAGAAACTGAGCGTCAGAAACCAGTCACTCAATTCTCAAACACAGAGGGTGTTTGTCTACTTAAAGTTCTTGGTTCTGATAAAGTATCTGTTAATAAAGTGAAAACATTGTTAGCAAAGAACAGAACTGATATTTTATAGCTACTTTATTTCAGAATGTTATTTCATATATTATTAGGAGATAACATTATTTGATATTTAGCATGTCTAAATCACGTTACAAGTATTCTAGTAATTTGGTAAGAAATCCATCCAAAGGTATAATTTCATGTTAGCACAACCAACACAACCACAATGAACAACTGCCATTTATGCAGTTCACATGCAGTAAACCCATGTTCTAATTTTTTTACTTTTATTAGTTAATGGCAGAATCTAAGAATCACCTTGATGTGTAAGGGTTTGGAGACTGTGCTCGTTCAGACAAAGCACAGTGAGCTGAAATGCTGTCTTGCCACTACAGTTACTAATACCACTCTCGCCTCTCTACTACAAACACCACTACAATTATCTTTCCCCTTCTGCTCCAACCCCCCGCCCATTATCGTCCAACCCAAGCTGGCCTATTTTCCTTTTCTCCTGAAGAATGGATATCCTCTCTCTTCGGCACTTGGCTGCGGCTGCTTCAGAATAATACGACGCTGTCTTTCAACACTTCGCTTACAGCTTTACGTCTTCTTCTTAAAGCAGGGAAAAGGTAGATAACCACAAGCTCCTGTCTCATGGTCTGCCAGAGAAATGTGGGCCCTCAGCTTAGTGAGGCTACATAGGGAAGGATGTGAGGAAAAACTTTCATGGCTACCAAACACATTGTACAAGTTATCAGGTGTTTTACCAACAACCAATGAACAGACTGCTGTGTATGAAAAACCACTGCTCCAGTTCCAAAGTCAGAGACAAAAGCAAAAGCTGCAGAGTATTCCCTGCAGGTCCAGGTAATGGACAGAGAAGGCTGCCTGCATCGCTGGACGTGCACGCTCACTGCGAGTTCCAGGTGCACCGCTCCTGATCAAAGACAGCTGCTCCCAACACCTTACCACTGGCAGAGCTTCTGGTCGGGAGCCGTGGGGCTTCACCCCGGCACCGCTTACAGGCGGTCTCATCACACTCAGCTCGCAGCTCCTTATGTCCTGACCAGCTCTAACACAAATAAATATCTCATCTCTACAGAGCTCCTGTGTGGGTGCGGGTACCCGCTGGGCCTTCCCAAGGGCTAGTGCGTACATTTCCATACGGCCTACCAGACACTGCACCAGAATCTCCGGAGCAGGAAAACACCTTTTTAAATGACAACGCCCATATATTAGATATTCTAAGATATATCATTAAAAGACATAAATTAGCTTACCTATCAGCACCATATTAACTAATCCTCTTAGAATTGCAAAGATTTATTGATAATTCATTTGCTAGGAACTTTTTGTGATAATAGTTACAGATATTACTTTTTAAAAATACCTTCTACAGTTTGGCTAAATACTTTCCAGTATTATAAAGGTGGTTTTATCTTTTTTCCCTATTTTTAAAAAAAATTTCCCTATGGTGGGTTATTTTAAAAGTATCAGTTGGAGAGAAAAGTACCCTGAACACCAAGCTGTTTGTATACCCCCTGCAGGCTCAGTGGTTGTGTTACGTGTTTAACCACAGGTGTCGCCTCGGTTCATTCAACACTCACCCTGTCTAGTAAAGTGACCTGACAGGGAGCCGTCTGCATTACAGGCAAAGTCGACAGCCAGGAACTAAACTCCTCTCTTGTCTGAAGTTGCAGTGGCCCTTCCCTCGGCTCCCTCCACTCCCCTAACCTGTGTCAGCGTCACGTGCGACCTTCCCACCAGCACATCATCAAGAGGATCATCTCTGCCCCCATCCTTTTCCACAAAGAACGCTGGCTCCACTGAGAGTCATTTTTCCGATAATTGAGCCATCACACACGTGCTCGGCAGTGTCCGAGGCACTGACGTTCTACAGTTTGCATTTTGGGGATGGGGGGAGGAGGCGCAGAGGGGAGAAGCAGACAATAAAACCAACGACCGCAAATAAAACCGCAGACGGTGTTAAGTGCCGTAGGGTAAGTTAAGAAAGGGCATCATAATCAAGAATGCCTCAGGACTACTCTGAATTAGGCGTTCAGGGTAGCCCTCTGTCTAAGGTGTTGTTTAAAGTAAAATCTGAATGACAGGAAGGCAGTGCCCATGAAAGGATCAGGAAAAGCAACTAAATACACTTGACTAGACTGTAAGCTCTAAAGGGCAGGGATTTTTGTCTGATTTGTTCGCCGTTGCCCCCAAGACCCTACCCCCGTGTCCACCACAGGGCAGGCACTCCTTATGCATCTGCTGAATGATCTGGGTGCATCTTTGGAATTGGGCAGGTGAGTGGCCCATCCAAAAATATTTATCAACTATGACTTCTAATTACCATTTTAAACTTAAATTTTAATCATAAACACTGAGGTCTTTCTGACTGTAAAGGCCATATTCTCTTCAGGTACCATACTCCCATTACTTAGCAGAGATGGAATGCTGAACCAGGAACACTCGCACTAGAAACCGTGGGCCTAAGATAGAAACAGCTCGCTACTCCCCGATGGGTGTTAACAGCTGTTTAAGTTAATCTACGGCAGACGCTCACAGGAAGACAGTAACTCCCTATCAGTGGCCTCCTTTTTAGAAAGACCTGCTCGACCACTGTGGGACCCTGGGTAAATCTCACTCTCTGAATCTTACGTTTCTCCTAGTGTGATGACTGCATGATGACTATGTAGGGTTTCTGTGAGAATCAATTAGCACACACAAAATGCTGCACAACGCACAGCACTTAGTAGACGCTCAGTTAATCCCTTGACCATCCTCCCTTCTTTCTTTCTCCGCTTCTGGTTGTAACAGTAACACACTGAGGGGCCGTAGTTAAGAGCAAATACTCTGAAGGCATGACGTTCAGACTCAAATCTCAGCCTGGCTACTCAATAGCTGTGTGACCATGAATAAGTTACCAAAGCTGCCTCTCTCAGGTTCTCAGCAGTAAAGGAGGATAAGAACGGTGTCAAGGTCATGGAGCTGCTCTGAGGACGGTGAAATAACACACACTGAGGGCTCAGACACTGCTGGCAGGTCAAGCCCTCAGGAAGCACGGACTCTTTTTAACACCTGCAATGACCCATCAAATCTAACTGCTGAGCCTTCCACCTTGGCTGCAACATTCTTAAGCACAGGCTTTAACTTAGTACGACTACCCTTCATCAGAGCGTTTATTGAGGAAATATTTCTCTTATTTCCCATTTAAGGACACTTTTCATTTACTGTGAGGGACTGCAACGAACACATACTTACTGACCAGAGTTTTCCTTTCTTTCATTAAATTGGAAATGAACGCTTTGCACATAAATTGGATTTCTTCCCTTTTTATTGCCTCACTTGCAATAAAGCTTTAAATGATTGCAAAATCATTTTAGAAATTCCATGAACAAAAAAAGAATGTTTCCAATTTACTCTAAGCCTGTCATAGAACCTGAAATATGGTTTTCTGCCACAATCTATACACTCTTTATCACCCCAGTTACTTTAATAATGAGGAAGTATTAAAAAGCTATTACAACTTCGGCTGGTTCCTTTTTCTTTTAGGCTCGAGGGCATTTTAGCCTACCTTATTTAACAAAATAAGGGTGCTATCACCTTGTTATTGCTCCTGTTCCACTGAAAGGAGGAAAGACGGTTAGGAAGCCGGGAAGGACGGAAGGGGGCTGAGGGGGGTAGGCCTGAGACAGACTCTCTCTACCTCAGCATCCTACCCCCCACCACCACCCGCCAAGACTATCCCCTGGACACCAAGGCCTAACAGGAATCCCTACTGTTTTGTGTGCAAATACATTTGCATGTAGTAAAAGGGATAACGTGAAAACCACAGCAATGGGCTTTCACTGTAAGCAAGATTTGCATGTACTCTCCCCATTTTTAATGTACTAGCATATTTAAGCATAGGATTTAGCGACGGGGGTAGTGAAAACAAGGGAGAAATGGGATGCAGAGAAGCTCCTGCTGCCGGGCTCTTGAGGAGCCGGGTCACAATGTAGCCGGTCACTGCTGGCCGTTCAGTTGAGGGAGACACATCTTTTCAACTAAGAACACAGTAAACTCAAACCCACAATCTGTTCTTGATTTGCTACCACTACTAGCAACTTTTTTCTATAAAATGACAGGTGCGGGGAGTAAACAACTTAAATCTGAGAAACTATGTTATATCTGGAGTACCCTCAGGACCTATACTGTAATAAAACATCCTCTTCCATTAAAAGGCACCAGGGCTCCCTAGTAAAACGGATACAGGCCCGGGGCAGGCAACGCAGAAGATGAGCTTAAGACAATTACCACACCAAGTATCAAGGACATTATCATGCGACTACAGTTGCATCACAGATACAGGAGCCAATATGAAGAGGCTCTCCATCAAAGGATAGTAACTGCAGTGGATGGTTGCAAACATACTATACCTGCTCCAATCCATGAATATGCAGTGAGACCCCCCACACCTCAACTGGACACAACGAGAGGATGCTAACGAATCAACTTACTATTTTGAAAACTGGTCGATTAGGTAAAGAATCAAGCTGCCTCTCCCATATGAACTACCACGTAACCCAAACTAGTAGAAATATTTCAACTACTAAAAAAGAAATAACAGAATTAGGAAATCGTCATTTTGCAGGGCCTGACGACTTGCTAGAAACAGGTACTGACAGAAAGAGAAAAACAAATACCGTATGCTAACACATATATATATGGAATTTAATAAAAAAAAATGGTTCTGATGAACCTAGGGGCAGGACAGGAATAAAGACGCAGGCGTAGAGAATGGACTTGAGGACACAGGGAGGGGGAAGGGTAAGCTGGGACGAAGTGAGAGAGTGGCATGGACATATAGACACTACCAAATGTAAAATAGACAGCTAGTGGGAAGCAGCCGCATAGCACAGGGAGATCAGCTCTGTGGTTTGTGACCACCTAGAGGGGTGGGATAGGGAGGGTGGGAGGGAGACGCAAGAGGGAGGAGATGTGGAGATATATGTATATGTATAGCTGAGTCACTTTGTTATAAAGCAGAAACTAACACAACATTGTAAAACAATTATACTCCAATAAAGACGTTAAAAAAAAAAAGAAACAGGTACTGAGGTGAATGGGCTAACAGACAGAATGAGAAACAGCCAGATGTTACGTGTCTCCTGACGGAGAAATAATAACACCACAGTCTTTGTAAAATGAAACAATAAATCACATGGGAATCCGAAGGACAAAGGGACAACAGGGATGTGGATCAACAGAACTCAGGCTGAGGGAGGGAGAAGACCCCCTCCCTCCAAAAGTGAGTTACGGGAAACAGAGGTGAGGGGGGGACTGCTAGGCTAAGAGGCTCAAATGACAAGCCAGCCCGATCTGCAGCTTGCCGCGAACTAACACACCGGGGGAGAACTCATGCCTCGTGTAAGGTAACCGGAAATATGAATCCTTTATAGGGCATTTGATGAGGAATAATGAATCACTGCATTTTTTTTTTTTTTAGTACACATGGATAATGGCCTTTTATTCTTTTTAAGAGACCCTGTCTTTTAGAGATACATAATGAAATATTTATGGATGAAATGACAATTTCTGGGACTTATTTCAAAATAGTAAGGGTAGAAATGAGGTACCACTTCACACTGGTCAGAATGGCCATCATTACAAAGTCTACAAACAATAAATGCTGGAGAGGGTGTGGAGAAAAGGGAACCCTCCTACACTGTTGGTGGGAATGTAGACTGGTGCAGCCACTATGCAGAACAGTATGGAGGTTCCTCAAAAAACTAAAAATAAAGTTACAATATGATCCAGCAATCCCACTCCTGGGCATATATTCAGACAAAACTATAATTCAAAACGATACATGCACCCCTATGTTCACAGCAGCACTATCACAACAGCCAAGACATGGAAGCAACCTAAATGTCCATCGACAGATGAATGGATAAAGGAGATGTGGTACATATATACAATGGAATATTACTCAGCCATTAAAAAAAATGAAATAACGTCATTACAGCAACAAGGATGGACCTAGGGATTATCATACTAAGTGAAGTAAGTCAGACAGAGAAAGACAAATATTATGTGATATCACTTACAGGTGGAATCTAAAATAGGACACAAATAGAACAGACTCACAGACTAGAGAACAGACCTGTTGTTGCCAAGGGGAGGGGGGTGGGGGAGGGATGGAGTGGGAGTTTGGGGTGAGCAGATGCAAACTATTACACACAGAATGGCTAAACAACAAGGTCCCACTGTACAGCACAGGGAACTACATTCAATACCCTGAGATAAACTATAATGGAAAAGAATATGAAAAAGAATGTATATATATATATATATATATATATATGTGCAACTGAGTCACTTTGCTGTACAGCGGAAACTAACACAACAATGTGAATCAACTCTACTTCAATTAAAAAAAAAAAATCCCCAAAATAATAAGGGTAGAAAGAGTAAAGGTATAGCTGACACAAGATTAGGTAGGTATGATTTGATAACTGTTGAAGCTGAGTAACAGGTGTGTATACATTTGACATTTTCCAAGTAAAGTTTCATAAAATGAAATTTTAAATATCTGGAATAAATTTACACTTACAGATAATGTATACTTTGAGAAACAAATCCCAAAGATTTATGATCTTGTAATAAAGGCAATTTTATGCCTAAATGCCTACATAATTTATGCCTGAATTATAACAATTTACCCTGGCAATTTTTTTTTTTATATTTTATAATGTAATTACAAACACTTTTGCTTCAAAGACAATTCTCAGCATCCTTGGGTCTTGCAAAACGGGTGTCAAGGGAACACTTTACTCCCTTATGGATCTTATTGGCTTCTACTTGGTTTTCAGGGAACTCAAAGTAGCCAGGCAGCGAAAAATAAATATTAAAGTCATTTTCTGACCTCTCTTTACAAATCAACAAAGAGATGGAGTCAAAGAGGTTTTAAACTTAGTGAACAGCTAATCAACTATACTCCAATATAAAATAAAAATTAAAAAAAAACACTTTGTGAACAACTTTGAGAAATTAGAAATACAACCGTTACAAAGGGAATAATAAAAAAGAACAAAGAAGAAACAAAGAACGCTCTCAGTAAGTCAAGCACCTAGACAGTTTGTCATTTAAAAGGTTACTAGCCACCGCAGTCGCTGACCTTCAACACCCCCTGAAAGGAGTCCAGGGTGGAGATGACGAATGAGGCCCTCTGTGCTCTGGGAAAAAAACGGCAGAACAGAACTTCACGTAGTTAGATATTTTCTGGAGACGATTTTATGAGCCCGATTCTTGCATCTCCTTGCATCTAGAAAAGCACTAAAATCATTAATGGTGACGTCTGCTTCTCACGACTAGCAGCGAGCCTCTGCCTAAATGTGTGCTTGACTACACGTACCCCCTTCACTAAAACCGTATAGAATACCGCCCTTCCCCCCACCTCTTGCGAGCAGTTCCTCAGAGCTACCCAAGAGGCTGTCTCCAGGGCTACAGTCCTCATTTTGCCCCAAATAATTCACAGCTCTCAGGTTGTGCATTTTTTTCAGTCGACAAGAACATCATTAAGGACTAACACTGCTGTTGTAGAGCTCGTCCTTAACATACAAACTCAGGCTGTTTCTCCAAGGCAAGATGCACTTACAGGCCCCCAAGCAAGCCACGGACCACCTGGCCAGAGAATCATAAACCAGACACCCTGACCCTCAGAACTGTGATTAAGCAATGTCGCAAGACGACGGTTAATCCCAGCCTCTTTGTTCCTCCCCTTTAAACCCCCCCCCAACTCGAAGACCAAGCGGGAGCGGCCCTCAGGCTGGTCTCCCACTCCCTTGCTTGGCACTTGCATGAACCCTTACTTTGCTGTCAGTGTGGCTTTCTGCACCTCAGTCCCCTGCTGGTAACTCCAGGGATCAGAAGATTAGCAGAAACCAAGCAGACTTTTCCCCAGATGTTTTCAAATCCGTGATGAAGAAAGGAGTGCTTCCCCTTCTATCAGTTCCACACATTTAAAGTTTATACGCCACAGAAACAAGAACCTACGGTGTAGTAAGAAAAACAGGGACCCTGGACTAGTCTCCTCCACTCAGCCGTCACTGAAGTTTGGCTTCGGCAGGATGGACAGTTGAGAAGCAGAGTAAACGCTACCTACCGCCTCTTCCCGCTGCATTTCACCTCCATTAGAGTCTGTGTGTTCACACACAACATGCGGGGCCACCGGATCTGCTGGGTCACACTAACTTGGGGTGGAAGGAGTCTCACACAGTGTTGGAACTACTGCTTCGGGGATCCTGTCACTAACGCCCAGCTACTGGCTGGGGGGAAAGATGGAATTGGGAGGATCTGTTATACTCAATGCAATGTCTGTAAATCACCAATATATCTGAAAGAGACATCTGCTAAAATTCCTGGAAAAATAAGTAAATGCATATTCATCATTAAAATCAAATGATTAGATTGTTAAAGTCTTTACCAATGCTATAAGTTTAAAGTCTACCTTTCAGGAGATAAAAATAGAGCTGGCATCATAATGTCTTTTTAGGCGTTTGGCTAACGTAAAGGTGGTGGTGGGAATTACCAAACAGCACACCAATATATTGTATTGGTAAAGAACCTTACATGCATGTGAAACGATTCTGTATACATTCTAATATGAAGGCATGAATTTTGGTTTTGTTTATTACTGTATCCCTGGTACTGTGTATACAGTGATTGCTTAATAAATATTTGTTGAGTGAATCTGAGACAACAACCCGTTAGAGTCTGACAAGGCTATTCATTAAAAAGCCGAGTAAAATGTATTACAAGTAAAAAGTCTGTCAATCGTTCTTCCTCAGGAAGCAGATGACGACAACCTCCCGCCAGCAGTCGACGTCAGGCCCTCACTGTCTCTTACTGCCTGGACTACACGTTACGACCTCTCCTCCCATCAACACACCTCCTGCAACCAGGGCACCATCCTAGTAAACCATCGTTCAAATCAATGTACCTCCCTACTCAAAACCGGTGCTCTAGCGTTCATCAGGAAACTTAAGGTTCTCTCGATATCATCTCTGCTGTCTCGTCCCCCGTCACTGTGCTCCACTCTAATGAACTGAACTAGGCGTTACTGCCAAACTACACTTCCCAATGCCAACCACCTGCTCACGCCACTCCCTCTGCCCACTGCCCTGTGCTCCTTCCTGACAGCCTTTCAAAGCCACGTCAAGTGTAAGCACCTCCAGGAAGACTTTCTTAATAACCCCACGTGTTCTCTTTCACTTCTCTGAGCCTCCACCCCCTGTACCTCCCCAGCTGCCCTGTAACAGCCTTGGCTAAAGTGATTTTTCCTGTCATCCCCTTTCAATCACTTGGTCTTTCTGAATTTTAAGATTCTTGAGGGTAAGCTCTGTCTTCATTTTTAAGTTCCTTCCAACACTTTAGCTGCCTTGTACACTGCAGGCATCCTAACAGTTGCTACATTCAATCCAAATATCTCCTCCCAGAAATCTTTCAACATACCTCTCCCCTGGATACAGAACGTCAGTAGCATTTAATCTACCGAAAGGCAACCAAACTGTCAGATCAACTCCCTCTTACGGTTACTTTTATCAGCCTTACACTTACACCACACAGAATACCACAGGAGCTGGCACAGCAGCACCCACTGGTCCTACAGCACACTGTACACAGTCAAGAGAGGAGGGCTGAGTCTGGGTGGGGGTTAAGAGGTCAGTCGGGGACTCAGGGAACTGCATTCAGGTGAACCGTGGCCACAGATGTAAGATACAGGCACACGGGAGCTGTGCAGCCCGTGAAGCTCAAAGGAAAAGCATCCAGTGACGAACGGCCTGGAGAGCCCTGGGCACGGAGGCTGCGCCGTGGTCTCGCTGAGGCTCTTCATTCACTGCTTCCAGTGTGTGCACCAGACTGTAGGGATGTTCTCACCAGCTGGTCAGGGATGAAACTTGTTCTCATGATCCACACGTAAAAACAATGCCTCAAGACTGCCTACCATGTCCACCAGAAAAGAGAGTGTCTGTCTGTTTCTCCAGATGCGCAGCTAAGAAGGTGAAACGCAGTAGTAATAACCCGGCCAGGCTGACTGCAGGAGGCCATGAGCCCAAACAAGAGAGGCCTGGGAGAGCCAGTGAGTGGCCCTCATCGGAAGGCAGCAAGGCAGGGAGAATCGTAACCCCGGGCCAGGGCTTCCTGTGCTCCGCACAGCTGGGTACTTTTTTTTTTTTTTTAAATAAATAAATGTATTCATTTATTTATTTATTTTTGGCTGCGCTTTGTCTTCGTTGCTGCACGCGGACTTTCTCTAGTTGCGGCAAGTGGGGGCTACTCTCCGTTGCGGTACACGGGCTTCTCATTGCGGCATCTTCTCTTGTTGCGGAGCACAGGCTCTAGGTGCGCGGGCTAAGTAGTTGTGGCACATAGGCTCAGTAGTTGTGGCTCGTGGGCTCTAGAGCGCAGGCTCAGTAGTTGTAGCGCACGGGCTCACGGGCTCTAGAGGGCAGGCTCAGTAGTTGTGGCACGTGGGCTCAGTAGTTGTGGTTCGCGGGCTCGAGCGCAGGCTCAGCAGTTGTGGCGCACAGGCTTAGCTGCTCTGCGGCATGTGGGATCTTCCTGGACCAGGTCCCGAACCCGTGTCCCCTGCATTGGCAGGCCGATTCTCAACCACTGCGCCCCCAGGGAAGTCTCAGGTGGGTACTTTTTAAAAACAGAGCGAGGATGCCTCCATGTGAATGAAGAAGCACCCCAGCCTCTCATCACTGTGCATTTTTTACTTTCTGGTCAGATATTATTGCTTTTAAGTCAAATGCCACCCGTCAAATTAAGGGACAAAGAACATAAAGAAAATATCTTCAAGTTAAATAAGAAACATGTTTTGAAACTTTTCTTGAAGTTTTTGTGTGTTTAGAAAAAAAATTTTTTAATTTTTTTAAAAAACAAGTAATTACTAGGGAAAGCATGTGTTAATATAGCCAGAGCACTGTAAGTTTAGGACAAGTATAAGTCCTTCCCCACCAGTTTTTTTTTGGGGGGGTGGGGCAGGAGGAGAAATAGGAAAATAAAAGGTAAAAAATGATACATCAGATTTTTCTGTTTAGAAGTTTTACATAATGAAGAAAACATAACATTAAGCTTTAGTCCTTCTGAGCAGCGTGTCACAGTGTGTAAATGGTTGGTGGCGAGACGCAGCTCAGAGCACGAGATGCGCTCATCTCATAAAACAGGTTACGCACAAATCTGTATAACGTAACCCTAGTTTATTTTCCGTTCATTATCGTTCTCACTGGTGAGGATGGCATAATAAACGGGAAGGTAACCTGCCCTCGTCCACATCTGTCACGTGGCAGGTGGTCACTGCGCGGGGGGACAGACGGACCCTCCCCCAGATCCTCTGGATGCCTGGACTCCTTCCCCACACCCACACGGCGAGCACACACAGCGCCATACAGGGCCGATCAGCTATGCCTCGTCGTCAAGGTTTAAACGTCATAGTTAAGGATAATTTCTGAAACACCATGGTTACAAAAGAAAAGGCTGTAACTCAGATAAACAGAATACTCCTCTGAAAGGTAGCCAAAATAGATGCCGCAATTCGTGAGTCTGAATATGTATTCAAAAGAAAAACATGACAACGTAAAATTTTTATACCATAGAATTCATTAAAATTGGATTATAAAGGAAAAGCTGTATATATTTACAAAGTACCTTTAAAGTTTTATTTACTAACTTTTCAATTGTGGTAACAGCCATTTCTAAGCACAGAGCTCAGTGGCATTAAACATCACACTGCTGGGCAACCACCAAAGCCATCCATCTCCAGAACTTTTTCCATCTTGCACAACTGACACTCTGTACCCATTAAACAACTACTGTCCTTCCCCCCCCATCCCACCCGCACCCTGGCAACCGCCATTCTACCTTCTATCTCGATGAATCTGACTATTCTAGGTACCTGCATGAGGTACCTAGAAGTAGAATCACACAGTATTGGTCCTTTTGTCTTTATTTCACTTAGTATAATGTCCTCAAGGATCAGCCATGTTGTAGCCTGTGTCAGAATTTCCTTCCTTTATAGGCTGAATAATAATATTCCATTGTACATACACACATTTTGTTTATCCATTTATCCACTAATGGACATTTAAGCTGTTTCTACATTTTGGCTATTATGAATAATGCTGCTATGAACACGGACATACAAATATCTGTTTGAGTCCTTGGTTTCAATTCTTTTGGGTATATACCCAGAAGTGGAACTGCTGGATCAAATGGTAGCTCCGTGTTTAGGTTTTTGAAGGATTACCAAACTGCTTTTCACAATGGCCCCACCAGTTTACATTCCCACCAACAGGGCACAGGGTTCCAATTTCTCCACACCCTCACCAACACTTGTTATTTTCTGGTTTTTTTGACAGCAGTCATCCTAATGGGTGTGAGGTATAAAGTATCCTTTTAAAATCCCATAAAAATTTTCATTTCTACCTATATATAAGAATGCCACAAAGTGAGCTAGAAATTTAGAAGATACAAAATCTTATTAATGTAGTCCATACACTAAAATTCATGGTAATACAAATATTGGATAAGAAAATGCTCATTTTATAATATTAAGTGAGGGATGAGGGAAGAAAAATATTTTTAAAAATAGTCATAGGTTAAAAGTGATGAGACTCTGGATAGTAAGATGACAGGCTTTCGTTGACAGTTTTTTCTTGTATTTTCCATGGTTTGTATAATAAGGGGAAAATGGCTATAAAAAGGAATATGGCTGATATCATTACCACAATGATAAAGATTTAGTGGTCAGGGAACGGGTGCAGAACCGCATCAGCTGAGAAACAACAAGACCTTCTGCTGGTTCAGAAGCCAGCACCTGCTTGGTTTCCCCGGAACTTGTATGTGCAGATTTGAGGAGGGACTGACCAAAACAAAAAAGTGAGGACAGGTAGCGGCTAGACTCTGAAGGGCTCAGGTACTTTATTCTATAAGCAATTAGGCTCAGTTATCTCTTAATCTTTCCCAGTGTTCGGGCCCCCACCAAGTTCGGATGAAGTTGGAATTCTTTCTTTTCTGCACCCAGTTTTTCCGGCAAGGCAATGCTCTGAAATAAATGCAGTCATCCAGACAAATAACTGCAAGTACCACAGAAGTAATCTTCCAGAAGGGGAATAACAACAAAGTTTATGGCTACAGGGCTAAATGCTGTCTATGGCCCAAGACCATGTATCTAATCCAATTTTTATCCTAACATGCTGTTCTGTTTTTACCTCCAAAATGCAGATGATTCCTTTTTTTAATTTTTTAAAAAATTTTATACAATTTTTCAAGGTTACTTTCCATTTACAATAATTATTACAAAATATTGGCTATATTCCTTAAGTTGTACAATACATCCTTGAGCCTACCTTACCCCCAACAGTTTCTGCATCCACTTCCCACCTCTGTACTGCCCCGCCCACTAGTTTGTTCTCTATATCCAAAGTGCAGATGATTCTAATCAGATGGGAATTGGATGAAACGATGTGTGATTTTAAAGGATAAACTTGACTCTGAGTAACTTCTAATTAAGAAAACGCCGATTTCAGTTTCAAATGTGCTTATATTTTACCTCCCACTTAATGGCATTATTATAAACTTTTTTCATATGTATAACTATATTATTTCCTTTCAGCATCTGAGTAAATCTGCTGAGAAAAAGATTTGTGTCTATATCCAAAAGGGCCTCGATCTCACCCGTGCTCTCCGGCGAGTCGTACAACAGGCAGGCTTTCATTCTTCCACCGAGATCAGTTTCGTGGACCTGGAATTTGAATCAGCGATTCTGAAGCGAGGAGCAATTTTGCCCTCGGGGGACGTGCAGCGACGTCTGAAGACATTTTGATCGCCAGGACTGGCAGGATGGCGCTAAACATCCTGAGAGACACAGAGGTGCCCCCGCCACGCTATTCCTAGTATGTAAAGTAATGCTTGGCACGTGGTGGGTACAAAAATGCCCGTTGAATTATCAGTTTTACATATGAGGAAACTGAGGTTCAGAGTGGTCAAATATTTAGTAGATAGCAGGGAATGGAATTAAAGTCTTCTTACCAAGTCCAGGCGCTGCCATCTTTATCTTCCAGTAGCTCGTTAGTATTTTTCAAAAGACTTTTTAAAAGTCCAGATCCTTTGACTCAGCAATTCCAGTTTTAAAAACTGATCCTAATCAGTTATCACACAGTTGTACACTGATTATTTGTACAGATTTTCATTATTCAAAAGAGATAAATTTTAAGAAGAATCTTCTCTTTATTCAGAGGAAGATAAATTATGATACACCCATTCAGTGGAATGCTATTAAAGATAGAAAAGCATACGCATATTTATCAACAAGAAAGGATATTCAAGATACACTGTTACATGACAGAGGAGCAGAGTAGGTTACAAAATAATATGTGTAGTAGGATTCCGTGTGGATACATATACTTCCACGGGAAACAATCTAGAAGGATGAACATCAAAACGTTAGTGACGGCTTCCCTGGTGGCGCAGTGGTTAAGAATCCGCCTGCCAATGCAGGGGACACGGGTTCGAGCCCTGGTCCGGGAGGATCCCACATGCCGTGGAACGACTGGGCCCGTGCACCACGACTGCTGAGCCCGTGCTCTGGAGCCCACGAGCCACAACTACTGAAGCCCGTGCGCCTAGAGCCTGTGTTCCGCAACGGGAGGGGCCATGCAGTGAGAAGCCCATGCACCGTGAGGAGGAGTGGCCCCTGCTCACCGCAACTGGGGAAAGCCCGCACACAGCAACAAACACCCAATGCAGCCAAAGATAAATAAATAAATTTATTTTTTTTAAAAAAAGGTCAGTGATCATTTTTCTAAGTCGCTAGATCTATGGTGATTTTTTTTCTTTTTGCTTATGCATGTTTTTTAACTTCTTAAAATAGACATGATTTGGGCGTTACGGGCTGTAGAAGGGAGATGCTACTAAAAAATCCACTAGGTCTCTATGTACTCAGTCTCCTGGTTAAAGAATGAAAAACTATAAATTTACTGGACAGGACATATGATTTCTTTTTACCTAGGAGCAGCACTGTGATCTTTTCTTTCTCAGAGAGAAAAGACTTATTTAAAAAAAGAAACCTAACAGCTAAAGAAAGCAAGCTGTCAACAGGAACTAGCAATCTATGCCCTAATAAAACGTGGACCACAGAGAAGCAGGACCAAAATGCTTGCTAAGCCTAAAGCACAGTAACGTTGAATATATTACTTTTAATCTACAATGAGTATTATCAAACTAATCTCCAGTGTCAGGCTTTTAGCTAGAAATGAAATGATTTGTGGAAAATACAAAGAATCTTCCAAACCCACTTATAAAAATGCTCTGTAAGACATCTGACCTGCTTACTCACCTAGACCAGGTGTTTCCATGATTTCTACAAAAGCATTAATTACTGGAAATATCTTATCGTCAAATGCATACTCGCATCACATGAAATGTTTATTTAGCCGAAATTACACTGAGAGCTTGGTGGCTGCGTAGGTGTCTCTGTCAGGCTGTTAAACAACATAACCTAACAATTCAGCATCTGGCAATGAGCCACTTACTTTCACTTTAATGGTTTACTGAGAACAATTTGTTTGATTTACAACTGGTTGCTTACTTTTACATGGCTATATTGAAATTTCATATTCAAGAGATTTGCAATTGTACCTTTTGCTTATGTTGGAAGGTAGACCATTTATATTTATCAAGTAAAAATGTACTTTTTAAAGTTTTACTAACATAAAGGTTTGTTCAAGAAAGCAACTCTGCTGGTTGTTTTTGTTTTTTTCCCCAACTAGTTAAAAACCATGACTATTTATCTATATCATCTTCTTAGAGATCTGACTACTTGTCATATATTGAGATCACTTTTTGATGACAGTGAGTATGACCCAAAGTAGGGGCCGTCTCTTTCCCACAGCACCACCGCTCCTCCGCTTTCCCTCCTGGAATTTTTTATTTTACGCTGATACACGTCGTGAACTGACTTTCTCTCATACACTTCAAGAAGCTAGTGGCCAAGTATCTACACAAAAAACACCTGAAAAATATTACATTAAAAAAAATTACAACACATAGTTGGGGAACCACATGCCATTCACAGAAATCTCTTTAAAGTAAAGAATTCCACGAAGGCACATACAAGAGACTGGTAAGAACACACACATGTGCCCACAAGCATAGAAAGTTATACCACAAAACGTTTAAGACAGTCATCCTTAGGTAGAGGGATTATGAGAAGTTACATATTTTTTTAATGTTTGGCCTGTTTGTATATTTTATTTTCTCCTACACAGAATATGTAATACTTAATAAATAAATAATAAAAGTCTGAATATTAGAAGAATTTTAACTCATAAAAAACATAAAAATATTCCAAGATAGGTGCATAATTATGTCCTAATCTCTCATTATAATTATCTCAGAGAGATTTTAAGAAAGTCTATGAAAATATAAAATCGTTACTTTGATAGAATAATCTGAATTATCCCGTTAATGCACCCATTACACATAAAACCAATGATGCAGTAACACCTGTACAGACAGACACCTAAACAGAAATACCTACTACCTTAAAGTAAGCCCATTTTTCTGAATACACACACACACATACATGTTCTATGTAAATACAGAAGTAGCTTGCCTTAGGAAGAACTGAATACTCTTTTCCTAAATTAGACTGTGTGTTTTAACAGGAAAACTAGCTGCTTAAAATATAATAGCAACTAAGGTGAGTGAAAAACCAGTTTGAAATAATAAAGAGAATTCGCTGAATAAAAACCAACTCTGTGGAGTTGTAAAAGCCATCTTTAAGGATACAGTCAGATGATTTCAGGAATCTGCCCCTATGTTCAGTAGGTGTGATAAGTAATTCTAAATTTAAAACTATTTATTACCATAAGGATCTCTAGAGATCATCTAGGCAAAGCTTGTCATTTAATATATGAGGAAAAAGCAGATCTGGGCAGTTAACTGACTTTGCCAAGACAGTGAACACAGACCAAGGCTTGAACCTGGCTCTCCTCCTGACCCTGCTTCTCCCACTGCAACCAATTCTCAGCTGTTGGGGAGGCCTGAGGGGGACGGTCCTCAGCAAACTTGGCCGCCTGTTTTTGCAAATAAAATTTCATTGGAACACACTCATTTACTGCTTTTGTGCTACACAGAAAGAGCTGAGTAGTTGTGAAAGACAACCGATGGCCTAAAATATTTACTCTCTGGTTCTTTACAGAAAAATGTTTGCTGACCCCTACATTAAAGGTTTCTTAGCATATAATTCTGAAGTTTCAGAACTTAAAACATAATAACCCATATTGTAACAAACCGTATTATAATAAATAGCAATAAAACCAGAACCATTACTGCGGTTATTACCTTAAATTACCTTAAAAGTGTTTAACTTCCCCATCCCCAAAATTGACTATTTGTCCATTTTCCATGTTTTGATATGCACATCTTTGAGAAAAGAAAAACTATAAAACTCAGAACCTCCCAAAGGAGAAATCAAGATCTGCTCATATAAACTGAAAGAGAACTCATGTACATTCCTTTAATAGAGTACTTCTCATCTACATAAACATATTTATAGATCACTGGCTACTTGGGAGATAGCCTAGTAGATAAATCTAAACTAAGTGAATTAGAAATGTCAAACGTATGACAGAATATTTTAGAAAAAGTCAAATTTATACACAATTTTCCAGCAGAATATCTAAAGCACAGCAGAGAGACATCTATTTAAGTGTCAAAAGCATCTGCCCTATTAATCACTTGATTCATTAAATTTTTAGGTTTTACCTTTCTCCTCTCAGAAAAGAAAGTAAGCCTGGTTCCAGCTAACCCCGCTAGCAACAGATGCTCACGCAACACAAAACGTAAACCTTAGGGAGACCTAGGTACAAAATATAATTTAAACAAAGTGGTAGACTGCTCAGGGAAAACAAGTGTATTTACAGAAGGAAGAAGTCCCTACTAGACGCTAACAAATCAGTAAAAATTATGAATTCACTAGTTAGGACAGCATGGGATGGCGTTGTATATAAACACACTGTTCTTCTTTAGAGAGTCTGGACTGCTCATTATAAAATGATGTAGAATGTACAAAAGGACTAAAAATTGCATCAAGAAAGGAAACTGAAGACATATATGTCAAATCAATACACACAACGTGGGACTTAAATCAGAAGAAGCCATGGGTTCAAACCCCTGAGTTGTCACCAGCTGTTAGCACTGAGCAAGTCACTTTTCAGTGACTCAGAGTCCTTCTAGGATTCAGTTAACTTTTTTATAAAATAAGAGAGGTAAGGTTCCTTCCAACTCCCCAATGAACATACTTGTAAGTAATCATTTATTAACTCACTGCTGCGTGTCAAGAACCATACTAATGGCTTTAATTGCAAGTGGACTCAGAACAAGTATTCTAGGAAAAAATAACACCTATCAAGCATCATTCTTTTAAACACGTAAAGAGACATGAGATGGAGTTTAGCCTTTCAAAAAGAAATAAAATCTATTTTTCCAAAGCAGACTCCATAAATTCTCCAACTAAACTAGGTGACATTAGGCAAATCATACATGCTCCCTGATTCTTGGCTCCTTCACCTCCAACAGTAACTGTAGTTTCGGTAAGGAACGAAGATAACACATGCAGCTTTCCCTCCGATGTCAGGAATAAGACAAGGATGCCCTCTATCACTGATTCACAAACCAGAAATAAAAAGAGCAATAAAATTAACCACAGAGACAAGATATTTGCAAACCCGTAACTGGAAAAGGACTAGTTTCCTCTGTATAGGTGTGTAAGTGTGTGTGTAGATTGTTACAAATCAATACGGGAAAGGTAAGCAATCCAATTTAACAATAGGCAAGAGATCTGAGTCAGAACTCCAAAAGGGGGATTCCAAGTGGGCAATAAACATATGAAAAGGCACTGGGCCTCATCAGTAATATAAGAAATGGACATGTAAAATACAATGAGATATCCTTATATACCCATCAGACTGCAAATAATACCTCTGACAATACCAAATGCTGTAAAGAATGTAGTGTGACCAGAATACATTTGGTATACACATTGGAAAATAGTTTGACATTATGTAGTAAAGCTCAAGATACAGATACTTTGTGACCCAACAAGTCCACTCCTAAGTACATCCTAAAGAGATACATGCTTAGGTGCATGTACAAAAGTGTTCAAAAAGCAGCACTATTTATAACAGCTAAAGCCTGGATATAATCCAAGTGTTTATCAACAATGGGATGCATAAAGTAAGGAACATATAAATAATGGAATACTATACAACAATTAACTGAGTAAACTATATCTATATACATACAACATGATTAACCCTTCCAAAAACAATGTTGACTGAAAAAAGCAAAACACAAAAGAATATCTGTGGCATCATTTCATTTGTATGTTCAAAAAATAGAGAAAAACAGTATTTTCTAAGTAATATTTCTATTCTTTAGAAACACACACAGAGAAGGTAAATCTATTTCTAAAATGCAAGGAAATGATTATCTCGGGGGAGAAGAGAAGTGATTTAATTGGGAGGAGCTGGGGAGGGCAGCTTCTGCGGAGCTGGCCATGCTCTGTTTCCTGACTAGGTGGTAAATACATGGCTGGTCACTTCACATGTAAGTGTACACACACAAGTGTGCATGCAAGTTGTACACCAGCCCAGCCCCTGGCAGATACCAGCCAATAAAGCCAACTCTTACTTACTTATGAGAATGATATTCTGACTACTATTGCTATGATTTTCACTGCTGTTACTGCTAATTTCTCCTCTAGATTATACATGCCCCCTGAAAATATCAGCTCAGAGAGAACACAAAGAAAAACGCCTCATGTGAATGAAGTAAAGCTTGTTTGTGCTATTGTTCTTTCAGTTTCCCCACTGTTACGCTTGTAAATGTACCTTCCTCCTTACATAACCTACAATATCCTGACCACGAAATTCTGACAGGAACTAAAGCTTTTCCCTCTGGGTGATTATTCCTTCAGCAAGGTTCCCACCATCGGCAACAGGAGTCCTGACCTCTGCAGGGTGAGCAAGGATAACAGATGAAGTGTGAACTGGGTTTAATTAAAACCTAAGTACCGGACTTCCGTGGTGGCGCAGTGGATAAAGAATCTGCCTGCCAATGCACGGGACATGAGTTCGACCCCTGGTCTGGGAAGATCCCACGTGCCGCGGAGCAACTGAGCCCGTGTGCTGCAACTAAGGAGCCCGCCTGCCACAACTAAGACCCAGTGCAACCAAATAAATGTATTTAAAAAAACAGAACAAAACAAAACACACAAAACCTAAGTACCAAAGGGAAATGGTGACGGAAAAGTGCTGGACTCCTCGCTGTTCACACGCCCTGAACTGCTCTTCTCAAGCTCCCAATCCAGAGACTGTTTCCAGGTAACCCTGGCGGCCCCTCTCCACAGCAGGCAACAGAAAGCAAGTGTTCACATGCAAGACCATGAAACACACACGGTCACTACATCAAATGCTCACTACATTTTGATGGTAAGTATATTTTTAAGAGAAAAAATAAATATATGATGTTTTAAAAATGGTTAAATTTTATATCTTGCCAAGTACAACAATAAGGTATTATATAAACTCTGATATTTCCAACTTTTGGAGACAAAAGATAAAACCTACTAGTGATTTTTAAATTCCTTTGTAGTCAAATAGGAAATTGTAAGAGATTTCACTTACAGCTTCTTACTGATGCACGCTGAAGAGAAAGTTTCCAGAGCAGAATGAAAGCTATTTAAGTAATCAGGTTATAATTACCAACTTAATCACTCCTTTTTAAAAGTTTTATAATATTTAACATCTAAATTTAATTTGGTGAAAGGTAAGAATCTAATTCAGTAAACAATCGTTAAAACAATTAGTGATATTCAAAAAAACTAACTTTAACTGAAAAGTACTTCAAAAAATATCTCAAAGAATTCCACTTAGCAAGTCTTCAGTATTTAACAAATTAATCAGAAATAAATTGCAGTTTATTAATTGTTCCGCATGACCTTGGGATCAAAACATTAACAGGAATTATGAGATGGAAAACATCAACAAATCAATGTACATGTATTTATCCTAAAGATCTGATACACACAAGAAACTGTCAGAAATACAAAGAAGCCTAAGACTTATTAGTCCCCAGCTGATTGATAGGTAATCTCAGGAAACAGAACATGAACATGGATGCATCTGTGTTAGACAAAGAAATTTATCTAACAATACAATTAAACAATAATATGAGGCAGGAAGTAATAAAATCAAATGTACGACAATGTCACCAGAATTTTGAGGAAGGGAGAGAGCGTATCTAGTTGGGGTGTTTAGAGGGGCTTGATGGACGAGGAATGAGTAAGCCTAGATGAGAGGTGGGGAGAGGAAAGGACATCCTTGGCCAGGCAGTTCAGTGACCAGGGGGATGGCAAGTGTGCTCAGGGGGCAACAGACAAGTCTGCCCGGTATGAAGAATGGCGGGCGACTGCTAGGAGGGAGGTGAAGGGGCAGATAGGGGATGTGTTTGGTTGCTACATAAAGGACTAAGGAGCCTTGGGATACTTAGCACGTCTTAAATGCAGAAGGCATGTTTATAACTCTCTGAAGGTAGAGACTGTTCTAATAAACATGATGGGAAAAGAACCAGTATATACTGACTTGTACACTTTAAATGGATGCACTTTGTAGTATGTAATTGATGCTTCCATAAAGTCGATTATTAAAATTTCAGCAATTAAAATCAAGGATGCTCCCTTTACTGACAATTCCCTTACTGTGCTTCCATTCTTGTACGAGGAAATGCATGCAAGCCAAGCCACCATGGTTATTTAACCAAGCGCGTGACAGAAATCTAATGTTCTCTCTACCTCTAGCAGGCCTGATTGCTTCTATCCTGCTTATCACTGCAAAATAATCTTCCAGTAGAACCCTTCTGAATTAAACGCTGCCCACAGCCTTTCCTTCAAAAAAGAATCAATCTGGACCTTAAAGTTCCCTACAATTTGAGCTCAATTCTTGTCTTACTTTTCACTACTTTCTATACACAGACATAGATCTTTCTTCAAACTCCACTAACTCACTTATTTTTCTAAAACATACTTTGTCTATTTCCAGTTTCCATGTCCTCAACGTTCTCTCCACAGGATACACTCCTGCCTCACACTTTAATCCTTCCTACCTACACTTCAAAACCCAGCTCAAGTGCTACCTTCAGCATGGAGTCTTTTCTGAAGGCCCCTGCAGGTATGTCTCCGCATCCTCTCAACTTTCGCTGAAGTCTGTGCATGAAGCTAAAACCACCATTTCTTTATGTCAGAAATAATACTTGCCCTTGAGGAACTCACATGAATCTATACCCACACATATGTAGCCGATTACAAATCATACAGGACAAGCTAGACGGACATGCTTAGCACACAGTATTCATGCCACAAATACTTGTGGAAAGAATGATTATTTGCATATCATGAATATCCCAAAAGTCATTCATATATAACTATACAAATAAGGTCGTAATCTTTGTAGATTAAAAAAAAGAAGAAGAAATTTTACCTTTTCAGTTGTAAGAGGTTTTGCAGGCTTTTCTGGCTCCTTTTCTCTCTTTTTCTCTTCCTTTTTTTTTTCTTTTTCTTTCTAAAACATAGCCGAAAGTTTTGATAAGTTTACTTTTTAAAAAACGTTAGCTCTTAACACATTTTTATTTTATTAGTTTGAGTCATCATTTGAAAAGGGTACAAATAAATATTCAATGATGACAATATTCACTGATACTGAGATATAAAAGTAAGCATAGCAAATTCATACTCTCATTGAGTATGTTGATAACACAATAAAGAATAACTTTTCTAAAAAAGGAATTAATACAGAAGTGAGACAATTTAGAACTTCTTTGATATTTTAGAGTTTGTTTTAAAGAAATGAGACCTCTATTCAATAAATTCTCACTGCATCTTTACATAAGGTCAGGCTTTCTAACAGCAACCATAAAGTTGAAATTTGAATACAAAGAAAAAGCAAACTAACTGATGAAACAGAATTCTTTATCACACAGATGAAGACCAGTTACAACATGTAAACATGAGGAGAAAAGGGTAAAAACACTTTAATTTTTAAAAATAACACAAAACATTTTCAGTCTGTTACCATAGTGTTGTGATTTTTTTAAAAGTGCAAATACAATAATTTTCTCATGAAAAGAATGTTGGAGATAGTGCTTGGGGACCAGAGCCGGCTGACTAGTTGGCATATTTAATCCAACCCAGTCAAGATAAACTATAATGGTATTATAATGTTCACAATTTCCAAGAAGGTTGAAATAGGATATAATAATAAACTTAAGGTCCATAAAGATGCCAAAAAAAGGAAAATGAAGTAAAGATTAAACAAAGAGCATTCGTAAGGCATGTAGAGGGAAAAGATGCCTAGAAACCTAGAATTGGGTGATACTGCAACTGAGTGCTGATCTAGTGTCCTGGAAGCAAACATGAAAGATCAACTGGTGAACCTAGAAAAGGCAGAATAATAAACACATGAAACTTAGTCAAAATGCCTAGAGGTCGCATTCGCACCTGTGCCTTTAACAGGGTGTTTGACACCACCTCTCTCAAGAGTAGAATTTTTGCTATTTGTAAATCAAGAAAGCCAACACCGGCAATTCCTAGGCCATAACGTGAGAGATATAATTAAAGGTCCTACGGGCCAGGCACTGTGATAAGCACCTTATTGTCTAACTTAATTTTTACAGTGATGTCTGGGAAAAAAGGCATTATTGTCATTTTACAAATGGAGAAACAAAATCTCAGGAAAGTAACACACAGAGCTAATCGTAGGAGCGCCGAGGGATTGCGGGGCCCAGACTCTCGAGCGTCGGTGCTCCCTGCCACCCAGCCGAGCGCTGCCGTCTATGCTGTTTTTCTTCCCCATGGGGACAGCTAACGCTTACTGGGCCCTTCCCATGTGCCAGACACCATGTGACTCATTTAAATCCTCACAACAACCGTATGAGGTAAGCAATATCACCACCACTGTGTAAGTGAAGAATAAACAAGACGTGCAAAGATCCCTCATATATTGCAAAATGTTTTCCAGATATTAGTCAAGCTTAGGGAGGAAGGCAATATGATTGATCATTCTCACTACTATGCTGGGGATGACCGGTCCTGTAACTGCTCAGAGCTCTCAGTTATTTCTCAAGGAAGTCACCGTCATGAGATAGGGGAGAAGCCAGTCTTTCTAATCGCTATGATTGGTGGGCACATCTGAAATCACCAACAATAGATTAAATTAGTCAGCTATGTTTAACAGAGGGAGATGCTCTTGGAATTTCAGCTGTCAAAATATGGCTGTAATCTACTGATGCCAGCAGCGGTTTTAGAACACAGGCTTTGAAGTAATGTTAAAAACGTGGGCTCTAAACGCAGATCATACAGTTTGACCTACAGATGACCCCCATCTTTAGAATCAAAAGCTGCTGAAAGATCAAAGAGTACTGTGAGAAGCTAAGTTGTTTTAAACTATTTTCTCATCAAGAATAAAACACAGTGGGCTTCCCTGGTGGCGCAGTGGTTGAGAATCTGCCTGCTAATGCAGGGGACACGGGTTCGAGCCCTGGTCTGGGAAGATCCCACATGCCACGGAGCAGCTGGGCCCGTGAGCCACAACTACTGAGCCTGCGCGTCTGGAGCCTGTGCCCCGCAACGGGAGGGGCCGCGATAGTGAAAGGCCCGCGCACCGCGATGAAGAGCGGTCCCCGCACCGCGATGAAGAGTGGCCCCCGCTTGCCGTAACTAGAGAAAGCCCTCGCACGAACCGAAGACCCAACACAGCCAAAAATAAATAAATAAATAAATAAAATTAAAAAAAAAAAAAAAAAGAATAAAACACAGTGGTGTTTGGTATTGTAAAACAGTAGTTCCTGAAACTTGGTTACTATATATATCCAAATGATATAGTGAAATAGGAGACCTCCTGCAAAAGAAAACTGGAATAAATGTTCACGTCCTACAAGACAGAGAGAAGTACATCTTGGGTTCATTATAATCAAACTACACTTGAGTGATTTAATTAAAGATACGGTCTCTAAAATTTTTTATGCACTCTTATCTTAAAAAGTTGGGAGCAGATATACTCTATCATATGTATATATGTGTTTATAAAGCACATATAGCACTATATTATACACATTATAAAACATACATAAAAATAGAAATTTTAAAAGGGTAAGAAAAAGCAAGCACGAAGAGACATTCTAGTGGACCGTCCTGTGGGGCTCCCCAGTTTCTAAATGCTATCAGGCACGATGATTAATGCTCGGTTGGATCAGACCCCTGCTTTCTAGGACCTGGTGGCAGGCACCACACAGCACAGACACGGAAACTGAGGGTTTCCACCCTCTGAACCAGGTGTCGCTGCCATCCTTCCACCTCCTCGGGCCACCTGCGCCCTCCTGCGGTGCTTCTTCCCTGGGCCTGCCTGCTGACCTCTGACCCCTGCAACACTCTGACCACTAAAGCCTGTTCACCTCCAACCATGCCCTTCCTGCTCCAAACTGTCCCCCACTGTCTCCTGGGGACCTCCCCTCGCTCTGCTAACTCTTCAGTGTGCCCAGCTTTCCACTCTCACGGCTCTCCCCGGGCTGCCGCCCCGCTCCCCACTTCTCCGACCCGGATCTCTCCTCTGGCCTATAGACCTGTACATTCAACCCCCGACCAGACATCCAGATGTCCCACCGTCACCTCACGCTCAACATACCCAACCTTTAATTCCGCCCCTCCCTGTTCTCTCCCCAGTCCTGCTCCTCCTCCTCAGCTTGGATCCCTTCTCACTGGACAGCGCCGTCATCTCCGGGGGCGCTCAGGCCTGAAGCCGGGCGTCATTGAGGCTCCCGAAGCACCTCCACAGCCCACTGATCACAGCCCCCACGGACGCGACCTTCTCGAGACCTCTGACAGCCGCGCTCTCCCTTTCACTCCCTCCGTCTCCACTTCAGCACCCCTCCCACCATCTATTCATGGACCAGCGCAACAGGTCCTCCAGCCTTTCCACACCCGTCAGCACGAAGTTGACTCTCCAGAGACAGTGAAGCAGAGTGCTATGACCTGAAAACCCAATCTGGATACTCCTTCCACCCCTGACACTCATTAAAGTGCCAGGGCCTTCAGGACGAAGGCCAAGCGCGCCAGCAGGCTCACAGGAAGACTCCTCTCCACTCTCTCCCCGGCCCACGCGTGTCCCGGCCACGCCTTCTCCCCGCAAATCCCCAGTCATCCTGCTCTGCCCACAGGCTTTTTCCACAAGATGCTTTCTCTGCTTGCACTGTGCCCTAGTCCTCACAACTAACGTCTACGAAGAGTGTAAGACGCACGAGAAGGGCGCCTGCTGCGCTCAGAGCAGCACCGTGAGCGCACGGCAATCACAGCACACGTCCTGTCGCGCTAGAAACCTCTGTAAAGTTCTCTGTTTTCCTCTGTTAGATGGAAGCTGCTCCAGGGCAGGGGGACACACCGTGTTTATCTTTGTATCCCCCATGTCAAAGCACACCATTTATCAAGGAGGAGACACAGAAACAGTGTGAGTTGAAAGGATGTCTCAAACTAACTCACTAAGTAAGGTCAGGATGACAACAGCAAAAAGATAAACGGTCAAAAAAATTAAAACCTTCAAATACTGGTAGGGATGACTTTAAAAATCCATAATGGTAGTACCATGCACCCTAACCACCCCTATCCCACACACATTCCAACAATTATCACTGATGATTCTACACTCCTACATTTTATCTATGTGATGGATACTATTATTTAAAAGAAGAAACTTGACATTAACTTTCTTCAAGTGCTTATAATAACAGAATCATAGAAAGAAAACATTTTTAACCAGAAACCTTCCTAATAAATCAAAGAATTCAAGAGCAACTATAGAAAAGCTCCTTTAAGCGTAAGGTGGTAATGGAAACAACAAAAAACTAATTGCTTATTAAATGTTGAGATATATCTACAGTAACAATAAATTAGTCATTCTGAGATTAAATACAGATTAAAACCCTGTGATCCTACCTGTGGCATAGAAAAGTATTCTTGTTGTATTTAACATTTTTAATACTGGAGACCATTCAAAACATAAACAACTATTACAGCATCCCAAAAGATGGCACATTTACCGCCGAGCGCTATGGAATGAGACTAGCTAAAACACTACCATACCTCCAATTTGTTCCTCTCAACAGCAGCTTGTAGAGAAGGAGAGGATACCAAAGGCTGAAGAGGAGCATCAGAGGAGGAAATCTGTGGAATGCAGATGGAAAGTCAGGAGAAAAAAACAAAAAGAAGATAATCAGAATTATAGGCACAGGAAAGAAACACACACTCGTGCATTTCGGAGATACAGAAGCACTTAGAAGTATGTTAAATGAAAATAATGCATCAAGAAAAAAGTCTTGCTTTCTAAATACTTCTGTGTGGAATTTCTATAAGTAAAAGTATTTACTACAGAAGAGTGTATGATTTAAAATGGATTTCACTATGACATAAAATATAAAATGCACTCAGACAAGATCATCCCCCGCAAAGTATGTGAAAAACAATCAAGCGTCTCTGGTGGTTCTCTTTCCATCAGCGTTACTGCCGAAGTGCTCATGCTCTGAAGCGTGAAGACACACCGTTCCAAGTGGCCGGAGAGCACGAGTGAGTTCTTGTTCTTACTGACCGCAACTGCTTCAAGAATGGAAAATAACACAGAGCTGAAACAGTAAAAGTCAACTCAAGTTTTAATCAACTGTTTAAGAAAACAGAAAGGAGGATGGGAGAAAAAAGAGTGGATTAATGCAGCATAACAGCTGAGCAGCAGACAGACTTATCGTGAAGCCACTCCTACACTTCCTTCTTTAAGCTCTGTGCACACAGACACCATCTCCAGGGTTGCACTGGCTGAATCACCCCAAAGCGCTATGAGACAGTTATATATGCAGCAAAGGCAATTTATACATGGAGACAATTTCATCTAAAAGCCTTTTCACACATCTTCCTACCCAATTCCTACATGCGTAGTTCATCACTTTAATGGAAGCGTTATCTTCCTGCCTTCTTTACTGCCAAAATATAACTGAAATACGTTTACAAAATACGTAGTAGATCTTTGGAGCCGTAAAACTGACATCTCTATATTGCCCTATCATATCAACAGTGCCTACAAGGAATCTTCAAAAATAAAAGGTGCGATTATAGAAAGGTCATTATGCAATGTCAAAATAACAGTGTGAGATGACAAGTCCTCATTCAACCTGCTTGTTACTGAGTTAGTTACAGCGTCAATTCTGGAATCACAACCCAAGCCCATAACCTTTAGGGGCGTTCTCCCTTGGCACACTGTTGGCTCTGCTAAAAGTATGCAAACTAGCCATTCAGTAACTACTGATTCAAATTACACATAGAAGAAAATATTAAAAAAGACAAACTGTGCCTTAAAGCCCAGCTTCAAAGCTGGTTTATCCCACTGGACATTTACTTGCTAGAGCTATGTAGAAAACAAGAGATTAGAAAAAGCACATAAAATCACTTAAGATAATAACCTGTATCATAAAGACCTTTTTGCCCAAATTCATGTAAAACATAAAAAATGTAAGAGAGGAATAAGGACACTTAATACGTCGAGTGTTACTAATTCAACATAATTCACTGTAAAAGTGCTTGTTCTCCTTTCCAGAGAATGATAAACTGATTTGGCCACGTTTAAAATTCAGAAGGAGCAACATAAAACTATTCAATAAATATCAGTCATTTAACAAAGCATTTTAATGCAAAAATAAAAAAGCATTAATATTACGTTCCAGCTAGGAAAAAACAGAGATGCTTGTTCAGTAGGAAACGCATCTGAAAAGTCAATGGACAAATCCACAGGTGAATGTGAACAGACTGATGTACCCAGAAATCAAACTACTATCAGCCAGTAAAGAAGGGATGGTCTAGGAACTCTGCTCAGTGTTATGTGGCAGTCTGGATGGGAGGTGAGTCTGGGGGAGAACGGATACATGTATATGTGTGGCTGAGTCGCTTTGCTGTGCACCTGAAACTATCACAACATTGTTCATCGGCTATACTCCAATACAAAATAAAAAGTTAAAAAAAAAAAAAAAAAGGGATCGTCTAATAGTACACATGAAATCAGGGGTGAATTTCAGAAACATGCTGAAAGAACCCAGACGCCAAAGAGTAAACAGGGTATGATACCATTCACATGAAGCTCCAGCAGAGACAAATACAATCTACTGTGATAAAGAGCAGATCAGCAGCTACCTGGGCCAGGGGTGGGAAGCCAGGGGCACAAGGCAACCTTCTGGAGTGAAGGAAAGGGTCTACATGCCAATCAACTGTGGTCGTGGTTACACAGAGTATTTATTTTCCAAAACTCATTGAACTATAACTTAAACTGTCTGCCTTTTATTGTATGTAAATTCTACCTCAATAACACTGATTTTTTAAAAAGTTGACGAGCAGGGTAAGCTCCATCATACGAGCAAGGAATGAAGAACTAGAGTCTACATGTCTTGCTTCGGCTGGAAGCAAGAGACACGACAGAACAGAGAGAGAGAGATGGGGGAGAAACAAAAGGCAGATGGGAGGAGGAAAGAAAAAAATGCGGAGGCAAGAAAAACCAGGCGCTCATGTTTTGCTTCCAAATCTCTCAAAAGTGCTGCCCAGCACACCTGCACTAACCACCAGCAGGAACCCACCGTCCTCCAGCACCTGGAATAGCACTCCTCACGGGTCTCCTTGCCCAAGTCTTGCTCTTCTGCAAACTGTGACAATATCAGATGCAAAGGTGATCACCACCTAGCCCTACTTAGGAGGCTAGAACAGTTCACACACATTATACAAGGCCAGAGTCTAAAGCCCTTAACTAGACCACAGGTCCTCTGCCTGTCCCCTCCTTCCCTGACCTGCGACCAGGCATCTGGCCACATGCGACTCCTCTGGTGCCGGCGCTCCAGTCTCTGCCCCAGCCTTTGGGGGTCTCCGCTCCTGCTGCTTCCTCTGCTGGAAGCACCCATGCTCCTAGCGGGTCCCACCCGTCCTGACATGGCCTCCTCCAGCAAGTGTCCCTTCATCCTCCAGTCTCCTACGACGCTTCCCTCTGGCAGACACGATCACGTGATGTCCGGTACAGAGGCGATTCCTTATCGGTATTCTTTGTTCATCTGAAGTTCTCTGAGACAGACGTTGTTTCTATTCTGTTCACCACCTCCAGCATGTGACATTCAACAGGTCTCCATAAATTTTTTTTTAATTGACGAAAAGGAAACAGGAGGATGAGAGCATCTCAGAGGCACAACCAAAAGGAGGCTCCACGTCAGCAGTTCTCAGCGTCCTCTGAAAGTGCGCTGGCTTGCTCACAAACTTCTCTGAAATCTCATGTAAGTTATCTATTGGGTTGGCCAAAAGATTCGTTCAGTTTTTTCTGCAAGATGGCTCTAGTAGCACTTAGTTGTCTTTGACTTCATTCAAAACAATTTTGTTAGATTGTACTGTGACAGCTGTCACATCATTGTGCATTTAAAAAAGACTTATCAAAATTGGTGAACTTTTGTGTAACCATTTTAATATTGAAGATGGAAGAAAAAAAGCATCATTTTCGGCACATTATGGTTTATTATTTCAAGAAAGGTGAAAGCACAACTGAAACACAAAAAACGATTTGTGCAGTGTACGGAGAAGGTGCTGTGACTGATCGAACATGTCAAAAGTGGTTTGCGAAGTTTTCGTGCTGGAGATTTCTCGCTGGACGATGCTCCACGGTCGGGTAGACCAGTTGAAGTTGACAGCGATCAAATAGAGACATTAACTGAGAACAATCAACGTTACACCACGCGGGAGACAGCCGACATACTCAAAGTATCCAAATCAAGCGCTGAAAGTCATCCAAACCAGTTTGGTTATGTTCATCGCTTTGATGCTTGGGTTCCACATAAGTTAACGGAAGAAAACCTTCTTGACCATATTTCTGCATGCCATTCCCTACTGAAACGTAATGAAAATGTTCCGTTTTTAAAGCAAATTGTGACAGGCGATGATGAAAAGTGGACGCTGCACGACAATGTGGAACAGAAGAGATCGTGGGGCAAGGGAAATGAACCACCACCAACCACACCAAAGGCCGGTCTTCATCCAAAGAAGGTGATGTTGCATATATGGTGGGACTGGAAGGGAGTCCTCTATCATGAGCTCCTTCCGGAAAATCAAAAGGTTAATTTCAACGGCTCCCAATGAGACCAACTGAAAGCAGCACTCGATGAAAAGTGTCCAGAATTAGTCAACAGAAAACGTATAATCTTCCACCAGGATAACACAGGACCACATGTTTCTTTGATGACCAGGCAAAAACTGTTACAGCTTGGCTGGGAAGTTCTGACTCATCCGCTTTAGTCACCAGACATTGAACCTTCGGATTTCCATTTATTTTGGTCTTTACAAAATTCTCTTAATGGAAAAAATCAATTCCCTTGGAAGACTGTGAAAGGCACCTGGAACAGTTCTTTGCTCAAAAAGATAAAAAGTTTGGGGAAGATGGAATTATGAAGTTGCCTGAAAAATGGCAGAAGGTAGTGGAACAAAAGGGTGAATACGTTGTTCAATAAAGTTCTTGGTGAAAATGAGAAATGTGTCTTTTATTTTTATTTAAAAACTGAAGGCACTTTTTGGCCAACCCAATACACTCATTGTCAAATTCAGATTTTATTTTGTAACTAGATAATTCCATTTCACTGGATTCCAGTACTTTTGCAGAGAGAGGGGACAAGACTTTGACCTTGAAAATGGCGCGGGGAATTGGTGGCGCTGGCAAAGGCAGTCGTCATGTTTGACTGTCCCTCTATTCCCCACCCTTCTCTCCCCCACCCCCAGCCATGAGAGAACACGCAGTGGGAACCCAGTAAAGATCTCCTTCGGGAATAGGAGCTAACGTCCTCCCTTCAATTATTCTTAAGACCAGAGGTTCTTCTCTAGGCCACCACCGAAGAAACTCCCAGAGCAATCCAAGTGTACAAACGCACCTACTGCAAAAGGAAAACTGACCTGGTAAAATAGGTTTCCAACTACCACGTTCCAGGATAAGATGAAAAAGTATCAAGTATTCTAAAAATACCAGTATGATTATTTGAAGGTAGTAAGGCAAAATGCTCATCTATCTTTTCAAGAAAAAAATCACATTATTTTCTTTTTTTTTTTTTTTTAATTTTATTTATTTATTTATTTTTGGCTGTGTTGGGTCTTCATTTCTGTGCGAGGGCTTTCTCTAGTTGTGGCAAGCGGGGGCCACTCTTCATCGCGGTGCGCGGGCCTCTCACTATCGCGGCCTCTCTTGTTGCGGAGCACAGGCTCCAGACGCGCAGGCTCAGTAATCGTGGCTCACAGGCCCAGTTGCTCCGCGGCACGTGGGATCTTCCCAGACCAGGGCTCGAACCCGTGTCCCCTGCACTGGCAGGCAGATTCTCAACCACTGAGCCACCAGGGAAGCCCCACATTATTTTCTTGATGATTTTTTCTTTTTACTCTCTCACCCTTTTTGACAGAATAATGCTATAATAAAAATCTGGTGCTCTAAAATGCTGAAAAGTACCTTATGGATTAATTGCGAGCAATACATCACTTCAAACCCATTTTGGAAATTCTTGAATATATTTTCCAAGTGAAGATTTTATCACAGCAGTTCTCAAATGGGCTGTCTCATGACCTTTCAATATACTGTGAAGCTTAACTTTTTCAGGAGTTGAGAAATCATTAAAAAAATATAGTTTCCAAAGTAAATTACCTTCCATGGTATGTGTTAGATACAAAAGCTGAAAATACATTTACTGAACTAAAGTCATACAAAAGAAACCATCAATTAAACTCATCAGTAGGAGAGTTAAAAGACTTTTTGACAAGCTTAACTAAGTCACCATAGCCACCAAATATGCAGAAGAAGCCTGAATTTTAATATGCTAACTTTAAAATCATTGGATAAGTCACTAAGAAATGCAGAATTCTGCAGAAATTTCAAGTAGAAGTCCTTTAATTGCCACATCAGTCACCTGGCAGCCCATAATTTAAAAAGGGCTGACTAAACTGTGGCAGTATTAATCCAACAGAACTCAAGTCAATTGTGCCAATGAGATACAGCCTCACGGTTGGGTCTGAGTGTCCCCACTTCTAAACCTCACCCCACCCCTGCGCTTGGACTCCTTTGCTCCTGCCCCTCCTCCCGCCCCGCCGAGGTGCTCCTCCCAGTAGCTTCTATTTATTAAGCACTCATGTGCCAGGCACTCAACAGAAATGCAGCAGGCCCTACTTTATTTAAATCCCATCAGAATACTATCAAAAGTAGACACCATGATCATCCCTATTCCACAGAAGAGGAAACTAAAATGGTAACAAAAAGAAGTGACAACAACAACAAAAGCCCAACTTGAAACTGCTATTTCAGGGTAATCTTAAATCACCACCTGATCATTCATCGTCTAAGTTTCTCATCCCCATCAGGAAGGACATCTTAAAATTTACTGCAATTCACACTGTCTTAAAATTATTGTCATTTATCTTAATGAATTATATAATCACCAGTTAACTGTAAACAGAGCTTAATGAAATTACTAGTGCTAGCTCTTTTATTATAATACAGTACAGAAACATGGTTTCCACAATTTCTAAGTTGAAATAATGGATTTAATTTTACTTTTGTTGTACTAAATACTAGCCTTTATACATATATGTGTGTATATACATATATACATACACACATATAAAACAAAATAAGTCAAAGTTTTCCTGTTTTTAAACTTTTATATAATACTCAATTATATGGCAACTGATTGGAATAGTAATTTCACGTGAAATTCAGACTGGAGAATTAAAACCTTTGTGTGACGCAAACTCAAGCATGTACTCAAACTGAGTTCAAGAGGTTACCTGTGAGGGATGAGAAGTGGCAAAGGAGGCAAGAAATACGTAAGATAAACAGAAACAAGAACAAGTGAGCGCTCATTTTAAAGCTACCAACTCCCAACAACTATCAGCTGTTTTTCCAAGACAAAACTGAGACAGTCGGGGGTAAGGATTAAATAGTTAGGGCTACCTATACTTTTCCTGGGGCAACAGATTTTCTTTTTGATGATTATAATAGCAAATGAATCACGTGAGGATGGAAGTATGTGGTGGGGGAAGGGAGGGGGTGGGGGGGAGGAAGAGGCGGGGGAGAGGGGAGAAGAGGCGGGGGAGAGGGGAGAAGAGGAAGAGCGAGGGGGGAGAGGGGAACAGAGAAAAGTCGCTGCTGGAAAAGGGCAAACGATATGGCAGGGCTCAACCTCATCTGCTCGACACCTGCTAGATCTCCTGAGAACTCACCTGATCAGTGTTGCCAGCTGTGATGCACCACTACTTACGGGGAGTGAGGGGCGGACAGACAGGACAATTTCTGTACTCAGTTTTTCAAATGTCCCCTATCACTCATTCATTAAGGAATACCAGGGAGGGCAGACTCATTCTGCATCCCCGTGGCAGGAGAATTCTAAGATGGCCACCAAAATTCCCACCCCTGGTTTACACACCCTGTATTGTAAAATGATTTCTTAAAATTTCATATGAAAATATATTACTTATGCTTTAAAGTTTGTCCTTTTTCCCCCACAATGCTGTAAGTAAACTTAATTTCATGGATGGGATAAGCATCACTCTCAATATTGTCAATTTTTACTGATCTTTCAAGAGATTTCCTCTCCTACACCCACCGTAAATGCAGCCTAAACTCTATCAAGGGTACCTTTGCTCCAAAATATACATTAATCATACTTTAAACATTGTTTTAGAAGACTTTTTTTAATGGTCAGAGACCATGTACTACAATATCCTTACTTTGTTAGTATTTGGTTGAATTTTTTAGTATATTGCTTCTCCATATGGACTGAAAAGGAAAACCAGCTTATATGCAAAATGAGAGGAAATTGTTGTCTCTAAATTGCCTGACAGATGACTTAGCCACACAATTAACTGGCTTATAGCTTTATTATTAATCTAGGAATCAAAGACTTAAAAAATGACTGCAGCAATAAAGATAATTAGCCTTAAACAGCATTTAACTGGGATAGGAAAATTTAATCAGAAAAGAAAAACTTAAAAAGGATCAGTGATGTAACATATTTGATCACTACAGTAAGGTTTCAACTATTACTTGATAATACTTGATAATAACCAATTAAAATGCCATGTTTTAATAAACATATCTGGACAGATCCACCAAAGCCCTTAAAAGAAGACAGATTTTCCTTTTTCGTTCATTTCCCGAATCTAGTAAAAATAATTTTCTCTCCTCCATTTTTCAATTAGTGACTTCATCTTTTTGCAAATTTCATAAAATTAACTTAATTAAATGCCATTTAAGCAGTTATTAGACTCTTACATAGAATATGATCCTTTCTGAATCAAGGGTTCTGCTTTGTGAAAGTTCATTAACATTATGTGACAAAAACTTCCAATATCCAAATTTTTTAAGTATGCAACTAGCACATTTTTACAATAAATAAATAGAGCTGTATCACATGTTAAAAGTTCCAGATCTACTCAACAAGCATCAACTGGCAATAGAGATGAAGATTTTACTTACATTTGTAATAGCTATAGCATTTTTATCGTAGTATTTCTTCTTTTCATATTTATCTCTGATGAAAAATTCCACTGCTCTGAAAACAGATAACTTAAGGAAAAGCATGAGTTCAGTGACATGTATACTCCCCTTTATTCATTCGTCTCCACAAAGCCTAGACTTTAAATTCACTTTTCTTACTCTCCGGTCTGTATTTTACTCACACACTATTTCTGCAACTAAATTCTGCAACCTACTTTTCTTTCTGCCAAAGAGTCTATCTCTTTCAGGAAATTTTCCCCACTCAACCTGATTCTAAAAAGAAAAGTAACCACATTTCTCAATTCCACCACGCTCCACAGCCCTCTACCCTGACGCAGCTCTAAATTCACTTATTGTTCATTTTGGATTCTCAGTGTAAGTAAAGAAACTAACGCCCATGCAGTAAACACAGTGAACCAGACACTGTGCGCTGTGCACTGTCCATAGTGTTTTTTTTTTTTTGGCTGTGCTGGGTCTTCGTTGCTGCCTGCAGGCTTTCTCTAGTTGCAGCAAGCGGGGGCTTCTCTTCATTGTGGAGCACGGGTTCTAGGCGCGTGGGCTTCAGTAGCTGTGGTGCACGGGCTTAATTGCTCCGCGGCATGTAGGATCTTCCCGGACCAGGGCTCGAACCCATGTCCCCTGCATTGGCAGGCAGATTCTTAACCACTGTGCCACCAGGGAAGTCCCTGTCCATAGTTTTTTCCTTTAATCCTTCCTCAACACAGTAATGTGCATATTATAATTTCCACATCATAGATGAAGAATCAGCAACTTGGAAAGATTAAACAACTGTGATTTCAATACTTAGGTCCCTTTCACCATACATGGCTGCCTCTGATTGTATCAGAGAAGATTCTCTGTATATTAGAAGAACGGTGGCTAATTTTTTTCCTGCAAAGCTTCTAGAAACGGAGAAGTCAAGAAGCTAAAACCAAGGTGAGAACTATTCAATTTTCTGAAGTTGGGGGGACCAGCCCTACCCGTTGATAGATGAGTCATTTCTAGTGGGATCCAATAGCCCTGAGTTATCTTACAGAGATGACTTCTCTTAGCAGTCCAACAACCATGGCTTTACCATATTCTACTAAAATGGGACTTCTTCCATCAGGGATACTTAACTTTTTAATTTTTTAGTACCATGAACCTCTTTGATAGTCAAGTAAAATGCCTGTGGAGACAGTGCTTTTAAATGCATAAAATAGTATAAATTGGGCACTGACTTAAAAAAAAACAAATAAAAGCCTTAAAAAAAGGGACTTCCCTGGTGGCGCAGTGGTTAAGAATCCGCCTGCCAATGCAGGGGACACGGGTTCAAGCCCTGCTCCGGGAAGATCCCACATGCCACGGAGCAACTAAGCCCGTGCACCACAACTACTGAGCCTGTGCTCTAGAGCCCGCGAGCCACAACTACTGAGCCCACATGCCACAACTACTGAAGCCAGAGCGCCTACAGCCCATGCTCTGCAACAAGAGAAGCACCGCAATGAGAAGCCCACACATTGCACACAACTAGAGAAAGCCCACGCACAGCAACAAAGACCCAACGCAGCCAAAATATAAATAAATTAATTTTTAAAAAAAGAATGCACTCTAAAAAAAAAACAACCTTAAAAAAAATAAATGCATAAAATAAAATACGCAGAATTACAAAAGAAACGAATTACACTGCAATACAATCCCTCTGTGGATACCCAGGTTAAGACATCCTGTTCAAAGAAAAGTTACCTGAAGCAGTAAAACAATACATTTTCAGTCAAAAGCTCCTTATTAGAAATTATAAAAGCTCTTTAAATTGACAGTTGAGGCCATAGGTAACAGAAAGAGTTGACAGACCACTATACAGTGGGTATTAAAAGAAAGCACTCCAAGGGGGCCAGGGAGGGCAAGTAAGACAGAAAATCTAAACGTTTAATTTATTAAGTAAGCTGAATAATTGAAAGCCGTTTTTAAAGATGGATTTTTATAAATTGAGTATGTGAAAGGTACTTTATCTCCTTTTGTCCTCGTAAACTATGAGGTAGGTGCCATTTTACAACTAAAACCAGGCACAGAAAGTTTAAGAAGTTCTCTGGGATTCTACAGTACAAGGAAGGGAGAGTTGTGATGATTCGAAACCAGAATGTGTGACTTCCACTTTTTTCAGAATGTTACTGGTCATCACAAGTTCATTTGTGAATCAGTCATTTATTTCTGCTAATGATAATAAATGCTTTCAAATCTAGAGAATAAGGTCAAATGTGGAGAGTGCCTTTTATTTTCAAGGCAGCCTTGGAGACCCTTTCAAGTGAAAGGCCCCAGCGCTGTCAGAGGCTGATTATTTATTTAGATATGTGAACATTTTGGCAGCCAGTACCAAAAAATTACCAAAACACCCCAAGATTTTCATAAAATGCAAGAATGTTATTTTATTCCAACTATTTCACATGTAAATAAGCTAAATGTTAAGTTCGCACATGACTGTAAATCCATGTTCAATATTACATTATTCTATTTTTCTAACAGGAAAAAATGAAACAATCAAAAAAACAGGCCCTTTGGATGAGGTGTGTGAATGTGGTGTATTGAGCAACTTTCACTGCAGAGACAACTATTTACCACCACAACAGGGAAGAGAAAATAGAATTTACTTAGAATGATGTCATTTCCACTCTAGATGATAGGAAATATGTTTACTGTTTTTAAAAATTGTACACTATTTTTAAAACAGTAATTATATTTATTTCTAGATATAAATATTACATATAATATGCATATAGTTATTTCTTAACTAAGAAAATTTTGGAAATCTAAATTCTTAAAGTATAATTTTTATGTTTAAATATCTGGGAGGTGAACAACACTGATATTTTTCCTCCTTAAAGATAGAAACAACAGTCTATTTTGGATATTGTTTAAAGTGCACTACATATTTTTTTAATATTTATTTATTTTGGCTGCACTGGGTCTCAGCTGCGGCATGCAGGATCTTCGTTGCGGCATGCGGGCTCTTAGTTGCAGCATGCAGGCTCTTAGTTGCGGCATGCCGACTCTTAGTTGCGGCATGCATGAGGGATCTAGTTCCCCCACCAGGGATCGAACCCAGGCCCCCTGCATTGGGAGCATGGAGTCTTAGCCACTGGACCACCAGGGAAGTCCCTCAAGTGTACTACATGTTAAAGCTTGTAAAGATTTTAATACTCTCACTTATGAAATGTTTATGACAAAAGAAAGATTGTTGTTTATGACCAAAAAAAATTTAGTTTTAGAAAACTAATCATTAAGATTAAAAATAAAGTATATAGGGCTTCCCTGGTGGCGCAGTGGTGGAGAATCTGCCTGCCAATGCAGGGGACACGGGTTCGAGCCCTGGTCTGGGAAGATCCCACATGCCGTGGAGCAACTAGGCCCGTGAGCCACAATTACTGAGCCTGCGCGTCTGGAGCCTGTGCTCTGCAACAAGAGAGGCCGCGATGGTGAGAGGCCCGTGCACCGCGATGAAGAGTGGCCCCCGCTTGCCGCAACTGGAGAAAACCCTCGCACAGAAACGAAGACCCAACACAGCCAAAAATAAATAAATAAATAAAACTTAAAAAAAAAAAAGCAAGCAACATGACTTTTAAAAAATAAATAAATAAATAAAGTATATAAAATAATTTAACCACCATTGTAAAACTAAAATATTGAAAACTATGATGGTTTTATAAATACCGAATTTGAAAAAGGCAAACATTTTAAGTATACAACCTTTTGGAGTGAAAAACAATACTAACATCTGATGAAATGATATGTTGTGTGAATTTTCAGAAATAACAGATATCCGTGAAATCTTAATTTATACTTAGTGTATTTTAAATAAATAATTCAAATATAGCTGAGTCTGGTTACTGTTTATGATTTAAATAAAAAAAACTTTCTCAGAAATTATCTAAGCAGTAAGTAATTTTAAAAACTTACATGAGATGAAAGTTGATCTGTTTTTCAAGGACATAAAAAAATTAAAGCATCAAGGCAGGACAATATACTAGGATATTCCTCATTATTAACATAAAACATTGCTTTTTAAAAAACAAACAAAGCACACCACAAAGTGAACTTTTAAAACTCAGTGGAGTCACCTGAGAAGAACTGTGATTCAGGGAACATGCCAAATCCTTGGATGCTCTCAGGCCCTACATGGCCTCTTAGGCCAAGAATGTATCACATGGTCCTCATGTATTTTTGTAAAATGTCCCAAAAGCAAGCCAATTCTTCACTGTTAATTCACCTAAAGAAACACTGATTTATTCCAGTGGTCAGCAAACTTTTTCTTAAAGGGCCATATAGTAAATATTTTAGGTTCTGTGGGTCAGTTGGTCTATGTTGCAACTACTCACTTCTGCATTTGTAGCTCCAAAGTAGCCAAAGAAAACTGATAAAGGGATGGGTATGGATATGTTCTAATAAAACTTTATTTACAAAAACAGGAGTTGGCTCATGGGCCTGTAGTCACTGATGCCTGAATTCTATTCCAACTCTAGTGGGCCAAGAACAGCCCAGTTGGATTTACAGAGGGTCTCTGTGTCTGCAAACTGCCACTGTAGACAATGTAAGGGATTTTCAAGGGAAATTTGACAATAATTTTGCATTATATGCTGACTATAGCACTAATTCTCAAAGCAGATGGTCTCCAATGCACACCCTCATTTCCGGTACCAGTAGTGAAAATGACAATAATACTCCATATCTTACCAAGCTGTTGACAGTTTTGGGGATAATATAGATAAAGCCCTCAGCATAGTACCTAACAAACAGTAAGCATTCAATAAATGAAGTTAGCTCTTATTTTTGTATAACTTGGTGTTAGTTTCCTCACCTTTAAAATGGCGATAACACCACGACTCACCTCGCAGGATTAAACACGCTAGCGTGTGGAAAGACCTAAGAGCAGTGGGGGGCAGAGTGACTACTGTCTAACCCTCAGCTCTTATTATCAATCACCGTGCTCTGACAGGCAGCTCTTTTAAATTAAACACAGGACCCACAGCAGAGGAGGAAACAGAAAACTGCTGAGTCAAGGCTAAGATGGCGTGCCTATCATCAACTTTAAACAGATGAGCAAATGAGAAGCAGCAACAAAAGAACCAATAAATTTGAAGATCAGGGAATACTTATCTTCATTTTCCAGCCTCCAGGTGCCATTTGAGACAAAAGGACTTATTATTGACAGAGATCAATAATACAACTCCTCCCCGCAAAAAAGAAATAGAACAGTAATATTTTCAGCAAATCAAGGTAAGGAATATACCAACGACAATGCAAGTTTAGGTGGCTGATTTGGGATTCAGTAAACAAACAACGAAATACCCCAGAATACACCCCACGCCTTTGGTCACAAAACAGTCAGCACGGCACCCTTCATTGTCCCAATCCTCAAAACTAACAGACAGCAAGCACTACAGAAGTCCAGAAAAATGTTCACATCACTATGTGTTTTATCTTTTCACATGTATTTATTTGTATTTTAAGATTTTTCCTTTCTTTAAAGATGCTACTTAAAATACAAATTAATATCTATTCCCAAGAACAAAATGTTCCAGTTCCAGACACACAACACTGATAGCAGTAAAATTTTCAAAAGCTCCACGGAGAAGCACCGCTGATTAGCTCTGGTGCACACCAGAACTCATGGAACTGAGGTAATTAAAGTTTTCAGTTAAGACGAAAGATCCTAATGAAAAGCTTTAATGTAAAGCTTTATCGCTTGTCATGCACTCATAAATGCCGCGTAGAATTAACCACATGCCACATGAGAAATTACACTTTCACAGCAGCTTCTGCCTAACTTTTGTAAATTGCAAAGCTTTTAAGAAGTAACAAATCTTGTTAAGAATGCAGTGAGGTCCCATATTATGTGAGTTTTACTTGCCTCTAAGGATGAGACAACTAATTTAAATCAGTAAAAGTGCAGAGATGTTAGGCTTCTCAAAGAGCACTGAGCTTTAGAATGACTGATGAAATAAAGAAAAAAAGGGGACTGGTTTTCTTACTAGTCTTCCTAATAATAGCTCCAAATCAGTGTTTCATAATTAAAAGAAGGGATAAAAGTGACGTAGCTGTAATAACTAAGGTAAAAAACATTTTTAACATCTTTGTTGGAGTATAATTGCTTTACAATGGTGTGCTGGTTTCTGCTTTATAACGAAGTGAATCAACTACACATACACATATATCCCCATATCTCCTCCCTCTTGCGTCTCCCTCCCGCCCTCCCTATCCCACCCCTCTAGGTGGTCACAAAGCACCAAGCTGATGTCCCTGTGCTATGCGGCTGCTTCCCACTAGTTATCTATTTTACATTTGGTAGTGTATATATGTCCATGCCACTCTCTCACTTCGTCCCAGCTTACCCTTCCCCCTCCCCATGTCCTCAAGTCCATTCTCCACGTCTGCGTCTTTATTCCTGTCCTGCCCCTAGGTTCTTCAGAACCATTTTTTTGGGTAAAAAACATTTTTGAACACTATAGTATTACATTAGATATAGAAGCTGGTCTCATGGTCCAAGAGATGTCATCTTATACTCTTATCATTAGCAGTCATCTATCTCAAATGTCTTTAGACAAAATCCCTCTTTAGTTTCTGACAACCTTAGGTTATCTTTCTGTAAACAGCGAGAGGTCAACACCTCATATGAACATGACCATAATTTGCAAATGCTTTACAAGTAACATTTAGTTTGAAAACTCAAACAGACATGCTTGAGCTAACAGTAGCAAAGACACACATTATCTAAGAGCCTGACCTGAATCACACCAGGTACTCAAAAATTGACATTTTCACCTAGACCTTATGGTCTTAGCTGCAAAGAGTCCCAAACTATAAGCCTATCTATTTTTAAAAGCCATCCACTAGGACTCAAATGTGACAACACTGATTTTACTCAGACTATCATCATTAAGTATAATAATATCCAAGTGTCCTTACACACGAGGGAAATTCTGGAGGCTTTGGGAAGTTTCTTAACAGCTCTTTGAGAACCCTACCTGCTCGCCTGCCAGGAATAAAAATATTATGCTCTATCTGAGCTGCTCTGAAAATTTAGAAAGCTAATGTACATAAAGGGCCAAACTCAGGGCTTGGCACACAGGGAACCCTCGATGAGCAGGAAAGCTACTGCAGTTGTTTCCAACGCCACACCCTCACTGTGTCAAAGGTCAAGGACTTACTGATACCAGATACCAATCAATTCACTATAAAAATCTCATCTCTTCTGAAATGTTTAGATAAGGACCAAACATTTAAGGACATAGCAAAAAACACCAGAAAAAAGAACTCACCATCTCACTAATCCTTTACTTCTACTAGGTTCACCATAAAACGGATGGTAATTACTTAAGAAACAGAATTCCTACCAATGTGTACCAAACGGTACACAGAAGAGGGCAGTGTAAGAGGACACCGAGGTCCTGTCCTCCCTGAATACCTTCAGGGCTTTGTCAAAGCAACACGGCATCACGGGGATGAATTAAATCCCTTGGAAGCCACATTCACCCACCACATACCACATAAAGGACACTACCCCAAATCTCAAGAACCTCAAGTAATTTACCCTCTTAAAGTTCAAGAGAAGTCCAAAAAACCCAATTCAAACCAAACCAACCCCGCCCCCCGACACACAAACACACACACACACACACACTTCCAGACGAGGGAGCTTCTTCAATCTGAGGGATTTTACATGTTAGCTCAGGCTTGGGGGTGAGGAGCAGAAAAGGAACAACCTAATACGACTAGCAAGCAGTGGTAAGCACCACCTGGAACACAGCTTGTTTGCTCTGCGGTATCTCCTTCCACCACGCTCTCTTCCTCAGGATTCTGCCCTACGCCCTCACTTTCCAGAGGAGAAGGAAAACAGCATGCCCAAGATTCTCAATAAAACCCCAAAAAAGAATACAGGACCAGGGACTTCCCTGGTGGCGCAGTGGTTAAGAATCCGCCTGCCAATGCAGGGGACACGGGTTCCAGCCCTGGTCGGGGAAGAGCCCACATGCCGCGGAGCAACTCAGCCCGTGCGCCACAGCTACTGAGCCTGCGCCCTAGAGCCCGCGATCCACAACTACTGAGCCCGCGTGCCACAACTACTGAAGCCCGCACGCCTAGAGCCCGTGCTCCGCAACAAGGGAAGCCACCGCAATGAGAAGAGTGCCCATGCACTGCAGCGAAGAGTAGCCCCCTCTCTCCGCAATGAGAAAGCCCGCGCGCAGCAACAAAGACCCAAGGCCAAAAATAAATAAATAAATTTTTTTAAGAAAAGAATACGGGACCACTGCCCTAGGTAAACACAACTTTAGCAAGCATTTTTCTATCACCTACATGCTAAGTGACTCTCCAGTCTACACTGCATTTCCTGCTTTCTTTTAGGGTCCAGACTCCTGTTTCCAGCTTCTAGATGGGCATCTCCATGCATGTGTCCCACAGACACCTCATCCTGCCCAAAGTGATGGCTCACTGTCTTCAACTTGTAACCCTTACACCTTCATCTGGTACTGAATTCCTTCCCCGAAGAAGTTTACCTCACTCACAGAACCTTAGCCAAGCGAGGAACCTTGGGGTCATTGCAGTGTCTTCCTTGAAAACAGAGGCAATCTTAACCTAATCCAACTGCTCCTGCCTTCCCAGCTCCCTTCCAATCTCCCCAATTCCCCCCTGCCTGTTCTCAAGTCTCCTACGTAATTCATCTCTTCATCACTGCTCCTCTCAGGGCTGTACTAGTAGTCTACGTGCCCTCTGTGACTCCACGACCTCCTCCAACTCATCTTCCTTGTGGTAGAAGCTAAAATGTCTAATGTTTCTCCTGCCTCAAAACTCGTCATGGCTTTTCAAATCCTTCAATCCTTTGGGCCAATGAAATGAGGTACTGCTCTATATGCTACCTATATGCTGCTCTATATGGTACTGAAAACCCTTCACAATCTGGAAAAATGAGCTTCTTCTGCCACTGGCCCCACGAAACTTAAATCTTGTCATATCAAAACTTTAAAATGTCAAGTGTCCTCACACCTTCATACTTCTGCTCACACAATTTTTTATGCCTGAAATGTACCACCCACTCCTACCCTAGGATCTTGCTATAATAAAAATAGCCTGGGATATCAGACTGCTAAATGTGTGGGAAGGAGGTGGGGGAAGCAGAAACAGAACAGAACAAATACTAACTTCTTGAATATAACCCAAAAGGTTTCTATACAAATATGAAAATATATATATAATGGCCTGTATCTCTGAGAAAAGATCAACTTTTTTCATTGTTTGATCACACAAACTGTTTTAGTATACACGTGGGTAGTATACAACTGTTCTTTTTTTTTTTTTAAGTTACACATAATTTTTTTTTAAATATTTATTTACTTGACTGAGTCGGGTCTTAGTTGAGGCATGTGGGATCTTTCGTTGTGGCGCGTGGGCTCTGCTCTTCCTTGTGGCATGCGGACTTCTATCAAGTTGTGGCATGCGGGCTCAGTAGTTGTGGTGTGCGGGCTCTCTAGTTGTGGCGTGAGGGCTGCACAGCGCGTGGGCTCAGTAGTTGTGGCGCACAGGCTCTCTAGTTGTGGCACGCAGGCTCGGTAGTTGTGGCGCGCAGGCTTGGTAGTTGTGGCACACAGGCTCTCTAGTGGCACGTGGGCTCGGTAGTTGTGGTGCACAGGCTCTCTAGTTGTGGTGCGTGGGCTCGGTAGTTGCAGCACGCGGGCCTAGTTGTACCCCCACCCCGGCACGTGGGATCCTGGTTCCCCGACCAGGGATCGAACCCGCGTCCCCTGAATTGGAAGGCAGATTCTTAACCACTGGACCACCAGGGGAGTCCAGTACACAACTGATCTTTAAGAAACTACATTATGTTGCCAAAATCACAAAAATCACCTTCGGATAAAATCACATATACCTACAATCAATTAGATAATCTTATTCTGATGAGCTTTTTCTCAAACTTCAATATGAGTTCAAGGAATCCTATAAAATCAAACGATTTCTCTTTAACATGTGAAAAAAAAAAATCCTGACTAAAATGCCTGTGAGAAAATATTCCCCTCATTCATTAGGTCAGATGCGAAAGGAGACAGAGCCGTGCAGCCTGTGACCCACGGAAGGTCAGCAGTGACACGACCCCACATCCCTGCCGCCATCCACGTCCACCGAGTATGGGATTTGTCTGTCAACTGCTTCACATAAACATAATTACCACATAAAGGCGATCAAAGGAAATTCCTCCAGGGACTTCCCTGGTGGTCCAGTGGTTGAGAATCCGCCTTCCAATGCAGGGGACATGGGTTCAATCCCTGGTTGGGGAACTAAGATCCCACATGCTGTGGGGCAACTAAGCCCATGCGCCACAACTAGAGAGCCCGCACGCTGCAACTACTGAGCCCGTGCACTCTAGAGCCCACATGCCACAACTAGAGAGAAGCCCAAGTGCCGCAACGAAGACCCAATGCAGCCAAATAAATAAATAAATATTCAAAGGAAACTTCTCTGGAAATGGTTTTTCAAAAATACTCAAGATGCTCACAAATCAAATCTCTAATAATCGTCTAAAGTAATAAACAACCTATATGCTCCAATCAGGAGTTGGAGATCAATCAAGAGGAATCAGTTATAATATTTTATACTTAATAATAATTACATAAAAATACTATATAGATCATGTATTACCAGATTCCTATTAAAAACTTACCATATACTAAGCATAGCTCAGGGCAAATCAATTTCTATTTTTCATGAACAACAGTATGATAAAGGTCACATCTTCCTAAATATTCAATACAAAGTTAAAATATGAACTATAAAAATGAGCTGATTCTTTTAAACCCCACAATAAAGAAATGTTAAAGGATACTGATCTGTCTGTGGTCTTCGAAAGTTCTCTGGAAGATTGGCTTCATATAGTAGTCTTGCTTTAGTATTTCCCATATCTTGCATGCACTATAATAAAAAAAAAAAATCACATATTTTCATTACTCATATAAACATTAAAAAGTAATTCTTATACACACATACATACAAACACCAGACATTTATCATTTCCAATACATATTCTTTAGAAAAATAATTTAAATCACAACTATGAAATGAATTACTCAAGTTCAAAACAGAAGCATAGTTTTAATCCTTCACACGTCTTCAACATACGTGGATCTGCAGTTCTCTAATGTCTTTTTCCATGACTACAATACCACCTTCATTTACACTCACTACTTCCTAAAAGTGGATTCCCTGGCAGTTCGTGGTATTACTATTGTTTTAAATGTACCACTTGAACAACACTGCCATTTCTAAGGCTAGTAACTCAAGATCAAATTTTCTTTGTTTTGAGCTTCAAAATACTGTGAGGTTTTCATGATTTACAATCAAGGCCACAATGGAGAGCAGTTAGGCAGAAATAGGGCCACCCTAGAACACAACAGAAGTGGATTCACTTCTTTGGGGTTATTAATCTCTTTAAGATTCTGCTAACAGCTATAGATCCTCCTCTCGCTACCAAAAAACTGTGTCTAATGGCCAAGTTTTACATACAAGTTCAGGAGTTCACAGGACTCTCCCTAAAATCTATCAACCCCAACAGTAAGAACCACTGCCAAGGAGGCATAAGATAATTAAACTGGTTGAAATGATTATTAAGTTTCTGGATCATCTATGAGTAAGGACTAACCAAAGAGTACTTCCAGGATATTCTATTACATTAGAAACTGAACTAACATTTACAAACAAAACATTATTCTATCACTATTTTACATCATTTTCATAGAGCTTAAGTTCCTTAAAATGTTTTAACCGGTTGAAAGATCTGCTTTTATAATTCCTTTTTCCCCTGATTTCCTAAACACCCCCCCACAACGTCCCCAAGAAGACAATCCAGGCTTAACAGATCACTAGATGTCATCCTTGAGTTGTAGCCCTCAAGGGGATACAGAACCATCTTCCTTCAGATAAAAAAATACAGTGACTTTTCTCCCAACTGAGAGTCCTAAGTTATGCAAGATACTAATGTAAACCCATTTCTGGATACCTACACCACCCAACCTCAACATAAGAATTCTTTCAGGGTAAACGAGATTTCTAAGTCATTCCTCTAGAGATAATGAGAAGTGAAGTAATAAAGGGCTGGGAACCATTAAGGGATAGTAAGCTGAAAAAAAAAGAAAATGTTTTGCTATTTCGCTCTGGAGAGAAGAGAGTAGGCCGAGGGCTCCTCCGTGTCATGAGGCACGGTAGCATGGAGTCAGTCAGTGTGAGGAGGGCTAGGGAACAATCCTGTGAGTGGGGAGAAGAGCGGAGAAACTTTCAGGACAGCTAACCCTTCCTGAAAAAAGGAAAACTGTTTTCCATCGCAAGCATTCAATGACGCCGCATCTTTGTGCGGGGGCATGTGGGAATTCAGGAGTAGAGAAGACCAACTCACGTCATCATAAAGGCATCAAACATTTGGAAAGAACGAGACCAAGAGAAAGTGTGCATAATATATGCAATGAAGCAAAAAGTAACTTAGATACAGCTCACAGAAACTACAAAAATAAGAAAACTTGAAGTTTCTAACACACAAACAAGAGTACATAAAAATTTTAACAGAAAATTTAGTACGACTAAAAACAGTATCTGCTATACGTGCCATATCTCATTGATCCAAAGTTACATTTTTCTTCATATTATAACATTCATGAAGTAGAAATACATCTTAGAACTGATCGTGTCTTGTAAGTGATCATTTTTTTCTAATTAGTCCATAAAATGTAGGTGTTTCTTACAATCAGTGATATTATCTTATATTCAATAAATATGACTCTATACATTTTATATAAATATTCTCTTTAATATAGGTCATTAATATTTTATTTTGGCACAATAAAAAATTAAGAACAAGGCATACATGTACATTATACCAAATTATTTAATTTTGTTCTAGCGATGCTATCCATCACAGTTAGACAGGAGGAAAAAAAGGTATAAAATCTGAAAGGGAGAAGTGATGTGAAATTATGAGCCATTTCTACAGGAGACCACTGCCAAAAAGTGACTTGACGCAAGTGCTCGCGCGTGTGTGTGTCTCTGTTAGCTGGGACTGGGGGAAACAAGGAATCAATAACATCACGGATGTAGAGAGATCATTCTGTAAGGAGAAGGAAGACACTAGTGAGCTCAGATAATTTCTAAGTTTCTAAAAAGTAGAACAGAGTAGGGTGGAAGGAAAGTCTGCAGTGAAAGGATTAGTGGAGATGAAACTGGTTCAGCCACTGGAGATGGTTAGAGTGAGGAGAAAAAAACAACAGGAGCTGGCATTCTGGGGAGGTGATAGGAGTGTGGTAGAAACTAGCTGTCCTCAGAGTGTCAAGACACTACAGGCAAGGGCCCTATAGGACACGTGAAAATTTCTTCTGTTGGACTTAAGAGCAAATTCTGGTAATTGGCAGAAGAAAATAATGAAACAGCCTAACAGCTACAATAACAAGCATTAGCCTCAATATCTTATTAATATATATAAATAATATAGTATTATAAATTAGATGTATTATATATAATATATAACTTGCATATATATTATATAAATTGCTTATATATATGCCATTTAAAAGTTTTTAAAATCCTGATTTAGATATTATTACACTAATTTGACAGGAAAGGAAACTGAAGCTGCAAGATGTTAAGTAACAGGCCCAAGAGTCTCCACTAGAATTTAACTCCTGACAGAACCAACATCGGCCACTGGCAGTCTAGACACCTCAGGCTGCAGCCAGTGGAACTGGGGACCATATCACACAGGGCTCACGAACACCAGGCTGTCTGCTTTAGAGGCTCAGCTTTCATTTTACAGATGAGGAAACAAGCACAAAGAGGTTCCCTGCTGGGTAATTCAAGGAATCAGTTAGAGAGTTCTAAAAACATTTTAAAATAGATATTTATTTACATAGTAAACTATAGTTCATCTCAAAATTGATTTTTAAAAACAAGCCAAGCATCCAGTGAGCAGAAATGTATTGATATTCTTGACAAACCATTGTGAGAATATATGAAATACAAAGTCAACATTCATTTTTACTTTAAGAAAAATATATTAATATATTGAAGAATAAGTGAAATGTGTACTCCACAGTTATGATAAATGCCATTTAGGCAGGACATATTTAAAAATTAATGTTATTTACTATGCCTATTAAATTCAATCTGTCCTCCTTTTATACTTTATATGGTCCTAGAAAGATGAATTTTATACTGTACTTTTTGATGAATGATCTTCATCTCAAACCACCACCGTTATAACCGCAAAGGCAGGCTTCACCTGGAAATGGTATAATAGGACACACTTACGAATCCCAAAGCCCGCTATTAAAAGCCCTTGTCCTCATAATCTGAGGGCTTTCAGCTTCTCCCCCACAACCCAGTACACAGAACAACAGCTGCCCAAAGCCTCACCCATCACTTGAGATTCAATTTTTAAAAATACTGTTTGAATCGAAATGCTGAAAAGCCTCTATGGGCTAAACACATTGTCATCACAATCTAATGCAGATGAAGCATTTCTACTTCTGAAACTTTCTAAGTAGACAACATATCAGCCAGTCCCAGTTTTTGCACTAAAAAACAATAAAACTTACATTCTAAAAGAGTTCTAAACTTTTTAATGTTTTACAGAAACTGAAGAGAACTGAGGTTGTCAATTTAAAGTTTTAATTGGCATTTATTTATTGGATTGTGTAATTTAATAAACATACCCAAAAACTAAAAAAAAAAAAAAGTGGGAATAGATTTTTTAAAGGCATTATCAATAAGTAAGCAAACAAATTTAATAGGAAATTTTATTTTTATGTAACACTACTGTGTATGTTTAAAAAAAAAAAAAAAGGCATTGTTTTATGTCAATGGGGCATCTCCAGTGGAAAAACATGGTAATTAAGCAGCACACGAAAACAGTTTTAAGCAAAAAGGGCCATGAAATGAATGCAAAGATAAAAGGCAACAGGAACATACAGAAACAAAGAGTGCCCAAGTTTAAGTCATTGTCAATATCAGGAAATAATAAAAGACAAGATAAATGACAGGCCACCTGAAGTTCCAACTCAATGATTCATTCTCCTGAGAATAAAATGTCACATTTTTTCTTTTCTTTAATCTTCCAAAATCCTGGGACCTGGAACCTACCCACGTGACACCACTGCTCCAGGGCACGCTGCTCCTATTCGTCCCAGGCCGCGCACACCCAGCGCAGGCCAGCCCAGGGCCAGGGTCTGTGCTTAGCAACCAGGCCCCTGGGCCTCCCCTCTCCTTCACCTTGTGCGCCCTCCCCCTTGCTCAGCACCTACCCCAAGCGTCCCTGGAGCGTCTCCTGCACTTTCTCTCTCTCGGCAGCAACCATTTATGAGCAAACTAAAACCCACACTAATGGATTGTTTCAGGAAGCTATCTGCATAGTTTTCATAAATTTTTATGTGTGTACTGACTTGCCCTTTGGGGTTTACTGGCTATTTTTAAAAATGGAATAAGTGGAAAAAAGAATAACAGCTACAAAATAAAGGATTGAGATGACTAATTGCTTTGTTGCAAATGACTAGGTTACAATGTGGCAATTAGATCTTCTAAATTCCCAATGGTAAAAATGCAAAACATCAAAATAATCAATAGAATCTTACACATTAGCGTGTCATGGAAGGATGCTACAGGTCTACGCTAAATCTGGAGGAAAAAAAAGGTAAAAAACTATGTAAATTAAAACACTTCTACCCATTTTCTGAGAAATAGACTTGCGGGGGGCGGGGCGGCGTGGGGAAGAAGACTCCTACTCCCAGGTCAAAAGACTATTGTGTAAGGATACGAAAAGAGCTAAAAATGTGCATCACCTATATGTTTGTATATATGCATAAAACATTTCAGGAAGAATAGACAAGAAACTGAAAAACAGGGTTGTTCCTACAGAGGGAAACTGGATGACTGAGGGACAAAAACGGGAGGGAGACCACCCGTTTTACACCTTCTGTACCCTCTGATGTTTGTACCATGTCCACATGTTTCCCACTCCCCAACACAATAAAATAGTCAGAGGGGGGCGTCATTAATCCTGCACTATTCCTAAATAAAATACATCCAGAGGGAGCTTAGCCAGGGATCCAAGCAGCATGTGACTCAGAGCAAGGAGACCTCCTCTCACTAGGGCCCTCCACCTCCACTAAGAGAACAGGGTCTCCTGACGATCAGAGACATTATGATCGAATAAAATTAATACATTTAACGAGTCCCATCCAGGAATATCTTACAGTCAAAATACATTGAAAATATAAATATGGCATTTATATGCCAGGTGTTTTCCCAGTATCATTACCTTCATTATTGTTGCTGAAGATGACATCATTGAAATTTCAACTCTTATTAGTTTCTGCTTCTTCAGATTTCAATGGTATTTGGTTTTGTGTGGGAGAGGGCGCACTACTTGCTCTATTTTCTATTCATTAAAATTTTTAGAACACAAAGACTAAAATTTCAAACTGCCTTAGCTGAACGTGTGTGTGTGTGTGTGTCTGTGTCTGTGTGTGTGTGTGTGTGTGTGTGTGTGTGTATACGTATAGATATATTTTAGAATCTCATAATCAAAAAGAGAAATTGTAGTCCCTGGTAATTCTTCATGTCAGTGACTCACCTCTACTACCACTTGAAACTTTCCAGAATAGTTCTCTATCCTCCTCTCAAAAGCCACCAGGATTTCTTGCATAGCAGCAAGCTTTTCAGGACTGGTTTCAAGACCTTTTGGGTTCCAGCTGCTGGAAAAGAAGGGCCACTGTTTTTGGTCTCAGGAACTCTTCGGAAGTATTTAATACAGAGTCCATTCCTTCAGTTTTCATGAAACTGTGTTTTAGGGGTGTCGATCTCTTTCTGTTTTAATCGTTGTTTTCAAGAACAAAGTAAGTAAACCACACGTATTTAAAAATTAAAATTGTTAAATGATGATGTGGCATCAGAGGTACCAGTTTTCCTATTTTTCACAATTTCTAGATATTCTCATATCTTGATTCATATGTTGCAGCATTGGCTAGTTGCTACAAATTCAGAGAACGAATTCTTTTTTTTTAAGCAATAAAATTAAACACTGTTATGACAAAACTGGAGAAGTTTCACATTACAGTCTTCTGTCATCTCTACTTACTATGAAATTCATACCATTTCAAGCCCAGGGATAAACCACTACTTTCGTCCTAGGTGCTTAAGGCCCAGCTCAGGAGTCATCTGGGCTCCTGCCCCTTCTGTCAGAAGTCTTAGTGATTCTAACTTTAATATTTTTGTAGGTTTACCTCATTCATCAACCTCATTGCCACTACTTTAGCTGAAGATCTAGTCACCCACTGCCCAGGCCACTGCAGGAACAAGCCCCTCAGATTTATGTTCTTAAAGGAACATAACGTTAGATGTCGCTCTTCAACTGAGAACACATTAAGCGCTCGTAGGCTGTCCCTCTCCCCATCCCCCATCCCTCACAGGATCAAGGCCAAACCAGCCCCTGCCCGCAACTTTCACCTTCACCCCCTATGCACATACAACTGCCCCCAATAACTGCCTTACTTTCTCAAATACGACATATGTTTTCTATCTTTCTGCCTAGAAGGCCCTCTGCACACTGCTGCATGCTTTTAGAAATTAATAAATAAAGGTCACTGTCAAAAAGGTAATGAGACACTTAAAAGATATGCTTAGAACTTATGATATCACTAGACACTGAGGGCATTTTTTTTTTTAAGGGGGAAAAAAAGGAGCCACTACTAAGTAACTTGCTGAAGCTAGCCTGCCATTTAGCCAACAAAGCCTAACCCAGAGCCCACGTCTACAGAGTCCCAGGCCAGCGCTCTGACCACACCTGCTATTCTCGATCATTTTACATTCACACAAAGCAGGAAGAGAAGCAACCTGGCCTCTAAAATACTGTGTGCAATGAAATTAACAATAATTGTGTTCCCAGATGATCCACTCACACAGCTATTCTACATTCACTGCCACTCAACAACTTCCTACGCAATAAAGCACTCCCTATGGGACAGAAGCCCTTATCTTCAAGTAGCTTGTGATTTCTTTGGTTACACTCTCAGTCCCAACTCGACAGTACGGAATTAATAGGGTTAATGAGTGACTTGAGCCAAGAACTATAGCCAGTCACTAGGAAAAGGGAACTCTAAAAAGCATTACTGATATTTTTAAAAGTTTAACCTCAAAGACAATTAATAAAATCAAGAGAAAAATCACAATCGTGCACGTTCAGATTCAAAATAAATGTGACCTTTTCCCCCAATGGATTGTTTACAATGCAAACGTCCTATTAAACTTCACAGATGAAACTTTGTTACAGACAGTATCACGTTTCTTTCTTCACCTCACTCCGCACATCAGGTAATCGATAAACCCAGCACTGTGCTGCCACCTTGCTCTGCTTCTTTGAAGACACATTGAACGATTCTGGCAAGGAGCTGGCATAACTTGAATCTCAGTCAACCGGTCCGCAGGGCAGAAGTCGAGACACAGATGTGGAGAACAAACGTATGGACACCAAGCGGGGAAAGCGGCGGGGGGTGGGGGTGGGATGAATTGGGCGATTGGGAGTGACATGGATACACTGATGTGTATAAAACTGATGACTAATAAGAACCTGCTGTATAAATAAATTAATTAATTGAATTAAAAATGCAAAAAAAAATACAAAAGCTTCCTCTAAGCAGTTTGAGCATGGGCCATTGCAGAAAATCTGTAAAATGGATACACAATTAAAAAAAAAAAAAAGTTAAGTGTGTACATGAGGCCACAATTTGAGAAATTTCATCAGCTGGATGGAATTATAATGAGTACTCCTCCCACAAAATAAGAAAAAAGTTGTTTGACCAGGGGTCTCTTGAATAAGTGTGTACCAAGAATTGTATACTGAAAGCTTATTATGTGTCTGGTTATATAAGGCACTATGGAAATTTATCTAAGGGTCAAAACCTTGAGAGGTTAAACAATGTTCTAACACATACAGGTCAAATGTGGTTAAATTATAGAGTGCTTCAAATTAGCTTTCTTAATGACAACTTTATTCTATTAAATATTACTTGTCATGGGAATTCTGTAACAGCAGTGACGGTTTCTGAAGCTCTGAGAAGCTCCTTACAAAACAAAAAGAAAGTAGTACTAGATTAAAAACACCAAAACCCATGCACAAAATTCACACCGAAATTTGGTGACGGAGGATCCCCACAAATCCCGAGACGCCATCAGGTAAGGACGAGGCATAATGACCACTAGGCCTGCCTGCAGCTAATGAATGAGGTGTCAGGTGGATCTGAGAACAGAACACTAAGACAGCGGAGAAATACAAACGGGAAACTGCTGTGAAGCAACGTGAAGAAGGCAGATGAAGCTGAAAGGGATTTTACCCACCCGAAGAGCAAGGAAGTGCAAGCAGCTGGGAACGGGGAGGCGCTCCCCTGAGGAACCACCAGATCTCCCTTCCAGGACAGGGCCCTACACTGAGTAGCAACTCCTGGGAAATGATTCAAAATGGAGCAGGACAGAAATAATGGAGATAGAGGACGAGAATGTCCAGATAAAAGTGGGAGAGGGAACAGAGCGATCATCTTAGAAAACAAGTGGTTTTACTTTTTAAACATCATGTGAAAACAACAGAAGAGAGAGGTCTGTGAGGTTAGAAAAGTTATCTTGAATATGAGTTCCTTTTAAAGGTAATGAAAAACCAATGTCACATAAAGATGATCAACAGAAAACAATCAAGGTCAAGTCTCATACAAAGTTATCAGAAAAGGGGAATAAGACGTGGAACAACGTCTCTGACAGTGAAGCCAAATGAGAACAAATACACCCAGGAAACAGATCAAAACGGTAGCCTACTAATTCAGAACAAGCTAAAAGACATGAATACAAAATACGAAAGAATATGTAAAATGAGTTCAAGGACGTGGTGTTATGAAAGAACAACTAAATCAGAAATTAGAAACACGCAGAATTAAAACGAAAACTCAGGAAAAGAATTAGAAACAAAAGAAAAAATATTTCAGAAATGAATATGAAATTAAATAGATGACCAGAACAAATAAACACAGCAAACAATGGTCTAAGAAAACTGGAGAGGCAAAAGAAGAAAAAAATTTTAATGAAAAGAAAAATTTTAATGAAAAAAATTTTAATGAAAAAAAAAATTTTAATGAAAAAAATTTTAATTTTTTTAAAGAAAAAAATTTTAATGAAAAAAAAAAAAGGATCGAAGAGAAAGTGACAAATAATAGTCAGGCAATGAAGACCCAACAGCCAGGTAAGAGAGTCACTGAAAAAGGAAATTCAAACAAGGAAACACGATACTAAAAAACTAGTTTTTAAAAAGTCACTGAAATAAAAAATTTGAAACTACATACTGGAAGAGCATACCACATGCAGGCATTTCCTGTCTAGAAGAAACCTCTTATATTTCAAGACCGAGACAGGTCAAACATAAAAGCAGGAAAGAAGACAGATCCCGCAAACATCAAGCAAGAGAGGGCTGCAGTGGCTCCAGAGGACCATGTAACAGCCGCGACACACCTACACCACCGCCGGGAAACAGAAAGATCATGAGCCAGTTACAGTGTTTTACATGTGCCAGTAGCCTCACTGAAAACACAGGTAAGATCACTATTAATAATATGTTTTATTTAATGCATCTTTCCCCTCTGCAGAACTCCCAGGAAAACATTAACTTATCTCACCTGCACCTAAGGGCTTACAATGGTGCCATAATGCCATTTTTTGCAATGAACTGACAATTTAACTACTCACCAAGAGCTAAGACCAGGCCCGGAGAAAGGATCAATGTGATACACCCTTGGATCCTGTTCCAAGTAAAACAAACCTGCACAACCGCATGATTCAAGTAAAATTTAAGTTCTGATTGCCTAACAACACTCTAGTTCCCGGTTTCCATTTTTTAAAGACGGCAGAGGGAGCTCACAGGAGGCTGAACTTAACATCAACTGCAAGTCGTTTCATTTCACAAAATTAATATGCTTCTAGAGAATAAAATTTATCATAACTCCATCCAAAACACACTATGTCAGAAAGTGAAAGAGGAGAAAACTTCCTCAGTGTATTCAGCCACTTTCATCCCCAACCTCTTAAAGCTTTTACACCCCAATTCTACCCCGGAGGATGCACACAACGTGACCACAACATAAAAAGTACCTGTCATTTTAGGTGCTTTTCTACCCACAGAGAAGTAGTTAAAGTAACTATCAAGCCCCTTTTGCCTGTTCTCCCTGATTTGGCCTGATTAGGAACTGAAGCTGAGGTGACAGAATACGGCAAAGCTTACTGACGAAGATCAGCCAGAAATCCATGATGTTATAGTAACTTCCTCAGGAAAAACCCTTTTCTAAGAAAAACCAAAAGTTTAAACTAAGACAAGCAGGTCAACGCTATGACACATCTATTGCCAAATTAAACTAAAGGCTACACCAAGTTCCCTTATAGTAGGTTTTTCTGGAAATAACAAGGTTATCATAGAAATCTATACCTATTTATTTAGCTAGTGATTTTCTCTTTATGAAAGAAAATATCAAGAGCAAAAAAGTTTGTCCAAAACATTTTTAGAACCCGTCTTTCAGACTTAACCCAATCATCTTGTCACATTCTTTTGAATTTCTGGAGAGTTCAGAAAATTTTTATCCTCTGGGGTGGAATTTGACTTCTGGAAAAAGCGGAATCACATCTCTAACTGTGATACACCGTCTTTATTCTAACACAGATAATGAAAATGTATTTTGAACTGCTGTGGTAACCAAAGAGGACTGGGCATACAGTCAAAGAATCTCAAGCGTGGAAGAGACTTCAGTCGTCCAACCTGCTCCCCACCTGCCATCCACTGCTTGAACCCCAGCTACACACCTCCAGGTGCTCGCCCAGCCTCTGCACAAACCATCCCAGGGGTGGTAAACTGACTACCCTCCAAGGCAGTCAATTTCAGCGTGGGACGGCTTGAAATGCTGAAAAGTACTGCCTTCTAGTAGCTGCATATACTACCCTGGAACTTCCACACACTAGCTTAAGTTAGACTCCCTATGCCTGCCGTATTTTTGGAATTTCACAAGTATACTGGAACATGCGGAGAAAAGGGGGAAAAATGGAAAGCAACAGAAACAGCGAAAAAATTAAGAACTGATGGAATACAAAGGCACAGGAAAGAAAGCCAGTCTGGACAACCAGATGATTATTTAAATTTTAGATGTACCAAGCTACAGGTAAATAGACATCTACCAATCTTAACATTTACAAATATACACATTAATTACTATGACTGTGGGCAAAATTTTCCATAATGAAACACTGAAACAATTTCATAAATCCTTTTTTCCTGTTTCCATATGAGACATCTAGAGGTTCTGTTAATACTGTTAAAGAGCAGCTGTTAATTCTGATACTCTGTTCTTTATTCTACTCAAATGCATCACGTTATCTAGCAAAAAAAAAAAAAAAAAATCCATGCCTGGTCACATCTATTCCTTTCTCTTAACTTCTATCATTGCATTAGCAGTCGGCTTTCTATGTTTTACGCAAAACATTTTTCACAAAGCAACAAGATTTTTAATTACTTCACAAGAGTTCTTCAATATACAAATATGAGTAGATAATGTAAAACCATGTTGAAATTCCAGTGCCTTGGAATCAACCTAACGGGCTAACTCCAGACTTACCAAACACACTTGGGAAAATTACCAATTACTTCACGCCAAGGATATCCAAGGTTTCTTAAGGCATGATGAATCCATGAATATCAAAGGTTTCGAACAGACAATCTAAAAGAAGAACTGAAACTCTATAGAAGTCACTACTGGAAAGAGAGGGAAAAACCAACTGCACAGAAAAATACCGGCTGAACCCATGAGAGTAAATGAGTTTTCGACATGGAGAAAGACAAAAGAGCAAAAAGGCTAAAGACAAAACTGTATAAAGTCTCCAGCAGAAGGGAAAAGCAGAAAAAGAAACAGGAAAAAACTACAGAGACTAAATAATGAAACAAAACAAAAGATGAGGATAGTAACTTTAGCTTCTCTTACACAGAAAAGGCTTCAAGGAGGCAGCGATGAGTGTCAGGGAAGCAGGGAGTCCAAGGCGGAGGTGGACGGAGAGCTGGGCCACTCCTGTGGCCACAGGAGTGACTGTGTTCTTTGTGAGCACGAACTCAGCAGAGTGGCAGGAATAAAACACGCTAGCAGAGGCAAAAGTCAGGCAAAGAAATTAAATCGCAGGTGAAGACCTTACTCAAGAAATCCAGCTGCTGAAGGAAGGTAAGAGCTAGTCGCTGCAGGACAGTGGCCGGCCACCGTGAGTCCTTGGTAAATGCTAACTGGTGAACAAGCCAACCAGCGAGTCAAGGAGCACGACAGAGTCGAGGACTGTTTGTTGGGGGTCAGAGGGCACATGGGAAACTTTCATGAAAGGCGGGAGTGAGGCAGCGTGTTTCAAAGAGGAGGAAAGAGTTTAAAGATGTCTCCAGATGAACATGATTTTTTTAATTAGGTGCAAAAGCAGGAAGGAAGGCTGAGAATGAAAATAAAGGCAGAGAAACTGGCACCCACCACCTTCCTCCACCCTGCCCCTAGACCAAGAGAACAAACAGCTGGAAGTCAGATCGGAAACATTCGGAGGATGCGTGGACAGAAGATGAGAGGAGAGCTTCTGTTCTTCTGTTGTAACAGTAAATGATAATGTGAGGAGAGCTGGGTTCAAAGACCCCCCTTCTAGTCCAAAGTGTAGTCCAAAGCTAAGGCACAAATGGTAAAGCTATAAAGACACGGAAGGGAAAATGCCTACAAAATGTTGAAGGCAAGTCCACTATGCCTAGGGAGACTGGATATATCTTATACACGAATACATTTTAGTTGTGTGGGCTTGGTGTTTCCAAAAAAATACCAAGTACCATATCAATAAATGACACTAGTAAGTAGTAAAACAAAGAGCATGTGAGAGAAGATTACTAAAAGATTTACAGATACATAAAATATTAAAAGTGGTCCAAAAGTTATCAGTTTAAACACCAAATATACGGAGTATACTTTCCACTATGGACAAAGCCTCACTGAGGTGTTTTATTGGACAACACAATTTACACAACCATCTACAAAGTGAGCTAAGAAACTTTACTCCATTTTTTTAATCCCCATTTCTTTTTTTTAATTTATCTTTTTCATTGAAGTACAGCTGATTTACAGTGTTGTTACTCTCTGGTGCACAGCAAAGTGAGTGATTCAGTTACACACACACACACACACACACACACACACACATACACATATATATATAATTTTTTTCATATTCTTTTCCACTATGGTCTCTTGCAGGATATTGAATATAGTTCCCTGTGCTATACAGTATGACCTTGTTGTTCACTGTAGTCTTTATTTTAACTCCTTCAATACACTGAAAAATGAATAATTAAGAATTTTTAAATGATGGGGAAAAATGGTAATCAAGACGTAGAGTAGATGAACCAGTACAAAATTTAAAAGAAAAGCTATAGTATTTATAAAAGTACTGAAACATTGATCCTTTCCAAAAATTTGAGAAGTACCCAACAATAAACCCAAGATCAAAGACATTTAATCTATGAACCACGATTTAAAAAACTGTTCTATTAAAATTTAAGGTGAATAACTCTATTTCCATTCTATCAAAATAAAAATAAGTTTTGGTAGATAAATTATTTTCTTTTAAAAGTAAGCATGCAGCAATTCTAACACAGCTATAATATGACAGGTGCCCTAAACACTGACTGCCACACAAACATACATATAAATAACTGACATAAATATGATGTATATATAATATCAGTTGATAAGAAGTCCTGAGGAAAAACTTAATATGTTAACAAAAACCACTTTTATTCAACAGGGTGACGGGGCTCAGAGATTAAATGTTTCCACATTTACTTATAAAAGATAGAAAATAAATAAATAAAACCAAAACGAAGTATCCTCTTTGAAAATGAGAGACACGATCCCCATGACATGTCCGGGTGCTGGTGGGGAAGACCCAGAGCAGAACTGACCACACGCAGTGAAAGCACTTCTCTTACTCTATGAGCAAGTATCGCCCACGCAGTTTCTATGCTAAATAAATTCTTACATCGTAAGGATATGGAACACTAAATCACACTGCGATCTTCACTTTCCCCAATCTGAACCTACACTCAGAGTTAGTAAGAACGGACTCCAAAAGACGAAAGTTCCAATGCACAGCTACCTAAGGGAACAGAAATCAGTGCAGCGGCTGCCCCTGGGGGTCCTGACTAGAAAGGGACACAAGGAACCTCTCCCTAGTGATGGACGCGCTCAGAGTATCTGTACCGGGGTCCTGCTGATGCACACAGTCAGCTCTGCCCATGCGCGGCCCCGTGTCCAGGAACTCCACCATTTCAGGTAAAGGACTTGAGCATCCACGGATGTCGGTGTCCGTGGGGGTCCTGGAACCAACCTCCGGAGGATACAGGTGGACGACTGTAAAGACATCTGCCAAGGTACGTAAAACTCACTTTTATCTGGATTCTCTCTGTAATTATACCTCATTTTTTTTTAAGTAAATAAATAAATAATGCCAAGGGTGGATAGAATTGGATTGTAAGGAACACACCTACCACCACAGGAAATAGGATCTGCTTAAAGCTGAATAAGAGTGACCTCAACAGACAACGGATGCCACTACCTAACCACTCATCTCTGAATGCCTTACCATCCAATACCACTAAACGTGAATTACTTCTCACAAATATTCTCAAAAAGTAATTCTTCTATACTCAGTAATACCACACGATGGGTCCGCTTGTTTGTTTACTCAGTAGTACATTTAGCAACCAATCCATCACAGCAGGTCCACTAGGGAAGCTAACTGCTTAAGATCAGAAAGATACTCGAAGCAGCAACGGCGAGGGTTTGCACAGTGAACAGATGGACTAATCCTCCTGGTAACTGACAAGTCGACGTTACTGAGGGTTCACGACGTGCCCGTCTAAGAAGAGCACAACACTGTAAATCCACTATACCTCAATAAAAAGCGTGCCAGGCACCGCTGTAAATGCTTTACCCGCGCTAGCTTAGCTGGTCCTCACGGCCCCTGCAGGGGACAGTTGCCACCCCACCTCGCAGACAAGGGCGCTCAGGCACCTGCGCTCGGGCATCCTGTCAGCACCGCCCAGGCCCACCTGGCCGTCTGGCTCCAGAGACAGCTTTCTCAGTCACTTCGCTCTGCGGCCTCTCTAGAACCAGCGGCCTTAAAACAACCCCTGTGCTCCGCAGTGTGGAGCCCGGGGTCTTGGCCAACCGCTTCTTCCTCTTCACCGCACAGGAGTCCAGGGCCAATTTCCGAAGAACAACTCTGGCTTTGCCTGCAAGCGCCGACAAGCCCCCCACAAGATGGGTCCGTGTGGTTAGGCTTCCCTGCTCTTCTTTAAAGTGAAACTTCACAGTCTCCTCCATCTGACTTTGCAGGAGTGCACCCTGCCTTTACCCTCCTCACCTGCAGGAGGAGCCCCACGGCTTACGGAGCCACACACAGCATCCTCTGTGACAGGTACTCATCAAAAATCTTGCACTCGAAAACAGTTAATTCTTATTTGAAGAAGCTGACAGTTGGAACCACTGAAATGTGTTCAAATACAATTTCACAGACTGTATATTACTTAACAATTGCTTTCAAAATCCTTACACATTTAATAATACAAGATCTTGCTTTGTCCTATAACCAATCCCACAGAAACCAGTGAACTACAGCCCTCTGTTTGGGAAGTTATGCTCTAAACTACTAAAAAAGAACAGCTGCCTACTTCAAATAACCTGCTACTCAACTCCTTTCAGCAGCCTAGTTGAGAAAAATAATATTTCTGGAGAATTTAATTGTCCAGGGATTTCATGTTTTCTCCTTAGTTTGAAATGAACCATTAAAAAGGCAATACACTTGGTCTTGAATGTTTTGTACCTCCATAATCCATTACAAACACCAAGTTACATTTTCAAGCTACACGTTTTCTTGAAGACAACTTAAACAATGTCATGAAATCTGTCACCACAGTTACTACAGAGATGTTACTAAGAACACTGCCTCATATAAAATGTTCAAAAAGCTCTGCTTCCTTGATTAACAAGTAAATTTTCTCCTCAAGGATCTCGAAAATAGTTTCACATTTCCTTTTATGTTCTAGCCAGCAAAATGTTCAAAAACTAGTCTAAGACTAAACTAAGTAAATTACGCTTGACTTTATGGCCTGAAAAATCTGTTCTATTTTTTTCTTTGAGTATTTTTGAGGTTTAGTTTTTTTTAATATTTAAATCTTTGCTACATCTAGAACTTACTTTGGCATAAATATGTCTTCAGGATAGAAATTTTACTTTCTTTAACCAAGTCTATGTATCTTTTTTTAATGACCACTCCCTCCCAGCATTCTATTCTATTCTTTCCACCCTCACCCCACCTCATCCATGCCAATTTTTGTGTTGTTTATGTTCTTTATGATTGAGGAGTGTGTGTGTATCACTGAAGTTCAACTACATATATCTGTATATTTAGGCTTCATGCTGACTAAAAGTAATTTGAAAAGGTCATAAGAAAAAGTTATGTAATTTCACCGTGAACTATAAAATAAAACCAGTAGAAATCATCATTTTTACATTAACAATTAACCTTAAGGACTAGCAAGTATGATTTTGAGAATTTAATACTGTCACACTGGAAAAAGGGCAAGGCCTTAAAATTACAAATTTATCTCTAAAAAGCTAAACCGCTCGAAACAAGCCCAAATCAGTCACGAGAACATTTGCTACCTGGGCTGTCTCCCGACTCCTTGGCCCTGTCTGCCTACGGAGAACACCCACCCCTGCAGAGAAGGGAAGGCCTTCCAGTTAGCGCTCAGGAAGAGGTGGTTTGTTCTTTGTCTTTACCCAGGCGCCCTCTACTGACAGCAAAGCAAAACAGACTACAGAATTACACCTGCAAATTTCATCAGCACAAGGAAAAGAAATTTATTTTTTAAATACTTCAAAATCAACATTTTAGGTAAAAATAGATTAAAAACTGACTTTACTGTAGAATCAAGAAAAAATGCACATCTGTGAACCGACAATTCAGATAACACTCGAATTTTGTATGTGGCATATTCCATATTTCAATATACTACTTTTCAATGTTAATCCTTAGGTGCAAGAAGGATTAAAAATGGATTATATATCCATTTTAAATACTTTCAATAATTTCTCGGTAGGGAAATGTTTACCTGGATCTGTTCCGGTGTCCATTGGTCTAGGTTGACTGACTTGACCCTGGATATATGAACCCCAAGATTCCTATGGATGCCAGCACATCTGATGCAAATAAACACACCAATATTCCAGGAAGCCCATCGAGGACCTAATTACGGAGAAGAAACAGAGAAAAGCTAGTATTAAAAAATAAAATAAAATATAACAGCATATAAGAAGCATTCTGGTTCTTTATATAGTCGTAATGGAGGGTTACAGAATTCACACGTTCAAATTTTCAAATGGCACAGCAGCAGCTTGCTAAGAAGAGGTGTGTCTTGGCTGTGCTGAAAGGTTATAAATCAACCTTCAAGAACCTTAATGAGTTTACTAATTTTCCTTTCCTAGGAGCTTCCCCCCAAATCTGTCTAAGAATTTAAAACTACTTTATGTGAACAGTTTACTCACTCACCATATTTGAACCAGGAGTAGTAATATCCCACAGTAAAAAGTCCTTTATTAAATGTGTAGGGTATTGCTTAAAAGGTTACCAACAAGTAAAAATCAAAGAGGTTTTAAAAAATGAAACAGAAATTAGTAGGAAACAGACAACCAACCTAAACAGAAAAATGGACAAAAAGATACGAATGAGTAATTCACAGAAAAAATGTATGGCCAATAAACACATAAAAACGTGCACACCCTCACTGGTAATTAGGAGGAAATGCCCTTGAAAACTACAACAACTTCCATTTTGCAATCAACACACTGGGGGGGGATTTTTTAATCAATTAATACTAACTGTAGGATGAGAAACAACAAGGACTGCCTCAAGAAGCCTTGTATCAACATGAATAAATCTCAGATAGAACCCTGAGATTAACAAAAGTTATAGATGAACTAAGGTGTGTTATAAAATGTTAGCTCTTTGGGTCATGGTCAAAAAACTCTGAAAAACACTGTAGGGAAACTCACCTAAGTATACAAAAAGACAAGCCTAAGCTGTACTATTCTTCATATCTTTGCATGTATTATTTCTTGATAATTTTAAATGCTCTTATGATTATCTTCACATATTGCTTGTACAATTAAAGTAAAATGGTAAATAAAAGTACTATCTGGAAATTATATCAAATATTCAGAAGCTTATATATAACAGATTTCTATAAATCACTTGACTATGAAAAAAATACAGTAAGAGGTATCAATAAAAACCAAGCTTTTTCAAAAATTTAGGTTTCTGTTTAAGTACATACTTTTTATCTAAAGGTGAGAGTGAATCTACAAAATACCACTGAGGCCAATAATTTCAACCCAGTAAAACTAAACACATTCCCCCAAAATTCCTTAGGAGGGAGGTTACGCATATACAATTTATGCCAAAATACCCTGCTTTTAAATCTGAGAAGTGACACCTATAAACTGACAAACATCTGGGACACGCTCTGCTTAAATATGTTTGACTGTCGACAGTGTCAAAATGAGTTAGCGGTCAACAGACCAGCACTGCCCATGTACTTGGCCACCTCTGAGCTGCATAAATGACCCTGGACTAGTAACAAACTGAGCTACCAGGTTCCCACCTGGTAAATGGAGTTAGAGTGGCTGCCCCCAGTACTTAGGTGAGGCATGTATGGAAAACATCTTTAAAGCTTTAAAGCACTACTTAAGCGCAAGTTACTGTCATGTTAAGAAATTTCGATAATCAAAATACAATACTTCTCTTTCTCTAGAGAAGTCCCTACATTGGTCTGTAAAACAACTGTATCTTAACTTTCCCTCTCAGGCAGTGGGTCCAGAGCATGAGGAGAAAACAAAGATTTTCAACACGCTCCAAGTGGGGCTTCATTGTTCTTAAAATAGAATGATTCCCCTCAGAATAATCTGCTACAACCTCAGCCAAATACAAATGGAGACTTTTCTATACAGCACGATTTTCCTGATGTGAACGCTGCGGCTGAATGAACTTGCATAATGGGATATGACTGTCCCTGCAGGTAAAAAGCTGTAGCACCCAATACAGTGGGGCATTTTTATAACAACAAAAGAAAGGGACTTTAATGTAAAAAAGCCTTGTACAAGAATAATGTTAGCAAAAATTTTAAAATGGCTATATTACTATTGAGCAAAAGCTAGATATAATTAAATGTTAGATGATGTTTAGGTCTTAACGAATTAAAGGCTATGAAAACCATTTTATTGATTCCTCCAAGGGAAAAAAAAAACTTGTTATCACTTATGGGAAACTTTAGCCCCAATCACTTTTTACCAATTGAAATAATAATGTAATTTTGTCAATGTATCTTTCTTTGGAACATAACTATCATAACTGAACAATATAGTCAAGAACCCCTAAAAATAGACTTGTAAAAGCCTAACCGAAATCACAAATGGGTTACCCGCTCTCTAAAATTAGCCTTGTGAGCTTACCTAAAGCTGGCTTGATAAAACAGTAGTTGCTTAGCATGGTAGTCATGCAGTTACAGGTATGAAATCCTCATTTTCTTTCACCAAACTATTCAATGAGTACTTACCGATTCTGTGCCAAGTAAGTGCTTTAAAAGACCATGGACACATGATAAAAAGCTAAGTTCCCAGACTCGGGAGGCCACACCAATATAAACAGGTATAACCATTTAAAAAACAATTTGGTGAAACGTAATCGAGTTCTAGACACACACACACGTGCTGACACACGTACATACGTTTATCAATTTATAGTCATGATATGACACATCTATGTACACATATACATTCACACATACACAACACACCCTACAGCAATATTTTAAACAGCAGGTCACAATTCATTAATTTAATCTCAACAAGTATTTATTTTTAGAAGGAAAAAAGATATGACTGCATCACACAAAGGGTAAATATAACTGTTAAACTTTTTAAAAAAATCAGTTGACATACATATATATATACAGACAGACACACACACAAAAATCAGGTCACGTTATAAAATGTTGTTTCTCTGGATCACAGTCAAATAAGGCTGAAAAACACTACAAAGAAACTCATATATACTCGGGACCTCCCTGGTGGCACAGCAGTTAAGAATCTGCCTGCCAGTGCAGGGGACACGGGTTCGAGCCCTGGTCCGGGAAGATCCCACATGCCACGGAGCAACTAAGCCCGTGCGCCACAACTCTAGAGCCCGCAAGCCACACTACTGAGCCTGCGAGCCACAACTACTGAGTCTGTGCGCCACAACTACTGAGCCCACGTGCCGCAACTACTGAGGCCCGCGTGTTGCTACTGAGCCCGCGTGCTGCAACTATCGAAACTCACGCACCTAGAGCCCGTGCTCTGCAACGAGGGAAGCCACTGCAATGAGAAGCCCGCGCACCGCATCGAAGAGTAGCCCCCGCTCGCCACAACTACAGAAAGCCCGCGCGCAGCAACGAAGACCCAACACAGCCAAAAATAAATAAAGTTATAAAAACAAAACTCATATACATACTCAAGAAGCCATGTAACCAGAATATTTATAGCAGCATGATTTCTAAAAAGATTGACAATACCTTAAAAACGTTCACCAGTATGATTATCTCCATACGTGGAATATTACACAACAGTGAAAACGAATAGGCTACACACATCAACGTGGTTGAACGTTACGTTTGTCATCAATTTCAGCACAATGTAAGATATACAGAAGGGGCAAGGAGGACCCCAACTATGGAGACAGTCTGCTGGAAGGCGTGCAGGTCTCACAGAGAGATTGAAATGAAGTTTAAAGGCTGCCTAGGAGGCCGCTGGCACAGAATATACCAAAACACGTCTTGGCAAAGGCTAAACAAGGTGAGGATGGTAGGGGAGTCTGGGAGAGCTGAAGGGCAGGGCATTAGAGTAACGGGAAACTTTCAGGAGCTGACAGCGGAGGCCGCACAGCGAAGCACCTCACACAGCAGCAAAGGGACAGGCCCAGACCCCGCGGCAAAGGCCCGCTGTCCTCTTGCAAGTTCACCACGGCACTCCCACTCACACATGCCCTTTCCTGCCCTCCTGCCTCTGCACGTGTTGCCCCTCCGCTCCGAATGTTCCCTCCAGGCCGCGGCAGGCCGGGCTCACTCGGCCACACGCTGCCTGCTCCAGGTGACTTCGGTGACCCCTCCAGCTCCAGCTGCCTCCCCCAGCTACCCTCCATCGTTCACAAGACTTACAACAGTCTCCTCTGAAGTTCACCTAAAAATCTAAGGTGAACAAAAAGACAAATACGGAAAAACACAAATAGATAAACAGCTGGAGGGTTCAACTATTTCAGCAGCTAAGTCTCCCACTAAGAAAAATAAAAGAACTGCACGGTCAGTTCTAGACCGGCGTCTCCCAGCGCGTGCACATCCCTGGGGAGATGATAAAAATGCAGATTCTAATCTGGTAGCCCTGGACGGTGCCCGAGACTCTGCAGTCCTGACAAGCAACCCAAGATGCCCAAGCTGCCGCCACAGACCACACTGAGAACAGCAGGACTCCAGATCATTTTTTGTACAAAATGTCCCGTAGATAAAATAGTCCTTTTTCTGCTGGTAGCATCTATCTTCATTTGCCTATATGGTTTCTGTCCTTTTCCTCTTCCCATTTTATGTTGTTTGTTACCTCAAATTATCCCTTCTTGTGTTGTGATTTTGTTACCAAACTGAAGTAGCTATAGTTATTTTTACTGCTTTCTTTTCCTTTAGCCTTTATGCTGTAATTAAATGTTTAACCACCTATTCTGATATAGAGTCACAATTTTCTGATTCTATTTACCACCTTCCTCAAAGTTTGTATACTTTTGCCTTTTCGTTTCAGGTAGAAGAGCTCCTTCCAGCATCTCTTGTAAGGCAGGTCTGGCGGTGATGAACTCCCTCAGCTTTTGTTTGCCTGGGAGGGCCTGTATTTCTCCTTCATATCTGAAGGGTAACTTTCCTGGACAGAGTATTCTTGGCTGACAGCTCTTCTCTTTTGGTGTTCTCAAAGTACCACTCCCCTCTCTTGGCCTGTAGAGTTTCTGCTGAGAATCTGCTGGTAGCCTAATGGGGGTTCCTTTGCAGGTGGCCACCCTTTTTCCCTGGCTGCTTTAAAATTCTTTCTTTGTCATTGACTTTTGATAGTTTTAATACAATGTGTCTTGGAAAAGGTCTTTTTGCATTGAGACAATTAGGGTTCTGTTAGCTTCCTGGACTTGTATATCCAGTTCCCTCCCCAGGTTTGGGACGTTCTCAGCTATTATTTCTTTAAAAAAAAAAAAAGTATTTATTTATTTGGCTGCGTCGGTTGCAGCACATGGTATCTTCGTTGCGGCATGCAGGATCTTTTAGTTGCGGCATGCGAATTCTTAGTTGCAGCACACGTGCTCTTAGTTGTGGCATGTGGGATCTAGTTCCCTGACCAGGGATCAAACCTGGGTCCCCTGCATTGGGAGTGTGGAGTCTTAGCCACCAGATCACCAGGGAAGTCCCACAGCTATTATTTCTTTAAATAAGCTCTCTGCTCCCCTCCCCCGCTCCTCTCCCTCTGGGACACCCATCACCCTAACACTGCCCTTCCTAGACAAGTCAGACAGTACTCGCAGAATTTCTTCATTTTGTTTAGATCTTATTTCTCTGTCCTCTTCCACCTGTATCATTTCTATTTCTCTGTCTTCAAGCTTGCTAATTCTCTCCTCCATCTGCTCTGCTGTTTCCAGTGCCTTCTAATGTGTTCTTCATCTCCTTTATTGAGCTCTTCAGCTCCAGAATTTCTGCTTGGTTCTTTTTTAGCGTTTCACTCTCTGTGGTAAAGTAATCCTTCTGTTCATTAATTTTATTCCTGAGCTCACTGAACTGCCTTTCTGACTTTTCTTACAGCTTGTTGAGTTTCTTCATGACAGCTATTCTGAACCCTCTATCAGTCAGATGGCAATATTCCACGACTTGAAGCTTGGTCTCTGGAGATCCGTCGTTTTCTTTTTGTGATGCTGTGTTACCGTGGTTTCTGTGTCACCTGATGAGGTGTCCCTCTGCCAGTGCATGTGAAGTAGTAGCGAACACCTCTCTTCTTTAAGTAAAGTTTTCTTCCAACTTGATTCTAATGATTCAACAGGTTGGTAATTAGAGGCCTTTCCTTTGTTTTCCAGAAGGTGGCGCTAGGGCCCCAGTGTTTGGCTTCTCTTACCTGCACTGCCTCTGATCTCACAGGAGGCTCTGCACTTTCCACCCCCCACCATCCCCGTCAGAGGTGTCCCTGGTGCCCTCCGTGGTGCTGCTCGTGCCTCCAGGGTCGCTGGTGCCCTGATGCTCCCGGTGCTGCTCTACTGCGTTGCCACCTACGGCACTGGGATGGCGGCATCCCCACCTCGTACAGGGTCTCCTGGCTTGCAAGCTCTGCTGCCACAGGGGAGGGTTTAGGGGGCAGCCAGGGCCATGGGGTTGGCAGGTATGCACAGGCCTCCGAGTCAGGGGTGCCACCGTGACTGGAGGACCGGGGCCGCAATTCCCCTCCAGTGCCGCCCGGCTCCCCGTGACCATGGGCGCTGCTGCAGCCGAGTGGCCAGGCGTGTGCACGGCCTTCTCTGCTTCCCCTGGGTTCTGTGGGGCTGCAGGCTCAGCCGCCACGGCTTTGGGTCCGGGCTCGCAAGCACTGCCTCAGCTGTTCCCCGGTTCAGCCTCCTCTGCGTGTCCCAGTGCCCTCGCCTTTACACGGACAGATGTGTGGAACCCCCCGCATCTGGGGTGCTAGGCGGTGGACCTATGTTGAGTTACAGGTGTTTTACCGGTTGTAGACGGAGCAGGGGAGACAAAGGGGGTGTCTCATGCTGCCACGATGCTGACCTAACCCTCCGACTCTAGATTATGCTTGACAAAGTCTTCATCTCAAGCACTCAGCATACTTCCTGATCTGCTTTCATTATTCTTACTGAGTGTGTGACTTAAGCTGTGAAAATTTATTTTAACAAACTAAGAATCAAATCTGCTGAGGAAAAAGAAGTCAAAAGTTTATTGAGAATTCAAATACTGGGTAATATTAAGTTATCCATATCACCATCTCACTAAACACAACACAAATAAACTAGCACCAACTCAACTAATATGAGTCAGCTGATAATCTCAACCACACGAAAGCAAAGCTCCAGTAACAGAACAGAAGGTACTATTTGGCCTCACTGATGTTATGGCACCTTGATTCATATTCATCATCAGTGAATCCTCAAGGACCACTCACAATCCAAACACACCCTGTTCAAAGACTGATAAATGTGCCAACAGTAAGAATGGAAATGAACAAACGTGAGAATCACCAGGAAGAACTGACAAGACTTAGTGACACAGTGATAGGGAGAAGGCACAGACCCAGATGCCTGCAAGTTCTGCTTTAAAGCATAAAGGGATCTAAAGCATAGAGGTCCTTGCAGAGTCACAAAGCTTTGCCGGAAATCTGTTGAGTGCTTTAAATAACAGTGACGCAATGAGATGAAAATGTCCAGCAAGCAATCAGGAATAGAAGACTAAAGCTCAAACTGGAGGTATATGTAAGCACTGCCTTCAAGAGGACACCTGCAGCCCCAAGAACAAAAAGAGCAAAAGAAGAAGAATACTGAGTCTTATGGAGAAAATGAGGAGCAGTGCAAAACCAGAGAAGGCCCGAGTTTAAAAAAAAAAAAAGATGGTGAAAGTGTCAAAAATTTCAGAGAAGTCCAGAAGAATGGGGCTAGGACAGAACATGTGGATGTGTTAACTGAGAAGGCATACGTGACCTCATGGAGAGTAGGCAGGGAAAGAGGAACTGAATTCATTCATTCTGAATTCCATTACCAGGTGGAGGGGGGCAGGAATTTACCTAATCTGAATCCCATTACCCAATTAAACTCTTTCTCCATTTCAGTGTCCAACTCCAAACCTTTACCACATCTATAATCTTGATCCTTCATAAATCAACTTTATTTTGCACTGCTCCAAATTATACACTCAGGGAGCCAACTGGTTAGTCAGAGATCAGAAGACTCATTGCTTTCCCTAGAATACAACTCAGTTATCCAGTCTTGAAACTTTCCTGCACACCATTTCCCTTGCCTAGGATGTTCTGCTTGTGACCACACAAATCCTACCTCATCTTCAAGGCCTAACCAGAGTCCCAGATTCTCCAAAAAGCCTTTCCGCATGACTCCATACCTCCATTCGCCCTTCCTATAACTGTCTATAGCCCATGACAGCTTCTCTCACACAATACACAACAAGCACCTTCTGTTTCCTCGTCTGTACTTAGTCATGTCTACTGAAGTAAATGGTAAAGTTCTCACCAGGAAGGCTCTCTACAGCCTGCATCACCCAGCCTAAGGTCTAGATAAAGGAGCAGGTAGCACAGTAAAAAATCTGCCAAGTCTGATGACTTGGTCAAATATACAAGTTCTTTAATACCTGAAGCAATCCATCTGTTTATTTAAAAATGGAAGCAAAGGCAAAACCTATGAGGCACAAACTATTCTTTTTACTATCCTTTTGCCATTCTTCCTTTTAATTAAAAAAAAGAGCCCCAAGTTTTAGCTACAGACATGGCTGCCCAGACAGAGACCATTTCTCAGCCCCCGCTGCAGCGAAGTGTGGTCACATGACCAAGTCCTGGCCAGTGGAATGTGAGCTGAAATGATGTGTGCTGCCATTATCCATACTGGGCCTGTCCCCCTTGCCTCTTCCCCTCTCCCATGAGCTGAGAAGATGGTAAGAAGTGAACCTGCTACCTTGGATCCAGATATGCAAGCCTCATGGTGAAGAGGACAGAACTACTAGTTCATCTCCAGACTAATGTGAAGAAACAAACTTCTATCCTGTTGAAGCCACAGTATTTGGGGGTCTTTTTGATACAACAGCTAAGCCTGTAATCTACCTAATTCAATGTGCAGTATATTTGCATGTTGGCAGCAGTCGTAAGAACGTACCAGAGATTTATTCCTTACTTCAGAGCCAAAATTGTAAGAAGAGGTGTTTACGAATAATAAAGCACATTTTCATCAAACCTTAGTTTTCTAGACTCAATTTGAATCACCAAATATGTACTAAGCGTCTAGTTTCACCAAAGTATTAAATGAAGGAAACAAAACACAGATCCTGCCTTCACAGAGCTTGCACTCTAGTAAGTCATTCAGTGGTTACAGTGTAAGTGCAAAGGATGTGGAAACACAAGAGAGGAAAAGATGAATGTAGGGCGGGGATATTCATACAGGCTTTGCAGAGACAGTGGCGTTTAAGGTGGTCACTAAAACGTAAGTCCAGTTACAGCTGGTAAGGTCTGGACAAGGTATAAGGACAAGGTACATTCTAGGTAAAATGCACAGTGGCCCTCCCACCTTGAAGAGCTTCAGCTGTGCTGTAATGCTGTAGCCAAAAAATACAATACCACAGCACCTGATTTCTGCTAAGTTTCTTTATTTAAATACTGATGTGATTTTTTTTTAGGTTGTGATATATATATGCACCTAAAATTTGTATAGTACAAGTGACTACTAGCTTTCAGATAGAGATTAAAGACAGTTTTAAGACACAGAAAGTAGAAAGAGTGAGGTTTCCTGAATGATAAACCATTATATATCTAAAGAATGTAAAAACATACTATATATCTAAAAAAAAAGAACAGGAATTTTACTGAGAATTCATTATACTTTCCTTATAGATCTCATACCATTTGAGAAATAAGATGAAATTGTATGCTCTTCTGAGAAGAAACTTCTCTTAAGTTTCTGATTACCATGACAGACTAGCAAACAAAAAAGCTTCTCTGAATTTTATACGAGGAACAAAGAACATATCACTAACTGCTAAAGTAACTTCCTGTCAAGACTTAATCCTTCCATAAAGCCTTCTCCAATTCCCCCAAAACTTTTTAAATAACATTTATCACAGTGATTTACAGTTAACTGTTTTAGCTATCTTTTCTGTGACACAGTGATCTCTCTGAGCATAGAGACTTCATTTTATTGATCTTTTCATGCTCTGTACCCAGCACAACGTCTGGTATAAAACCGCAGGCAGTCTCTAGCTTACAAATGATACCTAAGACCTTGTACCACCGGAGTTACTGCTGCCAAAACATGCAGGAAAGTATTTTTAGAGGAAACTAACATCTTAGTGAACATGCAAGACATTATTCATTGTATTTCCAGGAATCCTGCCTGACTTAATCCTAATAAACATATGAGGTAGATAATATTACCACACCATTTTCAGGACTGAGAAGTTTCAGGCCAAAACAAAGGAAAAATGCTAGAAAGCGGGAGAGAGAGCTAAGAGTATGCCATGGGCAGATGCCAGACTGCACTTGTGAATACCCTGCATCTCCTACTATAATTCCATCCTTCCAAACAAAATTCCCTTCCACTGGATGACTGGTTTGAAATGCCAAGTCACTTACTGTTGAAGCTAGTAATACAGATTGCAAATAATCTCTTTATCTCTATACAAGTATCAATTCTTCCCACATTATTATGAGTTCATTTATTTCTTTCCTCATAATACCCAAAATTAGAGGCAGTAAGAACTGTATGTGGTCTGGTTTTATTTGTTGGAGAAGGAAATTGCCAAGGATAGAGAATTTTGACCAAGGGGAACAGAGGGGAGGAGGGCAAAATCACCTGGGACGGAAAAGGTAATCCACACGGCAGCACCGCATGAGTGGTGGCTGGGTTTCTAGGGAAAGGGAGACACGCCAAGCAGTAAAGGGGTCCTGAAGAGGAGCCACCTACACCAAAACGCGGCCAGGACCAAGCCTGAGCTGAGGACGAAGCCCTTTCTTTCGCTGCCGCGAGGCGCTTCATTCCTCACCCAGGAGCACTGACTGCCTTTCACGGCTCACAGTCGGCTAAGTTATGGGCTAGGTCTGCTTAAGGACGACCAAGAGAACCAGCAACAGCCCATGAAGACATGTCTTCCGCATGTAAACAGCTAAACCACTAACCTGCAAAAGAACCAGTGTGGAGGTAGGGGTTGGGGGCACGAGCCTGCGGGTAAGCATGAGGGAATCTTTCTGGAATGACAGAATGTGCTAAATGTGCTAGCAGTGCCAGTTACAAAACTCTGCTAATACATGAAAAATCACTGAAGTATACACTTAAAAGAAGTGAATTTTTTTATATAAATTTATTTATTTATTTATATTTATTTTTAGCTGTGTTGGGTCCTCGTTTCTGTGCGAGGGCTTTCTCTAGTTGCGGCAAGCGGGGGCCACTCTTCATCGCGGTGCGCGGGCCTCTCGCTATCGCGGCCTCTCTTGTTGCGGAGCACAGGCTCCAGACGCGCAGGCTCAGTAGTTGTGGCTCACAGGCCCAGTTGCTCCGCGGCATGTGGGATCCTCCCAGACCAGGGCTCGAACCCGTGTCCCCTGCATCGGCAGGCGGATTCTCAACCACTGCGCCACCAGGGAAGCCCAAAAGAAGTGAATTTTAAAGCATGTAAATTATCATCCCAGTAAGGCTGCTTAAAAAAAAAACAACTTTATACGTGTCTTTAAATGTGGGAATGAAATATCATACATTCCTTTTACTACTTTTTCCTTAATTTACCAGAAAAGGAAGAATGGCAGCCAGTAGGGGAACCAGCAGGCTGAAATTGAGAAGACGCTACAGGGTGATCTCAGGACGTGAGGTCCTGGCAGATACACAGAAACGTCGGCCAGGAAGACACGGACACAGATCGTGTTAAAGCGGTTTCATAATTAAACCCAGCAGTTTAAACATAAGTTCCATTAATACTTTTTCAACAGCTGTTATTTTAAAGTGCCAAACCGCTTCTTCCAGCAAACATACTCAACAGAACGTGTAGTTCACTTTTTTAAAAAATTATTTCTGGGCTTCCCTGGTGGCGCAGTGGTTGAGAATCTGCCTGCCAACGCAGGGGACACGCGTTCGAGCTCTGGTCTGGGAAGATCCCACATGCCGTGGAGCAGCTGGGCCCGTGAGCCACAACTACTGAGCCTGCGCATCTGGAGCCTGTGCTCCGCAACAAGAGAGGCTGCGAAGGTGAGAGGCCCGCACACCGCGATGAAGAGTGGCCCCCACTTGCCCCAACTAGAGAAAGCCCTCGCACAGAAACGAAGACCCAACACAGCCAAAATTAAATAATAAATTTATTTTTTTTTTAATTATTTCTATACAATTTTTAAAGGTTGCACTCCATTTACAGTTATTACAAAATATTGGCTATAATCTCCATGTTGTACACTACATCCTTATAGCCCATCTTACACCCAATAGTTTGTACCTCCCCCTCTCCCTCCCCCTCTCCTGCCCCTCCCCCCTTTCCCTCTCCCCACTGGTAAACACCAATTTGTTCTATCTGTGAGTCTTCGTTCTTTTTTCTTTTATTCACTACTTTGTTGTATTTCTTAGATTCTACATATAAGTATTTGTCTTTGTCTGACTTATTTCCCTAAGCGTAATACCCTCCAAGTCCATCCATGTTGCTGCAAATGGCACTATTTCATTCTTTTCTATGGCTGAGTAATATTCCATTGTATATATGTACCACATCTTCTTTATCCATTCATCTGTCGATGGACACTCAGGTTGCTTCCACATCTTGGCAAGGGTAAACAATGCTGCTATGAACACTGGGGTGCATGTATCTTTTCGAATTAGTGTTTTTGGTTTTTTTAGATACATACCCAAGGGTGGAATTGCTGGGTCATACGGTAGTTCTATTTTTAGTTTTTTGAGAAGCCTCCATACTGTTTTCCACTATGGCTGCACCAACTTACTGGGCTGGCCGAAAGTTTTGTTCATTTTTTTCCGTAAGATGGCTCTAGTAGCACTTACTTGTCTTTAACGTCATTCAAAACAATTTTGTTAGATTGTATGAGACAGCTTTCATATCAGCGTGCATTTAAAAAGACTTATCAAAATTGGTGAAATTTTGTGGAACCATTTTAATACTGAAGATGGAAGAAAAAAAGCAACATTTTCAGCAAATTATGCTTTATTATTTCAAGAAAGGTAAAAACGCAACCAAAACACAAAAAAGAGATTTGTGCAGTGTATGGAGAAGGTGCTGTGATGACTGAAAGTGTGAGAGGTCTGAAAGAGGCCTGGAAGTTTTATGCTGGAGATTTCTCACTGGACGATGCTCCAAGGTCGGGTAGACCAGCTGAAGTTGACAGCGATCAAATCGAGACATTAATTGAGAACAACCAACGTTACACCACGCGGGAGATAGCTGACATACTCAAAATATCCAAATCAAGCGCTGAAAATCATTTGCACCAGCTTGGGGATATTAATTGCTTTGATGTTTGGGTTCCACGTAAGTTAAGCGAAAAAAACCTTCGTGACCGTATTTCTGCGGGCAATTCTCTACTTAAACGTAATGAAAACGTTCCATTTTTAAAACAAACTGTGACGGGCGATGAAAAGTGGATACGGTACAACAATGTGGAACAGAAGAGATCGTGGGGCAAGGGAAATGAACCACCACCAACCACATCAAAGGCCAGTCTTCATCCAAAGAAGGTGATGTTGTGTATATGGTGGGATTGGAACGGAGTCCCCTATTATGAGCTCCTTCCAGAAAACCAAACAATTAATTCCAACGAGTACTGCTCCCAATTAGACCAACTGAAAACAGCACTCGACGAGAAGTGTCCAGAATTACTCAACAGAAAACGCATAATCCTCCATCAGGATAACGCAAGACTGCAAGTTTCTTTGATGACCAGGCAAAAACTGTTACAGCTTGGCTGGGAAGTTCTGATTCATCTGCTGTAGTCACCGGACATTGCACCTTTGGATTTCCATTTATTTCAGTCTTCACAAAATTCTCTTAATGGAAAAATTTCAATTCCCTGGAAGACTGTAAAAGGCACCTGGAACAGTTCTTTGCTCAAAAAGATAAAAAGTTTTGGGAAGATGGAATTATGAAGTTGTCTGAAAACTGACAGAAGGTAGTGGAAAATGGGTGAATATGGTATTCAATACAGTTCTTCGTGAAAATGAGAAGTGTGTCTTTTATTTTTACGTAAAAACGGAAGGCACTTTTTGGCCAACCCAATACATTCCCGCCAACATTGTACAAGGGTTCCCTTTTCTCCACATCCTCACCAACATTTGTTATTTGTGTTCATTTTGATGGTAGCCATTCTGACAGGTGTGAGGTGATATCTTATTGTGGTTTTGATTTGCATTTCTCAGCTGATTAACAATGTTGAGCATCTTTTCATGTGCCTGCTGGCCACCTGCATTTCTTTTTTTTTATTATTAATTAATCAATTTATTTATTTATTTATTTATTTTTGGCCGTGTTGGGTCTTCGTTGCTGCATGCAGGCTTTCTCTAGTTGCAGCAAGCAGGGGCTACTCTTCATTGCAGTGCGCAGGCTTCTCATTGCAGTGGCTTCTCTTGGTGTGGAGCACAGGCTCTAGGCCTGCAGGCTTCAGCAGTTGTGGCTCACGGGCTCTAGAGCGCAGGCTCCGTAGTTGTGGCGCTAGGGCTTAGCTGCTCCGTGGCATGTGGGATCTTCCCGGACCAGGGCTCGAACCCGTGTCCCCTGTATTGGCAGGCAGATTCTTAACCACTGCACCAGGGAAGTCCCATCTGCATTTCCTCTTTAGAAAAATGTCTGTTCAGTTCTTCTGCCCATTTTCTAACTGGGTTGTTTGTTTTTTTGATGTGGAATTGTATGAATTGTTTACATATGTTGGATATTAACCCCTTATCAGTCATATCATTTGCAAATATCTTCTCCCTTTCAGTAGGTTGTCTTTTCGTTTTGTCGATGGTTTCCTTTGCTATGCAAAAGCTTTTAAGCCTAATTAGGTCCCATTTGTTTATTTTTGCTTTTATTTCCTTTACATTTTTAGGAGACAGATCTAAAACATATATTGCTGTGATTTACGTCAAAGAGCGTTCTGTCTATGTTTTCCTTTTTAGTTTATTTTTTTAAATACTAAATATTTTAACATACAATGTTTTACTAAGAAGGAAATAAAATGTTCTTTAAAATATCTTTTGAAAAATCTGAAAGTAACATTTTGGTATGACCTACTTGTCTACGGTTGATCTACCTCATATTCACGTTTTTCTGTAAAGTGGCATCAGTAATGTAACAACATGACAGGTAGGGATAACATCTGACAGAGTTTGTGCACAACTTTTCAAGATTCAAAAAGAGTCATTACGATGCCAATTAGAAGATAGGTTCCACGTGCTATTTTAATCAGTCATTTTCTGGAGGCCAGAATATGAAGCACTAATACAGGCCAAGCGAGTGTGATCACTTCAAAATGAGCTCACAGCAACTTTCTACCTTAGGTAATTAATTTCTTCTAAAATTTGTCTGAAACAGGACTGACATTAAATAGTTTTAAGAAGGGGGGGGAGGGGATTTTTGCTTTATTTTTTCAACAAAAGCAACGACCTGGGCTTCGCTGGTGAAGCAATGGTTAAGAATCTGCCTGCCAATGCAGGGGACACGGGTTCGAGCCCTGGTCCAGGAAGATCCCACATGCCGCGGAGCAGCTAAGCCCGTGCGCCACAACTACTGAGCCTGAACTCTAGAGCCTGCGAGCCAGAACTACTGAGCCCACGTGCCACAACTACTGAAGCCCGCACACCTAGAGCCCCTGCTGCAAAACAAGAGAAGCCACCACAATGAGAAGCCCGTGCACTGCAATGAAGAGTAGCCCCCGCTCACCGCAACTAGAGAAAGCCCGCGTGCAGCAACGAAGACCCAGCACAGCCAAAAATAAATAAAAATAAATAAATTTAAAAAAAAAGAAACGGCCTTTAACACACTGCAGTCATCATTCTTCAGTACCTTAGTTTGGTAAGACTCTTACACAGAACGAAACCAATAACATAACAGAAAACAAAGCTGTTGAAAGAAAAGCTCTAGAATAAAGAAATTTTAAAAACCTTTCTATTCAGAAAGATGGCATTTAAGTTGTAATATTTAAATAATTCCCTCAGAAGTGCCTTTTTTTAATGTCTCTTACACTTACACTCAGAATAGCAGGACATGCATTTATCCAACAAGTACTTATTGCATGCCTAGCATTTCAAGGCACTACTGTTCAAGGCTCTGGGGATTCAGTGGTGAACAAAACAGATAAACTCCTGCCCTCCTGGAGTTTACACTCCAGTGGGAAGGGGTACTCAACAAACAAACATGTGAAAGTAACAGCGTGTCAATGGCAGTAGACATTAGGGACAAAAATAAAGGAGAAATGGACAGGGAGTACGGGTGGAAAAGGGCAGGGGAAGGTCACTGTCGTCTGGTCAGGAGAAGTCGTATTTGACCAAAGACCTGGAGGAGGCAGGGGAACAAACCGTGAAGCCAGCTGGGCAGGTAATGGAGGCAAGGGGACCACATGCACAAAGGACTGAGGAGGAGGAGAGGCTCCCCAAGTTCAAGGCCTACCTTGAGGCACACCTTAGGAGGTGCTCAAGGTGTGTCTAAGAAATACCAAGGAGGTTCTTGTGTTTGTTTTTTACACTGTCTATGAAGGGACACTTTTACATCCCTACATCAAATACAGTAAAAACACGTACTATGAAGTAGTTTTAAATGGTTGATTCGGAAACAGTCTACTTATAGTCTCTAGGAATGAATCAGCACAATCAGTACATATGTATAAATACACTTCCGGCATTTTATTTCAGTGCCCAGCACATGCTTAGTAAGTATAAAAGAAAGACAACAGAGAAACAGATACAGCTAAGTAAGAAAAATAACACAAGGATTCTGCCAAAGAATGCTCTGGGAATGCACTGTTTTCCTCTCAGGCGCTGGAAGGGGCTGCTGCACGGCAAACCAAAAAGGTAATCCACCCCCACCCACTGTTTCCAAAATTTCAAGTCTAACCGCAGGGCACAGGGCAGAGGAACACGCTCACAGAGGCCCACGTCCATTAATTATCTTAAGAAAGCTGGCTGTGTTTACAGACGCTCTGATTACAACCCAAAGGTTTGCTTATTTATGTGACACTGTCCTGCATTCGTATTCATTGATCCTGACAAATCAAAAATTTATCCCTGACATTATCAGGACAGTTGATGAAATCTGAGTAAGGTCTATGGATTAGGTAACAGAATTGTACCAACAATAATTTCCTGATTTTGATAACTGTACTATGGTTAAGAAAATTCCTTGTTTTTAGAAGACAAACACTGAAGTTAGGAGCATTTTGTCTATAACTTATTCTCAAATAGTCCTGAAAAAAATAACATGTTTGTTTATACAGGAAAAAAAGAGAGCAGTGTGGTAAAATGTTAACATTTGAAGACTACTAGATAAAGGATGGCGGAGAGTACTGCATTAACAGTTGCCTTCATTTCATTATATGCTTTCATTTGGAGAAAAGAATAATAAATGAAAATAGTAGAATACTTGTGCATGACCATTCAACAGACAGCCGTAATAATAAAAATTAAGAAAAAAGTTATCCCTGTATTTACACAACTTCTCTGAACATCAGTTTCTTCTCTGAAAATAAAAATACCACCATCTCCCATATTCAAAAGATCGCTATGAACATCGAATGCAAAATACATATGAAAGCACTCAGTATCTACAAATCATTTTCTCTGTATCCGACACCTTTCCTTGCTAATTTCATCTACTACTGTTAGAGGCCATGATTTTGGCTCCAAAGTCCACAATTTCCTTAATCATGCTATTTCAATAAGTATATGATATAAAATAATCTTTTTAAGGAGAAACAGCACATTAAAGGTACACATTAATTACGAGACACTTCTCAAGATGAGAACACAAGAAAGTACTTTTTAGAATTGAGGCGATGTGGTGTCTCTCTAGCACTGATCTCTTCTGTAAGCGTCAGATTCTTAATAACCAACCTGGATACCAGAGCATCTCATCCAATATGGAGCTCACCTCTCCACTTAGCCCCTCCCTCCCCATGCCTGTCCCCGCCCCCCCCCCCCCCGCTCTTCCCGGCTCCCCCAGCTCTATCCACCTAATGACCTGAGAAATAAAGAAGCCACTCTCACACCTCTCTTTCATCACCCATAACCATTCAATCAAACAAACGTATTCATCATTTTCGGTTTTGGCTGCGCCGCACAGCTTGCGGGATCTTCCCTCACCAGGGAACTCGGGCCACGGCAGTGAAAGCCCAGAATCCTAACCACCAGGCCACCAGGGAACTCCCCACTTTAGTTTTAATTGTTTTTCAGATCCATGACTTTAATCGCATTCCAGCTGGGCCGCTGCCCCAGTTCAGGAGCTCACCAGCTACCACCGAGAGACACGCTACTACAGCATCCTCAGAAACAGCTTCCTGGCTCCAAACGATACCTCTCACATTTATGATCCCATCAGATAAAGTTTAATTCCCCTAAGCATCACCTGCAAGGCACTTCTGCCTCACCTACTTCCCTAGCCCCATCTTTTGCTAGATCCACTGCTATTAACAACAAAATATTTTTAAGATTTCTCCTAACCACCTAATTATTACATTAGGGGTTTTATCTTCTAGTTTTGTTAATTCTTCTGTTTCTTTCTAAAGTTTCAGTATAAACTTTCTGAAAACCTCAAAAAGATTTATGTACACATTCCACAGCACAGACAAAATTAGGAAATTCTCTAACTCAGAAGCCTTGTGAGAAGAATACTACTAAGAAAAATGGATCATAGTTATCAGAAGTACAAGGCTAGTCTGGGCCTAGGGGCAAAAAGCAAATGAGGCAACGGGAACCAACCTAGACTCAAGAATCTCCTTACGGGTTTAAAACTAATGTAAGACTATATATATTGATGTGGCCAGTTACCACTGAACAAAGAAATTTAAATTGAAATGGGAGAAGACTGTATATTGATTTAGCCTAGTAGCACTGACCAAGAAAAAACAGAAATGCTAGAAAGAGTTTGTGGAGAGGAGGGAGTAATAATAAAAGACCCTGCTTTAGTCATTTCTTTTACAAAATCTGCGCTGTGAAAGTCAGCCAAGTGGCAAGTCATGTAACTTCTTCTTTCCCAAAAAACAACACTAAAGTAGATGAAGGTGGTCAAAAGGTACAAACTTCCAGTTGTAAGATAAACAAGTACTAGGGATGTAGTGTTCAACAGGATGACTAGAGTTAACACAGTATGAAACGAAAGTTGTTGAAGAGTAGATCCTAAGAGTTCTCATGATAAAGAAAAACATATATACATATATATGTACATATATTTTGTATCTATGTGAGATGATAGATGTTAACTAAACTTACTGTTGTAATCACTTCTCAATATATGTAAGACAAATCATTGTGTTGTGCAACTAAACTTACACAGCGGTGTATGTCAACTATATCACAATACAACTGGAAAAAATTCACCTAACATTCCTTTTAACTTCAAAAATGTTTAATATAAATTTTTATTTGGTATTACTAATTTAAGTTCAATATCCTTTTGTTACCAATAAATCATATGCTCCGTTATTGATAATTCATGAAAATTCTAGAGTGGCTACAACTGGACACACTCACAGATGAAAAGAAGTTTATTCATTTTGTCAAATTAAAATCAAGCTCAAAATGTTGCACGTTTTTGTGATAAAAGTATAACGAAATCTGATAAATCTAAATTCCAGTACAATATAACTAGAATAAAGTTACTCTAATGGTACCAAAACTTAACTTATTACGAAAGAAATTATTAATGTCAGAAGTACCTGATAAAAACCAACTATTGGTAAGATCATAGGAAAACTCAGAACGACAGGGAAAGACAAATATTTTTGGCAAAATACAAACTGCCAGATTCCTAATCCTTAATTTTATTCTAATATTATTCTAATTTCCGATAATTCCAGAAACTATACTGAACACTGGTTTACTGAATATACCCTACGCCTATACATTAGCAACTCAATTATTCCACTTCTTCTCTCATTCCTGAATTCTAGAGTCCATTATTACTAGTTTATACATTCATGCCAAAATTCTAACAATACTCGCAACATAAAATAATTCAGAAAACTGTGTGGGCATCTTAATCTTGATTAACAGTGGGCGCCATCTGGCGGCACGAAAAAGATTTTAAAACTTTTTTCCATTTGTTTATTAATACAAAGGCATTTATTAAACACAAGTAGGGTTATACAATTTTTTAAAATTTTAATTATGAAAATATTTCAAGTGTATAGAAAAGCAAATAGAGTTAAGTATCAGTACAATCTGACCAATAACATGAACCCACTTAAACCTCTATTTTTAAACAGAACCTACAGTGATTTACCAGATCCTCCACCGAGCAGCCAGACAACAGTTTCTCTCAGCAACAGTTTAACATGGTCTGGGGGCTTCCCTGGTGGTGCAATGGTTAAGAATCCGCCTGCCAATGCAGGGGACACGGGTTTGAGCCCTGGTCCGGGAAGATCCCACATGCTGCTGAGTAACTAAGCCCGTGCACCACAACTACTGAGCCTGCGCTCTAGAGCCCGCGAGCCACAACTACTGAGCCCAAGTGCCACAACTACTGAAGCCCGCAAGCCTAGAGCCCGTGCTCCACAACAAGAGAAGCCACCGCAATGAGAAGCCCACGCACCGCAACGAAGAGTAGCCCCCGCTCGACACTACTAGAGAAAGCCCGTGCGCAGCAACAAAGACCCAACACAGCCAAAAATAAAATAAAATAACTTATAAATAAATAAATAAACAGTTTAACATGGTCTGCCTGGTCCACGTGAAACCGTGAGGAAAGGCAAGTTCAAAACGTGCTATCAGTAAACATGATCTTCACTAAAAACAAGGAATTAGCTCACTAGTTTTAACTTAAAATGAAAATCCACTTGGGAAAAAGACTTTTTTTTTAGTACTACAAGACTTAATTTTTTTGTTTCTGCTGCCAGAATACACGTTGGTAGTTATAAGAAAGAGGGCGCAGGCATGAAAGACCAAAGTAAAGAAGCCAGAAGTGGGTTACTATTTTATAAAGTCAGGGAGTATACACAGCACAGTTGTCAAGAACAGAGATTTTTCAGACTGCAGGTAACAACCCGTATGTGTTGTATCCATTCTGGGTTAAACATAACAATACAGAACAGGACAGAGTGTGCGACATTACATAAGAGTCACTGCCCACAAGACAGTTCTTTCAGTCACACGTACGTATGTACTGACTCACCACGTGAAATGTTTTTTCCTCAATGTGTCTCCGAGACGAAACGTCTGAGCCACTGCTGACTCCACCATTTTACTGTGTGAGTTTGGACCCCTCCCTAAGCTTTGGCTTCCCTACCTGTGAAATGGTGCTGAAAATAGAAAGCTGACAATAATGGTTGTGGAAAACATCAAATGAAACACAGTATCTGACACAAAGTAAGCTCTTGATAAGTATTAATTTTTCATTAATATATAAACCAATTAAGCATGCTAGGTATTACCCCTCTCAAGATTGGCTTAATAGTTAAGATTTTTCATTTTAATTTTTAAGTAAGATCACTTGGGTCATATAAAGACAAAAACCAAAGCAATAAACCCCAACAATAAGTGTTTTCTTAAAGAAATCAGAATAAGATCCACCAACTTTGCTGTCAAAATCTTGATCTATCACCAGGCCAAGATCTGAACAGAATGGTAAGGTTTGGTGCCTCTGTTTCCCTTTGGGTGTTTCTAATTATACCATTATCCAAAACTTTTTAACTTTTTTCTCTCCCTACCCAAGTGTCATCACTCTTTCCCATTCAGGCCTTCATTCCTCGGTAAACATGCCGAACTGCCACACTTCACACAGTCGTAGTGGACCTTGGGTTCATGAAGTAGTTACTCAATGAAGGCAGCATAACATCTCTTCTACAGAGAAAGACCCGAGTCTGAATAGCCAAGACACTTAAAACGGCTGTGAACTACAGACAAATTATGCGACCCCTCTAAACGTCACTTTCCAAAACTATCAAATAGGGCAACTTCATCTACACCTTTTAGGGTCCCTTGAAATTACAGCACCTAGCACAGAGGAAACTATACATGTCAAGTGTAGTCCCCTTTACCGACAAGGCCATCCTGTCACTCCTTAAACATTTCAAGTAATAGACTGTTACCATCTTGCAGCCTATATGAACCACACGCAATTATATCTATCAGAAAATTCTCTTATACTAACATGAAAATGCCACGAGTTCAAAGGAGGAACAGACCAGGACGAGCTGAAGCAGCAGGAGGCAGTTTCATTCAAAGGCAGCTTCCTGAATGCAGTGGGACCTGAAGTGGGCCTGGGGAGACGGATGAGGGTCAGACGAGCAGAGAAGACTTAGACGGTTAATCGTTCATTCACTCATTCCTTGACTCACCGTCATCAAAAATGTGCTGAATGCTTATTATGTGCCAAGAACTTTCTAGATGGCGGGGATCCAGAAGGGAAACAGAACACATGAAAGTCCCTGCCCTCAGGAGCTACGTGTTCCAGCGGAGCAAGAGAGAGACACAAACAAGTTATAAAATGCTTAGGATCTCAGACTGTGATAAAGGCTATGGAGAAAAGAAAATTAAGTGGGTACGGAGAATAGCAAGTGCTTAGAAAAAAAGATGGGACGCACTTTTAAATGCAACGGTCAGGGAACACAACACTGATGAAGCAGCATTTGAGCAGAGCCCCAAAGCACGGAGACAGGCAGGTTTCGGGGAAAGGGTTCCAGACGGAGAGAATAACCAGCACAAAGACCCTGAGGTAATTCCGGTAGGATTAACAACCACACACGCATGTAGAGTGAAGGCACATAGCATCTCTGGTCAATAGCATCTAACAAAACACAAAGGATAACCGCATAAGTGAAAATACAGGCGGAAGACACTGCAGAGAGTCTGGACTCCCGAATTTGATTTTATGCTATTAGCAACAAGGACTCACTGAACAGGCATGAACAGGCCAGTGAAATGAATGAAACCACAGCTTAAGAAAAAGCGTAATAAATACTCGATTATTCAGAGTTTACAATTATCTGTTAACTACACATTAACAAGAAGTAACTTGCTTTTTCTTCACCTTCTTCAGATGCTGGCTCAATTAACACCAACTTTCAACGTTAAGTGAAAAAATGAATTTAAATAATTAGCGTCTTTATATTTTTGACATATATATTTTATATATTAAAACTATGGCTTTAAAAAAAAAAGCCTTGATATGGGGAAAGCAGAAACTGTTGGCTAACATGATATTCTGAATTAGCTACAAAGTTCAACTACTTTTTTGTCTTTCACGGTCACGAATAATGGAGATGGCTGATTAAGCCCACTTCGTGTCTTCGGCATCAGTAATAAACCAATGAAACACCGATAAATCACGATTTCAACAAATATCACTGTGGAACATACTAGTCTCGTTTGCATTTTTAGCGTGAAGACTCAACGCAAAGACTAAGCCAAATTCCGTACCTGTTTGAGAATAGCAAGCTATAATTACATAAACAGATGTTTTCAATAGTACAAAAAAGAATGCGATGATCTCTGAAACATGAAATATGTAATAATATGCTGCGGACCATAATCAAGTGTTTTAATTTGACTTGAAAAAAATCTGTAATATCAGTCAGCGAAGTAACATCAAATTTATATCTGAAGAGCTTATCCTAAGAGACTTCCTCTAGAAACAAAGTCAGCCTGTGGAGGACGGGGAGGAAGGACTTGGTGGCTGGCCCCTGCCGCGTCCCCCAGGTCAGCAGAGGCAGGCCTGGAACTGCAACGGGGCAGCAGAGCAGCGGCAACAGCAGTAGTTCTGCCATCTCCTCCTGTGTTGTGCCAGTAGCTCTAAGTATTACATGAAAACAAATGTTCTGAGAAAATTCAATATAACTATTCTCTCCAAGGAGCCTAGGAAAAGTTAAGGTTTCAGTAAAAAGAAACAAAAGTTTTAAAAGTAATTTTCTTTTCGTGCCCCTTTTCTACTAAAATATTATACTGAGTTCCGCGTTTCTAGCCAACATGAAGGAACAGACACCGAGTTTACCCTATTGACTTAAAAAACCTTAAAAACCAAACAAACTATATAAGACAGTATTCCTGAAGAGACTGGGAACGAAGAGACGGAAAAGAAAGCACTTCCTGCCTGGGGAAAGTGCACGCCATGCACCGGGAAGACGAATCGAGGAGCAGCCCGGTGGTCTCCCTACAATGCAGCCAGGAGTCCAGAGACCAAATGGCTAGATTTCCTAAGGCAGAGTACAGGAGAGGAGGGATGACACAGAGAACACCTGTTCTGTAAAAGGTCACCTTCAGGTACACAACCAAGTACTATTAATCTGCAAGTATGAGGAAACCACAGAAGGCAGGGTAAGTACCACCCAAAACAACTAGAGGGAATACTCATAAAGCTCAAAACAGTCAGGAATCGTGTCTGTGCCCACCAGCCAGACCAGAGGACCTCACCACTCATGGAGCATCAGATGTGGAATTCAGAAGCATCTTGCCTTACCCGTGGGGAAAACTAACTCTAGGGTAAATGCTGCTCTAGTGTCACCTAACAAAGCTTACAAGCAAGATCTGAAAGGGTCAGACTATTTCCAAATAACTGCATCAAAAGAAAAAAAAAAACCCTCAAGAATATTTATAGAAACACAAAAAAATCCAGAACCAACAAGCAAAATTCACAATATCTAGCATCCAATAAAAAATTACCAGGCATGCTAGAAGCAGGAAAATACTATCAATAGAGAGAAGAAAAGTCAATCAATTTAAACTGGCCCCAAAATTACATAATGATAAGATTAGTAGGCAAAGACATTATTATCACCTGTGACTTCCATATGTCTAAGAAGTTACAGAAAAGACTGAACAAGTAGAGGCATGGAATGGGGGGGGGGAATATATATATATGTGTATATATATATATGTGTGTGTGTGTGTATATACATGTGTATATATATAAGTGTGTGTGTATATATATATATACGTATATGTGACTACTACAGATGCAAACTACAATGCCTGAGATAAAAAACACACTGGGGAGAATTAAGAAGAGATTAGACAACACATAAAAATATATTAAAGAGGACTTCCCTGGTGGTGCAGTGGTTAAGAATCTGCCTGCCCATGCAGGGGACACGGGTTCGAGCCCTGGTCCAGGAAGATCCCACATGCCGCGGAGCAACTAAGCCCGTGAGCCACAACTACTGAGCCTGCGCTCCTAGAGCCCATGAGCCACAACTACTGAGCCCGCGAGCCACAACTACTGAGCCCGCGCACCTAGAGCCCGTGCTCCGCAACAAGAAAAGCCACTGCAACGAGAAGCCCTCGCACCACAACGAAGCAACTACACTACTGGGCACTCACCAGATAAATGGAAATTTACACAAATGTACAGCGTTATTTATAATAGTCAAAAACTAGAAACAGCCCAGAGTTCCTTCAACGAGTGAATGATTATACAAACTGTAGGGCATACATACCATAAGATTCCACTCCTTTTTTAAAAATTTTATTTATTTGTTTATTTTTGGCTGCGTTGGGTCTTCGTTGCTGTGCGTAGGCTTTCTCTAGTTGCGGCGAGCGGGGGCTACTCTTCGTTGTGGTGCGCGGGCTTCTCACTGCGGTGGCTTCTCTTGTTGTAGAGCACGGGCTCTAGGCACGCAGGCTCAGTAGTTGTGGCACGCGAGCTCAGGAGTTGTGGCTTGTGGGCTCTAGAGCGCAGGCTCGGTAATTGTGGCACACGGGCTTAGTTACCCCGTGGCATGTGGGATCTTCCCAGACCAGGGCTCGAACCCATGTCCCCTGCATTGGCAGGCGTATTGTTAACCACTGAGCCACCAGAGAAGTCCCAATTCTACTCCCTAATAAAACAGGAAACTATTAATACGTGTAACAACCTGGGTGAATCTCCTAAGAATTACATTGAGCAAATAAAGCCAATCCCAAAGTATCAGACGTTCCCATTTATATAACATTTTTTAAATGACAAAATTTTACAAGTGGAACCAAATGTAAAATAGACAGCTAGTGGGAAGCAGCCACATAACACAGGGAAATCAGCTCAGTGCTTTGTGACCACCTAGAGGGGTGGGATAGGGAGGGTGGGAGGGAGGGAGACGCAAGAGGGAGGAGATATGGGGATATATGTATATGTACAGCTGATTCACTTTGTTATAAAGCAGAAACTAACACACCATTGTAAAGCAATTATACTCCAACAAAGATGATTAAAAAAAAAGGTACCTTCCTTTGTCAAAAAAAAAAAAAATTAAAGCCATTTTTATAATCATTAAAGATTCATAACAGTTGAAATTAAAAAAAGAAAATTTTACAAGTGGAAAACAGATTCGTGGTTTCCAGAAGCAGGGATGGGAGGGGGCAGGGGGATGGGAGGAAGGCGCGTGTGGCTATAAAAGGGCAACACGAGAGATCCTGGTGGTGCTGGAACTGTACAGAAAACATGCGCACACGCACAGGAATGCAAGTAAAACTGTAGAAATCATCGTAAAATTGGAAATTGATCAATGTCAATATCCTAGTTGTGATACTGTAGTTTTGCAAAATGTTGCCATTGGAGGAATCTGGGTAAAATGTATTCTTTTTAAACAACCAACATATATTAAGTATGATTCACAATGTCACAAAGTCTTAGTTTCTCTACATATGCTTTGATTTATATCTTTCATTCCATCCCAAACACACACGAAAAGGAGAAAGTAGTTATGACCTCAATTAAATGGCACAGAGAAACATAGCCAATATTTTTAACTTTAACTTTAATATTCAAAACAGAGAAAGAAAACACTAGAAATGCTCAATGCTCTACATTGAGAAAACTGTACCGTAATCATTTGGCAATAAAAGCCGTAAATTACATGGTACAAAAAAATCTTAATAAACTAAAATCCCACTAAACATATTCCCTCAGTTTAAACTGTTTTCATGTGAAAAGGGTACATGCCAAAGAAAGAAATTCATTGTAAATGTAAGAACAATGATTACTTCATGAAAATGATAATCCTTGTTATTTAAAATTTAAAAATCAGAACAGCACTGTCAACTGAACTTTCTGAGATATGAAAACATTCTTTACTCTGCATTGCCCAACACAGTAGCTATTAGCCATATGTGTGGCTTTCAGGCCTTGATATGTGGCTAGTGGGAGTAAGGAAGTGAATATTTAAGTTCGCTTAAACAGCATATGGCTAGTGGCCAACCACACTGGACAGAGCAGATCTAGAACTTACAGAAAAGTTCAGAAAAGAATACGAACACACACAATATAAAAATAATCATCAGTGTAGTAGATGGTCATATTTCTCACCCACAGCACTATCGGCCTCTGGGGCAGAACAATTCACCGTGCAGGATATCCCTAAGGAGAATACAGTCCTTTCAAACAATAAAGGTTTTTCTCCCCAAATTTGATTTTTTGGCCACTCTTTATATTATAGGGTATTATTTCATTCAAAGGAATGACTGAAGCTACAGAGTTAAGAGCAATAGTACATTTTGACCAGCAGAGGGCAGAGAGACGTCACAAACACCACACTTTATGCCAATTTCAAAGGTCTGAGCAGTCCCAATGTATTGAATCCAAGGACACTGCTATATTCACTTACACAAAAGGGGCTGTACTTCCTGAAGTAAAAGAGGAAATGTGCTAAAAGAAACGTACATTTTTCAAAAATAAACTAACAGGTCTCCCCAGAAAAGTTTTGTCAATTTTATCAGTTTATTTAAGAGTTAACTATAATTCCTCAAACAAAATAACCCTGGCAAATAAAATGTCAACCAAGCCTTAATTTCAAGGTCATTTACTTACATATTAACACTTTTCCATGGGTTGCAAAATAAATTCTAAACAATTTTCCTCACAGTGTAAAAGTTGTCAGAATCCACAGGAAAATAAAGCATTTGATTCAAAACTAAACTAAACGCGGAAAACAACACAAACAATGGCATTTGGCAAAGGTGCGAAGAAGCGGCCCAGGTGTGCACGAGGACCCCGGAGAGCCGGCCTGTCACTGCCGACTCCCGGGCGGCCGGGCTGCTCCACCGCACTCCCGCAGAGAGCCGGAGAGAGAGGCTCCCCGTCCACCGGCCCCAGGCCTCTGCAGCCCCGCCCTCCCCTCCGCACCACCAGGCCGCCGGCAGCCCCCCTCCCAAGGCTTCTCCCAGCAGCCCGCCAGCCCCCAGCTCCCGGCGACTCCACCTCCCTCCCGCCCCCTCCCTGCGGCCCCGCCCTCGACCACGCCCCCGCCCCCGCCTCTGCCCTGCAAGCCCCTCGGCGCTCCCGGCCGGGCAGGCCTCCGGTGCCGACGACCCCCGAGCCCCTCCTCCCTAGCCTTCCGCCTGGCGCCTGGAACGTGAAAGGCCGGTGCACTAAGTGGACACCCGAGCCGCCCCCAGCTCCCCTCCCCAGAGTGACGGCCGCTCTCCCCGTCCAAGCCTGCTCCCCCCTTCCTTCCCCAGCTCCCTCTCCAAGGCTGGCCCTGCTCGCTGTGCTTTCGGCCCGCCTGTCCCCTTGGAGTGAAGGCTCCTGCGGGGCAAGGCAGGGCAGGGAGTGCTTCCGTCCTACGCCTCTAGCTAAGGTCTGATCTAAGGGACCAGCAGATAAAGGGCAAAAAAAAAAAAAGAGAAAGAGAAAGGTAACTGCCTTCTTTTCCTGAGCCTTCCATAAAGTACTCTTGAGTGGGAGGAGTCTCAGGATTTGCTCAATTTCATTGTTTACCAGACAAAACATAATTCACAAATGCTTCCTTCAAAGTAGTAAAGTAACTACGAGTGCTAAAAAACCAAAACCAAAACAAAGACCTCACTACATTATCAAACCCTTACTTTGTGCAGGACACCACTTCACAAGCTCAGTTAATCCTCAAATCCTGTGACACAGGGATCACCGTTTTACATGTAGTGACACTGAGGCTTAAAAGTTTAAATACCACACTCCCACCACAAGGAAGGAAGGAAGGAGGGAGGGGAGGGGAAGAGGCGAGGAAGGGAGAGAGGGAGGGAGGGAGGGAGGAAAAGGGAAGGGGAGAGGAGGGGAGAAAAAAGAAAAGGAACTCCAGAGGCAACAATGGGAGAGCTGATTTCAACACAGAGCTTCCGCCTTCAAAGCCCATGCTTTGAGCTACTGAACTAGGATGCCTCTCGAGGGTAACCGCAGAGCAAAAGTTAGGAAATATATAACTACATTATTTTTTATTATATTTACCTCCTTAAACTTGGGAAGAAAGAATATGTAAATAAATTCAAAACATCCATAAAGACTCTATAAAACTAAGAAGATTCTTTAGAGAACTAACAAAATCTACAAATACAGCATTCCTGTGCCATTTTCCAAATGTTGATTTACTTTGGCAAAGAAGTTAAACTGTGGTAATCATTTAAGAGTCCGCTGGTCATCAGAACGATATAAGATAAAAGGAGAAAATAAAATGAAGCTTAATTTTAAGAATCAATAATCTTTGTTTCACCTGACTGTCCTAAAGTTTAAGCCTTGTCAAACCTATTTCTCACTTTGTTCAGGTGACTGAGTATCATTCAGAAATTCAGCTTAAAAGTTCAGAAGTTTGAGAAAGCATATTACAGCTTTCCTTTATTTTGTTTACTTTTTAAATAAATATTCTAGTACTTTTTCTTTGCAAAATTTCTCTCTCAAGCAGAAAGATATTCAGTATTTACAACTATCTCTTTTTTAAACTATTCTTGACCCTATTTAAACTATTCTTGACACTATTTCATGAGATGACATGTGCTTTCAGTTAACACAGCAGACACCAACAAACAGCATTCCAAGTTTTAAAGCATGTTTGTATTACAGCTATTGCCAAATCTATGTTTAAATAAACTGGGTTAATAAATACTTAATATGTAATCATTCCTCATTCAATTTTTTCTTAATATTCTGCCATTACACAGATACAGTTTGGTTAAGCACAAAAACCCAGAATTTACCTCCCTTCTCACTTTGTACAACGGCTGAATTTAAGGAGAATTTAAAAATTGAAAAGCTGAGAGATACCTTTTGTAAAGGTCAAGGGTGGGACTTCCCTGGTGGCGCAGTGGTTGAGAATCTGCCTGCCAATGCAGGGGACACGGGTTCGAGCCCTGGTCTGGGAAGATCCCACATGCCGAGGAGCAACTGGGCCCGTGAGCCACAACTACTGAGCCTGCGCGTCTAGAGCCTGTGCTCCGCAACAAGAGAGGCCGCGATGGTGAGAGGCCCGCGCACAGCCAGAGAGGCCGCGATGGTGAGAGGCCCGCGCACAGCGATGAAGAGTGGCCCCCGCTTGCCACAACTAGAGAAAGCCCTCGCACAGAAACGAAGACCCAACACAGCCAAAAATAAATAAATAAATAAATAAAAACGTAAAAAAAAAAAAAAGGTCAAGGGTAACACATTCCATTGTCTGGAAGACCATCTGCTGCTTTGGCCTCACAAAGCAGAAACTGTGGTTCACTGCCACATCCTCTCACCGTCACAGCTTGGAGCAAGGCATTTAACCTATTAATTAGTTAATTAATCGCTAATAGGAGATCAGACCAGGTACCTGACAGGTCTCTTCTATCTCTAAACTTTTTACAATTTCATAGTTACAAAAAAACGTAGACTTTTCAGAGACTGAAAATCTGTGCAAAGTGCTCAACTGTCACTTATTCACCGGCTTAGGGCATCTAGGGCAGGGGTCCCCAACCCCTGGGCCGCAGGCCATACCGGTCCGCAGGCTGTTAGGAACCGGGCCGCACACAGGAGGTGAGCGGCGGGCAGGCAAGTGAAGCTTCACCTGCTGCTGCCCGTCGCTCCCCGTCGCTCGCATTACCGCCTGACCATCCCTCCCCTCACCGTGGAAAAGCTGTCTTCCACGAAACCGGTCCCTGGCAAAACCGGTCCCTGGCGCCGAAAAGGTTGGGGACCGCTGATCTAGGGGTAAATGGTGTGGCTGGCACCAAACTCAGAGGAATGAATGTTCCTGGAATGACCCAACGACCGGTCAAGAGAAACATGTGAAAATGACAGCCATCCGCACCTCCAAATGAAGGAGCAAATAATAAAAGACTAGAAATGACCAATAGCATATTAAAAATGTTCGATTTAAGAGTGTCAAAACATGCAATATAAAAGTGTGACACCGCTTGCATCCACCCCATTTACTGAAACTTCTCAAGAACACGAATACCCAGTGACAGGCTGGGGGCCCGCTGCGGGGAGGCCTGGCAGCACAGACATGGCAGGCGCTCCCCTGCAGCGCTCCCAGGGGCGCCTTCCACAGCCGAGATCTGCTCTCAGGAAGCTCCGCGCGCACGCAAAGCTCTGTCTGCAACCACAGGAGTTAGAAAGTAAGCACCCATCACTGAGGGGACACATCAGTTTAAACTACTTTTAAATTAGCAATACCCTAAGATACTATTAGCAAGTATTCTGTGCGGAGAATACCCTCAAATCTCCTTCAGTACCTCCTACCCTCACTCTCGGCAAAAGACTTCACCTAGTTGACACTTCACACTGCAGACCCTCTCACTCTCGCTCCTCCTCAACGCTTCCACGTTCGTCCTGACCTTCTTCTCCCGTCCAGAGCCAACCACGTCCCCTGTCGGGAACTAGTCTTGTGTTCATGTATTAACTATACACGCCACGCTTCCTTCTTGGAGAGCTTGCCCGCTCTTGGCCATGGAGAAGGAACCCCACCTGCTGTTCCTGCAGCCCCGCTTATGACCCAAAGAAAGAGACAACCACCTACAGGAAGCCGAAGAGCAGGTCAGACAGACTCGGGAGCTGCTGAGGCACAGGCAAACAAACGAACAGGTGAGGAGAGTGGTTAGGAAAGGGGAAAGCAGGCAAGGGGAGCCACGCCCCAGGGGCCCAGAGGTGCAGAGCCACAGAACTGGCTGCCGGGCACCTGCTAGTTCCCCAGGTCAGGCTGTGGATGTTCTGCTCCCTCAGAAACCAGCTAAGACAGCAGCCATGGGGACAATATTGATCTGTTCACACAACCGCCCACCCCACCCGATTTCTGGGGTGCCAGAGGACGGACGGAAAGCTAAAAAAGCTCTATTTCTCAGATTCCTTTGTAGTTAAGACTTCCGAATGAGAATTAGTTTCTACCAATTAGATGCACTCATGCAGTACCTGAAAGCAAAAGTGAGGTAGAGACTGTCTTCCTGCCTTTCTGGCTGTCTTCTGCAAGAAAACCAGAAGGTAGGAGGTCTAGTCTCCAGCTGAGTCTTGGGTGAGAAGCAGCGGTTCTGAGGGATGACGGGAACACCCCACATTCCAGTACCGGCTTGTAGGGGTACCAGGGCAGCTGCAGCTTTCTAGTCCCAGGGCCACAGCTAACTTGGGGCTTTCTCATACTGAACAGTCCAGGGACAGCCTTTGGGCTGGCAGCCCCCTGGCAGGTCAGTCCTGTGATCTGGGACCGGCTCTTCCACCCCTCCTAGGCCTTTCACAAGCACCTAATTTCCTATAGTAAAGCATTTCTGCCAACACATCCGGAGTGTTCTGTTTTCAGAGCTGAAGCCCTACTAAAACAACCTCAACTTAAACATACGAAAAAGGGCTTCCCTGGTGGCGCAGTGGTTGAGAATCTGCCTGCTAATGCAGGGGACACGGGTTCGAGCCCTGGTCTGGGAAGATCCCACATGCCTCGGAGCAGCTGGGCCCGTGAGCCACAACTACTGAGCCTGCGCGTCTGGAGCCTGTGCTCCGCAACAAGAGAGGCCGCGATAGTGAGAGGCCGGCGCACCGCGATGAAGAGTGGCCCCCGCTTGCCACAACTAGAGAAAGCCCTCGCACAGAAACGAAGACCCAACACAGCCATAAAAAAAAAAAAAAAAAAAAAAACAGAAAGACTGACTTGCTTCTGGCAGGAAGCACAAACTCCTCCTACTCTCGAAGTAACATGCACATCCCAAGTGCTTACAGGATGGAAAAATGTCCTATTACACATTTGATAACAAATAAGGCTCCCTTTCTTTCCTTCTAAAAAAAAAAAAAAATACGAAAAGAATATATGATTCTAGTATTCAAAACCAGTGGCTTTTATAAATCTGACTGAACAAAGTTTTACATAAGCTAAAAAAGAAAAAGTTAGAAAAAGAAAAATATTGAGTGAGGTCTTATTTTCCAGAAAGAGAATCACCAAAGTCACAGTGACCCTCATCAAACACTTAATATGCTGCACGAAATACTTCCAAGAACCACTGAGATAAATGAGCTTTTCAGATACTGCTTGTACCGTGGTTATTCAGTTTTCATAAATAAGGTCTTAAACTGGCAGCATACGTCGTTCTCGTGCCGAGCATGCTTCTCCCCCTCCTCGGACATTTATTCATTCAACAAATATTCACCAAGCACGACAAAAATCCCTGACTTCCTACGCTCTAGAAAGGGAGACAAATATTAAACAAAATTAAGTACACAATGAGTGAGGACCTAACCTAACCTAGGAGCGGAGGCCAGGCCATATGCGCATCTGGAAGAACACTGCAGGGAGAGAGAACACCAAGCGTGAAGGCAGGGCGACAGAAGCCTGGTCGGTAAGTATGTTCAGGAGCAGGGAGGGCGGTGTGGACTGCTCTAAGGGCTTGGGCTTTTACTCTGACAGACAAAAATAATGGAGGGTTTCGGGTACAGCAATGACATGATCTAACTCCCTAACCTGACTTTTTAAAGATCATTCTGGCAGCTGGGTTAGAACCGGCCATAGGGGCAAGAATAAAGCTGGGAGACCGATTGGGAGACTAGTGCAGTTCACATGGGGAAAATTCCAAAGTTTGGGGGCTGAGCAAAAGGGCACAGTAAAATGGGGAAGACTGTCCAAGGAGCAGGCCTGGAGGAGGAAGATGAAGAATTAAAGTTAAGCCATGTTAATTTCGAGCCGCTGGATGGACAACGCACGCAGTTGGATATATGAGCATGGCGTTCTGGGATGAGATCGAGTCTTTAGTCTGAAGATATGTATCAGGAAGTCATCCACTCACAGTCAGATAATTAAAAGCAAGGGAGAGAATACACACGGAAGCCAAGAGATTCAAGAACTGAGTCCTGTGGGGGGCAAGCCTCCTGCTTCTTCTGATCAAACAAACAACAGCAACGCTCAATGCTGTTTTACTTAGGTTAACTCTAGTTCCTTTTCTATCCCCTACGGTGGAAAGTCTTAAATACAGACAGCTCTGGGGTCAGGATTCATTAGCGCCTTATACAACGTCAATTTGTATGGCGACGAGCAGCTGTGCCTTATGCACAAGACGTGCTCAGAAAATACACGTGAAACGAATGCTTCTGTTTTTAATACATCTCTATTGGAGTATAATTGCATCACAGTACTGTGTTAGTTTCTGCTGTGCAACAAAGAGAACCAGCCATATGCATACATATATCCCCACATCCCCTCCCTCTTGGGTCTCCCTCCCTCCCACCCTCCTTATCCCAACCCTCTAGGTCGTCGCAAAGCACCGAGCTGATCTCCCTGTGCTACGCGGCTGCTTCCCAATACTTCTTTAAGTAACCCCTGGATAAAATATAAGTTAGGGATCAGCATTAGAGGTTCTGGTGTATTTTCATGGTTTGCTGCCGTTCTTTTCATTGTGTTCTTAAAAAACAGGATAAGGAAGAAGAGAAATTAGTACCACACTCATCACTACATTTTCAAATACTTTATTAACAACAGCTAGTCAGTACTTAAACAGCTCCATGATAATCCTTTTTCTGATCCAGCATCCTTAAATAAGTAGGGTCTACCATGAAGAGCCAACAGCTAATTTATTTACTCCTAATCACTCTGTCTTTGTAATAATAGTTTATTCGAAGGTTTTTTTTTTAACTTTTTGTGTTCTCTTGGTATGTTTACACAGACTCCCAGCATGTTCAGAATAGTTGATAGGATGTTGAAAGACAGTCATTCGGTATGAGATTACATAAATGTCCAGATACATACTGTCAGTCAAGACTAGATGACTAATGTAGTCTTCTAACTGAAGAGAGAAAAAAATGCACATCAAGGTGAACTGAACATTTTTTAAATCCAGAAGGGTCCTCCTTATTTGCTGATGGCTTGAGTTTATTCCTTAGGCACAAAAACTAGAATTTTTTCCTTTTATTATCAAAATTTTTCAAATACAGAAATACATAAAGAATAGTATAGTGAACACCCAAATACCCACTGCCCAGATTCAACAACTGTTAATATTTTGCCATCTTCATCTTTTGTGTGTGTTGAAGCTTCTTAAAAGTAATTTCAGGCAAAAAACATCACCCCCGTAAATACTTCAGTATGAAGCTTTAAAAAATGTTTTCTCCCCATAACCACAATTACCACACCTACCAAATTAACAGTAAGTTCTCAATGTCCTCTAATACTCAGTACATATTCTACTTCCCAAAACTGTGCCTCCAAAAAATTTTTTTTTGTAAAGGACTTTTTCAAAAAGTATAGTGCCTTTTAACTTAGAAGAGCCCCACTCCCAACTTTTTCCTTACCACTGACTTGGTAAAGAGATGTTAAACCCAGGCTTAACATAAATAATAATTACAACCTCCACTTTAAATATTTTCAGGGGACACATACATATATGAAATGTCTTCTGATCAGTATAATGCTCCTTACTTCGTGTGAATTCTAAAAATAACCTGAATATAAATATTCAAGGTGTACCATAAAGATTAAAGCTCAGCTGAGTGGTACTGGTCTAAAGATCTGTTACTCAGCTGTGGCGTATCAGTAAGTATTGTTTGGGACTGATACTCTCCCTCTATAAAAACTTTTAGACTAAAAGAATTTAGTATAGATCTGATGTGAATAAATAAACTTATTCAATCTGAACGTATAGTAACTTTAGCCATTACATACTAAGTAATATATACATATGTGTTTTATACATTCGCTTAAACATATGAAAATATTTTTCCAGGTTTTTCCAATTACATTTATATCTCACAAGGTGTGGGCTGCAGACTTATCACCATACTTCGAATACCTGATAACAGTTTCACTATGAAATTTAAGAACCTCACGATTCTTTTGCCTTCTAGTATGCCTTGTAGCTTTTTCCTGACGGCCGGATGTGCTGTCCTGGGTAAAAGAAACTGCTGTAAATAGGCCTCAGCAACGTGGTGGTGAGGTGCTGGGGAGGGGAGCGTGCTACAGCCCTGTGACTAGGTTTCAGTTTGCCAGTGAGTCTCTGCCTGTGTACTGGGAACTTCACAAACCTTCTCCGTTTCTTCCCCCACCCCCGCCGCCCCCCTCCCTTCGGGTGGACAGCACGGCTAGATTAGGCAGGAGCTGGGATTTCCCTTCTACCACTCGAAAGGCTAGAGCTGCCTGGAGTTAGGTACTTGCCTTCCTTCCCCCGGGTCAGTTAAGCTCTATTTAAACAGTTTCTCCCGAGGGCCTACCTTGCTAAAAAGAACAGAATGCTCTGGTGCATTTCAGAACGGTTCCTTCTGCCCTCCTCCTGCCAGAAGCGCTAGGAGCTTTTCTCCCGCATGCACTGCGCTGAGCCCCTTGAGGCTGAGCCCACAAACATGTGTGGCCCTCCCGAGTTCCCCCAGAGGGAGCCTCCAGCAATTCGTCTATTGCAGTTTGCGTTTTCCCAGCTCAGTACTGGTTCCCAGAGTTGTGACGGAAGTTGTGGTTCTCTGTATTCAGCTGTCTCTGCAATCCGGGGGACAGCAGTTTGCCCTGTGACCTCATGTTTCTGTTGGACCTGAGAAGAGCTGTTGACTATTCAGTGTGCGCAGCTTTTCCTTGTTGTCAGGACGGAGTGACACCTGAAGCTCCTTCCAGCCTCGAAGCCAGACCCGAATCCGGAAGTCCCCTCCACTCTTTTTTGAAAACTAGAAAAACATTTATTTTAGGTAAAAAGCACTCACTGTTTCCTGTTGTTTATAGGCATACTTTAACAAATAACTTAAAAACAATCAGAAGTGCAACTGCCTAAATGTGGGACAAGAGATAAAAGCCCAATACAGAAGGCAACCACCTGATAAGCCTTGTCTTATCTACGGAAGTGAAACCGCTGTCTCCACTAAAAAATTCCAAATAACTAATTTTCAGTCAATAATGAGAGGGAAAACTGCTTCTGTACAATAGTTGAGCACAATTTCCACAGGGAAAAAATATTTATTTGAATGTGACAATACAAGGGAAGTAAGAGCAGCAATAGACTAGTGACCTTTACATATAAAAATAATAATTTAATGAAAACAGAAGAGGAAACCACGTTACAAAGAAGAGAAAGTATCTGTATCAAATATTTCAATAGAATTTATCTTTTTTTTTACTTCCTATAATAACCACATCAAAAAGTTAACCCTTCGGAAGTAATCAATTACATCTATAAACATGTTAAAATAAATACAATTCAGAAAATTTTCACAACAATAAAACTTAGCCAAAATCAGGAGGAAGAAGCAGTTGTCTTACATCTGAAACCTTGGACAATTCTCTTAAAAAGTAATTGGGAGGAAAAAGAAAGCAAAAAGTATTTTTTGCTTTATTTTTAAAATTCTGCTATAAAGGGCACTTTAAAACTGTGCGTCTATGACAATCTCTTCAGCACTTATATCAATATGTTAACAAGACTGCCATGTCTTTTTAAATGTGTGTTGCAAGATGTCTCCCTCTGGTATCCAAGCTTTCATTCCCACACATCTGAATTACTCTGAAATCCTTCCAGGTGGGAACACAGAGCCTCAGTACAGTTTTCTTACTGAATTATGAAATAAAATACGATGAAATGAGATAAAATAAAACAAAATATGAAATGAAACAAATACAGATTGTCAACCTTCCTACCACTAGATTACCATCCCCGCCCCCAGACTCCTTCCCCTGGAAACCAGGAGCCCGTTAAGCCTCGCCTCAGTGGGCTCCGAGGAGGCTTAGCCCACCTTCCTTCCTCCTGCAGGTCCCAGGAAGGACCCAGCAGGTGGGCACAAGAAGTCTGCAAGGAGCAGACATGGAAAGGGCTCCAGCAGGGCATCTGAAGTGGTTAAAGCAGCTTCTTAAAATCCCTCATGGTCTACTCCAGCACACCAAGACAAACATCTCACATGAGAAGCAGCACAACGGCCTGGAGGGTCTCGTCAGAGTTCAGTCAGAATCCTGGCACCAAAGCAACTCTGACCAAGTTACGTCTCAGGGTTCCCATCTCTAATGTGGAAATTTTTATGCCCTTGGGATTGCTGTGGAATCGCACAAAGTACTTATATGAAAGCAGGACTAGACTCTCAGTTCATGGGAGAGAGAAGTGACAGAGCTAAGTGCTCTGGTCAAGCACAGTAACAGTACAATTCTGCACCTCGAGAGAAGGTACCATGTTTGATTCCTCTTTAAATACCTAGTAAAATGGATGTGGTTGAAATGTGCAGTGAAGTTGTACACAGGACTGCACCTGCTTTCTCTTTATCTTCAAAACTCACTCTGGCAGACAACAGAGTAAGAATTAAGAGATTTCAGGAACCTGACTTTAATTACACACATTTCAGTTTATCTCCACACTCCTTTCTACTGCTGTTCAAAAAGCAAGGTTGTTTGTGGATTCACATCCAACATTTACTGACTACCTATATATATCAGACTCTGTATAAATGCTTCATATGCATTATGTCATGTGCAAAAACCATCATGGATAATCCTATCAAGTTATCAACATTTTTATCAAGATTATACAAGTTTAATATGAAAATGGTATACAGGAAACGTCACCATCAAGGAGAAACAATTGAGGAATATCCACCTATGCCCCACTCACTATTAGGAACGTGATATTTAACTTTAAGCAGAACAGTTTAAAATGCAGAAATTTTCCCTCTTCTTTCCTTTAATGAAAGTCTAACTCTTCTAACGTACTGAGATTTTAGTTTTCATAAGAATAACTATACAGGGTTACAGACATAAAGTCATACACACTGTTCTTTGAGGGGGTGTAAAGCACAGTTAAAGCTGATTTTGGAATCTAACCACCTATGTAAGATGTGACTTCTTCATACTCTTAAGACTGGCAGGTACAGTTCCCTATTATCAAGTTCATGCCCCATGGTGTGCCACCAAATGTAATGCACAATTCTGTTCTGAGATACCTATTCAAATTTATGTCTTACTATCATGAGCCCCTATACTGGAGTGGAGTAAGCTATCTCCATTGAGATAAAAAATAGAATTTTACTCAACAGCAGCAAAGAATTATTAAGAAAAGCCATAAACTTAAGGAAAACCCCTCTTTGATTACAAACTCTAGATGCTGAAAGGGCATATTAATAGAGCAATAACTTATTTTTGCAAAGTACAACAGAAAGCCATTAAAATCAGGGAATCTTTGCAAATCTATGATAAGGGAACTCCTTATATGTACAACCACAAAACAAGTAAATTTTAATTTTTTCAACAAATTTCAAGAAACTGCAGCAGACACACAACTAATAAAGATACAATGCAACTTAACTACCTTCTGGAACAGGAAAAGATATGTAGGCATAGACCTGCCTTCAAGTAGTTTATTAAGCTGGAAGAGAACCTCAGGGTCCCAGGTTGCTTATTATGATTTGAATTTCCTTCAAATAATGATTTCCAAGTCTTAGGAAGTGGGCCACTGGTCTCATGACAAAAAAATTCCAGTATCATAGAACGAAAACACTGTGTAACTCCTCAGAGTTAAAAGTACTAAGTGGCATTCTTTTGGTGAATATTATGGCAATCTTATCTATACACTGTATTTTTGTTACATCCCTACAGATTATCACAGTGCCTAATAGAAAATCCTGCACCCTAGGGGCACCAAAAAACTGACGTTCTAAAGGTGCCATAAGGAACTTCGGAGCTGTGTATGAATAACACGACTTCCCAAGAAAAAACAAAAGGTTAAACCAATAATTTCCATAATATTTTTAAGTACTCATTAGTATTCTGATAGACTTGGAAATGGGGGAGGGGGGGAGGGAGGGAACCAATCAAGGATCCTTTACCCTTAAAGCCAGGATCAGGAAGAGAACTACTTTTGCAAAATCTTTACTCAGACCATGGAAGAGGAAAATGACTTCAAGAGTGTATATGTTGTACAGACTTAAATAAAGTAATTTAGAACCTGATATATAATCTACAGCAATTGTTATATTGCCAAATGAATAAAACTTTTGAAAAGTAAAATGAGCTACCCTCCCTTACCCCCAATCCCTGGCAACCCCTGATCTATTTTCTATTCCTGTAAGTTTTACCTTTCTAGAAGTCCATATAATTGGAATCATACATCATGTAGTCTTTTGTGTACGGATTCCTCACTAAGCATAACGTTTTTAAGGTCAATCCACATTACTGACTGTATCACTAGTTTGTTTCTTTATATTGCAAAGTATTATTTCATTGTATGGATATACCATAGTTTGTTTATCCATTTATCGACTGATGGACATCTGGATTGTTTCCAGTGTTCGGCTATTATGAATTAAAGCTGCTATGAACATTCTAGTACAAATTTTTTCTTATTCTAAATAACAGTCCTTATCAGATATAATATTTTCTGCCGTTTATGATTTTCTCTTTCATTTTAACAGTGTCTTTTGAAAAGCAAAAGTTTTTAATTTTTATGAAGTTCATTTTCTCAATTCTGTCTTTATGGATTGTGCTTTTGTATCCTATCCAAGAGATCTTTGACTAACCCAAGATCTCAGCAACTTTTATTACTCCTTTCAAGTTAATTTTCAAGCATAGTATGAGTTAAAGGCCGAGGAATATTCTGTTGTTGCATAAAAGATTATCCTTGGGCTTCCCTGGTGGTGCAGTGGTTGAGAATCTGCCTGCCAATGCAGGGGACACGGGTTCGAGCCCTGGTCTGGGAAGATCCCACATGCCACGGAGCAACTAGGCCCGTGAGCCTGCGCGTTTGGAGCCCGTGCTCCACAACAAGAGAGGCCGCGACAGTGAGAGGCCCGCACACCGCGATGAAGAGTGGCCCCCGCTCGCCACAACTAGAGAAAGCCCTCGCACAGAAACGAAGACCCAACACAGCCAAAAATAAATTAATTAATTAATTAAAAGATTATCCTTTCCCTACTGAATTTACCGTGGTAATTCTGTTAAAAATCAGCTGACCTTATATGTGAATCTATTTCTTGACTATTGTGTTCCATCAATCTATGCCTCTCCTTAGACCAATACCACTGTCTTGATTACAGTAGCTTTGTATATATATATTTTTTAATTCATTTATTTATTTTTGGCTGTGTTGGGTCTTCGTTGCTGCGTGCAGGCTTTCTCTAGTTCTGGCGAGCGGGGGCAACTCTTCGTTGAGGTGTGTGGGCTTCTCACTGCGGTGGCTTCTCTTGTTGCGGAGCACGCGCTCTAGGAGTGCGGGCTTCAGTAGTTGTGGCGTGTGGGTTCAGTAGTTGTGGCTCACGGGCTCTAGAGCGCAGGCTCAGTAGTTGTGGTGCACGGGCTTAGTTGCTCCACTGCATGTGGGATCTTCCCGGACCAGGGCTCAAACCCATGTCCCCTGCATTGGCAGGCAGATTCTCAACCACTGCACCACCATGGAAGCCCTGTAGTTTTATATTAGTTGTTGAAGACAGGTTGTGTAAGAAACCCAATGTTCTTTTGCTTTTTCAAAATTGTTCAGACTTGGGGGTCTCCTTTGCATTTCATTATAAATTTTAGAATCAACTTGTCAATTTCTACCAAAAAAGCCTTCTGAGATTTTGACTGGGATCATACTGAATCTACAGATTAATGTGGAGAGAACTAACATCTTAAAAAGATTGTGTCTTCTAATCCATAAACATGGTACATCTCTCCATATCTTTAGGTATTCTTTAATTTCTCTCAGCAATCTTTGGTAGTTTTCAGCATACAAGTCTTACATATATTTTGTTAAAATTATCACTAAGTTTTCATATTTTTTTACAATTGCAAATGGTAAGTTTTATTTCAACTTACCAACTGTTTGTTGCTGGTATATAGAATTAGTTGATTTTTCTATACTCACCTTGATTCCTGCAAACTTGATAACTCAATTACTGGTTCTAATACCTTTTTGATAAATTTCTAAGGATTTTCTACATAAATGGTCATGTTGCAAAGAGTTTGTTAAATGACTCTTACGTGAATATGAAATTTTAAGAATAATTTCTGTGAGAATGGCTAATTTAAACTATACTCACAAAATAAAATAAAATAAATAAATAAATAAATAAACTGTACTCACTTCACCACCCTATGCCCTCTTAAGTACATCCAGAGCAGTACCTATTATAAAAATCTAGGTTCAATATACAACTTTATCACAAATTCACTTGTGGTAAGCAGAATAATGAATGGCCCCAAAGACGTCCAATACCTGGATCTATAAATATGTTACCTTCCACGGCAAAAGAAACTTTGCAGGAATAATTAAGGACACTGGTGTTCTCCTGAATTATCTAGGTAAAGTCATGCGATGGTGTTCTCCTGAATTATCTAGGTAAAGTCAACGTAATCACAGCAATGACGGAAGCAGAGAGGCAGAGAGAAAGGATCTGAAGATGGAGGAAAGGCGTCAGGAGGCAAACATCTCAGGTGGCCTCTAGAAGCTGGAAAAGATAGGAAAACAGATTCTCCCCTACAGCCTCCAGAAGAAACACCTTTGATTTTAGCTCAGTAAGACTCATTCTGGACTCTAACCTCCAGAACTATAAGATGATAAATCTGTGTTGCTTTAAGTCACTAAGTTTGTGATTATTTGTAATATGAGCAACAGGAAATTAATATATCAGGAATGATCATTTCACTTCAATAAACATACCTCTGCTAGTTTTTTGGCACCATGCACCATCACCACCCTACACTAAAAGCAACTTTCAAGAGTAGAAATGCATGAACTAAAAAAAATCTAGACCATATTACTCAGCCAAAAAAAGAATGAAATATTGCCACTTGCAGCAACATGGATGGACCTAGAGATTACACTTAGTGAAGTGAGTCAGACAAGGACAAATATATAACATCACTTATATGGGGAATCTGAAAAATAACACAAATTGGGAATTTCCTGGTGGTCCAGTGGTTAGGACTCGCGCTTTCAATGCCAAGGACACAGGTTCAATCCCTGGTTGGGGAACTAAGATCCAACAAGCCGTGCGGTGCGGCCAAAAAATAAAATAATAACTAAAAAATAAAAAATAGCACAAATGAATCTACATACAAAACAGAAACAGACTCACAAACACAGAAAACAAGCATATGGTCACCACAGGGTGGTGGAGGGACAAGTCAGAATTATGGGATTAACAGATACAAACCACTTTACATAAAATGGATAAGCAACAAGGATTTACTGTATAGCACAAGAATTAAATTCAACACCTTGTAATAACCTATAATGGAAAATAATCTGAAAAAATATACGTATGTATATCTGAATCACTCTGCTGTACACCTGAAACTAACACAGTACTGTAAACCAACTATACTTCAATTTTTTAAGAAAAACTCCAGACTAAACCATAATTTTTTATAGATTTTCTTATATTGGAAGATAAAGCTATCCTAAATACGATTTGCTACACAATTTTAAAAATTCCTTTTATTTTCTTTTTAAGTTTGAGTTCAAGATGATCATTGGTCCTTGAAATGCACTCTTTACAAAAGATCAAGGGCAGACATCTGAAGGTCTGTCATCAATCACTCTTAGAAGCAAGCAATCACTTGGATCTCTTATAAAACGAAGACCAAAAGTTGTTGGGGAGAGGAGGATGTCGAAGAGAATAGAAGATGACTAGAAAGCTTATAATTCTCTCCCCTCTGGACCCTCAAACTCCTCACATTTACCACTCAAAATACATGTGAACAAGAAATTAGCACATATTTCCAACAGCACCTCATCTAAAGCTCTGTTTTAAGTAAAATATTTTCAAAAAAATCATTTCTATATGATACTATAGCTAAATGCCATTCAGAGTTAACAAAACTCCACCTAACACCTTAGGCAAAAAATACTGACGTTGATAAATGTACACAAGTAATTGAAAATGTAATATACCTATATTATACCTGTAATATACCTATATCATTTCTTTAAAATGATGAATGAATGCATGTCTTGGCTTTAGTAATTGACTGGAAGAGGGGGTATTTCTTTGATTTTACTCTACTCCAAGAAAGCATTAAAATGAAAACGTTTCACACAACAGGACCTCTCAACCAGTGAGGAATATTCCTGTTAGTTACATGCTATGCCTTGAGATAATTAAAACTAATACCAAGTACGTTTGCTCAGCAAGACCTAAGTCATCAGTGAAAAGTTTTTAAACAGTATAAAGGTTTGATCATGATCCAAAGTTCAATAAGACCCCAAACTATTTCATACCCTCAATAATAATTATACACCCTCAATAATAGAATTTTTTAAAATTAACAATAATAGTAAATACTGACATAGAAGTGACCAGAGGTAGGGAATTCAGGAAATAACACAGACCACGAGGGAGATGAAATAAATCTTTGCAGTAAGGCTCAACAAGGACAGGGTCACCAAGCAAGTCAGAGGCAAAGCTTGTTAGACTCACGCCTGGCTTTACTAAACACTGTCCACATCTGCATACATTTGGCAATAATCTCTCTGAGAAATACCTTAAGTCAGCTTGAAGGTGGTAATCTCTTCCCCAAAATAACCTCTTCTATCAAGAATTTCAACTACAAAAGCATACGTTTTCTTTCAAGCAGGAAACGTGCAGTTAACAACATACACTGGAGCTAGATCTCCTGGGCTCAAAATCTTGACTCTACAGTCCAGATTCCCACCTCTAACTCATCCCAGTAAAGTCGGAATTTCCCCTAACGCTCACACCTGCTCCTCTGGGCTGCACCCCCCAGGCTGGGCTCTAGAGCAAACTGAGATAAGCTGAGGTCTCTTAACGTACTGGAGGAAAACACACACTATCAACTACGTTGGGAGGCTCCCAAGACCACCCTCAGGTTTGGTAATCCACTAAGAGGACTCACGAGACTCTACGTACAGTTGTATTCATGGCTGTGATTTATTACCGCAGAAGGCCACCAAGCGTGCTGGCAGAAGGAAAAGGTACAAGGAGCGAAGTCGGGGAGAAATCGGGCACAGACGTGCAGGCGTCCCCTTCCAGTGGAGCTGCACTGAATATGCTTCTCAGCAATGAGTTCTCACAACAGGTGTGAAGTGTCACCAACCAGGGAAGCTCACTAGAGACTCCGTGCCTAGGAGCTTTGCCCAGGGGCTTGCCTACCACACATGCAATTTCCAGACTCCCAAAAGGAAGGCAGGTGTTCAGCATAAACCACACTATTTATATGAAGAGTTTAGACACAGTGACTGGCTTATCAGTTACGGTGGTGAGACCCTTCCCAAATCCAAACCCCCTCCACCCCCCCACCCCCGGCCCGATGCCAGCCAGGGGCCGACCTTGCAATCAGTCCTGCTTCCAACAGACCAACAGATCCTTTAAAATGGACCTCATCTACCTGTTGCTTGATTCATTCCCAGCTCCTAGAAAAGTGCTTAAAATATACGGTAGCCACTTAAAAAATTTTAATGAGAAAATTCCTGGGACTTCCCTGGCAGTCCAATGCTTAGGACTCCACGCTTCCACTGCAGGGGGCACGGGTTCGATCCTTGATTGGGGAACTAAGACCCCACATGCCACACGGTGCAGCCAAAAAAAAAAAAAAAACTTCCTAACTCTACCACTTCCGAGCTGTATGACCTTGGGAAAGTTACTTAAGTTCTGTGTGCCTCAGTTTCCTCATTTGTAAGACAGAATAATATTACCTACCTCAAAAGATTGTTTTGAGGATTAATTATATATGTTAATTAACACGTGTAAAATGTATGATCACACCAGTGCCTGGCAAGAAGGAAGCACTATATAATGTATTTGTATATATGTAATATTATTTGCTTTTTTCATTTGAACTTCCAACCTTACAGTTTTACCTTCTCTAAGTCACAGTGAGTTCTCCCCATGTTAAATTTTTAATGAACCTATAATCTACAAATAGATTAGAATTTAACTGATCATTGTTTCGTATCTATTGAGATCCCTAACTACTTTGTGTGCCACATGCAAAACTTTTTAGCACACTTGACAGTATCTGACATAATGCTTAATCTTTGCAGTGACCAGAAAATACCGACTTACCAACAAAATTTAAGTCTGTTAAATCAACTCTTTAAAGTGGTCAGAATGTTAAGGCAGGCAACACTTTCAATAATAACTACAACTTAAACAAAATGGCCTCCAAGTTTCTTTGATCTTCTTCTATTGAGAAATGGAGAGAAAACTGAGTTGACTCTATCCAGGGAAAACAGTAGCAGGAGAAAAAGGCTTGAGTTTATAATGTAGTCAATACATAATTACAATATCAAATATCTGACTTTGCCTTATAGAAAGCATGAGTTCAAGTCTGTACAGGTCGGTAAGGGCAATGTACGTATCTCGTACAGCAAGAATTAAGGAGATGTAAATTTACTTAATTAATGAAATCAAGTAGTGAAAGAGCATTTTAATCTTAAAAAAAGAAAAAGACAAAGAAGTAGTATTGGGAAGAAAAAAGCAGGGGACCACATGCAGCCAAAGTTATAAACTGATGAGTCAGACAGACCCGTGGTTTCCATCGCAGCTCCAACACCAGAACCCGCACATAATCATCAGGGGAAACCTCGGGATCCACAGAATTATACGAACGGACCCATAAGACTGAAGTTTAGCATTCTGGGGGAACTTTTAGATTGGCAGGTCTCTTTAGACAAATTATAATCACAGACTTCTGTTTACATGAATTTATCCTACAAGCATCAACATCACCATAAACACCTCAAAGTGAACTTTACTTTTTAAAAAGAATTACTTTAAAATAGGTTTACGTAAGAACTCATAAGTATCAAACACTTGATAAAAATGTTCCCCGTCCTCAGCTACCCACAGTGGACTCTAGGACTGGGTCTCACAATCTCCATTTCACGTTTCTAATTTGTGAAGAGGCTAGAAAGCTAAAAGGCTCGCTTGAAGGCAAGGGACTGGACATCAATGAGGTCGGCCAGTGGTCTGCACGTGGAAGGCACAAGCGCAGCAGAGGCCATCTTTCTACAGTCAGGGCAACCGACAAAGACGTCTAACAGACACTGGCCGCAGCAGCCTCAGTCCTGGTTCTCCGGTCAGTGCGGGGGGGAGAAGCAGCCAGGGCAGTGGTGGCAGGGGCAACAGCGTGTGCCCTTGGAACCAGAAGTCCAGTAGTGGCTCCCTGACTTTTGTCCCTCCAGCCCTTTCAACGATGCTGTGAGCAGCCTATTCCTTAATAGAAATTATATGACAGCTACAGTGGCTCTGTTTCCTGCCCTGTGGGCTGACCTACGGTACATTCACATTAAGAGAGTTCAGGTCCTCTTACACTCTTGCCGGGACCACTGTTACAACCAGGTGACTTGCCAGCCAACTCTCACCACTCCAGCTCTTCCTCTGACCTGCCACCACCAAGTCTGAGCATGCTTAATAACACTTTACCTAAAAAAGGGTCGTACGGAAACCTCTCATGTTCTTTTATATACCTGACTGTGCCCTTTAATTCCTTCTCCACCTGGCAGATGAAGTCCCACCCCACGTTCAGAGCCGGGCTCAAAGGAGACTGCTTCTGGGAATCTTTCCCAACAGGTCGCTCGCCATGCCCGAATGCGCACTCACGTCCGCACACCTGCTGCTGCCCTCAGCTCTGTGCTCATTCACATCCACTCTTTCAAAAGATATTTGCTGAGTCGCGTGAACTACTCTATGTCACCCACTGTGCCAAGGGCTGGGCCTACAAGGCAAAACAAGACAGACGAGCTCTCTTCCCTCTTAAGCTATAATCCAACCCCTGATTTCCCAATAACTATCCAAATAATGTTTAATTACAATTGTGGTTAAGTGTAATAAAGGACTCAGGGTGCGTCTGACATGTATAAGCGGAAGCCTCACCTAACCTGGGAAAATCAGGGAGAATCCTTTCCCTTAAAGAGACACTTAAGCAGAAACGGGAAGATAGGTAAACTGACCAGGTAAACACTTGTTAGAGAGCTTCCTAGGCAGAAGAAACATCATGTGCAAAGGCCCTGAGACAGCATTCTAGGAGCTGTGAAGACAACCAAGGCACATAAGTCAGGGTGCAAGGAGAAGAGCAACCCCAAATAAGTGGCGAGGGCGGCACTCCTCACAACCACTATTCTAACACTGAGTACACTGGTTTGGAATTATTCATGCGCAAAAATGCAGCCCCCACTAAACAAGCTCCTTCAGGTCTTAGAAACATGTTCAGTCCTCTAATCCAACACAGCACGCAGCAGTGTGTCCTCAAGTGAAGAAATGAGTGGGTGACCTGGGCCGAGAGCCTAACCTCTCCATACCAGGCAGCCTCTAGGGTTCAAACACCTTCTGCTTCTGACCCCCCAAAACTCAGACACATTTTCATGCCAACCCATACGTGCTCAGAATCACAGCTAGCATTAACCACAGACGAAACTTTAAACATCGAAAGTAAACTGTTACGTCGGCAAGGGGCTGGCTCCAAATCCTCACTGCTCCTCCATAAAGTGCCACCAACCAGTAAGCAACAGAACCGCTTTCAGACTCCCACGGAGCCCCACACGAGGCCGGGGAGAGGAAGGGCGGTACCATCTAGCTGTCCGCATTCTCCAGTCTCTCAACACATTTGCTAAGAGTAGGACCAAGAGCAGGAAACTGGCACCCATGCCAGCCTTTTCTCCTTCCTTACCTCCCAAATTCTATCAAATGGGGCAGCACACACTGGTGACTCAGTAAGAAAATTTCACAACCCAAATGACAGACTTCTGCCCGTTAGTAAAAGGCAACAGAATAGGGCGATCTCTAGCCCTAAACATTAGCTCTGGTACAAAGAGCAGTGGAGGAAGCATTCTTTTTAAGAAAGAAAATTGAATTAACTAGGAAGTGGCTTCAAAATATATGAAAAGCTTGATGTAGTTTATTAGGCAGTGAGGAAAACATCAATTCATATAGACAATATGGAACCACTTTATAGTAACTGAGCTGTAAAATAAGACCTTTAGCATGCCTTTTAAAAGTACATATAATCAGAATTCCACTACCTACATTTACTGTGTCACCTGGCATACATAATAATGGATCCAAAATCATGTAATAAGCCAAGAATTCCACTACGAGAGCTCCCTAATGGAGCTGGATCATACCAAAGACTCAAAAACTTTACAAAATACATTTACTCATAGCAACTGCCCAATCATGTCAACTTTTTTCAATTATGACAACTGTGAAATCAAGTCTCATTCAACCAACAAGCGGTTTGAACTGTAATGTTTTTCCCTGAAGGATCAAGATAAAACAGTGAAATAATTTAGATCATTTTAACACTATGCTAGATTTATCAGCAACAGGAAAAAGTGGTGACCTTTCTAAATCATGGCTGTGGTGGTCACGCCTTTCACAGCACATCCTTGAGCGTTTGGTACTTACTCTCTTCTCTCCCACCTTCTCCACTCCTCAAACACAAACAAACCCACAAACAGAAGACCAAACAAAACCAAAATAAAAAAGACATCTATTCAATACATATCTACTGACCTCAGTGGCAATCCAACTGGTGAGCAAAACTAACGCTCCCTATGCCTCCGGTCAGAAGAAGTAACATTTTGGTCCTAATTTGAGAAGTACCTGATTCTCCTTCTCCCACCCCAAAAAGAGTAAATGGAAATGTCAACATGTGGTAAATAATGGCTTTTTTTACACCTATAAATTATTTTAGGAAGCATTAGTGAAAATCTGATTTTACAAAACACCTTTTGGCGGAAAGAAACTCGAACAAAAATTATTTTTGAATGATTTCTATACATAAAGGAAGGTAACTGCTGAAACTTATTCAATTTGTAATGAAGAGATGTAATGCTTACTAGCATCTCTAACTATGCTACTTATCACTCAAAATGCATACTATAAAACCTCAGCTCCTTCCTTTTTCGGGCCTTTTTTTTTTTTTTTAAATTTTTTGATGTGGACCATTTTTAAATTTATTGATTGATTGATTTATGGCTTGGGTCTTCATTTCTGCGCGAGGGCTTTCTCTAGTTGTGGCAAGCGGGGGCCACTCTTCATCGCGGTGCACAGGCCTCTCACCATCGCGGCCTCTCTTGTTGCGGAGCACAGGCTCCAGACGCGCAGGCTCAGTAATTGTGGCTCACGGGCCTAGTTGCTCCGCGGCATGTGGGATCTTCCCGGACCAGGGCTCGAACCCGTGTCCCCTGCATCGGCAGGCAGACTCTCAACCACTGCGCCACCAGGGAAGCCCCCGGGCCTTTTAAAGGCCCATTTTCCAGGGTTTTACTAGTGCAGTGGTAAGTGAGCAACTGAGCCTCAGTACCGAACAGTATTCCCCGAAAACCACACACATAATCAATATCAGGTAAACAAATACTAGTGCAATAGTCAGGCGTTTCCAACTCATCACCTGAAAGGTAAATATAAGGTTGGCCCAATCGACCTACTATGATATTGAGAAGTGCTCATCAAATGGTCCAGTTTACAGTCTGGCCACAGGACCTCCCAGTAGCCCAGGAGCTGTAGTAGAGGAACCTGCCGATGCTGTGTGGCTGTCTCATCACACATTACCTGCCCACTGAGACGTGACTCATTTGTACACTATTGAGGAAGAACAGGAAAGCTTCAGGAAAGGTCTAGGTCAAACAGTGCAGAAATCTTAAATGACGTTCCCAAAGGGTGACTGCTGATCTGGAGAAGCCCCGATCTCTCACCAAACCAACCAAACCTACAAATAAGCAAGATTTTACTGCCAAGCCGTAGGACAGGTTTGGTTTTTAAAAACTCTGAAACATTTTTCCCGTGAGATTACTTATAAGACATTAAATATACATCACATCTCCAAAGCCAAAACATACAGACTAAAAATAGCGCCTCCATTTCAAAGGCTGAGGCAGAAGCCCTCCAACTGAACCAACTAAAATTAGGTTCTTCTCGTCTCTGGATCTTGAAACTGCACCTTCAACGTGTAAGGGGCACACAAACCAGTGTCCACATATATACTCCCCCCAGCTAGCTGGTCGGAGAGAATCGAATTAAAGGCTTCAGGAACAGAAGCCCAGCGTCCAAGAGACTCACACAACGAAATTCCTCCTGGTTCCGCCTAAAAGCCAGACTAGAACACACCACGGATGAATGCCGACCCTCCTCGCCCGCCCCGGCTACCGTACTCGGTGCGCTCCGACCACCGCACCGTCAGCCCTGCCCCGGGCGCCCAGCGCCGCAGCCCGAGCGCAGGACGCGGCCCGCCCGGCGGCCCCACCCGCGGAGGCACCTGCCCGGCCGCCCGCTCCGGCCGTGCCCGGGACGCCGGGGGGTCGCTGAGGGGCCCCGACCCCGCCCCGAAGGTCACGCCGCGCTACCTTTAGCCTCGCAGTCGGCGCAGTACTTGTTGTCCTCCTCCCTCAGCAGCTTGGACAGGATGAGCTGGTGCTGCTCGTTCAGCTTCTGCGCCTTCTCCCGGCACGAGCGAGTCGCCATCGCGGCGGCGGGGCGGACGCGGGTGGGGGCCGCGCAGCTGGACGCGCCGGGCGCCGCCGGGGCCGCGACAACTCGGCTGTGAAGCGGCGGCGGCGGCAGGAACAGGAGGAGGAGCGGCGGCAGCGGCGACAGCGCCGACGTTATCCCGCCTCCTCGCCCGGCCGGCTCCGCACGCACCGCCGAGCCGGCGAGGGGGAGGAGTCGGGGCCGAGGTTTCCGGGCGGCGCCGCCGGAAGGAAGGAATGGGCGCCGGCGCTCTGCGCATGCGCCGGGCCTCGCGGGAAACCGGCCAGCCGGGTGCTTCCGCTCCGGGCCTGCGCCCAAGTCGTTCCGGGAAGACGCGGCGCGCTACCCACGATGGGCTTCTCCGCTTTGCACATACGGTTATCGCCGGGGGCCTCGGGTCCGACCCGCTAAAGGAAGACCTTTCCATGTGCTTCCTTGCCTCTGCTCTTGCGGCACGACATTGGAAAGGCAGAAATAATAAGTGATCGGGTGGATTCTTTCATTCATTCAACGTTTCTTCACGGGCACTTTGGAAACAGGCACCGGCCTAGAAGCTAGAGACCCGCATGGAATCAAATAGACAAAACCGCCTCTTACATTGTAGGGGATGTGACGTGTATTGAGGGCCAGCGTTGATCACTCTGTGCCGCGAACTGTTAAGTCGTCTAATCCTCTTAACAGCCCTGTTGATAGTGTTTTCCTCGTGGTGCAGACGAGGACCATGAGGCCCGGAGGAGTGAGGGGACTTGGCCAGGTTACGAGCTGCTCCGTGCAGGAGCTGAGGTTCAGACCCAGAGCAGTAAGGCCTTCCTCCCACAGGGAGGGGAGGGAGCGTGGCCGTGGAACCAAGGGCCCTGGGCCGTGCCGCTTTAAGGAGAAGCTGGATCAACAGTGACCTTTAGTGCAAGAAGAAGAACACTAGGGAAAGAAGACACTCTTGACTGGAGTCCAGAGCTGCCCAGTTCAGGCCCATAGGATTAGAACCCTGGGTGAGGGAGTTTGAATGTTTTGGCGTGTTGTGGCTTATTAGCAATTTCTAACATGGGGCTTATGGAATCAGAATAAACATGGGTCTTGCCTGTGGTGGGGCAGACGCTAAGAAAGGCCCTGGGCAGGAATCTGTGCATTATAGGGCCAATTCCTAGCCCAGGCCCTGCAGAAAGGTGACACCGCCCCCCGCCCCAGTGCTCACCTAGCCCCATTTCTGGCACAGAAAAATGTTTGTGGAATTACATTGAATGGTGATGGCAGTGCGGATGCCGAGTAAATGAACAAATTACAGCTTAAACTGCATGGCTCTAACAAATAGTAACTAGGAGGACATCAGGGTGAGTGCCAATAAACAGAAAAACACTCGTGTGGGAGGTAGAAGTTAGGAGCCACGTCTTGAAGGCTGGCTTGATTTAGAAGGGGGCCAGGGAGGGAGATTCTGGGCAAGAACAGCAGGTGCAGAAACACAGAGACTTCAAGTAGCTTGGAAAACAGATGCAAGGACAGGGTGCTACTTAGGATAAGAGAGAGACAAGGCTGGATAAGTCAGGTGCAGCAGGACTGAAGGAGGCTTACCACACCAGACAAAGCAATCTGGCCTCGATGCAGTTCACAATAGAAAACCTGTAGATTCTTCAACTAGGAGAGTAGCGTGGAGAAAAAGGGGGGAAGGTGTTTTGGGAAAGTCAGTCCAGCAGTAACCAGTTAACAAACATTATTTTTTAGTGTCTTTTCCCGCAGAAAATTCCCCCACTGCAAGGATTCAGAAAAGAAAGAAGAAAAAAAAAAGGGCTTCCCTGGTGGCGCACTGGTTGAGAATCTGCCTGCCAATGCAGGGGACACGGGTTCGAGCCCTGGTCTGGGAGGATCCCACATGCCGCGGAGCAACTGGGCCTGTGAGCCACAACTACTGAGCCTGCGCGTCTGGAGCCTGTGCTCCGCAACAAGAGAGGCCGCGACAGTGAGAGGCCCGCGCACCTCAATGAAGAGTGGCCCCCACTTGCCGTAACTAGAGAAAGCCCTCGCACGAAACGAAGACCCAACACAGCCAAAATAAATTAATTAATTAATTTAAAAAAAAAAAAAAAGGCTTACCACCAAGAAATGATCTACCTGATGGATTGAAGGGGTACAGAAATGTCTAATAGAAATATGATGCATGCGACATATGTACTTTCAATTATTCTAGTAGCCACTTTAAAGATAGAAAAAGGAACAGGTGACATTAATTTTAATAGTACATTTTATTTATTCTAGTGTATCCAAAATACTATCATTTCAACATGTGAGTAATTTAAAAAATTATTAGTGAGATATTTTTACATTCTCTTTTTCCTATTGTCTTCAAAATCCAGTGTGTATTCTACACTTACAGCTCCTTTCAACTTGAACTAGCTGCCCTTCAGGGGTTCAGTGGCCACATGTGGCTGGTGGCTATGTGATTGAACAGCCCTGCTCTAGCTGGTGAGCCCAGAGGCATGAAAAATCTAACTTCAGGTTGATTGCCTTTTACAGATGTAGTAAGAAGAACAGAAAAGAAAAGAAGAGACTGGTACCAAAAACAACTTTGCGTTCACTTATCAACATTTATTAAACAACTTTTATTTAGTTCTCTGATCATCAGACGCTTACAGTCTGTCTAGGGTGAGAGACAAACATGTGAATAGAAGAATGAAGAACCACATTGTAGTCTGCAGCAAATCTGAAGTGCCCTGGAAGCCAAAGGAGCAGAACAGCCGTAGAGGAATTGGAAGAACTGGGGAAGGCTTCACCAAGTACATGAGGCTTAAACTTGGTTTTAACAGATGTAGAAGTTTTCAAGTGAATAGGGGTAGAGAGGAGGAAAGGGGACAGTTCGAAACAAAATATATATGTACTTCTGAAAGTGCACCGTCTGTGCTGGAAGCAGTGGGCCTGGGAGGGACAGGAACCTAGCATGTGAATGCAGGAAACATCAAGGTGAAGAAGATGATCCAGGAGGTTAAGAGCTTTGCAACCAAACGACATAGTTGGAATTTTTCCTTCTGGGCATACAGAGCCTCCAGAGGCATTTACACTGAGACCTGATTAGCTTTGTTTTCTGTAACGACAGTGGCAAGCTGGAGAACGTGGATGGGGGAAAACGTTATCTGGACAACAGATTACAGACCTGGTTGCAAAAACAGTCCAAAGAAGATATGCTGAGCCTATTTTGAGCCAGTAGCATAGAGTTTGGGAGAGACAGAATCAAATGGTGTTTTAAAATTAGAAGCAGCAAGATTTGGGAGCTGTTTGTAGGGGTCGAGAGGAAGGAGGTGAGAAAAACACTGAGGTTTCTAAGTTGGGAGACAGGTACACGGTAATGCCACTAAGCCAGCTCAAAATAGAAGGGACAGTACAGATTTGGGGTCGGAGGAGAAAAGTTATTTGCTTGAGGACGTGTTCAGTTTAAGGTGTCCCTAGGTCTGATGGGACTCCACATAGCTACTTCTAGAGCTCTGTCTAAAGAGAAGCTGGCCCTGGTCATTGGGCGTCATCTGCATTTAAATGGTAGTAGGAGCCATAGGGTAGATGAGATTCCTTGGGAGAAAGAGTGTAGACAAAAGAATTCTGGGACTGCCCTTGTGGAGCAGTGTTTAAGAATCTACGTGCCAATGCAGGGGACACAGGTTCGATCCCTACTCCGGGAAGATCCCACATGCCGCGGAGTAAGTAAGCCTATGCGCCACAACTACTGAGTCTGCGCTCTAGAGCCCGCGAGCCACAACTACTGAGCCCACGAGCCACAACTACTGGAGCCCACGCTCCGCAGCAAGAGAAGCCACCGCAATGAGAAGCCCGCGCACCGCAAGGAAGAGTAGCCCCCGCTCGCCGCAACTGGAGAAAGTCCGCACGCAGCAACGAAGACCCAACACAGCCAAAAATAAATAAATAAAAAATAAATAAATTTATTAAAAAAAAAGAGTCCCAAGGACAAAACGCTGGGGATGGCCAGCTAAATGAGTGGACAGAGAACAGTGAACCGTTGAAGAGAGAGGTGAAGTGTGGCCAGGAAGAGAACCAGAGGCCATCGGAGGAGGGGATTCTGAGAAGTAAGGGTGCACACGAATGCCAGCTGCTCCGGAAAAGTCACTTATTTCAGTTTCAGGCAACACACACAGCATGTAGTCGCAGGTCTGTACCGTTCACTGTTTTCCTGCATAACTGGCCGTTAGCCAGGAACAAGAGAAGAGAAATGGTCTGCTGAGGCTCCCCAGGGGACTGTTTCAACAAACTGTTGAGGTAGGAGTAGAGATGGTTAGAAGGGAAAAGAAAGGAGAAGAAGATGTAGGTACATGGGTAGGAAGCAGTGCTAGCATGAATCGTGGAGGGTGCAGGAAGGGAGGTGTCCGGGCTGCGTGTGGGAGCAGCCGAGTGACCACAGGCTCCTTGGGGCCAGAGGTGATCAGGTGTCCTTAGGAAATGGATGCTGACAGCTGAAGAGGACAGTGTCTATGACAGCTCTCAGGGAGAAGCAGAACTGGTACTGATGGGGTCTAGGATGTCACGGTGTCTGTGGATGCTTGGTGGCTGGGCAGTGAGGTTGAAGGTTTGTTTCTGCAGGTCCTTAGAGAGGGGAGGTCCCTTTCAGCTCTAAAATTCTGTTTCCAGTTGGAGGAAAAAGATGAGGAACAATCTAGAGAGTCTGAACACGATGGAGCCAGTGTTCCACAGTAAAAGAGGGGGAGTGAATCTGGCTGGAGCGACATGGACGAGAGGGAGCCACGTGCGAGGTGCGGGTGGAGTGTCTGCTAAGAGCCGTGAGGATGGGGATAAGAGTAGGAAGAGCCGCTGGGCACCGATAATCCCCACACCAACCCTGGCGGTAAATCTTACCATCTCACTGTTCGTACTGGGAAACGTCAGCCAGGATGGGCGAATTCACGCCGAGCAATAAATAACCCCCAAATCCTAATGACTGCAAACAACATGGTGATGCCACGTGTGACTTGGGTTGGTGGGGACCGTGCTTCTCACTCAGGGACCAGACGACTCTGTCATCTTTCAGGGAAAAGGCAAGACGGCGACTGTCTTACAGGCTTCTCCCCAGGAATGACATGTCTGCTCCCACTCTCAACTCACTGGCCAAAGCAAGTGCGTGACCCCCTCCTAATCCTAGGGGGACCAACAGTGCAAGCCTACCATGCACCTAGAAGAAAAAATGGAATTCTCACCAACCAGCCCAGAAAATGAGGCTCAGAGATGTTGAGTACTTTGTTGAAAGTTGCCTAGCTATTAAGTAGCATAACTGGCATTTGTGTTCCAGTCCTTTCTGGCATTAAGGCCCTGCTCTCTTCATAAGCTGTGCAACCCACTCCCCTACCCGCCCCCCAGGATGGAAACCAGTAGAACAAAGTTAGATCCAGCAACGATGAGAGTTAAAGAGAGGCCAAGTGTACTGAGGCCAGAGGAACACACACACACACACACACACACACACGCACACGCACACACACGGCGATACATAAACAAACACAACATAGACACCCACAAAGAGAGGAAACCCAGGAAAGACCCGCATTTTATTTTTGTTTTCTTTCCAGCGTTACATCAGTTACATCAGCATGTCTGTGGTTCCTGTAATCGCCCACCTGCTGGGTGGCGGTGCACTCTCCATCGACGTGTAGGGGCCAGTGGACTCTCCTCGGTGCGCGGAGTGTGGTCTGTGCTGCAAGTGTGTGACTTCCAGATGCTTCTCCCCACCCGCCTCCAGAAGGGAGTTGTTTCCAAAGGTGCGGGATTGAGCGAGTGTCTATTACACAAGAACCTACAACATCGCACTGCTCAAGGTGGGAAAACACAATTTCCAAATTCTTCTTTTTTTAATTGAAGTGTAGTTGATTTACAATGTTGTGTTAGTTTCAGGTGTACAGCAAAGTGACTCGGTTATACATATATATTGATATATATATATATATATATATATATATTCTTTTTCAGATTCTTTTCCCTTATAGGTTATTACAAGATACTGAGTAGAGTTCCCTGTGCCAGACAGTAGGTCCTTGCTTTTATCTATTTTATGTATAGTAGTGTGTATCTGTTCATCCCAAACTCCTAATTTATCCCACCTAATTTCCCCCTTTGGTAATCATAAGATTAAGAAATATAACTTTTTTTTTAAGTTTTTAAAAAAATATTTTATGTATGTATTTATTTATTTTGGCTGCGCCGGGTCTTAGTTGCAGCACACAGGATCTTTTAGTTACGGCATGCGGGCGCTTAGTTGTGGCACGTATGTGGGATCTAGTTCCCCAACCCGGGATCGAACCCAGACCCCCTACATTGGGAGCTTGCAGTCTTACCCACTGGACCACCAGGGAAGTCCCAAGAAACATAACTTTTTAAGAAACTTGAGAAAAAGGGAATCTGATACACAAAAACATGTCTACATTACTCTTAATTCACTTCCAGCCCTGATCAAGTTTTACTGAGTGTTTTCCCTTTTCCCCACTTAATATTAGATTTTACAGAGTTTCTGCATCTCAACTTAGGAAGAACAATTTTAAGTAATCAGAAATGCATGGTCAACTTCAAGATTTAAAACAATCACAATAACAACAGCAAAGCTGGTCTGGGATGGGCTGTAGTCAGGTACTCTGCTTTCACACACTTGGCCTTGGCAGTAATATAACACAACCCAACCAGGCCTGTTATTTGAGGGAAGACTCAAAGATAAGTGAATAAAGGCAATGTCATCTTGTTAAGCAGGAGACACAAACACAAGTCGAAAGCTGTGTGTTCCGCCTTTGTTAAGGTGTGCTGGGCATTTATTGGTTTTGCCCTCCCAGAATCCAGCCCCACCTCTGCGAGGAGAAGTGCCCCGATTTTCCTTGGGGGAACTATCCCCTTCCGCTATTTGTTTTTAAAATAAATTTATTTATTTTATTTATTTATTTATTTTTGACTGCACTGGGTCTTCAATGCTGCACACGCGCTTTTCTCTAGTTGTGATGAGCGGGGGCTACTCTTCGTTGCGGTACACGGGCTTCTCATTGCGGTAGCTTCTCTTGCGAAGCACGGGCTCTAGGCACATGGGCTTCAGTAGTTGTGGCTCACAGGCTCAGTAGTTGTGGCTCACAGGCTCAGTAGTTGTGGCTCGTGGGCTCTAGAGCGCAGGCTCAGTAGTTGTGGCACACGGGCTCAGTAGTTGTGGCTCGTGGGCTCTAGAGCGCAGGCTCAGTAGTTGTGGCACACGGGCTTAGCTGCTCCGCAGCATGTGGGATCTTCCCGGACCAGGGCTCGAACCCGTGTCCCCTGCATTGGCAGGCGGATTCTTAACCACTGTGCCACCAGGGAAGCCCTCCCCTTCCGCTCCTGAATCCAGTTTTGAAGGAGGGGCTGTCAGCCAAGGTCCCTGTACCTCCCGAGGGCATGTGACCAAATTAGGCCATTCAGATACTTTCCTCTTATAAGCTGAGCTGGAGAGGAGTACCCCAACGATAGAGACAGCTGGGGATGGATCACCCCTGCGGAGGTCTGTTCACCTGTTTGATCCTGCTTCCTGCATCCTCACAGCTGCGGAACCCCTGTCCTTTCTGGAGACTGGCTCTGTAGCTTTCCTGTGGATTCCTTGACTGCCCCAGTAAGTCTGCCAATGCGTTCCTCTTTTGTTTGTTAGATATAAAAAGTCAAACTAAAACTGATTTATGTGGAGCACCAAAATTATTGATAATGAGCCATGTACCATTTGGTGGAAATGGAGGGGGCGTGTCCTTGGAGAACTCAGCTTCTTTTCCTAGCCTTTATTTTTTTTTTTTAATTTTTATTTTATATTGGAGTATACTTGATCAACAATGTTGCGGGGACTTCCCTGGCGGTCCAGTGGCTAAGCCTCCGTGCTCCCAGTGCAGGGGGCCCGGATTTAATCCCTGGTCAGGGAACTAGATCACACATGCCGCAACTAAGTGTTTGCATACTGCAACTAAAGATCCCACACATGGCAACGAAGATCCCCTGTGCTGCAACTAAGACCCAGCGCAGCCAAATAAATAAATATTAAAAAAAAAAAAAAATGTTGTGATAGTTTCAGTGTACAGCAAAGTGATTCATTTATACATATACATGTATCTATTCTTTTTCAAATTCTTTTCCCGTTTAGGTTATTGCAGATTATTGAGCCGAGTTCCCTGTGCTATACAGTAGGTCCTTGTTGGTTACCTATTTTAAATATAGTAGTGTGTATATGTCAATCCCAAACTACTAATCTATCCCTCCCCCACCCCCCAGTCTTTAAAGGAACCCATTCCTTTTCTTCCAGCCCTTTGAGGTTTGGTAACCTTGGTGGAGTGAAACATTTTATACATGAAATTTTCTGTCATTCTCATTTTTTACCTTCTTACCAAAATGATGTGTATAATCTCAGTAATTTAAAACTAAAAGTAGCATCATTTTTTAGGACAAAGGGAAAGGAAATAGGCATAGGTTTATTTTTAATTGTCTTAAAATATTATTTATCCTTTACCACCTTAGGAGAGGCAGAAATTTCTTAGGACACAAGATGCACTGAGCATAAAAGAAAAAAAATTGAAAATCTGAGTTCATTAAAATTTAGAAGTTCTGCTCTTCAAAGACACCATTAAGAAAATGAAAAGGCATTGTACACATTAAACTTACACAATGTTTAAGGTAAACATTGCATGTCGAGTTATATTTCAAAAAGAGCTGGAAAAAAGGAAATATAAAATTTGAAAAATATATTTTAAAAAAGGAAATAAAGAGGCAAGCTATAGATTTGGAGAAATACAAAGAAATACATGAGAAATACACGAGAAATACAAAGAAATACATGATATTCTCTCTTATTTAGAGAATATATAAGAAACTCCTGCAAATCAATAGTAAAATGACAAACAATCCATTAAAAATGGCAGAAGACTTAAAGAGATGTGTCAAAAAGAAGATACATGAATGACCAATAAACATATGAAAAAGTGTTCACATCACTAGTCATTAACGGAATGTAAATAAGTAGGTTGTGAAGCAAGTGGTCCTGTATTGCTGGTGGGAGTATGGGATGTTATAGCCATTTTTTAAAACTATTTGTCAGATAAACATATACTTCTCCTGTGACCCAGCAATTTCACTCCAAGAGAAATGAAAAAATATATTTGCTAAACGACTTTCATAAGAATGTTCATAAAGCTTAATTTATGATACCCACACCTGGAAACAACATACATGTCCCTAAACAAGGGACTGGATAAACAAATAATAGTATATTTATGCAATGGAATACTACTCAGCAATTAAAAGGAACAAACTACTGTGCACAAAACATGGGTGAATCTCAAAAACTGAATGCAGTATAAATGAGCCCGACACAGAGGGTAAAACTGTATGATTCCATTTTTAAAAAAAATAAATTTATTTATTTAATTATTTATTTTTGGCTGCGTTGGGTCTTCGTTGCTGTGCGTGGGCTTTCTCTAGTTGCGGTGAGCGGGGGCTACTCTTGGTTGAGGTGCACGGGCTTCTCATTGCGGTGGCTTCTCTTGTTGCAGAGCACAGGCTCTAGGTGCGCAAGCTCAGTAGTTGTGGCTCACGGGTTTTGTTGCTCCGTGGCATGTGGGATCTTCCCGGACCAGGGCTCGAACCCGTGTCCCCTGCATTGGCAGGCGGATTCTTAACCACTGCGCCACCAGGGAAGTCCCTGTATGATTCCATTTATTTGAAGTTCTAGATCAGACAAAATGAATATAGGGCCATAGAAATCAGAACCATAGTTGTCTGGGGAGGGAGCGGGGTAGGGTGCACAGGTGGAGATTTCTGGGCTGATGTAAATGCTTTGGATCTTAATCAGGTGGTGTATGTAGTTATATACACAGGTGTTGTCAACACTCATTCAACTATATCCCTAAGAGCTCTACATGTCATTATACATAAATTATATCTCAATAGAAAGAATATTGAAAAAAGGGTATTGGGGGACTTTATACCATACGGAGCATAATTTGGTTTCATTTGTTCCCATTATTCTTGATTCTGTGCTGAGAATTTCCCCCTCTCCTTCCTTGAAACTCTGCTCTCAGCACTTCTACTCTGAGGAATTAGCACAAAGGTCCTACCCTGGCTCGTGGCCAGAGCTACAGACCTTGAAAGCCACTCCTGAAGGGCTCAGAGAATTTTCCAGGGTCTCTTTTCCATCACCCTCTTCAAACCTTTCATCTCCTCTGGAGCCCTAGCTTCCATCCAATCAGCTCCCACCCAGAATTTACATCTCGGCCTCACATTTTGCACTGGGAGCTCCTCTGACTGTTTGCTCAGCTCAATAGATGCCAAAACAACCTTTCCTTCTCTCCACGGTGCTGCCTCTCGGGCACCTCCCTGTTCCCCCCCCCACCCCAGGTGCAGGTGTGGGCGAGCTGCCCTACCCCCTCACCCAACCCAGACCCCCCAGACTCTGCAACCCAGCGGCCGTGGCTGGCTTCTCGGAAGAGGGGACCCTCCGTGGACTTCAGGCCTCTCCCACCAGCTGCGTTCTACATCTCCAAGTGCCCACTGACCATGTCCACTGGGAGAGCCTGGCCGCGTGCAGAAATCTGTGTCTTCAAATTCGGGCCCTGCCTTCCGCCTCCCTGCCTCTGAACTGGCATCTCCACGAGCCCAGCCACCTGACTTCAGACCTCAGAGTCCCCTTTGATCCATCCCAGGTAAATGAAATGTCCAATAAATGACCTATGCACTTCATTTCTTTTTAAAAATGTCTCCTGTGATTTGGTTCATCAGCTACTCACACTCAGATGGGCCTCTTCGTTTCCATTCTTTCCCTGATTCACCCAATGCCATTTTCTTAGACTCTGTAGATGTCACATCAAAGGGCAGGGTCATCACCTTTTCATCAGCTCCAGGCAGATAACGTAGCCGAAAAGACCAAAAGTGCCCAAGGTACCAGCAGTACCTGAGCATCCTTTCTTCCATCCATCCATTCATTATTCACTCATTCCACAAAACTATTTTGAGCACGAACTATACACTAGCCACTAGAGACATAGCCCCGAGTAAAAAAGATACGCTTTCTGTTCCTAAGTACCTCACAGTCTAGTGGAGAAGACAGACAGTAATCAAATAATCACACAAATAATGCTATGAAGGAAAGGAGCATAGTGCTATGAGGGCATGAAAAAGGGAGATTTGGCCCCGTCATGTAAATCTCCAAGCAAAGAGAGAACCGAGCTGACAACTAAAAGGTTAATAGGCACACATTCGCAGCAACATGGGTGGACCCAGAGATGATCGTACTCAGTGAAGGAAGTCGAACAGAGAGAGACAAATACCATGCGATGTCACTTATACGTAGAATCTAAAATAGGACACAAATGAACTTATCTATGAAACAGAAAACAGACTCACAGACTAGAGAACAGACTTGCGGTTGCCAAGGGGGAGGGGGTTGTGGGAGGGAGGGACTGGGGGTTTGGGGTTAGCGGATGTAAGCTAGTATCTATAGGATGCACAAACAACAAGGTCCTACTGTAGAGCACAGGGAACTCTATTCAACACCCTGTGATAAACCACAATGGAAAGGAATATTTGAAAAGAGAATGTATGCATGTATAACTGAGTCACTTTGCTGTGCAGCAGAAATCGGCAGATCATTGTAAATCAACTCTACTTGAATAAAATAAATTTTTAGTAAAGATTAATAGGGTGTCTGTGTTGGGGAGGGGTTGGAAACATGTAACAGCCATTGTTCCAGGAAGTAACAAAAGACATGTGGAGAGTATGAGACCATAAGTGGCAGCACGGTGACAGGCAAGGCTGGGGAACCAGCCAGGGAGCCTTGGGGGTGGTCACGAAAGTGCAGGACTCAGGGCTCCGGCCACGGGGGAGCAGAGCTGACTGACGACGTGAGCCGTTGCTCTTCCCGACCCACCACTGTGGTCACCGAGGCCAGGCTTCCCCCGGCTGCTGCCCTGGACAGAGGAGGCGAGGACGCCACTGTGAGCCCCTCTTCCTGCCTGGTCCTCCCTCCTCACCCCGCTCTGTCGGGGGGTTAGCCGCGCACCCCACCTTCCCTATCACCCTCCCCTTTACTCTCCACAGGCATCCTCCCCAGTAAACATCTTTCGCGTCTGATCCCATCTCCGCAGCTGCTTCTTGGAGAGCTCAAATTGACACAGCCTTTCTGGCCGCGACTGTCATCTCAGTCCTCATCCCAAGAGCTATAGGAAGGTATTGGAGTGTTTCAAACCCAGGACTGACGTGATCGGATTTATGCCCGAGAAGCAGCCATTCCTGGCAGCAGGGCAGGGAGCAGCCCGGAGGCAGGGGGGGCCGTCAGGCATCCTTGGCGGAGGTCTGGATGGGACAGTGATGACTGGTGGTTATGGAGATGGTCAGCGGTGGGTGGACTGGGAAGCATTGGGAAGGTGAAACCAACGAGACCTAGCAGCGGACACCAGGGGCAGGAAGGGATCAAGAAGGACCCTGAAGGGAATATGTTCTGGAGATGTAACATGCAACATTATGAGATTCTAGCTAAGGATACTGTGTTGTCTCTTTGAAATTTGCTAAGCGGGTAGAACTTCAATGCCATCAGCACAAAAACGAAAAGAGAGGAAGAGAGAAATTGGGAACTACGTGAGGTGATGGATAGGTTAATTAGATTATGGTGCATATTTCACAATGTATACATATAGCAAATCATCTAGTTGGACCCGTAAGTATATACAGTTTTACATTGTTAATTATATCTCAAAGCTGGGGCGACGGGGAGAATGACCGAGATTTCTGCCTTGTGCAGCTGGATTCATGGTACTGTCCTGAGGAACCTATAACGGTGCCGTAGGTCTAAAGGAGTTCTCACCGGGCATACGACTTGTGCTTCACTCTTGCTACGACCTCTGCCCGAGACTCCTCCCAGCCTTCTGTCTGGCTGAGTTCACCCGTCTTTCAGGCTCTTTCCAGCTGTCACTCGTTCTTTCGTTTTATTCTCTCGGCCTGTAACGCTCCCCCTTCCCCTCCTACAGTCCTACAGCGACATCGAATCCGCATCTGGGTTTCCCCATGAAGCCTCCTTAGGTGGCGCCTGCCTTCATGGTGCTCAGCCCTCAAAGGAGAGGCCTGCAAATGCATTTCGGTCCTAGCCTCTAACCTGAAAAATTAAGGAAGACACATCTGTGAAAACAAGAGGTCAGGGTTCCTGTGCTCTCTTGCCTCAGCCCGTAAAACTGTGTCAGGTCATGTAGCTGAGTGACACTGATGGCGATGGGCCCAATTTCCAGCAGCGAGAAAGACTCGTGTCCCTACACAGCAGACACAAGGTAACGCCATGGTTGGGGAAAGTCGTTTGACAAGCTAGCCGCCAAACAAGTGCTTCTTGGTATGTGATTTTTAAAATAAAAATAGATATGCTCCCAATCAACTTACAGTACCAATTAGTCCCTTGTCAAATCTCATAAATGGCTAGTCGACCTCATTTTAGAAAAGGCCAGCTCTTCTGTGGGAAACTCATGGCAAGAAAAAGACAAAAATAAGTTTACTCCACCAAGCTATTTTCACGCGGGCTCCTGGTGAGATAGCAGGCATCTCAGGGATGCACGCAACATAGAATTTTCTTCAGACGAACCTGAAGCTCTAATCAGCCAGATCCTGTTGTACAGTAAACTAAGCCCAAATACGAGCAGGGCGTTTGCAAAGAGCTTTAACTCTTTCAAGTCTGCTGACCACAAAATAAATTTCCTGGAACAGCCAGTATGGTTAGACTGAGCTGAGTAGAGAGAGAGAGAGAGAGAGAGAGAGAGAGAGAGAGAGAGAGAGAGAAACATTCCTAGTTAGAGCGGTCATTTGGGAAAATCTAAATGTGCTTCCAAATGACCTATTTACATTTAAATAGTTTGGAGGTGACAGAAACAGCTTATTATATCTGTCAGGGACCCTCAGCCTGTTTTCAGCCTGTGTTTCCTCCTGCACTGATTAATTAATTCATCTATCATGCAATACCTGAATCTTTGCCTTTCTTCCCTGCTAAGAAATTCTCAGAACAGAAAATAAGTTCATAAAGGTAATTTCCTGTGAGGTTAGCCTTAGTGTTTTTTCACCTTCCAAGAATAATTTTGTTTTTATGCACAATGGTCTTAGTAACTAAGATTCAAATAGGTCAGTGGGTCACATTTTTCTGTGTCTGTTAAAAAGGGGGGGGGGGGAAGGAGCGACAGGCAGAGAAATGGAATATGATTAAATTTAGCTTAATTTTAGAAATATTTTAATTGCAATGAAATTTAATGAGGAATCTTCAGGTAGTTACATAAAATTACAAAAAAAGTTGAAAACAACCTAAATGCCCCACAATAGGTAAATGGATAAATCACGTGTGACAGAGCAACACAAGGGGCAATCATATAAATATTAAAATGATTTTTATGAAGAATTTATATAACACGTAACTATATGATCACAATTGCATTCTAATTCATTTGCTAGGAAAAAATCTGTAAGAAAACATATCAAAATGATAACAGTAGTAAGCTCTGAAAGAAGGACCTGTGAGTAATCTTTTTCTCTATGTGACAAAATTTTCAAATTTTCAACAAAGAGTATATGCCAATTTTATAATTTGGAAAATTCTACTTTTACAAACAAAAATACATTTTTAAAATTCACATTTTATAGATCATTTACTAAAACTAAATGTAATGACTATAGTACCTAGAAGGCTTTACAGTTTACACCACACTTTTACGTTGATTCTCTGTCATCTACAGCAGCTGAGACCCTAGCACACCACGGATTTCATAGCGAGTCAAGCTAATTGTATTCCACTTTTTACAACATGATATGAAACCCAGCAAACGTTTTGGCAGAAATAAGATAATTCCCAAATGTAATTTTATGACTGGCCGTAAAATGAATAGTATAGCTGTAGTAAAAAAAAAAAAAAAAAAAAACCTTACAGAAATTATCATATTGAAAGTATTTTAAAGCCCTTGGACAAAGTGCTCCATTCCTTTACTGATTCCCCACATGACATTTTAAACCTTTAAAACTCTCCCTGGCGCCAGCACTCAGAATCCACCCTGCTTCTATTCCCCCACGAGCCCCATTTTCTTGCCTCTAACTTTTCAGAAGGAAAAAAAGAAACCAAGTATATGAGGCCTGGACTCCCTCATCATCCCATCCTCATACCCAGGTTCAGCGACATGATTTGTAGGATTCAATACAAAATGAAAATGCAGGGCCCCTAATTTTAGAAAGCAAGAAAAGAAGTGCAGTTACAGGCACTAAAATATAAAGCTTTCTCCTTTAAAAATATTTTATGAATGACAATATATATTAGGAGTAATAGTGACAGGTGAATAAAAACATAAACTTAAATTGAGAAAAATAATATCTTTGGTATCATAATTGTGTATAATACAATACATGACAATATTTTATTAATGTGACTTTCTAATCACAAGATTATTCTGGCTCACTTTTCTACAAGTTCATTTATTAGGCTGGCACAAGTTTTACTTTCAGCAGCTTCATTTTTCTTTTTTTGAATTTTCTTTTATTTTTTATACAGCAGGTTCTTATTAGTCATCCATTTTATACATATCAGTGTATCCATGTCAATCCCAATTGCCCAATTCATCACACCACCACCACCACCCCCCACCGCTTTCCCCCCTTGGTGTCCATACGTTTGTTCTCTACATCTGTGTCTCTGTTTCTGCCCTCAGCAGCTTCATTTTCAATTGATATAATTGAAAGCAACATCAGTTGCTCTTTTCAAATGCAAGACTGCAAATAATTTTTGCTAATTCTTCATTTTGAGAAGGATCCTTCTGCTGATGCAACTATTAGCTCTTAAGAGCATTTTAACAGATGGTCAATAGGCACATGAAAAGATGCTCAACATCACTAATTATTAGAAAAATGCAAAGCAAAACTACAATGAGGTATCACCTCATACCAGTCAGAATGGCCATCATCAAAAAATCTACAAACAACAAATGCTAGAGAGGGTGTGGAGAAAAGGGAACCCTCTTGCGCTGTTGGTGGGAACATAAGTTGATACAGTCACTATGGAGAACAGTATGGAGATTCCTCAGAAAACTAAAAACAGAATTACCATACGATCCAACAATCCCACTCCTGGGCATATATCCAGACAAAACTATAATTAAAAAAGCTACATGCACCCCTATGTTCATAGCAGCACTATTCACAATAGCCAAGACATGGAAACAAGAAGATGTGGTACATATATACAACAGAATACTACTCAGCCTTAAAAAAGAATGAAATAGGGCTTCCCTGGTGGCACAGTGGTTGAGAATCTGCCTGCGAACGCAGGGGACACGGGTTCGAGCCCTGGTCTGGGAAGATCCCACATGCCGCAGAGCAGCTGGGCCCGTGAGCCACAATTACTGAGCCTGCGCGTCTGGAGCCTGTGCTCTGCAACAAGAGAGGCCGCGACAGTGAGAGGCCCGTGCACCGCGATGAAGAGTGGCCCCCGCTCGCCGCAACTAGAGAAAGCCCTCGCACAGAAACGAAGACCTAACACACCCAAAAATAAATAAATTAATTAATTTTTTTAAAAAAGAATGAAATAATGCCATTTGCAGCAACATGGATGGACCTAGGGATTATCATACTAAGTGAAGTAAGTCAGAAAGAGAAAGACAAATACCATATGATATCACTTATAGGTGGAATCTAAAATATGACACAAATGAACTTATCTACAAAACAGAAACAGACTCATGGACATAGAGAACTGACTTGTGGTTGCCAAGGGGGAGGGTGTTGGGGGAGGGATGGATTGGGAGGCTGGGGTGAGCAGATGTGAGCTTTTACATATAGAATGGATAGACAACAAGGTCCTACTGTACAGCACAGGGAACTCTATTCAATATCCTGTGATAAACCATAATGGAAAAGAATATAAAAAAAGAATGTGTGTATATATATATATATATATATATATATATATATATATATATATGTATGTATATATATGACTGAATCACTTTGCTGTACAGCAGTAATTAACACAACATTGTCAATCAACTATACCTCAATTAAAAAAAGAGTATTTTATAAGCTATGACAACATTGAGATAAATTTCTGACAAATTATTTTGAAATGTAAATTTTAGTACATCTAGAGCTGGTGATTCTTGTGGGACAATTTTTCTAAAAAGTTTTAACCCTTCATACAAATCAGTTCTGTGTTAAGTCTGAATTTAATTGTAAATGTAAATTTATACCATGGAAATGTGCTTGGCAGCGCTGCAGTAGTTTTCAAAGCCAGAAATTCCGAACTCTTAGAAATATTCTAATAACTCCCCAATATGCTTTAATGCAAATCAGTGGATTGCTGCTGCCTGTCATGTCTGTGGGCTTGAACTTGAGTGTGTGCACACGGCCGCCAGGCATACCTTCTCTGTTCATGTGCGTGCTTCACGGTCCTGTTGGACTCCACACACGAGACGCAAGTTCAAAGAGAACATTATTAAGAATTTGACTAATGAGAACCTACCGTACAGCACAGGGAACTCTACCCAGTGCTCTGTGGTGACCTAAATGGGAAGGAAATCCAAAAAAAGAGGGGATATATATATACGTATAGCTGATTCACTTTGCTGTACAGCAGAAACTAACACAACATTGTAAAGCAACCATACTCCAGTAGAAATTAATAATAAAAATCAATCAATCAATCAATCCAGCAACGATGTGGTCTAATATTCTGACTTTGGAAAAGCAAAATCTCTTCTCTATTCTCACTACAAATGGCTTTGAAATCAAAATTAAAAATCTGAATATTAATGATTCTTCCAAACATAAAAAAAGAAAATAAAAAAAAAAGAATTTGAAAGTGGACAAGCCTAGGGCTCCTGGAGAGAGTGAGGCTGGCCCCTGCACAGTCGCAGGCCCCGGAAGCTGGCCCTGCTCACACCTCCACGTTTACTGTCTCCGTCCAGCCTTCCTTCCTCCCTAATCCCAGCAGAAGCAACCTGTCTTCTGTCCAGCTCTTCTTCCTCTCTCCCGTTACTGAAAGACTTTCTCCATTAGGCATCTCTTTTCTCTCCAGCACTTTTAAATTTAATTTTTTCAAATATTTAAATTTAATTTAAATAAATTTAAATATTTTAAATTTAAATATTGTTCTTTGCTGAGACCCCCTAGATGCCTGTGAGCATGCTCAAATCTCCCCATCTCCAAACAGCTCTGTGGAGAAATACACGCCCATATTTCTCCTTCTCTGCAGGTACCGGAGCACTGGACCGAGATCGGTGTTTTGGTCTTCTGACCTTTGCCTTGATCTTCTGACCTTTGCCTTGATCTGCCATCAGATTTCTGCACTCACAACTTCACCAAAGTTTGTTGCGACCAAGGCCACCAAATGCTTCTTGACTGCCATAAAAAACCCCTTTAATCTTTCTGATGGACTGAATGTTGTCTCCCACAAATTCTTATGTTCCAGCTGCACCCCCCAACGGGATGGTGTTCAGAGGCGGGGCCTTTGGGAGGTGACTGGGTTTCGATGATGGGGTTAGAGCTCTCCTAAGAAGCAGCAGAGAAACCAGAGCTCGCTTGCACTCTGTCTCTGTCTGTCTCTGCCATGTGAGGACAAATGGAGAAGGCAACTGTTTGCAGGCCAGTAGGAGGTCTCTCATCAGGAACCAAGTCTGCCAGCACCTTGATCTCGGCCTTCCCAGACTCCAGAACGGACAGGACTAGATGTCTGTTGACAAAGCCCCCGGTCCGTGGTGTTAGTTACAGCAGCCTGAGCTGACTGAGATACCCCTGGCCTTATTGATGATCACTCCCCTTCTGGAAGGTCCTCCCCTAATTTCCGAGACACCACCCCACCTTGGTTCTCATCTCCCCTCCAGCCCTCTGACCCCCCAGGGGCTCCTTCCCTCCACACGTCCCTCATCTCACCTGGGAGGGTTTTTCTTCTCCCTTAGGCACTACTGCTGGGCAATCCCAGCACTCAGGCCGGAACAAAGGGGTGTGTGTTCAAGTAACTCCTCAGCCCACACCTCAGCCCAAGCCTCTCTCCAGACCTCCCGACCCATAAAATGCACAACTTCCTGGCCGTCTTCAGCGGGGTGTCCCTGGACCTGGAACAGTCTGCCCGCTAGAAACTCATCGTCCCTGCTCCACGCTTCCCACTCCTGCCCCATCCGCCATCCAAACCCACCCACAGCAGGAAACTGAATCGCCCGGACTCCCCTTTCCCCAGGCTCAATGCTGCACCTAATCGATGCTGTATTTCGCCAGTTTCTTGGCTTTATCTTCTTTTTCTCTGTTTCGCAGGGCCTGCCTTACTCTGGGCCCTGGTCCTCCTTTTGCCCGACCCCTGTTCCAGGTGTGTGTCCTGCCTTCCTTACATTACACTTTGCTGTCAGAGTGATTTTTCCAACACACATCTGCCTACATCTCCCCTACTGACGACCTTTCAAGGACGCCTCATTGCATGCAAAACTCAGTTCACACTCCCTCGCTAATAACAGGAGGCCTTCCATGGTCTGGCCGCTGTGCGTTTCTCCAGCCTCGTCCTGTACATTCTGTGCTCTGGCTGTGTTGAACTCCTAGCGGTCCTCCAAATAGGTCTCTTTATTCTTTCCCACTTTTATCTTCTTTTGCTTAGAAAGCTTCTCCGTGTTCCCTTACACCCTTATTTTCCTCCATACGCTTAGGGCTTATCAAATAGCGTATCACAGACCAACAGGGCATGAGATAGGAAGCCACGCACTTTGGGGCAGTCAGGGAAGATCCGGGGGTGGCCCAGGATGGTAGAGATGGGCAGGTTTTCTAACACATCGGATGTGAGACGTGAGACGGAGAGCAGTCAAGGATGACTTGAGGCTTCTGGCCTGACAACTGGGAAGGTGGAGCCGCCATCAACCCTGGCTGAGGAAGCCTGGATGGTCCGGGATAGGCCAAATCTGAGATGCAATTAGACACTCCAGCGGGATGGGGAGTAGGAAGTTATAGATAAGCTTGGAATTCAGAAGACAGACCTGGGTCCAAGACAAAATCTGGGAGTCAGAAGCATTTGATGCCAAAAGGCTGAATCAGATCACCGAGGGAATGAGTGGAGGTTAAAAAGGAGAAGTTCAAGGCCTGAGCTCTCTGATGTACAGAAGGAACGGCCAGTGAGGTAGAAGAAAATCAGAAAACTCCAACGTCCTGGAAGTCGAGTGAAGACAAGGATGAGATAAGATGAAACCCCTGATAGATGGAGTGAAATGGGGACTGAGAATAAATCATTAGACGTTGCAGGATGGAATTAGTGGGTGGTAAGGGAAGACTGAGTAGAGAGAGCTCCAGAGAAAATGTGAGCAAAGGACTTGGCCGCAGTGAATGCAGGGCAACTCTTTTAAGATTTTTTTTTTTTTTTTTCTACACAGGGAAAGAGAGAAAGCACAGCAGTGGAGGCAGTTGGATAAAAAATGGTGTTTATTAAGATGGGAGGAAGTACAGCATGTATTGTATAATGAAAGAAAAGAAGAGAAGGAAAATGAAAGGCGGGGGCTGACACAGGAGCGGAGTGAGGGCCAGTGAGGGGTTGCAGGGGCCGAGTGAAGGCTGGCCGGGACTCGGGCACCAGAGGAAATAAGCTGAAGCTGGAAGGCGGCGGCTGGAAAGTGGAGGGCTTGAAACGGAAGTTCCGGCGGCGCGGCAGTTTCATGTAAATGTTACCACGTACATGACGACCCCCGGTATCTAGGGTCTGGGGTATCACGGGGGTCAGCGGAGGAAAAGACCGCCGGACCAGAGGAGAGCAAGGACTGGGAGGCCAGAGCCTCGGAAGGGTGCTGGAGTCTCTGCCTTTCGTGGAAGGACTCGCTGGGGACAGCGTGACGGTGACCCGGGCGCTGAAACCTCCCCTCAGAACATCTCTCTCCCACTTTCCCAGGGGATTGTTTCTCAGGCTGGCAGCTCCGCCTCCCGCGTGAGCTCAGCAGGTGGCTCGCTTCTCGCTGCCCCGCGAACAGGAAAGCCGCCTGGAGAGGACCTGCAGGCCCCCGCGCCCCGCGCCGCGCCCTCCGCCCGCCCTTGCGCTGGCACGAAGACCAGCGCGCCGCTCCCCGAGGCAGCCTTTGCACGTGGCGCCGGACCCGCCCTCGCGCTCCCGGCCTCCTCCCCGCCCTACGGCCGCCGCGAACTCCTCCGCTCAGAACTCCAGGCCGTCCTGGCATCACCGCGCCCTCCTCCTCACCGCCACCCTCTCCGCATTCACCCACGCCCGGACTCAACCCAAAAAGTACTGGCCGTGGTCTCATCCACGTGTTCAAACCCAGCCCGCCTAGAACTGAGTCTCCCGGCGGCGTTTGATAGAGCGCATCGCACCCACAGTCTCCAAACACCTTCTTCGCTTGACTTCTGGGATGTACCGCTCCCGTGGGCTTTTCCCCACGGACCCTCTAGACGCAGCCCTTAGACGGCTCCTTTCCGCCATCATCCTCATTTCTGTGGTGACCTCACCTGGTGCATGACTTAAGTATCATCTCTAGGCCTACGACTTGCAAACTTGTACCCCATCTGCCTCCTCCCCTTGGACTGCCTGCTACACATCTCCACTGGGGGTTCTAGTAGACGCCTCAAACTCAGTTATGTCCACAGTGGAACCCTGATTCTCTGCCCCCCAAACCTGCTCATGCTCCAACACCCCCTCGATGGGTAAGTGGCACCTCCATTCACCCAGATGCTCAGGGTCAAACGCCGGACTCATCCTGGATTCCCTTCTTTCTCTCACACCCAGTTTACCAGCAAACCAGGCCAACGTTACCTTGGGAATATATCACGTATCTGACCTTTCCTCAGCACCTTCACCCCGTCACTCCAGACCAGTGCTCTCCAATAGAAAGATAATGCGAGCCTCAGGTATATTTCTACATTTTCTAGCAGTCATATAAAGAAGCTAAAAAAGAAGCAAGTGATCACAAATGTGGAAAACAAACTTATGGTTACCAGGAGGGAAGGGAGAAGGGATAAATTGGGAGATTGGGATTGACATACACACACTGCTATATATAAAATAGATAACTAATAAGAACCTACTGTATAGCACAGGGAAGTCTACTCAATACTCTGTTATGGCCTATATGGAAAAAAATCTAAAATTGGGTGGATATATGTATATGTATGGCTGAGTCACTTTGCTGTACCGCAGAAACTAACACAACATTATAAATCAACTATATGATGACAAAAATTTAAAAGATAAAAAAATAAAAAATGGAAAAGTAGAAAACTCATTTTTGCAATACATATCAACACGATAAAAAAAGAAGCAAATGAAATCAATTTTATTTATATATTTTATTTAACCATACATATCCAAATTTTTATCATTTCAACGCGTAATAAATATAAACATTATGAAAGAGATACTTTACATCATTTTTCAGCTGTCTTCCAGATCGCACATGTATTTTATGCTTAAAGCACATCTCACTTTGGACTAACCATAGTTCAGGCGCTCAGTCGCTACATGTAACGCGTGGCTGCCCTATTGAACGGTGCGTCATCTCCCATCTGGATGCACTGGTTGTATTTTAATTGGTCTCCCAGCTTACATCACGCCTCTCCTCCACTGCCTTCCCACAGGTATTCTCCCCTTATCAGCAACGAGAACGATCCTTTAAAAATGTAAGCAAGGTCACGTCCGTGGCCTGCCGGGAACCCTCCAGTGAGTTCCATCGCACTTAAGAATAACGTCCAAATGCATCATCATTGCTTTAAAGCCCCGCATGATCTGACCTCCTTCCGGGCCCCTCCTTGGGATCTTCTCTCCTACCACAGACCCCTCGTCACTCTTTGCCACCCCGCTGGCCCCCTGACTGTTCTTCAGACATAACCACGCATACTCTCCCCACCCGGGACTTTCACTTGCTGTTCTTCTGCTTGGAATTCTTTTCCCTCAGACCTTTCAGGGTTTACTCCCTCTTTTCATTCAGATCTCTGCTCAGATCAGCCCCAAAGTGGGGCTTCCCCAAAACAGAACCTCTACCACTGGGCCTTCCTCCCTTGATTTAGGTTTCTTCCCGGCACTTGACCCTGATGGTCAGCACGACCTGACCTTGGTTTATGTATTTATTTGTTTGCTTAGTTAAGTCCACACATTAGAATATAATCCCCAGGAGAACACGGACCAGGCTCTATTCGCTACATTCTGACTCGTTTATCTGAATTACAAGTAAGTACTCCATCAATATCTATTGAATGAAGAGTTGAATTGAGAAAGAAAGACACAAAGTGGCACCCTGACATTCAGAGCTCTCCTGACACGGTTGGGCTGTGTTATATTCCAATCAGGCAAAAAGCATCTCAGAGAGCACCAGCCTCAGGCAAGCTTACTCTGAGATCACGATGAAATGGGACAAGTAAGTCCACTTCATAATTTTGTCTAAGGACAGACATAAGCAAGATCAGTGAGCTGCCCCCAAATGCCCCTCTCCTGGACAAAGTGCGTGACTGCTTCTTTACAAATGACAACTTTATCCTCCTTCTAGCCTGCCCTCCTTATAAAGACTTGAGCTACCCAATCACACAACTGTCTTGCTTTCCGACAGGAACCAGTCTAGAGCGAAACCCCTTGTCCCCGTCCTTAGACCGTCCCCCGCATCACTCAACCAAGGCGCTATACATTCTCTCTGACACTCTCTTACTGAGAAACCCCGTGATTCTCCATGGCATATGGCCCCGCTCACTGCCATGAGTCACAAGCTCAACTTATTTCAACTTCAGCTGTGTTCCTGGTGGTCTTTGGTGGTGGGTGTTGACAGAAGGACGGAATGATTGAACCTTTGCATTTGGAAATTATAGATGATCATTATTCTTTTACATTATTCTATTTTTTTCCCTGTATTTTCCAATGTTTCTGTAAAAAAACAAGTAGTATTTTGGAATCAGGAGAATTTGAACACATTCAATTTTAAAATAACAGCTAGTATATCAGAGGCATACCTTCTTAATAGATAGGAGATCTGCTTTTAAAGCCAACTATGACACTTCCTAGCTGAATAAACTTGGGAAATTTATTTAGCCTTTTTGGATCTCACTGCTAAAAGGCAGGAACTATCTTTGAGATCCCTCATGGCTCTAAGAGCTTTAATTAAAATTCTTCCAAAGTAACTGTATTTAACTTGACACGGCGATATTCAGGAGTGAGGCAGTGAGATGAGCGCTAAAATACAATCATGTGCCAGTGTCTTCTACTTACTTTTCTTTGCATGATATTGGACATATTACTATTATTATTATTGTAAAATCTGAGCTTTTTATTTTTTAAAATTAATTAATTAATTAATTTAATTTACTTTTGGCTGCATTGGGTCTTTGTTGCTGCACGGGCTTTCTCTAGTTGCGGCGAGTGGGGGCTACTCTTCGTTGCGGTGCGCAGGCTTTTCATCGCAGTGGCTTCTCTTGTTGTGGAGCACGGACTCTAAGTGCGCCGCGGGCTTCAGTAGTTGTGGCTCGCGGGCTCTAGAGCTCAGACTCAGTAGTTGTGGCGAACGGGCTTAGTCGCTCCGTGGCATGTGGGATCTTCCCGGACCAGGGCTCAAACCCGTGTTCCCTGCATTGGCAGGTGGATTCTTAACCACTGCGCCACCAGGGAAGTCCCTGGACATATTATTTGATCAATATTTTTTGAAGTATAGTTGATTTACAATGTTGTGTTAATTTCTGCTGTACTGCAAAGTGATTCAGTTATACATATATATACATTCTTTTTTTATATTCTTTTCCATTATGGTTTGTCATAGGACATTGAATGTAGTTCCCTGGGCTGTACAGTAGGACCTTGTGGTCTTCTGTACATAAAAGCTCACATCTGCTGAACCCAGCCTCCCGCTCCATCCCTCCCCCACCCCCTCCCCCTTGGCAACCACCAGTTTGTTCTCTCTCTTGGACAAATTATTTTACTAACTCGACTTCTTTATCCTTACCTGTAATGGATAAGTTGTAACGTTCCCCCTTATATGGAGATTTCTGGGTGTCATTTTGTAAATACGTGTGTTTGGTGGAGTATCAGGCATGTTCACGCACCATCTCTGCTCAGCGGCATAGCTATGGGAGCCCAAGATGCTGCAGACACGAAGCTGCCCTTCCCTTAAGAGTCTCAAGCTAGCGGGTGAGCGGGAGATGTCAACGGATGGTTGGAACATTGCATGATGCCCTCACTAAGAGATACACTTCCCAGACACAGGAGACGTTACGTGTTGGGAGTAGGGGGAAAGGTCTTCCAGAAGAAGAGTCACTGAGAATGTGAGGAAGGGTGAGGAAAAGCAGACCTCGCTGGAGGAGGGCGTTCCAAGCATGACAAAACCTTCACCAACATGAAACAGCACGTCGGGTTCAAGGAGACACAAGCCAATTTGTGTTAGTGGAGTGGGGTGAGGGAAGCATTAGGAGGTCAGATTGGAACCCTTAGGTGGTTTAGTCCACATTCCAGCTCAACGCAGGGATTTCTTCTAGACTCTCCGGCTGCACTTTCCAAGGTGGTCCCCTCTACCCTCATAGGACTGTTTACAATTACTTACAACAAAATGATTCAGTCCCTCAGTCACACCAGTCTGTTTCTAGGGCTCTTGCCCCTGTGATAGGGGCTCGGGGCTCGGCAGGATGGACCTAGCACGTTTCCACCCTGCACAAGTCTCCTTCCATTAGAAGGCGCTGCTCCCAGTGCGCCTGACACACGTCCCTTCATCTTTTTTTTTTTTTTTTTTTTTATTTATTTTTGGCTGCGTTGGGTCTCCATTGCTGCGCACGGGCTTTCTCTAGTTGCGGCGAGCAGAGGCTACTCTTTGTTGCAGTGCGCAGGCTTCTCATTGTCATGGCTTCTCTTGCTGCGGAGCACGGGCTCTAGGCGCACAGGCTTCAGTAGTTGTGGCTCACAGGCTCTAGAGTGCAGGCTCAGTAGTTGTGGCGCACGGGCTCAGTAGTTGTGGCTCGCGGGCTGTAGAGCACAGGCTCAGTAGTTGTGGCACACGGGCTTAGTTGCTCCGTGGCATGTGGTATCTTCCCGGACCAGGGCTCGAACCTGTGTCCCCTGCATTGGCAGGAGGATTCTTAACCACTGTGCCACCAGGGAAGCCCCAGATGTCCCTTCATCTTGCACCTCAGTGTTGGGAACCGGCTACTCTCCAAGACAGCACTTTCCATTTTCAGAGAGATCTACTTGCGAAAACATAATTTTAGATAATTTACCCCATAACGTGCCTCCCTCTGATTTCTGCATAGGGACCCTAGTTCTGTGGATGAACAGAACCCAAGTTTACACTTTCTTCCACTTGGTGGCTCCCTGTCTAAGTTCAGACTATTGTCCTGTGTCCCTGTCTTGTTCTCTTCCTCAGGCTAATCCTCCCAGTGTCTTCTGTGCTTCCTCCCGTGGCTGTTTCCAGATTCTTCCTGTTCTGGAGGCCCTCCTCCATATCCCTCCTAGATGGTGTTCCCCCAAATTGAGCTCTTTATCTCGGTGTGGTTTGATCAGCAGAAAACAGAACTACTACTTTCCTGTGCTCCGAGTGCTTTATTTCCATAAATGGAACCTAAGTTTATTTTGCCTTTTGGGTTTTTTTAAGCATCTATCATTCTGTGGTGCGTATTAAGCTCATCAGCCACTAATATCCAGTCCCCGCTTTCTTTTTAACACAAGTTCCTTTTCTAGTAAGTCTTCCTGAGCCTGCATCACAAAAGAAACATCTTTTTTTTTTTTTTTTGAAACATCTCTTTTTAAACTTCTGTTTAATTTATTGTTGCTGATGAAATTCTGTTATAGGAACAGCAGAGAAGTGAGAAAACTCAGAAAGGTCAAAAATAATTAAGACATATCTTATGATTTATTATTCAAGCTGTCTCATAAAAATATTAAATCGGATATAAAAGAAAATATAAAAAAGACAAATGATAACCTTCGGCATAAAATGGTAATAAAATTACCATTTGAAAATGGGCTTTTTCTTTCCACTAAATGACTTTTAGACCGTTCTTAATGCGTGTGCTGAATTATTAAGCAATACCTTTTGCCATACTAATACCTCGGTAATGCATAACAGCTTTGGGTCCTCTTTGGAGACACGGGTGTGTGTGTGTGAGTGCCCACCTGCCAACTGCACGGGAAGGCACACGTGTGTCCCCCTTCCTGCCTCTGAGCGAGGCCCTCGGGAACCAGCCGGGCCGGCTCTGATCCACCCGCAGTCCTTATCTGATGGAGGAAAACTTCCCTTCATTCCTCTCCTTCGGGCTCATGTGTGGAAAGGGCCTTCCCGGCCATTAATCTGGGTTCTGAGTTATTAACATTGCCTTTTGATCCCCACTCATCTTTACCCGCCTTTGAAATGGCAATTTCCCCAAAGCAAGATGGCGTGGGAGGTTTGCCACGACAGCTGTGAGTCTCTGAGGTCACCGTCCTTTCTGTTCCTCTGATCTTAGCCTGAGTGTTTCCGCCCCGCGGCCCTGAAGTCACCTCGCACGTGTCAGGACAGTTTCAGCTTACACACGTCAGTGAGCAGCTGTCCCCACGTGTTCTGAGCCAGCCGGGCCACGGTGGCTATCTTCCTGACTCCAGAAAGCTGACAGCTGAGTATCGGGCTATTCCTTTTTGGGGGTGTTTTCAATGTGACCTACACATCACTGAGTAGTGACGTGATAAATAACCCTTTAGACGTGATCAGTCTCTCCTTATCCATCCCTCACTGGTTCCCTGCAACCCCCAGGAGACCAGTGGGGCAGAAGTAACCGCCCCCCATTCTGTAGGAGGAATCTTAGATTACAGGAGACAAGGTGAATTGCTCAGGATCACACGGAAAGGAAGCGGTCAGCCAGGATTCAAACAGCCTGAAACAAACAGCAAGGGACTTTCTACTCCACCTCGATGCCTTCTCTGCGTTGAGGAAGGGGGCGTTCCTCTAAAACTTTCCCACGGGCTTCAAGATGCTGGCCTTTGCAGACGATTCACTTCATCTTGGAAAGAAATAACCAGACTTACCCTATGGTACATTCTGATATCCAAACCTCTGGCGACAAAATTAAACACGTGGTTTACAAAATACGCAGCAGTACCTAAGTCTCAAATCACATGAACAACCATTTTCTAATGGTCATACCTCAATTCACAGTGGATTCCTGAAGATTCTCTACTGAACGGCGTAATGCATAATGATGATATAATAGAATTTTGGGTCTGGAAGGGATTTTCATCTTTTAAGCCTTTTAAAATGGGCTCTTTTTAATTGAAAAGGTAATACATGCATATACGGTAAGAATTCAAATACAGTAAGAAGGTATATGCCTTCTTATTTACGGGTATACCTGTATACTTTCTTAGCTCATTTGCATTTTCTTACCCTATTTCAATATATGAAAAAAAAACCCCATTTTTAACATCTCCTCCCCTCGAGCTCCGTTCCCCACTCCTCCTCCGCAGAGCAATGACAGACACCCCGCAGCCCACCCCGAGGCCCTCCAGGCACAGACCATGACCGCAGACAGGAGCGAGCGAGCTGCACACACTGTCCTGTGTCCTGCGTTTTTCACTTAACAGTATATCCTGGAGGCTGTCACTTAGCAGGGCATCATCTTCCAGAGCTACACAGTAGTCCACACTACAGTTCATTCAACCAGTCCTAATGACAAAAGTTCGGGGTAGCGGACTATATTCAGCCTTTTGCTATTATACAATAACACAGTCATAACCTTACATACATCTTAAATAAAGGCGGAATTGCTGGGCTAATGTGCATACATTTTCAGTGGACCCTTTTATCATTGTAACGTCACCTTCTTTGTCTAGTTTAATGGTTTTTTTCTAAAAATTCGATCTTGTCTGATAATAGTATTGGGGTCTCTATTTTCTTTTTGTGTGAATTTGTTTGATATATCTTTGACCATTCTTTTACTTTCAAATTGAGTCACTTTTTTAATGTGTGTGTCCTATTCGGTGCTTATTTTTAGGTTTTGCTTTGTAATCTAAATTGATTTTTTTTTTAATTTATTTATTTACTTATTTATTTATTTTTGGCTGTGTTGGGTCTTCGTTGCGGTGCACGGGCTTCTCATTGTGGTGGCTTCTCTTGTTGCGGAGCACCAGCTCTAGGCACGTGGGCTTCAGTAGTTGTGGCTCGCGGGCTCTAGAGCGCAGGTTCAGTAGTTGTGGTGCACGGGCCTAGTTTCCCTGCTGCATGTGGGATCTTCCCAGACCAGGGCTTGAACCCATGTCCCCTGCATTGGCAGGCGGATTCTTAACCACCATGCCACCAGGGAACTCCAAAATTGATATTTTTATCCTTTAATAAGCGAGTCTATCCATTTTACTTTAGTTCTATCATCCAATTTTATTATGTTTTCAGTTTTTACTGCTTCATGTTTTACTTGGTTGCTTCTCAAAAATCTTCTCCCAAAAAGAAACTTAGGAAAGATAACAAGAAACTAATGACATTGATCATAATGATACATGGAACTTGGGTGGGAACAAAGTTGAAAGAATAAGAGAAGGAGCAACACTTTTCTGGGTATAACATGTATAGTTTTTATTCTGGAAACATAAAAGTTTTAAATATTCAAAACTAAAATTACATCAGTAAGGATGTAGATACAACTCTAAAACTGAATATAAACAGAAACAAATTAACCTTGTTGTATTTCAAATCAACATCATAACTTCAGAGAAAAATATAAATGAATCCAGGTAATTTTGAACACAGTCTTTTACCCTCAGTGTAAAAATAAAAAAGAAATGCCAACAGATCTTAAACTCTGTAATTGGTTGGAAATTTCAGTATTTAAAAAATTTTTCACTTTAATAAACACATATTTTTTAAAAACACAGCTTAAGATATAATTCACGACCATACAATTTACCCTTTAATGTAAACAATTAAATGGTGTTCAGTATAGTCACAGAGTTGTACAACCATCATCAGAATTAATTTAGAACATTACCATCGCCCCAAGAAGAGACCCATTAGCAAACACTCCTCATTCTCCCCACCACCCCAATCTCCCTTCTAGCCTTAAACACTGATGTTTGTCTCTGTAGATTTTATTCTGGACATTTCATATAAATGGAACTCTACATGTGACCTTCTGTTACTGGCTTCTTTCTTGTAGGATAGTGTTTTCAGGGCTCATCCATGCTGTAGCAGGTATCAGTATTTCTGTATATACCACAGTATATCTATCCATTCATCAAATTGGACATTTGGGTTGCTACCACTTTTGGGGGCAGTTGTGCCCACTATTTAAATTGTTAAATAGAAGTGGTGAGAGCAGATATCCTTATTTGTTCATGATTTTTCACCATTAATTCTGGGCCAAGTATTGAAGTGGATCCCTGAATCTCAGACCTCCCTACCCATCATGTCAAATGCAGCTCATTTTTTAGTAAGATCTGCTTCATATACAGATCAATAAGAAAAAGACACCTCAACAGAAATAAAATGAAAGACTGGGCAAAAGACATGGAGAAAAAAAACCAAAACAAAACAAAATAAAAAGTGATAAACATAGAAATGCTCTACCTGCCTAGAAATCAGTTAAGAGCAAACCAAAGTGCCATGCTTGCTAGCCTAATTAGCAGAAATCTAAAATATAACAATTATGTTATGAAGAATGCTGCTATGGCTATTTATTTAGAGGTTTTTGTGTGACATGCTTTCATTTCAGTTGCTGGGTCATACGGTAATTATGTTAAACTGTTTACTATTTTGAGGAACATTTTTTCAAAGCAGCTCCACCGTTGTACATTCCTACAGCAGTGTATGAGGGTGGCAATTTCTCCACATCCTCGTCAACACTTGCTATTGTCTACTTTTTATTATAGCCATCACAGTATATGTGAAGTGGCATCTCACTGTGGTTTTGATTTGCATTTCCGTAATGGTCAATGATGTCGAGCATCTCTCTACATCCTCATTGGTCATTTGTATATGTTCTTTGGAGAAATGTGCATTAAGATCCTTTGCCTATTTGTATTTTTATTATTATTATTGTAAATTTTTTTTAACAGTGATTTTTATTTTTTTAAATTAATTAATCTATTTATTTATTATTATTGGCTGCTTTGGGTCTTCATTGCTGCACGTGGGCTTTCTCTAGTTGCATCGAGCGGGGGCTACTCTTCGTTGCGGTGCGTGGGCTTCTCATTGTGGTGGCTTCTCTCGTTGCGGAGCACAGGCTCTAGGCGTGCAGGCTTCAGTAGTTGTGGCACACGGGCTCAGTAGTTGTGGCACACGGGCTTAGTTGCTCCACGGCATGTGTGATCTTCCTAGACCAGGGTTCCCTGTATTTTTATTATTGAGTTAAGTTGTTCTTTATATATTTTGGACATAAGTCCTTTGCTAGGTATATACATTCCGAATATTTTTTCCCATTACTTTCATGATGTTTTACTTTGAAACACAAAAGTTTTAAATTTTGATGAAGTCCAGCTTTTCTTTTCGTGTCATATCTAAGAAACCATTCATTGCCTAACCCAAGGTTGTGAAGATGTACTCCTAGGCTTTATTCTAAGAGCTTAATGGTTTTAGCTCTTACATTTAGGTCTGTGATCAATTTTGAGTTAATTTTTTGTATACATTATAAGGAACAGGTACAACTTTATTCTTTCACATGTGGATATCCAGTCGTCCCAGCACCGTTTCTTGAAAAGATGATTCTTTCTCCACTGAATTGTCTTGCTATCATTGTCAGAAATCAGTTGACCGTGTGAGGGTTATTTCTGAACTCTCAATTCTATCCCTTTGATCTATATGTCTCTCCTTATGCCAGTACCACAGTCTTGATCACTGCAGCTTTTAGTAAGTTTTGAAGTCAGGAAGCATGGATAGTCCAACTTTGTTTTGTCTTATTTTTAGTTGCTTTGGCTTGTCTGGGTCTCTTGCATTTCCACTGGGATTTTGCAATCAGCTTGTCAACTTATTAAAAAAAGACAGTTTGAGAGAGTTTGTATTGAACCTATAGATCAATTTGGGGAGTACTGCCACACTGAAAGCATTAAGTCTTCCAGTGCATGAATGGGGATGTCTTTCCATTTGTTGAGGTCTTTCTTAGTTTCTATCAACAATGTTTTGCAGTTCTCAGAGCAGTTTTCACTTCCTTTCAAAAATTTATTCGTAAGTACTCTATTCTCTTTGATGCTATTGTAAATAAAATTGTTTCCTTGATGTCATTTTGGTTTGTTCATTGCTAAGATAAAAATACAATTGATTTTTGTATATTGATCCTGTAGCCTTCAACCTTGCTGAACTTGTTCATTAGTTCTCATAGTTTTTTAATAGATTCCTTCAGATTTTCCATGTACATGATCATATCATCAGCAAACAGAGGTAACTCTATGTCTTACTTTCCAAGTTGGATGACTTTTATCTCTTTTACTTGCTTAGTTGCCCTGTCTAAAACTTCCAGGGCGATGCAGAATAGAAGGGGCAGAGCTGACATGCTGGTCTTATTCCTGATCTTAGGGGGAAAGCATTCAGTCTTTGACCATGAGTATGATGTTAGCTGCGGGTTTTCAGAGATTAATGCTAAAGTATTAGGGATAACAGGCATCGTATCTGTAATTTACCCTCTCAAAGGGTACAGAAAGTGCAATAGTGATATGTGTGTGTGCGTGCACTTATGGGGAAAGAGAGAGATAGCAGAGAGTGAATATGATAAGGTCACTGTGGTACAATGTTAACACTGGGGAGTTCTAGAGAGCCACTCCTTTCAGTCTGTTTTTCCTGAGCCCTTCTTTCCAAATGAAAGAAATTACTGGGTGCCATTTTATCCATCTAGAGATGTAAACCATGGGTTTGACAGCCATATCCTTGGTCTAATCCTTGCTGCAAACTTAGTACTTCTCTTATTTTCATCTTTTATTATTTGCAGTTGAGTAGCAGCTGCCTCTCTCAATGCTACAAGTTCTGAATTTCTGGATTGTCTATTCCCTTTTCTTCCTGCTTATGAATTAGTCAGTTGTCTCTGAACCCATCTATTTTGTGGTAATTTGTGAAACGTGGCAAATATTAACCAATCCCTTCCCCTAAAATCGCAAGTCCAGAGACACAGCATCTGCCTTCCGAGTTCTCCGAGGCAACAGTGTATTTTGCCACAGCATAACACAGATCACCATTTATCCTCAAAATGTTTCCATCTGGCCAGTGGGAGACCTTTGTTTTGAAGCTGGCTCCTGTGCTCTTCTGTTTATTAGTCTTTGAACACAGCCTTACTTTCTGACAAAACTAGATTTTCCAGGCTCGTCTTGTTCTTTCCCTGTCCCAGCCTATTCCCTAAGAATAATTCCTTGCTCAGGCTTAGAAAAATAACATATAACATACACACACATATATATGAATATATACAACATTTAAAAATCTATCCAAGCTGGCTTGAGAGCATTACATATGCATACATATGTATATTGCTAGTAGGGAGAATTATCATATGGATTCCTTTTTGTAATTCTAAGAAAATGTGTACAAACCAAGTAATAGTAACAGTCTATTTTTATTTTTATAAATTTAGCATATCCTGTTTTCAAGCTAATGTTACCACTCTTACAAACTGAGATTTAATTCTGCTTGGAGTTAATGAATGTGTTGGTTTGGACTGGTAATTTGCTGTTCAAATTTGAGATCCTTCAAAACATATTAACCAACTCTAGTGAAAGCATAGTTTCCAAACTGTGTGCAGAAACAGCAAGGCATTCTTCGTATCAGTTCTGCAGATAAATAAATATGTCAAGCTTTCATTTGGAAAGGGCTATTTCACAATTACAGGAAAAATTCCATAAACTAGAACGCAGGCCAATGTCCGAAAGCCCCCTGGGATGTGCACGGGCCAGCAGCTTCCTGGTGGACAAGTCTTCCCCGCCTGGTAGAGGTCAGCCCTCTGACCTGGCCATGGACCCCTGAGGAAGGACGGCTGAGGGGAGGGAGGCTGCTTTGGTGGGTTGTGCCCCTTTATCCTCTCGCTGGAGGGTGGGAGACCGCCGAGATCCTGGGCTTCCCATGCTCACCCTCTCTGAGCCAGGTGCCAAGTTCTACGATCCTTCTACATCAGGTTACTTAGACAGTCCACCTCGATCAGAAATCTCATCCTCCAAGGACGTGATGAGCCTGGGCTCCTGGCTGCAGGAACCGGAGGGAGGACGCACGTGTCGCGCCCGTTCGCCTTCAGTCACAGCTGCTTCGCAAGCGCCTCTGGGGCGGAGAGCTTCCTGACATCGTCAGGATGAATACAAACGATTTAATCAGCTAACGGTCCTCGTGGGCTTTGGCTGTCTCGGGTGTGTCACGCACGGGCAGGGTCCTGTTCTGAGTTCCGACGAGAGCTGGGTTGCCCCTGGGGAGGGAGGGCAGGCAGCCGCGGGCCGGGCCACAGGGCGAGCTCCCCACCATCCCGCACCTGTGCCGCCCCCTCCAGCCTGCGCCCGGGGCAGCGCGTGGCGCCTGCGACGCGGACGAGGTGGAGGTTCCCGGGGACGTTGAGCACGAGCGCCGAGGGCCTCCGTGCGCGCGCGCCAGGGAGAGTCCGTCCACCTTCACGGTCACCACTTCAGGACGGGCGGCCGTCGTGGGGAAGCTCGAACGTGCTGTCCCAACCGCAGCGTCTCAGGCCACCCCGCGACCCTCCCCAGTCCCGGTCCTTCCTCCCTTGGGATGGCCGCCCCGAGGCTGAAGGGAGGAGTGGAAAGGTTTGCCACCGCTCAGTCACCGTCAAAGTCACCAGGGTGAACGAGGGCTGGTCCTCCACTCTCACCAGCGACCTGTTCTCAAGAATGCGAACCACACGTGGGTTGGCAGCGATGACATTTTCTAAAATTTTTATTGGAGTGCGGTTGCTTTACAATGGTGTGTTAGCTTCTGCTGTATGACAAGGTGGGTGGGCTCTACGTATCCATATGTCCCCTCGTTTTTGGATTTCCTTGCCGTTCAGGTCACCACAGAGCGCTGAGTAGAGTTCCCTGTGCTGTACAGCAGGTTCTCATTAGTTGTCTATTTTATATACAGTCGTGTGTATGTGTCAGTCCCAATTTCCCAGTTCATCCTACCCGCCCCGCCCCCCGCCGCCCCGCTGGGTATCCGTAAGTTTGTTCTCTACATCTGTGTCTCTGTTTCTGCTTCGCAAATAAGTTCATCTGTACCATTTTTTCTAGATTCCACATAAAAGCAATGGCATTTTTTAGAGTGGCTTCATGTGATTTTCACTGAATATTCTGTATACTGACTCTTCACCCTGTTAACAACTTGTTTTGACCTAACAAAATGTAACGAGTACCAGGCTTTTTGTTTTTGTTTTGCTTAGTAGTAATGACAGTTAAATAGATAAAGGAAAATGGATGGTTTCATTAAAAAAATCACCAAAATGTAATTTAGTTTGTATCCATACTTTTAAAACCAAGAAGTAACGGATAAACTAGATGGAAATGACATGTAACTAGGCCACTAGACTGTCGATGCCTGTGCTTCCCGGCATTAGAGTGACACACGCTCCCAGCCTTTCTGAGGGTGATGGGTGTGCGGGGGGTGAATTCAGGCTGACGGCCACCGCTGCTGCTGCAAAGGGCGGCGGAGGTGCTGACAGTGTCACCCAGATGCTGAAGGCCAGGACAGCAGACTCAGGCAGAGAACGCTGTGCTTGAGGGCCTCCCTTTAAAGTCCTCTAAGCAGTTAAGAAAGCAAGTAGGGGCTTCCCTGGTGGTGCAGTGGTTGAGAATCTGCCTGCCAATGCAGGGGACACAGGTTCGAGCCCTGGTCTGGGAGAATCCCACATGCCGCAGAGCAACTGGGCCCGTGAGCCACAGCTACTGAGTCTGCGCGTCTGGAGCCTGTGCTCCGCAACAAGAGAGGCCGCGACAGCGAGAGGCCCGCGCACCGCGATGAAGAGTGGCCCCCCCTTGCCGCAACTGGAGAAAGCCCTCGCACAGAAACGAAGACCCAACACAGCCAAAAATAAATAAATAAATAAATTTTAAAAAAAAAGATGATACATTAATACCCATTTAAAAATAAAAAAGCAAGTAGCTTTCCTGAGAAGTTTGAAATGGAGGTTAGCAACTCATTTCTAAAGTTAAGAAGGTATCTGCTTGACTATCAGTTTCACCTATGCCATGTTTTAATCTTTGAAATGGCTACATGTGGATGAAAAGATTACATTAACGATCTACCATTGACTCTTCCAATAAAACAAATTCAAACCGGACACCTGCTCTTCCAAGTTAGTGACATTTGAAAGTTAGTTTCAAGAGCGGCAATGGGGTTGGGGTGGGAGGAGGTCCTGGGCACCGACTGGGGGGTGAGGACACCTCAGTCCCGGCCCCGGAGCGTGTGAGCAGCGGGGCGACCTCAGCCCGGGCTCTCACTAGGCTCTGCACCTCTGCTGACAAGGCTGCACCCGAGATCAGCTCCGCGCACTTTCCAGATGACAGCCTGTGGTTGGGATCTAACAGCTGTGATTCCAAGATAAGCATCTTACCTTCACCCACACCCTTCCTCAGACCCAGAGTCCCATTCCTAAGAGAGGCCATCTGCGCCTTGCTGGTTCCACCTGCGACAGCAGACTCAAGGCACTGCTCTCAGTTCAACAGAATCCGGCATCGTCCTCTGGTTCCCACCGGCCTCCTTGACATTTTAATAGGTTATGGCTGATAAAGCTTTAGAGGAATGAGTCAGTGAATCAGTCATTTTCCCTGGGCTGCTACAGGTGTAATTCAGGCAATGGATCACAAACACGCACAGCCCTGAAGAAAAATTTCATCTATGTGAAATTTTATAACTATAAAATAGACTTCCTCTTTGTAAAATGATCCTGCATTCAGATGGCTAAAACCGCCTTAATGATTTCTACTAAGGGAAGGTGCAGGGCAGTTTCCTACAGCCATACCTTCTCATTGTTTTAAAGGAAAACTTTTTTAAAGTATTCAATAAATCGAGTGGTTTAGCAATTTTATTGATAACTAGTTGTATTATCAAATATAACTAAAATGCTTTTACATAATATTTTTATGATTTTATAAATATAGTTTGCCCGATGTACCTTATTTCTTGGATTTTTTTTTCCCTCTGTGCCACTGGGTGAAGATGCTTTGATTAGAGAACAGTGTACAGAGGTTTCCATTTTGTCTCTGAGTGGGAGGTTGCTATTTATGCTATTTTAAAAACTGCAGATTTTAGTTTTTAAACTAAGGAAAAATCAGAGGGGTGATATCTCAAATGAACTTGAGCAGAAATGGGGCATTTCTGTGATTTTTATGTAACTGGAAGAAAAAAAATCCAGCCTCCCATATTCTCAACCCCTAGGGGCTGACTCTGAGGAATGTTTTTCTACCCCTCCCCTGCTGCTTTTATAGCGTCTGGCAGGGGAACGGGTTCTTCCTACACGTTTTATATAGGATGTATTAAAGAAAAATGGTCACTGCAACATGTTTTATTACTAAGCCTGCCGACCAGGAGGAGGTGGCACCTTTGACCAGGAAGTGACCTTGGTTTTTTTTGGTCTATGTGTACAGAAGCCATAAAAGTTTCGAACGGCAAAATCAAAGGAGAGTACTCTAAAGGTAGAACACCGGCAACCGTGGTCAGTGAGTGAGAGAATGAAGCACCTGGAGAGAAGCAGCAGCCGGTGGAAGGAAGTGGCGGGAGGTGGGGACGGCCCGGGGAGCGCTGAGAACGCGCCCGTCCAGTGCGAGGGTCCGGACCGCCCCCGGCTCCCCGGCACTCGAGGGCGGCGTCTCCACGTCCCCCCCACCCCGGCCCCCCGCCCCGGAAACGCAAGCACAGCCCTCTCCCGTGGGAGGGTGCAGTGGGGCTGTGCAAGTGTCCTGAGCTGTGTGAGTGTCTAGATGCGCACAGCCTAGGCAGTCGGGCAGAGCCTCTGGTCCTCAGCCGCCTGATGCCCAGGACAGTCCGCGTGCCGCCGGCTCGCCGGGCCTAGTCCAAGGCCGCTGGCTCCTCCTTCGCACCAGGTCGGTACAGGTACCTCGTGCTCTTCTTACGGGTGAAATGTGTTTCCCCAAAATGACACGGTGACGTCCTAACCCCTGGTACCTCAGAATGTGCGCTTATTTGGAAAAAAGGTGTCATCTGTCCAGATGAGGTCGTCCCGGAGGAGGGTGGGCCCCTAATCCAACATGACTGGTGTCCTTACAAGGAGATGGCCTTGTGAAACCAGAGACACACAAGGAGAGCGCTAGGTGACCACGAAGGCAGAGGCTGGAGTCGTGAACCTGCGAGGCAAGGGCCGCCAAGGGCTGCCGGCGTGCCAGCAGCAGCTGGGAAGAGGGTGGCTCTGCTGACACCTGGACTTCAGGCTTCCAGCCTGCATAACTGTGAGAGCATAAATCCTACAGTGTTCCCAGCTTACCCTCCCCCGTCCCCACCCTCATCAAAAAAAAAAAAAAAAATCCTATTGTTGTAAGCCAGTTTGTGCTGCTTGCTGTGGCCGCCCGAGGAGACAAATGCGGCTTTGCAGCCTGTGGGCGCGGTATCCTCCCTGCATCCCCCCGGGAGTTTCCTCCGGCCGCAGCGTGGGGCTGGGCGCGGGGATGTACTAACGGAAGCCAAAGCCTGCGCGCTCCTCCCCTCTCCTTCAGCGGTGGTCGGGTCGAGTGCCCCTCCCAGAGCCGAAAAAGACCCTAAGAACACAATCCTGGCCTCGCCTTACTAGGCTGGCGAGGCCACCACAATGCAGGGAAACCGAAACCTGAGAACAAAGCCCAGCGGATGTGTTCCTGGGCAACGGATGACGTCAGCGTGCCGCCGCTCCCCGTCCCGGGCCCTCCCGACCGCAGCGTCAGGCACCCGCGCCCGCGGGAGAGGCCGGCTCGAGCCGGAGGGCTAAGGTCGCCGAGGAGCAGGAGGTCGGCGCTCCCCGGCCGCGCCCTCAGCGTCCCCCAGGGGGGCGCGGGCGGGCTGCGAGCCACAGCAGCGAGGACGCCTCCGCGCCGAGGGCTCAGCCCCACAGGACGCTGGACACCCGCCCCCTGCCGGGCGCGCCCGCGCGAGAGGGACGCATTCGCTGGGTTACAGTCACATTCCAGGGCAGACGGGGGGCTACCCTGAACGACGCGTGCTGAGGTTTGGAAACGGAGCCTCGCGTAAGGAACACAACAGCCCCAAAGACTTCAACTGCCACTTTCCCAAAGGAAAAGAGATGGAAATATACTACATAATCAAAGAGAACTGGACCCATAATAATGATTTTCCTGAATGTAAGCGATGATGAAACTTTTTAATGTATTTTCTAAAATCTGTGACATCATCGTCCGTGGTCTGTAAGAGCAGGCTATAAAACAGAGAACCAATGGGCTATCATCGCGCTTACAACAGGATGTTTAAACCATGTTACGTCTAAAATAAATATCTTGAAGCGAATATAAGCACAATCTTCCTATACTGCAGGTGAAACAAAACCTTAAAAGAACAAGACCATTTTTTTGGTTTGCAGTCAAGATCAATTGTTTCTTTCTCAGAAAAGATGTATTTAAAAACATCCATCGATTTTTTGCTACCCTAGCCCTGGGCTCGTGCCTCCTTCACACTGATACCCCCGTGTCACCCCCCCAGCTAGACTGCCTGCTCAGCCAGGGACCCATTCTCTGAAATCCTCTGAAACCTGCTTAACTCCTCTATATAAAAACTACACATTCAGTCTGAAGTTGTCTGCCATAAAATATCTCAGATGGGAGAAAAAGTATAAGTGGATAATGAAACAAAATTAATAACTGCTGATAAATATCAATAACTGTTAAACTTGGGCGATGGGTACATGGGGGACACATTGTATTATTCTTTCTACTTTTGTGTATTTTGAAAACTTCCATAATAAGAGCTTAAGCAATAATAACAAAGATGACATGTCTGGTCACTTTCCACAGGGGACTGCTTAATGCCCAGTGGCAATGAATGCGTGAAAAGTAAGTAACACCGGGACTTCCCTGGTGGCGCAGTGGTTAAGAATCCGCCTGCCAATGAAGGTAACATGGGTTCGAGCCCTGGTCCTGGAAGATCCCACATGCAGTGGAGCAACTAAGCCCGTGCGCCACAACTACTGAGCCTGTGCTCTAGAGCCCACAAGCCACAACTACTGAGCCCACATGCCACAACTACTGCAGGCCGTGTGCCTAGAGCCCGTGCTCTGCAACAAGAGAAGCCACCGCAATGAGAAGCCCACGCACTGCAACGAAGAGTAGCCCCCACTCGCTGCAGCTAGAGAAAAGCCCGCGTGCAGCAACGAAGACCCAACACAGCCAAAAATAAATAAGTAAATTTTAAAAAGTAATGAACACCTTCTAATGAGCTACACATGCTAACTCGCCCCTTAATACCTTTAACTGTGACCAGTAAGGACCCTGAGGGCCTTTGGGAGTGACTCGAATGTGAGGAGTATCGGAGAGTGTAGTGGGGAAAGACTGGGGAAAAGCAAATTTCAGGAGAGGGCTTAAATTAAACCATGATATGTAGGTCTTGAACTGGTTCTGAGTGTGCCCTGAAAGATTTATCTAGTATGTCCATTTTGAAGAAAAACGGGAACTATCTTGCATTTCAATGACTGAAACAGCTATGACATTTCACGCCTAAGCATCTTTTTTAGTGACCCGACCCGAGTGGTGACAAGGCCTGCCTGATGCCTGCAGTGGGGCTGGCAGGTGGGGCGGAGGGGCCTGGCAGGCCGTCCTCGGCAGCTCACCCCTCACTGCTGATCATCCAAGCCAGCCTGCTCGGTGCCAGGGGAGGAGCTTCGCTTTGGCAGAGCGTCTGAAAATGTCAACGTTATTCTTGTCTGAAACTCTTCTTGCCTTTTACATTTTAATTACTGTAAATTTTGGAAAGTATCTGAACGTGGTAAAGAGTTTTGTTCTGTTATTTTGGCACTTGCTGAAGCCAATCCCCATTTCTAGTAATTCTCTTTAGATTTCCTCAATAAAGATTAAATGTAAATAATGTGGGCAGTTTAAGTGAATTTAATGGTTCTAAAAAGTACGTGGGGTCAGCCTTACATAGACTGAAGTTCTTGGTTCATTTGCAGAACATGAGGGCAATGCCTTGTGGCTCAGCTTACATCCTTATAAAAATTATGCTAAGACCAGGACCAGTCTCAGACGTTTTGTGACCAAGCTTGTTTCTGGGTTAAAGCCTCCCAGCCCTCCTCCTGTCTCCCCTTGGGCTGCACCCTGGCTCAACCTGCCCCACTTCGTCTTCCTTAACCGCCGCCTACCTTTTCTAATCCCATGCCCCTGCAACCCAAGTGGAACATTTTGCTACATGTCTCTTATCAACATTAGAAACCTCAGAAGATTCCAAATCTTTTAGTATTTTGGGTGGTTTAAAGAAAAATGCATTACTCTTTAATAAATAAATTCCTAAAAGAATTTGGGGCATTTTTATAGCAATTTAAGGTTGATTTAGGATTATTTTATCTCACCTGAGGGACCCAACTAGCCCAATTCTAGAATACCGGGCCAGGAAACTTATTACAGGGGACATTGTGAGAAGGAAACAATCCCAGCTTCTGGGCACTGAATGAGACCAGGCTGCAGGTGTTGAAGGAAGGTCAGTCCAGCAGGCTTGACAATGCACACAAAAATGTCACAATAAATAGGTGTAGTTCACACACATGCGGTCCCACAGGAAAAGAGACTCGCCATAAAGTAGCAGGAGTGGTATCATGTGCAGACAGAACATGGCAAGAGGGAACCTGCGAGCAGGAACTAAACTTAGTTGTCGATCACTAGGGAGGTGGCACAGGGAAGAACGCCTGCAAGGTAGTAGGGCTTCGTTTCTCCTAAGAAAGACAGGGCAACAGCTTGGCAAAGCAGGTCTGAGAGGAATTTTGTGCACAAATAATGAAGACAAGGATCCACTTAATCCAACCGCAAGGTCTTAAAAGCAGCCTAGTCATCGCTCCTGAGAGTCAAGGCCAATGCCCAGTAACAGCAGCTCGAATACTGTTAACAGTTCCCTGTTGCTGCGTGAGACATTACCGCAAACCCCGTGGCTTAAAACAACAAACACTACCCACAGCTTCCTTGGGTCCGGAGTCTGAGTACTGGGTAGCTGGGTCCTCTGTTCAGGGTCTCACCAGGCTGAAATCAAGGTGTCAGCTGGAGCTGGGATCTCATCTGAGGCTCAGAATCTGCTTCCAATCTCATTCATGTGGTTCGCAGAATTCAGAGGCTTGTGGTTTTAAGAAGACTGAGGTTCTTGTTTTCTCGTTGGCTGTCAGCAGGGGACCACTTTCAGCTCCTGAAAGCTGCCTTCAGGACCTAGCCAATGGCACTTTCACAACAGAGCATCTTACTTCTTCAAATCCAGCAGGAGAACCTTCCTCCAGTTGGCCACAGTGGATTCTTACAAAGGTAACTTGAGCCCCAGAATGACTATTCCATCATCGCTGCCATATAATGTAACCTAATCAAGGGAATGACTATCTCATCATATTCACATGCACACCAGGGAGAGGGAATCTCGGGGGCCATTGTGGAGTTCTGCTGGATGATTCAAAACTAAGCCTACGTTTGTTGAGTGTTTATTAAATGCCCAGCACCATGCTGCAATTGGGGGTACAAAACTGAATGAAATAAATCAGGAATATAAGACAGGGAAGCCCACAGACTAATGGAGGACGCAGAATTGAAAATTAATTCTAAAACAAGTTAGTATGTCTGTGATAGTTGAATGTGGAAATGACACAGAAAAGATAGTCAAGGAAGTGAGGTATAGCTTGATAGGTGTTTTCTAGGCAGACAGTAAAGAAGAGGGCATTTCAGGCAGAAGGCATGTTTATCCACCAACACATGGAGGCGATGAAAAGCCTGTCTAAGAGGCTGTGAGTAGTGGGGCTTGACTGGGAAGGAGGGGCCTGAACAGATGTAAAGGGGCAGAACAGGAAGGACACGGAACTTAAGACTTCATCAGGGCAGGAACCACCAAGGAACGTGTGAAGGGATATGAGTACATTAAAGTCACAGAGACCAAGTTATACAAAGATAAAAAATTGACGCCACAAAAATAAGAAAAATTTCAACATAAACAAGCACAAGTGAAAAGCAAAAGTCTCATACAAACTGATAACAAAAGACCAATATCCAACAGAAAATGAGCAAAAGAAAAAGCAATTAATAGAAGATACAAAAGGCTGATAAACAGAGACGAGTGTTTAACATCACTTGTGATTAAGAAAGTGAAGATTCAAATAGTGAAACATCATTTTCACTACGAAATTGTTAGGATAACAGATACAAAAAACATGTATATTTACTTAGATTATTGAAGGACAATACATCAAAGGGTAACAAGCAGGTGTAGAGGTTTTTTTTTTTTTTTAAGGGAAGAGCTGGATCTTATAGCTACTTTATTTATTTATTTATTTGGCTGTGTTGGGTCTTTGTTTCTGCGCAAGGGCTTTCTCCAGTTGTGGCAAGCGGGGGCCACTCTTCATCACGGTGCGCGGGCCTCTCACTATCGCGGCCTCTCCCGTTGCGGAGCACAGGCTCCAGACGCGCAGGCTCAGTAGTTGTGGTGCACGGGCTTAGCTGCTCCGCGGCACATGGGATCTTCCCAGACCAGGGCTCGAACCCGTGTCCCCTGCATTAGCAGGCAGATTCTCAACCACTGTGCCACCAGGGAAGCCCAGGTGTAGAGGTTTTATACACAATTTTTGTTTTCTTCTTTATACTGTTTTCTAAATTTCCCCAGTGAACTTGTACAAATCCTTAAAATAGTACCTAATATATTCATTTATGTCAAGAAAGAGAGCATCTAATGAGAAACCGCAGTGCCTGTCCACCCAACTCGCCTCCAGAGGCAACTCCTTTCAGCTCTTCTGGTATGCACTGCTCCAGGGGGTTTACATGTATTCATTCACTCATTTAATCTTCTCAACTGTCCTATGAGGTGGAACTAGTATTATCTCCAATTTACACATAAGGATACTGAAGCACAGAGAAGTTAAATAACTTACCCAAGGTCACATAAGCTATTAAGTAGTGGAGCTGGGATTTGAACCCAAGTAATCTGGCTCCAGAGTTAAAGATTTTCTGCTGTTACTGTGGCCTTACCAAACTATAATGCATTACTGAACTCACATTTAAAATGTCACTATTACCTAGCACATGGCAATAAAATCATTAAAAAAAAAAGTTGTTTTATTTACATTTGTATCTTATAAGCAACTGATTAACTTAAACTGAAACATGATAAATAAAAGTTTGCAGCTCTAATCATCACTTAAATACCCCAATACATTTAAATTAAAATTAATGTGCTAATATTTCCTCTTTCCTGATTTATAGCAGCATATTTTCTTCCAAAGCTATCATATATATTTTTAAACACATTATAGAAATTAGATGACTTAAAGGATATACAGAAAGAAAATAATCAAAAATAAGTTAATTCAGGTGTACACAATCAGAAAAAGATACTGAAGTTAACGAATATGTGGCTTAAAAATCAATACAGCGTCCTTTTCGTTCCCAATCTCCATATCGGGTAGGTTCTGGGCCCCTGGGTCCACCTCTTTCTTTGGTAACAGGATTAACATCATCTGGAAATTCTGAAGAAAGACAGAGATGTAAAAAAAAGCAGTCAGTGGAGATGGGAAAAGCATTATGGTCAATTCTGCAGATGAGGTTGCAGAGCTGACAGTTAACAGGATGCATGCTACTGAAGAGGCTACTACTATGCAGTCCTTAAACAAACTCTCCCCAGAGAGCGGTTCCTCTCCCCACCCTGAGAAATCACCTTAGCATCCAATCTTCATATCCAATCTACTTTATTTCCGGCATTAGTGACAGAATTCTCAGAGGACTCTCAGGCCCTCATCTGAGGAGTGGCTGGGTTAGAACAGAAGGAAAGGGGTGCAGAGAATACAGAGTACAAATCCATAGGGTTTGGAAGGTTTTGAAACAAGATTACTTTGATTCAATGCCTTATTTTTCTTAACAGCAAAGTGGGGACAACAATCATACCTGCCTTACTATCTTGAGAAATAAAAAAATGCATGTAAAAGGTCTAGCACATAAGAATGCTCAATTAATTTTAGCTATGAGTATTAATTTTCCTCATCATACGGTTTTGGCTTCAGCAACTGGTTCCCTGAAACTGCCATTTATGGGCATAACAGCTGTTATTATTGTTAATAATAACAGTGTATGTATGTTCATAATAGGAATATCTGTTTTGAGTCAGGCCCAATTCTGAGGACTTTATACATATTAATTCATTTAACCCTCATAATAATCCTTTGGGATAGGAACAATTACTGTTTCCATTTTTTTTTTTAATTTATTTATTTATTTTGGCTGTGTTGGGTCTTCGTTTCTGTGTGAGGGCTTTCTCCAGTTGCGGTGAGCGGGGGCCACTCTTCATCGCAGTGCGCGGGCCTCTCACTGTCGCGGCCTCTCCCATTGCAGAGCACAGGCTCCAGACGCGCAGGCTCAGTAGTTGTGGCTCACGGGCTTAGTTGCTCCGCGGCATGTGGGATCTTCCCAGACCAGGGCTCGAACCCGTGTCCCCTGCATTAGCAGGCAGATTCTCAACCACTGCGCCACCAGGGAAGCCCTTGTTTCCATTTTATAGGTGAGGAAGATGAGACTAAGTGATGAAACTGAGTTTGAATTCACACATTCTGGCTGCAGTCTTGCTCTTAGCACATACACTGTACTGATCTGTACACAGGAAGATCAGGAGAGGAACCAGCTATTAGAAAGAATTCCAATTCTTAAACAATGTCTAATCACTCATTCATTTTCTTTGAAGTATAGGTGATTTACAATATTGTATTAGTTTCAGGTGTACAGCATAGTGATTCAGTTATTTTTACAGATTATACTCCAGTAAAAGTTATTACAAGATAAAGGCAATAATTCCCTGGGCTATATATCATTGTTGCCTCTCCAATTTATACACAGTAGTTTGTATCTCTTAATCCCATACCCCTATCTTGGCCCCCCCCTTCCCTCTCCCCACTGGGAACCACTAGTTAGTTTTCTATACTGTGAGTCTGTTACTGTTTTGCTATATACACTGTTTGTTTTATTTTTTAGGTTCCACATGTAAGTGATGAGTATTTGTCTTTCTCTGATTTTTTCACTAAGCATAATATTCTCGAGGTCCATCCACATTGTTGCAAATGGCAGATTTCATTCTTTTTAATGGCTGAGTAATATTCCATTTTGTGTGTGTTTGTGTGTGTGTGTGTATCTTCTTTATCCATTCATCTGCTGGTCACTTGCTTCCATATCTTGGCTATTGTAAACAATACTGCTATGAACGCTGGGGCGCACGTATCTCTTCAAATTAGTGTTTTCATTTTCTTTGGATATATACATAGTAGTGGAATTGCTGGGTCATATGGTAGTTCTATTTTCAGTTTTCTGAGGAACCTCCATAATGTTTTCTATATTAGATGCACCAATTTACACTCCCACCAACAGTGTAGGAGGGTTCCCTTTTCTCCACACCCTCTCTAGCATTTATTATTTGTTGACTTTTTGATGATGGCCATTCTGACCAGTCTGAGGTGGTAACCCATGGTAGTTCTGATTTGAAATTCTCTAATAATTAGTGACGTTGAGCATTTTTTCACGTGCCTGTTGGCCATCTGTATGTCTTCTTTAGAAAAATGTCTATTCAGGTCCTCTGCCCATTTTCTGATTGGATTGTTTTTTTATATTGAGTTGTATGAGCTGTTTATATATTTTGGATATTAACCCTGTGTTGGCCGTATCGTTTGCAAATATTTTCTCTCATTCACAGGTTGTCTTTTCATTTTGTCCACAGTTCCTTAGCTGTGCAAAAGTTTTTAAGTTTAATTAGGTCCCATCTGTTTATTTCTTTTGCCTTAGGAGATAGATCCAAAAAAATATTGCTACAATTTATGTCAAAGAGTGTTCTGCCTATGTTCTCTTCTATGAGTTTTATGGCTTCAGGTCTTACATTTAGATATTTAGTCCATTGAGTTTATTTTTGTATATGGTGTGAGGAAATGTTCTAATCTCATTCTTTTACATGTAGCTGTCCAGTTTTCCCAGCACAGCTTATTGAAGAGATTGTCTTCTTCCATTGTATATTCTTACCTCCTTTGTTGTAGATTAATTGACCAAAGGTTCATGGGTTTATTTCTGGGATCTCTATTCTGTTCCATTAATCTATGTGTATGTTTCTGTGCTGGTACCATGCTGTTTTGATTACTGTAGCTTTGTAGTATAGTCTGAAGTTTGGGTGCTTGACACCTCCAGATTTGTTCTTTTTCCTCCAGACTGTTTTGGCAATTTGGGGCCTTTTGTGGTTCGATATGAATGTTAGGATTATTTGTTCTAGTTTTGTGAAAAATGTCATGAGTATTTTGATAGGGATTGCATTTAATCTGTACATTGCTTTTAGTGGCCATTTTAACAATATTAATTCTTCCAATCCAAGAGCACAGGATATCCTTCCATTTCTTTTATCATCTTCTATTTCCTTCATCATTGTTTCATAGTTTTCAGAGTATAGGTCTTTCACCTTTAAGTTTTAGGTATTGTATTCTTTTTGGTGTGATTTTAATGGGGATTGTTTTTTTTACTTTATCTTTCTGATAGTTCATTATTAGTGTATGTAAAGGAAACATTTCTCTATATTAATCTTGTATTCTGCAATTTTACAGAATTCATTTATTAGTGCTAATAGTTTTTTGGTGGAGACGTTAGGGTTTTCTATATATAGTGTCATGGATCTGCAAATAGTGACAGTTTTACTTCTTCCCTTCACATTTGCATACCTATTTATCTTCCTTGTCTGATTGCTGTGGCTAGAACTTCCAATACTATGTTAAATAGAAGGGGCAAAAAGTGGGCATCCCTGTCTAGTTCCTGAGTTAGAAGAAAGGCTTTCAACTTTTACTGTTGAATATGATGTTAGCTGTGGATTTGTCATAAATTGCCTTTATTATGTTGAGATATGTTCCCTCTATACCCACTTCGGTGAGAGTTTTATAATGAATGGATAATGAATTTTGTCAGATGGTTTTTCTGCATCTATTGAGATGATCACTTGGTTTTTATCCTTCCTTTTGTTAATGTGGTGTATCACATTAATTGATTTGCAAATACTGAACAATCTTTGTGTCCCTGGAATAAATCCAAATTGATCATCGTATATAATCCTTTTAATATATTTTTGGATTCAGTTTGCTAATATTCTGTTGAGGATTTTAGAATCTATATTCATCAATGATATTGACCTGTAATTTTCTTTTTTTATAGTATATTTGTGTGGTTTTGGTATCAGGGTAATTATTGGTGGCCTTGTAAAATGAGTTTGAGAGTGTTCCGTCCTCTTCAATTTTTTGGAATAGTTTGAGACGGTTAGGTATTAGCTCTTTATATGTTTGGTAGAATTCTCCTTTGAAGCTGTCTGGTCCTGGACTTTTGTTTGCTGGGAGTTTTTAAATTACAGATTCAATTTTACTACTAGTGATCAGTCTGTTCAAGTTGTCTACTTCTTCTTGATTCAGTCTTCACAGGTTGTATGTTTCCAGAAATTTATCCATTTCTTCTAGGTTGTCCAATTCATTGACATATAACTGTTAGTAGTGTTCTCTTATGATTTTTTGTATCTCTGTGGTTTCTGTTGTTACTTCTCCTCTTTCATTTCTTATTTTATTTGGGTCTTCTCTCTTTTCTTCTCGGTGATCCTTGCTAAATGTTTACCAATTTTGTGCATCTTTTCAAAAAACCAGCTCTTGGTTTCATTGATCTTTTCTATTGTTTTGTTGATTTCTATTTTATTTCCCCTCTGATCTTTATTTCCTTCCTATCGCTGACTTTGGGCTTTGTTCTTCTTTTTCTAATCCTTCTAAGTGGCAGGTTAGGTTGTTAATTTTTCTTTCTTGAGAAAGGCCTGTACTGCTATAAACTTGCTTCTTAGAACTACTTTTGCTGCACCCCATAGATTTTGGAGTGTTGCATTTCCCTTTTCTTTGGTCTTAAGGTATTTTCTGATTTCCTCTTTGATTTCTTCATTCACCCACTGGTTTTTTAGTAGCATGTTGTTTTAGTCTCTAAGTATTTGTCCTTTTCCCATTTTTCTTTCTGTAATTCATTTCTAGTTTCATACTGCTACGGTCAGAAAAAATGCTTGATATGCTTTCTATCTTCTCACATTTTTTGAGACTTGTTTTACGGCCTAGCATGTGATCTATCCTGGAGAATGTTCCATGTGCACTTGAATATAATGTATATTCTGCTGTTTTTGGATGTAATGTTCTGTACATATCTGTTAAGTCCAAGAGGTCTGTTGTGTCATTTAAGACCAGTGTTGCCTTATTGATTTTCTGTCTGGATGATTTGCCCATTAATGTAAGTGTGGTGTTCAAGTGCCCTACTATTATTGTGAATTTCTCCCTTTTTGTCTGTTAGTATTTGCTTTATATATTTAGGTGCTCCTGTATCAAGTATTTATGTTAATGATAACATCCTCTTCTTGTATTGATCCCTTTATCATTATATAATGCCCTTCTCTGTTTTCTGTTACAGTCTTTGTTTAAAGTCTACTTTATCTGATATGAGTATTGCTACCCCCACTTTCTTGTCATTTCTGTTTGCATGAAATAACTTTTTCCATCTCCTCACTTTGTCTGTGTCTTTAGCTCTGAAGTGAGTCTCTTGTAGGCAGCAAATAGAAGGGCCTCATCACCCTATGTCTTTTGATTCGAATATTTAGTCCTTTGACATTTAAAGTAATTTTTTTTTTAATATGGCCTTTATTATGTTGAGGTAGGTTCCCTCTATGCCCACTTTCTGGAGAGTTTTTATCATAAATCGGTGTTGAATTTTGTCAAAAGCTTTTTCTGCATCAATTGAGATGATCATATGGTTTTTCTTCTTCAATTTGTTAATATGGTGTATCACATTGATTGATTTGCGTATATTGAAGAATCCTTGCATCCCTGGGATAAATCCCACTTGATCATGGTGTATGATCCTTTTAATGTGTTGTTGGATTCTGTTTGCTAGTATTTTGTTGAGGATTTTTGCATCTATATTCATCAGTGATATTGGTCTGTATTTTTCTTTCTTTGTAGTGTCTTTGTCTGCTTTTGGTATCAGGGTGATGGTGGCCTCATAGAATGAGTTTGGGAGTGTTCCTTCCTCTGCAATTCTTTGGAAGAGTTTGAGAAGGATAGGTGTTAGCTCTTCTCTAAATGTTTGATAAAATTCACCTGTGAAGCCATCTAGTCCTGGACTTTTGTTTATTGGAAGATTTTTAATCACAGTTTCAATTTCATTGCTTGTGATTGGTCTGTTCATATTTTCTGTTTCTTCCTGGTTTAGTCTTGGAAGGTTATACCTTTCTAAGAATTTGTCCATTTCTTCCAGGTTGTCCATTTTATTGGCATAAAGTTGCTTGTAGTAGTCTCTTAGGATGCTTTGTATTTCTGCAGTGTCTGTTGTAACTTCTCCTTTTTCATTTCTGATTTTATTGATTTGAGTCCTCTCCCTCTTTTTCTTGATGAGTCTGGCTAATGGCTTATCAATTTTGTTTATCTTCTCAAAGAACCAGCTTTTAGTTTTATTGATCTTTGCTATTGTTTTCTTTGTTTCTATTTCATTTATTTCTGCTCTGATCTTTATGATTTCTTTCCTTCTGCTAACTTTGGGTTTTCTTTGTTCTTCTTTCTCTAGTTTCTTTAGGTGTAAGGTTAGATTGTTTACTTGAGATTTTTCTTGTTTCTTTAGGTAGGCTTGTATAGCTATAAACTTCCCTCTTAGAACTGCTTTTGCTGCATCCCATAGGTTTTGGGTCGTCGTGTTTTCATTGTCATTTGTCTCTAGGTATTTTTTGATTTCCTCTTTGATTTCTTCAGTGATCTCTTGGTTATTTAGTAACGTATTGTTTAGCCTCCATGTGTTTGTCTTTTTTACGTTTTTTTCCCTGTAATTCATTTCTAATCTCATAGCATTGTGGTCAGAAAAGATGCTTGATATGATTTCCATTTTCTTAAATTTACTGAGGCTTGATTTGTGACCCAAGATGTGATCTATCCTGGAGAATGTTCCGTGCGCACTTGAGAAGAACGTGTAATCTGTTGTTTTTGGATGGAATGTCCTATAAATATCAATTAAATCTATCTGGTCTATTGTGTCATTTAAAGCTTCTGTTTCCTTATTTATTTTCATTTTGGATGATCTGTCCATTGGTGTAAGTGAGGTGTTAAAGTCCCCCACTATTATTGTGTTACTGTCGATTTCCTCTTTTATGGCTGTTAGCAGTTGCCTTATGTATTGAGGTGCTCCTATGTTGGGTGCATATATATTTATAATTGTTATATCTTCTTCTTGGATTGATCCCTTGATCATTATGTAGTGTCCTTCTTTGTCTCTTGTAACATTCTTTACTTTAAAGTCTATTTTATCTGATATGAGTATAGCTACTCCAGCTTTCTTTTGATTTCCATTTGCATGGAATATCTTTTTCCATCCCCTCACTTTCAGTCTGTATGTGTCCCTAGGTCTAAAGTGGGTCTCTTGTAGACAGCATATATATGGGTCTTGTTTTTGTATCCATTCAGCAAGCCTGTGTCTTTTGGTTGGAGCATTTAATCCATTCACGTTTAAGGTAATTATCGATATGTATGTTCCTATGACCATTTTCTTAATTGTTTTGGGTTTGTTTTTGTAGGTCCTTTTCTTCTCTTGTGTTTCCCACTTAGAGAAGTTCCTTTAGCATTTGTTGTAGAGCTGGTTTGGTGGTGCTGAATTCTCTTAGCTTTTGCTTGTCTGTAAAGCTTTTGATTTCTCCATCAAATCTAAATGAGATCCTTGCCAGGTAGAGTAATCTTGGTTGTAGGTTCTTCCCTTTCATCACTTTAAGTATATCATGCCACTCCCTTCTGGCTTGTAGAGTTTCTGCTGAGAAATCAGCTGTTAACCTTATGGGAGTTCCCTTGTATGTTATTTGTCGTTTTTCCCTTGCTGCTTTCAATAATTTTTCTTTGTCTTTAATTTTTGCCACTTTGATTACTATGTGTCTCAGCGTGTTTCTCCTTGGGTTTATCCTGTATGGGACTCTCTGCGCTTCCTGGACTTGGGTGGCTATTTCCTTTCCCATGTTAGGGAAGTTTTCGACTATAATCTCTTCAAATATTTTCTCTGGCCCTTTCTCTCTCTCTTCTCCTTCTGGGACCCCTATAATGTGAATGTTGTTGCGTTTAATGTTGTCCCAGAGGTCTCTTAGGCTGTCTTCATTTCTTCTCATTCTTTTTTCTTTAGTCTGTTCCACAGCAGTGAATTCCACCATTCTGTCTTCCAGGTCACTTATCCGTTCTTCTGCCTCAGTTATTCTGCTATTGATTCCTTCTAGTGTAGTTTTCATTTCAGTTATTGTATTGGTCATCTCTGTTTGTTTGTTCTTTAATTCTTCTAGGTCTTTGTTAATCATTTCTTGCATCTTCTCAATCTTTGCCTCCATTCTTATTCCGAGGTCCTGGATCATCTTCACTATCATTATTCTGAATTCTTTTTCTGGAAGGTTGCCTATCTCCACTTCATTTAGTTGTTTTTCTGGGGTTTTTTCTTGTTCCTTCATCTGATATATAGCCCTCTGCCTTTTCATCTTGTCTATCTTTCTGTAACTGTGGGTTTTGGTCCACAGGCTGCAGGATTGTAGTTTTTCTTGCTTCTGCTGTCTGTCCTCTGGTGGTTGAGGCTATCTAAGAGGCTTGATGGGAGGCTCTGGTGGTGGGTAGAGCTGACTGTTGCTGTCTAAAGTAATTATTGATAGGTATGTACTTAATGCCATTTTATTATATGTTTACTGGTTGTTTTTCTAGTTCTTTGTTCATTTCTTCTCTTGTGGTTTGATGATTTTCTTTAGTAGTATGCTTGTATTCTTTTTAGTTTTATCTACTGTAGTTTTGATTTGTGATTACCATGGGATTCATATATGTTGACATTTAACTATATCTACTTGTTTTGAACTGATAGTCGTTTAAGTTCAGATGCATTTGAAAAGATCTACGTTTTTTACGCCCCTCCCCTACATTGTTTTTGATGTCATAGTTTAGATCTTTATGTTTATCTCTTAACTATTTATTGTAGTTATAGTTGCTTCTACGATTTTTTTTTTAAGTTCATCTCTTTCTTTTTAATTCCTTGCCAAATAGTCAGTAATAACCAACAGATACTATTAAGGTTCTGTTTTCCAGCCCTTCCCTTACAGCTACAAGTTCATTAGGTATGTGGGGTCTATGTCCCAGGTCACTGCAGGCAACAGTTAACCAAATGCTTTTACAATTTTTTGTTTTTAATCTTTGTACTGGCTTATTTAAGTGGTTGATCTTCAGTCCTTACTATATATTTGCCTTTCCTATCAGGATTTCCCCGTCCCTACAGCTTACTTCTTTTCCACTCAGAGAAGTCCCTTCAACATTTCTTTTAGGGTAAGTTTAGTATTGATGAACTCTTAGCTTTTGCTTATCTGAGACGCCCTTTATCACTCCTTCTATTTTAACAATAATCTTGCTGAGTAGAGTACCCTAGGTTGCAGGTTTTCCCTTTCGGGACTTTGAATATATCATGCTGCTCCCTTCTGGCCTGTAAAGTGTCTGCAGAGAAATCAGGTGACAGACTTATAGGAATTCCCTTGTGTATGACGCTTTGTTTTTCTCTTGCTGCCTTCAGAATTCTAACTTTTGCCACTTTAATAATGATATGTCTTGGTGTGCATCTGTTTGAGTTCATCTTGTTTGGACGCTCTTCCTGTACCTCGATATCTGTTCCTTTCTTCAGACTGTGGAAGTTTTCAGTCACAATTTCCTCAAATACATTTTCAATTCCCTTCTCTCTCTCTCTCCTCCTTCTGGGCCCCTTATATGATATCCCAGAGATCTCTTAGACTGTTTTCATTTTTAAAAACTGCCTTTCTTTTTGCTGTTCTGATGGGGTGATGTGCATTATTCTATCTTCCAGATCACTTATGTGTTCTTCTGTGTCACTTAGCCGGCTATTCATTCCTTCTAGTGTGTTTTTTACTTCAACTATTGAATTCTTTATTTCTGATTGGGTCTTTTTTATATTTTCTAGTTCCTTGTTAAAAACATTGCTGTGTAGACATTATTTTTTTCCCTAATTCAGTTTACATTCTTATAACCAATGCTTTGAATTCTTTATCTAGTCAACTGTTTCATTAGTAGTTTTTTCAGGGGTTTTCTATGGCTCTTTCAATTGAGAGAAGTTCCTCTGCCTTTTCATTTTGCTTAACTTTTCCTGCCTCTGTGAATTTAGGTGAAAGTTACCTTGAAGGAGTGTTCTTATGTAGGAGTGTCCCTATACAGACCGCGTGTGCCCAATGCCTTTTGTGGCAGAACTGAATTTGACATGGACGCAAATCATGTCTTTGCTCAGTGTGTGTTGATAGCTATCTCCTTGGTAGGAGGTGGGCCTGCTGGTGGAGGGGCTAGAGCTGGAGGCGGGTGTGGGGCAGGACTTCCCCTCTGCCAGGTGGCTGTCACTGCCCTATCAGGGGTGGGGTCTGATCCCAGGTTGCTGGAGCAGAAGCCCTGAGGGTCAGGCATGAGCTGGCTCTGTTCCCTTTAAGTGGGTCTCTTCCTCTCTCCTTGCCCCAGAGCAGGAAGTGCTGAAGTGAGTGGGGCCTATGTGGGCTCTCCGCTCATGTCAGCCTCAGACAGAGGTCTGAGCTGTCTCTGATTCACTGCCTGTTCAGGTGCACATACTTGTTTCCCATGCTCCACTCAGGTGCAGCCTCGGTACAAGTCCACTTTGACCCACTCAGCTGATCACTGCCCCCAGCCCCTGTCACCTCCATCTGGCTGTGGAGCCACACTGCAGAGCTGCAGGGGCCCGTGTGGACTCTCAGCGTGTACCAGGAGTGAGCTGTGGCAGGCCGGCTGCTGTCAGAGGTCTGGGCTGCTTCTGCTGTGCCACTTGAGTTAAGTGCTGACAATGGCTGCCGCTACCCCTCCCAGGCTCCACCCTGGGACTGGGCCACCTCTGCGTCCCACGGCTGAGTCTTCTTCCTGGTAGTGGCTGCCCCAGAATGGAATGAGTGGGACCAGAGAGTTGGCTTGGCTTGGGGCTGGGGTGCATGATGAGGCAGCCGCAGGACTTGGCAGCTGCTGGAGCAGACCTCTCTCTGCACTGCCTTTGGGCCAAGCCTGCGTGCGCCCTCCTCACAAGCGGAGTCCAGGTGTCCCTCTGCCCTCCTGGTAGTCCCAGTTGCCCTCCAACCAGCCAAGGGGGCTCGTCTCCCCTGTGGAGGATGCCAGGACTAGGGCACCCAATCTGTGGTTCTCAGCACTCACTGCCCATGGTGGGTCTCCGCCATGTATTCTCCCTTTTCTTCTGAGTCCCCTCCCAGGGGCACAGGTCCTGATCTGATCACTTTTCTTCCCTTCCTACCCAATTATGTGCGGATATTTTTTACAGTCTTGGTTGTACCAGGGTCTTTCTGCTAGTTTCCAGTGAAATTGTTCCATATGTAGATGTATTTTAATGTGTTTGTGGGGGGAGGTGAGCTCCACATCCTCTTACTCCACCATCTTGATCAATCTCTCCAAACTGCGTCTCTTTAGAAAACTAAACGAACATCACCAAAATCATGTCGGCAAAAGAAAGCAGACACGGAATTTACCTTGAAAAATTTCAAACATTTATTCATTTCAAAATTCTATCTCCACTGTGAATAAACTGTCCCCACCCTCATTATTATTCTGTTTCTAAAGGACTCCTTGCTTTGACTTCCTCTGAAAGCCTCTCTAGCGGAAGCTTTTCTTCTCCCATATCTCTGGGGCTCACTGGTGTCTCAGTCAGCTTGGGCTACCATAACAAAATACCAGAAACTGGGTGGTTTAAACAACAGAAATTAATTTTCTTACAGTTCTGGAGGCTGGGAGTCTGAGATCAGGGTGCCAGCACGGTTGGGCTCTGGTGAGGACTCTTCCTGGCTCGCAGATGGTCCCTTCTCATTGTGTCCTCATGTGGCAGGGAGAAAAAGACAGCAAGGCCTCTGCTGTCCCTTCTTATAAGAGTACTAATTCCATCATGGGGCCCCACCCTCATGACCTCACTTAAACCTAATTATCTCCCAAAGGCCTTCAACTCCAAATACCATCACACTGGGGGTTAAGGCTTCAACATACGGATTTTAGGGGCACAATTCAACCCGCAGCAGGAGGGAAGAAGGAGAGGGTCAAGATGTCCCTGCTGCTCCCAGCCTCTTGTTCTGCCACCGCACCTCTACAGCCCTTCCTCTTCTGAATTCCAAACTTCAACTCTCCAGTGCTTTTCTCCAGTCTCGTAAGAAACTCAAAGACTCTTCTATCGTCTTGGGCAGGTAGTTTCATTTCTCTTCCCATTGTCCTTAATATCAACATCCACATTAAGAACATCACATACTGGGGCCACAAATGTTCTCAATCCTCTTTCCTAGCAATCTTTATCTCCATTTCTGCCATCCATTTGGGTTTTATTATTTCTTGCATATGTTCCTTCTCCAAATCCCACACTCTTGAGCTCTCTTCTTTCTGACCACAACCTCCTATCCATCCCTACATCGTCCTCTTCCTCATGTGTGTTTAACCTAATCTTCACCCTCATTATATCCTGTAGTTTTCTAAAACTTTTTATTCCCACTACTTCAACCCTGAATCATGCTGAGTCTCATTCTAGACAAATGCAATATTTCTAATTCATCTCTGTTTTCTGACTCTCATGGCTCCAGCCTAACCCGCACAGAATGCTGAATTAATATTTCTAAAACAGAATCCCACCTCCATACCCTATTAAGGGAAAGAAGCCAGACACAAATGACTAGGTACTGTATGATTTAATTCAGTTAAAATCCTAAAAAAAGGCAAAACTATAGTGACAGAGAAGAGATCAATGGTTGCCATGGGGATGTGAAAATGAGACTAAATATAAAGAGGCATGGGCTTCCCTGGTGGCACAGTGGTTAAGAATCCGCCTGCCAATGCTGGGGACACGGGTTCAAGCCCTGGTCCGGGAAGATCCCACATGCCACAGAGCAACTAAGCCCGTGTACCACAACTACTGAGCCTGCGCTCTAGAGCCCATGAGCCACAACTACTGAGCCCACGTGCCACAACTACTGAGGCTGCACGCCTAGAGCCCATGCTCCGCAAGAAGAGAAGCCACCGCAATGAGAAGCCCGCGCACCGCAACGAAGAGTAGCCCTTGCTCGCTGCAACTAGAGAAAGCCCGCACACAGCAACGCAGACCCAACGCAGCCAAGAATGAATGAATGAATGAATGCATAAATAAATAAATTAATTAATTTTTAAAAAGAGGCATGGGAAGTCTTTGAGAGATAGAACTGTGTTATACTTTGTGTTGGTTACATGACTGTACTCATTTGTTAAAACTCACTGAACTGTTCACTTAAAATGGGTGAATTTAAAAATGGGTAAATTTTATTACATGCAGATTATACTTTAAGAAAGCCCATTAAACAATCTCCATCTGAGAACTTTCAGTGTTTTCCTCACTGTACACTGCAAAAAGCCCATATACTTCAGGCCCTCTCAGATTTGAAATGAATCTATTTTTCTGGCCTTATTTTCCATTAATCCACTATACACACTTTACGCACTGGCTAAGTCTTGCATGTGTCAAGTTCCCAGCCTCTTTCTTTCTGATCATTTCTTTCTCTCTTTTTTGGAAACATCTCCCCACAACTCCTTATCTACTCATTACAATTTCATTGATCCTTTAAACCCCAACTCAAATGTTCTCTCTTTTGTCTACCTCTCTCTAACCTCTTTCTGTGTATCTCTCACATCATTTACCACACAATGTCCTGTTCATAGTTATGCAGGCATTCCATTTTCCTTTCCTTACTCATCTTTGCATCAAACAGGGTGCTTAGCTGCAAACAAGCACATCATCTTAGTAACAAAAACTACTCTCTGCAAAGGTAACCTATAATTTTTTTCTTAGAATGAAGTATGTAGTAGAGTCAGGGAGACTACATTAGAAGGAAGACAACAAAGAAGAATTACAGACTTGTTAGGAGACCAACAGAACTAGAGACAGCTTGAATTTAGGCTTTATTAATAGGATGGATAAAAGGAGATGAATTTGAGAGATAAGAAGGTAGAACCAACAAGACTTGGTTAGTGATTGGATCCAGGAAACAGGAAGAGGCAGGAGTGAAGGATTATCCCCAGATTTCAGGCTTGGATGACTTGGTAGGTGGGGTAGACTGGGAATTCAAAAGGAAGAGGATTGGGGTAGGGCTGGTGGGAGGGAACAATGAGAAAAGGATGAGTTTAGTTTTAGACGTAATAATTTGAGATGTACCTGGAATATGCAAACAAAGATGTTGCAGTTGTAGATAGGAGCAGCTCAGGAGAGAGGTCTGACTAGAGGTATAAATGTGTGAATCATCAACACATACGTGATATTTCAGATAATCTCAGGAAGATATGAGCTCTCCTAGGAATGCTTAGGGGGCTCAGGACAAAGGCTTGGCATATACATACATTTGAGAGTTGGGCAGATGCAGAGGAGCTTAAAAAAGAGCCCAGGAAGAAATGATTGAAGAAATAGGATGAGAAACTGAAGAAAGCATAACCGAAACCAAAACAGAAGATTTCCAGAAACAGTAGTTAATACTGTCAAAGCCTGTGGATAGTTCAGATAAAATGAGGATTGCAAAGCATCTGCTGGATTTGGTAATGTATCTTCAACAAAAACTTCAGTAACTTGAAAATTAAGATGGATGCCTAGCCTTGTGTCAGATAGATGATTACCTTTTGAAATATGCTTTCCTTTTTCTTTGTATTAAATATATATAATATTTATCATTTTAACCATTTATAAGTGTACAATTCAATGGCATTAAATAGTCACAATGCTGTGTAACCATTACACTATACCCCAAACTTTTTCATCATCTCAAGTGTAAACTCTGTACCCATTAAATAAAAACTTTCCCTTTCCCCTTCCCTCTAGACCTTGATGACCTCTAATCTACCTTCTATCTCTATGAATTTGCCTACTCTGGGTACCTGATATAGGTGGTATCATATAATGTTTCTCCTTCTGTGACTGTCTTATTTCACTAAGCATAATATTTCAAGGTCCATCCATGTTGTAGCATATATCAAAATGCCATTCCTTTTTATGACTGAACAGTACTTCACTGTGTGTACATATCACACTTTGTTTATCCATTCATCCATCAGTTGTTTCTATCTTTTGGTTACTGTGAATAAAGCATGGCTGTGCAGATATCTGTTCAAGTCTCTGATTTCAATTATTTTGGATTTATACCTAGAAGTAGAATTGCTAGGTCACATGGTAGTTCTATATTTTACTTTTTGGGAAATTGCCAAACTGTTTTCCATAGCAGTTGCATCATTTTACATTCCCTCCAGAAACACGTGTGGTTCCAATTCCTCCATGTTGTCACCATCACTTGTTATTTTCCAGTTTTTCTTAAGTTACAGACATTTGAGTTGGTGTGAAGTGGTGTGTCACCATGGTTTTGATTTGTATTTCCTTAATGATTAGTGACATTGAGCATCTTTTCAAATGCCTGTTGGTCGTTTGTATATCTTCTTTGAAGAAATGTCTGAGTCCTTTGCCCATTTTTGAATTGGGTTGTTTTTGTTGTTGTTGAATTGTAGTTCTTTATGTATTCTGGATATTAATTCTTTTCAAATATATGATTTACAAATACCTTCCCCCATTCTGTAGGTTATTTTTCTGATTTTCTTGATAATGTTCTCAGATGAACAAAATTTCTTAATTTTGTTGATGTCTTATTTATCTATTTTTATGTTTGTTGCTTGTGTTTTTGGTGTCATATGCATGAAATCATTGTCAAATCCAGGGACATGAAGAGTCTGCCCAATTTTCTTCTAAGAGTTTTATAGTCTTCCCTCTTAAGTTTAGGTCTTTGACATATTTAGAGTTAGTTTTCGAATATGGTGTAAGGTAAGGGGTCCAATTTCATTCTTTTACATGTGGATATCCAGTTTTCTCAGCACCACTTATTGAAAAGACTGTCCTTTTCCCCATTGAATGGTATTGGCAACCATGTCAAAAATCAATTAAGCATATACGTGAGTGTTTATTTCTGAGACTGCTGCTTTTGTGTGAGACATTTTAAGGAAATATTTCCTCTCAGATTTTTATGCTTAGCTAAAATCTTGGAAGAAAAATTTTACCTCTAGATTCATGGCAACTTTTTAAAAGCCTCCATCACCTTGGCTGGTTGATCTGGTTATTAGATTGGGCTTGGTAGAGTGCTATAATCTGAAATATTTAATGAATGAGCAAAACCCAAAAGCTTTTATATTCTAGGAAGAATTCCAGACACAGGTCCCTGTATCCTCTACTGGTATCTTCTTGCCTAGGATGCTTCACTTCATAGATGGGTTAGTGCTCACGAGACTGGAAAAACCAGACAAGCAGGGCAGCCTTGCCAAAGTTTCAGACTGGTATGTTTACATTTATGCTGTATGAAATGCTATTTTTTGAATAGCTAATATTTGCACATTTTCCACAATCCAAAGGTACAAAAGGATACAGCATGAAAATAAAGTAGTACTTAAAAAAAAAAAGCTTTAAGACATGAACCAAATTTTATATATACTGAATACAAAATAATGTTTAGTCTATCATCTCTCCTCCCCCCACAAAACCTCTTTATTCTCCAAAACGTCCCCTTCTCTTTCCCCAGCCATGTGATTACAGTGAGAACAACCACATTTTCACCTGTGACCCAGGCCACTGGCCACTGGTTGATTTAGCTGTGGACATCTGATCCAAGGTAGGCCAATGAGCTCTCTTCTTAAGGAATTTGAAATCAGGACTAAGAAATTGTATTTTCAATCTTGTTGTTCTCCTGAACTGAGTAGCTGCTGGGAGCAGTTACTTTCTGCCCAGTTGACTCAGAAGGGAGTATGGAGACAGAAAACAATGAAGAGTAGGTACCAAAGACAAGAGAAGGAAGAACACCCTGGTTTCCATACAGTGTTTAGTCCTGAGGTCCCAGTCTTCTTCTAAAGCCCAGCAGCACTACTGTCCTAGGGAGCCTCACTTGTTCCCTGTACCTTAATAACAACATACCCTACCTTCTGCTTAAGTCTGTTCAAGTAGGTTTCTGTTATTTGCATCTGAATTCATATATTTTGCCATGAGAATAATGGGGTGTAATAAATAAATTAATCAAACATAATCAATCACTGCCAGGGGCCTGGAAATCTTTTTTTAACCCATACATATTGATAGTCAATTCAGTAAGTCCCCTACATACGAACCTTCACGCTGCAAACTTTCAAAGATACGAACGTGCATTCCATCAACATCACGCGTGAGTGAAATTGCAGCTTGCCCTCTGTCTCCCATTGCTGACGATCCTTCAGCTCTACCATCTCCCACCTCCTCTCCCTCCTCCAGTCAGTATCTCTTCTTGCCTGTTCACTCGATGCCAGCCCGTGTGCCAGCTGTTGTACTGTACTACTGTACTTTTCAAGGGACCGTACTGTAAGATTAAAAATGTTTTGTTTTTTGTGTTTCTTTGTTTTTTATGTATTATTTGTGCGAAAAGTATTATAAACCTATTACAGTACAGTACGATATAGCCGACTGTGTTAGTTGGGTACCTAGGCTAACTCTGTTGGACTTACAAACAAATTGGACTTACGAATGCGCTCTTGGAACAGAACTTGTTTATATATAGTGGACTTACTGTATGGTAATTTTATTCATTGTTGAAATATTCTTTATTACTGTCAATGAAGAATTATAAACAATAACATGCTTCCGTCCTTTCATTTGCTTCTCAATGACTGAAACACTTTCTTTGAGACCAAAAATTACGAGAGGAGCTTTACTCTACTCACTTGTCAGTGGTTCTTTCTCTAAATTGGAGTCTTCTGGTGCATCAAAACGACCTTCTGGTAACTTTGGCTTCTTAAGGGGTTGTTTGATGGGTTCGGATTTTTCTTCTTGAGAACTTATTTTCCTCAAAGAATGACACAGAATGGGTGATCCTAGCAGAGTGAAGACAGTGAAAAAATAGGAGCTGTTCATTTATTCTACTTCAAAATGTAATACTTTTATTTACTTGTGTTAAGCTTACACATTCACATTTATCAAAATTAAAAAGTACAGAAGGACAAAGTGACAACCCTTCCCTCTGCCCCTATCTTTCAGACGGCCAGTTCTCTTCCCTGGAGGCAACCAATGCTATCAGTTTGAAAAGAAGAGCTTTGAAATGAATTAGTTAACCACTATCAAAATTGCAAAAACAGATATAAAATACGGATTCCTGGGACTTCCCTGGTGGCGCAGTTGTTAAGAATCTGCCTGCTAATGCAGGGGACACAAGTTCAAGACCTGGTCCAGGAAGATCCCACATGCCACAGAACAACTAAGCCCGTGTGCCACAACTACTAAGCCTGCGCTCTACAGACCACGCACCACAACTACTGAGCCCACGCACCACAACTACTGAAGCCTGCGGGCCTAGAGCCTGTGCTCCGCAACAAGAGAAGCCACCACGATGAGAAGCCCATGCACCATAACAAAGAGTAGCCCCCGCTCGCTGCAACAAGAGAAAGCCTGCACACAGCAACGAAGACTCAACGAGGCCAAAAGTAAATAAAATAAATTTATTTTTTAAAATTTAAATAAATTAATTAAATTAAATTAAATACGGATTCCTGTCTGAAGCAATGCCAAAAATACCAGGAATCAGATCATTAAGAGTAACTCAGTAGTAGGAACTTTTCAATGACAATATTTAGTATTTAAATCTCTATAAGTCACAAGGCACTGTATTTAGTATTTTTATATTTAAATCCTAATCATGGCCCTCTTTTTCTGCCAATTAAACATCTTAAAATGTGTTGGGCACCTGCAATGTATAAATGATCTCACTTTCTAGGTTACAATGAGAAAGGTAAGCTTTCAGTATTATGAAAGTTATCCAACCCTTGTTGAGATAATGTTCAATAAGGGCAAAACCACTCTGAAAAATGACCTCAGGGTTGGGGTCTTCAACTTCCTGAAGGAATGGCTTTAGAGGTAGACAGAGGTACGTACCAGTTCTGGTCACACCACTGTGGCAGGCACAGTAATGGCCCCCAAAGAGGGTGAGAACCTAATATCTGGAAACTATGTGCAGGCTAGGTCACATGGTGAAGGAGAATTAGGTAAGAGATGGAACTGAGGTTGCTGATCAGATGACCCTGAACTAGGTAGACTGTCCTGGATTATCTGGGTGGGTCCACTGTCATCACAGGGGTCCTTCAAAGGGGAAGAGAGAACTGGAAGAGAGAACCAGAGAGGTGGCAGTGAGAGACAGACTTGATGATGTTGCTGGCTCTAAAGATGGAGGAAAGGGCCACCAAGTCCAGGAACTTGGGCAGCCTCTGGAAGTTGGAAAAGGGAGGAAACAGATTCTCCCTTAGAGTACCCAGAAGAAACACAACCCTAACACCTTGGTTTCAGCACAAAGAGACCCATTTCAGACTTCTCACCTCCAGAACTGTAAGGATTTTTAAGCCACTAAGTTTGTGGTAATTTGTTACACCAGCAATAAGAAACTAAAACAAATACGTACTAGTTGTTTGACCTTTGTCAAGTTATTTACCCTTTCTAAATCCATTTCTTCCCCTCTAAATTGAATATAACAGTATCTATCTCATGAGGTTACTAAATAGATTAAACAGGACAATTCATGCAAAGCACTTAGCATAGTGACAGACTGTATCTATTATTATTATTATAGAATTATCTGGAAGCTCCTGATAGCATTACATGTAGTTAGAATTTTCTTTCACTACATGTATTTTATTCATATTCCAACAATGACTACATCACCCTACCCCCCCGCTTTAAAAAATTATATATATATATACACACACATGCACATACACACACGCAAATATATATGCACAAGTATTTGTTTGTATGTATATATGTCTCTGTGTATATATATACACCCTCCACAGCCAATTTGGAATTTACATAAGACTTGTTTGTAAGATTACATAAAGTTAACATTACATACAAACTGCATTAACAATTTCAAAATAGTACATCAGGCTGTTAATCTGCACGTCCACTGCATATATCTCCGTGTCTGGCAACATTGCTGATTGTCTGAATGTCCAATTGTAATGCAAATTAGTCTTTGGCCAACAAAATTCAAGGATTAAGAAAATAAATATACAACTGAATGTATTAATAAAGCTACAACGACTTACAGAATTAATATAGACTTCTCCCATCTAAATACTCACTTACATAAAATACTTCACATTTATGATACTAATTGGCTGAGAAGAATCTGTGAATCAATAAAAATTTCTATACATATTAAAATAAAAACACTTACCTAAAGTTTTAATGTATTTATTGAGTTAGACTACAGACCATTTTGCCTTCAAACTTCCACTACAATATTTAAGGGCATATTTTACTTTTAATTATGTCCTCATAATAATACTTAGTTAAGCATTTGCTAAAAATCAAAAGAGAAAAACCTGCAACAATAACATCTTGTAAGGCGGCATTTATTTTTATTAAGAAACTATATGGGGGCTTCCCTGGTGGCGCAGTGGTCAAGAATCCTCCTGCAAATGCTGGGGGCATGGGTTTGAGCACAGAATCAGGAAGATCCCACATGCTGTGGAGCAACTAAGCCCGTGAACCACAGCTACTAAGCCTGTGGTCTAGAGCCCGCGAGCCAAAACTACTGAGCCCGCATGCCTCAACTACTGAAGCCCGAATGCCTAGAGCCCGTGCTCTGCAACAAAAGAAGCCACCGCAATGAGAAGCCCGTACACCGCAACGAAGAGTAGCCCCCGCTCGCAGCAACTAGAGAAAGCCTGCGCGCAGCAACGAAGACCCAACATAGCCAAAAGTAAAAATAAATAAATTTATTAAAAAAAAAATTATATGGGTAACAGAAATATGAGTTTCTGATTGTACTAATATATTTCATATAATAATCTGTTCTTGGTTTTTGTGGTTGACTATTTAGAAAAATATTATATTGAAAATGTTGGTGAATATAAACCATGCACAACTGAAAGACATTCTCGGTCCCAAATCACAGGGTTTGTATCAGTCATTTGCTATCCGAAATACAGGATTCTGTAGAAGTTGACAATATTATATCCCAATTTAGCAACTTCAGCCAGCCTCCACAATAGGAACTTCTATCCATCATATGGTGTCCAACTTTCTATTCATCAACAAATCTATTAGCAATTTGTAAAGTGTTAAAGGTTGTTTGCTAAGTCATGACAGTTTAGTAATAATTAATACAGATATACAGAAAGGAGAATTTAACAAATAGATTCTAAATGTGGACCGATTTTACATCTACTCTGGCTAATGAGTAGTTTCTGCTTTGGTTACTAATTAAATCTATTTTACTGTACTTTAAATAACTTACTTTGGGGCTTCCCTGGTGGCGCAGTGGTTGAGAATCTGCCTGCCGATGCAGGGGACATGGGTTCGAGCCCTGGTCTGGGAAGATCCCACATGCCGCGGAGCAACTAGGCCCGTGAGCCACAACTACTGAGCCTGTGCGTCTGGAGCCTGTGCTCCGCAACAAGAGAGGCCACGATAGTGAGAGGGCCGCGCACCGCAGTGAAGAGTGGCCCCCGCTTGCCGCAACTGGAGAAAGCCCTCGCACAGAAACGAAGACCCAACACAGCCAAAAATAATAAATAAATAAATAACTTACTTTGAAGCCTAAAATTCAGCAAATATTTAATAGATACCAGTAGCCATTGCTACTGTGCACTCAGCCCTGACTCAACACAATTAAATTCGTAATTTTTCTTTTAGGTTTGGCTGTTTTAGCAAGTTAAAAAAAAAAATCCCTGTATTGGAAACTTGAAATGATATTCAGTGTAAAAAGTAACCTTGGTATGTTTCAAATCTGTAGAAATTTGTAAGCATTTATGAAAAATCAGGAAAATGGCACAAAATCCCTGGCTGTCAATTATAATGTAGACAAAATCTGACGCTAAAAATTTTGCTTCTTAACTGATGCAGATATATGAACTGTAAATAAAAAAAGTAATTTTATGTTTTAGTTGCTTCCTGTGTGCCAGGCACTGTGCTAGGGGCTGAAAATATGTCAGCTTATTTAAACCTCACAATAAACTGATGAGATGTGTATAACTGTATTTTACAGTAATTCTGTTCAGTATGAACACAGTCATTTTTGGAAAAGTGACATTAGGCAGATTTGGTAGAGACTGCTAAGTGCCACAAGTAGCCACTTTCCCTTCTTCCACTGAGTTCTAGGACGCCCACTCCTACCTGGCTTGTGATCAAGCTGAGCACCAGGCCACTCGCTTAGAGATCACATTTCCCAGCCTTCCCTGCAGCCACGAAGCCACGTGTCCAAGTTGACCAGTGGGCTGCAGCTACAAATGACGTGTGCAAATTTTAGATCGCCTCAATTTTGCAACAAACCAACTGCCCTAGATTTCTTTTTCCATTCCTTCAGGTTGTAATGTGGACATGGCAGTGACCCAGCTGTAACCTTGTGGATGAGGACAAAACCCAGGGCCAAGTGATACTTAAAATATTTAACAACTTGTATGATATAGACACTGCTCAATTATAATATATGTCCAACCAATCAGAACTGACACAGGCTGAAATAACTAGTAAAACACTACTAGCATGTATGGGTTGACTATTGGTGCTGCTTTACAGATGGTGAAGTAACAAGATGAAAAGATCCTGATTCCTGTCCCATCGGCAGGGCTGTCAGAGCAGCTAGGCCCTCTCCTTAAGTAATACAATGGAGGAGTAGAAAACGCAAACTAAGGGCACTACAGTCACACTTGGGTCCCAGTGCCAGCCATACCACTTAATAGCAATATGATGCAAAGAAGGTTTCTATATCTCACTGAGTGTGTTTTCCAATCTGAAAAATGGGGATATATCTCCTACCTTGTAGAGTAGTTCAGAGAAATGAAGCAATGCATATGTCTTCATGTGCACACATTGAGTGTATTAATAACTTGAGCCTAACTGTGGGACACAGAAGTCAACGTGCACAAGGGTTTTGAGTAAAGAACAGAAACGTGAGTGTACCTTGGGGAAAGAAAGAAGAGTAGCAAAGTATAAGTTTGAGAAACTGGTCCCTCAGTCTGGCTTTGGGCAGTTCTGAAGGAACTTTATCTACATAAAGAAGGGTAACAAGGAAAAGCCGAAAGACCAGTTTTCTCAAAGGACTCTGAGACCATGGAACCATAAACAGAACTATTTTTGTAGTTAGGTAAGCGTGTGCCAAAATGCAGAGGAAAAGAATTTCCCTCATTTCTGCACAGTACAAGATCAGATGGGATGCTGCGCTCCTTTTGAGAAACAGGGAAATGCACCATAAAGCCCATGTCTTCTTTTTCAAGGGGTGGTTTGGCCTTATCCAGAGCCTATTCAGAACTGTGTTTACAAGTACATTATAGGCAAGAAGATGACATTCTAAAAGAACTAATATAAGCAAAGGAAAAAGAGTGAATCACCACTAAAAAATAAAAACAACTTTTCAAAACTTCTGTTGTGGCAATTTGATAGAGATGTCAAAACCCTATAGCCCTAAAACATCTAAAAAGGTAAAAAAAAAAAATATACAAAACACTTCTAAATCAGAGGAAGAACCTTTAAGGAAGTAAATAATGATAAACTGTCAAAGCAGTCCTGTAAGATAAACAAACACTTAAGCTGCTACATAACCTGTGTCTTTCTCCCCTAGAACTTACACTACAGAGCTCTCAGGACAGCAGGGAGAGCACTGTCTTATGAGTCTGAGCAAAACAAAAAGCCTATTAGAGGCCATAACTCAGGGAGGCTCACACACTGAACAAAGAGTGATTTGAAAGATTTTTAAATGTGCACATAAACCACCTGGGGAATATCTTGTTAAAGTACAGATTCTGAGTAGGTCTGGTAGGACCTGAGATTCTGCATTTTAACAAGCTACAAGGTGATGCTCGAGTTGCTGATCCAAAGAGCAAGGAACTAGAAGACAACATCTAGTCAACAAAGAGAAAAGTTAAGGAAGAAAAAGTGTCCATCTCAACCTTCATTCTGACTGGAGATGTAAAAAAGAAAAACCCTTCTGATATTTTGAAGCCACTAGTTGACCACACCTGTGTTTATGCCTGATTACACACTATCCACATGGTCCAAAGACACATGGGAGCATCTCACTATAAAGTGGATCCAAGTCTAAAGTTGAAGTGCTGTCAGACACATGGCAAAAGCAGAAGCAAATCCTCTGAGGACAAATACTCTCTCAACCCATGTCTTATGGAAGTCTTGCAGAGAGAATCCCAGTAAAACATTCAAGGAAACAAGCTACCATAAGCAAGATCATAAAGATCTATATACTGAAATAACTGAAATCAGAAATAACCACTTAATGTGTTTAAGGAAATAAAAAAGCAGCCAAAGAGAAAAAGGAGTAAGAGACTGTGAACACTGACTAGGCCAACATTAAAAAAACACACAAAGAAATTTAGAAAGATAACAATTTAAATTTAAAGCTCAATAAAAGGGCTAAATAGCAGAATACATACAGTTGAGAAGAGAATCTGTGACCTGGAATAAAGTTCTAAAGAAATTATACCTGAAAAAGCATAGAGACAAAGAGATGAAAATAATAAAAAAGATGTCAAAATATTTGGAGGATAAAATGAGATCTAACAAATGTTTTTTTAACCATAGTTCCAGAAGGAGATAATGGAAAGACCAGGAGATGTCCAACAGACAGGAATCTTCGGATGTAGAAAGCACAGAGAATTGCAAGTAAAAAAACAAAAAAAAAAAAACAGAGAAGCAAGAAGAACTACAATTCTGCATCTTGTGGAAGGAAAACCACATAACAGAAGACAGACAAAATGAAAAGGCAGAAGACTTTGTACGAGATGAAGGAACAAGATAAAACCCCAGGAAAACAGCTAAATGAAGGGGAGATAGGTAACCTTCCAGAAAAAGAATTCAGAATAATGATAGTGAAGATGATCCAGGACCTTGGAAAAACAATGGAGGCAAAGATCGAGAAGATGCGAGAAATGTTTAACAAAAACCTAGAAGAATTAAAGAACAAACAAACAGAGATGAACAATACAATAACTGAAATGAAAAATACACTAGAAGGCATCAATAGCAGAATAACTGAGGCAGAAAAACGGATAAGTGACCTGGAAGACAGAATGGTGGAATTCACTGCCACGGAACAGAGTAAAGAAAAAAGAATGAAAAGAAATGAAGACAGCCTAAGAGACCTCTGGGACAATATTAAATGCAACAACATTTGCATTACAGGGGTCCCAGAAGGAGAACAGAGAGAGAAAGGACCCAAGAAAATACCTGAAGAGATTATAGTCAAAAACTTCTCTAACATGGGAAAGGAAATAGCCACCCAAGTCCAGGAAGCACAGAGAGTCCCAGACGTGACAAACCCAAGGAGAAACATGCTGAGACACACAGTACTCAAATTGACAAAAATTAAAGACAAAGAAAAATTATTGAAAGCAACAAGGGAAAAACGACAAATAACATACAAGGGAGTTCCCATAAGGTTAACAGCTGATTTCTCAGCAGAAAGTCTACAAGCCAGAAGGCAGTGGCATGATATATTTAAAGTGATGAAAGGGAAGAACCTACAATCAAGATTACTCTACCCGGCAAGGATCTCATTCAGATTCTACAGAGAAATAAAAAGCTTTACAGACAAGCAAAAGCTAAAAGAATTCAGCATCACCAAACCAGCTCTACAACAAATGCTAAACGAATTTCTCTAAGTGGGAAACACAAGAGAAGAAAAGGACCTACAAAAACAAACCCATAACATTTAAGAAAATGCTAATAGGAACATACATATCGATAATTACCTTAAACATGAATGGATTAAATGCTCCAAACAAAAACACAGGCTTGCTGAATGGATATAAAAACAAGACCCACATATACGCTGTCTACAAGAGACCCACTTCAGATCTAGGGACACATACAGACTGAAAGTGAGGGGATGGAAAAAAATATTCCATGCAAATGGAAATCAAAAGAAAGCTGGAGTAGAAATACTCATAGCAGATAAAATAGACTTTAAAATAAAGAATGTTACAAGAGACAAGGAAGGACACTACATAATGATCAAGGGATCAATCCAAGAAGATACAAAAATTATAAATATATACGCACACAACACAGAACCACCTCAATACATAAGGCAACTGCTAACAGCTCCAAAAGAGGAAATCGACAGTAACACAATAATAGTGGGGGACTTTAACACCTCACCTACACCAATGGACAGATCATCCAGAATGAAAATAAATAAGGAAACACAAGCTTTAAATGACACAATACCAGATATAGATTTAATTGATATTTATAGGACATTCCATCCAAAAACAGCAGATTACACTTTCTTCTAAAGTGCGCACGGAACATTCTCCAGGATAGATCACATCTTGGGTCACAAATCAAGCCTCGGTAAATTTAAGAAAATTGAAATTATGTGAAGCATCTTTTCCGACCACAACACTATGAGATTAGAAATCAATTACAGGGAAAAACACATAAAAAACACAAACACATGGAGGCGAAACAAATATGTTATTAAATAACCAAGAAATCACTAAAGAAATCAAAGAGGAAATCAAAAAATACCTAGAGACAAATGACAACGAAAACACGATGATCCAAAACCTGTGGGGTGCAGCAAAAGCAGTTCTAAGAGGGAAGTTTACAGCAATACAAGCCTACCTCAGGAAACAAGAAACATCTCAAATAAACAATCTAACCTTACAACTAAAGGAACTAGAGAAAGAAGAACAAACAAAACCCAAAGTTAGTAGAAGGAAAGAAATCATAAAGATCAGAGCGGAAATAAATGAAACAGAAGTAAAGAAAACAACAGCAAAGATCAATAAAACTAAAAGCTGGTTCCTTGAGAAGATAAACAAAATTAATAAACCTTTAGACACACTCATCAAGAAAAAAGGGAGAGGACTCAAATCAATAAAATCAGAAATGAAAAAGGAGAAGTTACAACAGACACCGCAGAAATACAAAGCATGCTAAGAGACTATACTACAAGCAACTCTATGCCAATTAAATGGACAACCTGGAAGAAATGGACAAATTCTTAGAAACGTATAACCTTCCAAGACTGAACCAGGAAGAAATACAAAATATGAACAGACAAATCACAAGTAATGAAATTGAAACTGTGATTAAAAATCTTCCAACAAACAAAAGTCCAGGACCAGATGGCTTCCCAGGTGAGTTCTATCAAACATTTAGAGACGAGCTAACACCCAACCTTCTCAAACTCTTCCAAACAAATGCAGAGGAAGGAACACTCCCAAACTCATTCTATGAGGCCACCATCACCCTTATACCAAAAGCAGACAAAGATACTACTAAAAAAGAAAATTACAGACCAATATCACAGATGAATATAGATGCAAAAATCCTAAACAAAATACTAGCAAACAGAATCCAACAACACATTAAAAGGATCATACACCATGATCAAGTGGGATTTATCCCAGGGATACAAGGATTCTTCAATATATACAAATCAATCAATGTGATATACCGTATTAACAAATTGAGAATAAAAACCATATGATCATCTCAATAAATGCAGAAAAACCTTTTGAAAAAATTCAACACCTACTTATGATAAAAAACCCTCCAAAAAGTGGGCATAGAGGGAATCTACCTCAACATAATAAAAGCCATATATGACAAACCCACAGCAAATATCATTCTCAATGGTGAAAAACTGAAAGCATTTCCTCTAAGATCAGGAACAAGACAAGGATTTCCATTCTCGCCACTAATATTCAACATAGTTTTGGAAGTCCTAGCCACGGCAATCAGAGAAGAAAAAGAAATAAAAGGAATACAAACTGGAAAAGAAGAAGTAAAACTGTCACTGTTTACAGATGACATGATACTATACATAGAGAATCCTAAAGATGTCACCAGAAAACTACTAGAGCTAATCAATGAATTTGGTAAAGCTGCAGGATACAAATTTAATGCATAGAAATCTCTTGCATTCCTATACACCAAGAACGAAAGATCAGAAAGAGAAATTAAGGAAACAATCCCAATCACCACTGCAACAAAAAGAATAAAATACCTAGGAATAAACCTACCTAAGGAGGTAAAAGACCTGTACTCAGAAAACTATAAGACAGTGATGAAAGAAATCAAAGTTGACACAGATGGAGAGATATGCCATGTTCTTGGATTGAAAGAATCAATATTGTGAAAATGACTATACTACCCAAGCAATCTACAGATTCAATGCAATCCCTATCAAATTACCAGTGGCATTTTTTACAGAACTGGAACCAAAAATCTTAAAATTTGTATGGAGACACAAAAGACCCCAATAGCCAAAGCAGTCTTGAGGGAAAAAAACTGGAGCTGGAGGAATCAGACTTCCTGACTTCAGACTATACTACAAAGCTACAGTAATCAAGACAATATAGTACTAGCACAAAAACAGAAATATAGATCAATGGAACAGGATAGAAAGCCCAGAGATAAACCTACGCACCTATGGTCAACTAATCTATGACAAAGGGGGCAAGGATATACAATGGAGAAAAGACAGTCTCTTCAATAGTGGTTCTGGGAAAACTGGACAGCCAAATGTAAAGGCATGAAAATAGAACACTCCCCAATACCATACACAAAAATAAACTCAAAATGGATTAAAGACCTAAATGTAAGGTGAGACACTATAAAACTCTTAGAATGGAAGAAAATATTTGCAAATGAATCAACGGACAAAGGATTAATCTCCAAAATATATAAACAGCTCATGCAGTTCAATATTAAAGAAACAAACAACCCAATCAAAAAATGGGCACAAGACCTAAATAGACATTTCTCCAAAGAAGATGTACAGATGGCCAAGAAGCACATGAAAAGCTGCTCAACATCACTAATTATTAGAGAAATGCAAATCAAAACTACAATGAGATATCACCGCACACCAGTTAGAATGGGCATCATCAGAAAATCTACAAACAACAAATGCTGGAGAGGGTGTGGAGAAAAGGGAACCCTCTTGCACTGTTGGTGGGAATGTAAATTGATAGAGCCACTATGGAGAACAGTATGGAGGTTCCTTAAAAAACTAAAAATAGAATTACCATATGACTCAGCAATCCCACTACTGGGCATATACCCAGAGAAAACCATAATTCAAAAAGACACATGCACCCCAATGTTCACTGCAGCACTATTTACAATAGCCAGGTCATGGAAGCAACCTATATGCCCATCGACAGACAAATGGAGAAAGAAGCTGTGGTACATATATACAATGGAATATTACTCAGGCATAAAAGGGAATGAAATTGGGTGATTTGTAGAGACGTGGATGGATCTAGAGACTGTCATACAGAGTGAAGTAAGTCGGAAAGAGAAAAACAAGTATCGTACATTAACGCATATATGTGGAACCTAGAAAAATGGTACAGATGAACCGGTTTGCAGGGCATAGAGACACAGATGTAGAGAACAAACGTATGGACACCAAGGGGGGAAAGTGGCGGGGGTGGTGGTGGTGGTGGGATGAATCGGGAGATTGGGATTGACATATATACACTAATACGTATAAAATAGATAACTAATAAGAACCTGCTGTATCAAAAATAAATAAAATTATATTAAAAAGAAAAACAAAAAAACACGTGGACACAAAGTAAAATGAAGAACCCAATATTAAAGGAAGATCTAAAAAAGCAGTCAGATAAAAGACATATTACTAGTAAAGGAGCAAAAATTAGACAGATGACTTCCCAATAGCTATAATGAAAGCCAGAAGAGATAGAGCTGTGAGAAAATGATGCAGCGATTGAAACCACCTTTCAAGAACAAGAGAGAAATAAAACAAACCATATTTTCAGATTAAAAATAAAATATATATTTTTAAAAAACCACAGAACTTTATCACAAGACTGTCACCAAAGGGAACTTCTAAACAATGTACTTTAAGAAACTGATCCAAGGAATTCCCTGGTGGCGCAGTGGTTGAGAATCCACCTGCCAATGCAGGGGACACAGGTTAGAGCTCTGGTCCGGGAAGATCCCAGATGCCGCAGAGCAACTAAGCCCGTGCGCCACAACTACTGAACCTGCACTCTAGAGCCCATGCGCCTAGAGCCCGTGCTCTGCAACAAGAGAAGCCACCGCAATGAGAAGCCTGGGCACCACAATGAAGAGAAGCCCCCGCTTGATGCAACAAGAGGAAGCCCGCACGCAGCAACGAAGACCCAACACAGCCAAAAATAAATAAATAAATAAATAAATAAATTTTAAAAGTTGTTAAAAGAGTAAATCCTAAGAGTTCTCATCGCAAAGAAAATAAATTTATAAAAAGAAACTGATCAAGAAGTAAAGTGTGAGATAAAATAGACGATAAAAGTTTTACATGTTGACTGTATAAAAGTTTAATAGCAATATTGATTTGTGTTACTACACAATTCCACCCTAACATACACACAAGAAAACACACACACACACACACACACACACACACACACACACACACACACCCTTAAAAGGCTGAATAACAGAGGTGGAGGGTGAGTGAATTGAAAGCATTTTTAAGCTTTGTACTGTTTAGGAGGAGAATAAAGATATTAATTAACTTTCGACTTCCTTAAGCATGCATTTAGATTTCAAGGGTAACCAATAAAAAGCAGTGTGTATCTTCCAAAGCAGTGTGTGTCTTCATTTTTTCCCTTTTTTTTCCAGCAGAAGAAAAAAATGAAAAAAGCAAACACTGAATTCAAAGTATGACAAATAGAAGGTGCGAAAAATAAAGATGGTAGAAATAAAGCCAATTTTATCAGTAACTATAACTGTAAATGGATTGAACTCTCCAGTTAAAAGGTATGCTGTCTGACTTCAAAATATAGCCATATGCTGTTTATATGAAGAGAACCATTACCATGGTTCAAAAAAAAAAAATGGAGCAATGTTACGGATGGAAGGTTTGTGCCCAACAACCCCCCCCCCAAATTCATATGCTGAAATTCTAACCCCTGATGTGGTGATATTAGGAGGTGGGGCCTTTGGAAGGCAAGTAGATCATGAGGGTGGAGCCCTCATGGTGGATTAGTGCCCTTATAAGAAAGGCTATGAGAGCTTGCAGGGGCCGTCTGCTCTCTGCCACATGAGGATACAAGAAGAAGACAGCCACCTGCGAACCAGAAAGCAGGCTCACGCCAGAGACCAGATGTGCTGGCACCTTGATCTTGGACTTTCCAGCCTCCAGATCTGTGAAAAACAAATGTTTGATGTTTAAGCCGCCCAGTCTATGGTACTTTGTTATTGCAGCCTGAGCTAAGACATGTGAGATGCACCATTTCCACATCTTCTGAAAAAAAGAGGAACCCACAGAAAATGGAAAGAAAATAACAACAATAAGAGAAAAAATAATAACATAAATAAAAGACATAAAACTAAGAGGATCAACAAAACCAAAAGTTGGTTCTCTTAAAAGACTAAAACTACTGTGAAGTCTTTGGTAAAGCAAATATGAAAATGACAACAACAAAAACAAAAACACCCAAAAAAACCAAGAGAAGGAAAAATAAATAATAGGAGTAAAAGAGGAGTACATAGCTACATAGAACAAAAGTTTTTTCAAAACCCCAAACCAGGAACTTTATGCCTATATATTTAAAGTATACAAAATGAACAATTTTCTCAAAAAATTTAACTTATCAAAACTGACTTAAGAAGAGAGAATCTGAAAAATACCACAATAATCATTACAAAAATAACCAATAATTTAAAATCTTCCCCAAAGAAAAGGGCAGGTCTAGACAGTTTTGCATGCAAATTGTAGCAAACACTCAAGGAATGGAATATTTCAATCTTAAAAAAAAAAAAATCTAATATAGAAGAGAAAAGGATGAGAAGACTCTTGAATTCAGTAAGAGGCTAGAATAACTTTAATTTCAAAACCAGAAAAGGAAATTGGAAGACAGGAAAATTACAGGCCAACTTCTAAACAAAATATTAGCATACCAAACCCAACATTATATTAATAATATAATCAACCTGATCAATTTGAATATTTTCTAGAAATACAAGAGTGATTCAGCACTAGAAAAATTTATAATTCACCAACCCACCATATTAAAGGAGAAAAATGAATTAACAAACAAGATGAAGAAAAATGAATTAGTAAATTTCAAGATTTATTCTGTCTTAAAAAAACAGACAACTACATAAACAAAAAAACCCCCAAATCCTTCTAGAAATGGCAAGGGACTTCGTTAACCTAATAAAGGGCACATCTACAGCTAATATTACATGATGAAATATGAACATATTCCCTTTACAATTATGAACAAGTATGCCTATCACCACTTCTAGTCAACATGGTACTGGAATCTGAGCAAGGACAGAAAAACAAGAGAAAAGAAAAAGATATAAAGATTGGAAAGGGAGAACTAGACTTTCATTATTTGCAGGCAATATTTGTGTCTACCTAGCACCGGCCCCACCAAAATCTGCAAATAAATTATTTAAATTAATAAAGTAATTTAGCCAGGTTACTGGACACAGAATCAATAAATAAGTCAACTGTGTTTCTATACATAAGCAGCAATCAGAAAATGATAATCTTAAAAAATATCGAGCAGTTGTAACCAAATCCCAACAGGAACTTTTTTTTTTTTTTTAAGAATTTTATATGGAAAGCAGATATCCAACAATAGCCAAGACACTTCTGAAAAACAAGATGAAAGGACTTACCCTACTAAATATCAAGAGTTGTTACAAAGGTATGGTTATTAAGATAGGTGTTACATCACAGGAACAGACAAATAGATCAATGGAACTGAAGAGAGCCAAGAAATAAACCCGCGTGCATATGCATATGTAAACTTGATTTATGACAGCTGCGTTACATCAGGGGGGAAAGGTCCAATATATGGACCTGGGACAACTGGTTATTGACATGGGAAGAAAGTGAAATTGGTTTCCTGCCTCACACCATACATGAAAATCAATTCCTGGTAAAATAAAGGCTTAAATATAAAAAGCCAAACTATAGACATTTGAGGAGAAAATACAGAAGAATATCTCTACGACCTTAGGGTAGGGAAGGCTTTAAGAAAGACCACAGAGCACAGACAATACACAAAAGGATCACGACAAGATTATAATAAAATTATGAATACCTGTTTGTCAAAAGACACCTTTCCTTTGAATCTGTGTGATTGTATAATCAGATCCATTATTTTATTCTGTCTACTGCTGAAGATGATTTTAAAAAAAAAAGACACCATAAGAGTAACAAAAGCAGCCCACAAACTGAGCTTGAGCTTGTATGGCTGTTAGCATAAGTGAGGCCATCTTGGGCCCATATAGGCTTTCTGTTGACCCTACCCAGGACTGTACTGCGAAGTAAATCACTCTCTGTTGTCAAGGGCTTAGCAGTTAATCGACATTGTTTAATAATCATTCGGATCAGGTCGCCTCTATACTCTGTTAGTCCCCAGACAATGAGGAAAATCTTCGCTGACATATTCCGGGTACGCACAAGACCAGTTACCCACTCATAAATCTTAGGAACGCACTTCCTGTTTCCAAGCACATACCTCCATAGTCTAGGTCAACTATAAAACTGTCCCAATGACCCCCTTAGCGGTTTGGAGTGCGGCTGTTAATTCTTCCTGATGGTTGTCTGCCTGCTCTCAGCCTTTACAGGTAAGTTACCCTATGATAAACTGATTCACCGATTGTATGAACCTGCCTGCCGTGTTTTTCAGTCTCAAGATGCCTTCTCAGCTCAGTAAGCACTTTTTATTCCCTCCGTCCTCAGACAGAGCTATTTGCCATTTACATAAGTAAAAAAGGTATAGTGGTCAAATACACGTAAAGAATATAAATAAGAAAGACAACCAACCCAATAAGAAAATGAAGAGATATTTCATCAAAAAAAGCGAAAAACTTTGGAAAAGATGTTTAACTTCTCTAATCAGAGAAATGCAAAATCGTAATGAAATACCATTTCAACACCCTATAGGCAGACAAAAATTAAATTTTCTGATGCTATCCAATGTTGGCAAGTACGTGGAGCAACAGGAACTCTAATACTGCCGGTAGAAGTATAAATTGCCAGTAGGAATGGAAAATGCCTCTACAGCTTGGCACCATATTGTAAAAGTGAACAGGCCTATGCCACGTATTCCAGGAATTCAACCCCTTGTGCAAGTACACCTACAATGTACACAAGATGTGTAGCAGTCAATCCTGGTGCTTCTAGAGTTACACAATGTCCACTGAGAAGGGGAAAGGAAAAACTTATGATACACTCTCACAACTGAATGAATAATTAATTACAGCATCACATACCAACATGGATGAATCTCAAACCTGTTAGCTGAAAAAAGCAAGTAAAATAAATACAAATGGCATGAAGCCCTTTCTATAAAGATCAAAAGCTTGCAGTTACACTACTGCATCAGGAAGCAGGTAGCAGGTAGCCGCTTGGCAATGGAAATATTCTATTTCTTAAACTGGAGAATGGATTCATAAACGTTGGCTTTGCTTCATAACTCACATGTGTTATGTAAATTTTTGGTATGAAACACTTCATTCTTAAGCTTTGAACATTAGTGAAAAAGGGATATTGAATGAACACACAACGGAGCTTTACACAGTTATTACCTCGAGGTTTGGATAGTATGGGACTTTTACTTTATACATTATTCATTTCTGGATCATCTAAAATTTTTACAACTAACAGGTAGTCTGGGGAGAGATGATTACAGAAAGGAAAACAAACTTTATAGGAATCTAGGGCCCATCAGGAGGAGGGGCGGAATTGTCTTCAATTTAACACAATTTCTCCAGGATGTCCTAAATTAAAACTAGGCTTAGCATACTCTGTGGGTTAAGGCTGTAATATTTTGAGAAAATTTTCCAGCAAAAATGGGTTTTACAAAAGATTGGTTTTTACTGAAAGCATGCATACTTTCCCAGGAACAATTCCTGGCTTCACCTAATTTTTATTATACTTATTTGCCTTCGGCCCACTTTTCCAAAATTCTGCACTTTTCCACTTTTAGTACTGTAGACTGGCAGAGATCCTTTTCGCTGTAAATAAACTAAATAAGTAAATGATGACTCCACTGCCGCAGGGCCCGCTTTTCCACACTCTCCACGCGCACCACATGCCGCGCGCCCTGAGAACCCCCCAGGACCCAGGACCCAGGACGCCCGCCCCGCTTCGTGGCCATCGCGGTGGCCGCCGGGAAGCAGGCGTCCGGCCAGCGGGGCCCAGCGACTGTCCAGCTCCGGTCCCGCCCTGAGCTCGGGCGGGAAGGACCTGCCGGGGACGAGCGCGGTGGCCGAGCCGGACACGAAGGCTAGGCAGGCCCGGGGTCCCCGAGCCCGCGACACGCCGCTGCCCCGCCGGACGCGTTTCGCGCGGCACCCGGGCCTTCGCGACCCCGCCCGCGACCTCGGCCCCGGGGCCTGGCGCCTTACTTGCCGCTCTCCACGCTGTGGCCGGTATGTGGCCCAGCAACGAGGCGAAGCCCAGCACGACCATGACGCCACCTCCCGCGGCGTCCGCAACAGCCGCGTCTTCCCGGCACGCCCCGCGGGAGGGGCGGGGCCCTCCGCGGGTGGGCGGGGCCTGTGTGGGGCCTGAGGCGGGGCATCCGCGGGGCGGGCCGGGCATCCGCGGGGCGGGCGGGGCATCCGCGGGGCGGGCGGGGCATCCGCGGGGCGGGCGGGGCCTCCGTAGCCAGCGCTGGGAATCCGCGCTCCCGCACCTGGCTGTCTGCAGGAAAAAGTGGAGCGGCTCGGCCTTCTAATGAAGAACAACCCAAACTACCCTGAACCTCGTGTTGATGAAAACCTCAAATCATGGCTGAAGTCGGATGAGGGAATGCTTCCGTTTGTTCCTCTCAATCTGAGGCGAAGGTCTCTTGGAAGCTCGCTGTTCCAGTCCACAAATAGCGGGCACCTTCTACTCTTCTGCCTGTGCAATAGGCTTCTTTCCCCTCAGTTCCCCGTCTTTATTTTTTTACATTGCTGCTTGTTCAGGGAACTCTGACCCACTGACCGGGTGGCCTGGAAGATGAGGTTTGGGTGCAGCGCAGAGCAGGAGGCTCTCATCTGCTCCAGCTGCTGGGAAGGAGCGCTGCGCGTCCGCCCTCCGGTTCCAGCGGCTCCTGCCGTGCTCGGAGCACGTGTGGCAGGTCAGGAGGCTTCACGGGACCTGTGGAAAGTCTACGCAGAATCACAGTGGAGTACTTCGGGTTTTTGTTTGTTTTCTTCTTCCTTCACTCCTTCCTTTCTTTTTTAGGAAAATTCTTGGCCAGCTCTCGGGCCCTGGTGATGTCTGACCGAGTAATATCAGGTGGCTATACAATTTGAGTTTCTCATCACGAACCGGAGTCATCTGGTCCCCCTAGATAAGGACTCCTTTCACCAGGAGGCAGTGGTATATTCGGAACGCGGCCAGAGCCAAAACCCAAGCAGTTTTCATTAGCAGGTAGCTCGGTAGCTTACATACACACTTTTCACCCTTAGTTCATATCTACAGCTTAGTGATGAGTTCCTTGTGACCAGCTGACAGAGGAAAAACTTCAAAGCTGGATTACAGAGGGCTTTGCTCGATATACTGACCAGCTGCCAAATGACTGCTTTGGCATTTTGAGCTGCATTTAACAGAGGCCCTCGAGGAACAGCAGAGAGAAAAAAGATCCTCCCAGAGGGCAGAACTTTATCTTATACTCTTTGTCTGGAAGGAGATATACCTTGAGATGAAGATCTACATCAGTTCATGGGCACTGAAATCAAGTGGTCAGGGACTGGGAAGATGTAAAGGTTTTGGAATAGGTTTTTTTGGAATTAGGACCTCTCCAAATGACCCCAAAGCATGAGAACACCTGGGTCCCATTGAGTGCTCAAAAGAAGGCTCCCATGGCAAAAGGGCTCTTAATCAGAACAAGATTACTGCACGTTATCTACTGCTGTCTAACATATTATACCAACATTTTGGGGCTTAAAACAATAAACATCTATTCTCTCGCAGTTTTTGTGCGTCCGAAATCCAGGATCCAGGGTGCCTCTGGCTCTAGGTGTTAAATGAGGTTGCAGTCAAGCTGTGAGCCGGGGCTCCTGTCTCGCATGGAGGCTTGACTAGGGGAAGATCAGCTTCCGAGCTCACGCACATGATTATTGGCAGGATTTAATTCCCTGTGGCTTTTGGACTGAAAGCCTCCCTCAGTTCCATGCTGCGTGGGCTTCTCCAAAGGTCATTTCACAACGTGGCAGCTGGGTGTCCACGGAATGAACAAGCAGGAGAACAAGGGAGACTGCTCGAGATGGAAGCCACAGTCCTTCTGTAATCTAACCTCAGAGGTGACAGCCCATCACTTTGGCTGAACTGTGTCATTAGAAGTGAATGAATTAGCAGATCCAGCCCACCTCAACGGGAGGGGGTTACACCGGGGGTGAATGCCAGCAGGTGGGGATCACTGAAGGGCGTTTTAGAGGCTGCTGACCACCATGACCATTCTGCAGGCATCGCTTAGCCTCCTCCCCTCTCCCCAGCTGTGCTTGCTCAGTGCCCCCCCCTAACAAGGGAGCCACGGTGGCATGGAGACGTGCATGTGTTAACACAGTTTCCCCACTGCCAAGACTGATGGGCTAGCACCACTACTGGCAGTGACCAACCCGATCGATCCCTGATACAATATGGAATAGCCTGGTGGCAGCTTTGCTTACAAGGGACTCTACTATAATGAGGGAGATAGCAATTTGTTCTATAGGAATAGACAATTATTCTGGGCTTGGATGGCTTTCCCTGACTTAGGCTTCTTTTAACGCTTCACCTGTGGACTCACTGAACACCTCACATTCCATACACTTTATGTATCATCCAATACAAAACTGTTTCCTGTGGATACGGATGCCTGTGGGATAAACCAGTCTCATCACGTATCCCATCAGATCAGAAGCAGCTGGTCTTGTAGGACAGCCCTGTTAAAGGTTTACTCTTGGAACGAGGTGAGAAAATGCTTTGGGATGCTGCCCTAAAGGATTTGGCATACACTCCAAATGAGTTAACAGTGTTCAGTGATAGCTCTTCTGTTGACAGAATAACAGGCTCCAGAGAGTAACAGAGGGATTGACATCTTGTTGTGACGTCTCACACCCTGCCCGTGTATTTTGCTTTCCATTATGGAGAGAAACAGTCTGCCATGGGTCCCATGCAGATTATTGCTGAGTATCGCAACTGTAACTCATTGCCTGATCCTGGGCAGTTTCTGTAGCTGGTCATATGGGCATCTAAGTAGGTCAAGGCAACCACAGCATTGCTACCATTTAACTGCTGCTCTCCTGGGGGAAAGAACTGGCTTGTGTGCTGCTTGTTCAAAAATGGCTTGGCCCTTGGCTCTGGATTCTTCTCCTGTAATGCAATCCAAACTGCTTGGCCCTGGTCCTGCATCGCGTGTACACGCCTCACTTGGCCCTCGGCATCAGCGTGGGAAATGAGGCTCTAGGAGCTGGTGTGAACGTGCTGACAGCTTGGCCACGACTTTGCTGTAATAAGGTCCCCTGTCTCCACGCGTCCATGAAACCGCAGCACGCGAGACAAGTAGATACAATCTCAGACCCTGCGCTGCTCGCCATCCGTCTGCACGATTCCCGCTTCTGCTGGTATGCTAATTGTTGTACCCAGAGTGGGGTATAAGGGGATAGATAGTGTTTTCTCTGAATTGGAAGTTGGGATTGCCTCCTGGCCATTTGTAGCTCATGTCCCTAGGTAAGGAGTTAGAAAAAGTGGTTAAGGTGCTAGCTGTGGCGATGGGCCCTGATGACCACGGGGGAAAAGGGAGTGGGGAGAGGACTCCTTCTAGAACTTGGGGGACCTCGTCTCCTGGAATAACCTCTCACACCATGTTGAATTGTAAACGTTAAGCAAAGACTATTGCAACCATATAGAGGCAAGGCCACCCAAGCCTCAGATCCTTGGGTCACCCAAAAGGTAAAGAAATCTGATTGGCTGAGGCGCTGGTTGAGCACAATAAAACAGGGAATAAGTGGCACTGGTGACAGGTCATAGCCATCTAGCTTAATGGCCAGTGGCAGAACTCAGGGCTCTATTTACCACAGTTTCGTTTTGGTTTGAAATCAGAGAGCTTTGGGACATGAAACACACTGCTCCCTACATCCTACCCTGGAGATTCTGCTTCAGTTGGTCTGTCCTGGGGCCCTGAAGTTCATCAAGGAAACTTGCAAAGCACTGCTCTAGCTGTAGTTTCTTCCTCACTGGCTCATGCGTGTGCTTATGTAGTTAATAATTTCTTTTCTCTCCTGGTATATTGGCGGGGCGGGTGATGAAGTCACAGTTTTGTCTGTGGGCTGCACACCACTGAGGCAAGATCATTACAAAACCAGATGAGAAATGGACATAACACTGAAATCCTGGACCTGAAACTGGATGGGGGATAATAGCAGTATGTCAGGACGAAGCATTTAAAATATGTGTGAATATGGTTATTTGTGACGTTGGAAAGGCAAAGAGATGGACTGTATTAGACCTCTGATGTGTTTTTCTATTTGGTGCTCAGTCATCAAACCCATTCCACAGGTTTAGTGAATTCTGGCAGGAGAAACAGTCCCATCTTCTGCTGGGGAAGCTGACGAAGTCCGATATACTCACTGTCTTGGGTGCCTGACAGCCTGGGTGCTGGCACGAGACTAAGCCCGTCAGTCGTATGATCTCACCAGACTCTGAATCTGGAATGAGTGATGCAAGTAAGTGGATGTCTGGGATCCAGTTTTCAGAGGCATCCCTGCTGGCAGAAACATACACGAACCTCCAGCTCCCCTGGAGTTGGAACTTGCCTATAATTTTGGTCATAGTCTAGCTTCCTCGGTTTCTACCAGTCTTCCAAGAGTGGTTCTCCAGCCTCTCCGTCAATTCTGTGAGCTACCTATATTCTTCCAATAAATTCTTTTTCTGCTTAAGTTAATCCCAATGGTTTCTGTTGTCTGCAACCCAGAATTCTTACTGGTATACACTTCAGTGAGGTTTATTCTCTAAGAGTCAGTTACGATCACTGCCCCTCTCCCTCAGAATCCCACCCCACCCCTGCACTCTGAATTTGGAGGTGAACAGCATATGACAGTTTCCCTGGTAAATCAGAAGTTAAATCTGTTGGACTTGAAACCATAATCACTGATGTGCTTTTAAAACTATTAAAACAACCAACAACCAATCAACCTACTATGATCATAAGAGCAGTCTTCCCTTAAAAAGAATGATATGATTATGAATAAGAATGAATACTTTGATAAATCTGAAAGATTATTCAAACTTAGAATAAGTTGAACTTCTTTTTTTAGTTAAAAAAAAGAAATAAAAAGAAATAAAAGAAAAAAAGTATTGTATTTCAAACTCAGGACCAAGGAATGTGAAGATGAAAAATGTGTATAGCAAAAATAAAAATATACCTCTAGTATTCTGAAAATAAGCAAGTGTTTTAGCTGTTCCTCCAGATAGTCATTTGTTCATTTATTAGCAGCAGAGGCAACAACACAACGCTAAAAATAAACATGCATCAATTGTACAATACACACTTACAAAAGCCTATCTATCCTTAGTGCATTATTTTTTCACAAGTAAAACAAGAAAGGAAAATAGTGAATTTAATGCTATTCAGCACCTTGAATAAAGTCAAAAGACTTTACATCTCCATATATCAAAACATTTGCATCTGTATCACCAAACATGTAAAGTTAATTATTTTGTTCCATTTGAAACATGAATTATTTTATTTACATTACTCTTTAGTTCAACAAATTTTAACAATATTTAAAAATTATCTAAATTCATAAAAGTAGTTCATAAATTTCAACATTTAATTATTATGTACACACAAGGAAGTCCATGAAAAAAGTTAAAGAAATGTAGTCAGAAAGTTCAAGCAACTTCCAAATTTAGCAAAATTCCAACCAAATCAAGGCAGAGGGCATTCAAACATTCAAAAATCTCTAGATGCTGCTAAAATGAACATGAAAAGTTCCAGTAATAAAAGTCAATATGAGAAATAATGTTGAAATCACCAGTAGAAAATATATTTTAATAGGCATGACATATGTTTACTAGCAACAGTAATAATGATTCTTTTATAGAAAATGTTCATAACGTTGTCATATATGAACTACCCGATTTGAGAGGGCAAAAGAGTTGATTTCAAAAAATATATTTTAGCAGCCACAATTTTATTTCCAGTTAAAACATAGTAAAATGTTAAAAGTAAAATTTATGATTAACTAAATAATACCCCAATACTAGAAAATTTAAAATCCCATGCTATTCTAGCAATAATGGCCTCTAATACGATGTGTCTGATGTGAGGATTGTGGAAAGCCAATAATAAACAATCAGACATACATATGGGCTTAGAGTTTCACTGAAATACTTATGTAGCAAAATATATGAAAAAGTAATAGAAAAGTAAAAAGATAAAATTAAAAAAATATTGCACAGCCACATTACCTAGAAAGTAAAGTTGATGTTTAAAAAGCTCTAAACATGGATGATATAAATTATCTTCCATATAAAAAGGTATAAATATTTCTTAGAACTTATCAGCATCTACAGTTTAATATAATACATTATCTGAATCACTGTTGAATGAGGTAATTGTCAAGTCTCTACCAATGCATTTAATCCTAATGGAAATATTTGAGGGCGGCAACCAGAAAGAATTTCTCTAAAAATATTTCCGAATCCAGAACAGCTATATGTGCAGCTCTCCCAATGAGTGAATCAGCTGTATTCGGCAATGCATTGATGACATTATATCGGACCAAGTTACAATCCTTGCTTTGCAGAACCGGGCGAAGCAAGTTGTGGATCATTTCTGAATAGATCTGTCCTATGGAACAAATAGAAAAAAGGAAAATCGGTTCACAAGAAGAACTGAAAAAAATTCTATGCCAATTTTTATATAATTTATAAAATTTAGTTACATTATTTCCGTTTAAAGCAGAAAATTGTCTTTTAAAAGGTTTTTTTTAAAATATCACTTGAATATCACTTTTGAGACTGTTTTAGAGAAAATATAATCACATTATTTATCTAGTCAAGTAAAATAAATTTATCATACATTATTCTTGCCAACTTGATATTTTTAATTAAAAGCAATGAATATAACAGAGCAAATAGTTTTCTTCAACCTTAAGTCAATTATGACTCATTATGAAAGTAAAGGAGCCATGCTGAGATATTCTGATAAAACAAAATTTAAAACTTGAGTCAAGAGCAAATACTTTAAAAAAGTTTCCATGGCAGCCAACGTTATTCCACATATTTCCAAATTATCTTGAGAAAGAAGAGCAACTTCCCATGAGAAGAACAATGTGAGTTTGGCTCAAAGGTCAAACTGAGATTTTTTTTTTTTTTTTTTTTGCCTGCAGGTTTATTTAATGCTTGGTTTTGCTTTTAATTTCAAAGTTGTGCTCTTCTCTCCCTCTTTTTGGTTAATTCTTACAATGGATTTATTGAGGGCATGCAAAGCATAAAAGGTAAAGGTTACATACATATACACATACAAGCACAAACTGCCTTAAAAGTGGCAAAACAGTTTTTAATGCTCATGCATTACTATATTACTAACAGATGATATGCTAACACATATCCATCAAACGTGAATTTTAGGGAGGCAGGTATTAAATTTCAGGGGAGAGGCAGGATGTAGCCTTGAGGAATGATGAGAAGCGAATAATATACAGAAGCATAATTAGAGAAAGCAGAGAGGTGTTTAAAAGAGGGATCAATATCATTTAGATTTCATAAAAAACGGTTTTTAGAAATTTACTTCTTTTTTTAATTGAAGTATAGTTGATTTACAATATTATATTAGTTTCAGGTGTACAAACATATTGATTCAATATTTTTATAGATTATACTCCATTTAAAGTTATTATAAAATATTGGCTCTATTCCCTGTGCTGTACGATATATCCTTGTAGCTTATTTATTTTACGCATAGTAGTTTGTATCTCTTCTTTTCTTAAAATTTTATTTATTTTTGGCCGCGTTGGGTCTTTGTTGCTGTAAGCGGGCTTTCTCTAGTTGTGGTGAGCAGGGGCTACTCTTCAATGCGGTGCGTGAGCTTCTCATGTTGTGGAGCACAGGCTCTAGGCACGAGGGCTTCAATAGTTGTGGTGCATGGGCTCAGTAGCTGTGGCTTGCGGGCTCTAGAGCACAGGCTTAGTAGTTGTGACACACGGGCTTAGTTGCTCTGCGGCACGCGGGATCTTCCCGGACCAGGGATCGAACCCATGTCCCCTGCATTGGCAGGTGGATTCTTAACCACTGCGCCACCAGGGAAGTGCCAGTAGTTTGTATCCCTTAATCTCCTATCTCTATCTTGCCCCTCCCCCATCCCTCTTCCCACTGGGAACCACTAGTTTGTTCTCTGTATCTGTGAGTCTGTTTCTGTTTCATTATATTTGTTCGTTTGTTTTATTTTTTAGATTCCACCTATAAGGGATATCATACAGTATTTGTCTTTCTCTGTCTGACTTATTTCACTAAGCATAATGCCCTCCAGGTCCATCTATGTTGCTGCAAATGGCAATATTCCATTCTCTTTTATGGCTGAGTAGTATTCCATTATGTAGATACACATCTTTGTCCATTCATCAGTTGATGGACACTCAGGTTGCTCTGATGTCTTGGCTACTATAAACAACGCTGCTATGAATACTGGAGTGCACATAAGTTTTGGAATTAGTATTTTCTTTGGCTATATGCCCAGAAGTGGAATTGCTGGATCATATGGTAGTTCTATAATGTTTAAAATTTTTGGAAACTCCATACTGTTTGCCACAATGGCTGCACCAGTTTACATTCCCACTACAAATGTACGAGGGTTCCCTTTTCTCCACATTCTCACCAGTATCTGTTATTGTGATCTTGATTTGCATTTCCCTGATAATTAGTGATGTTGAGCAGCTTTTCATGTGCCTGCTAGCCTCTGTATGTCTTCTTTAGAAAAATGTCTATTTAGGTCTTCCGCCCATTTTATAATCTGTTTGTTCTTTTTTTGATGTTGAGTTGCATGAACTGTTTACATATTTTGGCTTACTGGTCGTATCATCTGCAAATATTTTCTCCCATTCAGTAGGTTGTCTTTTTGTTTTGTTGATGGTTTCCTCTGCTTTGCTGTGCAAAAGCTTTCACACTGAAAACTTTATTTAGGTCCCATTTGTTTATTTTTGCTTTTGTTTCCATTGCCTGAGGAGCCAGATGCAAATATTCCTATGACTTATGCCAAAGAGTGTTCTGCCTATGTTTTCTTGTAAGAGTTTTATGGCTTCTGGTCTTACATTTAGATCTTTAATACATTTTGAGTCTAATTTTTTTATATGGTGTGAGAAAATGTTCTAATTTCATCTTTTTACATGTAGTTGTCCAGTTTCCCCAGCAGCACTTATTGAAGAGACTATCTTTTCCCCATTGCGTGTTTTTCCCTCTTTTGTCATCGATTAATTGCCCATAGGTGTGTGGGTTTATTTCTGGGGTCTTTATTCTGTTCCATTGATCTATGTGGCTGTTTCTGTGCCAGTACCATGCTGTTTTGATGACTGCAGTTTTATAGTATAGTCTGAAGTCAGGGAGTGTGATTGTCCAGATTTCTTCTTTTTTTCTCAAGATTGCTTTGGCTATTTGGGATCTTTTTTGGTTCCATATAAATTTTAAGATTATTTGTTCTAGTTCTGTGAAAAATGCCATTGGTATATTGATAAGGATTGCTCTGAACCTGTAAATTGCCTTGGGGAGTATGGACATTTTAACAATATTAATTTTTCCAGTCCATGAACATGGATATCTTTTCATTTCTTTGTATCCTCTTCAATTTCCTTCATCAATGTTTCATGGTTTTCAGAGTATAGGTCTTTCACCTCCTTGGTTAAGTTTATTCCCTAGGTATCTTATCGTTTTTGATGCGATTTTAAACAGGATTCTTTTTTTGCTTTCTCTTTATCATAGTTCATTATTAGTACATAGAAAAGCAAATAGTATCATGCCATCTGCAAACAGTGACAGTTTTACTTCTCCCCTTCCAATTTGGATGACTTTTATTTATCTTTCTGTCTGATTGCTGTGGGTAGGACTTCCAATGCTATTTGAATAAAAGTAATGATAGTGCACATCCTTGGTTTGTTCCTGATCTTAGAGGAAATGCTTTCAGCTTTTCACCGTTGAGTATGAAGTTAGCTATGGGTTTGTCATAAATGGCCTTTATTATATTGAGGTAGGTTCCCTCTATACCCACTGTGATGAGAGTTTTTATCATGAATGGATGTTGAATTTTGTCAAATGCTCTTTCGGCATCTATTTTTAAAAAAATATTTATTTTTATTTATTTGGCTGTGCTGGGTCTTAGTTACGGCATGCGGGATCTTCAGTTGCAGCATGTGGGATCTTTAGTTGCAGCATGCAAACTCTTAGTTGTGGCCATGTGGGATCTAGTTCCCTCACCAGGGATCAAACCAGGCCCCCTGCATTGGGAGCGTGGAATCTTAGCCACTGGACCACCTGGGAAGTCCCTTTCAGCATCTATTGAGATGATCATGTGATTTTTATCCTTTGTTTTGTTAGTGTGGTGTATCACATCAACTGATTTGCAGATACTGAACCATCCTTGCATCCCTGGGATAAATCCCACTTTTGGTGTATGATCCCTTTAATGCGTTGTTGAGTTTGGTTTGCTAATATTTTGTTGAGGATTTTTGCTTCTATGTTCATCAATGATACTGGCTTATAATTTTCTTTTTTTGTGGTGCCTTTGTTTGGTTTTGGTATCAGGGTGATGCTGGCATTGTAGAATAATGTAAGTCTTTCATCATCTTCAATTTTTTAGAATAGTTTGAGGATAGCTGTTATCTCTCTTCAAATTTTTGGTAGAATTCACCAGTGAATCTGTGTGGTCCTGCACTTTTGTTTGTTGGGAGGGGTTTTTTTTTTCTGATTAAATTTCATTACTGGTAATCATATGTTCATATTTTCTATTTCTCCCTGATTCAGTCTATGGAGATTTTACATTTCTAGAAATGTATTAATTTCTTCTAGGTTGTCCATTTTATTTATTTATTTATTTATTTGTTTATTTTTCATAATTGACCTTTTATTTTAAAAAATTACAGGGAGCAATTTCCAGAATCTTATTTTATAAAAGTACTGCCTATATCAAACATTTTATATCACTATTAATTCCACTGAAGAGCTGCCTTTTTTTTTAAGGTACTAATTCCAATTGATGGGATACATGCCCTTAAAATAGAAAGTTTCCATTTATTCAAATGTCAAAATTAAGATTATTGAGAAGTTTATTGCTTTATGGCTGGGCAAGATGCTACTAGCACATTTTAGGTAAATAATATTCTTTGTTAAAAACTATGAGGTCATTCTGTTTAAAACTTTCAGGATAATTCACAGAAAATAGATATATTTATTCAAATTATACATTGAAGGGCTGAGATATTAGCTATAGACATTTATATGTGAAGCAGATCTTTAAAGAAGACACACAAACAGGTCTGTCTTGGTATAATATATATAACTGAAATTAATAAAACCTGGAAGACCAATATTATTACACTATGTTCTGTTAAGATCTTAAAAAAAAAATCCCACATTTAGTAGTCCATTTGTGCTTAAAATACTCATAAGCATGAGAAGCTTTAAGGAAAAAAACACCTCTATACATGATGATGAAAAGAAAGTAATCAATGTTTTGAAACTGCACTGTTATTTAAAACACTTTCCTAAATTCAGACCCTCCTTTGCAGCCGGCACAATTTTTCAGGTCTCATTGGCAACCTGGGGAGGCCCCTCTAGTATTCGTGAAGTAAAGAAGGTGGTGATAAAAGACCAAGCTGCTGCCATTAATCCAGGCCTTTAAATTGCACTGGCATCTTCACCTGCATCTTCTCCACTCTCATCTTCAAGCCCATCATCCATAAGAAGCTCCATTTCTTCAAGTTCTAGATTGTTTGCATTCTGCACATCATTGTTGACTTGGGCATTATTGTTGGGAGCCTGTTGCTGACCTCCTTCTTGCCTAAAAGGAAACCATCCAGCTCGGTGTAAATAAACCAGTAGCATGGCTCCCATTACCATGATGAAGCGACTAAAAGAGGAATAGCAGTACACGATGCTAGGGGGCACGGCGGCCCGTGAGGACGTGCACATCCAGCCTAGCCGGTCTCCACTGAAGTCTTCTTCGTTCAGCACTGGACCTCCCTGTGCGTTCCTCTGAACATTCGCATCCATGGGTCGATTTTCTTGGGCCACTAGGTTTGGAGCCGGTGAGGGTTCTTCTCCAGGAACATGTGCCACATTTAGAGGCTGTGAAGCAGCAGGCTGGGCTGGACTGGCATTTGATGTGGCCTGAGCTGAAACTGCGGCTTGATATTGCGTATCATACTGATGCGTATACATCTGTTGCCACCACAGCATCTGCAGTGGACTGAAAGCGGGATACCCTGGGAGTCCAGCCGGAACAGCCTGCCCAGGAAGCTGGTTGTCTACATTTCCTTGCATTACATATGGGAACTGATGACTAGTCATCTCTTATGATACTTGTATTTTTGTGGCATCAGACATTGTAACTATTCCTCTTTCATTTCTTGATGAGTCCGCTTGCTGCCATCTTTGACTAAAAGTAAAGTACAGCCAAACATGCAGCATGACCATTACTGCAACCACCAATCCCAATCAACCAGAGGAAGTTAAAGCATGGATTACTTTTGAGGCAATAAAATGGAGAAGCATTGGTAATTAGATGAAAAAAGGATTTCAAAAGAACAACTACTGTGTCATTGGCCAAAACATCTTACACAGCAAAAGAAAAAGAAAGGAAGAAAAATGGAGGAAGGATAGCTGTTACTATCAGCGGGTGTAAAAGGAAGTCGAAGGAAAGAGAGGACAACAAAAAGAAGGGAGAAGACAACTGCAAGAAAACTTTGGGAGAAACTCATGTGTAGACGTAGCTCTTTGAAATACTTCTAATTTACTTTGTTACCTGACTGTTTGTCCTTTAAAGCTGTCTTGCACATTTCAATGCGGGCAGAATGATAAGGAACGTAGCGATCCTGCAGAGAGCCCACCAGTACAACATTTTTGAAATAGTGAAGCCCTGTGAAGAAAAAATACTGAGTTACAGTGCAATAATTAACCAGATTTGAAATAACTTATTAGCATCATATTAAGTGACCATAAACTTTATTTCCTTGGTAGTACTAAGTTTATGCCTTTTTAAATAACCGATGAATTCTTTCTCCAAATTTCTATACATTCTCTACCAAAATCCCCAGCTTCCTTATATGTAGTTTATGTGCTGATATGAGAAATGTGTGTTTGCACTGAGTGAGAGCAAGGATTGTGGTCTGGGGGTTAGGGGGAGACTGGATATGGTGAGCTAAAAATTCTATAACAAGTGTTTCATGACGCTTTTATTTTCCAAAGGATATTCATCAATATTTAGGATTACTCCCCAAAGAAACATATATTCTTCCAAAAAAACAAACAAAACACCCTATTTAAATCCTTTAAAGCTGACTTTTTACTTTAAGTTTTCATTTGACTCTTGCCTAATATTACTTATATTTTCTCCTTATTTAAGCATGATGTCAAGAGGATAAACACTTTGATTTTTCGTTTTTTTCCAACGAATTTTTGTGATCCATCCAACAGACTTTTGTCAGGTCTATTTTAATTTTTTTTTATTTTTCAGTAAACTACGTGAATTTAGGACTTGTGTCCTTGGGATACTTTGCTAAATAACTTATTTAAGTACTGAAACCACATTCTTGACCTCTTTAATACCAGTAATGTTCTAATTACAGTAATGTACTCTTTGGCTCAGACTAGTATATACAAAATCAAAATTTTATATGATAATTAAATAAGATACAAATCAATAATGGTGACACATTAGAATTGGGTGTGTAGTACAGAGAGTTTTGTTCTGGAATGTTCCAGAATAAAACTTTGATACTTTATGGGCACTGAAATTCAGACTCTTAGAGACAGGCCAATTGTGGGGACTACTGTGAATCCAGAACATAGGAAGCCTTGGTAGAAGCTCCCTGTTTTCCTTGGAACTTAAGGAACCTAATGATGGGAAGAGTTTAGACTGACACACAGCCAGGTGAAACAGTATATACCCTCTGTGTCAAATATAAGGTATCCCTCCTTTTCCCAATGAGAAGATACTACTTTGTGGCCACTTGAATATATAAAATTCTAGAGATATAAGTGAAATAACAGAATGTCTATAACAGGAATTAACTCAGTTGAACAAACATGTTTAAAATATTTTAGAAAGATTAAGAAAAATTGATTTTTTTCCCCTTCATTTTCACATTTCACGGGACAAATTCATCCCCTTTTGGCATCACTTGATGACAGTCTTCATTGGTGCTACTTTGGGAAACGTCCGTGTGTCCTAGAGCAGAGGTCTCTGAACTGGTATACACTTACCCCCGGGGGTAATTTAAGACTCTCCATGGTGTGGATGGGTATTTACAGCTTTAAGAAAATTGATTTCCAGATCCCAACTTCCATAAGAGCACTTTTCTACAAATGACTTTTCCTTCTCCTACTTTACAAGAGAAAGACATTTCTCCAATCTATACCAGATCTTCTTATGGTATATGGCCCTGGGGTATAAAATCTCTGGGAGAACCAAGCAAAATATGAACGAGATGGTCTCGTCCACTGGCCTTCGGGCTAGCGCTTCACTCAGCCCAAGGTGACTCATTCTCGGTTGAAAAGTTACCTCTAACTTGGGAAAGTTAACACGATTTCCCCATCTATAGAATGAGACAGTTTAACTGGAAAAGTTTCTAAATATTTTAGTTATTTTTCAGGATTGCCAAGAAAAAGATTAAAGTAAATGTTCAATATTTTTCTGGACTGCATAATTACATGGCTTACATATGAACGAACATTGTAATGGTAACTTTCACCTTCATTATCTTAGTCTTCCTGATATTTTTGGCTGCTCATTTTTTTTTCTGAAAAATTTGACGAGTTTTAAAGCAGTTCATCTTGACTCATCTCTGGTTACTTTCTGGAACTGGCAAAGAGAGCGGTTCTGAACTGGTGGCTTTGCACGCCAGGGAACACTTAGCAGTGTCTGGAGACAAGGCCGCTTCTCACGAGCAGGGGGCGGGGCGTGTGAGGTGCTGAGGGGTGCGTGCTCCTGGCGTTTGGCGGGTAGAGGCCAGGGACGCCGCTAGATATCCTACAACGCACAGGACAGACCCTGACGACAGAGAACACCCAGCCCAGAACGTCGAAGTGCTGAGGCTGAGAAACCCTGTGCTTTCTAAATGGACATAGTCTACTCAATGTTAAACTGTTCTTATTTTTACTCATTTATTTTAAATACATTTGAAAGAATTTGCTTCCTAAAATAATGTAAGCTGATGCTGATGCTTTCCTACACTTTCAGAAACAAAATACAAATGTTAATTACAAATCAAGTGATACCTATAATTAAACACCTCTGTAATCTGCTGGAAGAAAAGATTATCTTGTACCACAGTAGCACAGCAGGAGACTTCTTTAATTGTTATATTTTGTTTGTCAGAATTCAACAGCTGGTAAAGAGATTCTAAGCAGATGTTTTTAGGAAGATCTTAAAATAAGGATATTTTGTTCTTGAAATTCCAACAATGGGTAGATTGTTCTTTGGCTCTTTTTGAGCCCTCATAGTGGAATACAGGAGAGCCCCTGGGCCTTCTCTCTATGTAATCTTGACTACTCAGCACTGCTGTCACCTCATCTAGATACAGTATACTGTTTACCTTCCACATTGCTCTAGGTTCCTTCATCTTTCTCTCCCTTGATATTCAATGAGGACATGCTAGCATGCTGCAACTATATTGTGTAACTTATTGATACATTTTATCAGCAATCTGTAGGATGCTATAGGTTTTTTAGTTGAAACCTGCTATAAAAGTTAATCATTGTTATCATATGATATTGCTTATATGTGGCATCTAAAAAAAAGGGTACAAATGAACTTATCTACAAAGCAGAAATAGAGTTACAGATGTAGAAAACAAACTTATGGTTACTGGGGGGAAAGGGGAGGAGGGATAAATTGGAAGATTGGGATTGACATATACACACTACTATGTATAAAATAGATAACTAATAAGGACCTACTGTATAGCACAGGGAACACTACTCAATACTCTGTAATGGCCTATATGGGAAAAGAATCTAAAAAAAAGAGTGGATATATGTATATGTGTAACTGATTCACTTTGGTGTACACCTGAAACTAACACAACACTGTAAATCAACTAGACTGCAATAAAAATTTTAAAAAATTTAATCATTGTTTACAATTGTAATGCCTTAATCAAAAAAGATAATTTCCTTTTAAATGTAACATTTCTGTAGCCCTCTACAATATCTATTGTGTTCACAAAACAACAAAGGCAATTCACACTTAATAAATACCTGAATTTTACAAAAAGATAACATTTCTTAATTGCTTTAGAAATCACTCAAATTATTTTAGGCTTTTAAATGCTTCCTTAATTTTAATATAATGAATAGCTTTCGATTAAGGAACGCTATTAACCAATGATATGTTGCAGCGAAAAAGACTGTTTCAAAATGAAGACCCACAGGGGAGGCTTTGCTTAAATAAACAAGGGAAGAGGGTAGAAGGCTGGATTTTGCTTTAGACAGGTGATTTTACGCTTTCTCAAAAGAAGAGGAAATTGGCCATTCAGAAGAAACAGAAGCAATAATTGGATCAGGGCATCAAAGACTTTATAGCTTTAGCAGAGTAAAATATAAAAGAACAGTTATCTCTAGGGCTCCTGATTGTTTAAAAATACCTGAGAATAGCACACTGGCTACGTAAATTGGTTAAGTAAACACTGCTCTATGTTTTCCTGTTTTATTTACTTATGTTTTTGACGTGAACCCATATATTTCTACTTTGTGAATAAAGAATTTTATATATATATACAGGTGTAGCAGTTTCCTAGGAATTGACTACTCATTTCTCATAATTCTTTAGATGATAAAAGAAAAAGAACGGATAAAAACATAGCTCAGAGAGACGTGTTCCAGCTCCCATGACAATATTATAATTTTAAAATCAATTAATGAATATTTGTTAATATTTAAAACTACAATTAGGAAAGCCTTCTCAAGTTCTTGAAAGTACACATCACTGGCTTAACACGACCTGGTCTGACCACGCACGATGGCTGTGGTACTAGTTTCTGGAGTGAGGCGGTGTCCGGCCACTCTGGGCATCTGTGTCCTCACCTGCAAAGTGGGGCAACGGGGCTCCTACTTCATAAGGTTAAACACACCCACATGTATGACATGCCTGGGTGGCACCTGGAATACGGTATGTGCCTTGTGTGTTGACTATTATTTATTTCTATATTTTAGTATTATTTAATGTACTAGTTATTATTAGAAAACACAGTATGCTTTCACGCTATGTTCCATAATAATACTAATTCAATTCAGGTGTATACTAATAAATTCATTTCTTGCTACAAGTAGAAATCTTAAAACACAAAAACAATTTTAGTAAGTCATTTGAACAATTTTTATAGCTAGTAATATTGACAGTTCTGCTAAAAAAAAAAACTCCTAAAATAGATTTATGATGTTAATGTGAAAGCAAATTTCTATAATCTATAATACTAATACTATTTTAGTTCAGGCACCTCTTCATTTAGAGCTATTTTTACCAACTAATATTTACTGAGTTTAGTGCTATTCAGACCATAATCATTTTACATGAATTATCTCATTCAACCTTTAATGGTCTTGTGAGGAAGATACTATTATTCCCATTTTACCAATGAAGAAACGGAATTACTTAATATTTAGATCAAGTAACCTTTGTCAGTGTTTCAGCTAAAACTAGTATCTATGTGTGCCTTCAAAGTTTGTCTCTTAAACAGTGCTACACTGGTACAACCAGGGGGGGAGATGAAAGTCCTGCCACGCATTAAAAGGCAAATAATAAATTAACAACTTGTAAGGAAAAGTTTTAACTAATCCTTAAAAAATAACTCAAGTACAAGAGACCTACTCATATCTACTAATAATTATAAACTTAGTGATACAAGTATCTGTTCAGTTGGGAAATGCCATGAATTACAGAATCTTTACAGTAAAAGTTTATAGTTATGCTTTCTTTAGTGTTTTTATTTTCTTATGTTGCTATTAGCACTACTGCTAACTAAATCTCACTTTGGAAAATGCAGTGTAAATACACAGGCCCCAGGGAGTACTGACATTCGGCTTTGCCTTTCATACATTTCCTATCCTGGCAGCAGCACCGGTACAAACTCCACAGCTACACACAGTGCTACACACGCAGCTACACACGGTGCTACACACGCAGCTACGCACGGTGCTACACACGCAGCTGCGCACGGTGCTACACACGCAGCTACACACGGTGATACACACGCAGCTACGCGCGGTGCTATACACGCAGCTACGCGCGGTGCTATACACGCAGCTACGCGCGGTGCTATACACGCAGCTACACGCGGTGCTATACACGCAGCTACACACGGTGCTACACACGCAGCTACACACAGTGGTTCTAGTCAGGGTCAGTTTCTCTCACATGAGAACTATGTGATGCATTTGATTTTGTAGGAATATCTTGTGGTTTTGTGAATCAAGTATGTATTTCTGTGTACTGTAAATACCTTACTGTTGTCACTTTGTACCCTTAGAAACAAAATCCCAAAACTCCACCTACAAAAGAACTCTTCTTTCACTGATTCTAATAACAGACGACACATGAAATAACCATTCCCCATTCTCTTTCTCATATTGACAGCAGTATTTAAGGCAGAATCTTGAAAAGGTTAAAACAAGACTCAAATGAAGTGGGCTGTATTCAATGACTAAATCTGTCTAGTGTTCGTATCCAATGTTTCAAAAGCAGGATGGAAGACGTGGTGAGAGGAATGAAGATGAAAAACGGATTTAAAAGGCCAGGGCTTAAGTTTACAAGTTCAAGCTTCTTCAGCCTTCACCAAATATATGGGTTTGATTTTCAGCTTACCGTACAATATTTGACCTGCTTTTGGGTACCGAACATAACATTGAAAAGATCACTCATTGATTCAATGGGTTGACAGCGAACACCTACTAGGAAGAACTACGGTAAATGCTGAGGGTACGTGGGAGGGTGGGAAAGGGCTGTCATGACAGATCCCGCTTAAGGAAAAAAGGTTGAGATACATAAAAATGACTGACATGAGATAAGCTATAATGACTATGATAAAAGAGGTTCATATACAATGTTACAGCAGTTCAGAGATGACATTAACAATCTTGGGATGTGGTATGCAAAGAAAAGAAGTGGGGTCAATCAAGGATGACACTGAGGTGTTTCAAACCAAGCAATCTAGAGGACAGAGTAACATTTAGAAAAGGTCAAAAAAAGAGGTAGCAAAAGAAGAAACTATCCACTTTAGACACATTTAGTTTGAAATATAAGCACAGATATGCAGCAGGCAAACGAGGAGGGAAATGCAGTACTGCGGTCAGTCCTGAGACGCGAGATTTGGGATATGAAGGCATGTGCTGGTACTCTGACAGCAGAGGAGCACCGCATCAGACAGGGCATCAGGGAAAGCTCCGGAGAGCAGGTGGTGCTGCAGTGTCATTTTAGAAGACGAAGAGAATCAGTGCTACAAAGACGGGCAGACGCACGGGGAGGAATGGTGGCAGAAGCAGCGTGGTGAAGGCGAGGAAGCACAAACACGTGAGGCGTGGCTACAGCGAAGGATGCCGCGTGCAGAGGAGGATACGGAGCCCGTGAAAGGACCAGGAGCCACGGATTATACAGGATTTGATGCCCTAAGCCTCGGACTCTACACCTCATCCTGAAAACTATAAGGTACTCTGGAGGATGTTTGAACAGGACCAATACGGTCTGATTTAATTTTTAGAAAACCATTTCATCCAATGAGGAAGTGAGACAGAGAAGGGGGCGTACAGGAGGCAGGGTAACCAGTCTGGAGGCCACAGCGATAATGTAAGTGAAAGTGATGAAGGCTGGACTGAGGCAGTCACAGAGGAAGGAAAGGGAGGCTCCACCAGCTGCCAAGCAGGCCGGCGTTTCAGGGCTTGGTAACTCAGCAGATGTGGGGAAAGGGAGAAAGAGGAGTCAAGAAGAACTTCTCAGTTTCTGCCGGGGTAGATGCAGAGAGGTCAATGTGAGGGGAAAGAGGAGGTGTCTGAACACACCGCACTGGAGGCACCCATGAGACATCTACGTAAATATACTCTGCAGGCAGCTGCACACACAGGTCTAGGTGTGCTGATGCTTGTAGGCCAACAGAAGGAAGTAGGAAAGTCCTTGCTTGACGGCCTTGACTTTCGCAGATAGAACAGGAAACAGAGCCATTTGTGGAAGTGCAGGCAGCAGTGGTAGTTTAAGCCTGAGGAAAAGAGGTGGGAAGCTTTGAAGGGAATGAGTAGGAAGCTACTGAGAGGTAACCAGACAGGGAGGCCACGGATCTACAGCAGTAGTGATGTGCACGCCTGTGTGTCCTTTGTGGCAGAGCTCAACAGGCTAGGTGAAGGAGCGGTAGGACAGGTTTGCTAGTTGGCTAGATAGAAAGCAAAGGGTGACAGTGTATGAATGATGAAAGTGATAATTCACAGAGTCTGAGACGGGTCAGGAAGGGATGAAACCCTGAGGCACACAGTCATCTTAAGAAGATGGAGTAGGGATCTTAACTGAGTCTAGAAAGCAGGCGAGAATAAGGGAGTGAGAGAGAAAGGACAGGCTACTACAGTGACAAAGTGGAATACTGGTTGAAATTTCTGGGTGGAGTGTAGCCATGGGTAAGGGTTCACAGTGGAGTGGAATGGAAGGTTACCAGAGTTGAGAAAGGCTCTGTAATGCTTGGTGAATCATCTAAAGGGTCGGCTCATCAAATTACCAAAAAAGACGCCAGGATTAAGTATATTAAGATTCAAGAAAAATATCTTTTCTGGGCTTCCCTGGTGGCGGAGTGGTTAAGAATCCGCCTGCCAATGCAGGGGACGTGGGTTCGAGCCCTGGTCCGGGAAGATCCCACATGCCGCAGAGCAACTAAGCCCGTGTGCCACAACTACTGAGCCTGTGCTCTAGAGCCTGTGAGCCACAACTACTGAGCCCACGTGCCACAACTACTGAAGCCCGTGCACCTAGAGCCCGTGCTCCACAACAAGAGAAGCCACCGCAATGAGAAGCCCACACACCGCAACAAAGAGTAGCCCCTGCTCGCACAACTAGAGAAAGCCTGCGAGCGGCAACGAAGATCCAATGCAGCCAAAAGTAAAATAAATAAAATAAATAAAAAAAAAAATCGTACAATTAAAAAAAAAAAAAGAAATATATCTTTTCCTAAGCATAACTGTGTAATAAATATTTGTCAATGCACTCGTCAAAGTTCTCACTGAAGATGCAAGGAGGGCCCAGGAGAGCATTATGCTGAAGAAGACAAGAAGGCTGCGGCTCAAAGGAAGCAGTCTCACGTGGCGGTGGAGCAGTCACGACCGGGAGGGATGGAAAGCAAGAAGACGGGCTCCCGCTCTAGGTGGGCCTCAGTAACCGAGGAATCTAGAAATCCAGCTGCTTCTATGGCAGGCCTGTGTGGTCTGGACTGCTGCCTTTTGTTTTTTGGTAAATAAAGTTTTTTTGAACTGCAGCCACACTCACTAGCTCATGTGTTGTCTATAGCTGTTTTGGGGCTACAGTGGTATGTTGAGTGGTTACAGCTGAGACCCTATGGCCCACAAGCCAAAATGTTTACTATCCAGCCCTTCAGCAAAAAAGCGTGCCACCCTCCGCTCCACAGCCGGGGGAGCGGGCAGGCAGGGGCGGGCTGGGCACTAGCCCGCTTTCCGTGATGGCTCCACTTTCAGCAGGAAGCGGAGATCACATTCCTCGAGGAAGGTACAGACGAGGGAAGTCTGTTCTCCTCAAGCGGAGACCTCAGAGGACACAGTGGAAAGAATGTGCCGGGAATCTGTGGGTGTGAGGATGAGTCCGGGAGAGCGGAAAGGTCCCAGGTGAGGTCACTTACAGAGCGTGAGACCGAATGGCCAAGGACCAGCTGGGGACTTCCAGGAGTGAAAGCTTAGAATACACATGCAGGATGGGGAATATATTTAATAACTGGTTGAGTAACAAGATCCATCCAGTGGCAAGAATTTGAAGAAGGAATAACTACTAATAGTTTCGTTTCTGACACTTTCCAGAAATGCTTATAATAAGAAAGTAAAACAAAAATGTGGCCGTTTAAAACAAAGGCTGAGGACTGGGGTTGGGGGCAGCTAGAAAGACGGGAGGCCTAGGACATGCAGAGGCCTAGTTCAAAAACTTAACTTAGAGCTGGTATGAATTATAAATGCCAAATTGTTTAGGATAACTTCAAAGTAGCTGTGCAGCTCACAAAAAATAAATACAATCATGTAAAAAGAAATTAAACCATGTTATCAATTGCTTAGTTTTAACTGTGAGTCTATTTCACTATTAAGAAATAACAACCGACTGATAGTTTTTTAATCACCAGAAAGACATGTTGATAACTGATTTGTTAAAGGTTTATTTTAAAAAAGGTTTTCAAGTGAGTGTTTTCAAAACTGTTTCTATATACTTACCGGCTTTATTACTAAGCTTGTATAAGAAAGTCTGGCGAGGGTCTGAATGATCTCGACATGTCAGTTGCAAAAGAGAACCTGATTTTTTCCATTTCTGCATAAACCACAGACCTAGAGAGTTATAAATGGTATGTGATATGTGAGAGTTATAAACCGGAAATATATAGTACCATATGCCAACGTTATTTATTTTAATATATATATTTCACTTCAAAATATATCTCCCAAATTAGCATTTTGTTGGTGAATAAAAAATATATTTGCAAAATATTTCCATTTTCCGATAACAAATATAAACATACAGACACACAGAGGTTAACGATGGGTTAACGGTGGTTGACAGAGGGCTTGTTATTTATTTCTACCTCATTAGGTAATGAAATAGGTAATGGTCTATGAAGAACACATTTGGGAAAATTATACCTTTAGATATACTTGTTCAAATTATAATGAAGCAGAGGGGGAGAAAACTTTAAACACAGTAGTAGATCCACATGCCTGAGCACGGAGCCTTTACAGACAATCACAGGTCAGTCATGGGAGACTAACTGGATAAGGACCAACTCTAAGGATGAGCAACTGGGTAATGTTTTCTAGTAACAGCTGAATATAATTTAAGTGTCATATTTAACTGTATTTCTTTATCTTATCAGTTACCCGTATTTAAATGCATCTTCCCCTTAAGTGAAACCTCAATCACTCTGGAGCTGGTTTTCAAGACTGTAGACTATTCATTTCTACTTTTGTTGATTCTATTACTGAGGTGAACAGGGGAGGAAAAGAGGGAAAAAACCCTTTAACTGATTAAAGCTGCCAACTGGAAGTCTATCTGGGGAAAAGTTTAGTGAAGAAATTCAAAGTACTGCATCCGATTCATACTGGGTTCTATTTTGTACTATTTATGGATCTCATTTTTCTCATGCCCTCTTTTTGAAACTGTAAAAATCTACAACTAGCTAGATTTTGAATACCACCATTTGAAATGGGATACAAAGGAAAATGGTATGGTTTATTTGTCAATGAAAGAAGTAGAAGAGAAAATGGAAATAAGAGTTTCAAGGCTCAATGAAAAAAGTCAGAATGAAATCTAATTCTTACAATGGGAATCAATTGACTAAACTATAAAAGCCATTTTAAAATTCTAAAGGAAAAACAAAGCCAAATAAAGGGCAAATCAAGTATCAGATCCTTCTTAATGAGAATATTTATTCTAATCAAAATTGGGGTCTTAATTTTTACTTTACTTCCTTTTAAAAGTTTAGAATTTATTTTCTCATAATATCCCTTTATCACTATCAAACCAAAATCAGAGTTAACGTTCTATATAAAATATTTTATAACTTTAAAATGTATTAAGCGTATTTATTTGTTATCTGTTCAACTAAGGGAACAACAAAATAGCCTGTTTATAAGACTAACATTTACTGAAAATATTTTAACCGTTTAATGATAAAAAGGGAAAAAAATGCTCTTGTTACTTGACAAATATCTCAGTATGACATCATTTTCTGAAATGAGTTTTGTCAGCTTATTTCATGTGCATGACAAAATAGAAAAATAGATACACCTTTTGTTTCATGAAATTCCAAGTACATGACAAATCTGCTCTAAAATAAACACCAGAAAATATTAAATTTGTATTTAAATCTTCTCTCCACGCCATAATTTTTGTACTGGACAATAAAACTTCTTACCTGTATTAACAAGAGCACTGCTGTTGTAGAGTGTACCAAGGTGAGGTCCAGAGAGCGACAGAAAGGTATGAAGTTTGTCAAGGTAATACTGAAACCGTGGCCTTGTAAGCACTGAACGGATTATTAAATTGCCCAACGAATGTCCAATAAAGCTATAAGAGAAACAAAATGACATTTCCCCTATAGTATTAGTTTTAAAAACAAAATAAAAGCTGCTATCACTATACACAGATGTGAAATATTAAGAATTTAAAATGTTCTAATATGTTTTAAAACTATGGTTTGATACTCTGAAATGACATAGCTTACATTTTGAAGCAAAAAATGTGAGAATGTAGCAGAAAATTCCTATTATTATAGTTTATATACTTGCTCTATAGAAATAAGATATTACTTATCAGAAAATTTTTACTCCTAGTTCATAATTGCTTAGAAAGAAATACATTTTAAAAGCGTTAATATATTGACTAGATGATAAATTTGCATCTTTAGGTACACACACCAATTATTTACCTGTTAAGTCATGATTTAAAACAAAATAATGAAGTTATACGTATAAGCATGATTTAGGAGACATTATATCCCCATTTCTCTTATTCTCTGGTCCACACTCCAAGGTGGGGAATTCTCTAAGTACTTTCAAGCCACAGGAAAAAAAAACGTGCACTTTCTGACTGTAAGTCTAAAATTATACCAAAAGAATAACTAATACTCATAAAGCATTTCACCTTTATTAAAGAATAGTTTAAATCAAAAGAGCCTTTTTGCCTACCATTATTTTACGATAGTATATGAATCCCTCGGGACAATTAACAGTGAAAGAAGAAAGCCTGAAAGCTGTCTTAAAAGTGGTTTACAGATATAACTAGTTTACAGACATAACTAGTTTACAGATATAACTAGTGAGAAGCTGCAAACTTCCTGAAGCTGTGAAGTAAAGTTTGATAACGAACAGTCCTCAATCAACCAAATCAAGCTTTTGGATAATGGTTGATTATAACTGACCATCTAATCTAAAAGAGGGTATACTTTCATGGATGAATAAAAGAACTGAAACAACAGACTTATTTTCTCATCATAAAATAACAAATTAATAAAAGGAATACAAGATGACTACAGAAAATTTAGTAAACTGATGAAGAATCCATAAATGAAGAGAATGACTAGAACAAGAAAACACTCTCTCTCCACCCTCCACATACTTGCATCTCCCACCATATTTTAACAGAAATCTGTTTTTAAACAGGGACTTTAAATGAAAACCTGCTCTCTCTGTTCTTTGTCGCTACTCTGTACTTCGAAGTGGAAGCAAACTCTACAAAAGCCTAGAGTATAAAGAGCCAGCTTCTTCCTCTAACCCAGCTGGGATGTGAAACTCATCAGTTTACTCTACTCTTTTTGAGGCAGGAAGATTAGTTTTGACTTTTTCTTTAATTCTTACCGGACTAGAAGAAACAAATGCTTTTCTCTCCCCCATGTCTATTCACAACATCTGTGATTAAATAATAAGACATATTGATTTGATCATCATCTCCTGCTTGTGGAAAGCTGCAAGAAATTTCACCACCTTAAAAAGAAACCCTACGTTCTTTTTTTTTTAAAATAAATTTATTTATTTATTTATTTTTGGCCACGTTGGGTCTTCGTTGTTGCGCGCAAGCTTTCTCTAGTTGCGGCGAGCGGGGGCTACTCTTTGTTGCGGTGCGCGGGCTTCTCATTGCGGTGGCTTCTCTTGTTGCGGAGCACGGGCTCTAGGCACGCAGGCTTCAGTAGTTGTGGCACGCGGGCTTGATAGTTGTGGCTCGTGGGCTCTAGAGCGCAGGCTCAGTAGTTGTGGTGCACGGGCTTAGCTGCTCCGCGGCATGTGGGATCCTCCCGGACCAGGGTTCGAACCCGTGTCCACTGCATTGGCAGGCGGATTCTTAACCACTGAGCCACCAGGGAAGTCCAACCCTACATTCTTTACCTATCACCGCCCCCCGCACCATCTCCCCTCTCCCCCAGCCCTAAACAGTCACTGATCTACCTCTATCTCTATAATTTTGCCAATTCTGGACAATTTATATAAACAGAATTATATAATATGTGGTCTTTCCCTAAAATCTTTTTATTTTTATTCTCTTTAAATTAGAATTGCGGTATCCTCTATTTCAGAACAGGACAACAAAATTACCAGAAATTCTGTGTGATTTTTCTATAATTCATAAAGATATAAAAACAATTTATGTAATATTATAAAAGTTACCTTATTTTTGAGACTGTTAGACTATATATCTGAATATATTGTATTATCTCGTCCAGAAGGCGATCAGTCATGCTATCAAAATCAGCAAAAGTATCATTCTAAACAAAAGCGAAATCGATACATTATATACTGAATATGTGTAGTTACATAAAACACTGAATATAAACATTATTTTTAATTTAGGTATTGACAATATGGTTAAAGACCAGTGGTTTTTAAAGAAGTTAGTGAATGTAATATTCATTATATTAAAATGAACAAGTAGCGAATTTCTAGGGAAAAAAAAGGCTCACTGTTCTTAACACTTCACTTAGATAATCGTTTAGTCCACTATCAACACTGAACATAAGGTTATTTATAATGGTTTAATTAAAATATTTGCACAGAATGTGAAATTCTAGGAATTTTGCACATGTAAAAAGCTCATAAATCAAACTGTAAATCACTTCTACTTCCTTAGGCTACGCATTAATTGTTAAACTTCATAGAAATCAGAAAAATTATTTCTACTACTACAGGCATTTTGTAGTCAGCATATATTTAGGTAGAAACTGGTAGAAAAATGTGTGCTTCCACTGAAAACACAGCTATCTGTACCTGATTTCTCTCAGACATAAGAAAATCAATTCTTTCCCCAGGCAGTCCAAGTTCAATGTAAGTTTTTACTAACCGGAGATCTGCACTGTTACCTAGAAAATGGAGAAAATGAAAGTTATACCTAAGGGACGAGATAAAGCAAAAGGTACAACGTGCACCCTCATACTCTGTTACGCTTCTTGGGGACAAGCGTAGGCCTATGCCAGCTGTGAAGAGACAAGGCCCTGGGAACCAGAATCCTCAGTGTCTACTTCACAGCGGATTTCCATCAGCTGGCAATGGCCTCCAACAGCCTATCTCTTCAGAGGTCTGGTCGCATTGATGCTCTCTCGCCACCGCCCCCCCACCACCCCAGCAGTGTGTCTGTCTCCCTCCCTATAACATGGGAGAGTGTGTTCCTTGAAGATTTCAAAGAGGAATTTACCAGAGATTCTACTGGGCCAAGAAGCCTTTCTTGGAGGATAATTCTTTGAAAATTTTATTAGTGGGGAGAAAGAGGTTAGTATTAGAGATATTTTATTTCTTAAGAGTCACGGTTTTGTTTTTCTTAAAGAAAAATCTCCAATTTCATAAGCATTTCCTAGCTCAGACCTGTGTTTAGCATTTTTATAATCCATAAAATCTTCTGTCAATTTGTTGCTACAGAATCACCTTATAACACAGTAATACTCTGCTAATCCAGAGATATTTGGTGTCTTCTAACACAGTTCCTAACCAAGAAAAATAGGCTGCTGAGTAACCAAAACAGCTGTCACAAAACCACAGCAGTAAAACAAGGTATTAAGAATTTAAGTTATACCCTGATTAATCAGTGAATCTTTAATTCTTAGGTATTGATTTTTCTTGTCCATAAGGTTTAAAGCAGCAAGCTAAAAGGGAAGCAGAAAGATGATCAAAGGGAGACAAAATGATTGCCATGAGGTGACAGCTGACAAAAATAATAAAAAGAGAGAAGACAGAAGAATCCGAAGTTAAAATAAATAAAATGTTGGCATGTGGATGTCAACTCCATGGAAAATTTACTTTACGAAGAAATCTAATATTATACTCAGCAAAATTAAGCACGTCTCTGTTTTAGAGAGTATTTAAGATTTAATTAATATCAGCAATTTAGAAATCTTTTTTCAGGTCAAAGATTAAATAAAACTAAATGCGATCTACTAGGAAAAGAAAAGATTGAGTCGCTACGGGTTACATGCACAGACGTTACATACCGTCCAGGCCGTGCACACAGACGATGAGATGGACTCCGTGCTCGGAACGGTCCTCCTCCTCCTCCTCCACACAAAAATAGGGTACTGAGGATGCCAGGAGAGGAACATCGCTGTACATGAACCCAGGGAGCTTAAGGTGCTCCAATTCTTCTTTCGCCTGAAGGAAGCTGAAGCAAAAAAGTGTAAAAGACACTCGTTACTAAGTATTATATTCAGTTTTTAGAACCAAAAAGATAATGTGCTGCATTTAGAGAACTGCAGAAGAGGAAACCCAGAAATATTTGATTTTAAAATAATGAAAATATGTGGGCTCACCTAAATGATTTAGAAATCAGAGTAATTTTTTTTTACTATTTTTTAGTACATATTCTGATCAAATACAATGAGTATTTAAAGCCTGACATCACTTAAAATTATTCTTTTAAACTTGAAATCCACTAAGAAAACACTGGGAACGGAGTTATGCTTTCTACTGCATTTTATACTGTATGCATAGAAAGGACGGGAGAAGTACTGCACAGAGGACAGTCTGATGCCGATCCTGTGATCAAATCTTACCCTCTTTGCTCCTTTTTAATCTTACATGAAAGGAAAAGAAGGAGATATTCTACACAGTGTAGCAGTGAGAATGGCAGGTATAGTATGTAGTAGATGAGGTGATTTGTATTTTTCTCTAAAAATACCCATAAGAAGGAGCAGAACTAAGAGGGGGATGTGATTAAGTAAAATTGGTGGCATACACTCATCTACTGATAGAACAAGTGACATATCTAATTAACCTGGGGACTGAGAACACCAAAAATTATTAACTATCGTCACATCAGATCACTTGGACTGATAAAAGTAAAACTCCGAGAAGCAGATGAACACTAAACTGAGCGGCACACACTGGGTGGAGAATACAGACCACTGCCTTCACTAATGACTCAGAAGAGTCTCAGGTGCCCAGGAGGCGGTGCAACCTTCAGCTTCCTAGCACGTTACAAGTCTTCAGTGGGCTGTTCTCACCTTGCTGGGTTCACTAGCTGTAGGCACCACGGATCTTACTTATGTGTATACATCAGAATGATCTGGGAACTTAAAAAACCTACAGTGGATACGCCCAGACATTTTATTCCAGGGATTATAATTCCATCTGGAATAAGGTAGTAGAAAACCAGTGCCATGCTAGTAAACCTATGTCATGCTCAAAATTTTCTGGATTTTTTTTTACTGGTCCACGAAATCCCAATTCTGGAAACACTGACTTAGCTGAGGCAGTCTAAGTCTGGTAGGCTTTAGGAAGTTTCTAGCAATTATCTAATATTGTCCTTATTTGCTAGATATAAAGCCTAACTTTTGTCTGGGAGTTAACCAGGGGAGAGATGAGGTGTTGATGGGAAAAAAAGGGTTTTAACTTCAATTATTCCATACTTCTACCATAAAGCTACCAATGGAAAATTTGTATCAGGCAAGTCGAGCCTACAGAATAGGACAATCACACAGGGAACTGCAGGTCTGTCTGTCAAAGAGCGTACTGAGTTCACTGCTCCATTTCAGACAGCTAATCGAAGAAGCACTTTCTGTATGACAGAAACCAGAGAATGTGAAATAGGTATGTTACCAGAGAAGTATACATATATGTCCTCTCTCTCTCTCTTTAGTAGCACGTGCTATTGTGCTCCATTACTTACGCTTGTATTTGAGGTTTTGGTGAATTTTCATACCAGGACAGTGATGAGGTGAAGTTGTAAGAAGCGCTGCTTGGCTGCTTTGTAATGGCATCACATTTACTCTTAGAAGAATACTTAACACTACAAGGAGACTCTCGTGGTGCAGACGGGAAGGACAGACAGCCGGAAGCACAGACAGTAGGCATAGTTACACCATCCCTCAGAAAGTCACTGCTAATCTTTTCAGATTTGATCAATCTTTCTTCTGCCGGGGCACCTCGGTCTGTACAGTGAGCATCTACTGTCCCATCCAGGGCTGAGTCACCTGTCTCCTCATAATACCCATTTTGAACCATCTGTTGGTCCTGCTCTTCTTCCTCCTCATCTTTACCCTGTTCCTGCTGAACATTACTAATTTCTTTTTCAGAAGTCTCCTTCTGAGGGCTAACTGAATTGCTGTAGCTAACAGCACACGTGTCAGAAGTATCTGTACTGCTTTGACAGCCAAAATAATTTTCCACAAGCCCTTGCTTTACCATATCAGGACTGGCTGAAAAAGGGTCACCTGTACCCAGGTGAGTTTCGTCTTTAACTGTAGGGGCTTCTGAATACATCTGTTTGAGATTTAACGCATCGCTATTTTTTCTTTTCACAGTTCTATCTTCACTGACGTCTGTCCTGGTAGAAATGGAATCTGAAACGACGCAAGGGGTGCCTGAACAAACCAGTCCTGAACTTAACGGAACTGCGGCCCCTGCAGGGTCACTAGATTTATCAGGACTCTGGGAGTCTTTACACACAGTGTCCGAGTTAGGTTTGGAGCTGCAACTACTTTTCACATCACCGGAAGTACCTTCATCTGAAAAAACAAATTGTAAAGGGTCTTTAGTGCTTGAATTTAAGGAATGTATTGCTATCGTTTCATTGTCCAAATGCCCTGAAAACACGACACTCTGCTGTTGCAAGAGAATACTTGACTTTTTCCTATCGTCACATTTTGGCACATCAATCGTTCCTAGATTCAACACGGCTCTGCTATCGCTTAGGTGGCATTCAGGCACAACAGATTTCTTAGGGTTTTCATCAGGTGAAAGCTCATCGTCAGAAGGCAGAGAGTTTATGGACGTTAAGGATGACTGGATCTCACTGAAAGCACTTGTGCTCTCAGTACAGTGGCTGCCTAGTGAAAACTTTACATTATGATCCGGCTTCATCAAAAGCTGAGGAAATAACCTTTCGTTATTGTAAAGACCTTGCCCTTGTACAGTTTCAAAGACTAGGTCAGGGTTTGGATGTGTTGCAACAGAGCTTGGTTCACTTTCCACACCTGAATCTGAGAACCGAGATGAGGCACACGTGGCACTAATATCTGGTAACTTAATTGAGTCTGCACTCACTACAACATGATACTCTCTTGTAGAAGAAGCAGGTTGATTACTTCTTAGCTTAGCTAATGATTCTCCAACAGAAGGACACTTTGCTTCCTGCAAAGCTTCCTTTTCAAGTGTTACTTCTATAGATTTAGATTTACCGTTAGATTCTAAGGACTCAAAGTTGGGCAGTTGTAAACTATCCACAAATATTTCATCTTGTCGAAGCTCTGTCCAAGGTCCTATTTTAACAGTTATTTTCTCTCCACTGAAAGGGTCTTTATTAGAGGGCTTTACTTCAATTGTCCTAACTCCCGAAGTGGGGGCAGTTTGATGATCATGGCAATCATCTGATGAACTTCTGGATGCCACACTGTGTTCCACTTGTGCAATTTCACTATCGTCCTGGGAGATATCAAGTTTACCTGAAATGGACAAATTTGCACAAAGATTTAGGCTGCCAGAGTTCAAAGGATCAAACAGGTCTGGTTGCATATTTTCAATATCTGGAGACTTTTGTTCAGTTCTCTCTGTATTAGCTGGCAAATAGCTAGCTTCCTTTTGACTTGTCTGTCTGATGTAGGTCTTTAGGTCAAAATTATATCCACTTATTGTGGTGTCCAGACCTTCCTTCTGACTATGTGAAGGATTGCCTTCAGAGCTTTTAAAGAGATCATTTGATGCTGTACTTTTCAAACATTTGTAGCCTACCAAAACCACAGAATCCTTAGAGCTCTGTTTTATTAATTTTTTTGTGTTTTCAGGTTTCATTGTTTTCATGAGCTTAGTAACCTTAACCTTGGATTTATTTGATTCTTCACTCTTTCCTTTTAGAGACTTTGTTAGCTGCTTTTCACCTTCTGTAGACCAAAAACTGGAGGCCCCAGCAGGTCTGACTTTCAACTCTGGGCTGGAAAGTCCAGCTAGAGAGCTTTCTTCAGTCTCACATTTATCCATTCTACTGGACTCTGATCTCTGAAGACTCTGAATTCCCATCCAGGGTGCATCTAAGTCTTTTATCCAAAGAAAAAGAAATTCAGGTTTAAAACGAGGTATAAGAACTCATATGATTAAGACTACTTTCTCTGACTATAACTTTCTAATATCCTCAAAAATAAATAAAACTGGAGGGGGGAAGACAGCCCCACATTAAGGAATGGCTTTATGTATATTAGACAGAATGTACTGAAAACGACACACACACAGCTTACATATTTTAGTTAGATTACACTTACCTTCAGTAACTGCATCTAAATACCTGTCTTCAAAGATCACAGGTAACGAATTGAGATCTCCATCTAATTCACTGCACTCAACAGGCAGGGGTGGGAGAGAGCTGCAGAAGGCAGTGTTTTTGAGAGCGGTGCACATCTGGAGGTGACTCTGAGCACTGGAACACACGTCTTACGTCAGACTGCAATCTAGACAACCACACCGATTTCACCGCATCGTCTCTCCGCGACCACCCCTCCTCAAGACACCCTCCTTACGAAAGAGCGCCTTGGTCAGAGATAAAAACTGGTACGATGAAAATTATGGTTTGTGGACAAAAATTACTGACTTATAAAATTACGGTTTACTGATAAATTATTTAATTTCTATTATACTCTTCTATACTTTTAAATGTTATTTCAAAGTGAGTCATCTGTGCTTAATGTCTGAACATCCTAATAAGCTGAGAATAGCATAGAGGAGAAAGACCAAAAGCTCAAATGCCTGCTAACGATTTGATGATAATGTTGAAAAAAAAAGTTAACACGTACTGATGAATACAATTAACAGCTATTTTAAGAAGGGTATATAACTTTCTAATGCAAAATAGTTTTTTTAAAAAAACTTTCTTACGGAAAATTTGAAACAAATCAAAGTACACAGAACAGCACCATAAGCCCCATCAGCAAACGTTTTCCCTTCTTGCTTTGTCCGTACCTCCACTCACTGCCTACCCACACACCCTATGATTATTTACAGTTGTCTGTTGCGGCATATACTTCACATGCACTGAAACAGACAAATCTTGGCTGCACGATTCTGACAAACGGACACGCGATACAGAACATGTTCCACCTGTCCAGAGAGTACTCTCACGTCTTTCCAGGCAAACTCCCAGACCAAGTCGACACCAAGACAACCATTCTTCTGACTTTCTTCACCTTAGTCTTACGTGTTCCAGAACTTCATATAAACAGAGTCGTATATTCTTTACTCTTTTATGTCTGACTTCTTTCACTCAACATAATGTCCTCAAAATATTCTTTAAAGCCAAAGAAAACCAGATCTAAATGTACTCAGTAGGGAAAGTGGAAGGCATCTACTCAGGATATTTGAATTGTAAATCTCCTACATGACAGCAGGAAGTGCCAGTCAGACTCCCTGCGAAAATACGTAATACATAATGATAAATGTAAGAGAGTCTGACCTGTGAAGATAAAAATACAGCAAGATGGCCCAGTGGAAGGCTGGGGCCAGGGACTCCCAGGGGTGGGGCAGGTCTGTGTGGGGAGGGGTAGCGGCGCAGTGCGCTTCTTTATGTAAGGGCGTGGTCTTTAGTGAAGTAATGCGTAAGATTAAATGCAATTTGACTAAACAGGAGCTTTCTAAACGTCAAATTCTCCTAACTTCTTTCATTGCAAATATTGTATATTCTGTCACTGATAAATTCTGAGATGATATCTTAGGTAAAAGGAAGTAGAATCATTTAAATTTTGGATTTATGCTACTCACTGAAGTTCCTGGTATGCAATGGCAGCTTCTCTTGGATGTTCAAAACAAAAGAATGCCTCAGAAAACCTGCGCACCTGGAAAATTCCAAAAGGGAGTATGAATAACATGGCACATTTAAAAAGTCAATCAGGAAATGGGTGGCAGGGAAAGAAACCCCCTGTGAGAAGTACTCTCCCTCCTCAGGGTCGCCAAAGCACTGTATTTTGGTACTTACTGCAAGAGTTAAAAGAAAGAACAGAATGTAGGTAAGAAATTTCGTTTTACGTTATGGATCCACCATTCATCCTCCTTGAAGATGGGGATTCTGTGTGTCCTATTTACCACGACATCCCCACACCAAGAACAGCGCCCAGCGCACAGAAGAATGGTGGGACCAGCTAGCGCTCCCCGCTGCTGGGTGCCAGGCATCCCAGTACGCACCAGCTGAGCTGACGGTGGACCCCCTGGCTCTGTGACCTTCGGCATTTCACCTTGGAGCCCCGATGACTCTTTTTCAATCACACTTAATACTTATTCTTCATAGGGGGTTATTGCAAAGAATAAACAAGATAATGTATTTGATAGCAGTTTTTAATCTGGAAAGTGTCTATAAATATAAGCTATTACAATTACCATTGTAGCATTCACCACGTTTTTTCTTAAAATAACTGTATATGTGAATTGTCCCCCCTCCTAATGTGTAATGTTCTTTAGAGCAGGAACTGTGTTTTGGATGATCTTTGCCATCCCCCCAAAATATGCCTTGGTATGTTACAGAAGCAAGTACTTGGTAAATACTGGTCAAATCTAGTTGAATATTTCTTCCATCATATTTGTATTCTGACCCTTTCATTTCTAACTATGCAGGAAAAGGCTTTGTCAGCTACTGGAGCAACTGAAGCAACAGTAAGGGGATGGAAAAGATATTTTGTTTGAAGGGTACGTGGAGGAGAGAGAAATGATATTACATCTTGGAATTATATTACACCTAAGATTTCTTTCTAAAGGGAAATACAACTTAGGGGTCTTTGGTTTTAAATGTACAATGAGAGGCTTCCCTGGTGGCGCAGTGGTTAAGAATCCACCTGCCAACGCAGGGGACACGGGTTCGAGCCCTGGTCCAGGAAGATCCCACATGCCGTGGAATGGCTAAGCCCTCGCACCACAACTACTGAGCCTGCGCTCTGGAGCCCATGAGCCACAACTACTGAAGCCCACGCCACAACTACTGAAGCCCACACGGCCTAGAGCCCTCGCGCTGCAACTACTGAGCCCACACGCCACAACCACTGAAGTCCTCACGCCTAGAGCCCGTGCTCCACAATAAGAGAAGCCACCGCAATGAGATGCCCGCTCACCGCAACGAAGAGTAGCTCCCGCTCACCACCACTAGAGAAAGCCTGCGGGCAGCAGCAAAGACCTAATGTAGTCCCCCCCAAAAAAATACATATTCAAAAAAAGAGTCAAATGTTTTAAAAGCCAAATGCAGAAAATTATGTATTGTACGCTCCCCCTTTTATTTTAAAAAAGAGAGGAGAGGCTGGTGGTGATGGGGTTCTGGACATGCTACCCCAAATTATGGCACCTTGGCACATAGAATATCTTAAGGTGAAGAAATTTAAGAAAAGGAAGAGCAGGAAAGTTACGCTGACCTCCTCACCAACCCTTCTCCCCTAAAACAGGTCATAAAACCCTCATGTGAGAGGTGCCCTCACTATACCCAGAGGAATGGAACGTCCATTCCTATCTTCCAAAACAAAGGAATGCCAAGAAGACGCCTACAAACAGGCCTTGCTAATAAATTCCCTCGGTTTACTACAATTACTTCATACTCCTTAACCTATCATATTCCTCCATGAACTGTCAACTCTTCATCAAGCCTATCATAAAATACTCAGGTCTGTTTCTTTGGGTCTTCATTTCCTTACGAAGGCTACCTTGTCACATAAAACTTATATTAAACAAATTTGTACACTTCTCAGGGCTTCCCTGGTGGCTCAGTGGTTAAGAATCCGCCTGCCAATGCAGGGGACATGGGTTCCAGCTCTGGTCCGGGAAGACCCCACCTGCTGCGGAGCAACTGAGCCCGTGTGCCACAACTACTGAGCCTGTGCTCTAGCGCCCGCGAGCCACAACTGCTGAGCCCACATGCCACAACTACTGAAGCCCGCGCACCTAGAGCCCGTGCTCCGCAACAAGAGAAGCCACCACAAGGAGAAGCCCGTGCACCGCAACGAAGAGTAGCCCCCACTCACCGCAAATAGAGAAAGCCCGCGTGCAGCAATGAAGACCCAATGCAGCCAAAAAAAAAAAAAAAAAAAAAAAAAAGTACAGTGAATTGGAGAAACGTTTTATAGGTCATCAAGTTATAGCCAGTTGAGTTACTGACTTCCTAAGCTTGTCTCCCTGAGTTGGTGAGACTGGGTCTTCAGAGGGACAAGTTGACAGGTGGCAACAAAACGTCTGTGGGAAGGATGCAACTGTCTTCACCTTCAAATGCTGCTGACGGCCCCTTCTTCCTCTCCAACACTAAGGGAGACATGAGGAAAACTTATCTGCCTGCCTGCCTGTCTGTCTGTCTGTTAGAGGTATTTTCCCCGAGGGCTGTAAAGTGTAAAGAAATGCAGCCTGAAGTCATCCGGATTCCTGCAGCTGCAGCTGGGCCTGCCTCCCCGCCTTCCCTGATCCCTACAATAAGAACCGTCATTTCTGGACAGCAGCCTCCCTACCAGGCTCCGGGCTAAGCACTTTAGTTTCATTCTTTGATTTGAACCATATAAAAACCCTATGAAGTGGATATATGTTCATTTAACAAGTGAGGCAAGACAACATAGCTGGGCCGTGATACACATGGGATTCAAACAAAGACTTGAGAAAAGTGTCAAGACTTGTGCTCCAACCACTGACCCCTTCCCTTCTGCATTAAGACTCCCTGTTATCATAAAGTCTTTCCTTTCCTCTCTGCTCCCAGACGAGGTTCTCTGTCTGAACTTTCTCCTGCCCTGATTTCCGGGCAGTGGCAACCCGTGAGGAAGAAGGCTGGCAACAGCACTGTGAGGCCATAACTAAGGCATCACTGCCACCTGATGGCAGCACAGCTTAATTCTGGGCAAAAGGCATGCATAGAAAAAAATGTCAAATTTACAAATTCAAACTCAGGATATGAGTAACAGATATTAATACTTTGGTATATATATATATATCTGTAAGACAAGTTTTGAGTATGTACCTTAATTTTAAAAAATCCACTTATTTGGCAATATCAACTATTCAAAATTTAACTAGGACGTTAAAAAAAAAAGGCTTTAAGGGTTCAAAATGGGTGTTTATACTGCTTTAAAGAGTTAAATGTTCCTTTATCTATGTTCACCCTAATATGTTGTTTAAATTGCTAAACAATGCTTACTATAATAATTTTAATAAGTCGTCATTAATATAACTAAATTTATTATAATTTAATATATTAATCACATATTATTATAATATTGACTATAATAATTTTATACATGCTCATCCAGGTTACATTCTAATCTGTAGTGCAGAGTCTAAATATGTGATATATTATCTATATTGCCTTGAAGAAAGAAGGCACCTCACAAATGTTCACTGAACAAATGTTTCCTTTTTTGAATTTTTGAATTTTATTTTATTTTTTTATACACCAGCCTCTTATTAGTTATCCGTTTTATACCTATTAGTGTATACATGTCAATCCCAATCTCACAATTCATCCCACACCCCCGCCCCGCCACCTTCCCTGCTTGGTGTACATACATTTGTTCTCTGCACCTGTGTTTCTATTTCTGCCCTGCGAACTGGTTCATCTGTACCATTTTTCTAGATTCCACATATATGTGTTAATGTACGATATTTGTTTTTCTCTTTCTGACTTACTTCACTCTGTATGGCAGTCTCTACATCCATCCACGGCTCTGCAAATGGCACTATTTCATTCCCTTTTATGGCTGGGTAATATTCCATTGTATATATATGTACCACATGTTCTTTATCCATTCGTCTGTCCATGGGCATTTAGCTTGCTTCCATGACCTGGCTATTGTAAATAGTGCTGCAATGAACATTGGGGTGCATGTGTCTTTTTGAATTATGGTTTTCTCTGGGTATATGCCCAGTAGTGGGAATGCTGAGTCATATGGTAATTATATTTTTAGTTTTTTAAAGAACCTCCATATTGTTCTCCATAGTGGCTGTATCAATTTACATTCCCACCAACAGTGCGAGAGGGTTCCTTTGTCTCCACACCCTCTCCAGCATCTGTCGTCTGTAGATTTTCTGATGATGCCCATTCTAACTGGTGTGAGGTGATACCTCATTGTAGTTTTGATTTGCATTTCTCTAATAATTAGTGATGTTGAGCAGCTTTTCATGTGCTTCTTGGCCATCTGTATGTCTTTTTTGGAGAAATGTCTATTTAGGTCTTCTGCCCATTTTTGGACTGGGTTGTTTGGTTTTTTTAATATTGAGCTGCATGAGCCGTTTATATATTCTGGAGATTAATCCTTTGGTGATTTGTTTGCAAATATTTTCTCCCGTTCTGAGGGTTGTCTTTTCGTCTTGTTTGTAGTTTCCTTTGCTTTGTAAAAGTTTTTAAGTTTCATTAGGTCCCATTTGTTTATTTTTGTTTTTACTTCCATTACTCTAGGAGGTGGATCAAAAAAGATCTTGCTGTGATTTATGTTAAAGAGTGTTCTTCCTATGTTTTCCTCTGAGAGTTTAATAGTGTCCAGTCTTACATTTAGGTCTTTAATCCATTTTGAGTTTATTTTTGTGTACGGTGTTAGGGAGTGTTCTAATTTCATTCTTTTACATGTAGCTGTCCAGTGTTCCCAGCACCACTTACTGAAGAGACTGTCTTTTCTCCATTGTATATCCTTGCCTCTTTTGTCATAGATTAGTTGACCATAGGTGCGTGGGTTTATCTCTGGGCTTTCTATCCTGTTCCATTGATCTATATTTCTGTTTTTGTGCCAGTACCAAACTGTCTTGATTACTGAAGCTTTGTAATATAGTCTGAAGTCAGGGAGCCTGATTCCTCCAGCTCCATTTTTCGTTCTCAAGATTGCTTTGGCTATTCGGGGTCTTTTGTGTCTCCATACAAATTGTGAAATTTTTTGTTCTAGTTCTGTGAAAAATGCCAGTGGTAGTTTGATAGGGATTGAATTGAATCTGTAGATTGCTTTGGGTCATAGAGTCATTTTCACAATGTTGATTCTTCCAATCCAAGAACATGGTATACCTCTCCATCTGTTTGTATCATCTTTAATTTCTTTCATCAGTATCTTATAGTTTTCTGCATACAGGTCTTTTGTCTCCCTAGGTAGGTTTCTTCCTAGGTATTTTATTCTTTTTGTTGCAATGGTAAATGGGAGTGTTTCTTTAATTTCTCTTTCAGATTTTTCATCATTAGTGTATAGGAATGTAAGAGATTTCTGTGCATTAATTTTGTATCCTGCAACTTTACCAAATTCAATGATTAGCTCTAGTAGCTTTCTGGTGGCATCTTTAGGATTCTCTATGTATAGTATCATGTCATCTGCAAAGAGCGACAGTTTTACTTCCTCTTTTCCAATTTGTATTCCTTTTATTTCTTTTTCTTCTCTGGTTGCCACGGCTAGGACTCCCAAAACTATGTTGAGTAACAGTGGCGAGAGTGGACATCCCTGTCTTGTTCCTGATCTTAGAGGAAATGCTTTCAGTTTTTCACCATTGAGAATGATGTTTACTGTGGGTTTGTTGTATATGGCCTTTATTATGTTGAGGTAGGTTCCCTCTATGCCCACTTTCTGGAGATTTTTTATCATAAATGGGTGTTGAATTTTGTGAAAAGCTTTTTCTGCTACTACTGAGATGATCATATGGTTTTTATTCTTCACTTTGTTAATATGGTGTATCACATTGATTGATTTGCATATATTGAAGAATCCTTACACCCCTAGGATAAATCCCACTTGATCATGGTGTATGATCCTTTTAATGTGTTGTTGGATTCTGTTTGCTAGTATTTTGCTGAGGATTTTTGCATCTATATTCATCAGTGATATTGGTCTGTAATTTTCTTTTTTTATAGTTATCTTTGTCTGGTTTTGGTATCAGGGTGATGGTGGCCTCATAGAGGCCTCATAGAATGAGTTTGGGAGTGTTCCTCCCTCTGCTATATTTTGGAAGAGTTTGAGAAGGATGGGTGTTAGCTATTCTCTAAATGTTTGATAGAATTCACCTGTGAAGCCATCTGGTCCTGGACTTTTGTTTGTTGGAAGATTTTTAATCACAGTTTCAATTTCATTACTTGTGATTGGTCTGTGCATATTTTCTCTTTCTTCCTGGTTCAGTCTTGGAAGGTTATACCTTTCTAAGAATTTGTCCATTTCTTCTAGGTTGTCCATTTTATTGGCATAGAGTTGTCTGTAGTAGTCTCTTAGGATGCTTTGTATTTCTGCGGTGTCTGTTGTAACTTCTCCTTTTTCATTTCTAATTTTATTAATTTGAGTCCTCTCCCTCTTTTTCTTGATGAGTCTGGCTGATGGTTTATAAATTTTGTTTATCTTCTCAAAGAACCAGCTTTTAGTTTTATCCATCTTTGCTATTGTTTTCTTTGCTTCTATTTCATTTATTTCTGCTCTGATCTTTATGATTTCTTTCCTTCTACTAACTTTGGGTTTTTTTTTGTTCTTCTTTCTCTAGTTCCTTTAGGTGTAAGGTTAGATTGTTTATTTGAGATTTTTCTTGTTTCCTGAGGTAGGCCTGTATTGCTATAAACTTCCCTCTTAGAACTGCTTTTGCTGCATCCCATAGGCTTTGGATCGTCGTGTTTTCGTTGTCATTTGTCTCTAGGTATTGTTTGATTTCCTCAGTGATCTCTTGGTTATTTAGTAATGTATTGTTTAGCCTCCATGTGTTTGTGTTTTTTACGTTTTTTTCTCTGTAATGATTTCTAATCTCATAGCGTTGTGGTCGGAAAAGATGCTTCATATGATTTCAATTTTCTTAAATTTACTGAGGCTTGATTTGTGACCCAAGATGTGATCTATCCTAGAGAATGTTCCATGCGCACTTGAGAAGAATGTGTAATCTGCTGTTTTCGGATGGAATGTCCTATAAATATCAATTAAATCTATCTGGTCTATTGTGTCATTTAAAGCTTCTGTTTCCTTATTTATTTTCATTATGGATGATCTGTCCATTGGTGTAAGTGAGGTGTTAAAGTCCCCCAGTATTATTGTGTTACTGTCGATTTCCTCTTTTAGAGCTGTTAGCAGTTGCCTTATGTATTGAGGTGCTCCTATGTTGGGTGCATATATATTTATAGTTGTTACATCTTCTTCTTGGATTGATCCCTTGATCATTAGGTAGTGTCCTTCCTTGTCTCTTGTAACATTTGTTATTTTAAAGTCTATTTTATCTGATATGAGTATTGCTACTTCAGCTTTCTTTTGATTTCCATTTGCATGGAATATCTTTTTCCATCCCCTCACTTTCAGTCTGTATGTGTCCCTAGGTCTGAAGTGGGTCTCTTGTAGACAGCATATATATGGGTCTTGTTTTTGTATCCATTCAGTGAGCCTGTGTCTTTTGGTTGGGGCATTTAATCCATTTACATTTAAGGTAATTATCAATATGTATGTTCCTATTATCATTTTCTTAATTGTTATGGGTTTGTTTTTGTAGGTCCTTTTCTTCTCCTGTGTTTCCCACTTAGAGAAGTTCCTTAGCATTTGTTGTAGAGCTGGTTTGGTGGTGCTGAATTCTCTTAGCTTTTGCTTCCTCTGTAAAGCTTTTGATTTCTCCATCGAATCTGAATGAGATGCTTGCCGGGTAGAGTAATCTTGGTTGTAGGTTCTTCCCTTTCATCACTTTAAATATATCATGCCACTCCCTTCTGGCTTGTAGAGTTTCTGCTGAGAAATCAGCTGTTAACCTTATGGGAGTTCCCTTGTATGTTATTTGTTGTTTTTCCCTTGTTGCTTTCAATAATTTTTCTTTGTCATTAATTTTTGTCAATTTGATTACTATGTGTCTCAGTGTGTTTCTCCTTGGGTTTATCACGCCTGGGACTCTCTGCGCTTCCTAGACTTGGGTGGCTATTTCCTTTCCCATGTTAGGGAAGTTTTAGACTATAATATCTTCAAGTATTTTCTCAGGTCCTTGCTCTCTCTCTTCTCCTTCTGAGACCCCTATAATGCAAATGTTGTTGCATTTAATGTTGTCCCAGAGGTCTCTTAGGCTGTCTTCATTTCTTTTCATTCTTTTTTCTTTATTCTGTTCCACAGCAGTGAATTCCACCATTCTGTCTTCTGGGTCACTTATCCGTTCTTCTGCCTCAGTTATTCTGCTATTGATTTCTTCTAGTGTATTTTTCATTTCAGTTATTGTATTGTTCATCTCTGTTTGTTTGTCCTTTAATTCTTCTAGGTGTTTGTTCTTTAATTCTTCTAGGTCTTTGTTAAATATTTCTCACATCTTCTTGATCTTTGCCTCCATTCTTTTTCCGAGGTCCTGGATCATCTTCACTATCATTATTCTGAATTCTTTATTTGGAAGGTTGCCTATCTACACTTCATTTAGTTGTTTTTCTGGGGTTTTATTGTTCCTTCATGTGGTACATTGCCCTCTGACTTTTCATCTTGTCTGTCTTTCTGTGAATGTGGTTTTTGTTCCACAGGCTGCAGGATTGTAGTTCTTCTTGCTTCTGCTGTCTGCCCTCTGGTGGATGAGGCTATCTGAACAAATGTTCTTTAAGTTCTTTTTATACAAACCTGATTTATGCTTACTATTAGATACAACTCCTACTGGTTTAAGTTATTTGGTTTCTTAATCCACAGTACATTTTAAAGAGCAAATGAAACCAAGGGAAAAGGAGAATTAGAGTATACATAGCATATATAGGCATTAAATATACATAAGTATACTAGGCAAAGGAAATGAGAACTTGATGCTGAAACAAAAAGGCCCCCCTTAAAGAAAACCTAGACCATTCCCATAAAAAGCAGACAAAATAAGTAAAAAATTAATATAACTTGGGCCTCTCTAATGGAGGATCTACTGTCCAGACATTTTGAGAGCACAGGACACCAGTGTACTATTAAAGCAGAACACATTACACAAGATTCATAATGATAACTAAGTCACTTTGAAAGGGTTAAATTAGGTTCCATATACTCTGCTTCAGAAGGTAAGCAACCATGAAGCACACTAGAAAGTTTTCTTTAATAGACTAAGTTTTTCAGAGCAGTTTTAGGTTTAGAGAAAAATTGATCAGAAAGTATAGGGAGTTCCAATTATACCCCAAGCCCCCAAGTTTCTCCTATTATTTACGTCTTGTATTACTGTGATGCCTTTGTTATAACTGATGAACCAATATTGACACATTATTATTAACTAAAGTCCATCGTTTACATTAAGGTTCACCCTTGTTGTTGTGAATTGTATGGGCTTTGACAAATGTATAGTGACACGTATCCACCATTACGATATCATAGAGAACAGTTTTACTGCCCTAAAAATCTCCTGTGCTCCACCCACTAGACTCTCCCCCAATCCCCCTGAGCCCCTGGCGACCACTGATTATTTATTTATAGTTTTTCCTTTTCCAGAATGTGATAGAATTGGAATCATATAGTAGGTAATTCTTCAGACTGGCTTCTTTCATTTAGCAGTGATATACTTTTAAGGTTTCTCTATGTCTTTTCATGGTTTGATAGCTTATTTCTTTTTATTACTGAAAAATATTCCATTGTGTAAATATACAACAGTTTGTTTAACCACTCACCTGATGAAGGACATCTAAGTTTTGGCAATTATAAAAAAAAGTTGCTATAAATATCTGAGGGCAGGTTTTTGTGTAGACCTAAGTTTTTAACTAATTTGAGTAAATACCAAAGAGCATGTTAGCTGGATTATTATGTAAGAGTATGTTTAGATTTATATGAAACTGTCAAACTGTCTTCCAAAGTGGTTGTATCATTTTGCATTCCCAACAGCAATGAATGAGAATTCCTGTTGCTCCACATCTTCACCAATATTTAGTGCTGTCAGAGTTTTCAGTTTTAGTCATTCTTACAGGTGTGCACGGTATCTCACTGTTGCTTTAACTTGCAAATCCCTAATAATGTATAAGTTGGGTATTTTCCTTCCCCCAAGTGAAAGGCTATATAGAGGGCCTGAGCTGGGTCCCCCAGGTCAGCTGGACTCTAGAAAGACAGTTTCTGAGGAGGAAGGTCTTGTTAAGAAGGACAGAATGCTCTGGATGTATTTACAAATGGCTATTTCCCCCTCTCCCTGCATGAGGGGATTACTCTGATTTGAAGTATGTGAACCTGGTAGGGTTCCTGGAGCTAAAACCCACAGAAGTGTGGGTGTCCCCTAAGACTGGGCCCTCCTGGAGTTATTAACTCAAGCTTGTTCACACTGAGCCTCCAGAAATTCATCAATTACAGTTTAAGTTTTGCTCTCCTGGTACTGGCTCCTGGTGACTTCCGTTCATGGGTTGGTTTCTGCTTTGGTAAGATGTGATTCTCTGTAACTGGCTAGCCATCTCTCCAGTTTGGGGGTCAGGAGTTTATCCTGTGGCCTCAGTTCTCTAATGGACCTAAAAAGATGTGTGGATATTTGGATTGTTCAGCTCTTTTCTTGCTGTTAGAAAGGGAGTGATGAAGTCCAAGCCTCTTAAAGCTGGATCAGAAGCCAGAAGTCTAGCAAGTACTTTCAAGCCACAAGTATAAACTGGCCAATGACTGGGAGAAGCTGGTCGTAACGAATGAAGAGATGAGGAACCTTAGCAGAAAAATGAAACTATCGAAAAAAGAAAAGAACCAAAGGCAAATTTTGTAAGTAAAAAGTATATATCTGAAATGAAAATTTTATGAGACAAGATTTAGAGCAGATTAGACACTATAGAAATGAGTTAGTGAATTCAAAGATGGAACAACAGAAATTATTCACACTGAAGAGCACAGAGAAAAACTACTAAGAAACAAAAGAATATCAAATAGTGTAACATAAGTGAAATCAGAGTGCCAGAGAGAGAGAGTAGAGGGGAAAACTGGGGCAGAAAAATTCTGTAGGTATAATGGCTAAGATTTTGATAAAAATATCACCCTGCAGATCTGAGGATCTCGGCAAATCATGAGATAAATAAACATAAAGATAAATACCAAGAAAATATATAAATATATATTTAGATAAATATAAAGAAAATATATAAACTACAAGCAAGATAAATATAAAGAAAACTACAACAAGGCACATCAGAGTCAAATTGCTGCAAACCAAAGATAAAGAGAAAATTATAACAGCAGCTGGAGGGAAACAACAATATAAATGACAACTGATTTCTCATCTGAGATTATGGAGGATGGATGATAAAGGTATGTCTTTAAAATACTGATACAGGAAAAAAAAGTTAATCCAGTATATTGATTAAACAACAACCGTATCAATCAACTTGACCTAATTTATTTATTTTTGGCTGTGCCATGCACCTTATGGCATCTTAGTTCCCTGACCAGGCACTGAACCCAGGCCACTGCAGTGAAAGCGCCAAGTCCTAACCACTGGACTGCCAGGGAGTTCCCAACTGTAAATATATATGTACCCAACACCGGAACACATGAATATATTAAGCAAATACCAACAGATCTAAAGGGAGAAATAGAAAGCGACACAGTAAGTCCCCTACATACGAATGAGTTCTGTTCCAAGAGTGTGTTCGGAAGGCCAATTTGTTCATAAGTCCAACAAGGTTAGTCTAGGTAACCAACTAACACAATCAGGTATATGGTACTGTACTATAATAGGTTTATAGTACTTTTCACACAAATAATACATAAAAAACAAACACAAAAAATAAAGAAAACATTTTTGATCTTACAGTACAGTACCTTGAAAAGTACAGTAGTACAGTACAACAGCTGGTGCTCCTTAGCAGTACCAGCTACATCACCGCTGCTTTTCCACTTGCTTCCGGACATCCTACGCTTGAAATAAAGATACTATACTACTGTATTCTATACAGTACAGTACAGTAAAATACACAAAAGCACAACCACCTGTAGAGGATGCACGCACGTGACAACGTAGCCAGACATGTGAACTAACTTACGTGATTGGACACGCAAACGTGTGTTCGCATCTTTCAAAGTTCACAACTTGAAGATTCGTACGTAGGGGACTTACTGTACTCATTAAAATGCTCTAACATCACTTTTTTAAAACTTACCCTCAAAGTATGGTGCTCTTGTGCTAGTAATAGTCTTAGCTCTTCATGTAGTGTTATAACTTCCAGAAACTGTCCCCATAAAGCCATTAGAAGTGAGCAAAGTTGTGCGAGATTCATATTTATAAGTTCTGCCAGTTCATCAGGATTCTCTATTTTCTGAAATGACAAGGAAAAAAACCTTTACTGCTCTCTGAGAATTACCATAACACATCTATATATATTACTGAGAATATTAATACAAAGGCAAATTTTTAGTTTTAAGAAGTGTGTGTGTGTGCGCTTGCATGTGTGTGTGTGTGCGCTTGCATGTGTGTGTAGCGAGAGACCAACTGACCCATGGCTTTTTTCTATCTGATAGTTACTACAGCACTTTTCGACCATTTAACCAATATTTCAATACCGGAGGTATCTTGTTACTGAAATAACATCATAGTCTAAAGTTACAAATCAGGATTCTATAGAACATGATCAAATTCAAACACTAAAATACTGGGAATTTTAAACACAATGTACAAATCATGATGAAAGTTATAAAAATTTTGAAAGATGATGAAATATTAAAATCTGATTTTTTTCCCCATCAGCTAAGTAAAGTACTTAAAAGATCCGTAACTCCTCGGAAAGGACTGAGACACTCTCTAAAGTACGGCTTTGCCCTCACACCTGTGCTCCTAGATTTTATTTTGCTTGCGGGAATCCTTTCATAGAGCTGTCGAACACTTCTTTCCTTCTCTTTTCTAACAATTCACTCACCCAGTATTTACTGGGCACATTTTACATGCTAGGGCCTACATTCTACAGACACCAAGATTAATATGAAAAGTTTGCAGTCTAATGAGGAAAGAAAAGTGGGTAAACGATTATAATATATACTATTATGAGTGTTCTAATAGTGGTATTAAATTATCCCATTTATTTAAATATTCACCTAAACTGATGATGGAAGTTAAGAGTACTGAATGAGATGCAGAATATTCTAAAAGGCATTTGGTTTTCTTGAATTGATAAAATAAGAACTTCTAAACAAAGCATAACAAAGGACTATAAATCAGAACGATGTTTCTCTTTGGTCAAGCATTTTTATCACGAGGACAGGCTTTTCTTCAATCCACTGAGGCAACAGTCAGTCTTCAGGGAGGTAGTATCTTGATGCAAAAATCTGTCTTTAATTACTAGTAACACTAAGAAATCTACTTTAAATACATACATGGGTGCTGATCTCATTTTCCTACTGTAAAGACGGAAGAAGTCGTCTGCTCAGATCGAAGCTGAGAGCCATTCCCACCTACACACCAATGATGGCCTCATTTACGGCTCTGGATCACATCTCCCTGAGCTCTAGATCCAGCATCTACTGGATGACTGTACTTGGACAGGTCAATGTGTCCCAAACTGCACTGCACCCTCCCTTTCTAAAAACAAACAAAACCCCCAAATGTTGCTTATCACATATGACCCTCTTTCTCTCAGTTTGTATTGGCTTCTTTTTGAAGTCTTCAATCCAGCAGGCTTTTCTTCCCCAACCCAAACCAAGCTTCCATTTATCTTCTTAACTAAGAGAACACTTAAAACAAAAACTCAGCAACATTAGCAAGAAAGGAAGGGATCGTGTCTTATTCACTTTTGTGACCCTGGTTACCGGTACACAGTAGTCACTCAATAAATACTTACTGGACGAATAAATGAACGAATGAATAAGGAATTACAGGCCTCAGATAAGGAAAAAGCTCCCAGAATACAAGGACAAACTCAGAAAACGCTGACTAATTCCAGAATTCTGGAATGGAAGCTAATAGAGTCAACAGATGATAAGTACTGATTCATCAACATACACAGAAATTCTACAGAGGTGTTCTGCCCCAGGAAATGGTCTATAAATGTTATTAGAAATGAAGCTAACAAGTTTTTCATGTCTCCTAAGGACACACAAAAGACTAAAATGTACTATAAAGAAGCTGTAACCTGCCGTATTGTTTCAAGAATGATTTTAATGGAGTTAGGAAAAGAAGACTAGAATAAGTATTTGACAGTAATTAAATAGCACTACGTAAGGCAAGCAATGCTACACCTAGTATAATCTACACACAAGTAGAACTAATTCTCCTCCAGAGAGCAAGGCTATCTAGATACCTTGTATTTATTAATGGTATTTCTCAGGGATCATGGCACCAAGGTTCTGAGAAAGGACTTTTAGTATTTTCATTATTGGGAAAAGCATCCCTTCAGGTATAAACAAATTACTCTTTTGGTTTATATAACTCTTTACAGTAAGTGTCAAAATATAAATAATAATCATTTCTTTTTTATATTAAAAAGGAAGTCAGAATTAAGTTTGACAAGATCTTTTATATGTATAAATGTAGGAATAATAAGACCTTACATTTATATATTTTTTTCAAATAACATTCATTATTTTGTCCTATTCATAGCATTCACTGACCTTGCTTGATTACAAAATGGTGCTTACTTTAATAGACTTGGAAAATGGGGGAAAGCAAAAAAGAAAAAAATAAAGTTCATTTTAGTTTTTAGTCTTCAATTTTTTTCAGTTATAGAGAGGAAAAAACCAGAATCATATATAGCTTTATGCCATTTTCACTGGATAACACAGTATGAGCATTTCCCTACATCATCAAACATTTGTTGAAAGCAACATTTTTAAGGTTGTACAACTTTTTTAGATTATGAGTGTCCCATGATTTCTTTAACCATTGTCCTACTGTTGGGGATTTATTTAGGTTAATGTTTTACAATATTATAAATTACACTACATATGAATCTCTGATTGTTTATTTGGTGTAAATTGAGAAGAAATACTCTTTTTGGCTTTGGATACATACTGCCAAACTAATCTCTGAGAAAGATCTACGAGGTACGAGAATCTGTATCTCACCGCATCTCAATAAGGATTACGTTGTTATCAAAAAATCACAGCTAGGTTAAAAATGATGTCAGAATATTTAAATTTTTGTTTCTTTGATAATTAAATATTTTTCATATACTTATTAGCAGTTTTTGTAATTCGGTGTCTAACCTATACTAATATGAAAAATGGGGAATAACAGGTTTTCTTATTGATTTGTAAGACCTCTTTAAATATTATTCCACCTCTTGTGTATTCTATCTGCTGTTAAAGTTTACCCTAGTTTACGTTAAATTTTATGATGTCCATTTAAATACTGAAATTAAATACGAGTACATAAAAATTTATTAGTAATATTTGAATACATATGTATTATTTTTTAACACTTAGTACAGATGGATATAGAGTAAAGAATAAAACTTTTCCTTCACAGCCCCATCCTTCATGCTATTGTTTTCTGTATTTTTGTTAACAGTTTGAAATGTATATGTATGTGTGTACATATATCCTTTCAAATATTTTATATGTAATCTAATCACACAAATATGATCAAATACATACAGAGCTTTTTTTAACATATAAAAATCATACTCATATTTTTCCAACTTATTTTTTCTTTTTTCTTTTTTTTCTTTTAAAGATTTTTGACGTGGACCATTTTTTTTAAAGTCTTTATTGAATTTGTTACAACACTGTTTCTGTTTTACATTTTGGTTTTTTGGCCCTGAGGCATGTGGGATCTTAGCTCCCGGATCAGGGATCGAACCCAAACACCCCGTATTGGAAGGCGAAGTCTTAACCACTGGACTGCCAGGGAAGTCCCTATTTTTTCAATTAATATATCCTAGAGAGCGTTTCAGCATGAAAACAGTACCTTGCATCATAGTTGAATATATATATCTTGAATTAAAGAATCCATGTCAATGCATAGAGGCTTGCCTAATCCTTTCAAATGGCTACATGGGAATTGATAATTCTTTATGTCTGTTGAAATGTATTAGCACTTCTGCAGGACAGATTCCTAAATAAAAACTGTTTTGTGGCAGAGCATGTGTTTTTAATAGATGTTTTCAGAATAGACTGATGAAGTGACCTAAAAAAAATGTACCAATTTCTACCCTCACCAACAGCATAGGCAGATACTAGTTTCCCTACACCCTTATCAACAATGCAGATTAGCAGTCACTTTCATTTTTGCAAATTTCATGGTCAAAAACCCTTTTATTGTTTAAATCTGCATTTCCCTGGTTTTCAGTAAGACTTAGTGTCACCTATGTAGCTAAATTGTTCTGCTAAGAACTGCGTTTTGTACATTGCCTCTATGCATATCCCTTTTTCCCAGGGGGTGTTTTGAAACTGATACATAGGACCTCTTTATATATTGTGAGTATTAATCATTTGCCACTTTTAAGTATTGTAAATATTTTCTTCCAGTTTATTGCTTCCTTTCAACCTTATTTATATTTTATTTTGTTTTAAAGAAGTTTCAAATCATCAATACCTTATTTTGTCTTTTACTATTACTCTGAAAAAGTTATTTCATATCCTAAGATCAGATTGTTTATATATACACGAATATGTAAATTTATCTTCCAAATTTTTCCGGACATTTAACTCCTCAAGTTCATTTAGAATTTGCTTCTATAGTATGGTATTTTACCACACCATTTATGTAACCCAATGTTTGCGATATTTTATCATATATTCAATTCTTAAACATATTTAGTGGCTGTTTCAGTGCTATTTAGTTTCATTGATTTGTCTTTCTAGTCTTTTAGAGAAGTCCTACTCTATTTCCATAACTCTAGTTTTATATATATGTATGTTAGCATCCACTTGGGCAAGTCCCTCTATATTATTATTATTCAAAAGTTTTTCTTAGTCATCCTTACCTTTCTTTAAGTGATTTTTAACATAAGTTTAAAGTTTCCAACAGGATTTTGATATAGACACATTAATATTATTAACTTGAGAAAAACTGGATCTTTCAGAGATCATTCACCTTTCCGTCTGGGAGTATCATAATGTTTATTCATCCAAACTTCCTTTAATATGTCAGTGAAACACTGTAGATTTTTTTTTCCATATTAATCGCAAACATCTTATTAAGATTATTTCTAAGCATATATAATTCTTTGGGGCAACTATTATAATGACATTAGTGATTTTTTTAAAGAAAACACTTATCTTACTTGAACCGTGGGGAAAGCCTCTAGGATAGTACACAAAATTGTCTACCCTGCCTATGTATAATTTTACAAGGAGAAGGTAAATACCTTTTTCAAAGGGGTCAAGTCCTCATTTAAATTTACATACAGAAATACAACCCGAAGTCAATATATTTTTGTTTGATTCATGTCTCCGATTTCTTCCATTAACATAGCTAAACAAGAGTAAAATACATAGGGATCCTAAAATAGTCAAAACATTTAGTTCCATGGGGAAGAAAAAGGAAAAATAAAAATCTGTTCAATTTAGTTGCAAGAATGAGCTAGTGGAAAAATGGTCTGAGACAAACTGATCTCTTGAAATAAACTTTCATTTCTAAACAATATCACTTTACAAAAATATGTAAGTTTAAGTAATGCTTAAAAAAATTTTTCCAGAAATTCTTTGAGTGAACTAATAAGAGAAAAAGGACACTTCTGATCAGTTAATTGTCTTTGCTATTTCATTTATATGCACAATAATATACATTTTAAAGATAATTTAACTTCACGTTCAAGTCAAATGTTGTTTGATCAACTAAGTTGTGTTTCTACCTAGATCAACAATTTTATCTTTGCATTTTAGAAAGGATAAAAAATTAATATTTTCTTCAATAAAATACTTAGAAAACAGAATCCACTCAAATAACTTGGTAACGTGAATTTTAAAAATGCAAGTACCTTGACTTCTTCACATAATTCAGTAAGTCGCGCTTCCACATCCATTTCCTCTGAAAGGAGTAAAGAGTAATTGGAGGAAGTATCTCAATGTTAGCTCTGTAAACTGTTTTTGAAATTATAGAAATAAATTAAATTACCTTTAAAAAACCAGAAGGTTGCAAAATATCCGGACTATATTAAATGAATCAAATTTCAATGTTATATATTTTTCTAAACACATTAATCATGCAGGTAATGTGATAATTAGTAAATTCTATGTACTGATTACAGGCATACCTCGAAAATATTGCAGTTCGGTTCCAGACCACTGCAAAAGAGTGAAAACTGCAATAAAGCTAATTACATGAATTTTCTGGTTTCCCAGTGCATATAAAAGTTACATTTACACTATACTGTAGTCTATTAAGTGTGCAATAGCATTATGTCTAAAAAAACCATGTACATATCTTAATTTAAAAATATTTTATTGCTAAAAAAATGCCAACCATCATCTGAGCCTTCAGTGAGCTGTAATCTTTTTGCAATAGTAACATAAAAAATCACTGATCACAGATCACCATAATAAAATAATGATAATAATGAAAAAGCTTGAAATATTGACAGAACTACCAAAATGTGATACAGAGACACAAAGTGAGCAAATGCTGTTGGGAAAAATGCTGCCAACAGACTTGCTTGCCGTAGGGTTGCCATAAATCTTCAATTTGTGGAAAACACAGTATCCGTGAAGCGCAATAAAGTGAGGTATGCCTGTATTAAGTAGCAGGTTTCTGTTCTCATAAGAGGCTAACACTGTCACGGAACTACTGACTATATACCTCAAGTAACTTGCACAACTGCATCACAGAAAAGATAAAACATACAACTAAGGTTTTATTGCATTTCACACATTATAAATTCCAGTGATCTTAGTATTTTGTATTACATATGTACACGCTTCACTTTTTACAAAAGCTTCGCTTTTTACAGTAGCTACAGTTCAAGTCAAAATAATTTTTATAACCAAAACATATATAAAGCATGCCTGGAATATAAGCTGTTTAATGAAAATGAATGACAAAATCCTTTTCGACAAAAAGTAAGTTTATATTTTAGTTTAATAAATTCAGTTTTCTATCAGACAGTCTAAAACCGAGGCAATTTTTTCCCATATAATCCTGACTTATTTAATGTATGCTACAACCATTTACAAAGGGGGGTGCAGATTAATTTACAATCAAAATGGTAATATTTACAAAGGAGTACAGAAACTAACAGAATAGAAGACTTATTAGTTACTTTTTGCAGGGAAGACATTTCGCTAAAGCCTGAAATATCATGTTTAGATATACTCAGTTTTTCTTCAGAAATCAAACTAAAATGAGTTCTCCTAAGAGAACTCTAACAGCATAGGGTCAGCACACAACATTTCATAATCTTGTTGCTGTAAGGGAGTTTAACTGATCATTCTCACACAAAAGCAAGAATACATTCTGTGACATCCCTGAATTCATTCACCAGCTCACTGTCTCGTAAGGTACACTGAATGTTTACTACTTGATAAAAAGAATGATAAGCATTCAAATTTGATAAAATAAGCAGTTACACTGATGTGCTGAACACAACCAAGCTATGATGGGAACAACACTCTGTTGGTAATTAAAACCAGGAGGACACACAAATGTTTTGTAATTCACAAAATATATAAATAACCCACTGATAACTAAAGAAAGCTGCTGAGATTTCAAAAATCATTTCACCGTCAGGTAAATCAGTGGCTTCTAAGGTTAGGTTTTCCAAAAACAAAAGAAAATATCTGGCAGACCCTGTATTAAAATCATAACTTCCATATGCCAACATCTGTTTTCACATCACTCATGATGTTTTCCTTTGATAGAAGAAAATCAGCAAAATTGGTCTTACTGGTTACATATCCTACCTATGAATTTTTAGAAAATGAAAATAAACTTTCTAGAGTTTGATACTCTTTTCTCATCTTTACATACAAGAGCCTAAGTGCAGAAACTGGTCCATTTGCATTATGGTTTGTGAGAGCTACTTCAATGCAAACACCTTCAGGGATGCTTAAATGCAAAACTTAACTTCAAAACCTTTGAGTTGAAATGATTTCAACATCATTTAGGATTTTAACTGAGCTTAATTAATTTTTCTTTTAAAAATGCCTATATATCTATTTATACAATTTTATAGAAATGTATACAGGTTATTTTCTTACAATTTTTCTTTTCGGAAGCGCCATGCGGTGGGATCTCAGTTCCCTAACCAGGGACTGAACCCGGGCCATGGCAGCGAAAGCCTGGAATACTAACCACTAGGCCACCAGGGAACTCCCTACAAACTTTTTTTTAACTTGGCTCCTCCTGCTAATCGAAGGTGGCAGCTTAGAACACATCCTTCCATATTTTCAAATATATACATATATGAGAGCTGGAGTCACTGTTTTACAAAAATGGGTGTATTTTACAAACCTGCTGCAATTTGCTTTTTTTTCTCTCAGCAGTACTCCATGTAAATGGGATATGCAGCCCTAAAGCACTTTTTTCAAATGGCTGCATAATATCCCTTGGTGTGGGTACCTCAAAGTCCATTCTTTGCTGAATGATGGGCATTTATCTTTGTTTTCAGTGTTTTGCCACTAAGAATACTGTGATCAACATGCGTGTACATATACCGTTACATACGAGTACTCCTTTCCGTGCTACAGATGAACAAAAATGGAGTTGCTAGGTCAAAAGGTAAATGTATCTTAAATTTATCTTCTAAATCTATCCACCCTCTCATCTACTCATTCATTCAACAGATATTCATAGTTCAGATAATGCCAATACACTGCTAGGAGTTAAGGATAAAAGATATCTCAAAAAAAGTGTTATTTAACTAACTTCACTATGTTTTAGTTTTGAATCAAGTCTTTTCCCACCCAATCAAATACTGGGCCCTTCTTTATATAGGCCTTATTATATGAGCAGCGTTTTTAAAAATTATTTAGCATGCTCACATCTAAATTGATAGGCTGACAATACAATAGTTAATGAGAAGTATATTTTTATTGCTAAAAAGAACACCAAAACATGTCATAAACGACCATAATTTCACACCATGAATTCTTTAATTTTATAATTAAGTTACTTAATGAGAATACAAAATTATATTCTAAAATAATGATCATAAATAAATCTTCAACCTTTCTTTTTTCCTTCCTGATAAGAAGATAAGTTTCTCGCTTCAGAGTTTTAGTGAAAACTGACCCAATTTAAGTATTTCTGGGCTAGTTTTCATTTGAGAAATGTGGAGAAAGATTTTGGCTCCTTAATTTCCTTTTGTCCATACTTCTGAAAACTGAGAAACAAATGCTGTGATCTAATTTTATTTTTTATTTCTACAGCTTTTCGTAACTTTCAAAAAAAATGTAATAGTGATGGTCTATTCAACGCCAAGTAAAAACTTTCAATATACTTATGGAAAGATAATAAATTAAGTACTATTGCTGTTCAAGAACAAAAGTCTATAACATATAGGGAAATATATCAATAAAATAATGAGATCACAATATTTCCTTTCAAATGTGTAACATATCTGGATAGTGGTGACTTGATATTACTGTATTTTGCTTTTTAAACTTAGAACAATAAAAAATAAATACAAATTGACTCAAAAAACAAAGCCAGATACTAAAGATGCTTCTCTCTTTAATTCTATAATGCATGAAATTAGCTTCGGTTTTTAAACCACATTTTATTATCCTTAGCCCTACCCAAAGACAAACTGACTTTGAACAAATTTAGGCATTACCATTAAACCAACAAATTCTGGCAATGAACATGGTTTCCAAAAAGTGCTCTTTGTAGGAACTCTAAAATGAGTATGTTAAAAGCCAAAGAAATCTTTGCATTTAACATTTCCAGTTTTAAATAAAAACTTCAACATTAAAATTAATTACAAATTAACCAAAGCTTATCTACAAACCAAATTGATTCTAATAGTAAGTTCTTAAATAAGGGTGGTAGGAACATACAATATTAAGAAATACATATTTATGAAATTTGACACTAATTTAAAGCAAAGTTTCCTGCTAATTAAAAGGGATTGTTTACTTAACCTATTTGTAAACATACCTAGACAGGTGTCTTTCTGGGTTGGTGGCTGTTTTCTTCTGAGAAGGCGCTCATAAAGGACCTGCATGTTGGCCTTGGCTAGTTACAAGGATTGCACACAGCACTAGTTACTATACTCCTTTTACAATAAAATTTATTAGAATTTTCCAATTTGTTATTAATAGTTTTAGTATTGATCCGATAGTGCAGTTAGATTAGAACACTAAAGCAAAATCTTTCAGTTAGTTAATTAGCTTATTAGAATTACAAATGATGTACATTCACGTTTATGTTACTTTGTTCTTTTTTCTATTTAAGTGTATGTGCCACTCAACATTTCATAATCCAATATTATTTTTATGTTTTAATTTCTTAAACTCAGAATTTTAGAGTTGGCAGGGGTCTCAGAGGTCAGCGAGGTCAACCCCCTGCCTTTACAAGTGTAGAGACCGGGTCCCCAAAAGGTTACATGACTTGATAAAGCCTAGATTCCAGAATTCCTGACACCCATTTTCAGTAAGAGTTCCTTGCACCAAACCAATATTTAACTGTACGTCATCAAAAAAATGTACATCATTCATCTACGAGAAAAGAAAAAGACACAAGCAGAACAGAATTCAAGGCATTAATTTTAAAAAGGGAATAGAGTTTAGATACACTCCTCACACCATGGTGGAATTTAAGACTTTTAAATATATACATATTTGAAAACTCCAGAAAAGTGCTAAATAGTAGAAGGAAATAGAATACATCCTCTAATCAAGAACTACTTTACAAACTTACTAAAACTGGTGAATATAATGATGTTTAGTCAACAGTGTTTTACAGAAATATTATCTAGTGCCTACAATCTAATTTTGCTAGGATAAAAATAAACAATGTTAATAGTTCAGAATATGCAATAGCTTTATTTTGAATAGTTAATAATATTTTTAGGTGTTTTCCTAGAATATGCATTCAAGAATAAACTAAAATTCACAATAAATAGAAAATATAAATAATGAAAAGTTTAAGAATAACACAAAGTATCACTGATAAATATTTACTGAAGATGAATCTTGAATTTAAAAATCCCTAGGAAACTACTATAAAGTATGTGCTGATGTCTATGTACTTTTCAATTATCAACAAAAACTGTATTGTGCTATTTCATTCATTCATCCATTCAACAAATATGTTTTGAGTAAACACCATGTGTAAGGTACTAATAATTTTATTCTACCACTACTATTTGCTTATTTGAAACTGAAGTCTAGGGGTTTGCTTTAGAATTTTATTTTCTGATAAAATATTTTAAGCAAATAATTTGGAATAAAATTGATATTCATTTAGTAACTGACTCCTGAAATTAAACATAAGGGCTCTTTTAATTATGATATTTTCTACATTATATTCATAAGCCCAAAGTAATATATATGTGCCATAAAAGCCATCCTTACCCCAAAGTAAAAACCTTATAAATAAATGAATTATCATACTGAAGTTAGATAAATTAGCGCTAATACTGTCTAAGCTATTTGAAATAAATCTTTGCCTTTGAAAAGAGATGCTTGTTTCCTTTAAACATTATTTCCTTTTGTACAGAAATATTTTTTTATAAGTTAAAATGTGGTTCAAGTGTTTTTCCATTCGGAAACATTACACGTGAAAACTCTTTGAAAATTCCGTGCACGCAGCATGGACAGGCCCACCTCACACAGGGCTCTCTGTACTAACCCACAAGAACCCCACCCAGCTGTGGGAGTCTCTCCTGTCTCTCTCAGTGCTGAACTGACTCCTTATTAAGGGAACGGGGATGTCAAAGCTCTTGAAAGACCTAGAAGAGGCCTGCTCTTTCCTCAGCACTTTGCTCAGCCCGAAGGAATTCCTCCGTTAACCAGTTTTCCTCGTGGAGCTTCCTCACACCTTCTGCTTTCTGGATGCCCTCCTCTTTCCTTCCTGATGCATTCAGCACATCTGGACCCCTTCAATCCTCCTGCCCTTAGAATGGAAACCAGTTTGCATAAACAGTCCCAGTTACTTACAGGTAGTAAGTGACAGCAATGGTGCACACATGCACATGCAGTCCTGAGCACTACACGATGATGCCTCCACGAATTCAACATCCAAACTACTAACAGATTCTCCTATAGAAATGCTATTACATGTGGTTTCTGTGTCATACCACTACTTCTCAGTAACACGGTATCGCCCTTCATTAACATTATGGTTTAATAGTTTTGTGGTCTGACCACTAAACCTAAATTAACCAAAATTTATCATATAATTCTCCTAAGAAAATGTGTTTGAATCCCAAAGAACCAAATTAAAAAATACATGAAGCATTATTTTTCCATTAATTGAGGATTAGTGATAGCTTAAATTAGTTCTATTCTACAAACAATTCTTTCATTTTCAAAAAAGAACATTTTTAAAAGTTTACATTTGAGGCAGTGGTCTCTTAAAGGATTTTCCTAAGGGAAATGGAAGATTCTAAGTACATGAAACAGCAAGGAAAAAGAATATTCCAGAGAACAGTAATCAAAAGGTTTCCGTACTACCATTTTTGACTTGAGGAAGAATACATGAGCAAAAAAGAACAAACATTTTCCTACTGCTTGTAAAACTGGGGATACATTGGGATCCTTGAATTAAGCATTCTAAATAGTCAACTGAATGATATCTGTTTCTAGTCAAGTCAGGAAAGTGTGCACTGAACTGACTGATAATGAAATTAATCCAACCCGTGGGAGCATCTGCTGACAGGCAGCGGTACAACAGCCAGCCTGTTCTCACAGCTGAACCTCAGTGAGGTACAGATCACTTCCTTACAATTCTTTTGTATCTCAAAATAGGCAGTTATAAAAACGGGCTAATTAGTCTCAAACCCAAGAATTATTTTCAGTAACTTGACTATTTTTGATAGTGCATCAATATTGTTAAAAGACTGAGATCCTTGAGGAACAAAGAAATAAATAAGAACAGTGATTAATTTCAGTAAAATTTAAAAAGTAATTTCTGATTTATTCAAGTATGTAATGATGAAAATAATTTATTCTAAAGAGATAATTAAAATGTGCTTTTTATGATGAGCTTATAAAACTTTTATAAGTAAAAGCTTATAAAACTTTCATAAAATGTCTGAATAAAAACATTTTTGCAAATCTCAATAATTTATCTTCTGTGAAGTGATATATGTATTTTGCAAACTACAAGTGGTATACAAAATCAAGGCAATATGATTTTTTATTATGTATTACAATATACATGCAGATATTAATGTTGGACAAAAACCGAAGACTGGTTTTTTAAAATTATTTTTTAAATTTTCAGAATGTTAAAAGTGAGTAATGTTATTATTTTCTGAAATGAAATAAAAGAAATAAGATCTGATATCACTTAAAACCAAACATATTTAAAAAAACGGTCCCAAGTACCTACAATCTGCTGAGACTGTTAAATATTTGGAAGTATGGATTTAATTTATCTTACCTAATCTATCTAATTTCTCTTCCCTATCTAGTAATTCTATGGATAATTACATTTGTTTTCTAGTAAGCTTTCTGCTTGTATTCTAAGAGAAGTAGTAATACTGACATACTGCTTAAAAAAAATCTATCAAAAGACTCATTTCAAACTTAGCACCAAGAAATTATTTCTCAATATCATACAGTTTTTTTAATTTCAGAAAGTAATTATCAAAGATTGAAAAAGATGGAGTTGAGAGAGAAGTAAAAGTGAAGCACATAAACCTAGTTTTAGTATAGAAACTATGGCCAAGCTGATAACTAGCAATATGAGAATGAAGAGAGTGCCTTGAACTAAAGCAGAGGTCTGACTACTTTCAACATACCCAGTTCTAGTTTCTGACAAGAGGGAAGCTCTTCCGTTACCGTAATGAAGTAGCTGTGCAGCCCCTTGAAGGCCAGCAGGAGGGTGGCGCAGAGGGTGTAATGGAAACGGTAGGCGTGACGCAGGAAGGAGTCTGCAATGACGAAGCTGAAGCCCTAAACAAGGAGTCGATTTGGGACACACTGTTAGTAACCAAGAGTCTAAAAATAGCACACTTGAAGCTTAGAAAAATAAAGGATTTACAAGTCACAGTTAATTCTAAACCGGATAAGAAATCTAGCAACATCTTAGGGAGTTGTTCTCGTTCACACAAGTAATTTAAACACAAGAAACTTCGACTGAGTGGTACTCCACTTTTGTAGTCTGAGCCCCCTTTTCTTTCAGGGGAGTAATGGCTGTACTCATACTGCTGCAAGCTGGGTCTCAACTCTGGCAGTGACTCTTTACAAGCACCTTTGCAATGATTCTACCAGTTGTGTGAAGGGAACAGGGGGAGACAGTAAGTAATAAGTTAAAAAAGGCCCCGGCTGTCAAAGATCTCTATCCATTAAGTCTTGTAAAATCTTGAAGTATCAGGTTCGTTTTCAAAAAAACAACTGGAACCAACCAATCTGTTAAGATCATATTTAATTAGATATGTAAGTTGTTGAGCTCAAATAATTAACAAAAGAACGATCACATTCACAAACATAACAGTTAAAACAAATTTCATTCAAAGTAAGAAAGAAAAGAGGATTTATAAACATATCAGTTCTTACGTCTGGTGATAACTGTTTTGTGTAGTTAATACCAAAGACCACACTTTCAAGAGTAGGAATCACAGAATCTTTGTTTTGTGCTGGTGCATTTCTGTTTAACCAAGTAGTCTTCACAGGGCGAGGAAAGCTGGAGGAACAAGCATCACATTATTACTGTCAAAAGCGTCTATTTATAGTGTTAAGTTAAATGTCTACAAAAGAAAGTCTTAGAGGGACAGAATAAAAAGCAAGGGCTTTGCAAGGCCTTGATTTCTAAACTCTTCTTAAAGTAACTTTACAATTTTTCCTTTAAGAATTTGAGGTGAAGTACTGGCTAACTATAAGAAGGCGAAAGCATTTGACTGGTTGGCAGCCTGGCAAAAGGGAAAAGACAGGAAAGTAAATCAAAGGTACCATAAGCAGAGAGCAGCCTTCATGTGCAAAATGAATTTGCTTTGCAAAAATGAAATATCTAGACCCTGGCAACGAGGGTGTCGCAAGCCATTGGTAAATACCACTTGCTATGAAGTGTTTCTTAAAATTGAGTCAAAGAAGCTGTACCTAAAAAAATCAAATATAAGAAACAAGTTATGCAAAAAACAAGCAAAGAAAAATCCTCACCTCAGTTACTTTAAATAATTGATTTAATGCCTATAGTTGGGTTGATCATAGAAATTGTTTTATATAAATATAATATTTAGGGACTTCCCTGGTGGCGCAGTGGTTAAGAATCTGCCTGCCAATGCAGGGGACACGGGTTCGAGCCCTGGTCTGGGAAGATCGCACATGCCACAGAGCAACTAAGCCCGTGCGCCACAACTACTGAGCCTGCGCTCTAGAGCCCGCGAGCCACAACTACTGAGCCCACGCGCCACAACTACTGAAGCCCGCATGTCTAGAGCCCGTGCTCTGCAACAAGAGAAGCCACCACGATGAGAAGCCCGCTCACCACAATGAAGAGTAGCCCCCGCTCACCACGACTAGAGAAAGCCCGAGCACGGCAACGAAGACCCAACACAGCCAAAAATAAAAATAAATAAATTAAAATAATAATAATTATGTTTAAAAATGTAATACTGTAAACTAAAAATTTTTTTCATTTAGTTTAGAGGACTAAAAAGTCCAGCTATAACAAAACTTCAGGAGAAACCCTGCATTTATAGAAGCATAAACAGTGAGGAACACTACCGTTAACAGGACCCCTCTACCAGCGTGCCACCAGCAAAAAGCTTTCCTTCCCCTTGCCTTGCTTTCCTTCCCAACCCTCTCCTTTACAGGCAAAGAAGGGCACAGCTCTAGCAGCAAGAGAGGGGACATCAGAGCCCAGGGCAGTGACAGAAAGAGCAGCAACCCCAGTTGTCACAGGCGCCTCAGTCTCTTCTCCAATCGCCAACCAGAGCCAACAGCTAGTCCTCTTGGCTTCTGATTCTGAGCCAAAAATGTCCTCTCCTTGCAGTGAACGGTCTCTAGGAGATGAGCCGCCTCTCCCCACCAGTCTGTGCAAGAGCTGCAGTACGGCAGGAGGAATCGCACACTGAGTCACCAGGATGAGCTCTCCGTACTCAGCGATTAGAGAGCGGCACTGATAACCCGTTAACCCGAGCTAACCGCTAGGGACCGTTCGCGCATTTCTTCCGAAAAGAAACAAAGCCATTGTTATAAAGAAAAAGGAATGCTAGAAATAGCTTCGTTAGGGATTCTTAATGAAATCACAAAACTAAGAAATTCGGAAAACTACAGGAATGTATTTTATAAACAGATTAAAAACTTTTAGCATTAAAACCTAACAGGCTATTCATATAAAAGTAATATTGTATACTACTTATTCGAAAGTTATATTTCAAAAAAACATACTTTCCTGTCAAAGAAGTTTCATTGAGTTATTATGCTGTTAAGTATTAATTTATTTAATCAACATCTAAAATTGTTTTGAATAAGTTTATAATAAAATTATATATAATCATAGGAACACTTTCCTGTTTACAAAAGTTATAGCAACTGAGAACAAGCTCTCAAAGGTCTAACAGGAAAGACAAAAATGGCAAAACAAGTAGCTCCAGATCTTACTACAGAATAAGGAAGGCAAAGCAGGCCACCAGGAGAAACAGACGTCTTCCTGGCCCCATGCTCTAAAGACATCACAGGACAACACAGGGGAAGTAGGGCTCACAATTTTTACAGCAACGTAAAGACATGCAACAGGCTGTTACTTGGGGAAAGTATGTTAAATTGTCTTGGTTTTCTACAAACTCTGAAGTAGGTAATTCTACAAAATCACCTACTTAGTTTTCTGATAAGTCAGTTTAACATCATAACCCTTAAGCATCATCCCTAACATCAGTTGCTGGAATAAAATTTGCATCAGAAATCGTAAAGTAGTTCAGAAGTCAAGTCAATTTGGAGCCTTTTCACATAAGTTACTGATTTAAAAGTGTCTATCTGTTACCCATGCCACAAGCATGATGTCTTACTGTAAGAACTAAAGAGCCTGAACTGTATTCTTACATTAATGAAAGACAACCCGTCTCCCCATGGAAATGAGCAGAAAAAACAATTATCCCAATGAATTTATCATGATCCAGAATATTATGTACCTTTAGGCTAACATGATATAGTTTAAAATGGCTTATTTAGTAAAGATCCATAAAATTGGTTAATAACTTAGGAAACAAGAATTACTGTATAGATTTAAGAAGATAAATTAGTCTAGAGAAAAGACAAAAAAACTATGAAAAAATGAATACACTTTCCCAGAGAATGAATAGTTACAGTCAGCATTGCATAAAAACAGAAGTGCAGACTAAACAGTGCTGTATGGTTATTTCCATATTGCATTACTTTTCTTGGTCAGTTTATTTGACAAAGAATGCTCCATATTTTTGTAATAAAAAAGTCATCAATCTAATGTTCCCATGCTCTTATATTTTATTAATACTTTAGTATAAAAATGAAAGTATTTATTAAATAAGTGTGACTTTAGAAATTCCTATTTCAGTTACCTTTATCAAAGTATATGTTTTCATTATAAAAATAAAGGACACTATGTAATTAAGGAGCAGGGAAGTGGTTACACTTACCTTATTAGTGGCTGGTGTAGAGCAACCAATGACGCATGGACTGTCACAGACACAACAGAAAGGTGGAAGTAATCAAACATGACATTGACATGGTGATGGAGGCCTCTTTGGAGGCTAAAGTGCAGCTTCAGTGTTCGGCTGCTTATTAGCTGCAAGGCGTTCAGATCATCTGCCCTGTAAAAAGCAACACATTTGCTTATTAGTACGAAAATTTCGTAAAGGCCAACATTTTGTAGCATAGTTTAAACTATCAAAACCTTTAATTACTTAATTATTTTTTAAAAACAGAATGAGAATAATTTTTAAAGCATCACATTTGCATTAGACAGCAATATGAAATCTAACAATAAGAAAATAACCAGATCTTACTTCTAGTTTTCTAACTGTACTTACAGTTTCCATGTTAATGGACTGTTTTTCACTAATGCCCCTACAAAACGAGTCCTTTTTGATACTTTAGGAAATACTCTCATCTTAAAATTTTACTCCATAGGGAATACTGTTTATAATAAAGTTGCAGTACAGTGTAGGTCAAATCCTATTGTGATAAATCCCAAAAGGTGTTTAAAATTGTTTTTATGGTACAAAATTTTGTTATTAAGTGTTGCTCAAAAATAAGCAAGTATCAATAATTGGTATATATTTTATTACAGATATTTAATCTGTCATTAGATTTACACATACAAAAATTGAAACAATGCCATGAAAATATGTCCAAATATGTATCTATTTTTAACCAATACGTACATTATAATTACCTACAGCTAATTAACTATTTACTCATTTCAGCTTACTCCACTTACAGAATTGACTTGGTTTAAAAAAGAATCCCTCAAGGAATTCCCTGCAATAAACAAGTATCACAGAGGACCAGTAGCCACCACGTAAAACATTCTTATTCCTCCGTGGTAGTAAAGAGGACATCTCACAAGCAGACCTTGAGAAACGTAACTGCTTAGACGTTTATCCCACACGTAGTCTGAATTTATATACAATTTTCAAGAAGTATTTCTACAGGTACATTTGAAATGAAGAAAAATCCCACGAAAGTAAAATAGTAAAATGGATCTCTGATTCTTGTTTTACATGAATACAAGCACAGTTTGTCCCTAAAATGTATGACTGTATGTCCAGATGTGTGGACAAGTTCAGGGTAGCCAGTCCTAAAACTTCTTCATGGACTGTGGAAACAACTGTTAAGTCTAAGAGTCATCAGTCTGGATAACTCTCTGAGTATCAAGAGAGTCCCACCTGAAGGTGGCATCACTCATGCCACCAAGAAAGATAAGCCAGTGATGCACTGGAACAGAGCTCGGTTGTGTTTAAATGCCTTAAGGCAGTGGTATTGTATTAACCGTGCAATTTCTAGAGTCTAGGAAATTGTTTCATGTTTCTTCAAGTCGTCTGACTTTGCTACCTGGAGCTCATGGAATCAGCATGGGCACAAAAAAGTACGCCTAACCATTCCCATGAGACTCTCCCAGAAGGGAGAAGGAGTCCAAAGTAAAGAAGGGGGTAGGCTGGGTTCTAAGAAGAAAATGGGGACTCTAATACAGATAGATAACAGTCATGAGTAACTTAAGATTTTTAATTGTTTGATTAGCCTACTTACGAATAATCTCCATCTGTGAAGTGCAGATCCAAGGATAACAGAAAATTCATTTCCTCAAGGGTTTCTTCAATCTGAAGACAAATTATACTATGAGCTGCCTTTTGAATATTTTATAGAAAGTTAGAAATATGCCTTGAGGCTTTACAAAAAATATTTATCTAAATATATATGAAGAAATGTTTACCTTTTTTTCATCCAACAACATTTTAACCTTGAAGATCATGACGTCATTTAAAACAACTTCCTCATTTTTATATAGAATTTGAAATGTTTTACTGCAAATCAGAGAATCATGAACTGAAGCTGGAAAGGCTAAAGTCATACCTAAAACAGATAAGATATGTAATTGACAGGTAAAAGGAAAAATACAATACAACCATACTTTTACTTTACTATACATTTGATTATATTACTCCAATGCCATTATTTTATATAGCAGTATTAGAACATTTCTGAAAGTTTGTTACTTACTATGATAAAAAATGAATAAATATGGCTTCCCTGGTGGCGCAGGGGTTAAGAATCCGCCTGCCAATGCCGGGGACACAGGCTCGAGCCCTGGTCCGGGAAGATCCCACATGCCGCGGAGCAACTAAGCCCGTGCGCCACAACTACTGAGTCTGCGCTCTAGAGCCCACGAGGCACAACTAATGGGCCCATATGCCACAACTACTGAAGCCTGTGAGCCTAGAGCCCGTGCTCCGCATCAAGGGAAGCCACCACAACGAGAAGCCCGCGCACAGCAACGAAGACCCAATGCAGCCAAAAGTAAATAAATAAACAAATAAATTTTTTAAAAAATTTGTTAAAAAATATGAGTAAATAAGTACCTTATAACCATTACAGAACTCTTATACAACTTAATCTGAGAAGGTAAATGAGAAATCTCAAGGTAGATATTTTCAGAGTGAACAGTTGATCTGTATACCACAGAAGAAAGCAATTTAGTTTTCCATAGCTGCCTAGTGAAGAATCTGGTTGGCTTTTGTCCTGCTTGCTGGGAAGCAACTTCTAAACTCTTGGAATAAAGAATTTGGTTGGCTTTTGTCCCTAATTCCTGAGAGTTAGCCTCTAAATCCTTAGAATTTCCCAATGACAGGAGTGTCTCTGTTATTCATGGTGGCCCAGATAGTTTACGGTAAGGTGACGACTCAGGACGGGGGCTGGCCACACCAGTGAGACCAACCATGTGACTGGAAAGTTGGGGTTTTGAGCCACATGCTGTAAGCCCAACCTTCAGGGCAGGGAAGGGGGCTGGAGACTGAGCCATGTGGGTGATGATTCAATCAATCGCGTCTACGTAATGAAACACCAATAAAAACTCTGGACACTGAAGCTTGGGGTAGCTTCTCTGGTTGGTAATACTCTCTACATTGTCACACATAGATTTTTCTGGGTGGGTAATGCATCCTGACCCCCTGGGGGGATAACAACGGACCTCACAAATCTGGGACCCTCCCAGGCCTGGCGCTGGGCATCTGCTCTTTTGGATGGCTCTGATTTGTATCCCTTTGCTATAATAAAACTTTAATAATAAGTGGAGTGCTCTCCTGGGTTCTGTGAGTTGTTCTCGTGAATTACTGAACCTGAGGGGGTAATGAGTAACTCCCAATTTGTAGCCGTGTGATCAGAAGCAAGGGTAGCCTATGGATCCTCAAGTTGCAGCTGGTGTCTGAGGTGAGAGCGGTATCACGGAAAACTGTGTCCTTTACCTGCAAAGTGTGGTCCACCTCTGGGTTGTTGGGTGTCAGGTCATCCCAACAGCCCACTTGCTGTCTTATTACTCAACCCTCCAGAAATAACATGATGAGAAAAGGAGTCAAAGAACCGGGAGATGTTTAATCTGGAGACAATGCACAGAGGGCCTCTCCGTGGGCAGGGAGCCCACAGTGAGACACCAGAGTCCACCTGGAGTGAGGAGGGCGTCCCTGCTGGGGTGGCCTGAGGTCCGAGCCTGTGCAGGTGCCGAGGGCAATCCAGGCAGAACAAGGTACTGGGAGCCCGAGCAGGATGAGGGGGCAACTGCGTGGGAGAGGACCTTAGGCTGGGGGGGAGGAGGGGGTCCTGGCAGAGGGGCAGCCTGGTACAGGGTGCAGGAGTCCCAAAAGGAGGACAGAAACCCCTCTCGGGGGTGCAGGTGGGTGCGGGCAGCGGAGCCCGAGTGAGGGGAGGAGAACGTCCCTGCAGGAGGAGCTCCTGGCGGGAGGGCTGAGCAAGTCCGGGGTGGGGTGAGGAGGGTGTCACACAGGGACGGGGGCTGCAGGAGGTGCTGAAGCCCGAGAGGTGGACGGGTGCATCATGAGGGAGGGAGGCAGTGACAGGAGCTGCTTATGGAAGGGGCTGATCGAGTGAGAAAACACACCAATGGTCAGGAGGGCCAGGTACCCTACTGAAACCTTTCAGGGAAAGCAGGTCCACAGATGGAAAGGGGATACAAATATAAAACGAGTCCTGCGGTTTTGGACTAAACTGGACTAAAATGAGAAATACTCATGTGAACTCGTGGTTTTTACTGCATGTTTAAATAAAGAAAAACAGGTGTGAAAACAGATGTAAATGTGTTCATGTATGTGTAAGTATATATGTATATACACGTACTCACTAGCTCGGTCCACTCACAGGGCCTGAGAACACAGCCCCCGGTACCGGTTTCTAATACAATGCTCCACGAAGAAGAACCAAGGCTGTGCAGAAATGGTTGACTCCAGAGCTGGGGCACACACAGGACAAGATCCATCTGGACCATCTTTTCATACCAGAAAGCAAGTAAGTGCCAGGAGAACGAGGGGACACATCAAAAGGACAGAGAAGCCAGCTTGAAGAGGTTTCCCTGGTCACAGCGGGGATAAACTGAGCGCCAAAGTAAATGACGACAGAAATGGATTAACATGCACTGAATAATACAGAAATTCATAAATCCACACTGATATAAATACATACATACATACCAGAAGTTTGAAGGGAAAAAGAGTGACTTTACAGTGAAGTCTGACAGAGACTTAAATGATCAAGCTAACATCACATTAATGGGACACACAGAAGTCATGTGCCACCTGGTAAGACATATGAGGTGAGTACAGCATTGCTCCTGAGACAGTCGTGTCACACACCACGAGGAAATCACAGACCAATGAGAACTGAAGGACATTCTACAAACCATCAGGGTTACAGTCTTCGAAGGCGTTACAGTCATGAGACTCAAGGACAGACCGAGGAACTATTCCAGAATGAAGGGGACTGAAGAGGCATAGCACTGATTACGAGGCATGATTCTGAACTGACCATTTGCTGCAAAGGACTCTATGGGGAAAACTAGCAAAACTTCAATGGGTCTGAGGATAAAGCGGCAGTAATGTATCGATGTTAGCTTTCTAATTTGATGATTTCATTGGGTTATGTAGGACAATACACTTGTTTGGAGGAAATACCCACTAAAGTGTTTGGGGATGATGGAGCATCGTGTTGGCAAATTACTCTTAAACAGTCCAGGAAAAAAGTTCTTTGTATCGTACTTACAACTTTTCCCTTCACGCATATATGAAGGGAAATCAAGTATCAGAAACTGAACTTCTGTATATTACAGAGAAGAGGAAGAAATTTTCCTTAATGGAAAGTAAATTTTTAATGCACCCAGATAATGCAAACTTAGAATCTGCCGCCTCAGAGAGCGCCAGTAAGGCTGCAGCTCTTCCGCGGGGCTGCTTCTCTTCCACGCTCCTCCCCCCACCCGGCCCGCAGCTCCTGTGCTGCCCGCGAGTGCCTGCAGACATCCTCCGTGTCTCCTCTCTGCAGCCACCTCCACCACCTTTGAATGCCACGTCGTCACACAGTACCCTTGGCACCTTGCTCGTGTCTGCAGTCCCTACAGAGCCCTGGAAGCCCTTACTTCTTGAAGGCTGTATCTCTCTTTTTTTTTTTTTTTTTAATTTTATTTATTTATTTATTTATGTATTTATTTATTTATGGCTGTGTTGGGTCTTTGTTTCTGTGCGAGGGCTTTCTCTAGTTGCGGCAAGTGGGGGCCACTCTTCATCACGGTGCGCGGGCCTCTCACCATCGTGGCCTCTCTTGTTGCGGAGCACAGGCTCCAGACGCGCAGGCTCAGTAGTTGTGGCTCACGGGCCCAGTTGCTCCGCGGCATGTGGGATCCTCCCAGACCAGGGCTCGAACCCGTGTGTCCTGCATTGGCAGGCAGATTCTCAACCACTGCGCCAGCAGGGAAGCCCCGAAGGCTGTATCTCTTAATTCAAGGTTACTTCCTCCCAAACGACTGCAGTCATCACTGTGGGTGAGAAACCTCCCCGATTCCTTCCCTCCCCGACCTCAGGGCTCTTGCCTTGCAGCCCTCCTGGCTCCCACTCCTGCGTCGTCCCCTAGACTTTTACATGGCCAATGACCGCGATCCCTCTGTAACTTAAATTCCAATCGACATCACCTCACACGCCCGCCTTTCTTTCCAGTTCATTCTCTCTAAGACCACCAGTTCAACAATCCTTTGACCCCACTGGATCCTACTCCCCTTCATCGCCCCCTGCTTCCCCTCAAGTCCCCACTTCCCTCCTTACCCACCTTAACCTCCACGGTTCATGTTATCACTCACCCTTGCACACGTCCTGTTAAGGACACATACTACTCTTGCTTTGTCATATTTGCCCGGAGAAATCTCAACCTTTGTAAACCTAACTCTCTGCCTCATCCATACTTGTGTCCACAAGGTGAATGGAGCTGGGAAGAATACACAGCTCTTCTGATGGACCAGACTTCAAATCCACGATCACTAAGCTTAAACAGGCCCTCAGTGCTGCCGAGCAATCACACTAGGTTTTCTGAATCCATTCCCGCTCCACATTCCTAGATCACTATTTCATAGGTTATTTTCTCTGCTCAAACCTAGCCTTCAGTCTCAACTGAGCAGTTTGGTTCTTATTTCATAAGAAGATAAACATAACCAGGTTACTTGGCTCCCTGCACATCTCACTCTCCTGGCTTTTCCCCCACTGCGCAGGCCATGCCCTTTTAATCATTTTCTTTGCTGTGTTTTTCTTATCCAAGAGGAAGCATACCATAGTACGGTTTTTTTGGTTTTTGTTTTTAAATTTATTTTATTTTTGGCTGCATTTGGTCTTCATTGCTGTGTACGGGCTTTCTCTAGTTGTGGCGAGTGGGGGCTACTCTTCGTTGCAGTGCGCAGGCTTCTCATTGCGGTGGCTTCTCTTGTTGCGGAGCACAGGCTCTAGGCGCGCGGGCTTCAGTAGTTGTGGCATGTGGGCTCAGTAGTTGTGGCGCACGGGCTTAGTTGCTCCGTAGCATGTGGGATCTTCCCGGACCAGGGCTCGAACCCGTGTCCCCTGCACTGGCAGGCAGATTCTTAACCACTGCACCACCAGGGAAGCCCAGCATAGTGGTTAAGGACAGATTCTGGTTGAAATTCAGGCTCTGCCACTTATTAGCCCAAATTCAATCTTTTTGTTTGTTTTTTTTTAAACAGGGTCACAGATTTATTTATTTATTTTTGGCTGCGTTGGGTCTTCGTTGCTGCGTGCGGGCTTTCTCTAGTTGTGGCGAGCGGGGGCTACTCTTCGTTGCGGTGCACGGGATTCTCCTTGTGGTGGCTTCTCTTGTTGTGGAGCGTGGGCGCTAGGTGTGTGGGCTTCAGTAGTTGTGGTGCACGGGCTCAGTAGTTGTTGTGGCTTGTGGGCTCTAGAGTGCAGGCTCAGTAGTTGTGGTGCACAGGCTCAGTAGTTGTGGTGCACAGGCTTAGTTGCTCCGCGGCACGTGGGATCTTCCCGGACCAGGGCTCGAACTTGTGTCTCCTGCATTGGCAGGCAGATTCTTAACCACTGTGCCACCAGGGAAACCCCCAAATTCAATCTTTATTAACCTTTCTGTCTTCTATGCCCCACGTCCAGTCCTTAGCAAATCCCATAAGCTCTACCTACAAACTACGCATACCCAGTATTTACTGACTGAGAGTGATAGAAATGCTCTAACAGAAACAAAGAACACTGCAGTTAGGAGTGCCCAAAACAGGATTCTAAAGCACGTGATAAGAAACTGTTCACAAAACAAATTATCCTAAATTGCTTCGCAAGGACAATAATTAACCTGCTGTGAGAGTCACCTATGCCCTCAATTAACATCAATATTTAAAGCTTTTAAAAAGATGTACCAATGACTTAAAGAAAATAAACTTATCAAGTTTTATTCCAAACCAGAAGCCAAGGGCAAAAGCTGTGCAAGTTCCTCCCAGTCGTTCATTCACTCATCCAGTCAACAAATATTTACTGAATAGCTATTACAACAGCTATTATTATAACAGATAGTCTATAAATAAGCACATCATAGACACTTTCTAGGTGTTAGAGATAAAGAGTAAAATTAAAGAGATAAAAATCTCTGACCTTTTGGAGCTTACATACTAATGGGAAGGGTGATAAAGACAGTAAATAAGAAAAATGATACAGTATGTCTGAAGGTAATAAGTGCTACGGAGAAAGATAAAGAGGAAAGAGGGTGAGAAAGGTAGTGGTTTTAAACAGAAAAGGCAGGCAATGCTTCATTGAGAAGGGGACCTCTCAGCAAGGACCAGATCCCCACGTCCTCTCCCTGCTACAGACCTCCTTCACCTGAGGAGTCTGGAGGTTTGTTCCCCAGAGAGGACAGAACAGAGGCCCTCTGAACGGGAAGTCACTTGGCAAAGCTGAGAGCACGAAGGTATAAGCAGAGGCGTTCTGAACCCTGAACGCCGAGGTGCACAGAGCGCTTCCTCTACTGGGTTCCCAGAAGGCTGGCAGTTAAAGAGTCTTACTCTCCAGGAAGGAAACAGGCTAGAGCCTTCTCTGGCATTTCAAGAACTGCAAGGAGCGTAAGATCTAACCCTATTTGCAAGCCAATAAGCTAGCTGGCCACAGGGTCATGGATGCTGGCAAGAGACACGAGACTCTGGGGTGAGAGTTTCAAGTTCACCTCAGTTGCCCTTGTTCTCACTCGCCCAAGTCACATGGGGTGACACAGGTGGATACCACGCATGCATAGGGTTTGGGTCACAGTTGAAGAACTCTAAGCTTAGGAAACCTTGATCTTTTTTAAGGGGGTATAAGAAAACCTGTCTAACCTTTGAACTGGAGGGAGACCTTATCTCTGTCATACTGGACAGTAAACAAATCACCTTCTGCTCCAGACAGAGACACTACCTACACCTCCCAAAGCTCCTCACTACAGCAACATCCTTAAAAAGATGGTCTGCAACAAAAGCCTTTCAGTGTCCTTGCTCACAAGATGTACGGAAACTGAGAAACCATGGAGAGCTACTTTCAACAACATGTAGGGTAAAATCTCAGCTTCTTCACAGTTCTTGACATAGGGAATCTGACCAGGCCAAAATATCTATAATAGATCTGTTATGTAAATCTATTTTATTAGGTAAGATCTCAGATACCGACTTCACAGATTCCTAGCAATCAGCTCACCAACATCACCATAATGTGACACTCAAAGACACAAGTCCCATGTGTGCTCTCCGAATGTCCAATCAGCCTCCTTTCAGTCACGTGCAGATAACTGAGGACTATCAGACACCTGAAGAAAGCTTCTAACATGCAAGTTAGAAACCAAAACAGAGAAAAAGCAACTTGTAGAGAGAAATAAAACTTAAAAATCTATCAGTATTGTTCTCAGAGAAAAAAAATCTCATTCAAGAAATAAGAAAATGTTGCTATAACTGGGGGGGTGGGGGAAGGATGGATTGGGAGTTTGCAATTAGCGCATGCAAACTAGTATATATAGGATAGATAAACAACAAGGTCCTACTGTATAGCACACGGAACTATATTCAATATCCTGTGATAAACCATAATGGAAAAGAATATAAAAAAGAATGTATATATGTGTATAGCTGAGTCACCTTGCTGTACAGCAGAAATTAACACAACATTGTAAATCAACTATACTTCAATACAATAAATTTTTTAAAGGGGAAATGTTGCTATAACAAAGGAACAGTCACAGAACAAAAGAGCACTTGAATTTTAAAAGAAAAAATGGAATGAGATGGAGTAAGGAAAAGGAGGGGAGAGAGGAAGGAGAAAGAGAGATAGACAAAAAAAGGGAGAAAGAAAAGCAAAAAGCTCAAAAAAGTGGTTACAGCTGAAGAAATAACCTAGTCAATACAGCAAAAAGGCATAAATGGAAAAAAAGGAGAGGAAAAAACTAAAAATTAAGAGAACCAGTGAAGATGGTCCACCATCTAAATGACAGAAGTTCCATAAAGAAAGAACAGAGAAGACAGATGGGAGAAAATGATTAACAAACTAAGAAAATTTCCCAGAACTGAACTGCTTCCAGAGGAAAAGGGCCCAATGAGTACTGAGAGACCAGAGGTACATCATCATGTGCCATTAGGGCAGCCGAAACAAAGAGAAGATTCTACAAGATTCTTGAAAGGGGAAAAGGATCACATATAAAGAACTAGCAACCAGAAAAGCTTTGAAACTCTCAACAGCAATGCTGCAACCCAAAAGCCAATGGAGCAATACTCTCAAAATTCTGAAGGAAAGAGTTCCAACCTAGAATACCATACTTAGCTAAACAAATGTAAGAGCAGAATAAAGACATTTTTAGACACTAAAGGTTTTAGACATATTTATTTCCTACACCACTTTTCCCAACAAGATAATGGAGAATAGGCTCCACCAAAATGAGAGAGTAAACCAAGAGACAAAATAGGTGTTAGGAAACAAGATCTAATGCACAAGGAAGGTAGAGGGAATCCCTAGGAAGACGTGAAGGAAGATTCCAAAGAGGTCCTCTGTCTTAGATACAGAGATGACTGATCAAGATTGGATCAGTGTGCTCAACAGACAGCTATGCTGAGGTCTATCATCTGAAAGATCTGTGCTGCCATGGTGCCATTTTTTAACCTAAGGACAGATTAAAAGCTTGGCCAGATTCCTTTCAGCACGTGATTTGTTTGACGGTGGACTAAGAAAGTTTCTGCCCTAGGGCCTAGATCATATGAGGGCAGTCTTTTCCCCTCACAGAGGTTTTCTGCTTTGCCCTACTCCTAAGAGTTGAAGGAAGGAAAACTGAACAGTAAGTGTAGATGCAAACCAGCCTATTCCACACGTTGGCTATCTAATACTCCACCACGCCGTGACCTTGGCAGGAGCCCTGGATGTGTGAGTTCACACAGTATTCCATCACACTACAACCTTGGCAGGAGCCCTGGATGTGTGAATTCACACAATATTCCATCACACTATGGCCTGGAAGTGTGGATTCACACAAGTCACTCCTGACCTTGCCCATTAACTCCCCTAAGGGATCCTGAACCCTTTCAGTGCACAGAAGCACACCATAACCCAGGGACTGCTCAGCTTTCTCATGGGAGCAGCTTTCCCTCACAGCTGGGCTTGTGCTTGCTACTCAGTTTTCCCAAACTCAACCAGACACCTCCTTGGCATATACTCATAGGTAATGAAACTATAAGCAAAACAAAAGAATGATTAACACAAAAGTCAGGAGGGTTACACAGGGTGCTTTTATGGTACTAATAATATTCCGTCTCTTAAATGAAGGGTTGGGTACCTGGGTGTTTATGTTATCACTTAATAAAATAATGTTTTACATTATCTTCAAAAATGTCTGATACATTTCACAATAAAATTTTAAATGCTTATTGCATTATCTATGTCATGCATTGTTCTAAGCTAAGTAGACCAGACTAAACCAAAACAAACCAAAAAAACACTTTCCTTGCCCTCATCTAATTCTGTAAATTCCATCTGCACTAAGTGTGACAGAGAAGGACAGAGTGCTGTGGCATCTCATAAGATGAGGGTGAACTTCGTCTGCAGAGTCAGGAAAGGCTTTGGTGACAATATAGCATTTGAGTTGAAATACCATGTTAAAGTTAGTCAAAAGAATACAGAAGGGAGGAGAATTTCAGGAGGAAGGAGCAGAAACTTCTTGTTAGCAACTGCTAACAGCTATAAAAGAGGAAATCGACAGTAACACAATAATAGTGGGGGACTTTAACACCTCACTTACACCAATGGACAGATCATCCAAAATGAAAATAAATAACGAAACAGAAGCTTTAAATGACACAATAGACCAGATACATTTAATTGATATTTATAGGACATTCCATCCAAAAACAGCAGATTACACTTTCTTCTCAAGTGTGCATGGAACATTCTCCAGGAAAGATCACATCTTGGGTCACAAATCAAGCCTCAGTAAATTTAAGAAAACTGAAATCTTATCAAGCATCTTTTCTGACCACAACGCTATGAGATTAGAAATGAATTACAGGGAAAAAAACGTAAAAAACACAAACACATGGAAGCTAAACAATACATTACTAAATAACCAAGAGATCACTGAAGAAATCAAAGAGGAAATCAAAAATACCTAGAGGCAAATGACAATGAAAACACGACGATCCAAAACCTATGGGATGCAGCAAAAGCAGTTCCAAGAGGGAAGTTTATAGCTATACAAGCCTACCTCAGGAAACAAGAAAAATCTCAAAAAAACAATCTGACCTTACGCCTAAAGGAACTAGAGAAAGAAGACAAACAAAACCCAAAGTTAGCAGAAGGAAAGAAACCATAAAGATCAGGGCAGAAATAAATGAAATAGAAACAAAGAAAACAATAGCAAAGATCAATAAAACTAAAAGCTGGTTCTTTGAGAAGATAAACAAAATTTATAAACCATCAGCCAGACTCATCAAGAAAAAGAGGGAGAGGACTCAAATCAATAAAATTAGAAATGAAAAAGGAGAAGTTACAACAGACACCGCAGAAATACAAAGCATTCTAAGAGACTACTATAAGCAACTCTATGCCAATAAAATGGACAACCTGGAAGAAATGGACAAATTCTTAGAAGGATATAACCTTCCAAGACTGAACCAGGAAGAAATAGAAAATATGCACAGACCAATCACAAGTAATGAAATTGAAACTGTGATTAAAAATCTTCCAACAAACGAAAGTCCAGGACCAGATGGCTTCACAGGTGAATTCTATCAAACATTTAGAGAAGAGCTAACACCCATCCTTCTCAAACTCTTCCAAAACATTGTGGAGGAAGGAACACTCCCAAACTCATTCTATGAGGCCACCATCACCCTGATACTAAAACCAGATAAAGATACTACAAAAAAAGAAAATTACAGACCAATATCACTTATGAACATAGATGCAAAAATCCTCAACAAAATACTAGCAAACAGAATCCAACAACACATTAAAAGGATCATACACCATGATCAAGTGGGATTTATCCCAGGGATGCAAGGATTCTTCAATATACGCAAATCAATCAATGTGATACACCATATTAATAAAATTGAAGAATAAAAAGCATATGATCATCTCAATAGATGCAGAAAAAGCTTTTGACAAAAGTCAACACCCATTTATGATAAAAACTGTACAGAAAGTGGGCATAGAGGGAACCTACCTCAACATAATAAAGGCCATATATGACAAACCCCCAGCAAACACCATTCTCAACCATGAAAAACTGAAAGCATTTCCTCTAAGATCAGGAACAAGACAGGGATGTCCACTCTTGCCACTATTATTCAACATAGTTTTGGAAGTCCTAGCCATGGCAATCAGAGAAGAAAAAGAAATAAAAGGAATAAAAATTGGAAAAGAAGAAGTAAAACTCACTGTTTGCAGGTGACATGATACAATACATAGAGAATCCTAAAAATGCCACCAGAAAACTACTAGAGCTAATCATTGAATTTGGTAAAGTTGCAGGATACAAAATTAATGCACAGAAATCTCTTGCATTCCTATACACTAATGACGAAAAATCTGAAAGAGAAATTAAGGAAACACTCACATTTACCATTGCAACAAAAAGAATAAAACACCTAGGAAGAAACCTACCTAGGGAGACAAAAGACCTGTATGCAGAAAACTATAAGACACTGATGAAAGAAATTAAAGATGATACAAACAGATGGAGAGATATACCATGTTCTTGGATTGGAAGAATCAATATTGTGAAAATGACTATACTACCCAAAGCAATCTACAGATTCAATGCAATCCCTATCAAATTACCAATGGCATTTTTTACGGAGCTAGAACAAAAAATCTTAAAATTTGTATGGAGACACAAAAGACCCCAAATGGACAAAGCAGTCTTGAGGGAAAAAAATGGAGCGGGAGGAATCAGACTCCCTGACTTCAGACTATATTACAAAGCTACAGTAATCAAGACAATATGGTACTGGCATAAAAACAGAAACATAGATCAATGGAACAAGATAGAAAACCCAGAGATAAACCCACACACTTATGGTCAGCTAATCCATGACAAAGGAGGCAAGGATATACAATGGAGAAAAGACAGTCTCTTCAATAAGTGGTGCTGGGAAAACTGGACAGCTACATGTAAAAGAATGAAATTAGAACACTCCCTAACACCGTACACAAAAATAAACTCAAAATGGATTAGAGACCTAAATGTAAGACTGGACACTATAAGACTCTTAGAGGAAAACATAGGAAGAACACTCTTTGACATAAATCACAGCAAGATCTTTTTTGATCCACCTCCTAGAGTAATGGAAATAAAAACAAAAATAAACAAATGGGACCTAATGAAACTTCAAAGCTTTTGCACAGCAAAGGAAACCATAAACAAGATGAAAAGAAAACCCTCAGAATGGGAGAAAATATTTGCAAATGAATCAACAAAGGATTAATCTCCAAAATGTATAAACAGTTCATGCAGCTCAATATTAAAAATACAAGCAACCCAATCAAAAAATACACAGAAGACCTAAATAGACATTTCTCCAAAGAAGATGTACAGATGGCCAAGAAGCACATGAAAAGCTGCTCAACATCACTAATTATTAGAGAAATGCAAATCAAAACTACAATGAGGTATCACCTCACACCAGTCTGAATGGGCATCATCAGAAAATCTACAGACAACAAATGCTGGAGAGGGTGTGGAGAAAAGGGAACCCTCTTGCACTGCTGGTGGGAATGTAAATTGATACAGCCACTATGGAGAACAATATGGAGTTTCCTTAAAAAACTAAAAATAGAATTACCATATGATCCAGCAATCCCACTACTGGGCATATACCCAGAGAAAACCATAATTCAAAAAGACACATGCACCCCAATTTCATTGCAGCACTGTTTACAATAGCCAGGTCATGGAAGCAACCTAAATGCCCATCAACAGACGAATGGATAAAGAAGACGTGGTACATATACACAATGGAATATTACTCAGCCATAAAAAGGAATGAAATTGGGTCATTTGTTGAGACGTGGATGGATCTAGAGACTGTCATACAGAGTGAAGTAAGTCAGAAAGAGAAAAACAAATATCGTACATTAACGCATGTATGTGGAACCTAGAAAAACGGTACAGATGAACCGGTTTGCAGGGCAGAAGTTGAGACACAGATGTAGAGAACAAATGTATGGACACCAAGGGGGGAAGTGGTGGGGGGTGGTGGTGGGATGAATTGGGCGATTGGGATTGACATGTATACACTGACATGTATAAAATTGATGACTAATAATAACCTGCTGTATAAAAAAATAAATAAAATAAAATTCAAAAATTAAAAAAAAAAAAGAAACTTCATTTATTTTTTACTTCATATGGTATTAGGTACAAGGTCAGCACTTGCGGAGAAACTGGAACTCGTGTGCACCATTGGTGGGAATGTAAAATGATGTAGCTACCATGGAAAGCAGTATGGAGGTTCCTCAAAAAATTAAAAATAGAACTACCATATGATCCAGCAATCCCACGTCTGGGTATTTATACAAAAGATTTGCAAACAGGGTCTTGAAGAGATATATCTGCACTGCACTGTTCATGGAAGCATAAATGTCCATCAACGGATGAATGGATAAAGAAAATGAGATAGAAGATGGAATATTTTCAGCCTTAAAAGAGAAGGAAATCCTGTCATACGCTACCACATGGATGAACCATGAGGACGTACGCTAAGTGCAACAGGCCAGACGAATGCTGCGTGATTCTACCTACACGAGGGATCTCGGATCGCCACTCACGGAAGCGGTAAGTACAAGAGTGGTTGCCAGGGCCCGGGAGCTGCGGTAAATGAGGAGTTCTCGGTACACCGTGTGCAATGTACAGAGTTTGTCAAACAACAATGTGCATACAGTCAGCGATACTTAACACTTAAAAGTTTGTTAACAGGGGAAATTTCATGTTATGTGTTTTTTACCAAAAAAAACCAAAAAACAATGAGTGCTTTACTCTGGAGTGTTAGTAACCCATGGCAATTTACTTAAGAGAGAAGCCTTGAGGTTTTTCGTCCTAAGGTTAACATTAATTTCCTGACATTCTGCACTTGGGCCTGGGGTGCCCAGCTGACCTGATTACAGACCTTTAATTTACCCGTTTTCAGGCCCGCCTCTCACTTTCCTTCATCTGCTATTCCCATCTGCACGCTTGCAGGGAAAGTGTCCCGAAAAGGTAGTTCAGCTCTTACTTCTGTTTTCTGTCCTTCAAAATTCACTGAAATATTTTTGTTATTCCTTCTTACACTCCTCCATTGCTATTACCGAGGAGTCTTGGAAACAAGAAGACCCAGACATATGCGTGTACTCAGTTTATTGTCTTGAGTCGGAAAGCCTCCCTGCTTTTTAACACTTATATGATGATAACCTCCGCCCATGAGGTTAGGAACCACATAAACATGTTTCATTGCTTTGATTTACGAGTGAGGACCGTGTCTTACACACAATAGGCACTCAGCAAGTAGCTATTGAAGAAATGAACTTTCATCTAACTTCTTAATTTAGTGCCCTATTTCCTTGTTGAAATGACTCTATTTTCACTTTGCCTATCAGTCATCTGCTAACCCAAACATCAAACCTACACTTTGAGAGACTTGTGATAGAGGCCTACAAATACTTCCATTAAATCATGATAATTTAGATTTTATTCCTATCACCATCTTTCTGCATTTCCATTTCTTTTGATTAAACAGCTAGCATTGGTATCTCTCATTTATTCTGTGAACAAGTGAGCATTCATTCAACCATAACTTGCCGCTAAAATATCGAGAACTAAGAGATATGAACATAAATAAGAACACTGCCCTTGTTTTCAGAGTTCCCAGTCTAGTTTGGATAGAAACATTCAAGCAAATAATTGCAGTACAATGTGATAATCTCCTAATTCCCTATTTCCGGAGGCCAAAGCAAATGGCACTGTCTCTTCAGCCAGGTAAAAAGACAACAAATGGCAGTGACAGAAGGAAGCCGCTGAATCTAGGGAAAGGAAGTGGAGGCTTGTGATGCCAAATGGACTCAAGTTTCATAATCTATGCAAGAGTTTATTGCAAGAGCTAACTTTCTGGTGAGTTTTCCATTCACAGTTGTTGAAATTATTCAGTTCCTGATAACAGTAATGGATTAGTGACATAATATGAATTGTCTCTAGCTACATATTTCTTTAAACTTTCCTCATTTTTACAGGCAGTTTTCTTTAATGATTCTTGTTGTCTGTTTATATTAGAATTCCACTTCTGAATTGGAAAAAATGTGTTAAGATGCTAAGAGCTGAAAGAAGTCTATAGAAAGCGCTGTGACAACATGGCAGAGGAAACTTCTCAGTGCCTATGGGAGGCATCTACGGGCTAACAAAGGAGACAATGAGGGGAGGAATGTGCACAGAATTGGAGGGAGGTTAGAGCCCAGCGAATTTGTTCCAGAGAATCCACAGGGACAACAGTGGGAGATAAAGTCAGACATGTAGGATGGGGGTCAAGTCATGAAAAATCTTCACAATTCAGAAAAATCTATCACAACATTTCAGTGTCTGTCAAAGGAAGGCCCTGAAAGGTTGGTGTCTGGGCAGAGCTTAAGGAAACAACTAACAGGGGAGAAAGAGATGGTTCTTTTAGCAGCACTGCAAAATACTGACGCTTCTTTACAAGTGGCCAGTTAGCCACTGCCAAGGCAAAGCACCTGGGTCAACTCTTCCTGATACCTAGCCCCGATTTCCAGACTTCCCTTTTTCATTTTGTTTTATTTATTTTTTAATTAATTAATTAATTAATTTTAATTTATGGCTGCATTGGGTCTTCGTTGCTGCATGCAGGCTTTCTCTAGTTGCGGCGAGGGGTAGCTACTCTTCGTTGCGTGCGCGGGCTTCTCATTGCAGTGGCTTCTCTTGTTGCGGAGCACAGGCCCTAGGCATGTGGGCTTCAGCAGTTGTGGCTCACGGGCTCTAGAGCGCAGGCTCAGTAGTTGTGGCACATGGGCTTAGTTGCTCTGCGGCACGTGGGATCTTCCCGGACCAGGGCTTGAACCCGTGTCCCCTGCATTGGCAGGTGGGTTCTTAACCACTGTGCCACCAGGGAAACCCCCTTTTTCTTTTAACCACTACCACCTGTATAAAAGCACTGGGTGGTGGTAGGTAGAAAAAAGAATGCAATACATATATGCACAAGGAATCTTACCCAGAATAGACAGCCTTAGAAAAACCCTGGTCAAACACAAATAACTGGAAATTTCCTTTTGGTTCAACCAGGTTTGATTTCTTATTAGTCCAAATGTTTATCTAGTTGTGAAGCTTTTATCAAAGTGGAGAATATACTTTTTTAGTAATAAGACTTTCCCCGCATATTATTGCTTGAATTTTGGGCAGTTTCTCTTTCTTTCTCCCCATAAACAGCAGTCTTACAGAACTAAACAGATTTTTTTTTTCCAAAGAGGACACTAAAATGGCCAACAGTCACATAAAAAGATGCTCAGCAAGGCTAATCATCAGGGAAATGCAAAACAAACCCACAATTACCTGTCACCTCACACCTGTCAGAATGGCCATCCTCAAGAAGAAAAGAGACAACAGTGCTGGCAAGGATGTGGAGAAAAGGGAACCCTCACACGATGTTGGTGGGAGTGTAAGTTGGTCTGACCACTGTGGAAAACAATATGGAGGTTCCTCAAAAAAGTAGAAATAGATCTGCCATACGATCCAGCAATTCCACTTCTGGGTATATACCCAAAGGCAACGGAAATGGGATTTTGAAGAGATATATGCACTCCGGTGTTTACTGCAGCATCATTCACAATACCCAAAACGTGGAAACAATCTCAATGCCCATCAACAGATGAAAGGATAAAAAAGATGTGGTGTATACATACACAATGGAATACTATTCGGCCACAAGAAAGGAGGACATCCTGCCATTTGTGACAACATGGATGGATCTTGAGCACATTACGCTAAGTGAAGTAAGTTAGAGAAAGACAGTATGTATGATATCATTATATGTGGAATCCTAAAAAAAAGTCAAACTCATAACGAACAGAGAGTAAAATAAGAACAATCTTATCTTCCCACCCCCCCCATCCCCTGGTATGGGGGGGGTGGGAGGATAACACTGATGTAGCTTAAGGGTACGAGTTTGCAATGAGTATAGTATAAATAAGTCATAGAGATCTAATGCATAGCATAATGAATAAAGACAACAATACTGTACTATAATTAGGTAATGTGATAAATATCACTACAATGGCAATCACAGTACAATATACAAATGTATCAAAGCAATACATTGTTCACAATGTTAAATTTATACAGTGTTACATTATTCAATAAAAATGTCAAATTTATTCAATAAAAAAGGAAAAATAGCTGACTTTTAATTACTACTTATCACTTATTTATTGCTTCTCACTACTACTACTAGCTACCATCTATAGAGCACTTACTATGTGCCAGGCATTGAGCTTTACGTATATTGTTATTAATCCTTTAGGCAATCTTATAGGGCAGGGATCAATATATCCATTTTATAGATACCAAGCCTCTGATAACGTAACTAAGTTGTCCAGGAAATAAATGCCACTTCTGTTTGCTGCGAAGCCTGTGCTTGGTCTTCTATGCCACACTGATAAACTAGCTCAAAGACATACCTGCAGTTCACTCTTACACTTACTACAGAGCCCCACACCGGAGGGGGAGAGCTGTCTCACTGAGGAAGAAAGACCCAGAGGAGGCGCTGAAGAGGGCAGACCATATCAATCAGCTCTCCTGTGTACGAGCAAGGCCAACCCTTAAACACGGAGAAGGGAGAGGCACACAAATGGCTCCAGCAGCTCCCTCTTCCGGGACCGCCTCTCCTTACATGAGCAGGTGCTGAGATCCTAGAGGTCACCTTATTCCAGCTCTTTAACATCTGCGGCAGTTAAGATAGAACGGGAAGCCAGGACAAAGTACCCAATATTTACTGAGCGCTACACCGGGCCTCTTGACCCAATTTTCTCATTTAGTTTTCAAAAAACACACTGTAAAACAGGGATTATTTCCATTTCACTGGTTAGGAAAGGCTCAGAGAAACTGAATAATTTGTTTAAGACCATAAAGCTAGCAAACAGCAGAACAAGACTTGAAACTAGTTATGTCTAAATTCAAATACTCTGTGCAGATTAAGCTAGCTTTATACGAATAGAAATGGAAGCCCAGGTCCCCAGCTTTCTGTAATAAGTTATAAAGTCCAGGGACTTTTCTGAGGTCTCTTCCTCCCTTCGGTTTTCCCCTCTTGCCCTTGGTCATCCTGGTTCATGCTTCTTGTCCAAGAAATGGTTTCATTGATTTTTAAAAAAAATTTTAGATTTACTATTAACATGAGATATTATGTGCTTAATTACTATGTTGCATAAAAGAAATTATATAAATCACAGGAAAACATCCAATTAATAATATAAGTTTCAGCTCTTTACAACATTAAATGGTTCACAAATGGCACAGTAAATGAGTCAAACTTGACTGCTTCTTATTCTTTCTTGTATTACTAGAAGCCCAATAACAATATCCTACATGTATACGGCCCTTTACAGTTTGCTGTGAACTTTCACTTATTGTAAAGCAGGTTACGCATTTCACAGATGAGAAACTGAAGCTCGCAGAGGTTACGTGAGTTTTCCAAGGTAACATAAAGGGAAGCTGGTATCCTGATTCCAAGGAACTACTTTGTTAACCACAACAAAGCTGCACCTTTGACTCTACAACTACTGAAATACCTAAGATATACCTATAGCTATCTCGATTTCATAGGTGACCCAGATCAATAACCAAAACGGGAACTAGATTTGCCTTGTCTGGCCAGAAACTTAAGATTCTCCTTCTTTATGTTGAATAGTCATTTCAATTTTATAAACCCTTTCCCTCTTGTGTTACCATGAAAATGTAAATGCTGTTTACTTGTTTTCAACATTTGGAATAAACCCATAGACAAAAACCACAAGATTTAACTACAGTTATAAATCCGAATATGAATGTTAGCAATCTTGATAATATAAAACAAAGGGTATGTCCAACAGGTTGGGAAGTGGAGGGAAAGAAAAAATTTGAAAAAAGAGGTAAGATTGTTTATATCCTTACTTTAGAAAATGAGGGGTCTGTCATATGTGCTGAAATAAGAAACAGAGCTTTAAATATTTCATTTGAAGCTCCGGTAATGATCAAAGAGAAATGTGAGAATAATGGTATCTCTTAAAAAATAGGGGGAGAGGGAGGAAGTGGTGTGACATAAATTGTCACAGGACGTGGAATGTCCATGTAGGGGAAACCATCAGGACTACAGAAACAGTTAAAAGCGGATGCATCCAGAGAAGGAGCTATGGTTTTCACTACTAATCTTTCTGGATTAATGGATCTTTTAACTCTTTGCTGGTATTATTTGCATAAAAATATTTTTTTCACAGAAAAGGGACGGATAGATACAAAAAATCAAATAAAACAGTAAACGCTTCTTTTTAAAAACTACTATCGCTATTAGAAATGGCGAGTTGTTACTTTTTATCAAAATTGTACATAGTCTTCTAACATTTCAAACTGGGGCCAGCTTCCCAGAACCGGCAATGACTTCTCTGTTGTAGAAATCTCTGAATGCACTGTTATTATTTCGTTTTCAACAGCCCCATAAATACTCACTGTCTCTCATGACTGATGTTATTATAAGATGATAGCTATGTCCTGGCTCAAGCCTCTCACTGTCAGCACAATCTTGTGCTGGAAATAATTTAAACATGTTGCAATAAGCTGTATAACACCATCTGATTCCCAAACCATCTAACCTGTCTACTGCAACTGACAGACAAAAATCATCACTTTTTTCTCTTCTTCTTAAAAGTTTTCCAGAAATATACACACAGTGTAGGATATATGGTAAAATATAGAGCTGGAAAGAAAAGGTCTTGAGATGGAAACACAAATCTAAATTAGAAGAAAAATAGGGTATGTAACAAAAAGTAGAGAGAAAATTCAAGCCCTTGGAAGGAAACGTGAACTGTTAAGGAACAGAAGCGAAAAGAGACTTAACCATATTTATGTTGTTAGCAAGGATGAGTCTAGAAATCAGTGATATATATTTATTAAAACAAAGTCAGCCAAATACATAGGAGTAATTTCTGGAGGCAGAAAAATTTTGGAAGGATACTTTTTCCTAACAAATTTACTAATACTAAAAAGGTACACATACTCCAGGAACTCTTAAATATCATTTTAAAATGAAACAAGTCTTGGGGGAGGAAAAACATAAAAAAAGAAAAGAACCAATACCTCTTAGATTGGAATAAACTGGCTGCCTTTCTTTGCTCTTTGTTTTTCAGATTGCTGGTGAGGAAACTCATCTGAACATTATTTTGGATCTACTATACCTGTGAGCCTGTAGTAAGTCATGACGTTCCATCAACCATTATTCTCTATAATTTTCATACAAACTTAAACATTCAACACCATAGGCTATTCTGGGGTATACTGGCAGGAAATACAATTGGGATGCCAGATTTACATTCCCAGGGAGGTTTCAGACGATGGTTCAGAAGCTGTGGAACATGACACACATAAAAGGTAACCAAGCTGGGGATGGTCTTGGGCGGGAAAAGCAGCACATCTCACAGTTCATTCAGGGCCACTGCATTTGTAAAAGTGTTGATATCTTTGTGTACCATAGCTCTGATGAGCACAGATGCAAAAATCCTCAACAAAATACTAGCAAACCAAATTCAAGAGCACATTAAAAGGAGCATACACTATGATCAAGATGATCAAGTGGGATTTATCCCTGGGATGCAAGGATGGTTTGACATATGCAAATCAATAAACGTGATATACCACATTAACGAAATGAAGAAAAATGAAGGATAAAATGAAGGATAAGAATGAAGGATAAAAATCATATGATCATCTCAACAGATGCAGAAAAATAATTTGACAAAACTCAACATACTTTCATGATAAAAACTCTCAATAAATTAGGTACAGAAGGAATGTACCTCAACATAATAAAGGTCATTTATGACAAGCCCACAGCTAACAAATCCTCAGTGGTAAAAAGTTCAAAGTGTTCCTCTCAAGTCAGGAACAAGAAAAGGATGCCCACTCTTACCACTCCTGTTCACCACAGTACTAGAAGTCCTAGCCACAACAAACTGGCAAAAAAAGGAAATTAAAGGCATCCAAATAGGAAGAATTAAAGGAATTTACTTCTTTAGTTAAAGAATTTAAAGGAAGAATTAAAATCATCTCTGTATGCAGATGACATGATCTTATACATAAAAACCCTAAAGTCTCCACCAAAAAGCTGTTAGAATTAATCAATGAACTTAATAAAGTTGCAGGACACAGAATCAACATATAAAAATCAGTTGCATTTCTATACACTAACAATGGACTACCTGAAAGAGAAATCAAGAAGAAAATCCCATTTACAATAGCATCAAAAGCAATAAAATACTTAGGAATAAATTTAACCAGAGGAGATGAAAGACCTGTACACTGAAAACTGTAAGACACTGAGGAAAGAAACTGAAGAAGACACAAATAAATGGAAAGATAACCTGTGTTCTTGGATTGGAAGAATGAATATTGCTAAAATATCCATACTACCTGAAGTGATCTACAAATTTAATATAATCTCTATCAAAATTCCAATGGTATTTTTCACAGAAATAGAAAAAATTATCCTAAAATTTGTATGAGACCACAAAAGTTCCTGAATAGCCAGAGCAATCTTGAGAATGAAAGAACAAAGCTGGAGGCATCACACTTCTTGGTTTCAAACTATATTGCAAGGCTATAGTAATCAAAACAGTATGGTATTGGCATAAAAACAGGCACATAGATCAACGGCACAAAAAAGAGAGCCCAGAAATCAGCCCACCACATATGGTCAACTAATACCTGACAAGGCACCAAGAACACATAATAAGGAGAAGAAAGTCTCTTCGAAAAGTGGTGCTGGGAAAACTGGACATTCACATGCAAAAGATTCAAACTGAACCCCTATTTTATATCACTCACAAAAATTAACTCAAAATGGATTAGACTTAAATTTGAGACCTGAAACCACAAAGCTCCTAGAAGAAAACAAAGGGGAAAAGCTCCTTGACATTGGTCTTGGCAACGATTATTTGGATTTGATACCAAAGCAAAGGCAAAAATAAACAGGTGGGACTACATTAAACTACAAGGCTTCTGCACAGCAGAGGACACCACCAACAAAAGAAAAAGCAACCTACTGACTGGGAGAAAATATTTGCCAATCATATATCTGATAGGGGATAATATCCAAAATATATAAAGAACCAAACAACTCAACAGCAAAAAAACAATCTGATTTTAGAATAGGCAGAGGAACCAAATAGACATTTTTTGGCAAAGAAGACATACAAATGGCCAACGGGTACATGAAACGGTGCTCAACATCACTAATCATCAGGGAAACGCAAATCAAAAGCACAAAGAGATATCACTTCACATCTGTCAGAATAGCTATTATCAAAATGTCAAGAGATAACAAATGTTGGCCAGGATGTGGAAAAAAGGGAACACTTGCGCACTGTTGGGGAGAATGTAAATTGGTGCAGTCACTATGGCAAACAGTATGGAGGAGCCTCAAAAAATTGAAAATAGAACTTCCAAATGATCCAGCAATCCCACTCCTGGATATATATTTGAAAGAAATGAAATCAGTATCTAAAAGAAAATTCTGCACTCCCATTTTCATTGCAGCATCATTCACAATAGCCAAGAAGTGGAAATAACCCAAGTGTCTGTCAGTGGATGAATGGATAAAGAAAATGCAGTGTTTCTTTAATTAATGGAATTACTATTCAGCCATAAAAAAGATGGAAATCCTGTCATTCGCAGCAACATGGATGAACCTGGAGGGCATTAAGCTGCATGAAGTAAGTCAGACACAGAAAGACAAATACTGGATGTTATCACTTACATGTGGAAACAAAACAAAAAAGTCAGTTTCATAGAAACAGACAGTAGAATGGTAGTTGCCAGGGGCTGGGGTGTGGGAGAAATGGGGAGATGTAGGTCAAAGGGTACAAACTTTTAGTTATAAGAAAAATAAGTTCTGCAGATCTAATGCACAGCATGATGACTATAGTTAGTAATAAAGTACTGTATACTTGAAATCTGTTAAGAATAAATCTTAAGACTTCTTTCCCACAAACACACAAAACAACTAACTATGTGAAGTGATAGATGTGCTAATTATCTTGACCATGGCAATTTTTTCACATTGTATCTGTATAACAAATCACATATGTATATGTACTGTACAATGTATGTGTATAACAAATCACATTGTACACTTTAAATATATAAAATGATATTTGTCAATTATTCCTCTATAAAGCTGAAAATATATATAAATAAAAAGGTGGTCCAGAAAAAAGAAGTTTTTCTAGAGTATTTTCCAACTGGCAACTTTAGGAGATACAACAGAGCAGGACATTTAGTCTGCTGATTAAGGAAGGTCAAAAAGGCAGTACCAATCTGTCCTGTAACATTAGTTGTTTTAACCTGTTTCCTAGAAAGTAGACTTACAAAAGACCTATTGACAATAAATGTATACTCCAACATGTACACCAGGCCAAGAAGAAAATTAATTTTGAAAAGAAAAAAGGTACATATTTTTGGTCATAAGCAATAGGCCTCCCTGAGCATTTTGACAGTCTTCAGAAAGAGTAAACTCTCCATTACGTACAATTCATTAAACTTTAACATTAACCAGCATTTTGGTATCCATAGTACGCTAAGAAAGATAATCCTCAACACTTCAAATTCCCAGAATATATTTTTAAATTTCAAAAATGAACTGAACTGTGTTCAACATAGCTTTAATGTTAGGTATACTTATTATTTTATGATGCTTTGAAAACTAGTAATTCATATTAGAAATACATGATAACTCTCTAGTACGTTTCATTAACCATTTCGTTTTCTAACTGCTTAGACTGAAACAGAGTATACTGTATCAGGAAAGCTGAAAAAATGCCCAATGATTATGTCAGGGCCACCAGTTTTGGCTCCAATCCTTTAATGCTGGTGTGTCTCCTCAGAATATGAGTAATAAAAGAGCTGCTATAACATGTCTATTTTATGCTTTCTGGCCCTTTGTTTTCTAATTAGAGTAATCAACCAGAAAAAAAAAAAGTGGTTGAAAAATATTCTCAAAACGCATACTATAAAACTTTATCATAAAACACCTTTGTGATCATATGTCAAATTATGTGTCCACATTCACTGTGTATTTGTTAGAATTATATATTACATGATATAAATGATACCACCCCCACTTATGTTTGGTTTCATGGAAATTTCACATACTTTCTTTTATTCACTCATCGTAAGAAACCTAAGAGGGAGACAAGGAACCTATAATCAAGCCTGTTTTCCTGAGGCCTCAAATATATTTTTTATAAGAGGTATGAGAATGATGCTCTTTGGCATCTTATATTTGTAATTAAAAGATAAAAATAATTATGAAAAGTTATTATTGGTCATTATAATGTTGCTTCACAATTTTTTAAAAAGTTGACAATATTCCTTGGCTTACCTGCTGCATGTAACAAACTAGCTTCTACTCTGTGGGGAACTCTTGGTGGGATTTTCATAGATGCACGAATCTGGTAAAAACTAAAACAAAAGAGACAAAGAAGTCACTTCAAAACATTTAAAAATATGCAATGCTGCAATTTCTATATATCTATATGTATTAAAAAATAAAGTTGGTCTGCTTCTATCAGTCTCCCACAGTATTTACTGCTGGTGGAAAACAGTGTATCAGATCCACACACAGATCAAATACTAGCATGGCATAAAACCCAAAGGGAAACAGGCGTGTGTAAAGACAGACGAGAGAAACAATCTTACTTTAAATGAAAGAATGCATAGCAACCATAGGAGTTACTAACGGTTCTAAGAGTTTCACTGCTTTATTTGATTTATTCATTTTTTTCTTTTAAAAGATAATAAATTATTCTTAAGCATAATTTTGAGAAAATACAGGATTAATAGTAGATGGTTTTTAAAAAATTAGTTTCATACTATAAGATATGTATTTGGTTTAAAGAGTTCAGTATTTTTTCGAGGTCATAACTATTCTGTTTAGTTTATGCACTTTTACTTGCTTATTTATTCTACAAAATTAAGAAAAAATATATATTAAAAAAAATCTACCAGTCATTAACAATATCAGTTTAAACAGAAAAAATTATGAGATAAAAGTATTATAATATGCTTGTGTTTTAACATCATTACACTACTAGTTTGTGTAATGGAGGATACATGTATCTTTGTACACACACACACACACACACACACACATACACACACACACAGGGTTACTAAAAGCTAAATGAAGATTGTAAATCAGGGATGACTTTAGATGGACCCTAGGGAGCTGAATATTTAGTCTTTATTTTTCTTTAATAATTTCCTAGATGATAGTTTAAATATTACATTTGTACATAATACAAAGATTAAAATATATAAATATATTACTATTATTTCTAGGAAGGTGTGGCCTTGAAGAGAACATATGGTCAGATCACAAAGCCCGAATTAAAGAGTGAATGAAACAGTAGCCAATTAAATTTAGAACCTTTAAAATCACAATTTGGCCTTAAAGAGACATGGCAAAACTCCACAGAGATAGATGCTTAGTTGAGATTAGGATGAGGTCACCTTGAAGACGTGAGATGACTGAGAGGAAAAATCAAAGTGGAAACAGTAGGAGCCTTGGGACCAAAGAAGAGCAAAGTTTTAATTTTAATTAAAGATTAAGTGAAATATTGCTATTTTAAAATATTCAGGTATGTGGTATAAGAGCTTAAGAATAAGCAACTGATAGACATTTCATTTTAAACTTCTTAAGCACAGGAACTATGTCCTATTTATAAGTGTACACCCTCAACCCTAATATAATGATTTGCACACATAAATTCAGAGACATTTAAACAACACTCTGCATTTACTGTATACTGTTAGAGTATCCTAATTTAAAATTCCCTGAATTTAAATGTGCATGTGGGACTTCCTTGGTGGCGCAGTGGTTAAGAATCCGCCTGCCAATGCAGGGGACACGGGTTCAATCTCTGGTCTGGGAAGATCCCACATGCCGCGGAGCACCTAAGCCCGTGTGCCACAACTACTGAGCCTGCACTCTAGAGCCCACGAGCCACAACTACTGAGCCCGCATGCCACAACTACTGCAGCCCACGTGCCTAGAGCCTGTGCTCTGCAACAAGAGAAGCCACTGCAATTAGAAGCCCACGCACTGCAACAAAGAGTAGCCCCCGCTTGCTGCAACTAGAGAAAGCCCCTGTGCAGCAACAAAGACCCAATGAAGCCAAAAATAAATAAATGAAAAAAAAAGTGCCTAAAACATACGGTTCAACTCATTAAAAATAAATAAATGTGCGTGTGTATACATACACATACACGTACCATTAATTCACGACTTATTGAGGACCCACCTATGTGTTAGCCACTGGGCTAAGTTCTAGAGATACAGGAAAGACAAACCACTGGAAGTGATTACCTACATTATTTTAAGCGATGTTCACTTTGCATTTATAAAAGCAGTCTATTATGACTGTAAATATATTTTTTAATTAAAATTAATGGTACTTTAAAGGTATAAATCTTCAAAAATGAACGAAACTTTCAAATGTGCATATGTTAACTTTTTTTACGTAAAATATCATATAAGAGATAAAATTTTAAAAGCAAAGGATAAAATATTTCCTTTTCTAAGGGCTGTGGTGAGCTAGGTTATTCAGAACAACTTCTTGCTAAAAAAACAACTAAAACAGCCAAATAAAGTATAAAAATATATCTTTGTAAAATTATTGAAGAGGTAACAAAATAGTATGGAATTATCAAACAAAATCAGTCAGGTAGACAACGCAGTGAAGTTGCTTTTGTCCTGCAGGCATCTGCCGATCCATTCTGACAAACCTTACTTTCGGCTTTAAACGCCTGGGTTATATTCCTAATATATAAAGAGCATCTAAAAATTGAGAAGAAAAAGGCCAATTAACCTAAAAAAATGAAAAAGAAAATTAATAAACAGTTCACCAAAAAAGAACTGCAAATGTCTCTTAAATACATGAAAAAATTTTCAATCTTATAATTTTAAAAACTGCAAATTAAAACTATAATGAGCTATCCTTTCTCATCTGTCACATCGAAAGAAAACCAGCAGTTTGACAAAATACTCTGCTGGTGAGACTCTGGGCAAAAAGGAATTCTTCCGTACTGCTGGTGAGGTAAAATTGTGCAACGCCATATGGAGGGGAATTTAGCAATAAGGAGCAAAAACACATAGACATTTACTCTTCGACCTAGCATCCCACTTTTAAGACTATTTCCCAAAGATACTTTAGCAAAAATATTCAATGAGGTAGCACGAGGCTATTCACTGCAGCCTTAACTGCAACAGGAAAACTCAAGAAAAAAGCAAAATGTCCATCATTAAGGGATTGGCTGAATAAACTACGGTGCAACTATACAATGCAGTACCACATGGCTATAAAAAGTAATCTTTTATATATATATTTTAGTATATCTATATCTACATTTACATATATATATTTAGTATATCTCTACATACTGCAAAGGAGTGATCTCTAAGATACATTTTTTACCAACAAAAGCAAGCATGGAACATGTGTACTATGCTACCTTTGTGTAAGAAGAAAGGATATGATTATATATATTTTTTGCCTTTTAAAAAAAGTAATAAGGGGGCTTCCCTGGTGGTGCAGTGGTTGAGAGTCTGCCTGCCAATGCAGGGAACACGGGTTCAAGCCCTGGTCTGGGAAGATCCCACATGCCGCGGAGCAACTAGGCCCGTGAGCCACAATTACTGAGCCTGCGCATCTGGAGCCTGTGCTCCGTAACAAGAGAGGCCGCGATAGTGAGAGGCCCGCGCACCGCGATGAAGAGTGGTCCCCACTTGCCGCAACTAGAGAAAGCCCTCGCACAGAAACGAAGACCCAACACAGCAATAAATAAATTAAGTAAATAAAAAAAAAAGTAATAAAAGGGAAGGATATACACAAAACTAATAAAAAATAAAATGGTTACCTATACGTGGGGGAATGGGGTCAGGAGAAGGGACAGAGATGAAAACAAGGCCTCTCTCAATGTATGTACTTCAGAGTTTTGATTTTGGAACCACAAAATATTTTTATATAATAACAAAATAAATTAAATTTAAAAAAAGCAATCCCCTAAACCACCCTAAAACAACTGAACTTAATGTGTACCTTCTTAACTGCAATTTCACAAAGTTCTTTCAAGTGATTTTTAAAACATAGTACTTTAAGGGCCTATTCCTCATGGGATATATCCTACAATAAAAGAGAACCCCAAAGAAGTTTTAAACAACATTTATAGTCTTGTTGGTGGTGCTACTATTATTTTGAAATTATCGTAGACATATTTGCACACACATGAATAAAGCAAGTTAAGTAATCATGTTATTAGGAACCAAGATTTTCAGTGTAAATGAAAAGAGATACAAATATAAAATTAAAAAAGTAAAATCCTTGTAATCTAAAATTAGAATAGGAAAATAGTAAAAATTTATCATGTATTTTTCTTTAAAAAAATGTATTTTCTATCTCTGTCAACTGAGAAGGCCTAGAAGCAATGACTCAATAAAAATGTGTATCTTTAACACGTATATTACGATCTCTAAACACTATTTCCTACTAAAAGGAACTAGAGCCCGTTGGCTGATTCCAAATCTAGAGCAGGGAATATACTAGAATCTAGAAAAGCTAGTCACAGTAGGAAACACGGAAGCTCTCAAATACTGCTTGTATCACTCCATGAGAAGTTCACAGAAATCAACCTACAAGGCTCTCTCTGAACATCAAGAAGACTAATGATGCAGAATTACCATCAGATACATTAAAAATCCATGAGTTCATATTGGTATAGGCATAACTTGTTTTTATCACACTTTATTCCAAGGTATTGGGGTGGCCAAAAGGTTCGTTCTGTTTTTTCCCATAAGATGGCTCTAGTAGCCCTTGGTTGTCTTTAACTTCATTCAAAACAATTTTATTAGATTGTATGTGACAGCTGTCATATCAGCATGCATTTAAAAAAAGACTTATCAAAATTGGTGAATTTTTGTGCAGCCTTTTTAATATTGAAGATGGAAGAAAAAAAGCAACATTTTCAGCATATTGTGCTTTATTATTTCAAGAAAGGTAAAAACGCAACTGAAACGCACAAAAAGATTTGTGCAGTGTATGGAGAAGGTGCTGTGACTGATAGAATGTATCAAAAGTGGTTTGAGAAGTTTCGTGCTGGAGATTTCTCGCTGGATGATGCTCCATGATCAGGTAGACCAGTTGAAGTTGATAGCGATCAAATCGAGACATTAATTGAGAACAATCAACATTATACCACGCGGGAGATAGCCGACATACTCAAAATATCCAAATCAATTGTTGAAAATCATTTGCACCAGCGTGGTTATGTTAATCGCTTTGACGTTTGGGTTCCATATAAGTTAAGCGAAAAAAACCTTCTTGACCATATTTCCCCATGCGATTCTCTACTTAAATGTAATGAAAATGTTCCGTTTTTAAAACATATTGTGATGGGCGATGAAAAGTGGATACTGTACAACAATGTGGCATGGAAGAGATCATGGGGCAAGCGAAATGAACCACCACCAATCACACCAAAGGCCAGTCTTCATCCAAAGAAGGTGATGTTGTGTATATGGTGGGATTGGAAGGGGTTCCTTCCGGAAAACCAAACGATTAATTCCAACAAGTGCTGCTCCCAATTAGACCAAGTGAAAGCAGCACTTGATGAAAAGCGTCCAGAATTAGTCAACAGAAAACGCATAATCTTCCATCAGGATAACACAAGACCGCATGTTTCTTTGATGACCAGGCAAAAACTGTTACAGCTTGGCTGGGAAGTTCTGATTCATCCACTGTATTCACCAGACATTGAACCTTCAGATTTCCATTTATTTTGGTCTTTACAGAATTCTCTTAATGGAAAAAATTTCAATTCCCTGGAAGACTGTAAAAGGCATCTAGAACAGTTCTTTGCTCAAAAAGATAAAAAGTTTTGGGAAGATGGAATTATGAAGTTGCCTGATAGATGGCAGAAGAGAGTGGAACAAAACGGTGAATGTGTTGCTCAATAGAGTTCTTGGTGAAAATGAAAAATTTGTCTTTTATTTTTACTTAAAAACCGAAGGCACTTTTTGGCTAACCCGATATTTTGTTTTTTTACAAGTTGAAGGTTTCTAGCAACCCTGTGTCAAGCAAGTCTACTGGCATGATTTTCTCAATAGCATTCGCTCACTTCATGTCTCAGTGTCACATTTTGGTAATTCTCACAGTATTTCAAACTTTTTCATTATTATTACATGCGTTACAGTAATCTGCGATCAGTGATCTTTGATGCTACTCTTGTAATTGTTTTGGGGCGCCACAAACCACTCATATAAGACAGTGAACTTAATAAATGTTGTGTGTGTTCTGACCGCTCTACCGACCAGCCATTCCCCCATCTCTCTCCCTCTCCTCGGGCCTCCCCATTCTCTGAGACACACGATATTGAAATTAGGCCAATTAATAAACCTACAATGGCTTCTGAGTGCTCAAGTTAAAGGAAGAATTGGTTGTTTCTCACTTTAAATCAAAAGCTAGAAACGATTAAGCTTAGTAAGGAAGGCATGTTCAAAGCTGAGGCAGAAAACTAGGCCTCTTGTGCCAAACAGGTAGCCACATCGTGGATGTAAAGGGAAAGCCCTGAAGGAAATTAAAAGTGCTGCTCCAGTGAACACACGAATGATAAGAAAGCAGAACGACCTTATTGCTGATATGGAGAAAGTTTCAACGGTCTGGAGAGAAGATCAAACCAGCCACAACATTCCCTTAAGCCAAAGCCTCATCCAGAGCAAAGCCTAACCTCCCTTCAATTCTCTGAAGGCTGAGAGAGGTGAGGAGGCTGCAGAAGGAATGTCTGAAGCTAGCAGAGGCTGGTCCATGAGGTCGAAGGAAAGGAGCCGTCTCCATAACAACAAAGTGCAAGGTGAAGCAGCAAGTGATGCTGTAGAAGCTGCAGCAAGTTATCCAGAAGATCTAGCTAAGATAATTCATGAAGGTGGCTGCACTGAACAACAGGTTTTCAATGTAGGCAAAATAGTGTTCTATTAGAAGATGCCATCTAGGACTTTCATATCTAGAGAGAAGTCAATGCCGGGCTTCAAAGTTTCAAAGGACAGGATGACTCTCTTGTTAGGGAGGATGCAGCTGGTGACTTAGCTTGAAGCCAATGCTCATTCACCATTCTGAAAATCCAGGGCTAAATCTCCTCTGCCGGTGCTCTCTAAATGGAACAACAAAGCCTGGATGACAGTACATCTGTTTACAACATGGCTTACTGAATATTTTAAGCCCGCTGTTGAGACCTACTGCTCAGGAAAAAAAATTCCTTTGAAAATGTGACTGCTCATTGACAATGCACGTGGTCACCCAAGAGCTCTGCTGGAGATGGACAATGAGATTCATGTTGTTTTCATGCCTGGTAATATAACATCTATTCTGCCGCCCACGGATCAAGGAGTAATTTCCACTCCCAAGTCTTATCATTTAAGAAATACATTTCATAAGGCTATAGCTTCCAGAGACAGTGACTCCTCTGGTCGATCTGGGCACAGTCAATTGAAAACCTTCCAGAAAGAATTCATCATTCTAGATGCCATTAAGAATATTCATGATTCACGGGAAGAGGTCCAAATATCAACATTAAAAGGGGTTCAGAAGAAGTTGACTCCAACCCTCCTGGATGACTTGGAGGGACTCACTCGTCAGTGGAGGAAGTCACTGCAGATGTGGTGGAAACAGCAGGAGAACAAGAACTAGAAGTGGAGCCTGAGATGTGACTGGATTGCAGCAACCTCATGACAAAACTTGAATGGATGAGGAGCTGCTTCTTATGGATGAGCAGAGAAAGTGGTTTCTTGAGATGGACTCTACTGTTGGGGAAGATGCTGTGAAGACTGTTGAAATGACAGCAAAGGATTTAGAATATTAAACTTAGTTGATATAGCAGGGACAGGGTTTGAAAGGATTAACTCCCATTTTGAAAGAAGTTCTACTGTGTATAAAATGATACCAAACAGTGCTGCATGCTACAGAGAAATGGTTCGTGAAAGGAAGAGCCAATCAATGCAGCAAACTTCATTGTCTTATTTTGTCACATTACCACCCCTACCTTCAGCAATCACCGTCCTGATCACTCAGCAGCCATCAACACTGAAGCAAGACCCTCCACCAGCCAAAAGATTACAACTCACTGAAGGCTCACATGATGGTTGGCATTTTTTAGTGATAAAGTATTTTTAAATTAAGGTATGTGCATTTTTTTTTAGACAAAATCCTATTGCAGGGCTTCCCTGGTGGCGCAGTGGTTGGGAGTCTGCCTGTCAATGCAGGGGACACGGGTTCGAGCCCTGGTCTGGGAGGATCCCGCGTGCCGCAGAGCGGCTGGGCCCGTGAGCCACAGCTGCTGGGCCTGTGCGTCTGGAGCCTGTGCTCCGCAACGGGAGAGGCCGCGATAGTGAGAGGCCCGCGCACCGCGATGAGGAGTGGCCCCCGCTTGCCGCAACTGGAGGGGGCCCTCGCACAGAGGCGAAGACCCAACACAGCCAAAAATAAATAAATTAATTAATTAATAAAATCCTATTGCACATTTACTTTTTTAGGTGTAAACATAACTTTTACATGCTCTGGGAAACCAAAAAATTCCTGTGAATTTATTTATTGTGATATTCGCTTTATCGCAATGGTCTGGAACTGAACTCATAATATATCCGAGATATATCTGTACTAAATAAAAACTGATGATATTTGAAAGATGCTAGAGCAACAACACAATATTCTGAAAACTAGTAAATAAGGAAAAGAAGAAAACATTTGCCATGTCTTTCCTGTATAAACTGTATTTCAGAGTAACCAAGTAGTTAATGAGGCAAAATTCTTCTTCACAGAATTATAGCTAATAAATGCAGAAGGAATAATAGAATATCACCATTTTGTAAGCCCTAGTAAAATAAAATAATGACTCTGGACAAAAGTTATGAATAGGTACTATCAACTAAGTGATGGGGAACTTTATAATGGATGCAGCAGATTGACAATACCTGAGTCAATCTCATGAAAAGAGGCAGACATTTTATGTCCCCAAATATAAGGTAACAGGAAGGACACAGCATCAGCTATGAAGGACTCGTCTCAAAAACTATCAGAATTTAATCAAGCTTTTGGATCAAACTAGCAATTACAAATTTAAAAAGAAATCTAAGAGACATAACACCCAAATACAACCTGTAAATTTTGGAGGGATACTGATTCAAACAAACAAACTATAAAAACACATTTATAAGATGACTGAAGAAATGAGAACACTGTTTTATTTGATGCCAAGAAATTATTTTAAACATTTCTTTAAGTGCAATAATGGTTTTGCAGATTTTTAAAAACAAAAGTCTTCCTGTATTAGAGATACTAAAAAAAGATTGGGGAGGAGGGTAATAGGTGAAATAAGGAGAAAAAACTTTGATAATTGTTGGCTAGATTATAGGTATATATGTGTTTACTATACTTTCAAATGTTTTAAACTTTTCTTTAAAGAAACAAAAAGTGGGTCCTGGATTGGTATTTCCCAAAAGGCCAGACACAAGGAAAATCTCTCTCAAAGAATAAACCTGAAGATCTTGGCAGAAATCAGAACATGAAAAAAAAAAAAAAAATAAGAGATGCACAGGGAGAAAAAAAGAAGAGGGTACATAGAAAGCACAAAATATAAGATAATGAATATAAACACAAATATATCAGCAATTACATTAAATATAAATGGACCAAATGCTCCAGTTAAAAGACAAAGAGTGCCCTAGAGAATGAAAAAGATAAATCCCACTGTACGTTGTCTACAATAGAAAAATTGAAAATACAAGGATAGAGAAAGTCTGCAAATAAAAGAATGGTAAAAGGTACACTTTGAAAATTTTAACCAAAAGAAAGCTGATGTCACAATATTAATATTAGACAAAACAGAGTTAAAAGCAAACAGCATTATTAGCATACAGAAGTCTTTTCATAATGATAAAAGCTTCAATTCACCAAATTAGCACTTTTAATTTGTAGGCATCTGTTCTCAAAACATGGGGTATGTCTGTTATAAACAGAAAATTATTGGATTTAAAATCCCAAAGTCTGCCTTTAAACCGGAAAACTTAAAACTATTTGAGTTTTATGGTCACAATAATTTTAAATGTTTGCACTTGTCATCTTGTTCTATATTTTTTGTTTTTGATGTTGCTTACTTTTTCCATTCCTTCATTTGCTATGTCGACTCTGGTTAACTTGCTTTTTTTTTGTAATAACCACATATAATCTCTAATTCCATTAGAAAGCAAATAAGTTTTTCAAAAACATTAGTATATAGGTATAGGTTTTTACAGAAAGACATTTTTTTAAATTTTGCTTTACATTTATGTAAGATGCAGAATTTAACAATTACTTCCCCCACTGTCATTCTCCTTTTCCATATTTTATTAATAAATCTGGAGAATCAACTCACTCATCTGTTTGAAATGAACAGTTTTTAAAAACGCTAAGATTTAATTTTGTAAATATATTTATTTTGACTTATTTCTATCATTTCAATAAGTTTCAAAGCTAATCTCCTATTACAACTTCCTTAATTTAGAGTTCTAAATTTTTACTCCCTTTCCTGTTGTTCAAGAACATATCACAAATAATTTATTCAAAAAGAGTAAGTAAAGAGTATATTTTCTAAGACTCTGTATTTTCTTAGAATATCTTCCTACTGTTACAAAAGACAGACTACTTGGGTCACTACATCTTCCCTGCAAAGCTCCGAAGAGGCTGTGGCGTTATTGTAGGATCATGAGTAATTTTAGGAAAAAAGCTTCAGAGCAGATTCTTATTTCCTTTTAGGGAAAATCTTTTGAAACTGGATACTTAACAGAACTCTTTAATTTTTGAAATATAAACTTTTTACCCCAATATGTTAACTTTTAAAATCCATTCTTTAATTTTGTCAAGAAAACAATGAGCTCACTTGCTGTCTCAAAAAGTCTTTATTAAGATCAGGAAAGATCTATTCTTATTGTTTATTATCTAGCCGAATTTACTGGTTACCTCTTTGAGAGCATCTTGTTATTTACAGGTGGAACTCTCATAAAATCCATACAGATAGTCCCTGGGTTAAGTAATATTTGACCCATAAATAAATTCCTCTTCACGCAAATTGTTCCTTAAATTACATATTTGCATTATTATGGAAACACATTATTGTACACTTTGTTAATGAGTACACAAATTCATAAGTTTCATGTTTCTCTTCCCACTGGTGTTTGCATTGCCTTGAAGTCACGTCATTTATGCTTTGATCTCTTTTCACAGTTCCTAATTTGATTTCTTGTATTTATTTATACTTCAAACACAGATGCGTTCAAGGCCAGTACTGGCTAACTGTTGGTATACTCAGTCAGTATCAGCTCCATCACTGACTGTTATGCTCCATCATTATGATCCTTCAAAGGATGCAGACATCCTATCTCACACAGGCCACAAATGGCAGACCTATACTATGGCATCGATTTCTAAAAATGAGGTAGGACACAATAATGAGAGAAATCCAAAGATTTAGAAGTAGTCTAATAATTGATGTAAATTGCTGTGAGAAAACTAACTTTTCTGACTACAGAGAATGGTTGATTCATTTAAACCTGAGAAAGTGATGAACTTCTTAGATAGTATTCTCAGTTCTTATACCTTACTGAAGAAACAGACAATTTTAGATAGTTTTGAAGGCCTTGAAGAAAACTTGAGGTGGTTTCCTGTGAGTCCAATCAGCACCACTTAATCAGAAGTCCTCAATTTGTGAACTTTATACAACATATACACAACATTATAGACAAGGGATCATTTTTTCCAAGGTTGTAATCAATGTCAATAATCCAAAAAATCAGCATGAAATTTTCTGACTCTGTTGGCTGACAATCATTTTTAAATCAAACTGTCAACTTCCCATGAGTTTAACAACCTGAGAATCATAAATGGAAGGGATTTAAGATTGTTTTGTTCAGAGCCTTTAAAGACTGTGGTATGGAACCTGGTTTCTAGGGTTCTACAGGCCTTTCCTAAGAGGATTTCAGCTCCACGGTTTTGTGATGTTACTGAAACCTAAGAAAACAATTTCTAAGTCCATATCCTTGATCTTCTTTATTTCCAAATCATAATACATTATTCACCTTGCAGTAGTATAGCTTATGACAAGGGAATGGTGCTAGGACTGACTGGGGAAAGCAGTTGTAGCTACAGGTATGTAATTAAACTGTTTTATGGGAAACCACATGCGAAAGAAAATAAAAAATAACAAAGTACTACTATCATCGTTTCAACTTGCACCCCATGGCCGTTTCCCTCATTACTTGTTTTATTATCAGCAGTATGCTGGATTGCTGACTGTCCCAAACACACCTGGAAACAAATCAAACTGATAACATTTCACTTGCTTTACAAAAGAATGTTAAAACATACAACACTTTGCCCAAGTTCCCACACTTTCTAAATATTTGAGAATACCTAACGTTAGTCCATTTGCTTCCTTCTGAAATGAATTAAAACTCAACTCCATTCTAGAAGCCATTCACTGATATTCTAAAGCTGTGTTCTTTAAACTGTGGTACGTACACTGGCGCATCTCTGTGACATGTTACCAACCTGCAGTGAAATAAAGCAAACCGACTCCATCTCAGAACACACTGTTTTAGCTAGTCTTTTTTTTTTTTCTTCCTAGCAAGAGTTTCTCACTGAAGAAAGCAGTGCATTAATCTACATTCTGGCAAAAGTGCCTCACCTCTTCTTGAATTAGTAACAAACTGTATGCAGATGAGTACTCAATAGCAACATCCAGAATTCCAGAAAAAGATGTTCTCATAATTTTGCAATGGTCTCCAAAGAGAGGAAATTTCCCCTCCAGTTTAATACCTAACTGAAATTGCTACAGCTTCGATTTAATACCACTCTCTTATCCTTTATGCTGTTGAGAACATGTGTTTAAATAACATTTTTCCCTGTATATTTAAAAGGCGATCTCTCCTCCCCCTTTGGAGCCCTCTTGATAAACGAATTTTGAATAGAGTCAATTGGGAAGTCCACCAACTTGTAATCATGTACTTCTAGTATAATAAACAACTCAAAACAAGTTAGTTACACTGAGTTCTTATATCTCTCATTTATATAAGACATACGCCCACATACCATTTAATAACATCAAATTTATAATCAATGCTGTAGAGTCTCAATTTTCTTTTCAGAGTTTACAATCTACCATACTTAAAAAAAGACAGAATAGGTTAAAATGAAAATACAGCTAGTTTTTCTTTCGATTGTTAGTATCTGGGCCATTGGTTTACCATTAAGGAAAAACAGTGTAATTATAGTAAAAACAGACCTACTCAGATGCCACATGTTCTCTCTCTTCTGCGCCTGCCGACAGCTTAGGCCCTACCTAGTCGGTTCCTTACCGTGTAACAACAACGGTGGCAAAATTAAACACTACACACTGTGGGCGCGCAGGACAAGGACCATCACCAAATGTGCACGAGAAGCGCTTCCTCAAACTCCACCTCCATTTAGTTCTCGCTGGGCTATGACTCTAGTGCTGTTCAGTAAGATATTTATTGATGTTATTTTAAAAACACTGAAGTAAAATACTGCACAGGACTACAGGCAGACCTCGTTTTATTACACTTCACTTTATTACACCTCGCACATAATGTGTTTCTTTACAAACTGAAGGTCTGTGGCAACCCTGTGCGGAGCAAGCCTATCGGTGCTATTTTCCCCAGCAGCATTTGCTCACTTCGTGTCTCTGCGTCACAGTTTGGTAATTTTTGCAATATTTCATTTTCACTGTTATTATGTTTGCTATGGTGATCTATGATTGGTGCTCTTTGACGTTACGGTTGCATTTTCTAGCATTAAAGTATTTTTTACTTAAGGTATGTACATTGTGTTTTTAGACGTAATGCTATTGCACACTCAACAGACTACAGTTTAGTACAAACATCACTTTTATATGCACTGAGCAACCAAAAACTTCATGTGACTCTACTGCAATACGCACTTTACTGCAGTGGTCAGGAGCTGAACGTGCAGTCTCTCTGCGTTCTGCCTGCATTTCATTACTTGAATTTGTAAGTTTCTCATCTCAGTCTCCTAAAAAGTCATTTCATAAATCAGAAAATAAATTGGAAAAGATACATTCTATTTCCTAACATTTAAATATAAATTTAGATAAATTTATCTGTGTATCTATCAAAGCCGACAGTTATTTAACGTAACAGCCAAACACAAGCTCTAAATTAACTTGCTTATGGCAAAGGTAGTAAAGACCCAACAAGAAGCATAAAGAAAAGGTTTAAAAGGCAGGAACTGATAAATCAGAATAGAAAAGAGTAACTTATATCCTTGAAAATATTCTTACAAATAAACAAGTCAAGCAATATATCTAAAGACAATGAGCCTCTAATTATTAGATTTTAGAAAGATCAGTAACATAACAATATTGTTCAAAAGTCCTCAATGGATGTGGAAACTAGATTGCAGAATAACAGAAAATTAATGAAAGCAGCAATCATAAGTGCTATGTTTACGACGGCTGACAATAAAATGGAACAACAGTTCACTTAGTCCTCATCTCCAGTTCCAAACCTCCAATTATTTATGAACTATCTCCACTTGGTATCTTACCTCAAACTCAACATATGGAAATGAACCAATTCTGAGTCCCACACCATGGCCCCCCTTCAACTTCATTGCTTATTTCAATATCACTAATATTGTCCAAGTCAGTGTGATTCGAAACTTCGGCATTATCTTTTCAAATTTCTTCTCTTTAAAAATTCTAAATTTGCAAAGGTAGAACAGTGCACCCATATCCCACTGCCCATTTTTCACCTGTGAAAAAGATTTTGCCATATTTGATTCACATATTCATTTTTTTCTTTGCTCAGCTATTTCTAGGTAATCCTAGAGATCACGTAAATCCACCCTCCACACACGTATTTTTTATGCTTTTTCTGTCTCTGCACCATCCTCCACACGGAGTCACTCATTAAATCCTACTCTTTATTCCCCAAAATACCTCACAGAATAACAAAAACCAAAAGATGCTAAAGTGTGTGGCAGACTGACTTTAAAATGTCCTCAATTTCTTCCTCCACCCCTGTATCCACACTCTCGCAATGAGACTCCCGTTAAGATGTGGAGTGTAGCTCCCCACCCCTTGAATCCGGGCTGGCCTTATGGCTTGTTTTGGGCTGTACAATGTGGAGGAGATAAGAGTGAGCTAGTTCCAAGCCTAGGTCTTAAAACGTCTTCTTGTACAGTTTCCTTCTCTCTCTTTGGATCCCTGCCTCCTCTATGACAATAAGCTGGAGGATGAGAGATGATAAAGCAGAGCTGGGTGCACCCAGGTGGGGCCATTCTGCACGAGGTAGCACCCTGCCAGCTGACTGTGAATTCGTGAGCCCAGCCAAGATGAAGCAGGCCAGCCCAGATCAGCAGAACCTTTCAGCTGATCCACAGATCTGTGAGCAAAAATAAATGCTTACTGCTGTGATGCACTGAGGCTTTGTGTTTGTCGTCAGCTGCATTACTGTGGCAATAAATAACTAATACGAAAATGGGTACTAACGAAACTTAAAATATGTGGCACTGACTTTGGGACCGAAGTAACGGTTAGCTACAATTACAGAGGCAAGAAAAATAATGCAGAAACTACAGGAGACTGAAAAAACAGTGACCCATGTTTTGTAGTGATAAACTTTTGGTCAGTATGCTTTCAAACAATAACTTAGAAGAAGATAGACACTGTACCTAAGAAACTTTTGGACTCGAGCAAGCTAATTTCCTGGCAGAATGTTGGAAACGTCACCTGGTTGCTCCTAGCAAGGGTAGTAAGGTTTTGCAAGAAAGAGATGAGCTAAAGAAAGACCTGATCATTTCACAAGCAGAATTTAGAGGAACCAAGACTTCCTGGGGAGGAAAATAAAACTGCTTACAAAGATCTAATAAAGGGAGTGGCTGTAAATCCCTTTCTTAGATCTCCAAAGGAGTTAAGGGCAGTGTCTAAGTAGACATTCTCAGCTTGACAAAAAGGCTTTTAGGAAGTTAAAGGGCGTGATCCCACAGAATTCTTACCTCCAAATAGTAGTGATTCATTGAGAGAGTAGTCACGTCTCAAGAAACAATTGTGGGTGTGGGTTTCAGAGCATGGAATGGACTATATCAGACATACAGAATCCCCATAAAGTTTTACACTGAGTTTCACTGGCCAGAGAGCCACCAGCCCAGACCTGGCCTGGCCTTGTAACTTGCTTAGGCAGCAGAATGCAGTGAGGAAACAAGTGTGCCAATACAAGGGATCCTGCCACTTCTGCTCTCTTTCTTGGCCTCCTGCCTCCGTCATGAGAACAAGCCCAGGCTGTCCTGAGAGACCACGTGGAGCAGAGCAGAGCACAGCTGTCTGTTTTTTTCAACAAGATGGCAGAGCCAAGACAGACAGACGAACAACAGAAGATTTCTCTCACCCAACCCCGTCGGTCACAGCCCCACCGCTACCACTGCCAGCACAGGAATTCAGGTTTGTATCTTGAGACATCGTGAGCGCCTCCCCACTGCTCCCTGCGCCTCTATTTCTTCTACACGACCCTCCATCCAATATCACCATGCTCTTCATCATGTCAGTAAGTGCTGATTGTAATAACAGTGACAATTTCATCCCTGCTTGGAAACCATCAATGGCTACCCAAATCCCTCCAGACATCAAAAGCCCTTCACACACATAACCTCTCCTCTCTTTACTATCTTTCCACAACTCTACTAGAGAATATCCAACCTCCTACTACTCTTTAAAATAACCTGTTCATCCCTGTTTCCGAGACTTGATTCATGATGCACTCTCCTACTAAGAGGGTCTTTCACCTTATCCTCTTCCTATCAATCTTATCCATACCTTGATCCTATTCCTCCATTATGCTTTTCCTAATGTACGAGCCCAGAAAGATATCTTCCTCTTCTGATTCCCGGAGCACTTTCTATATATACTTTTTGAGGAGTCAACATTTTGTGTTCCTACAACATTTTGTGTTTTGTGTATATATGTTTTATTTTCCCCACACACTGTTAGCTTTGAAAAAGCAGAAATTAGATCTTAAACATTTTCATTAAAATCCTCTCAATGCTCAGTACAAATTCATAAACACATGTTAAATATACCCAGCATTATCATTAAATCCATGTGAATATACTCAAATATATATTTAGAAATAAAATTTCTGAGAAAATAGTTGAACATAGCTCATTGTTTTCCTTATATATGGTGGAACAAAAATATGTAATTAAATTTAAATGAAAACTGTACAATTTATCTTATGCAAAATATATAATTTTCACATTAAAATACAAACCCTCTCTGAAATAAATCCACATTGTAGAACTTGTTTAGCTCCACGGAGAATTCTACCATTGCTTGAACTTCAGTCATTTTTAATTTATACTCAGAAGACAAATCTGGTAACAGCACCTTGGTTAAAGAAGGGAAAAAAAAAATCATGAGAAGCACAATAAAAATGCCAACTTACAAAATCACTAATATTAAACATATTTCAGAGTATGAAACATAGGCAGGAAATAAAAATGAAGCTAATTAATTCAGTGCTCCTAAGTTAGCCTGACTCAACTATATAGCACCAGAATCTATACTCACTAAACATACTTACTAATGAAATACTTACTAACTAGCACTACTCTAGAAGATACGCCCTGTTAGAATGCATTTTCTAAGATTTGTTTCCCTTCGTGACAACTATGTGATAATAAATAATATAGCAAATTGCTAAAAGTAAGTTCTGACTTTATCATAGATAAAACAGTAACTTTTGAAGAAAATATTAAGCTACCTAATTATTCTCTTCTAGTTCTACATTGCATATAAAGGCAACTTCAGAGTCAAAATAAAAGAATTAACAGTCTTTAATTCCCATTTAAATTCATGAAGCTTTTTCTCTGTCAGGTGAAGTTCTTAACTGACTGTTCATTTTTAAATTCAAAAAAAAATTTTCCCTCATTACAAAAGCCTAAAGTGTTCATTTTCAAGAGGTTAAAAAAAATAGACAAGCAAAATAAATAAATAAATATTCACAATTCTATCCATTGAAATACATACTTTGGTATATATTCTTCATACGTGTGTACATTTGTACAATTTCTATAAAAGTAGGATCAAACTACATGTACATTTTATAACCTGTTTTACTTTTTTGATGAACACCTAGTTAATAACTTTCATACTGTGAATGTTATAATTTAAGCAATCTCCTGCTGTTGGGTATTTCAGTGGTTTCCATCTTCACACTATTTCAAAAAAGCATTATTACAATTATCCTTATCAGTGACACGTGCTTTAAAAAGCAGTTTGGAGTAAGAGAGTGTTGAAAGACAATTCTGAGAGTCTTGTGTTTCTGCATGTCTTGCAAGCAGAGGCACTGACTGCCTTTATTCCGTCCGGACTATTTTTCAAGGACATATGTTTAGCAAACAGTCGTAGGAGTCAGAGACAGTGTCTCACGCTGGAATTAAGGGCAGCTCTGTTTACTGCGCCATGTAATAAAGTCTCCCCTGAGGCACAAGCCAGCAGGCTCATTGCCCGTCATAAAAGATCTGGGTTCCTCGGTTCAGGGGTCCCCTCCATAGCTCAACCTACTCTTACGCAGGGGGCCTCATACTCTAGCCACCGCTATTGCCATGCCTATAAACTATCATTTTCTCTGATCCAGGAATCTCATGTCTCCTGCCCACATCCATGGCGCTGCAGCAGGCTAACTTGTTACTTTGCACGTGGGATAAATTCTCAGACCCTTCAGTTCTTAAAATAGTTCTTCATAGAAATCTGGCAAATATTTTGATCTATTATGAATTAAATGCCATATTCTTACCTCTGCTGATCAAAACTTCATTTTAATATCATTAAATAACCAATGTTGTACTTCCAGTTACTGATTCTTGCTAAAAAAATATTGTTCCCCCTATGAGAAAGAAAAAATAACATCTCAAACAAAATAGCAGACATAAAAATGTCCATTTTCAGGAAACCTATGCTTCGTTAGTTACTTAGTATTTTCAATTTATCTAAAAGATCCATATCCTCCATAAGGCTTAGGAATAAGTTTTAGAGATGTTTTCATTCACAGTTTCACATATAAATATTAACTATTATATCTTTGTTATGATTCACTTGTATATACTTCAAAGTACAATAATAAAGGAGTGCTTTCTGAGTCCAGTGATTCAGAAACAATCTTCATGAATACCCAAAACAGTATAAGCTTATTAATTTTTAAGATGTAAATTCACCATTTTAAATTATGTAATTCCGGAGTAATGTTCCATTGTATATATGTACCACATCTTCTTTATCCATTCCTCTGTCGATGGACATTTAGGTTGCTTCCACGTACTGGCTATTGTAAATAGTGTTGCTATGAACACTGGGGTGCATATATCTTTCTGAATTATGGTTTTCTCTGGGTATATGCCCAGTAGTGGGATTGCTGGGTCATAAAAGGAACAAAATTGGGTCATTTTTAGAGATGTGGATGGAGACTGTCATACAGAGTGAAGTAAGTCAGAAAGAGAAAAACAAATATCGTATATTAATGCATACACGTGGAACCTAGAAAAATGGTATAGATGAACCTATTTGCAAAACAGAAATAGAGACACAGACGTAGAGAACAAATGTATGGACACCAAGGGTAGAAAGGCGGGGGTGGGAGGAATTGGGAGATTGGGATTGACACATATACACTATTGATACTATGTATAAAATAGATAACTAATGAGAACCTACTGTATAGCACAGGGAACTCTTCTTAATGCGCTGTGGTGACCTAAATGGGAAGGAAGTCCGAAAGGGAGGGGATGGATATATATATATATATATATATATATATATATATATATATATATATATATAGTTGATTCATTTTGCTGTACAGTAGAAACTAACACAACATTGTAAAGCAACTATACTCCTATAAAAATTAATTTTAAAAATGTGTATTTCCCTTGGTGGAGTGATTTCTGAAACTTCACACACACACACAGATATGTGAAACGTGTGTGTATATATATATATACACACGTATGCTATGAGCTATTTAAAATATTTTGACGAAAAAGGTTGCCTGGATATGCTATGGATAGTTTTTTCACACTCCAAATATTTATTGCTTAAATTTTAAAAAAGTCTTTCGCCCTTGGTATAATTATTTAGGTACTAAAAATGTTAAAGACCACATTCTCTCTTCTTCATACATTTTTTTTCTTCTTTCCATCATACAGATATAGACTTTACCACGTTCCATAATTGTTATTTTAAACCTTAATAATCACATCAAAAGATTTTTACAGTAACTATTCCTAAGGAGATCAAAACGATACTACCTTTATATAAGATATGCCCCATCTCATGGAAGTAGCCTCTTCTCTAAGACAGCTTCTCCTGTACATATATTCTTGTGTGCAGGGTTCAGATCATGTTCCAGCCCTGTGACTCAAGTTTGCTTAGGTCTCTATGCCTTAACTTACTCAGATATAAAACAGGTATTCATTCATTCAAACATTTATTGAACATTTACTATAAGCTAGGAAATGCAAGAGATCCAGGCATAGCTAAGTTCCCAACACCTCAAAGCGCTCACTAGCCACCAGGAAGAGATAAATATACATAAGTACAGCACAATGGTTAAAACAAGGCTGAGGATCTGAGCCCAGATCCAACATTCTGGTAGTTACCCCTCTAGTGTCTTCATTTCCTTCATGGAATATAGCATCCCTACCACCTAAATTAGTAGGCCTGTTATCTAGGGAAGAAATAAACTTTTTTCTCATTTAAGCCATTTTACTTTTGGATCCCTTTACAGCAGCCTTTTCCTTAACCCAGAAATTAATACCAAAATTAAGAGTACTGCCACAACAAAATCCTAAAATATGTGGCACTGGCTAAGTCACTGGGTAGCAGGCAACAGGGAAACATACTACTAGGATAATGGTGACCTGGTTATAATGGAGCAAAACATTCCATAAACTGTTGCCTACCCTAACTTACAGAACTTGGTGCCCATAAAAAACCCAGAACTTCAGGGAAAGTAGGTGAAAAGAACCACAATATTTGTGTGTGTCAGTGGTTCTTTGCTGCATTTACTCAGGCAAGAACTGGCCAGTTTGCAAGGTAAGATGGAAGGAAATATAGAGATGTGGGTCCTTAGTACCCGCATTATCAGGAGATAAGATTATTAGTACTTTTCTCAAAGACTTCTATTAAGACTTTATTTTTCAAAACAAACAAATTTGTATTGGTGCATAGTTGATTTACAATGTTGTATTAGCTTCAGGTGTACAGCAAAGTGATTCAGTTACATATACATATTCTTTTTCAGACTCTTTTCCGTTATACTTTATTAAAAGACATTGAACATAATAGTTCCCTGTGCTATACAATAGGCCCTTGCTGTTTATCTATTTTATATATAGCAGTTTTTGTATCTCCTAATCCCAACCTCCTAATTTATCCCTCCCCCCTCTTTCCCCTTTGGTAACCATAAATTTGTTTTCTATGTCTGTGAGCCTATTTCTGTTTCGTAAATAAGTTCACTTGTAACATTGCTTTTAGATTCCACATATAAGTGATACCATATGATATTTTTCTTCCTCTGTCTCACTTACTTCATTTAACATGATAATCTCCAGGTCCATCCATGTTGCTGCAAATGGCATTATTTCATTCATTTTTTATGGCTGAGTAGTATTTCATTGTATATACGTACCACATCTTCTTTATCCATTCATCTGTCAATGGATATTTAGGTCATTTCCATATCTTGGCTATTGTAAACAGTGCTACGATGAATATAGGGGTACATGTACCTTTTCAAATGATGGTTTTCTCCAGATATATTCCCAGGAGTGGGACTGCTGGATCATATGGTAATTCTATTTTTAGTTTTCTGAGGAACCTCCATACTGTTTTCCATAGTGGCTGCATCAACTTACATTCCCACCAACAGTTAGGAGGGTTCCCTTTTCTCCACACCCTCTCCAGCATTTGTTATTTGCAGATTTTTAATGATGGTCGTTCTGGCCAGTACAAGGTGGTACCTCATTGAGGTTTTGATTTGCATTTCTCTAATAATTGGCAATGTTGAGCATCTTTTCATGTGTCTATTGGCCATCTGCATGTCTTGTTTGGAGCAATGTCTACTTAGGTCTTCTGCCCATTTTTCGATTGAGTTGTTTGTTTTTCTGTTGTTGAGTTGTATGAGCTGTATATTTTGGAAATTAAGCCCTTGTCAGTTGCATCATTTGGAAATATTTTCTCCCATTTTGTAGGTTGCCTTTTCTTTTTTTTTTTTTTTTATGGTTTCCTTTACTGTGCAGAAACTTGTTAAGTTTGATTAGGTCCCATTTATTTATTTTTGCTTTTATTTCCATTACTCTAGGAGATGGATCCAAAAAAATATTGCTATGATTTATGTCAAAGAGTGTTCTGCCTACGTTTTCCTCTAGGAGTTTTATAGCATTCAGTCTTACATTTAGGTCTTTAATCCTAAATGTATATGGTGTTAGAGAATGTTCCAATTTCATTTTTTTTACATGCAGTTGTCCAGTTTTCACAGCACCACTTATTAAAGAGACTGTCTTTTCTCCCCTGTATATTCTTCCCTCTTTTGTCATAGATGAATTGACCATAAGAGTGTGGGTTTATTTATGGGCTTTCTATCCTGTTCCATCAATCTATGTGTCTGTTTTTGTGCCAATACCATACTGTTTTGATTACTGTAGCTCTGTAGTATAGTATGAAGTCAGGGAGTGTGATTCTTCCAGCTCTGCTCTTCTTTCTCAAGATTGTTTTGGATATTTGGGGTCTTTTGTGTTTCCATACAAGTCTTAAAATTTTTTGTTCTAGAGAACCCTAAAGATGCTACCAGAAAACTATTAGAGCTCATCAATAAATTCGGTAAAGTTGCAGGATACAAAATTAATATACAGAAGTCTGTTGCATTTCTACAGACTAACAATTAACTATCAGAAAGAGAAATTAAGGAAACAATCCCATTTACCATCACTTCAAATAGAATAAAATGCCTAGGAATAAACCTACCTAATTGGCAAAAGATCTGCACTCTGGAAACTATAAGATGCTGACAAAAGAAACTGAAGTCAACACAAACAGATGGAAAGATACACCTTGTTCTTGGATTGGACGAATCAATATTGTCAAAATAACCACACTACCCAAGGCAATCTACAGATTTAATGCAATCCCTATCAAATTACCAATGGCATTTTTCGCAGAACTTTTAAGACTTCTTGATGAAACGAAAGAATCTAGCGCTGTGGCTAAGATTATATTTTAGGCTGCTGCCATCCCACTCCCCCAATGCCTGCTGTTTCAGATGGCTTCAAGACAGTGGCCATTAGAATGAGATAAAGTGGTCAGCACACAGAGAGCAGTAAATAAGGCAGGCTTAAGAACTACACCAGGAAACAATTTTGGTATAGTCACTGGCACCAGAACGGAATGGAGACAAACATAAAAGACTCCTACTATATTTTTGAGAGAACTGTATTTGTCAGAGAAATTATAAGCTAACCTACAAACACCTGTGACCATGTCACTTGCAGGATAGCAAGCCTGCAGTAGCAGGAAACTGACTATGAAAGCTATATACCCTCCAAAGTTGGGAAATTTTCAATACCAACTTCAGATGTGGTCATGGAGGTTAACATAAGGAAGAAACACCCAGACAGCAAAGTCAGGGGTCATAGTGCAATGAATATAGGCATTCTTACCAGAAAGCAGAACTAAGGATAATAGATGCTACACCATTACTGCCCAGCATTACTCTCAACCAGAGACCTCTATGTGTCTCTCATTGTTTACTTACCCAAATGGAAAATTTTATTATTCTTTTCCTGTTTCTGATCCACCATGATATGTTCAGTGTATGTGGGAGGGGTAAGGGAGGAACAAATAACTGTTTTGTCTACAGGTCACTGGACTTGCGGATCTGACAGGAAGTACTGATCCCTTAGTTGGATTAGTGCAACGAGAGGACTGCACCTGGGTTGTCTCCTTTGGGGAAGGGAGCTGGAGTGTTTTCAATAGGTAGGATGAAGGATACACATGGATATTTGGTGCCGAACTGCAAGACTGTGGTCAACTACTTGTCACTTCTGTTTTCCTCTTCCTCACTGCTGAATGGTCACCCAGCCGGAGACTACGTCCCCGAACCACCCTTGAGGCAAGCGTGGCCAATCGATCCTTTCTGTGGACCGCAAACTGAAGTAATATATGCAATGTCTGCCTCATTTGTTTAAAAGGAAATTCTTTGCCCTGGACTTCATTGCTTCCCTTTTTTACAGGCCAGAATACCTTCTTAATAGTGACCCAGTATTGACCACACAGATTAGGACAAAACCTGAAGAATGGTAAACAGAAAGATGGAAAGATTCTGGATTCCTGAATGGTTTCATAGAGCACAGATGTCGAACTTATCTAGGCTGTTCAGACTTTTATGTCTTATAACTCTTTATTACAGCAACTGTACCTAACCTATACCCTAAGTAATACATCCCCCCTCCAGGCTATTTTCAAAGAGGAAGACAGATGATCCTTTATATTATATATTACATATATTAATTAATAGTTATGTTATATAATTATATACAGTAATAATATAAAATGCTATATAATGACATATATTATTTGAAAATAATTCAAATTGTCTCTCTTTGTTCTGATTCAAACCCCCGACGGCTTCCCACCACATTCAGCAGTAGTGCCTTACAATGGATTGTATGACAACCTTATAGAATCTAGATCTTCCATCACTTCTCTGTTCTCATCTCCTACCAGTCTGCCCACTCCAGTCACATGGTTTCCTTGCTATTCCCCACACACACCAAAGAGATTCCTGCTTCAGGGCATTTGCAGTGGTTCCCTGGAACACTCTTCCCTCCAGAATATCCAAATGACTCACTCTACTCCTCCTAGTCTTGATTCAAACGTTAACTTCTCAAATAGGCTTTTCTGAGCCACACCCTCTAAAACAGGACTCTCTCTCCTGACACACCCTATCTCTTTCCTCCTTTATTGTTTCTCCTCAGCACTAATCTCCATTTAACAAACCAAAGATTCTACTTAGTAGTCTTCATTCTTTCTCCCCAGTAAAATGTAAGCTTCATGAAGGCAGGAAATTCTGACTACTCTGTTCACAGCTGTACCCCACTGCCTGCCACACGGCAGGCACTTAATTTAAGCTTTTAAGGAACACTTAATAAATTAGCTTTAAGTATTCCATAAATATTAACTACTAGTATTTTTCTATTTAAACCCAACCGACTTGAAAGGAATCATTACACTGATGTATTGAAAACAGTCTTGCACGAATAAACTTTTATGATAAAATTCCTTTACCAGTATAAGTCCAAGATCTGTTAGCAATTTCCTTCACTTTTCCTCTCACATCCTGCTGTGCTTTTTGTTCTTTTGTTGATGCCTAATTTTCCTCAATTCATCCCTTTTTACTGATTATTCCCTAAGTAGAAACATATGTGTACAGATATATACAGAGTAATACTGATAAATCTATTTTTCATTCCCCCCCAAAAAACAAAAAAGAATTATTTTTATTTTTATATGTTGGTAGAAGAAAAAAATTCAAAGGAGAAGAAACTAAAGGAAAAGAAGAGTAGGCAAAAAAGAAAGGAAAGAAAAATTCAGAGCGCTCTCAGAGTCCAGGAGGATCTGTGGGACCCTCTCCTCATAAACCGCTCTTCCCCATTACAGGGAGTAACTGCTACTAAGGTCCACACAATCCTTGCTGGCCCAGCACCATCAGAGGCTTCTAAATTTCCAAGTAGATATTGAAAATGTTTTCCCTAAAGGTTTTCACCTAAATTTCTCCTAAATTTTAGATGTTGCCAGCTAGTTAAAAAACAAACACAGACAGAACAAAACCTGTGTAGTGAAAATCAAATTCCTCTACAGGAAAAATTCATTCAAAGTTTGCAATGTCTCTGACTTCCACAGATTCTTATGCCACTCAGTTCATGAGGTAAAGAATCTTTCATGAAACAGGGAAATCCTGGCCTGTCCTCTCTCAAGGAGGAAAGAAATTGAAGAGAGGAAGCCTTTCCTTTTACCCAGACGTGCCTGGGAGACTCTCCACTGCCAGGAACTCCCTGCACCACTGGAAGCTGTGAGCTTCACGGCCTCTTGCACAGTCTGCTAGACAGCTCATATCTGTCACTTTCATCTGCGCCTCTGAAGCTATGGGAACCCTGGCTTACCTGAGACTGTCCACTCTGCTCTCCTGGCCTTGGCAAAGTAGCCTAAACAGAATAACTTGAGAGGTCTGTTCAAGAAGAGTCCCTGCCTGGGCCATTTCCTAGGTCCCTAAGAAAGAACTGAGCTGTGTAAACTACAAACCTCAATCCAAAGATGCCACAGGGGAACCTCAAACAGGAACTGCCCCTGACACTAAGTGAGAAACTTACGCAGAAAGGCTCTTAGGTCTGAAGAGGGATTTCTCTGACAGTCAAACCCGACAATCCCCTGTAACATCTCAGGGAAAGGCAGCCCATTCCCAGAGGAACGCGGTCACCTGTCAGACCGGAAGACGGCCTTGGCCCTCAAGAGTCGCTACATCCCACATGGCAGCCAGCAGCCACAATGGCTACTGAACAACAGAAATGCGACTAGTGTGACCAAGAAACTGAATTTAAAATTTTTAGTTCGTTTACATTTACATCCAAACACTGAAGCAGTGTAGACATTTTTTTCATTAAACATAACTTTATTGTTTTCATAGGGCTGTATTTTACTTTAACTGTTAAAGATGAGTGTACTGAGATATACTGTGAATGTAAAGCACACACTGGGTTTCAAAGACTTAGTACAGAAAAAGAATGTAAATATCTCATTAATATGTTTTTTATATTGATCACATCTTGAAATAATATTTTGGATAAATTTTTATTTAATAAATTTTGGATTAAATAAAATATACTATACAAATTAATTTTATCAGTTTGTTTTTATTTTCTTAAATGTAGCTCCTAGGACATGTTTAATTACACGTATCTCACATATTTCTCCTGGATCTTAGTCTAGGAATGCCAAGCCAACTCCTTAATCACTAGAGTGCACAGTAACTGCCCCAGAAACAGTGCTGGGTGCATAAGCACTGTGCCTAGCTTCTAAGACCAGGGATTCTCACACCCATCGGATCAGCTGAGACCTCCGGTATCCGCAAAGAGGAGTCCAGGTGTGGATACCTGGAAAAATGTGGGAAATGCTCCTGTACCACCAATACCCATCCTGAAACAATAGCTAAACATTTTGAGCTCAGTCTGAACTCCTGAGTGTTTCAGAAACCTAAAAGAGGACACAGAAATATCTGAAACTAAGAGGCACAGTTAGTTCAGAGGTTCCTTAAAAAAGACTAGAGACCACAGGCGATGATGAGATCCTTTCTCAGAAATCAAAGAGCTAACAGTCTTGACTCTTGAACTATGAGCCCAAAATAGATGTTCTGAGGATATTCTTTCTCCTAAGGCCGAGGGTAAAGAAGCTGAACAAATTGGAGATTCCAGACACTCCCTTTGTCAACCTAAGAAATAAAGGCACCACTTTTATCAATTATGGCGCCAATGGCTCCAGCTTTTGAATTTCATTCCCAAGTCAGCAGCCATGGGACAAATGGGTTCAGAGCCTGTAATACTGACCGTCCAAATAATGATGCCCAATTGTATGCAGATGTTAGGTACAAAAGATACCACATAAGATAAAAAATACCTATGGACCAACTTACCCTTAGAAAGGCTCCATGTTGGCAATCAGTACATCATTTCTCAATGAATAAAGCACATTCACTTTTTCTTCTAGCTTTAGAAAAAAAAAATCACTGATTCTTCAGATGAACACTAGATAATGTAGTAAACTTGCACTGAGGGGCCATAGTGTACAAAAATCTATACATCTTTAAATGTTCACACTCAATGCAGTGAGATGCTCACATTATGATAGACACTTAGGAAGTGATACCAAATGAAGGAACATCAAATTCAAGCCCAACCAGATGGGGGACTCACTCTATGACAGATATCTGGGGACTGAGACCGACATTTGGGATCTGGGCCCAGTGAAGGGAAGGGCATCAAACACGTACAGTTAAATTCAAGTTTGTTAAATAGGAATACGATGGGAACAAAGAAGTCCTCTAGATCTAGAAGGAGGCTAACTCAATCCATTTAATACTAGTCAATTTTGAGTCCATTTTTTTGGGCCTTCTCCCATGAATACACAGGAAGCCCCAAAGAGGGGCACCCCAAGAAGCCTTCAGAATGCTGTTCTCATAACCTTGCGAATAATACAAGATTCCTGTAACACTCAAGTTCTGTAGCAAACCAAGGAGAGTAGGAAGATGCGTCTCTTGGCGAAAGTACGCTCAGCCGCCACCTTTCCTAAGGACCACTCACCTAGGGCCCAGCAGAACTCCAGTCCGCAAGGGTCCGGCCCTCACAGTCTTTGAGCTAATCTTGACCAAGTCAAACCAGACAGCCATAAACTGAGAACAGCCAGCCAGTGACGTCTGTACTAGTCTTGCACCTCTCACCCTGCTTTCTGGTGTAATTCTGGCCACCTAAGCCGGTTAAGTCTGCATTGCTTGGTTCAGTCTAAATATCTGGCCTATGCTCTTGTTTCTTGATTTACATTCAGGTCCTTTTAGGACTGGCTGAGGCCTCGACACCCTGCCCAGCTCTGGAAGCTCCCTATTTCAGGGGCTAAGCATGCTATGTCCCTGGATTATACCCTACTCTAAAACAGCCAAGCCACCCGGCACTCTCTTGACTCTGAGGATCACCACCACTCAGATGGCGTCTAACCTTCTTTTCGCCTCCACGATTATTTGCACACACAACACCCTTTCATCAGTGACATCTCTCATCTTAAAAGGTGATTATCAACGAAGATGAGCTTAAGAGACTCGCTAGAGTAAAGGGGACACGTAAAGTGAGGGAAATCACCGGTCTAGAACCTTTTGCTGCTACGCATCACTCATCAAATCGAACTCCTGGGCTTCCCTGGTGGCGCAGTGGTTGAGAATCTGCCTACTAATGCAGGGGACACGGGTTCGAGCCCTGGTCTGGGAAGATCCCACATGCTGCGGAGCAACTGGGCCCGTGAGCCACAACTGCTGAGCCTGCGCGTCTGGAGCCTGTGCTCCGCAACAAGAGAGGCCGCGAGAGTGAGAGGCCCGTGCACCGTGATGAAGAGTGGCCCCTGCTTGCCGCAACTAGAGAAAGCCCTCGCATGAAACAAAGACCCAACACAGCTAAAAATAAATAAATAAATAATGTAGCTATTAATTTAAAAAAACGAACTCCTGAGGGCCACATACCGTACTGCACTAATTATAGAAATATTTAAGAAGAGAATAGAGTACTAAGTTCTTCTCTTCTGGGGAGAGGGTAAGAGGGAAATCCTCCAAAGGAAAGATAAGCAGAATAGCTTGATAGACAAATTATATTTTAAAAAGCTATACGTTTCCCTGTTGATACCAAATATAGACCAAATGGCAATATCAAATACAAACCAAATATGAACACTCAAAACTTTTTGGATTACTTACTCTTATACCAGTAGCTTTTATTACTGCAGCTAATTCTCATAAAAATCTGAAAGCACTATTATTACTCCATTTTACAGGTGAAGAAACTAAGGAGCAAAAAGTTTACATAACTTATCCAAGGTCACACAGGTAGAAAATAATGAAAAGAGGACAAATACCTCAAAAGTGTCAAACTTCATGGCCTATATTTAAACTTGTATAATTCTAAAGTCCACACCTTGTTTTAGGAAATAGATTCAGTAGTCATCAAGCCATGAGATAAATATGCCCCTACTACAAGAAAACCTGAAATCAGAACGCAATATTGATGAAAAAATTACACTTGATAAATTAACTATATTCAATTTTCCATGTAATTAACATTATTCCCTAATCATGAAATCTTCAAATTCCTCACATCCACAAATACAAAATCTGAAGTTTAAAGGCATTGCTATCTTCTGATTTCTTAAAAATTTGGGTTTAAACAGTTGTGTCTAATAAAAGAGAAATATATTATTATTACTCATCTTAGAACTGACACTTAGATTAAGAAGCACTCTCAGAACATTGTTAATTTTGGATAACTGTATTAATATGATAGAAAATCCATAGAAAAAATAATTTTTAAACATAATGTAGAAAGAACGTTAGTAACTTCTGAGAGTATTTCGATGATTGACTTACTACATGAATGAAGTAAAGAAACTGAGAAACAACTTTTCTTGCTCATTATGGGACACTTGGTAAAAGATACTTTTGACATTACATGGAAAATCGGATTTAATTTATTAAGAGCAGTTCATATAAACTTTTCAGTTGTATATGCCACAAAACAAACCTGCCAGTAACATAATAGAGAACGCCTTTGAATATATCATGTATATATCTTAAAAATCCCAGAATAGCCCAAAGTACCAAAACTAGTTACTCCTTTTAACATAAAGAGAAATTCAGAAAGAACCACAATCATTATCTATTACCTAGTTCAGGGATCTGCCCAACATTCTGAAAATATTTCATCTTACTAGTTATCTCAACAGAGAACAAAACTCAGAACGAGAACAGAAAGTACAATCCTCTCTCTGAAAAATATTCCAAGAAACTAACAATGTTTTCTTAACAGCTTCTGCTTTCTTGCTTTCTTCAGTATACCGTTAACTTTGGTAACAGATCCAGGTAACCTGGATTCTAATTCAGACTCTCTAAGCCTCAGTTTTCTCAAATGGAAGTAATATTTATAATTCCTAAGTCAAAAGGACCTGACACTTTTATATTTCCATTAAGAAAAAAGAGGTTGTTATTAAATTTAGCACATCACTGATAACCAAGTATGAACCTGTTAAAAGTGGCAATCTTTGAAAATAAAATGGTAAAACTCACTGTGAAGTCGTTTCACTCTATTTCCCTGAAAAATCTAGACCTACCAAACAACTTGTGCTCTCCAATTTTTCTGAAAATCCCCTGGGCCCATTAGAACACTTTTTTCTGTATTACCACTCTGCTTCTTACTCACATTCATTTCTAAACCTTCTTCCTGACAACTCAAGCAAAAAAAAAAAAACGATACACTACTCACTTCAGATCTACATACTCCCATCTCCATCCATTTATTTAAACACACAATGAACATATCACAAAACTCACTTTTAAGCAGTTTTTTCTTACTTACTTTTAAAGCAGTTTTTTGATACTTTGAATCAAAGCAAAGGAAATCCTTGCCCTTTCTATCCCCTAAAGAACCTCCACTCTCAAGGGTCTACATCACAGCAAAGATAAAATATAAGACAACAGAAATTTATGGAAGTAACCAAAATCCTGTTAACTTTACTTTTTCAGTTTATGTAAATGTAACTTTACATTTTCAGCAAACATACTGAATGCCGCAGTGGCTGTTTCACTGCATATGAACATTAAACTAGTCCACAGTTCATGGCACATGCTACTAAACTTTTCACATAAGTCTGAAATCTAAAAAAAACATCTAAGTTGCAGTGATCTGGGATTTAAGCATTCAATTATACTCTTACGACATAGTCTAAAAGAGATAAAAATTAAGAGTCTATATTGCAGTTTTTGCCTGTGGTGGCCCTAAGCATGTTTAAATGATGAGGGCTTACTTTGCTTTTGGAAGATTAGTGGGTAGCCAGCCACCTGTTTACCCACGTATTACAGGGAGACACACCCGAGGTATAGAGGTTAAGCGACTTCTACAGACTAATGCCATGACTCATCATAAGAGTGTAGATCTTCTGATTTCTAGCCCTGTGCCCACTGTCCGCCATGAATCTTTATTTTAATTTCTAAGAGCACAGAATCAACTCACTATAAATACCAACAGGAATTTGTAAGAATTTATTTTAATGAATAGCTACCTAGAAATAGAAAGACTTGCCTTTGAAAGATGGGAAGACTTCCTTCTGAAGCAGCACTTATCTCTATTTGCATTGGAAAAATCATTTCTAAAATCTTAAAAGCTGAGGAGTTTATCACCGCCTACCATACACAATAACTGCTGGTTCTTCCAAAAGAGATGTGGTTTCACCACCTCAGACCCTAAACAGTGTCTCCTTCTACTTTTACCTCTCATACACCTTCAAATAAGGAACGACACATTTTTGTCTTGGTGCTTCCCTTCTGTACAACAGAAACAGAAAAATTTAATTCCTACCTGACATAGACAACGTAAGGAAGAATTTACTGTTTGTGGACTGCTTTGAGATGCCAGAATGAAATACATAATGCAGTTGCTGTTAGGCCCTAGAATAAACGCAAACTTCACTGAGAGTGACTGCTTCCGCAGATGCCTTCAAAATAAGATCCTACAACATCGTTTACACAGAGAGGTTTTTTGTAAGCCAAATCTTGATCACCATGGAGGAAAAAACCTCCACAACTGTTTAGAAAGTTCTTTTACCCAATTCAAAAAGTTAGTACTTCTGTCCCCACATGTTTCTCCTTTAGTAAGGACACTAATTCTGTAAGTTAGTAAAAACTATGCATTTATTACAGAGACCATCACAAAAACGATGCAATCAGTTGCAATAGCAAATGTATAAAATATCAAATTAATAACTAATTTTATTTTTTTTTAATTTGTTAAATTTCATTTAAGACTAGCTCTTGGACAACTGTATTTCCCGGAGGACAATAAAATCTCCAAATGTTAACCTTATGTTTGGAAGTCAGCCTTTATATTTTCATCAGCTCTGTCCTCAAGTGGCTTTTCTTGACATGTCAGGCAAACACAATTCTTAAAAATTAAAGCTTCTATCAGTAAGTGTAACAGGTTATTGCTACTGTCACTCTTTTGATGATACTTCCAGTCAGCGAAGAAAGAAAAGGAAGAGATTTTATTAAATTGTCAACTGAACTAAGTATACTGAGTGGATACCTGCTTTAGGTAGAAAGTAAAAGAGACTAGAACTCTTCAGAGATTTCATAAGAAGTAAAACGGATTGGCATTAAGAGCCTCGACCTATGCAAACAGAAAAAAGAAAAAGTTTTAGAGAAAAAAAAGATCAAGATTAGAGAGTAGAGAGGGGATCAGGATGGAGAAAGACTGGAGGACAGGGGCCGTCAGGCGGAGGCGATGCAGTAGGGACCGAGAGGGAAGGATTCAGGCAGCGAGAGGGGCGTAGAACGAACTCCAGCACGGAGCGATGCCAAAGCCAAACACGCCGTCGGAAACTCACACAAGAGAGAGAAGGTGAAGCACCGAAGGGGGTTAATGGGAAAAGCAGAGAGCCAAGGAGCAATGACAGAGGCGGCGGAGTAGGAAGCCTGGCCGGTGAGGGAAGAGCCGGCCCAGGGATGCACGGGGGGAGGGGGAGAGAGAAGTCCAGGCGCGCAAGGGGTACCCGCCTCCCACGGGGGACCACCGGGGATGAAGAGCGGATCCGCGAGGGGGGCACGGGCGGGAGCGAGGCGCGAGGATGGGCAGAGGGCGAAGGGCAGTTGGGGGCGCAGGGGGGCGGGCAGGAGGAGTGAGGGGCGGGGGCCGAGGCCGGGGGGCCGGGGGCACGGGGTGGGGGGGGGGCAGGAGTGAGGGCACGGGCGACAGCGGCTCCGCACCCCGAGCGCGTCCGCACCGCCGTCCCCGCCGACCTTCAGCCGCCCGGCGCCGGCTCCCACCCGAGCGGCCGGTGAGGGCCGGAGCGGCGAGGGAGGACCGGGCGCAGAGGAGGCCGCTTCCCGCCGGGCCCGCGGGAAGGACAAGGAGGGGGTCGCGGGGGTCGCGAGCTGGGACGGGAGGACGTCGGCGGCTCACCTCTCGCCCGGCTCGGCCTCCGTCGCCGCCCGTCGGACGAAGGAGCCCGTGGTGTCGCTGCAAGAAGGCGGCCCCGCCCGGGTCAGCACCATCCCGCCGCGGGCCCCTCACATCGCCATCGTAGCCCCGCAACCTCCGCCGCGGAGGAGCCGGCTCGTCAACGCCGCCAGACGAGCGGCCCAGCGCGGCCAGCGAGCATGCGCAGTCGCCCGGTCCCGAGGGAGCCCGGCCGGCTGCGCTACCTGGGAGCCACAGGTCCCGCCGCGCGGCCCCGCCCCCGTCCGGCCTCCCCTCTCCAAGCGAGGCTCCGCCCCCCCGGCCTGCGCCCCGCCCCCCGCGCACTCCGAGCGCCCCGGCAGCCGCTCCAGCTCCAGAGCCGACTGAGATTTCGAGAGCTCTGTCCGCCCTATTGGGCTCCCGCTCCCAAGCTCCCGCGAGAACGGGAGGTTTGCGTCAATAAAAAGCGCGAGCGCTTTGGAAGTGCCCGGCTGCGGGTATGAGGAGGGTGAGTGCCTTGGGGTTGGCACTCAGCGGCGGGCGAGGAGAGGGAATGCGGGGACTTGAGTTGTATTTCTCACAGCGTCCTTCGTTCTTCTGTCTTCCTCACCTCCTTCCTGCGGTCCGGGATGAAGAGTCCGGTCCCCGCGCTGCTCACTCTGCGCAGCAGGAAGGGAAGGGACAGCTGCCGTTGGAGAGTCGGTTGCTGCATTTGAGGGGGGGAGGTGTCCGTGTTGCTATGGTTACTGATCGGTTACTGATGCCCAGAAGGGCTGGAGGGCGAAGTGAATGTACCTCTTAGGTTCCATGAACGGAGCCCGTGAAGGATAATCCTTCAGTGATCTACTTCACTCACCCCAGTTTATGAACCTAACCAGAAGAACCTTTTGTGGTGCGGAAAGCTCAGTGTATTACAAAAGCAAAGGTGAAAAGAAGGAAGTTGGGGCTGCGGCGGGTGTTTTACAACTGAGGGGAGTGGATAGTGGTGAGGGTGTATAACAATATGAGTGTGCTTAATAGCGCTGAACTGCACTTTTAAAAGTGCTTAAAATGGGGGCGGGGGAGAGATAAATTAGGAGTTTGGGATTAGCATATACACACTACTATATATATAAAACAGATAAACAATAAGGACCTACTGTATAGCACAGGGAATTATACTCAATATTTTATAATAACCTGTAAAGGAAAAGAATCTGAAAAAGATATATATATAAATCTGAATCACTTTGCTACGCACCTGAAACTAACACAACATTATAAGTCAACCATACTTCAACAAAAAAAATAAAAGTTATTAAAATGGTAAATTTTATGTATACCTTACCACAATAAAAATGAATTGGAAAGAAAATGCTTTGTGCACTGATTTGGGAATAAAACCGATGCCTTGTAGCTTAGACCAGCAGTCCCCAACCTTTTTGGCACCAGGGACCAGTTTCCTGGAAGACAATTTTTCCACGGACGGGGGGGGGATGGTTTCGGGATGATTCAAGTGCATTAAATTTATTGTTCACTTTATTTCTATTATTACATTGTAATATATAATGCAATAATTATACAGCTCACCATAATGCAGAATCAGTGGGAGCCCTGAGCTTGTTTTCCTGCAACTAGATGGTCCCATCTGGGGGTGATGGGGACAGTGACACCCGACGTGTGTTGCTTATGTCCAGTCTACTCCGTAAGATGCAGCTTAATTGTCACTTGCCACTCGCAGATGGGGTTTTGATATGAGTCTGCAAGCAATTGATTTATTATGGTCTCTGCAGTCAGACCTCTCTGCTAATGATAACCTGTATTTGCAGCCACTCCCCAGCGCTAGCATCACCGCCTCAGCTCCACCTCAGATCATCAGGCGTTAGATTCTGATAAGGAGCGTGCATCCTAGATCGCTCGAATGCGCAGTTCACGGTAGGGTTCGAGCTCCTATGAGAATCTAATGCCACCGCTGATCTGACAGGAGGCGGAGCTCAGGCGGTAATGCGAGCCATGGGGAGCGGCTGTAAATACAGACAAAGCTTCACTTGCCGGCCGGCTGCTCACCTCCTGCTGTGCGGCCTGGTTACTAACAGGCCACTGACCGGTGCCAGTCTGTGGCCCAAGAGTTGGGGACCCCTGGCCTAGACCATTTGGGGGACAGGTTTTGAATATAATTTAACCTCTGGTATTTCTTTGTGTTACTATGTCTTGTTAACATGACTGTAAGTGCCTCATTACCCTACAATAACCAGTATATTAACATTTGCATGAATGGCTTGCTTTCCTGGTTCCTAATCTCTGTCTTTTTAAAAAATGGCCAAATAGCATTTTACTATCCTTACACGTAAAGGTTTTTTTGTTTTGCGATTTGAATTGTAGCCTTACAACTGAAGGCCTTTTCCTATTTTTTTTTCTTTTTTTTTTAGCTCTGGCTCTCTTAGGAAAATGTCCTAAATATCCAATAGTTTGCAGTTCCATATCTATGTCTTCCCTAAAATTCACCCTGTGCCAAGATTCCTTCCCTATTAATGTATTCTTTTTGTTCAAATCACATTTTTAAAACATCTATGTGCCACAGAGTATACTAATCTTGGAGGATACCAACATGAATAAAACAGAACTTGGGTGGAGTGTTTACATAACTGCCTTATGATGTGATGTGTGTAGTGCAGAGATGTGTGCACAGGGAACTACTGGAGCTCAGAAGAGGATTAATCCAATTTAGGTTGGGAGAGGTCATGAGTCAAGAAAGACTTCCAGGAGGAAATGATTCCAGAGAGTTAATGCAGTGGAATATATGTGTGTTTGGGGGTGGGGAGAGGGGAGGAGGAATAGAAGGGGAAAAGATCGCTTGAACAAAACCACGCAACGAGAAACTGATCTTTGCACAGAACTAAGACTAAGCAATTTGATGCCACAATTTGAGGGTGTCACGCTAGAGAACCAGGCAAAGATCAGATCATGGTGAGCCTTTGAAGGATTTCAAGGAAAGATCAATTTAGTATTTTTTCATTACCTAATCAATGTATGCCAAGCACTGTGCTAGTTACTAGGGTACAGGAGGTTTAAGAGTCACTCCTAACTCTCAGGGAGTTTACAATCTAGTAAGGGGAGACAGGCACCTCAAAAGTCAAAAAGTTGTACCAAGGAGTTAAAATTGGGGTAGGCAGAAGGTTGGTTGGGAGTCCAGAAAAGGAGCTCCCTTCTAACTAACCTAGAGGTTTAGACAAGACTTCCTGGAAATGATTTGTCAATAGAAGAATACAGAATACTCTCTTAAAATTAGAAAAACTATGATATCTCCTGACATACAGACCATTAGAGTGCAGAATGCGTTGATCTAGGCGTCAGTTTACCTGGTTCAAGTTCTAGATCTGCAGTACACTGTGTAGTCTGAAGAGTCTGTGTAATCTGTGTAATCCTACATTCTCTAGGTCTCACTTTCTCTCATAACAAGAGAATCAGATTATATGGTATCTAAAGTCTTTTAGAAAATTTGTGACTCTAAATTTACTTCCCATTTATCTCCCAAGGTTTTGAGTCAGCCTCTATGCTGCTAATTAACATTTTTGTGTCACACTTAACACACTTAACATTTAAACTAAGTTTTATGTTATATGTGTCATTTTATATCCAAGCCATGCATGCTCAAAGGATGCAAAGTTGGAATCCTTTCTATCCTGTGGTTTACTATCTATGGTTTACATGATTTCACTTTGGCATAGAATGTATTTGAATCTTTACTAAACCCTTCTAACTGTAGTGTTCTCTTAACTGGAGTATTCCTTCTGGGGCAGTCACTCTTGTCTCCATGTAAAATATAGATTTAATCATTTGCAGACATTTGGGAAAGTGCCCACAGTACTCAAGGTAAGTTTTTTAAAGGTTATATAATCTTAACAAATATGAGATGGGGCAAAAAAAAAGTTTCATTACAGGACTTCCTTCATGGTTTAGTAACAACTACAAACCAGAAGGACAAATGTATTACTTCACAACTTAATGTCATAACATTATTTCATGACTTAATAGCCATGGTCTTTCTGGAGGAATCACAATATAAAACTCAATTACCAAGTTTTTCTTCCCTGTAATGTAATAGCAAACCCTCAAAAAAAAAATGTTTTCTTCCTTCCTTTCTTTCTCTCTTTCTTTCTTTCTTTCTTTCTCTCTCTCTCTCTTTCTTTCTTTCTTTCTTTCTTTCTTTCTTTCTTTCTTTCTTTCTCTCTCTCTCCCTTCCTTCCTTCCTTCCTTCCTTCCTTCCTTCCTTCCTTTCTTTCTTTCTTTCTTTCTTTCTTTCTTTCTTTCTTTCTTTCTTTCTTTCTTTCTTTCTTTCTTTCTTTCCTTTCTTTCTTTCTTTCTTTCTTTCTTTCTCTCTTTCTTTTTTAAACTGATAATGTTGGATGCTTCTGAGAGGGAAACTTGGAGAGCTGGGCTTTTGGTGAGGGGAGGGAAAGAAGACTTTATATAGTATATTCTTCTAAGTTCAAAGCTAGCAAATGTATTAAAGAAAAAAATGTTTGAATCTATGTTAAATGATACAGTTTTTTAAATGTACACAGACTTTAATGATGATATTACAGAAAAGAAAACCTTGATAGCTACATAATCGACTAAAATACAAACAAGTGTTTGCTGTACAGTGTGAAAGGGGTAAACAGTGACTCCTTGGTTGGTTGCAGCTCCGATTATCTGGATTTCCTAAAGACAGAGTGTCTGCTTGGATCACTCAGAGAGAATCTGTCAGACAGAAGGTGTTTCCCCCACCACCATCCCACTGAATAATTCCTGTGAAGTATAATTATCTAGCATCATGTGACAGTAATGAAATGATTTCTGAATTATTCTCTTCCTCATATGCTAGAAACGTAACATGATTTTTAAAACGATAATATTTATACTAGTTGCCATTTGATCTGTGATAGCAAACATATTAGGGCAACTACCTCACTCTTCTAATGACTCACACATTTTTATCTCAAGTCCTGATCCTTAACTCCAGTCACAAAACTTCTTTCTGCTTCATATCAGGCCCTGTCACTGAGGTATCCTGTCGACTCCTGTTACTCAACACATCCCAGACTCACCCTGCTCTCCTTTCCCCATCACACACAGCTCCATCTCCCTACCAACCTTCTAGTGTCTGTTAATGACCCTCCTCCCCTCCCATTTACCTAAGCCCGGAACCTCACAGCTGTATTTGCAACTTTATGGATTGAACACATAATCAAAAAATCAAAACAGTTTTCTAATATCTGTGACCTTATACCTTTGCATAACTTTCTTGTCTAGCTTCCTGATCTGTAAGTTGGGTATCATAATAAGAAGCTGCTTCACGAGAATGTTGTGAAATTATTACAAAGATCTTTTACAAAAAAAAAAAAAAAGTATACATTTCTGATTATTCCTGGCACTGGCAGGAATAATGAGAAGTCATGGAAGATTAAGAGATGAATCGAACTTATAATGTGCCCATAATTAGTGTTTAATTTCCTCTTGATAAGCAACAGATACAATTCTAAACTCCTATGTCAATTTGCAGACCATAGAGAATGCAAAATTAACTTCATATGTTTAAAATGTCTTCAGTGGAAAACTCTTCTTTCCACTTCTTAGTTTCTGCATTGGGAACATTGATGGGAACGCAATAGAAAGAAAAAAAAAACTACAATAAAATCATTTTTCTGTATTATAGTTGTCATTATGTTTTATTTTTTTCTTGGGTAACTACCAAATTTATTTATCCTTAGGTTTATTTGAAATGTGTAACAGTTGCCAAATTTGTCTCGGGTATTGAAAATAAAAGCTTCTTTGTATTAGGAAATATGAATTTCATTCATTATTTCCATTGTTTTTAAAAGCTACCACTATTTTCGAATTATTCGGAAAAAAAAGTACTTTAAAGTGATCTGGGAGATGGGAAAATAGTTAGCTTTTGGGTGATTCTATTTGTAGAAACTCCTTTAAGAGAACATATGCCTTTGTACTTACTTTTACAAGTTAAGGAAAAATGTTCTTGGCAGTTGCTTTTCTTTTTTCTTGCTTTATCACCATGTAGAATGTAGGAATTAAAAGCTGACAGAGGATTTTATTGTTACTCCTGTAAAAAATATCTTCTACTAATTTTTCGCTGGTTTAAAATGATCGTATAAATAGTATATTGTCAAGATTGAAATTTGTAGATGAAAATTTTACAAGTGCTAAAGCAAAACTTTATTAGGTTGTAAAAATAGTTTATTGAGATACAGTTGACAAAAACTGCACTTATTTACCATGTACAATTTGGTACGTTGATGCCTGTAAAATCATCACCATAATCAAGATAATGAACATATTCACGAGCATGAAAAGTTTCCCTGAGCCTCTTTGTAACCCTATATCCTGTCCCGTTCCCTACCCACACCTATCCCTAGGCAAGCACCAAACTACTTTATTTCACTATAGGATAGATTTCATTTTCTAGAATTTTATATGAATGGAATCAATCATACAATGCCCACTCTTTTGTCTGACTTCTTTCACTCAGCACAATTATTTTGAGATTCATCCATGTTGTTGCACATACCAATAATTCACTCCTTTTTACCATTCAGTAGTGGTCCGCTGGATTAGTCAGCTCTGGCTGCCATAACAAAACACCATAGACTGGGTGGCTTAGACAACAGAAGTTGAATTCCTACAGTTCTGGAGGCTGGGAAGTCCAAGATCAAGGTGCTGGCCTGTTTAGTTCTTGGTGAGAGCTTTGTTCTTGGCTTGCAGAAGGCTGCCTTCTTGTTGTGTCCTTACATGGTGGAGAGAGAAAGAGGGATTTCTTCCTCTTCATACAAGACCACCAATCCTATTGGATTAGGGTCCCACCCTTTTGACCTCATTTAACCTTAAATACCTCCTAAAAGTCCTGTCTCCAAATACAGTCTTGCTGGGGGTTAAGGGCATCAATGTATGAACTGGTGGTGGTGGTGGTGTGATCCAGTTTTGGACTATTACAAACAAAGCTGCAATGAATGTTTTTACATGTACTTGTATGGACATATATCAATACTTTCATTTCTCTTGGATAATACCCAGGAATGGAATGAATGGGTCATATGGTAGGTGTATGTTTAATTTTTAAAGAAACTGTCAAACTGTTTTCCCACTGATTGTACTAATTTACATTTCCACAAGCAGTGTTTGAAAGTTTCAGTTACTTTACATCCTCCTCAACATGGTATGGTCAATCTTTTTAATGCTAGTATCCTAATAAGTATATAATGATATCTTACTGGTTTTAATGTACATTTCTCTAATAACTAATGTCTGGAGGGAGCATTTTTGTCATGAGTTTTTTTGTCATCATGTAACTTTGGTGAAGTGTTTGTTTAAATCTTTCACACATTATGTTATAGGTTGTTTTCTTGTTATTGATTTCTGAGAGTTCTTTATATACTCTGGATATACTGTACATTCTTTACATTCTTTTTTTTTTTTTTTTTTTTTTGCTAAGCAAGCAAATAGTATGTTTAATGTATTTATGCCAAATCTGAACTCTTGGTTTTATGTATTCATTTTCTTATTACTTTCTAACATATTAATTTCTATCATTATTTTTTAATTAATTAATTTTTAAAACATCTTTATTAGAGTATAATTGCTTTACAATGGTGTGTCAGTTTTACTGGACATTCTTTAACAGACAAGTGATTTGCAAATATTTTCTCTGAGTCTGTGACTTGTCTTTGCATTCTCAACAATATCTTTTGAAGAGCAAAAGCTTTAAGTTTTGACAGCCTATTTTATCAATTTTTTTCTTTTGTGAATTGTGTATTTGGTGTCATAACTAGTAAGTTTTTCTCTGATTCGAGGTCACAAAGATTTTCTCCTATGTTTTGTTATAAAAGTTTTAACATTTAAATCTAAAATCCACTTTGAGTTGTTATATATGGTATGAGATATGGATTGACGTTCTCTTTTTATTTTTTGCATGTAATAATCCATTTGTTCCAGCACCATTTGTTGAAAAGACTATTCTTTTTTTTTGTTCCAATGTTGCATTTTATTTTATTTTATTTTATTTTTTTAAACATCTTTATTGGAGTATAATTGCTTTAAAATGGTGTGTTAGTTTCTGTATAACAAAGTGAATCAGCTATATGTATACATATATTCCCACATGTCCTCCCTCTTGTGTCTCCCTCCCACCCTCCTTATCCCACCCCTCTAGGTCATCACAAAGCACCAAGCTGATCTCCCTGTGTTATGTGGATGCTTCCCACTAGCTATCGATTTTACATTTGGTAGTGTATGTATGACCATGCCACTCTCTCACTTCGTCCCAGCTTACCCTTCCCCCTCCCTGTGTCCTCAAGTCCATTCTCTACATCTGCCTCTTTATTCCTGTCCTGCCCCTAGGTTCTTCTGAACCATTTTTTTTAGATTCCATGTATATATGTTAGCATACAGTATTTGTTTTTCTCTTTCTGACTTACTTCACTCTGTATGACAGTCTCTAGGTCCATCCACCTCACTACAAATAACTCAATTTCGTTTCTTTTTATGGCTGAGTAATATTCCATTGTATATATGTGCCACATTTTCTTTATCCATTCATCTGTCAATGGACACTTAGGTTGTTTCCATGTCCTGGCTATTGTAAATAGAGCTGCAATGAACACTGTGGTACTTGACTTGAAAAGACTATTCTTTATCCATGGAATTGCCTTCACACCTTTGTTGAAAAATTGTGTTGATATATGTATGTCTATTTCTGAACTCTGTTCTTATTCTAGTTTCTTAATTGAAAATGTATAATTTGAGAACTTTTTTTCTTTTCTGTATAGGTGTTTAGTAGTATGATTTTTTCCCCTTAAATACCACCTTAGCTTTTTCCCACAAATTTTGAGCTTGTTTGTTTTCATTTTCATTCTGTTAAAAATACTTTCTAATCTCTCATTTCATTCCATCTTTAACCCATGGGATATTTAGAAGTATAGTATTTAGTTTCAAATATTTGAGGGTATTTTAGAGATATTTCACTTATTTATAATTTTATGCCATTGTGGCCAGAAAACATACTTTGTATGACTTGAATCCTTTTAAATTTATTGATACTTTAAAATGGTCTAGAATATAAACTATTTTAATAAATATTCTGTGGACACCTGAAAAGAATGTGTGTTCTCCTCTTATTGGGTGGACCATACTAGATATGCTATTTATGTTAAGTTAACTGATAGTATTGTTCCAATCTATATCTTACTGGTTTTCTATCCACTTGTTCTATCAATTATTGAGAACTGGGTGTTGAAATTTCTGATTATAATTGTGGGTTTGCTATTTATGCTTGTGGTTTTATCAGCTTTTGCTTAATTCATTTTGAAGCTCTTATTAAGTGCATATGTATTTAGGATCATTAGGTTCTCACAATGAATTTATCCCTTTATCATTAATAAATGGTCCTCAGTTTCCTTGGTGATTTTTTTGCTCTGAAGTCTATTTTGTCTTGTATGAATATAACCACTCCAACTTTTTTTTTTTTTTGGCTGCGTTGGGTCTTCGTTGCTACATGCGGGCTTTCTATAGTTGTGGTGAGCGGGGGCTACTCTTCATTGTGGTGCAAGGACTTCTCATTGTGGTGGCTTCTCTTGTTGTGGAGCAGGGGCTCTAGGCACTTGGGCTTCAGTAGTTGTGGCTCATGGGCTCTAGAGCGCAGGCTCAGTAGTTGTGGCATGTGGGCTTAGTTGTCATGTGGCATGTGGAATCTTCCCAGACCAGGGCTCGAACCCATGTCCCGTGCATTGGCAGGCGGATTCTTAACCACTGCGCTACCAGAGAAGTCCCAACCACTCCAACTTTTTTTTTTTTAAATAGATTTTATTTATTTTATTTATTTATTTACTGGCTGTGTTGGGTCTTCATTGCTGCATGCGGGCTTTCTCTAGTTGTGGTGAGCGGGGGCTACTCTTCGTTGCGGTGTGTGGGCTTCGCATTGCGGTGGCTTCACTTGTTGCAGAGCACAGGCTCTAGGTGCGCAGGCTTCAGTAGTTGTGGCACATGGGCTCAGTAGTTGTGGCTCGCGAGCTCTAGAGCACAGGCTCAGTAGTTGTGGTGCAGGGGCTTAGTTGCTCTGCGGCATGTGAGATCTTCCTGGACCAGGGTTCGAACCCGTGTCCCCTGCATTGGCAGGCGGATTCTTAACCACTGCGCCACCAGGGAATCCCCACTCCAACTTTTAATTCGTGTTACCATGGTATATCATTTTTTATCCTTTTACTTTTTAACATATTTGTGTGTTTATATTTAAAGTGGGTTTCTTGAAGGTATCATTTAGATATGTTTTTGTTTTTTATCCAAACTGACAATCTGCCTTTCAATAAGCGTGTTTAGATCATTTGCATTTTGTGTCAGTACTGATACTGTTAGGTTTAAATCTACCATTTTGCTATTTGTTTTCAATTGTGCCATTTGTTCTTTGTCTCAGTCTTCTTTTTTCTTATTTTGCATTAATTTTTAAAAATAATTCTATTGTACCTCCTTTGTTGGATTAATAGCTGTCACTCTTTGTTCCGGTATTTAGAGGTTACTTTAAGGTTTATCATATACATTTTAAACTTATTACCATCTACTTTCGAGTGATATTACACTATTTATATGTACTATAAAAACTTTACAACAGTATAATTTCTTTCTCCCCTCCCAGCCTTTGTGCTATTGTCACACATGTTACTTCTACATGTTACAAACCTCACAATGTATTGTTATTATTTTTGCTGTATACAGTCAAATATTTTTAAAATAAATTTAAATAGAGACGCTCTTTTGTATTTACTCACAGAGTCATCATGCCTAGTGCTCTTTTTGCCTTTGTACTGATTCAGATTTTCATCTGGTATCATTTTGCTCTTGACTGAGATTCTTCCTTTAACATTCTTTATAGTGCAGGTGTGTTGGTGATGAATACTTTCTGCTTCTGTATGTCTGAAAATGTCTTTACCTCACCTTTTTGTTTTGTTTTGTTTTTAGGTTCACCTTTGTTTTTTAAAGATATTTTCACAGGGTACAGAATTCTAGACTGACATTTTTTTCTGTCAGTGTTTTAAAGACACTGCTCCACTATCTTCTCACTTGCTTCTTTCCAACAAGAAATCTGTGGTTATACTCATCTTTGTTCCTAGCTGTGTAATGTGCCCTTTTTTCTCTGTTTTTGAGATCTTTTCTTCATTCCTTGTTTTAAACAATTTAAACAACAGATGTGTCCTCGTGTGCTTTTCTTCATATTTTTCATGCTTGAGGTTTATTGTGTTCGTGGATCTATGGGTTTATATTTTTCATCATATTTTGGAATACTTTTGGCCTTTATTTATTCAAGCATACCTCTCTATCCTTCTTTCCTTTGGGAGCTACAGTTGCATATATATTAATTAACATAGAGCAGTCCTACAACTTATTTATGCTTTATATAGTCAATTATTTTTAAAATAGTTTTTTCTTTAGTTTTTTTTTTCCTCTCGAGTTTCATTTTGGACAGTTTTTATTGCTGTGTCTTAAAGTTCACTCATACTTCCTTCTGCATGTTTACTCTGTTGTTAATCCTATCCAGTGTAATTTTCTTTTTTTTTTTCTTTTTTTTAAATTTTATTTTATTTTTATTTTTTATCCAGTGTAATTTTCATCTCACATTGTGGTTCCCCCTTTAGAACAGGGGTATCAGACTAAGACTCTGGCATAATCAGCCCATGGCCTTTTATATATAGTCTATGAATTTAGGAATGGTTTTCACATTAAAAAAAAATTTTTTTTAATATATGACAAAAACTTTAAGAGCCCTACAAAGCCAAAATTATTTACTATCTGGCCTCTACCCTGTGACTTCTACCTGCCATAGCGTCCTCAACTCCTGCTCTATCTCCTCAACTCAGTAGCTCACCAGGCTTTGCCTGCATTCCCCTCCCTGATCCACACTCTGGGTACTCTCTCCATGCAGTAAGTTAGAGCAGTACTAGGGCTCATTTCCTTTGTTTCCTGTCTCTCGGGGATTATTGCCTGATATCCTTTTTTTGAAAACCATTATTTCTTTTCTATGAAAAACATTCTTTTAGTTGCTTTATACAGGAAATGGTGGGTGGCCAGAGGAGTAGTAAATCCAGTCCTTGGTACTCCATTCTGGCCTGAGCAGATGTTCATTAGATTTTTCTTAAACACCTTTCACAAGTTAGAACTTACCTACCTTTCCAACTTAGCCTTTATCTTAGCTAAACTGGTCATATTTCAATCTTGGCACTTGGGTTCACTTTCTTACCCCTGCCTGAGATTCCTTCCACCTTTTCTAGATGCTGTACTATACAACTGCTATGGTAGAATGTCTGTGTCCTCTCCAAAATTTATATGTTGAAATCCAACCCCGAAGGTGATGGTATTAGGAGGTGGGGACTTTGGGAGGTGCTTAGATCATGTGGGCTCTGCCCTCATGAATAAGATTAGTGCCCTTATAAAAGTAGCCCAAGAAAGCTCCCTTGTCCCTTCTGCTATGAGAGGGCACAGTGAAAAGATGCCATCAATGAACCAGGAAGTGGGCCCTCACCAGATGTCAAATCTGATGGTGACTTAATCTGGGACTTCCACCGTCTAGAACTACGAGAAATAATTTTATGTTGTTTATAAGTCACCCAGTTTATGGTATTTTGTTATAACAGCACAAACAGACTAAGACAAGGACCTAGGGTTTTCTAGTCTCTTAGTAAAATAAGGGGAACCGGTTTCCCAGGTAATTTTTACTTTAGATTTTCCTTACCATACCATTAACATAGGAAAGTAGAAGGGATTAAAGATTGAAGACACTCTTTCTGAAACTCTTTTTTCCCAAAGATACTTCCATAAAGTAGAAAAGGTTTGAACCAAGGTTTGAGCCAGCCTATGTCTTAATGCAGAAAATATTTACTATTTAGCTTTGTCCAGGGAGGACTGTTCCTCTACCTCTTGATATGGAAGGATGGGAAGACTATTATTGCACTAGTAATCCGGAAAACTGGATTCCAGCTCTCGTGCTGTCACTAATGGTGTGAATCTGGACAAGCCACGTAACCAGCCTGGCCCTGGGTGATCTCTTCGTATTGTGAGCGGGATACTAATATCACAGTCTCCATTGGTCTGCGTTTCTCCTGCAGAAGTAGCCTTGTCAGCTCTATTCAGCTTGGTGCTTCCATTCTTTTTGTTATGCCTTTGATGTTTTCTCGGGATATCTCATTAAGCAGGAGGGCAATTAATAGTTAGATTTGGGACCTATTTTGATCTGCTCCATGATTTACAGGCCCTCACTTTGGAATCTGAATTTTTGGGGGCTAAAGTGATTGTATTTATGGGGTAATCACAAACACTTCATATGTAGTGTCCTGGCACAGGAAGATATTAATCTTCCATTGAGTTTTACCTGACTTAAAATGTTCCTTTAAGGTAGAGAACATGTCTTGTTCTTCTTTCTTTCTGGCACAGTGACTTACACAAAGCAGGCTTCAGTGAATGTTGTGCTTTTTTTTTTTTTAATTTTTAAAAATTAAAAAAAATTTTTTTTTAGTTTTTTGGCCACTCCCCACAGCATGCGGGATCTTAGTTCCCTGATGAGGGATCAAACCAGTGCCCCCTGCATTAGAAGCATGGAGTCTTAACCACTGGATCACCAGGGAAGTCCCATGTTGTGCTTTATATATATGCTATCACATACTTTATCTCATTCATGAAACAACTCATTAAGAAAGCGTACTAGGATAATACTTAATTTAAAATTCTGGGCCTCTGAAAAAATTTGAAATAGAACTCACCTATTTTTTTTTTTTTTAAAGATTTCCATTTATTAGCACTGTGACACACGGTGCAAAGAATCTTCACATGTTGCTTTTTATAGCAAAGGTAGTATATTGTTATTCTTCCAACTCAACAAACAGTATATACTCTTTAGTGAATTATAACTACCTAGAATAGTGGGTGGGCCTCTTCCGGAAGAGCAGGCTACTCTTCTGACAGGAGATCACGAGCCAGGCAGGCTGGGCAAGTGCTCTGCTCCTTAAGCCACTGCTTGAAGCACCCTTTGTGAAACTTGTGCCCACATTTCAGCACATGTACATTTTTGGATTTGAATACTTCTGGGCATATTTCACAGGAATTTGCACCAAACACCCCGACGTGATAAACCTTCTTCGCTCTTTTAACCTTAATGTCTAGGGCGGTCCTCATCTCGAATACTCCATTTCGGGAACCACTTCCTGCCGCGCGTGACCCAAGGGAAAGGAGGGCACCCCGCCCCTCCGTCTGGGGTCCCGCCCTCAGAACTCACCTATTTTTAATCCTTAAAGAGTTAATATTTTATTTTTAGATTTGCTAGACACAGCACAATGCTAGGGCAATAAAGGTAGTCCTGCCTGAAATCAGCTAATGAATCCTTTGTAAACAAATGAATAGTTTGCCTTTCTTACATGTAGGCAGAGAGCATAAAATTTTTAATTGATGATTTATTTTTCTATTTTATTTATGGCTGTGTTGGGTCTTTGTTTCTGTGCGAGGGCTTTCTCCAGTTGCGGCAAGCAGGGGCCACTCTTCATCGCGGTGTGCGGGCCTCTCACTATCGCGGCCTCTCTTGTTGTGGAACACAGGCTCCAGATGCACAGGCTCAGTAATTGTGGCTCACCAGATGCACAGGCTCAGTAATTGTGGCTCACGGGCTTAGTTGCTCCGTGGCATGTGGGATCTTCCCAGACCAGGGCTCGAACCCGTGTCCCCTGCATTGGCAGGCAGATTCTCAACCACTGCGCCACCAGGGAAGCCCTTAGTTGATGATTTTTAAGTTTGATGAAGATACTGTTATTTAGCCCATCTTCTCCTTTATCTCCACAAGGCAAATAAAAGAGCTTTGACATTCCTGAGCTGATATGTTCAAGGTCCCTTGAGTCTTTTGTCTAAAACTGTATTTATTTCACTGATAATCACAAGGCCCCAAACTGGCCCTTCTTCTTTTCCTTCATCTATCTCTTTTTCTTTTTCCTTTTTTCAGTTTACTCTGAACGTCTGCAGCTTTCAGTTGATGCCCCTTCAAGCCATGCTCCACATCCCCCAGTGACTTTTCTAAATGCAAATTTCATTGTTATCAAGCTTGCGATTAAAATTCTTTGGTAGCTCTCCAGGGTCAAGCGCAGATTTCTCAGCAAGGCTTCTAAAGTCTGAATCAGGGGTGGAAATAATACTGGCAGAAGGAGCAAAAGCATGCCTGGGGCAAATGGAGTCAGAGGGAGTGTTTACGTAATGCTGCTTTAGGCGGCTTTTCCAGAGATAAGAATTACCACTTGTCACCCAGTAAAGATCCAGTTGTTGTTTAGACATGAGCTTTGCGTTTGTTTGTTCTTTGTTCTCTTCAGCAGGAAGATTCCTTTATAATGGTGAAAGAACCAAAACAATAGGATGAGGATGGAAGACAAAATTAGTTGTATAGGGCTTCCCTGGTGGCGCAGTGGTTGAGAGTCTGCTTGCCAATGCAGGGGACATGGGTTCGAGCCCTGGTGTGGGAGGATCCCACATGCCGCGGAGCAACTAGGCCCGCAACTAGGCCCGTGAGCCACAACTACTGAGCCTGCGCGTCTGGAGCCTGTGCTCCGCAACAAGAGAGGCTGCGATAGTGAGAGGCCCGCACACCGCGATGAAGAGTGGCCCCCGCTCGCCGCAACTAGAGAAAGCCCTCGCACAGAAACAAAGACCCAACACAGCCAAAAATAAATATAAAAATAAATAAAAAAGGAAACTAATTATAAAAAAAATAAAATAAATAAATCTGGAAAAAAAGTCTGATACTATTTAAAAAAAAATTAGTTGTATATAAGAAGCAGGACCCCTTTTTTATGTAGTGATGTGGGCGTGTGTGTATTTAGGGAAGGAAGACAGGAAGATAATTTATCATTTTTGTTCATAGGTGTCTGGACTCTTAGGCAACATCCTTACCAGACGGAGAAGACCATCACTTGGAGATCCTTGATCCTGAGTTGGATAGAGTGACTGAATGGGATTTTGGACTGTTTCTCTTGTGAAGGGGTAAATAGTCTGTGTGGGAAGAGGAGTGGAAGACTATGTGATGCCCAGGAGGATAGACTCAGGTGAGGCACCACTTCCATAGTAGAAGCAACCATGTGACTAAGTTCTATTAGCAGGATATTAGTGGAAGTGATGGGCACCACTTCCTGACCCAACCCATATCAAAAGTTTCCCATTTGTGATTTTCTCCCTCTCCCTGTCTGCTGGTTGGACGTCAGTTCTCAGGGTAGCCTTAGGGGTCACGTACTAAAGGTGACAGAGGCCCTTAGTGACCACGTGGACAGTACATCACACGTTACCCTCCTTAGGCCACACTCTCCTCATCTCCTTGACACTGCCACTGGCTGGACCTCCTAGGAATAAGGAATAAACATATGTTATTAAACTGCAGAGATTTCAGGGTGTATCTGTTGTAGCCAATAGTGCTCCCTTAACTAATACAATAGAAAATATTTTTTATCAAATTTGAGAAATATCCATCTACTCTTAGTTTACTGTGGGTGTTTAAAAAATCAAGACTTGGTGTTAGATTTATTAGGTACGCTTTTGATGTCTATTTAAGTTTTCTCCTTTGACCTATAGATGCCATGTGTTGTATGTCTAGCCACCTATGTTCAACTTTCCTTCCACTCCATGAGAGTAAAATCTCCTTGGTGGGGCTTGATTTTTCTTTTAATATATTTTTGAGTTTCATTTGGCAGAATTTTATTTAACGTTTTCTCCATCTGTATTGATAAAGGATATTGTGTTGAATATTTTCTCCTTTTTTCTCTCTCTTACTGTCTCCCTTCTTCCTCTGTGCCCCTCCCTCCTTTCCTTTGCATTTCTCATTTATGGGTATCAGGTTTCTACTAAATTTGTAAAATAAATTTAGAAGCCTTTTTAAAAAAGTGTATTATACCACATGGGATTTTAGAAGAATTTATCGCTAAAATAATCTGGCCCTAGAGTCTTTTCATATTTTCCCAGAAAAATTTACTTAAGATAGGCTTTAGCTCACAGCTTTACTTTTTATTATTTTTGATAATGCCTGTGAGCCCAGGCACATGGTCACCCAGGGCATCATCAAGGTGAAAATAATGGCCAGAAGTTCTGCCAGATGGGTAGTGATCTGTCTTTTATAAATATATTTCCATGTAAAATATTTCACACTTATATAAAAATATAGAGAGAAGTACAAAGAATGCCTGAGACTTCACAACCCATCTTTGTCAAATCTGAATCCTTTTTTTTTCCTTTGTGACTTTCAGTGGTTTGGTTTGTGGTTACCATGAGGTTTTTGTATTGCCGTCCATATGTATACGTGATTGTTTTAAATTGCATCTCTCTTTTTTTTTTTAATTAATTAATTAATTAATTTATGGCTGTGTTGGTTCTTCGTTTCTGTGCGAGGGCTTTCTCTAGTTGTGGCAAGCGGGGGCCACCCTTCATCGCGGTGCGCGGGCCTCTATCGTGGCCTCTCTTGTTGCGGAGCACAGGCTCCAGACGCGCAGGCTCAGTAGTTGTGGCTCACGGGCCCAGTTGCTCCGCGGCACGTGGGATCTTCCCAGACCAGGGCTCGAACCCATGTCCCCTGCATTGGCAGGCAGATTCTCAACCACTGCACCACCAGGGAAACCCCTAACTTGCATCTCTTAATTTCAAATGCATTTTAAAAACCCTGCATTTGTACTCTCCTTCCCTCACAATTACTGTTTTTGATATCATATTGTACATCTCATTGTTTTGTGTACCCCTTAACTGCTTATGGTGGATACAGATGATTTTACTACTTATGCCTGTTAACCTCTCTACTAGCTTTGTATGTGGATGATTTCCTACCTTTACTATATGTTTGCCTTTACCGGTGAGCTTTTTCACTTTGTAATTTCCTTGTTTCTAGTTGTAGCCTTTTCTTTTTCACCTAGAGAAGTTCCTTTAACATTTGTTGTAAAGCTGGTTTGGTGGTGCTGAACTCTTTTAGCTTTTGCTTGTCTGTAAAGCTTTTGTTTGAACTGAATCTTGAGGCTGCCTATATTATGAATTTTACCCACATTTTGTTAGTGTTATTTCTCATTGTCATAGAACGTTTACTTTGAAACGTCATTTTGTGATTTTTTTTTAATGGTAAAATTTTTATATCAAAATAAGTTATTATATATATAATACAAATTCATTGTAAGCTTAGATGTGCAGGATACGTGCTAGTCATGTTAGTTTTATTTAATCAGTTACTATACAGGCAATATAATATACTTGTCAGTAGTTCTGGGTCTTAGAAACAAACAAAACTTTGCTTTAAATGTTGGCTCAGCTATGGAACTCTGGGCAAGTCACTGTCCCAAGTTTTTCATCTGTAAAATGGTGAAACGATGGCAACTTTCTGGACGTGTCGTGAGCTTTGTTGGTAGCAAAAGTATGCACGGTGTTTGGTTCAGCACCTACTGCCCAGGAAGTATTGAATACAAAATCAACTCATCGGATTTCAGGAGAACTTTTTCATACAGACGATTAAACTTCCCATATGTCTTTACATTTAGGAAGTTAAGTGCTGTTTATGGTGTTGTACGAATTACGAGCATCCTCAGGTCCCAAGCAGGTGAGCGCTGATTGCATTTGCTCTGATGGCGAAGGGAAGGTGCCCAGTCTGCTGTGCCCCCTCACACCCTCTTCCTCCTTCCTCCCTACAGCTCTTCCTCTGGATCAGGTGTTGTGTCTGGCTGAAGGGAGAGGTGTCCCTGGAGCTGTCTCGCTTGGCACTGTCACACCATATGCTGCCATAAGGAAAACATACCAGGGAGTCTAGTCTTTGCTCGGAGTGGGAAGAAAGGCAGATGCTCCCAGTACTGCCTTTCTTCCAGGCAGAGGAGGAACTTCTCAGGTTTCCGTCCCACTGAATCACAGACTCTCACTTCCCATCCCCACTTCCACACTCCCTAAGTTAAGATGCTGCTCCGTGCTTTATGGTAACGGCTCACAGCCTCATCAGAGCTGAGGTGAACAAATGCTTACTGACCTCTTATCCCAAAGAAGGCAATGTTGTTTAAAAGAAAACAAAAATAATTCTGTTGACAATGCACCTTTCCGTCTGTTAGCCACGGAGCTCGTGTCGAGATGGACAACTTTCCGGGACATTCAGCCTGCAGCCACAGTGCTCAGGAAAGATGACTGGTTTACTGAAATATGAATATAAAAACACCTGACTCACCAAATTACTTCCTGGAATAGTTAGCTGGGTGGAGGCTCACCAAGTTAATAACTAAACCCAACCCTCAAGTCTATTGGCAAAGGGCATGTTTAAGTTTAATGACTCTGTATCCACCCAGAGAGATAAAGGAGACTTTGATATCCTGTGTGGTTGGCTGCGGAGAGGGGCATGACTCATTAGGCACCTGGGACGCTGAAGGAGTGACCTGTACTGGAAATATTTTGAAAGGTGAGTCGACGTACTAGCCCAGTCCTTCAGAGACTGCCCCGCACCAAGCCTGAGGCAGCTGATGATTCAAGAAATAGGACTTAAAAAAAAGAGAAAATCTTGTGCAACAGAAACATAGGGCAGAGCAAATGATCTCTGCGTTATGAACGTGTGAGTAGTCAAAAGTTATGCTGGCTTGCATATGATCCAGCGATCCCACTCCCGAGCATATATCCAGACAAAACTCTAATTCAAAACGATACATGCACCCCAATGTTCATAGCAGCACTTTTATAATAGCCAAGACATGGATGCAACCTAAGTGTCCATCGAGAGATAAATGGATAAAGAAGATGTGGGGTATACACACAATGGACTATTACTCAGCCATAAGAAAGAATGAAATAATGCCATTTGCAGCAGCATGGATGGACTTAGAGATGATCATACTAAGTGAAGTAAGCTAGACAGAGAAAAAACAAATATCATATGATATCACTTATACGTGGAATCTAAAATATGACACAGGGGTTTCCCTGGTGGTGCAGTGGTTAAGAATCGGCCTGCCTATGCAGGGGACACGGGTTTGAGCCCTGGTCTGGGAAGATCCCACACGCTGCAGAGCAACTAAGCCCGTGTGCCACAACCACTGAGTCTGAGCTCTAGAGCCCACGAGCCACAACTACTGAGCCCATGAGCCACAACTACTGAAGCCCACATGCCTAGAGCCTGTGCTCTGCAATAAGAGAAGCCACTGCAATGAGAAGCTTGCACACCACAACGAAGAGTAGCCCCTACTCACCGCAACTAGAGAAAGCCCACATGCAGCAACAAAGACCCAACACAGCCCAAAATAAATAAATAAAAATGAAAATAATTAAATTAAAAAAAAATAAAGTAAAATGTGATATAAATGAACTTATCTACGAAAGTAAAACAGACTCAAACATAGAGAACAGACTGTGGTTGCCAAGGGCAGGGGAGGGATGGATTGGGAGTTTGGTAACAGCAGATGCAAACTAGTATATATAGAATGGATAAACAACACGTCCTACGGTATAGCACAGGGACCTGTATTCAATATCCTGTAATAAGCCATAATGGAAAAGAATATGAAAAAGAATATATATATGTATAACTGAATCACTTTGCTGTACAGCAGAAATTAACACAGCATTGTAAATCAAGTGTACTTCAATAAAATAAAATTTTTAAAAAGTGTTATGCTGGCTTAGAAAAAGAAAACTTCCACAACTTAAAAAATTTCCTATATAACTATACTGTTAAATAACCCAAGGTATGTGAAGCATACAGCCCAGTGTCTGGCTGGCATATAGTGTCACTCAATCTGTTTCTTCCCTTAATCTCTGATCTTTTTTTAATTTTATTTTTTGAAGAGTAAGAGTACTTTAAGATGATATCTATATTGTCTGATGTAAGTTCATATTTATAAGGTATTAATTTGTGTCTAAAGCCTAGCTCTCTCATTGGTTTCACTGTTAATAATAATGAAACATGACTGCAAATTGAGTCATCTGTATCAAAATTTTGCCATATGGTTCAGAAATTATTTGAGAAATCATTTTGGAATGAAGACTGTTAGCTCACTTTGGTATACTTGCTATGGTTTTGCCAAAAAAAAAAAAAAAAACCCAGTTATGTACATATAGCCAGAATATGAATTTGGAAATATCACTGGTAACTCTGGGTAGTTACTCATTTTTGAATATTAAACTACCAGGGTGACATTTTAAATTTGGAACAAATCTTTCTAGTTCTTTCCCTGAGAAAATAAACAATGCTTTGAAGTGTTAGTAAATTAGAGCACCTTTTCAGCTGTTCCACAATAAATTATTCCACAGGCTAGAAAAAAAATGATTCCACAAGTACTATTAAAAGTCACTGTATTCTACAAGGTCCTACTGTATAGCACTCTACTTAATATTTTGTAATAACCTATAAGGGAAAAGAATCTGAAAAAGAAAAAATATATATATACGTATATAACTGAATCACTTTGCTGTACACCTGAAACTAACACAACATTGTAATATCAACTATACTTCAATTAAAAAAAATAAATAAGTGACAAAAAAGTCCCTGTATTCTGAATAGGGTGACAAACACTGTCACACATAAAACCAGACATATACAAGGAATGAGCAATCTGAAATATTTGAATGCCTGTTTTCCAACTCTACCTAGTCACCTACTTCATATTTCTTTAATATATGCCTATAATACTTCTGTGTATTTAAGACTTCATTAAACCTAAGTGTATGAGATAACTTCGAAATAACGTTTTTGTCAATAACATAACATTTAATCATATATCATAATCATGTACCTCTCACTTAGTGATATTTTACTAAAGTCAAGCTTTTCTTTCCTAGAATATGCTAATTTTGTTCTCTTCTAGAACAAAATATCGGGAAAAAAATCACGAGGGTTTCCTTGACTGAGTATATGTAGGATTTTGATGGGCTGGATTCTAACTCTTTTTTGAGAATTCACTTTCCTATTTCAACTCTCCCCTTCCCCACACCCCTCTGCTCCAACACACACCCTCTGGGGCAAGTTTCACTGCAACAGATACAACCTTGTTGGGCCAGTCTGTCTACAGACAGGATGTAACTTGTAGGAAGGAGAAGCACTGGTGTCCCAGAAAGATTAAGGCTGCCAGCTGAGGGGCCAGCCTGCTTCTTCCCTTTGCTTTGCTACCCAGTGTGTGCGTTCTTGCAGAAGTGGACCACTGTCACCCAGGAGCACGAGAAGCTGTGACCCGTGCCAGGCAGTTTGTAAGGAAGAGAGGAGAATCCAGGATGCGGGACAATGCAAGGGCAGGACATGCTTCCACAAGGAGGAGAAAAGAGCCAGAAAGGGCGGTTTGAAGACCTGAGAAATTTGGCAACTTCTTACCTAGGGCCAGTGTGTGTGTGTGTGTGTGTGTGTGTGTGTGTGTGTATACAGGAAGGAACTAGCATTGCAAAATATCCCCAAGTACTACTGGCGAGCCTCCCTCTCTTGAAAAAACAACAATAAAAAACAAACCACTTTGAATCCTTTCATAACAGGAAATAACACACTGGAAACTGGAGAATTGTGATGTGAAAAAATCCAAGAACTTAGAACAATAGAGGTTAAATAATTTATTAAAATAGTTTGTATAATAGAAGTTGAGAATAAATAGAAAGGGAGTTTTGGGCACCCAATTGAGTTTGCTAGGCATCAGATAAAGTAGTGAAAGCAACTGAGAGCCAACCATTTGCCAGGTTTTCAGAAGTACTCATAGATTTTCAGTACTCTCATCTCCAAATATAATTGTAACCTAAATTGCCTTTGCAATGGAACTTTCTTAAATTCAAATAATAGTAGTAAGGAACTGACAAAGGATTGATTGCATAGGTTTCAGAAAAACAAGTGCTGGTAATTAGGAAAACCTAACTAGTAAGGAGGAATGGGTTCCTATAGAATAAAAAAGGCATGTTTCATATTTCACTTTTGTCAAATCAGAGTGAGTTTCTCCCCCGATAATGAGTAGAGATGCCACATATGTGATAAGTTATTGGAGAGCCATTGGTTTTTTGTGATATGATATCCACTTAGAACACAATTCCAAAAATCATTTACACCCACATCTAACCCAGGTGATCAACAGCAAGAGGCTCCCAGAAGTCATCACATGCCACACAAACAGCACCACGGTGTTGAGGACTAAGCATCTTTCCCCATCATTTCTAACTAAGTTATTATCTTCCCAGTCTAGCTCTTTTCAGGACCTGTATTTCCCTTTTCTTCTTCGAGACATACGAACACCTCTGTTGTCTTATCACGAACTCTTTCCCAGCGTGGCCTTTCACTGTTTTTCATTGACCTGATTTGTTTTCAGATACAACGTCAAATAAGGGAGGAAATGAGGAGAAAGGACCTGAAGGGGTGCTTCAGTTTTGGGGTTCTCCCTGGTCGGCAGCCCGCTGCCGCCTCCTGAGCTAGTTAGTGGACGTGGATCTGAAACTGGTGTCCAGAGGCAGCTCTTCCTTCACGTACTCATTGTTGAGAGTTTGTTTATTCTGCAGAATTTGCCTTATAAGTTTGTTAATAAAATGCACCTTACTTTTACTCGCATTAATCCACTTATCGCTAATCTTTATTCTCACTTTTTTTCGTTTCCCTCAGTTTGATTCATTATCCTTCAACAAATTGTCTTAACACCTCATTCACTGACCCATTTCTTTAACATATTTTTTTGTATTGACAACTGACTCCTTGGAAAGAAGGAAAGTAACGGTTCTATTGATTAGGGAGCTTTACTGTCAATCTTATGCCCTAATGTTGTTTTGTGAATGATGTTTAAGGTATTTAATAAATTGTATATTTGAAATGATCATTGAAGAGATTTCCTAATTTCACTCCAACCAATTTACAACAAACTACTGAATGCTGAAGGTGAACGGAAATGAGCTTGTCTGCATAAACAACTTGAAATAATTATTTCTAAGATGTCTTTTTATGCTGTGTAGTGAGCTTTCTGGGAGTTTTAAACCATTCAGGTGTAGGGTCAAAAATCCTCCAGACATTTATACTAAGTATGAAAACCCAGGTATGAGACTGAAGTTTCTATGACTAAGCCTTGTACTTTATATAGCACGTTTTACTATCAGTTTTGGAATCTTTTAGAGTAACCAAAAGGATATTAAAACAATAATCTTTCCTTTCCCAATAACTAGCTTCCATGTTAATCAGCATATTCAAGCTTCCTTCTCATTAGTTTTAAAAAATTCTAGGAAATACTTTTCATTGTATGCTATGAGTGATTTTACTAAATGATTAAAATCCTTTCAATAGACAATAGGAATGTGAGGCAGGATACAGGTATTTTGTATCCTAAGCCAATACTACAGTGCCAGGTAAATCTTGAAATGGACTTCAGTTATTTTATACTTTGTTTTATGGTAAAAGTAGCCATGTAACAAATTTTGCATGCCACATCTTACCTCAAATTCTCCATCCTGGATCTTGTTTCTACATTCAGAACACTGGAAAAATTGCTGAGAAAAAACCTTGGCAAAAAATTTTTTTACTTGCAATACTATAGTTCATACTTTTCATTCCGTATCTGCTGGGTCCTCGATGAGGCTTTTTTTTGTTTGTTTGTTTGTTTTTGAGAAGGGACACCTCTGGCCACCCTCCTGTCATTAACTGATCCTAACCCTCGGTCCTGCACTGACTTCCTGTATTTGGCTACAGGTGGCCTTGCTCTTACTTCATAGACAAAATCGAAGCACCAGATGGGAACTCTCTTCAGCTTTACCAACTACAGTCTACAAACTTATCTGCTCCCACACACATCCTTACAGTTTTCTTTCTCTCTCGTGGGAGGAGTGTCCTCCTTTTGACAGAGGCTAACCATTGATCGGTGCTCCTGAACACAGGCTCTCCAAAGCCCTGGTGGCTTTGCTCCAACTATCCCCCTGGTCCCTTGTCACAGACCTTAGCCCTCTGCCCAGTCCCTAAGTGAGGATATTCAGCAGTTCAACCCTCACCCGCTTCCTTCTCTCCTGTGTGAATCACAAAGGAGATCTTACCCACTCCCCTGGCTTCAAGCTCACACTAAAGATGTCTGCATCTGCCCCCAGCCCTGTCTGCTCTCCTGAGAGCTCCAGGTGCTGCCCGCGGAACAGCTCTGTCCAAAGATGCTTCCATCACAAAATGTTCAAAATGAATCCATAATTGGGGACATTTTTTATAATCTTCTCTTCTGTATTCTCCTTGATAATGAATGGGGCTCTGACTGTCCAGTCTTGAAGCCTAGGAATTACCTTTGTTTCTCCCTTCTCTCTCTGACTCTCCACCTTCAGAAAACAACCAAGCTCAGGGGCTTTCCTGGTGGCGCAGTGGTTGAGAATCTGCCTGCCAATGCAGGGGACACGGGTTCGAGCCCTGGTCTGGGAAGATCCCACATGCCGCGGAGCAACTAGGCCTGTGCGCCACAACTACTGAGCCTGCGCATCTGGAGCCTGTGCTCCGCAACAAGAGAGGCCACGATAGTGAGAGGCCCGCGCACCGCGATGAAGAGTGGCCCCCGCTTGCTGCAACTACAGAAAGCCCTCGCACAGAAACGAAGACCCAACAAAGCCATAAATAAATAAATAAAATTTTTTAAAAACCCCAAAAAACAAATAGAATCAAAAGTAACTTTAAAAAAAAAAAAGAAAGAAAATTACGAAGCTCTGTTGGATTTAGTAATAATTAATAGTGCTTCGTATGGACTGGGCATTTTTCCAAGAGGATGAAGTGCATCATCTCAGTCTTCAGTCTCACTGTGTTATGTGGGTGGCTATTACTATCACCATTTTAAAGGTAAGACAGCTGAGGCACAGAGAGGCTAAATAATTTGTCAGGACATGGGGTAATAGGGTAGGGCTGGGGTCTAACTACAGAGCCAGCCTTTCAACAGCCATGATCTGCTGTCTTCCAACATGTCAGGATCCTCAATATCCTGAATTCATTTCCTCCTATTCTGTCTTGTCTCAGCTGATTTTGTTCATGTGCTTTCTTATTTCTTGCCTGTGTAACTTACTACAACTTCCCTCCCCAAATCCATTTTCTGGGATCTGTCTGATTAATCAGTCCTAGTCAGATTTTCTGGGGTGTTGGCTGAGCTATGTCTTTATAATCTATGGATTTGAATCTTTATTTCAGAAACATTTATTCAGTTATACATTTGATTTTCCCCCCTATATCGTGTGCTCTTTTCTTCTAGGATAGCGATTATTTGTATGTTGTCCCTACTTGCCATCTTCTTTCTTATTTTATCTCTTTGTTCTTTGTCGTTTCATTTTGTGATTTCCTCAAGCCTATTCTCTCTGTACCTGACTATGCCTTTATTCATATCTATTTTACTTTTTGTTGGGTCTAATGGGAGGTTCACATCTGTTAACAGTTTCGTTTTATTCTTCTATTCATTCCTGAGCTCCATAAACTCAATTTTCATCTCCTGTTCTCTCTTCATCTCTTTTTTGATCACCTGTTAGTTTTTCAGGCTCATTTTTTCAGGAAGGGAAACTTGCTTTTAGTTTCTTTGAATATTGGGAGAACTATTCGTTTGAAATTGACCTATTTTGCTAGGAAGGGTCCTGAAATTCTGTATTCTTCATTTGACTTTTGTTTGTTTCTTTCCTCCCGATTTTCCCTCAGTATCTATGTTTCCATCGGGGAAATGGATGTTTCAGAAAGAATGAAGGATAAAAACAGGTGAAAGTTTCTGAAATGAAAAAATAAGTGTATACAACAAACTTTGAGAGAGCATTTTATAAATTGCTCAATCTTTCCCCTTTAACATACCAAGGGCTAAACCAGGATGACCTAGAACACAGATTTCTCATGGAGTTTAAGAAGGATACCCCTTCAGCCAATGGTAGTCAAAACCTTTGTAATATATAAGCGGGAGGCCTGCTTTCCCACAGTAGAAGGAAGATATGATATAGGAAATGTCTGAGAAAAAGTTACCTGTGTTCCAGCAAGGAAAGGAGGAGAGAGAAGCCAGGGAGGGAAGAGATTCAGGAAGCATGTGTCCTAACTTTGCACTGATTACTCGAGGATAACAACGAGGGTGAAGGGGTGGAGGGCTCTCGCTTCTGTTTCCCGCTTGGGATTCTGAGAGGAGCTTACCTCAGACTCTGCTGCAGAAATCTGGGGCACGGCCACAGCAATGCAGATACAGCACAGTCACGTTTTTAGAGGCTCTTAAGTTGTGTTTCCCTGTTGTCTTAGTTTGTGGCCCTTCAGAGGCAGAGCCAAGGAAAGGATTTGGGAACGGGAGGATTTATTTGGGATGTGTTCCCAGGAAACACCAGTAGGTTAGTGGAGAAGTTAAACTTAAAGGAAGAAAGCCAATAAGGGTGCAGTGCTGGAATAACCCACAGTCCTTCTCCTGTGTGTTTCCTTCACTCCTCACAACGAACACTTCACTCTGACACTTCTGGTCACCAAAAGCGTGGGGTCCTTTCCATGCACAAGCAATTCTCCGGGCACCAGCTGGGTGTCTTACAATTTAACTGAATTCTGACGTTGTCTAATGGGGATGGTGTCAGATCCCCCAGTCCCACGAGACTGCCCCCAGCCCTCTTCAGGTGCCAATCACAAGGAGCAGATCCTGGGACTTCCCTGGCGGTCTGGTGGTTAGGATTCCGCGCTTCCACTGCTGGGGGCATGGGTTCAATCCTTGGTCGGGAAACTAAGATCCCACGTGCCACACGGTGTGGCCAAAACAAAACAAAACTAAACAAAACAACTTCCTGGCTCTACCATTTCTGGGCTGTATGACCTTGGGAAAGTTACTTAAGTTCTGTGTGCCTCAGTTGTCTCATTTGTAAGATACAATAATATTACCTACCTCAAAAGATTGTTTTGAGGATTAATTATATATGTTAATTAATACAGGTAAAATATATGATCACACCAGTGCCTGGCAAGAAGGAAGCACTATATAATTTATTTGTATATACGTAATGTTATTTGCTTTTTTATTTGAACTTCCAGCCTCACAGTTTTACCTTCTCCAAGTCACAGTGAGTTTTCCCCATACTAAATATGTGATGTATATATATTTAAAGGTCTGGCGGAATTAGAGGTAATTATAGGTAATCTTTCAAAAAAATAAAACAAGGAGCAGGTCCACCACTTCTTTCTGATGTGGCTGCCAGTCGGGGGATCCCATGACCCCCGCCTCGGGTTCCATTAACTTGCTAGAGCAGCTCACAGAACTGAGGGAACCACGTATGTTTACCAGTTTAAAGGATGCGATAAAAGATACAGGTGAGCAGCCAAATAAAGGGATACTTGGGAGCGTCCCGAGCATAGGACGTCTGTCCCCTTGGAGGTGGGCTGCCTTGCCCACACCCCACTCCGTGGATGTGTTCACCAACCTGCAAGCCCCCCAAACCCCCTACTGTTGGGATTTTTATGGAGGCTTCATCAGGTAGCCATGACCGATCAGCAAGTCCATTTTCAGCCCTTCTCCCTTCTCGAGAGAATGCGGCGATACGGCTGAAATTCCAAGCTTCTGATCATGGCTTGTTCTCTCTGGTGACCAGCCCCCATCCAGGAGCCATCCAGGGGCTCGCTCAGCGTTGCCTCATTGGGACAAAAGACACTCTTGTCACCCAGGAAATTACAAGGGTTTCAGGAGCCCTATGTCACGAACCAGAGTCAAAGACCAAATATTAGAGCAAACAATGCTCCTGGCGCTCTTATCACTTAGGAAATTACGAGGGTTTCAGGAACTCTGTGCCAGGAACCAGGGGCAGAGGCCAATACAGTAAGTCCCCTACAGACGAACCATCGAGTCGCGAACTTTCATAGATGCGAACGTGCAGTTGTGTGTCCAATCGCGAAAGTTAGTTCATGTGTCTGGTGTATATTGTCACGTGCGTGTATCCGCTACAAGTGGTTGTGCTTTTGTGTACTTTACAGTACTGTATAGAGTACAGTAGTACAGTATCTTTATTTCAAGCCCAGGATTTCCGGAAGCAAGCGTAAAAGCAGCAGTGACGGAGCTGGTACTGTACTGTACTTTTCAAGGTACTGTACTGTAAGATTAAAAATGTTTATTTTTTGTGTTTGTCTGTTTCTTGTGTATTATTTGTGTGAAAAGTATTATAAACCTATTACAGTACAGTACTATATAGCTGATTGTGTTAGTTGGGTACCTAAGCTAAATGAGTTGGATTTACGAACAAATTGGACCCATGAACGTGTTCTCAGAACGGAACTCAATCGTATGTAGGGGACGTGCACTACATAGATTTTCTATTATTTCACAGGTGTGCTGTCACACAAGTTGCCACGTGGGCAGTTGGGGTCTAACCCTGCGGGGGACTCTGGAGAGTATGTGAGAGCACATATCTCAGGTGACTCCACACCAGAGGCTAAGGAGCTGGGGTCTTTATCCACTGTCTCCCAGACAGTCAATGGTTTGGGGCTGTTCCCGAAGCACCTTAATTGCCTGGCATTTCCAGCCTGTCATGTGTTCGTGAGTAGCCACTGGTGGCCAGAGAAAGTCTTCAGCCAAGAAACCAAGTTGGCCAGTGGAGTCAGACTGGCGTCCATGGAAAGTGCAAGCGTGAGGGGATGTTGGCTGGACCCTGGTCGCATCTCATACACCTGGTCTTTTCATCCCCAGGTGCAAGGGTGCTGACTCCACGTGACATCCTGATGGTAAGGCTCTGTGACACCTAAGCCAAGGTAGAGAGGGGGCCAAGCGGAGACTGGGGGACCTGCAGCCAGAAGGGACTGAGAGGAGGGCTGTGTCAGCACCGCCTGAGCCACAAAACAGAAGCAGGAACTTCAAAGCCAAGCAGGCTCCCACCAGAGTGCAGTTATGCTGAACATATGTGGTTTCTTTATTTCCATCTATAACAAGTCTGGTCTTATTTGAAGCCTCCAGCTTCTGATTAGTAGGAAAAATATTCCCCTTTCAAGTCTATTACATTTAAAACTTACTCTGGTCCTAAAGCTGAACAGTCCTTTCAGGTAAAGTTCAGTCCACGGAAGATATGCTCTGGCTGCCAGGTCCCTTCCCTCCCCATATCTGCCACCTGCGACGCCTCCACAGGTGAAGTCGGGCACCTGGAGAGAGGGATGCACCTTCCTTGGCCTCTCACGGTGGAAGAGTCAGGGTCCTCAGGTGTGACATCCTCTGTGTGCTCTGGTCTCCAGGTGTCATACTTTACGTCATGTAAGGTTTGGCTCAAATTTCTTTTATTTAGCCACCATCCCACTTATAGTCATTCTTTACATTTTACATCTGTCACCGGCTCGCTGTCTCATCCCTCTTCTCTGGGAAAAAGGCTCCTGTCTGCTACATAAGTGGTCCTGTGAGCCCATCAGTGGGTCTTGCCCGCTGGTCACGGGGATTACCAATCTAAGAAATGGGCTTGCACCCCAGGCTGCCCAGTCATAGCTCTGGTTAGGATTTTTCAGTCTGGAGCTGAGACGTTGGAAGGAAGTGAATCTGGAATTACAGACAACAGTGTCCCTTCCTCAGAGGAGAAGCTGCTCTGGGAGAGCAAGGCTGGCAGTCACTGCGGCGCAGAAATGAGAGCGAGAGGGAAAGTCCTGATGGCATTAAAATTCCCGCTTGCTGTCACACCCAAGACTAACCCTACCTCCGCCCTTTCTATAGACTGGTTATGTGAGCCTTAGTCACTTCTCAGGGTTTGCGTCCAATGCTTGTAACCAAGAGAATCTGCAAGGGAAAGTTACTACTGCTGTGTTGCTTGTAACTGAGTGAGTGGGCATGAAAGGCAAATTCAGACATTTAAGAACGCAAACGTGTACAACCACTTTGGAAAAACAATTTGGCATTATCTGCTCGAATTAAAGATACGAATACCTATGATCTAGGAATTCCACTGCCAGATATTCATTAGTGAGAAATTTGCACAAGGGAAAAAGCATGTCTAAGAATGTTTATAGCATCATTTTTGGTAACAGAAAAAACCCTCAAACTGGAAACAGTCCAAATACCTTTTATATGAATTTAAGAATGAGTACTTTCTGGTATATACTCATAGAATTGAATATAGAACATTGAAAATGAAGTACAGATACATTTGTCAACATGATCAATCTAAAACAATGTAATGCTGAATAAAGAAAATTTCTTGAAGAACGCTGCTACATGACTGCATTTATTTATTGCTTAAAAACATGTCAAACTAAACAACATGCATAATTACATGTACCACATACATGTGGTAAAATCGCAGAGAAAAGCGTGGAGTGATACTCACGAAATTCAAAATAGTGTTTGCCTCTCATGGGGGAGAAAGGGAACAGAGATTTTGATTATGTTCTATTTCATAAGTTGTGTGGTGGGTACTTGGGTGTTTGTTTCATTATTAGTTTTTAAACTGTACATATAAATTGTACTCTCTTGTTTGTATGACATACTTCACTAAAGTAATTCCAGAGAATTAATTTTGAAGTAGCATGTTAATAAGTTAGGTCCATTTTCTGCCTTCAGATATTAAATCACAGGAAATTAAAAACATTTTAAGAATTCAGTTTCGTGGAAGCGGTTGTCACCAACTCTGATACCAAATTGTTTTTAAGTTTTTAAGTATTCTGTAACTTAAAACAGCACACACGGGTACACCATCCAAAGCCGTCTTTTCTAGGTGTCAAAACTGTGCAAATCAATTCAAATAATGAAATGATAAACCACAGCCATTGACTATAATTTCATCCTCTAACGTCTTAGTTAAAGTTTTAGTTTAGTTCCTGGCTAATCACACCTAAAACAAAATAAATGCAGGAATATTTTTTTAGGTGGCAAAATGAAACCTTTGCCCTTGTAAAACTCAGACAATTACTTATCTTCTCCTTTAGGACATACATTATTTCTCCATATTTGGTTGGGAACTATGCAAACTATGGCTGAAAACGTGGTTGGAAGAAGCAAACATGACTATTGTACTATCATCAGCACTAAACTTGTAAGTCCTATGGAATTAGATGGGCTCTATATTTAGTGTTGAATGGGTCCTGGCAACCTCCCATCAAGTACCTTGCAATTAAACATCCCAACACCTCCCGCGTGTGAGTCGTCTGGGCCGGTACACAGACAAATGTTTACACGAACCCGCGGCACAGCTGGATTCTGTAATCTTAGCAGTCACGTGGAAAGGCAACCCAGCACCTATACTAGGAACCTCCGGTACCTCCCTCGGGCTTCTGAAAAATCTTTGAAAAAATTTAGTGTGAAATATAACATATATATACAGAAACAGATAGAACACAAAAAGAGCCTTAAAAGTTTTAAAGGGAACTGCGATGTAACCACCTCCCAGGTCAAGAAATAGAACACGGCCAGCACCCCAGAAGCCCCCGAGTGCCTTTCCTCATGGCAACGCCCTCACCCTGTACTCTTTAGTGGGAACGACTATCCTGGTGTTTTTGTTAATTCCTTGCTTTGCTTTCTAGCTCTGCCTCCTGACCATGCCTTCCCAAGCAATATATTTTGGGTTGTGGCTGTTTTTGTTCAGCATTACTTCCTTTGTTTGACATTATATTCCATGAGCTCCATTCGTGTTATTATACACAGGAGCTCTCTTAAAACTCCTAAATCTTTCTAATATCCTCTATCTGCCGTGCATTGTAATTTGTACAGCACTCTAGTGATGGGAGGGATCAATAATTCTACTCTGGTATGTTTGTAATTGTAATCTCCCTGGCCCTCCCACCACATAATAATATTTTTAAGAATTATAACATTTATTGAGTGTCTACCGTGTGCCAGGACTGCGTGAAGCACTGTTCAAATAATATTGCTATATTCTTGATAATTCTGCATAGTGTGTAGGTTTAACATACTGTTTTTACAGATAAGAAACTGAAATTCAGAAAGATAAGTAAGTTCGGGCCTTTCTGAGATTTTGTTACCAGGAGCACAAATTTTGTTTTTATTTATTTTTAAATTTAATTTAATTTTTCAATTGAAATATATATATACTTTTCATATATATATATATATATATATATACATATATATATATACTTTTTCAGATTCTTTTCCCTTATAGATTATTAAAAAATATTGAGTCTAGTTCCCTGTGCTATACAGTAAGTCTTTGTTGGTTATCTATCTTATATATACTAGTGTGTATATGTTAATCCCAAACTCCTAATTTATCCATCCCCCCCTTTCCACTTTGGTAAGCATAAGTTTGTTTTCTATGTCCGTGAGTCTATTTCTGTTTTGGAAATAAGTTCATTTGTGTCCTATTTTAGATTCCACATATACGTGATATCATATGATATTTGTCTTTCTCTGACTTACTTCACTTAGTATGATAAACTCTAGGTCCATCCATGTTGCTGCAGATGGCATTATTTCATTCTTTTTTATGGCTGAGTAATACTGGAGAGCTACATGTAAAATTATGAAATTAGAACAATCTCTAACACCATATACAAAAATAAACTCAAAATGGATTGTTTTTATTTTTATTTTTTACGAGTTTATTCACGTTGAGTCCGTGAGTGAACTTGCCATTTCAGAGGGCTCTCTGTCTGTCTCACCAAGACCTTGGCACTTGGCCTTAATGTTCTGTTGGTGCCTGCATCATCTGTCCTCCCCTTAAGGTGACAGCCTTTCTCCTGCTATCGTCACAGAGGTAACTTCCTTCTGGTCCACGGCACCCGCAGAGAACTGTCTGTGAATGTCCCTCCTTGGAAGCCCTAGAGAGGTGACTGCCCCTGCCCTGGGGACCTAGGAGGAGGGCAGTCTAGCCAGGCGGGGAGTCGAGGTGAAGGGCCCAGAGCTGAGAGTGAGGCTACATCAGTTCTTCCCTTGGCCGTCGTTAGTCCTCATCCAGGTATGTGACCTCAGGGAAGCCCTTTAACCTCCCTGGGACTCAGGTTCATCACGTGTAAGTGAGGGGGCTTGGTCAGTAAGTTTCACACTGGAGCTCAAGGATCATCCTGAGTTCTGTTTCAGTTGCAGATTTGGGGAACTCAGGAGAACTTTCCGGCTTGGGGATCCATAGGTTGAACAAGCTCCCCATGTGATTCTGTCGCGCACCCAAAGTGGGAGTCAACAAAGGAAGGAATGGCCCAAGTCTCCTCTGATTTTAAAATTCTGGGTTAGAATTTGAACTTTTGGTACCTTAGTATCTTTCCTCAGAGCCGACTGCCTACTTATTTCAAAGAGCTCTGTTTTGCTTTTGTTAATAAAAATAAACACAAAGCCATTAAAATTTAAGGTGCTAAATAAATACCGGCTATCCTGGCTCTGAGTGAACAATAATACACGAGGGTATTTGTCATCAGAACAGCTTGGGACTGTTTGGTGTTCATAAACTGAATAAAAAAATGACTGCCCCAGTGAAACTGTATCCATATCATTAAGAGCGATTAACACAGTGTAGCAGGAAATACAGCTCGCCTCTCTGGAGGACACATCCTCATCGATATGATTGCCGACAAGGAAGATACAGAGTGCCACGCAGTCGTATGAGGAAAACCAAGTAGTTTAGACTTGCAAAACAACTTTCAAGTCAGCTTATTTAATTATAAAATATGCTAAATATATCACCCAACAGATTGGAGACAGGCTGCTGGCTTATTTTCACTTTGATATTGCATTTCTTAGATATTTTTCAAATTTTTGTGTGACTATTTGGGGGAAAAATTTCCTTATTTAATACTTTTGGGGGGTTATTCCTTATATTCTGAGGAACTGGAGTCACCCAGTTAATTGCTCTCATTTGGAGGATTCACTTTTTCACTGGGGATAACCAACCTGAGGTATTGTCAGAGGTCTGCCTTTTCCCACCCCACATGCTCTGCAGTGATTCTCAGACCCACACCTGAGGCAAGTGGTGCATCCATCTGTGAGAAGACTCACAAGCCAGGGATTCTCAGGCAGGGGCGGTAGCCCCCAAGGGAAGTGATAACAGAATCTCTAGGAGTGTGGGTAATTTCAAAAAGCTCCCCATGTATTTTTCTCTAGTGCTTCAATTGCAAAGCTGGGACCAAAACCTGTCATATAGCAATTGTTCACATATTCAGCAGAAAGCTGTAAACCTTGAATCCAGGAGCTGCTATGTTACTGTAAAAACAAGACATTACTGTTTGAAGTAAATAGGAAACTTCAATATCAAAAGCATGTAAAGACATGTTCATGAATGATAGTTGTCAAAAGTGTCTATTTACTGATCTTGACCTTCATAGAGACATTATTATTTATTTCCCTAACCATTTTCCCCTTCTCTTCTTTCTAGCCCACCTGTAAGGTAAAATAGACAAAATTGTTTAGTAATTATTTTCACTTCCTCTTCTTCCTCATTTTTCATAGAAGTCTTGGAGATTAACTTGACCTTGAAGGACAGGTGGGGTTGATTACCTGAGAGAAGGCAGATGGTGAACCAGTCAGCCTAATGGCTTGGCATGTAGAACAGTGAGAAGTCCATCTCGGCTGAAGCAGGTGGGAGGTGGTTATAGGATGGAAAGGATGAGGATGACCTATCCTGGTCAAACATCAAATGTCAGGCTGAAGAGGGTATAAGAAAGAATGAGGAACCACTGAAGTGTTTGTGGGTCTTTTCTGGTGTGCAGAGATAAACTTTATTATTTATTTGTTTACTTTTTATTGAGATACAATTGACATGGAACTTTATATTAGTTTCAGGTGTACAACATCATGATTTGTATATATTGTGAAATGATTATTGCAGTAAGTCAAGTACATCCATCAACTCACATAGTTACAGATTTACGTGTGTGTGATGAGAACTTTTTTTTTTTTAATTAATTAATTTATTTATTTTTTATTTTTTTTTGGCTGTGTTGGGTCTTCGTCTCTGTGCAAGGGCTTTCTCCAGTTACAGCGAGCGGGGGCCACTCTTCATCGCGGTGCACGGGCCTCTCACTATCGTGGCCTCTCTTGTTGCGGAGCACAGGCTCCAGACGCGCAGGCTCAGTAGCTGTGGCTCACGGGCCTAGTTGCTCCGCGGCACGTGGGATCTTCCCAGACCAGGGCTCGAACCCGTGTCCCCTGCATTGGCAGGCGGATTCCTAACCACTGCGCCACCAGGGAAGCCCAGTAAGAACTTTTAAGATCTCTCCCACTGGAGTTTTTTGAATGGACAATCACATGAGGTAACTGACATTCTAGATTAATCTGGCATTCTATTCATTTGACTCTTTCCTCACACTGCCAAATTCTAATTTATATTCTAAATGATCAACTTCTAGGACTTTGCATGTCACCTACAGCAAATCCCAAAGTTACAGCTTTGCCCACACAGCTCTCCTGAACCACAGACCTGTGTTTCCATTGCCTTCTGGACCTCTCCACTTGAATGACTCACAACCATTTCAAAATCAACATGTTCAAAACCGAACTCAATATATCCCCCTCCGGAACCTGCTTGTCCATTTCCCTTCCCTATCTCAGTTAACGATCTTGCTGTCTAATTATTTGACTAAGCTAAAGCTACCCACGCTTCTCTATTAATATTCACGTGTGGTTCGTTTTGTGTTGTCTTGCTGGTTCTGCTTCCATTCTGTACCCATCGCCCTCACCTTTGTTCAGGCCCATGTCCTTTCCTGTGGGGACTCTTCCTCATACATCCCAGTACATCCGATTTCTCTCCTGTCCAGTCTATCCTCCACACCATCACCAGAGACATTTTCTAAAACAGCTGTATATTCCTCTGTATTCCAGTTCTGCTCACAGATAGCTTCCATTCTCCCTGGCCTTAGGAGAGAATCCAAACGTCTCATTACGGCATTTGGGGGATAATCTGACCCCAAACAACTTTTCCAGACAGATCTCAACATGGCTCAAATGCTCAGTCTCTGCTTAGTGGATGTTAAACAACTATGTGAACACAATGCTCCCTTTCCTGCCCCTGTGGTTTTGCATATTTCATTCTTTCAGCTTTCCTCCTGAATTCTTCACCTAGAAAACTCCTATTCTCTCATCAAAGGACAACTCAAATCACCCCACCATTTATGCCGAACTTCTCAGGGCAGCATTGCCAGGGGTTCAGAGTCTGTTCCTCAGTTTAGCAAGACACACAAACCTGAAATTTTCTAAGCATTCAGATTCAAGAGGATTGATTCACATCAGTTAGACTCATGGCATTCACTAAATTGTAACTTTGAACCGATTTATTGATCTACAACGAAAAACATAGCTATCAGGCAAATTGTAAAGTTCATGATCACTAGTGTGGGAACTCTAGTAGTTAGTAAACTATGCATCAGGTTGTTAGTGGAACATGGAATCAGGATAAGGAGATTAAGGTGGGTGATCCTAGCATCTGTTGCCGTCAAGCCAAGAGAGTCTGTTGTATCCCTCTGTGTTATAAGGATGTCTGTGCCCTGCAACGGACTGAATGTGAAAACAGCCAACGTGTTGCTTCTCTGGGATAATTCTAGAGACAGACTACAGAAGCCATTGCTCCCTTTGCTAGACTGCAGAGACACTATGTCCCCTTTGCCCCACATCCTTTCTCCACAGCCATGAACATTGGATAGTTTAGCTGTGATAATAAAGGAGTCACTGTGGTTGCAAAGTCTCTGATAGATCCTCCTGCCTGTCCCCCACTCAGGAACTTCCAAGAACGCTTACTTGGGTTCATGCATAAACACTGGTCACCCCTCTGTGCCATAATCAGCTATAGCCTTCAGACCTTGATGTTCCCAAAGAAGAACAGCTCTAATTTGGAATTCTGCCGCCCATGCGCTGATGGATTGCATATCTCCTACCCAATGACTCTAGCCACCATCCTTTCCTGCCTGAAGTATAACGTCTTCAAGGTCTCCCTTCGTCCAGGCTTGTCCTCCCATAATCTACTTTCCACAGAGCAGCCAGAGTAATTGTCCCAAATCACGTCTGATCACCTCACTCCTTTGCTCAAAACCTTCTACTGGCTTCTCACCTCACTCAGAGAAAGGCTTTGTCTTCTGTTCTCCTCTGCCTGGGCGACTCTGCTCCAGCCATGCTGGCCTCCTGGCTCTGTGGACACAGCGGGCGCACCCCCACCTCGGACATTTACACCTGCTCTTCCCTCGCCTGGTATTTCTCCTTCACTGATGCCCTCTTGGCCCACCCTGATCACTATAAATCAGCAACCCTCTTCCCCATCTCCCTTTCCTGCTCTATTTTTCTTCTTGGCACTAATACCATTGAATCCGTTATGCATTTATTTATTTTTCTATTATGTGTGTCTTGTCACTGGATGATAAACTCTGCAAGGGCTGAGGTTGGGTCTCTTTTGTTCTCTGCTGCATCCCCACGGGAACCTGGACGGTGTAGGGTCTGCTGCGTAGTGGGTGTTCCGTAAACATTTGTTGTGTAAATGAATCCAAAGTCTTCGCCTTCATTCTTTTCATGGAAATGCAGATATTTAAAAGTAATCATAGGACAGGTATTTGTCTTTATGTCTTTTTTTAGCGGGAAAACCTGCTAAGGTAGGAGAGAAAGTGTTTCTCTTTGGTTCTTTTATGTACCTACATATATAAAGCATAGATAAATAAAGAGAGAGAGAGAGAGAGAGAGTTGCAGGAATTGGCTCCTGTGATTGTAGGAGCCGGCAAGTCCAAAGCTGCAGGGTGGGCTGGAAACCCAGGCAAGAGCTGGTGCTGCAGCTTGGGTCTCAAGACAGACTGCAGACAGAATTACGTCTGCTTTTGGGGAACCTCAGTCTGTCTTCTCGTGGCCTTCAACTGGTCACATGAGGCCCACACACAACCAGAGGATAAATGGCTTAACTCTTAAGTCTACTGATTTAAATGTGAATATCAAAAAATACCTTCTCAGCAATGTCCAGACTGGCACCGGACCAAATATCTGGGTGCCACGGCCTAGCCAAATTAGCACATAAAATTAACCATCACAGTTCCTCAGTCCTGGTTTTTCAGGCTCCTGTGTTGATGGGGATCTACTGAGGGACAGAACCATTATTTATGCAGCGAAATGTTGCTGGTAGTTTGTGTTGAACTTTGTGGTTGCTTTTAATTTTCTGTTTCAGCAGGAAAGTTATTAGTTTACTAACTTACTAGTTTATTAATTACTAACTTGTCCCTACCTTAGCTTACCCAATCCTTTCTGATCAGTAGCTCATTCAAGATCCTATAGCAATGAATTCTTAACTCAGAGAGTCTTAAAAACCTATTTTGATACAGATTACTTTTTGAAAGCTTAGACTTTTAAAGTCCACATAAATAAAACTTTAGGTTTAAAAAACACATTTAAAATTATTGCACCAAAAGCTATCTGAGGTTTAAAAACAACAACCAAAAAAGCATTTTGGACATGATTTGAAAGCAAAATTTGATTTTATATTCTGCTATTTGGTTTCTGAGTCTTCAATAATATACTTTTATTTTCTGAAATACTGTTCATCTCATCATTATTTTTGAAAACAGCTTTTATCTGAGCAGTTATTGGTTGATTATCAGCTCTTTTGATTATAGCCTTGAGGATCCCAGGGTCATGGGTTCAGTTCTGACACAGTGCAGTTAGCCAGCCCTACTTGCTTTGGAAGCTGCAGTGCCTCCTAGGTGTCTCTGCCATTGTGCACATGTGTGGTTTGGGGTCCATGGGGCAGTCTAAAAGAACACAGTGTGCAAAGCTGATATTAATAATGAAAAGTCAATTGGAAGTTCATCACCCTATTTACAGTGGTTCAGTGGTGTACACAAAAGCACATCGAATAAAAGAGTACATTTAAAAATTTGGTGTCTTCAATTATTTATTTGTGTTTTCTTCCCCTCAAAAACAGAAAAAAAGAATTCCAAAGGAAATTTCTTTTTATATTTCTCCTCCTAGACATTCTGAAGATTTCCCTAACATTTTGTGTATTTTTTCAGAGTGACCTTTGATTTTCTCATGAAAATCATAATCAGATTTTCCTGCTGAACACCTTCAATAAGGTTGGCAAGATGTCTGTAAGGTACATGGAAAAAGTGTGACTTCATCTTGTGCTTCTAGAACATTTTTAGATTAGCTCATGCTTTTGGAAAACTTTGAGATATCTGACACACAAGTAAGTACATTTCTCACTATTCTTTTTTCTTATCTTTTCTTTTTTAAAAAAAGAATGGTTTGAAATTGTGATTCGTATTCTGATAAATGGTTGGGGAAATTTTTGGTGTAAGGTTAGAAATTTCAGTTATGTATTGAATAACTTCAGGTGGTTTGAAAGGATTAAGTGATGACAAGGTGGATAATGATTTCATATTTGATAACAGTGATGTTTAGAACAGATCATCTGCCATTTGTTGTTTCCTGTTTGTCCACTGCTGACTTACTGCAGTAGGCTTTCAGGGTTTGAAGTGAGGGTTCCTTATCATTACTACCACTGCAGCTAAGCTCTCACCAACTTTCTTTCTTTTTTTTTGAATTTTATTTTATTTTATTTTTATACAGCAGGTTCTTATTAGTTACCCATTTTATACATATTAGTGTATATATGTCAACCACCAACTTTCTGACAGGCACATCTTTTTAGATTTTAACAAGATCAGTGAGAAAGAGCTCAGACAGCCCATCTTTTGTTGAGAACGTAAACTGTCCTGGAACCTAGCATTCTCTATTGATGCGGCTTGCCCATGATACATCTTATTCCTCCCCAATTCAGTGAAACAGTGGACGATGGGGACCTGCAGATGTTTTGCGTCAGAATTTGGTTGCATGGGTATGTTAGCATTTAGTGGCGATTTCCATAGATTACGGGTTGGTAAACAGGGCAGCATCACACCCTTGTCTTTTGCAACTATTTTCACATTAGCACAGTTTATCTTTTTTTATATAATTAATTTATTCATTTATTTTTGGCTGCACTGGGTCTTCGTTGCTGCATGCAGGCTTTCTCTAGTTGCGGCGAGCGGGGTTATTCGCTGCGGTGCATGGGTTTCTCATCATGGTGGCTTCTCTTGTTGCGGAGCAGGGGCTCTAGGCGTGCAGGCTTCAGTAGTTGTGGCACTTGGGCTCAGTAGTTGTGGCTCACGGGCTTAGTTGCTCTGCTGCATGAAGAACAGTTTCTTATGATGTAGTTTTTCCTTCTTTTTTTTTCCTTTTCAAGCCTTTCTTCATATTTTCCTCAAGCAGTTAAAAGTATGTTTAATTATATAAGCAATTCATGCATATACTCTTGTTGTAAAAAACAAACTCAGATGCTATAGCTAAAGCCCAAGTTCCCTCCGACAACTCCTGTCCCCTGAAGGCTTCCCCAGAGGCAATCACTGCTCTCATCGGTGGGTGTGTCTTTTTGCAGCTCTTTCTTTATGAATGTGTATACATATATGTGTAGAATATATAATACTTGGGAATATAGTCTGTGTGGGAATATACAGCTAAAAATACATCATATTCTCCTTGTTTCTATTTTAGATCTTTTGGTGCCCCGAATATTTATTATTTGAGTTTTGCTACACTTGGTGAAATTTATCTGTGGACACACATTGCAGACTTCCTTTTCCTTATCAGGTTCCCACACATTTAGAGTGCTAGCCCTTCACGTTTTCTTCTTATTTTGGCCCCATGATAGAGCAGAACGTGATAACGTGCTTGTAACTCTCATATACAAAATCTTATCACCCAACATATTCTAATCTCAACTAGCAAGTGAGGGCTGGATCAAATCAAGTTGGCCAGAAGAAATGCCTTCTCTTGCGGTTTTTACTGTTAGTTTGGTGGCCGTCACAGAAGTTTTAAGTGGCCTGGAATATCTGTTAGGGTTTCTGAAAAAGGGAGATGTAATTTCTAACCTTCTTCCCTTTCTCAGAGCCACCTAGGGTTTTAGGACGTTGGCGGCCTGAAGCTGTCTTGAAAGAGTCATACTGAGACAGAATTATTGTTTCACTGAAATGGAAAAGACAGGTCAGTTGTCAACAGTATCCCCCCGTGGCCACCCTACAGCCAGGCCTTGCAGTAGATTTGTTCTTAATAAAAGTTAAATAAAGCCCAGTAGATGTAAATGGCATCATATTTTAAATGGAGCAGAGAACTGTCTCAGCCTGGAATTATGGTTGCAAGATACCCACCCAAAGGATTGAACTTCTCAAATTCCGAGTCTGCATGCTCTCTTTTTTTTTTTTTTTTTTGGAAGTGCTCAATGAATATTTATTGAATGAACACATACAAAGCAGGTAAAACAGTATCCAGCGTACAGTAAGTCCTCAATAAATGTTAGCTGCGTTTTGTTTTTTTTTAAACATCTTTATTGGAGTATAATTGCTTTACAATGGTGTGTTAGTTTCTGCTTTATAACAAAGTGAATCAGTTATACATATGCATATGTTCCCATATCTCTTCCCTCTTGTGTCTCCCTCCCTCCCACCCTCCCTATCCCACCCCTCTAGGTGGTCACAAAGCACAGAGCTGATCTCCCTGTGCTATGCGGCTGCTTCCCACTAGCTATCTATTTTACGTTTGGTAGTGTATATATGTCCATGCCACTCTCTCACTTTGTCCCAGCTTACCCTTCCCCCTCCCCGTATCCTCAAGTCCATTCTCTAGTAGGTCTGTGTCTTTATTCCCGTCTTACCCCTAGGTTCTTCATGACCTTTTTTTTTTTTCTTAGAGTCCATATATATGTGTTAGCATACGGTATTTGTTTTTCTCTTTCTGACCACTCTATGACATAAATCACAGCAAGATCCTTTTTGACCCACCTCCTACAGAAATGGAAATAAAAACAAATAAAAACAAATGGGACCTAATGAAACTTAAAAGCTTTTGCACAGCAAAGGAAACCATAAACAAGACAAAAAGACAACCCTCAGAATGGGAGAAAATATTTGCAAACAAAGCAACTGACAAAGGATTAATCTCCAAGATTTACAAGCAGCTCATGCAGCTCAATATCAAAAAAACAAACAAACCAATCCAAAACTGGGCAGAAGACCTAAATAGACATTTCTCCAAAGAAGATATACAGATTGCCAACAAACACATGAAAGAATGCTCAACATCATTAATCATTAGAGAAATACAAATCAAAACTACAATGAGATATCATCTCACACCCGTCAGAATGGCCATCATCAAAAAATCTAGAAACAATAAATGCTGGAGAGGGTGTGGAGAAAAGGGAACCCTCTTGCACTGTTGGTGGGAATGTAAATTGATACAGCCACTATGGAGAACAGTATGGAGGTTCTTAAAAAAACGAAAAATAGAACTACCATACAACCCAGCAATCCCACTACTGGGCATATACCCTGAGAAAACCATAATTCAAAGAGTCATGTACCACAATGTTCATTGCAGCTCTATTTACAATAACCAGGACATGCAAGCAACCTAAGTGTCCATCATTGGATGAATGGATAAAGAAGATGTGGCACATATATACAATGGAATATTACTCAGCCAGAAAAAGAAACGAAATGGAGGTATTTGTAGTGAGGTGGATGGACCTAGAGTCTGTCATACAGAGTGAGGTAAGTCTGCATGCTCTCTTAATTCTGCTTTTCGGTGTGCCACTTTCTCCTGCCTTCATACTGGTCTCACCTCCCCCGCTCCCCAGCCCCACCCTTGCCCCAGCCTGCTACCTCCAGTTTCCACTCCCCTAGAGCTACAGAAGTCACTGGGCTCTGTCTTTGTTCTGTCAACCCTTTGGCCTGCCAATAACTTAGCCAGCCCTGGGCAATCTCGGCCCAATCACCTGCGGTCTTGGGGGAAGGGAATGAAATTACATGGTACAAGCATGGCCATCTAGGCTGGCTCCTTGGGTGGGATTACAGGTAAGATTAGTTTGTAGAGACAAAGGCTGAGGATGGGGTAGGTACCCCCAGACATGTTGGCCACTAGGAGTACACACAGTTATTGAAAGGAAAAGCCCTTCAGTGAATATGGCAAAATAGTTCATTCTTTTCATTTTTCATGGAACAATGTTCTATACCTAGAATCACATGGTGTGATTAGAATTGTTGGAATGCACAATCGGATGTGTGGTGATGGTAACATTCTCCAGAGGAGGAAAGAGAGGAACAGAGTTTTTCTTTAAATTTCAATTCTGTTAAGAAATTTACTTTTTTTTCTCTTGTCTTACAAAAATACAAGTATGAATTATGTTTTACAATTCGAGACTTTGTTTCATGAATGAATAACTCTTTTCTTTCTGTTACCTGTACAGGTGAAACTTCAACAAGATCTTCTGGTTCTACCTCTAAACTATGCCCTGAATCTGACCACTTCTACCATATCCACTGGCCATGCTATTTCTTTGCTTTTAATCCTGTGAGGTACACTCACTGCCATTAGACTGATACCCACACTTCTTACCACAGCTGACAAGAGCCTGCACTACCCCATGGCAACCTATTTCCAGACTTCACCTCCTACCATGCGTTCCCATCTGCTGTGTCCCATCCCCTGAGCCGTCTACATCTTCCTGCAGCCGCTAAGCTTCCTCTCATCTCCATGTGCTTTCACTTGCTTTGTTTGCTCCTTATGCCTGGAGCCCTCTCTTCCCAGATCTTGGCATGGTTGGCACCCTCTCGTCTTTTTTGGCAAATGTCGTCTTCACATAGAGACCTTTTCCGACTCTCTGAGCCAAAGTAGCCCTTCTTCCTTCTAACTCTTCATTTCATCATCCTTTTGAATTTTCTTTAGAGCTTTTTTTCACCATCAGAAATGAGCTTATTTTATTTTTAGTTGCTTGTATTTCTTATCTGTATCTATCCACTGGAAGGAAGGTCCACGAGTGCAGGAATTTTGTATTGTTTATGGATGTATCTTTAGTGCCGGGGATAACATGTAGAGTATAATCGTCACTCTCTGTAAGTATCTGCTGAATGAGTGAATAAAAGGAAGAATAAATGAATAAATTTTGTCATGTTTCACATTCTATTATGTTTCTTATAGTTATATTTGTATTACAGTATTGGTCGGAGCATACATTTTGAACTAAAAAGTTTTATGTGTCCCTGGGCCTCCTCAGTGTTAACCACTATAAATCTAAGTCCTGTCTATATGTCTAGAGACACGTGTATTAAATGTTCATTGGGAAATTTAACACAATCACTGCTATCTCCAAAGGACACAATAAAGAGGCCAGCAAATTGTCCTTGGAGTCAGACAGATCTAGATTTGAATCCAAGTCCAGTAGCTTACTAACTTTGCCACCGTAGGCCAGTGGCTTAACATATGTAAAAATGCCTGGTCCAATGCTCAGTATTGGATGGTAATTGTCCTCATCACATTGTACACCATTTTTTATTGAGTAAGTTCATAAGGCATTTTGTCTGTCATCTGCAGTTGCTACTAGCAGATTGGGGTCAAGTTTGAGAAATAGCGCTTGTAAGAAATAAAAATAAAATTTCAAGCGAACTTAAAGTCAGGTGCTGTTTCAATATAGGTAGTCTTCTAAACAAGTTTCTTTATAGTAACACCTTTCTCAAGAGGCAAAATAAATAGATACAAGTAAGAATTTAGTGAATTTAACAATGTCATGTCTTATACAATTTGAAAATTTTATAATTTGTAAGTAAAATGTGCAAAGTCAAAATGAAGGAAGAGATACATAAATTGGTTTTTGAAAATAGAAAATGGCAAAGATGTTTGTATGTTTATTCATTAATTTGTCAAAAAATTTGAGGGTCTTTTGAGGCTAGGCATGGTGCTATGTTGAAATCACAGGTTCACTTGAAATGTATAAATGAATAACCTTTGTCTGAGCCTCAGTAAAGCATCTGGAGCAATATATCTTAATTTTGCTTTCAAACACATACAAATTATTTAAGATATAATATGTTACTTGGACCAGGACAGTTCAACAATTGGGCAATAATAGTCTCTTCAACAGATGGTGCTGAGACAACGGGATATTCACATGCAAAAGAACGAAGTTGGGCTCATACTTCACACATATAAAAGTTCATTCAAAATGGGTCATCAACTTAATGTAAGACCTACACGACCAAACTCTTAGAGAAAACATAGGAGTAAATCTCTGTGACTTTGAGTTAGACAATGGCCTCTTAGATATGACACCAAAAGCAAAAGTGACAAAAGAAAAAATAGAAAATTAAACCACATTAAAAAAAAAAACTTTTGTGCTGCAACGGGTGCCATTAAGAAAGTGAAAAGACAACCCTCAGTATGGAGAAAATATTTGCAAACTATATAACAGATAAGGGACAAATATCCAGAATATATAAAGAACTGATAGAACTCAATAATAAAAAGGCAAATAATCCGATTACAAATAGGCAAAGAATTTGAATAGAGATTTCTCTAAAGAAAATACATAATTGGCCTATAAACACATGAAAAGATGCTTAACATCATTAGGCACTAGGGGAACACAACAAAAGTCACAACGAAATACCACTTCACAGACTCTGGGATGGCCATAAGCAAACAAACAAACAAACAGCCTCTAGAAAATAGCACTTGGAATATTTGTGTATTGCTAGTGGGAATATAAAACGGTGCAGCCACTGTGGAAAACACTTTGGCATTTCCTCAGAAGGTTAAACGTAGAATTATATAATCCAGGAATTCCACCCCTAGGTATAAACCCCCAAATTTGAAAACATAGACTCAAACAGATAGTTGTATACCAATGTTCATAGCAGCATTATTCAGAAGAGCCAAAAGGTGGAAACAACCCAATGTCCATCAACTGATGAATGGATAAAGAAAATGTGCTATGTATTATTGTTATATAATATTATCAATGCAGTATATAAAATATTTTATATTTTCAGTCATAAATAGAAAAGAATGAAGTTCTGATAGCTGCTACAACATGGATGAACCTTGAAAACATTATGCTACATTTATGAAGCCAGTCTCAAAAGACCACATATTGTGTGATTCCATGTATATGAAATATCCAGAACAGGCAAATCCATGGAAACATGAAGTAGATTCATGCTTGCTGAGTGGGGGATGGCAGAGAGGATGTGTATTGACAGCCCATGGGTACAGGGTTTCTTTTAAGGGAGACAAAATTCTCTTAAATTAGATTATGGTGATGGCTGTGTAACTTTGTGACTATACTGGAAAATATTGAATTATACAGGATAAATGGTTGAATTGTATGGTATGTGAGTTTTATCTAAATAAGCTGTTAAAAAATGTTGTTTGGAGTGAAAATTACCATTGGGATTTATAAATAAGGAGCTACACTTAAAGACATTTAAGTTGTTCAATATGCCACCAGATGGCTTCAATTTAAATTCAACTGATTTACTAATCTGTAAGTGTATGTTCCTAATAGTTGGCAGATATATTTTCATCTGAGTTCATTCCAAAGTGGGTAGAGGGGAGAACCATAGGCTTTAACCTCTGTAGTTCTCGCTTATTGCTATTCTGTTGTAATATTTATCATAGTTAAAAATAGACAAATTTTAGGGGAAATATTTTTCTCTTTCACCACCAATTTTTTTCACTTGTCCTCTGTGTGCCAGATTGTAAAATTCTAGTACTCTAAATGTTCATATGGGAAAACTGAATCCGGTATAAGAAAGACTCCTTATTCATTCCTTGATTCTTTGACCCAAAGTATTATAAACACCTTTTCTCTATGCCTACCATTACTATAGGGAATTTTATTTTTATTTTTGAAGAGGTGATAGAATATTCTTTTATTTTGACTAAATTTAGCCAGTTGGAATTATTTTATTTTATTTTATTTTACACACTATATTTTACTTTTTAATTCAATGGATGTATAACAGTTTTTTTCAAAATATAACTTAAAAGTTAAATTTTTTATTTAAAAAAGCATATGCTTCACTATAGTATGGAAAGTTACAAACTGGTAAATGATAAAAAAATAAAATTCAAATCCCAATCAGAAAATTACAATGAACATTAACCATTAATAAAAGCTACCATTTATTGAGCATTTATTATGTGCCAGGTACTGTGTTAATCTCTTTATCTACATAGGTTAATTTAATTCTTAAAACTGCTTTATGAAGTAGCTATCATTTTCACTTCTAACAGATAAGGAAGCATTCAGAAGTGAATTAAACTTCACATTTGAATCAAAAACTAAAAGTGTATACTCTTCTTATCAAATTTAACTCTATTAGTGGTTTTTTTGTAACATCTTTATTGGAGTATAATTGCTTTACAATGGTGTGTTAGTTTCTGCTTTATAACAAAGTGAATCAGCTATACGTATACATACATCCCCATATCTCCTCCCCCTTGCGTCTCCCTCCCTCCCACCCTCCCTATCCCACCCCTCTAGGTGGTCACAAAGCACCGAGCTGATCTCCCTGTGCTATGTGGCTGCTTCCCACTAGCTATCTATTTTACATTTGGTAGTATATATAAGTCCATGCCACTCTCTCACTTCGTCCCAGCTTATCTTTCCCCCTCCCTGTGTCCTTAAGTCCATTCTCTACATCTGCATCTTTCTTCCTGTCCTGCTCCTAGATTCTTCAGAACCTTTTATTTTTTTTTTTTAGATTCCATATATATGTGTTAGCATACAGTATTTGTTTTTCTCTTTCTGACTTACTTCACTCTGTATGACAGACTCTAGGCCCATCCACCTCACTACAAATACCTCCATTTCGTTTCTTTTTATGGCTGAGTAATATTCCACTGTATATATGTGCCACATCTTCTTTATCCATTCATCTGCTGATGGACACTTAGGTTGCTTCCATGTCCTGGCTATTGTAAATAGTGCTGCAATGAACAATGTGGTACATGACTCTTTTTGAATTATGGTTTTCTCAGGGTATATGCCCAGTAGTGGGATTGCTGGGTCGTATGGTAGTTCTATTTCTTGTTTTTTGAGGAACCTCCACACTGTTCTCCATAGTGGCTGTATCAATTTACATTCCCACCAACAGTGCAAGAGAGTTCCCTTTTCTCCACACCCTCTCCAGCATTTATTCTTTGTAGATTTTTTGATGATGGCCATTCTGATGGGTGTGAGGTGATACCTCATTGTAGTTTTGATTTGCATTTCTCTAATGATTAGTGATGTTGAGCATTGTTTTATGTGCTTGTTGGCAATCTGTATATCTTCTTTGGAGAAATGTCTATTTAGGTCTTCTGCCCAGTTTTGGATTGGTTTGTTTGTTTTTTTGATATTGAGCTGCATGAGCTGCTTGTAAATCTTGGAGATTAATCCTTTGTCAGTTGCTTCATTTGCAAATATTTTCTCCCATTCTGAGGGTTGTCTTTTTGTCTTGTTTATGGTTTCCTTTGCTGTGCAAAAGCTTTTAAGTTTCATTAGGTCCCATTTGTTTATTTTTGTTTTTATTTCCATTTCTGTAGGAGGTGGGTCAAAAAGGATCTTACTGTGATTTATGTCATAGAGTGTTCTGTCTATGTTTTCCTCTAAGAGTTTTATAATATCTGGCCTTACAATTAGGTCTTTAATCCATTTTGAGTTTATTTTTGCGTATGGTGTTAGGGAGTGTTCTAATTTCATTCTTTTACATGTAACTGTCCAGTTTTCCCAGCACCACTTATTGGAGAGGCTGTCTTTTCTCCATTATATATTTTTGTCTCCTTTATCAAAAATAAGGTGACCATATGTGTGTGGGTTTATCTCTGGGTTTTCTATCCTGTTCCATTGATCTATATATTTCTGTTTTTGTGCTAGTACCATACTGTCTTGATTGCTGTGGCTTTGTAGTATAGTCTGAAGTCCAGGAGCCTGGACTTTGATAGTTTGATAGGGATTGCATTGAATCTGCAGATTGCTTTGGGTAGTATAGTCATTTTCACAATGTTGATTCTTCCAATCCAAGAACATGGTATATCTCTCCATCTGTTTGTATCATCTTTAATTTATTTCATCAATGTCTTATAGTTTTTTTGCATACAGGTCTTTGGTCTCCCTAGGTAGGGTCTTTTGTCTCCCTAGGTATTTTATTCTTTTTGTTGCAGTGGTAAATGGGAGTGTTTCCTTAATTTCTCTTTCAGATTTTTCATCATTAGTGTATAGGAATGCAAGAGATTTCTGTGCATTAATTTTGTATCCTGCTACTTTACCAAATTCATTGATTAGCTCTAGAAGTCTTCTGGTAACATCTTTAGGATTCTCTATGTATAGTATCATGTCATCTGCAAACAGTGACAGCTTTACTTCTTCTTTTCCCATGTGGATTCCTTTTATTTCTTTTTCTCCTCAGATTGCTGTGGCTAAAACTTCCAAAACTATGTTGAGTAAGAGTTGTGAGAGTGAACAACCTTGTCTTGTTCCTGATCTTAGAGGACATGTTTTCAGTTTTTCACCATTGAGAACAATGTTGGCTGTGGGTTTGTCATATAAGGCCTTTATTATGTTGAGGTAAGTTCCCTCTATGCCTACTTTCTGGAGGGTTTTTATTGTAAATTGGTGTTGAATTTTGTCGAAAGCTTTTTCTGAATATATTGAGATGATCATACGGTTTTTCTCCTTCAATTTGTTAATATGGTTTATCACAGTGATTGATTTGTGTATATTGAAGATTCCTTGCATCCCTGGGATAAACTCCACTTGATCACGGTGTATGATCCTTTTAATGTGCTGTTGGAGTCTGTTTGCTAGTATTTTGTTGAGGATTTTTGCATCTATGTTCATCAGTGATATTAGCCTGTACTTTTCTTTCTTTGTGACATCTTTGTGTGGTTTTGGTATCAGGGTGATGGTGGCCTCGTAGAATGAGTTTGGGAGTGTTCTTCCTTCTGCTATATTTTGGAAGAGTTTGAGAAAGATAAGTATTAGGTCTCCTCTAAATGTTTGATAGAATTCGCCTGTGAAGCCATCTGGTCCTGGGCTTTTGTTTGTTGGAAGATTTTTAATCACAGTCTCAATTTCAGTGCTTGTGATTGGTCTGTTCATATTTTCTATTTCTTCCTGGTTCAGTCTTGGAAAGTTGTGTTTTTCTAAGAATTTGTCCAATTCTTCCAGGTTGTCCATTTTATTGGCATATAGTTGCTTGTAGTAATCTCTCATGATCCTTTGCATTTCTGCAGTGTCAGTTGTTACTTCTTCTTTTTCATTTCTAATTCTATTGATTTAAGTCTTCTCCCTTTTTTTCTTGATGAGTCTGGCTAATGGTTTATCAATTTTGTTTATCTTCTCAAAGAACCAGCTTTTAGTTTTATTGATCTTTGCTATTGTTTCCTTCATTTCTTTTTCATTTATTTCTATTCTGATCTTTATTATTTGTTTCCTTCTGCTAATTTTTGGGTTTTTTTGTTCTTCTTTCTCTAATTGCTTTAGGTGTAAGTTTAGGTTGTTTATTTGAGACGTTTCTTGTTTCTTGAGGTAGGATTGTATTGCTATAAACGTCCCTCTTAGAACTGCTTTTGCTGCATACCATAGGTTTTGGGTCATCGTGTTTTCATTGTCATTTGTTTCTAGGTATTTTTTGATTTCCTCTTTGATTTCTTCAGTGATCTCTCGGTTATTTAGTAGTGTATTGTTTACCCTCCATGTGTTTGTATTTTTTACAGTTTTTTTTCCTGTAATTGATATTTAGTCTCAGAGTGTTGGGGTCAGAAAAGATACTTGATATGATTTCAATTTTCTTAAATTTACCAAGGCTTGATTTGTGACCCAAGATAGGATCTATCCTGGAGAATGTTCCATGAGCACTTGAGAAGAAAATGTATTCTGTTTTTTTTGGATGGAATGTCCTATAAATATCAATTAAGTCCACCTAGTTTAATGTATCATTTAAAGCTTGTGTTTCCTTATTTATTTTCATTTTGGATGTTCTTTCCATTGGTGAAAGTGGGGTGTTAAAGTCCCCTACGATGATTGTGTTACTCTTGATTTCCCCTTTTATGGCTGTTAGCATTAGCCTTATGTACTGAGGTGCTTCTATGTTGGATGCATAAATTTTTACAATTGTTATATCTTCTTCTTGGATTGATCCCTTGATCATTATGTAGTGTCCTTTGTCTTTTGTAATAGTCTTTCTTTTAAAGTCTATTTTGTCTGATATGAGAATTGCTACTCCAGCTCTCTTTTGATTTCCATTTGCATGGAATATCTTTTTCCATCCCCTCACTTTCAGTTTGTATGTGTCCCTAGGTCCAAAGTGGGTCTCTTGTAGACAGCATATATAGGGGCCTTGTTTTTGTATCCATTCAGCCAGTCTATGTCTTTTGGTTGGAGCATTTAATCCATTTACATTTAAGGTAGTTATCAATATGTATGTTCCTATTACCATTTTCTTAATTGTTTTGGGTTTGTTATTGTAGGTCTTTTCCTTCTCTTGTGTTTCCTGTCTAGACAAGTTCCTTTAGCATTTGTTGTAATGCTGGTTTGGTGTGTGTTGAATTCTCTTAGTTTTTGCTTGTCTGTAAAGGTTTTAATTTCTCCGTTGAATCTGAATGAGATTCTTGCTGGGTAGAGTGCTCTTGGTTGTAGGTATTTCTCTTCTATCACTTTAAATATGTCTTGCCACTCCCTTCTGTCTTGCAGAGTTTCTGCTGAAAGATCAGTTGTTAACCTTATGGGGATTCCCTTGTATGTTATTTGTTGCTTTTCCCTTGCTGCTTTTAATATTTTTTCTTTGTATTTAAATTTTGATAGTTTGAGTAAAAAGTGTCTTGGCGTGTTTCTCCTTGGATTTATCCTCTATGGGACTCTCTGAGCTTCCTGGACTTGATTAACTATTTCCTTTCCCATATTAGGGAAGTTTTCAACTATAATCTCTTCAAATATTTTCTCAGTCCATTTCTTTTTCTCTTCTTCCTTTGGGACCCCTGTAATTCAAATGTTGGTGCATTTAATGTTGTCCCAGAGGTCTCTGAGACTGTCCTCAATTCTTTTCATTCCTTTTTCTTTATTCTGCTCTGCAGTAATTTCCACTATTTTATCTTCCAGGTCACTTATCCATTCTTCTGCTTCAGTTATCCTGCTATTGATTCCTTCTAGAGAATTTTTAATTTCATTTATTGTGTTGTTCATCATTGTTTGTTTGCTCTTTAATTCTTCTAGGTCCTTGTTAAACGTTTCTTGTATTTTCTCCATTCTATTTCCAAGAGTTTGGATTATCTTTGCTATCATTACTCTGAATTCTTTTTCAGGTAGACTGCCTATTTCCTCTTCATTTTTTTTGTCTCATGGGTTTTTACCTTGCTCTTTCATCTGCTGTGTGTTTCTCTGTCTTCTCATTTTGCTTAACTTACTGTGTTTGGGGTCTGCTTTCCGCAGGCTGCCGGTTCGTAGTTCCTGTTGTTTTGGGTGCCTGTACCCAGTGGGTGAGGTTGGGTCAGTGGGTTTTGTAGGCTTCCTGGTGGTGGGAACTGGTGCCTGTGTTCTGGTGGATGAGGCTGGATCTTGTCTTTCTGGTGGGCAGGACCGCATCTGGTGGTGTGTTTTGGGGTGTCTGTGACTTTATTATGATTTTAGGCAGCTCCCTGCTAATGGGTGGGGGCAGTGTTCCTGTGTGGCTAGTTGTTTGGCATAGGGTGTCCAGCACTGTAGCTTGCTGGTCGTTGACTGGAGCTGGGTCTTAGCATTGAGATGGAGATCTCTGGAGAGCTTTCGCCGTTTGATATTATGTGGAGCCGGGAGGTCTCTGGTGGACCAATGTCCTGAACTCAGCTCTCCCACCTCAGAGGCACAGGCCTGACACTTGGCTGGAGCACCAAGGCCCTGTCAGCCACACGGCTCAGAAGAAAAGGGAGAAAAAAATAAATAAAGAAAAAAAAATAAAATAAAGTTATTAAGATAAAAAAATGAAAAAAATTATTAAAAATAAAAAAAGTAAAAAGTAAAACAAAAAACAAATGGGCAGACAGAACCCTTGGACAAATGGTAAAAGGAAAGCTATACAGGTAACATCACACAAAGAAGCATACACATACACACTCAGAAAAAGAGAAAAAGGAAGAAAATATATATATTTTTTGGGAAGTCTGAGGTCTTCTGCCAGCATTCAGTAGGTGTTCTGTAGGAGTTGTTCCACATGTAGATGTATTTCTGATGTATATGTGGGGAGGAAGGTGATCTCCACGTCTTATTCCTCTGCCATCTTGAAGGTCCATCTCTCCCATAGGGTTTTGTGTTTTGTTTTGTTTAAACTGCTTTCAGACCAAAGCTGAGTCTCCAAGTCTCTGCCATCTAGTGACAATATTGAAGAAATACTGGTTTCCTACACAGCTCTGAGTGCACAGACTTTGGTAGATGTCCAAGAACTGTTAAGAACCATCGGCAAACTAATGACTAATCTTTATGTTTACCCTTTAGTTCAAAGTACTGAGCTAATGTTTGCACAAAATTTTTATGACTTTATCAGTCTTTTATTTTTTGATGTTAACTGCCTTCAGTACAAAACCTGGGACTTCAAGACATACTAATTTATTACTAGTTTCTAACCACTTACTTATAATTGAGGCAGACTAAGTTTTACAAAGACATTTCTATTTGCACTGTAAACAGAAGATAATTGAAGAATTTGTTAATTTTTGTCAGTTTTTAACTACGTTCTAGTTAATTTCTTAAGTTCTGATATATATATATACATATTAAATGTGGGTTATGTTCACTATTTTAGATTAAGCTTTAATTGATTGAATATATTTCCCCACATGTGATAGTGATGGATCTCTATATCATGGGTTATTTGTAGGATGTTTGTCAGGTTAAAAGTCAAAAATAGGATGTCTCATTCCTTAGGATATGTAAAATTCAGTGCTGGTAATGTCTTTATTGGCAACATTATAGTGAAGCTTTTAAAAAGCCATTTTATACTAAGTATATTTTATTACTCATGATAAGATATGCTTACTTCAGAGTGGACTGCTCTTATAAAATTGGTGGCATAAAGTTTGATTTAGATCAGCTAATTTTATTCAATGACAGAAAAATACTTCTTTATTAAAAGTGGAAAATGCCCAAGATTAGTTTAAAAAGTAAAATAAAGTACAATTATTTAAAATAGAAATGAGGCAATTTGTTTACACTGTGGACTCATTTTAGTTCATTTCTGGGTAAATGTTAACTTTTTTAAGGAAAATCACGTCAGACATGTAAGTAGCACATTCAGTAATAACCTGGGTAAGGATTTTAATAAATCCTGCTTCCAGATACTCAGCTGTAGCATTTTATATTCAAATGAACTCAAATCTCCTTATTATGGATGAACTTAGAGAGGATAAGCTTAGAACTTAATCCTCAATAGATTTTCCTGTTTGGAACTGACACTGGCATACTGCGAATCTTTCCACCTCTTTAGAAAATAGAACAATTAGCATGTGCGTGTGTTTGTAAATTATAAAGTTGTTCCTTTGTAATGGGGTTGAACAGGGGAGGGGATGCAGAGGCTAGTGAAAACCACATGACTAGTGCATCATTTTTCTGCCCAAATGCCATTGAGTGGTTCGCGATATGTACATGAACCAAAACCCTATTGTCTTGGTTTGTGTACACATTTGCCTGTTCTTTGGGTCTGATTAACCATCATTTTTCTAGTGCTGATGAATTTCCAGCAGAAGTGTGCTGGATATGCATATGGGAAGAAAAACTTTAATTTTCCCTGAAAGCTCTACACAATTTGTCCCTGAAAGACTGAATCTTATACTCTTGTCATTCGAGTGCCAGGGCCAGACAACCAGCTAAATGATTAACTCCAGCCCAGAAATCTATAAATAAAGTTTGTGAAAAGAGAGAGAATGAACAATGCAGGGTGGAGAGAAAACGTAGCATAGGTCTTGTAATGGAAATCTACAAATTCCATTGAGGCTGCTGTTTGAAAATCTGTAAGGCAATGGCTTTCCCCAAGACTGAATATACGAGAAAAGAAGCAGATGTCCTTGAACTGTCTCTTTGAAGATGCTCATTATTAATACAGAAGAAGACGAAATTCAGGAAAGGACTGAGTGTCAACAGAGATGTTATGAAAGAAGCCAGGAGAGGTAGTTGTCTGTGAAGCCAGAGGACAAAGTGGGAAGAGCTGCCAACAGTTCAGAGGAACATGCAGAAGTCAGAGGGGAAAGAACGGATTTTGGGTGACCTTGGATTCCGGTCCAAAGGATGGGGCCGCTGGAGTCAGTACCACTTGGCGACAGGAGGGGGCAGCAGAGGGCCGCAGGGTGGCCTGGTTGAATCAAAGTCAATTCAAGAGCCAGGAATGCAGGGAGAAGCTGGGAGGAGGGCGTGGTAGCTACAGAAGCGCCAGCTGGTCTGGCTAAGTAATGAAGCCTGCAGGGGGCGCTCCTGCACGATCCCCTAGCCCTAGAAGACCTTTCCTTAAGGACCTTTCAAATACCCACTTTCGTGTGGTTGCAAACGCGTAGCCCAGGTCCTAAGAGACGCCAGGCTGTAGTGCTTTGCCTGGAGCCTGTTCGTCACATTTAGCCACATTAGGGGCACAAGGCCAGCAGTGATATTAACTGTGGCTGGTGTGTCACCACGCTTCCCTATGGCCCCTCATGGCTCGGGACTGTCCTCAGGTGTCACACTTGACCTTGATTTCTGCCTGACGGACACTGAACTCCATCTGCCTGATCACAGCTTGATTTCCGTGCTGTTCATTTCAGGACAATGTAAGTACTTCAAGAGCAGTGGAAACCCTGTAACTTCCATGGAGACCGTTTGAAACTTTGTAAGGGGGTGATTTCCCAACTCTATTTTGGCTGACGTTTTGGTCACTCTGGTTCCCGGAGTGTGATGGTCACACCACGGTGGGGACCGAGGTCAAGTTCAAGTTCGTGAGCCAAGGTCAGGAGGAGCCGCTAGTGCTCTTGTGCCAGGAAGGCAGGGTTTAGCCTCTTTCTATTCTTCTAGGAAGCGCAGCACTTGCTAGCGAGATAGATGCACTATTTGACTATCTGCCACGAATGGGCAGCCCTGGCTCAACCACTGACTGAAGCCAAGGAGGTTGGTAGCCCTGCAGGTGGTGGTTGGCTGGCTGTGGATGGATTCAGGAGGGGCTTGTTGAGGTCTACCCGTAGTGCTGTGTTTGAACCAGTTTGTCCTGGCTCCTGAGACCGACTGTCAGCATCTCAGTTACATCCCACTGGTAGCTTGAAACTGCCCATGAAGGGAATAGTCACAACACAGAAGTCGGAAGACTTTGCAGATGAGCCTCCTGCCTTCTCGCCCTGAATGCTGGTGCTTAAACAGTTGTCAGCACCCCACTGCCCAGGCGCCAGACTCAAGGCTGGTCCTCGTGCTGGTCCAGGCAGGGATGATGGGATCGCGGCGCCCCTGTCAGGTCTTCTCTACTTTGTTTCTTATTAGACTCTCCAAAGCTGCTCAGTGTTATAAACCACGGAAGTGAAAGATTACCTTTTTCTCACCTACCCTCTAACCTTGCAGGCACGGATGGTTTTTTCTGAACACCCCAGTGTGAGTGTGAGGCCAAATTGTTTGGATCAGGTCACAGAGCTGTGCTGTGCATCGCAGAGGCAACCTCAAAGCTGGGACCAACAAACAAGGATGCCGTTTAGTTAACCTGGGTTAGACAGATGCCTCCCATCCCCCAGCCCCTGCAAACCTGAGTTTCTTTGCAAAATAAAGAGGCTTGGTCTAGCAAACTCTAATTATCCCTGCTCTTGCATTCTGAATTACAAATCTAATTTTCTTTTGCAATGTCGCAAAAGTATCAATATACTTTGGGTTATCAGTCATCATCTCTAAATTATTTTCCCCAAACCTCTATTTGTACTAAAGCACTTTTCATTCTCCCAAACACGCTGTGTCAGATCTCTGGCCTTTGTATTTAATGTTCTTTCTGGAATGTCCTGCCTTCCTGTCTGTCCACCTGACAGCATCCTGCTCCTCTTTAAAGGGTCAGCTCGTGTGTGCCCACCACTGTAAGGCCCTCCACGGCTCTCAGAACACTTCGGCACCCCGTTTTGCTGTTTCTCAGGGTCCCGACAGCGCTCTCCCTGGCACAGCTGGAGGATGCGTAGGAAACCTGGCGGCAGGTGCGGGTCCTTCAGGGTCTGTCTCTATCGGTCCCTCTCCTGTGTTATCCTCTTGAGTTCATTTGCTCTGTTTAGATTGGCTGAACTTTGGATTCAGCTACTGCTTGATCTTCACCTCTCTGCCCAGCACCCCCCTTCAGATTTGATGGCATCCCTTTTGTTCCTGACCCCAAGGGCCATTTCTGGTATTCCACATCCATACCTTGTTCCAATTCCTGAAATTCCAAGCCTGGCCACAGATCTAATTCCCTGCCCGCCTGAGCAGGGAGCTGTGAGGAGAGCTTGGAAATTCTTTAGGGAAGAAACTGTTCTTTCACTTATGCGTCCTCAGTACCTATCGTCATGTCTGGAACATGGAAGTGCTCAGTGAATGTTTATTGAATGAATACGCGAACGAATACGGTGAGGAGAACTGACCTAGCAGAAGATCCTACTTAGGATGCAGACTTGGTCTCACTTCTTGCATGTCATGTTTGGATTTTGCCCTCTAGACTGGTGGTTCTCAACCTTTTTCAGGGCCTCTAGGAGGATGTGAAAAAACTGGATATCTTTACCAGCAAAATAACGCACAGCATACAAAAGTTAGCACAGAATTTCAGTGCCTTCAAAAATCCCTTTGAAGCCCATCCATGAGTGCCACAAAATAGCCCCTGTAACACACAATGGGGAGGCACTGTAAGTTTTTAGGTCTGGAAAGACGAGATGAAGATGATTCAAGGAAGTGTTCAGGGTGGATAGAAAGCTGGGAACTGGAGAGCTGGAGGGTGTGGGTATAAGGTGAGGAGGGGCTGAGACAGAGTGCGACGCCCTGCGGATGAGGAAGGAGACGCAGGAAAGGAAGAACAGAGGGGCTCTACTATCACTTGTATGGAGAAACCCGATAACAATGATTCTGTGCTCTTGCAAAAAGATCCTTAAAGATGAGATCCCAATTGACACAATAACCATCCCTTGTATTTAAAGAGTGATACTGGCACACGTGAAATAAATTAGTATTTCCAGATCTGTTGACTCATTTGTTGGGAGCAGTAGGTTTGCGTGCCCGATTATCCGCTGACTTGGACACTGTTGGTTTAGGAACTTAGTGGGAGAGAGCAGAAATAGAAGGGAGGGGTATCAGACAACTTTCCAGAATTTTAGAACTGACAACCCTCCCTCCCTCCCTTTCTTCCTGTCTCTTTAATATAAAGGAGAACACACTTTTCTGTAAATTACATTTTTTCCAACCATTTAAAAAAAATGAAATGTACCTTTTTCTTATGTTTGGTGTTCAATTCAAACAGGATGTCTGCCTGTAAAACCTGTGAATAACGGTCTTGTGCTTCCATTGAATCCGGTTGGTAAACTCTCTCCTATCCCTGCAGCTCCCCATCTAAATGTATGATATATTGCTAGTGGCCATGGCGCATGAGTGACCACCCGAAAATTCATGAAGAGCATGTAAGATTTAGAAGACATCAGGCTTAGAGTGAATTAAGACTAGGTATTAAGTGTAGTCTGCAGGGATGAAGCTAAATACATTTAAGTAAGTGAGAGAAGATTAACACAAGCTCAGTCCTTTGGAAATTCCTTATGTGTCTATCAGAAGATGGGAGAAAGTGATCCATTTTGCTATTATTAGGTTTTCTGCAACTTTACTTTCCCTTCTAATTTCTTTGTTTCTTCTCCCATCTCACTTTCCTTTGCTCCAGTCTTTGAGCAAACATTCCTTCCAAGACTTATCTCTTCCTTGGTGTCTTGAATCTCAGTCTTTCATTTCTCTTCATGAAGACTGGTCCCTCCGTTTCCTCCTGTCTTCTTTTTTTTTTTTTTAAATAGATTTTATTTATTTATTTACTTATTTATTGGCTGCATTGAGTCTTCCATTGCTGTGTGCAGGCTTTCTCTAGTTGCGGCGAGCGGGGGCTACTCTTTGTTGCGGTGTGAGGGCTTCCCATTGTGGTGGCTTCTCTTGTTGTGGAGCACAGGCTCTAGGCACGCAGGCTTCAGTAGTTGTGGCACACGGGCTTCAGTAGTTGTGCCTCGCGTGCTCTAGAGCGCAGGCTCAGTAGTTGTGGCACACGGACTTAGTTGCACTGCAGCATGTGGGATCTTCCCAGACCAGGGCTCGAACCCGTGGTCCCCTGTATTGGCAGGCGGATTCTTAACCACTGCACCACCAGGGAAGGCCCCCCTCCTGTCTTCTTTACGTCGCCAGTGTCTCTCTTTCTTGGCTCCTTCTCGCTTGGGTACAAACAAGCTCCAATGGGCTCCAACGGGCTCCAATGGGCTCACTATCTTTTCATGCAGTCACCCTCTCTTTCTCCTTCTTTGTTTGGGTCAGAGGCAGTGTAACCTACTCTTTTTGCCCCACCTCCCAGTCTATCTTTGCATTAATCAGGATGCAGGAGAGGTTATGCTGTGATAACAAATATGTGAGAACTCTCCGTGGCTTTAGCAAAACAGAGATAGGCATCCGTCCACAGCACAGTCTGATGCAGGCTGGGCAGGTGCGTCTCTCCCAGTCTCTCCCGAGTCTAACCCAGAGATCTCAGTTACAACCAGCTCCACGGGGCCGTATTAGTGTCCGGGGCTTTGCTTTCAGCCACAGCCAAGGGAGAGAGCACACGTGTGGAAGAGACCCTTGATTATACCTGTCCAGGCTGGCAGAGACACCTCCATTCTCCTTAGGTTCTGCTGGTGAGAACTCGTCATGGTCCTGATGCACAAGGGCTGGGAAACCTTGAGCAGCACACGGATATTCCATGAGTGCTGACGGGCATGGCGTACCCCCAGTTCCTCAACGCCATGTTTCTGTTACACGTCTTTGAAGGAGAGAAAAAAGCAGATCACAACCTGGGTACATGCCATGACCCTCAGGCTGCACCTGGCAGTGCTTTGGAAGGTGAGGTCGTGAGTACTAAATTGAATATATGATTGAAAATTTATTTTATTGAAGTATAGTAGATTTACAATGTTGTGTTAATTTCTGCTGTACAGCAAAGTGATTCACCTTTGCATATATACACATTTTTCTTCATATTCTTTTCCATTATGGTTTATCACAGGATATTGAATATAGTTCCCTGTCCTATAAGATTTGAACTTTTAAACTGGCCTACACTGGACTGGATGTTTTAATATTCAAAGTCACCAGAAAGCTATGGGTTCTGCCTGAGATGTTATTAAGAGTCAGGAAAGAAAGATTTGACAAAGTATATTTGAAAACAATGACCGGGAAAAAATAAACTGGTTAATGTTTGTACCATACTGGGTTCAAGACTGTCCAATATAAAACCTGTGTTTGGTTTGGAGAATAATGTCATCAGATATAAATAAAACTATGCAATGCTTTATTATTAAATGTGGGCTACATAAAGAAACCAAAAGCTAATAAAGACATTCTTTTGTTTTTGAATAAGCTTAAACAATGACTTTGCATAAGTTTAGATAACAGAAAAGGGAATTTAATCACATTTTAAATTAAATTCAAAGATACATCCTCTAAAAATAATTGAAGTTTGCTGAATGCCTTTCTACAAAGAGTGATGTGACACTCTCATAATTAGATTAATGTGTTTAATTCCCCTGGAGTATTGCAGAGGGTGCGAATCAGCCCTAATCACAAAGTATATCCCATTTAAACAAAGCAAATGCCCTTTAATGTCTTTGCAATGACCTTTGTGTGGAATTTTCAAATTCTCATAAATTCTTGTACATGTTCTTAACTTCTAGGGATTTTGGCATGAATTATGATTCAAAGATAGAGTTTGATTAATAATGTCTATGTCCATGCATAATTAAAAAGATCTCTTCCTTTAGAGAAAAAAGTTCTTGAGTTCTGAAGAAAATGTCTCAGATAATGTTCAGAGGGCTGGGATGTGCCTGACACGTAATCCCAGTCTTCTTGCTTCCTAAGCCATCCCACTGCAACTGCTTTGTCTTTAAAGACCTCCAGAGAAACATGTTAACATCACACAGGTCAACCATCCTCTGGTCACAACTAAACCTGTCCATTATTGATTATACTGAACACTCTTTATTATAAGTTTCTTAAAGCCAAGCCTATTGTGTTCTTACAATTTTGCTTATTACTTATTTGTGTGAATTCTTTATACATGAATATTTTCAAGTCCCTTTGCCTTCTGGAGGACACAGCCTTTATTTGTTATGAAACAATAAATTGTTGGAATATAAAATAATGTTGTGATTGGAAAGATACTTATCACGTGATTTTAAAATTGAAAGAACCCTACCAGGATATCTATGGCACCACCTAATTTTACAGAGTCTAAAGAACTCTGCAAGTTCACTTGGCTAGTGGCAGAGCTGGGACTCAACTGATTTTCAAGCCTGTGCTTTGTGCCTTATGTAATAACTTTCTCATTGTGTATAGCTCTTTATGTACATAGAGGGGGTAGAAAGGCTGATTTAGGGTCTAAGCAAGCAAGATTAATAGCAATAACTAAAAAGTACTATGGACAAATTGCCAACCCTTTTGGCACCAGGGACCAGTTTCATGGAAGACAATTTTTTCACGGGCTGTGGGTGGAGGGATGGTTTTGGGATGATTCAAGCACATTACCTTTATTGTGCACTTTATTTCTATTATTATTATATCAGCTCCACCTCGGATCATCAGGCATTAGATCCCGGGGGTTGGGGCCCCCTGGGAGAGTATAGAAAAATAAAATCCGTATTATTGTTTGTAGTTGTACACTAAGTTATTTGATTATTTAATAATACCTTTCTAACCCACTAAATTGTAAGCACCAAGACAGCAACAATTACATTTTAAATTATATTTTGATGACAGACGTATAGTTGTCCTTTTTAAAAGAGATATTTAATTTGCCAACTTACAATTTCTCTTTAAGTATTTTCTCTAATATTATATGAGCAGTTCTACAGATAATTTCCAAGGTCTGAATTTCATGAATTTTATGAACGTTTCTTTTTCATACAGTCATCCTTTAACGTAATTGCTGAACTTTATATATGTTTCTAAATGTCATCAGAAAAGCCACATTTTAGTGCTCTCTTGAATTTTTGACATTGTTCTGAAGGGTCTTTTCATTGCAATACTTGTTAATTGCATCACTTTAAAGTAGATGAGTGGATCAATGAGACATCTTCCAAACTGAGCGTGAGTACTGATGAAACGGACAGTTGATGTCTTTCATTGATGGTTCGTTCAACCTGCATCTGGTACGCTTCTGAGTCTAAGAGATAACTGAAAGTGTCACTGTAAATAGGCTATAGGGCTTTTTTCCCCCTTGATTTGCTTTTAGTTCATTTAAATAATAAAAATACATTAATATATTCTTAAAGGAAAGTTACATAAAATAGCAGTTACAGAGCAAAAACTGAAGTTCTTCCTTAATAATTGTCTTAGTCAGCTCAGGTTGCCATAACAAAATACCATAGACTTCACAACAGAAGTTTATTTTCTCACAGTTCTGGAGGCTGAAGTTCTGAGATCAGGGTGCCAGCACGGCCGGGTTCTAGTGAGAGCTTTCTTCCTGGCTTGTAGGTGGCCGCCTTCTTGCTTTGTGCTCACAGGCTGGACACAGAGAGCAAGCTCTTTGGTGTCTGTACTTGAAGGACACTAATCCCATCAAGAGGGCCCCACCCTCATGACCTCATCTAAACCCAACTACCTTTGAAGGCCTCATCTCCAAATACTATCACAACAGGGGTTAGGGCCTCAGTGTATGAATTTTGGTGGGGGGGGGTGGGTACACAATTCAGTCCATAGCAATAATATTGATAAACATTGGTGTAGTGCTTGCTAATTTATATAATGTGCCAAGATCTGTCCTGAGCAGCATTTGCACACATATACACATTTTACAGATGAGGAAACTGAGGGATCTAGAGAAAACATGCAGCTAGTAAGTGACAGAGCCAGGACTCGATTTAGGAGATGTGACCAAAAGTTCCATGCCCTTAAACTCTACTTTATAAGATTCTCTCAGCCCTCAATCTTTCCAGATAAACCTTCTTAGAGGTAACACTGCCTGCCAGTGGTGTGAATTCTTCTAAGCCCATTATGGACTGTTTTGGGCTCTGTGTTTTGGTCACTGAGTTCATCAGGAGACTGATACTGTAGCACGTGGCATATAGAACATGACAGGCTGAGCCTGCTGAACCACTCTTCTCCCAGCATCTGCCCATTTCGCGTACCTCACTGACGTATATGAGGCCTGCAGATTCCAACTGAGCAGCTCTCCATCAAGGAAGCCTCCCTAATTTCCCATCCCTTTTATTCTAGAGGAAAGAAACGAGATCCAGAGAGGCAAACTGATTTCCATGAGGCTGCCTAGCTGTTTGGTATCAGAGCTAGGACAGGAATTCATGCCTCTGGATCTTGCTGAGAGCTCTCCTCCAACACACCACTTTGATTTTCTGGAACTCAAACTCACCACCTAAGACCCAGGGGAGAAATTCACAAGAGTACTACTGTCTTGTGATTTTGCTAATTTTGGAGAAGTACATTTTAGATCTTGAATCTTTAAACCAATTCTTCCAAAAAGCAGCAGCAAAATAATAGAGACCATTCTAGCTTTCAGCAAAAGGCACAAAACAAATTTTTGAAATCACTTCTGTGAAAGACAAGGTCATTTAAAATGATTTTTGGAGTTTAAGTTCCTTGAAGGTATGGAGGCACTATACTATTAGAAAAGCAGAGAGGATCATATTCTTTTTTTTTTTTTTTGGATCATATTCTTATAATAAGTTAAATCTGACTGTGTAAGTGAATGTGTATTAGTTGCCTATTATTACCAGCATATTATCACAAACTCAGCAGTTTAAAATAGAACAGAGTTATTATTTTACAGTTACGTAGGTCTGAAGCCTGGAAGGCTCAGCTGGTTTCCCTGCTATGGGTGCCACAGGCTGAAATCGAGGTGCCAGTCAGCCTAGGATGTTACCTGGAGGGAGAATCCACTTCCACACTCATTTGGGTCTTTGGCAGAATTCAGCTCCATGTGGTACAGCACTGAGTTCCTCATTTCCAAGCTGGTTGTTGGCTAATGGTTGTTCTCTGCTCCTGGAGGCTGCCTGCATCCCTGGCTTGTGGCCTCTTTCTCCATCCTTAAAGCAGCAATGTGGTCCAATCTGCATCTCTGGCTAGTGGGCCTCTTTCTCCATCCTTAAAGCAGCAATGGTGGTCCAGGCCTTCTCATACTTATTCCCTGTGACTTCTCCTTTTGCCTCATCTTTCCTGCCTTCTTTTCTGCTGCATCTCTGATTAACTCTTCCATTTTCTTCTCCTACTTTTAAGCATTTTGCTTGATAATATATTGGCCCCAGCTGAATAAACCGGAATACTATGGCTATTTTAATGTCCATAACCAGGATCACACTGACAAAGTGATTATGCCTCCCATTTTGCCACATAGAGTAACATTGTCCTGGGAACACTACAGAGTGTGAACACTACACCCCTACAGAGTGTAACCCCATATCTCTTATCAAGTCACAGATGGGAATAAGAGAGGAGAGATGGAAACTGCAGAGGACCCAGCTCCTGGGAGCCAAAGGAAGAAGTGGGGATGCATCCAGCATCGTATGGACCACCAGTGTCACAGCAACCACAGAGGCGCAGGCTGGAGGCTGGGGGTACTGAGCAGCTACTCAGCATCCTGACAAACCCAGAAAAGCCCTTCTGGTTTGAACCAGGAAGGCAAACTTAGGCAGCCAGGTAGCCCAAGTAGAAAAAAATAATGCCTGTATCTTTAGTCATCACGAACAATTCTGATCAGGAGTCAGACAGTGTGAGAGCAGAGAAATAGGTTGGCTTCACAGCCCAACACTGAACTCTGCTATGTTATGGTAACCCAGTATATTGATTTGTCTCCATGGTAAGGGTCCAGGCATGCTTGTCTCATCTTGCAGACATTCTCACGAGTGTGGGAGTAGGGATGGGTCATAAACCAATAGCATCAAATTCCCTGAAACCATCTACTGGGAGAACTCCTGTTAGGGTGTCCGATAGAAGCTTACCTGGTTAGAACACAGAGCCATAACAGGTAACACCATTTATCAGAGCAACAGTATGGTAGTTGTATATTTATTTTTTCTGCAGTAGACTCATTCATCTGGGTCACATGAATCACACTACCTCTGACCTGGCAGCTCAATAGCCGATATCCACGAGTAACTCATATTAAGATAGGCTCTGGTACTAAAACAAGAGACTTCTTAATCCCGGAAGAGTGTGCAGGAATCTTTTTAAGGACTTTGCCATCTCCATCTGCTTAATTTAAATTACATAGCCAGTGTGATGTTTAAACTGTCTTGTAGTAGAAAATTAATCAAAGAACCTCATTCCTGTCAGTTTGCTTTTCTGTGGCGTTGGCTCCAAGCACAGAAGTGTGATGAGATACCATATTTAGCTTAGCACTTAAATCAAGGCTACAGGCTCTCTTAAGTATATATAGTGACTTTAGTGAGTTAATACTCCTTTCCCTGCCCTGATGGCTTGCTTTCTAAATGGGATTGTTTCCAAATCCCTTACATAGGGGGAAAGAAAAGCAATTTAAAATTTGAAACAAGCCAGAATCAAGTACTTCACACAATGCGTTTAATCATGACACTAAATCTTAAATTAAAAAAAATTTTCCAATTATCAAGAATTTGGACTTGGGCCACAGTAATTACTGAAAGGTTTCTTTTCTTTTTTGTTTTTAGTGGTGAAATAAAGACTGTGGTGTGGTAATCAAGTTATGCAGGTGTGTGTGTGGGAGCTTATTGGCCATTTTTCTTATTTATGTTTTTCTTAAATGATGTAGTCCCTAATACTTATATATGCTTGTACTTACTTTTGGAATACTGTATTTGAACTCCATCCCAGAACACCATTTAGTCTTACGTGGAAGTAACTTTTCTTCACTGGGCCATGATCACCTGAGACAGTGTGGTTTGGGGTTAGGGAGTGGGAGAGACTCTATCTTTTTTGCTTACCTAAATGTATGGCCATTGATTTTTCAGGGGATCTTTCCTCAGATGAGCCCATGCCACCCCCTTCTACTGACCATGTGAATGTTCTCTGTGAATGAGCCTTTGTTTGGGGGTGGAAATTGATGAAAGGGTTGTATTTTCTGTCCAAATTGATGCCTAGTGAAGTAGAGACACATCTGTGGATGCAGGAAGCCGAGGCAGAGGAGGCCTTGGGAATATAGTTACCCCCAAATCAGCAACATCCTGGGGAAGGCTTTGGGCAGAGCAGGGCAGTTTCAGCTGGAACTCAGGGAGTGGAGAGATCCCATTCACCATCTGCATTACTCATGTTAACACAATAAAGTGTTTACATGTCACTGTCAGAATGGTGATCATCAGACCCTGGTGTAAGTTACAAGTTCAGATCAATAGAAGCATCGTGCCTGCGAAAGGACACAGCACAGATGTGATCCTTGTTTCCTGATAGTCAGCTTGAGACGCTATAATCCAATCTGGGAGGACTTGGAAAATCAGACTCACATCATCTTCCTGCTGCCTCTAAATTGAATTCCAACCCCCATACCTTTGTCCTCTTACTCCAATATGTACTTGAAAATTACCCAAAGCCAGATTACCTTGTCTGCCAGAGGCGGAGTCTGAATTACAGCTGACTGCTCATTCAGGGGGCAGCCACGGCCAAGGATAACCACGAGTTGTCATGCCTTTGACATCGCATTGGCAATTTCGCAAACTGTGATTAGTAGAGTACAAAATATTCCAGGAAATCTGCAGTCCCAACACTGAAGGTTTGTTGTGTCTTTAGGATCTGTGAGCACACACATGGGAGCAAGGGGTCTGCTACCTGTTTGCTTTTAGGCAACTGTACGGTCAAAGTCGTCCTAAATATAAAGTTGCTAATTTCTCACTGAAAGAAAGGCTTTTTGCTTCTTGCCCTGACCTACTTAGACTTTACCAAGGAGGCTGCCGGACAAACAAGAACTTTCCTTGTCTGCTGTCGCGATGCCAGAAAAATGATGAGAAGGGCACACCAGGTCCGTTTATAAAGGTAAAACTGTTTTAAGGCACGACTTGCAGCATTCCTACCCAGATTTTCCAGACTTCACATAGTTCTGAAACATTTGAAGAAACGCTTTTTAAAAATGTGTTAACAATTTCTCTAAATTCTTAAATTTTAGCTGTTTTATCATTTGGTACTGTAGTTAAGATATAAATAGAGAGAGTTGACGTGTGTGGGAGTTACTGGTTTATTTGAACATCATGTTAAGAAATCTTTTGAGGTGTGCAAAGTCGTGGCTATAAATATGTTGTTTTTAGAGCTGGGAATGTCATTGATGGGTGCTGCACATCTTGAAATAATTTGAAACAGGATTCCCTGAAGTGATATATTTCTTCTACCTACCTTTCCTGTGCTACCAGGTACTGAAAATAAGGAAAGAGTAACACCATACTAGGAAAGACGAAGGGAATACATATTTTATACATATACATATATATAATAGACATATTATATATAATATAGAATATACATATATAAAATATATAATATAAATATATATAATAAAAATATATATAATATACATTTTTCCTCTGCTAATGAGGCTGCAACTATGAAAAAGAAAAGTTGGCAGACTGTGTTGAGATGAATCTCATGTGTCTTTTGAATCTTGGTGGAATCATTCCAGCTTTAAAGTCTTACATTTGACGATGGACAAATTTGATTTAGCTCCCTGTTATTGGCTCACCCAGTATAAATCATTATAACTTCACCCTGTTTTCTCCAGTATTTTCTACAAGTTATAAAAATCTCTTATTAGAATATGACTTCAATCATAATTGAATAATAACATCTGACACGTATTGAGTGCTTCCATGTGGTGGGCGTGTGCAAAGCACTTTAATGCATTATCTCATTTAATCCTCAGAACAACCCCATGAAGGAGTATTATTAACCCTGTTTTGCAGATGAAATTATTCATGTACTGCGAGGTTAGGTAACTTGACCATAAGGCTAGAAAATTGTCAAATTGTGATATAATAATAACTGTTGGTAATCTCAAACTCCTAATCTCTCTCTCCCTGCCCCCATTCTCTTTGGTAACCGTAAGTTTGCTTTCTATGTCTGTGAGTCTATTTCTGTTTTGTAAATAAGGTCATTTGTATCATTTTTTGGAATGACTTTGGGATTAATATATACACTCTACTATACATAAAATAGATAACCAACAAGGACCTACTGTATAGCACAGGGAACTATACAAAATATCTTGTAATAAGTTATAAGGGAAAATAATCTGAAAAAGAATATGTGTGTGTGTGTGTAACTGAATCACTTTGCTGTACACCTGAAACTAACACAACATTGTAAATCAACTATACTTCAATAAAAATAAACTAAAAGAACGCAGTTGCTAAGATTTATGTAGCATGTCGTGTAACACACTGAATCATCACGTCAACCCAACAATGGGGGAGAGAAAAGTAACAAAATAAATAGTGAAGCCAGAGTTTGAACCTTGTCAGTATGACTCCAACTCGGAATATTAACTATGACTATTAAGATATAAAAGTGTGTTGTCCATTATGGTTGCCACTAGGCACATGTCACAATTCAAATTTAAATTAACATTTTTTTAAAAGTTCAGCTTTGCAGTCATACTAGCCCCATTCAAGTGCCCAATAGCCGTATGTGGCCGCAGCTACCATCCTGGACCGCACTGCTTACAGCTTCCTTCCATCACTGCAGAAAATTCCCTGGAACAGTGCTTCTCTACAGACTGTATACCAGTGTTTTCCTGATGGAATCTGAGTCCAATAACGTGAACTCCAGGAAGAGATTTGGAAAACACTTAAGTTTTACTGCCAACACGTGAGCATATCATCATTTGGGGTAGATTCATTTAATTGATGGATCGTTTAATTAATTTTATGTTTATTCTTTTTATCATAAATTCCATATGGGAAAAATTTCCCATCTTGTCCCTAAATCCTGGAAATTTTGGATCCTTATTTCAGACCTGTGACTCTCTTCCCATGGGCTACATAGCTCCTAATAATTTTCCATTTGGGAATATGAAGTGGTTAAAATATTTTCAAGGAGACAATAGGTGCAAGAGAGTATTAAAATTTCACTCTAAAAATTGGAGTTCTTCCAATAGATAAATTTACAGTTTCCTTTGCAAAGAAGAATGAAGCTGTTTAAATGAACCCTTTTCCCCACACTGCATTCTGCTTAGTCATTTGAAACATACCTTTTCTTTTCTGAATGGTGTACATAGCTCTATTTTAATGCTGCTTCAAGAGTAAAATAATCAAGAAGAAATGTTCTTACTTTGAATATGTTTGAATTTTTATGGATATCCAAGTTGGTTCTTCTCTCTTCATTTTTTGACTTGAAAATGAGACAATGCAGCTTACTGCCTAAATACTGGCTGGGTACCTGTTGGATTTGTTCCAGTTTATAGCAGTGCTCTGAATGATAATTTCAGAATTGACTGGATGCATTTCAGATGGAGACCTGTTTCTATGGCAACATGTGGGATTTACAGACTGAAAGACTATTCCAAATAGCATTAACTAAAATTGCATATGCCTGAGATGTCTCCTCCTTCCCTAGAAAGCTCATTAAAGGAAAAAAAAAAAAAAAAAAAAGATAGAGCAGGCTGAACCCAATTATCCAGTCACCTATAGGTTGTCCATCCTACCCAGCCCTAGAAATAAGCAATTTCGCGGCCAGTATGTGCTCTGTGAGAGGAGAGGGTTCCTTATCAGGGCAGTGCTTGAGTGCCAGTACCAGCGAGGTAAGGAAGCTGTCAGTGGTAGGATACTTGTGGGATCATCTTGCTGGGGGCATGAGCTAGGCACATAAGTCAGAGGTGATTCTAAGAGCTGGGGCTGGGAGACAGTAGTTCAGACACCAGAGCAAAAACAAGGACTAGATTCGATATGGAGAAACCACTGGGGAACAAAAAGAAAAACATGGGACAATTTGGGACTGGGGTGGTGGATGCAGTTTCTGAGGAAGATGGTGCTGTGCTGAGCAGGTAGAAGTAGTGTCTCTGTGTGGAGGAAGGTCAAGTCTGTTTACTCTCCAGTATAATAGGTACGTCTCCCTCCAAGACAAGCTCTGCCAGGCTGACTGCCCATTCTAAAAGATTGGGGCTTCCTAAGCTCTCCTGCAACAAGCTCCACTCCACGTGCAGACATCACCTTGCCTTCACATCCCCTGTGGGAACTGGAGTTCAGGGCCCTGATACAAATGCTGATCCTCTGGCTACAGCTATGAACAGTAAACTGTCCTTTGCCTCTGACCCAGGAATCTCGTGTCTTCTGCCAGCATCTGTGACTACATGGCAGCCTGTCTTGTTAGCTTGCAAGGAGGGTAGAATTTTAGACCCTTGACAGGTCTCAGCAGTCAGTATGGTTTGGAAATGCTCTTCATCATCTTCAGCTTGAGCCCTGAAGTACTTTAAAAGATACTACTGTCACCTAAGGCATCAACAAACAGGGCTTCAGCCTCTCCATGCTCTCCTCACTGTAGGGGCTGCTGGAGGGGAAGAGCCCTTGAGTCTTGGGACTAGGTCTCTGGCATCTCTTGCTGCCCTGTTTCCCAATGTCTCTAGCATAAAGGATGGAGAGATATAATCTCTAGTTGCACACATGTATCAATAACTGGCTTTTGTATTTAATAATGGTGCCTAGTTTTAATCTTTTTTGTCATGTTTGTACATTTATGTGGGATCACTATATAGTCATTTTGTCGTTTTGTTTAGATTGCATAATTTTTGTCATCAGTGGCCACTATCGTCTCACATGGATACTGACACCTACTTAGAATTGGGTTTGAGTTTTTCCAGGTTTCCTTAGATTTGGCTGCTGTGAACTACCATGTCATACATGTTATATGACTTGCCTGGGTGTGACACTTTGTTTGATGAGTCCCTCCTAGGAGATTGCTATGACACAGCTAATATTCAGGATGCGGAGAAGGTATTGGGTTGGCCAAAACGTTTGTTCGGGTTTTTCCATAAGATGTTACGGAAAAACCCGAACAAACGTTTTGGCCAACCCAATATTTATGTGACAACTGAGAAAGACCAGAATTTAAAGTCAAATCTCTCTAAGTAACTGGAAAGAAACATTGTTACATTCTAAAATTATTTCCTGTTTTGTACTCTTGCAGAGGATCAAAAAATAGATGTGACACACAGTTTGCTGCTGGCAGATTATAAGATGCTTTTGGGAATCTTTCAACCTGGTTTTGGCTTGTTTTGCTACTGGTGAGAATTCCGAAACACCTGATCCAGAATTTTTCCAGATCATCTCCCCTACCTCACGTCAGTACAGCTTCACACAATGTCGAGTTTCTGGGGGAAAAAAGATGTGTGTAAAGATTTCTGCAAAATGGAAACTGTAAAAGGCAACTTCCCCACTCAACAATTAGCTTGAGAATTATTTCAGTTCTCTCCACAATTCTAATGGCATTGTCAATTAACTTGTCCATTTGTGCTCAATCTTGCCTTGCTAATGTCTAGTGATTGGTGCAGAAAAGAGCGGAGCATAGGTAAATAGGAAACATGACCTGGAATTTATAATTACACATGTGTACTGGCTTGCACTGAATTTGTATTTGGAAACAGTGTCAAGCTTTTAACCTTTGATTTGAGTTTTTGTGCAAAAGCATTATTTACTTATTTTAGGGGTCTCTCTCTTTTTTTGGCTAAATTTGTAGCACTAATCAGAATGTCCATCTGTTTTTCATGAGTTTAGTGACTAAGCTTGCATGTTACTTTTTTCCCACTGATGATGAAACAGAATATAACCAAAGAAGGAAGTCACCTGCATATTTATCAGGCAATACGATAAATATAAAATTTTCCTCTACATGGTTGGCTGTTAAAAAAATACAACCATTAAACTTTCAGGAGTTTACAGGTATTACAACTATAAAATTTGATTTGCTTTTATTTCAGATTATTCTTTTCCATTTATTCCTCTGATAGTGCAGATGAAGCAGTTATAAGAATTTTTTTTAAAGAAAATCTGGCAACACTATTAGATTATGCTAAATCCATACTGTACCTAATTTAAAGTAAAAGGAACTAAATCTTTTTCTCCCACTCTTGATTCTCTTATGTTCCTCATTAGCTGGTTAAAGAGTTCCCAGCCCGGACTCTTCCCACTCACAAATAGGAAGAGGGAGAAGCGAGAGGGAAGAGATATGGGGATATATGTATACGTATAGCTGATTCACTTTGTTATACAGCAGAAACTAACATACCATTGTAAAGCAACTATACTCCAATAAAGATGTTAAAAAAAAAAAAGATGCTGTGAGAGCCTGTCTTGGTCAGTTTAAACTGCAATAACAAGTTACCACAGACCGGGTGGTTTACAAACAATAGAAATATATTCCTTACCATTCTGGAGGCTGGGAAGTCCAAGGTCAAGGTGCCAGGAGATTCGATGTCTGGTGAGAACCTAATTCCTGCTTCACGGACTGTAGTCTTCTTGCTGTGACCTCACGTGGTGCAAGAGGCCAGGGAGCTCTCTGGTCCTCTCATTCACGGGCACCATCCCTACTGTGAGGGCTCCACGCTCATGACTGATCCCCTCCCAAAGGCCCCACCGCCTAATACCATCACGTCAGGGATTAAGATTTCAACTTGTGAATTGTGGGCGACAGGGGAGGCCCAAAAATTGAGTCCATGGCAGAATCCATTTAATTTACACATGAAGTCTGAAGGGAGCCACCTTTGCTGCCTGCACATCCTACATTAGATTAGAGAGTATCTAATCCAGAGAGGCTACGTTATATCCGTTCTGCTCTATCATGGCCAGTTGGTAAAAGCTTGAAGTACCTGAGTCCATTTTTGATAGAGTATAACATTTTGATGGGCTCTCATTTCCATGCCAACATAAAGGCTCTACAGTGTTTCCTCAGTAAAAGATCTCTTAAAAAATGATCCAAACATACTTATTTATAAAACAGAAATAGACTCATGGACATAGAAAACAAACTTATGGTTACCAAAGGGGAAAGGGGGTGGGAGAGATAAATTAGGAGTTTGGAATTAACAGATACACACTACTATATATAAAATTGATAAAAAACAAGGGGCTACTGTATAACACAGGGCACTATATTCAATATCTTGTATAACCTATAATGGAAAAGAATCTGAAGAAGAATACATACATATAAATGTGTGTGTGTGTATATATATATATTTATTTATCTATAAAACTGAACCACTTTGCTGTATACTTGAAAGTAAGACAACATTGTAAATGAACTACACCTCAAAAAAAAGATCTTTACGGAAAGTGCTGAAATGTGCTATGTTCAAGATTTCTCAGAGAAAAAGATACCCTAAAGATGGATGGAAATGGTATCCTAAAGACATTTTATTAAACTTTTCCAGATGTCAGAGGTGTTTGGTAAACCACAATACTGGAGACTTTGGAAATTATTGAGACCCAGACAATGTTAGGTCTGGTTGCTGATTCTGCCACTTGTAAATTGAGTTGTCTGACCACAGTTAAGAGTATTTTAATTTTTTTAAGCTGCTGGGCAACCTTAAGATGGTATAACATAGGAGCACACATTAAAAGAAATTAATTAAAGATCAGCACCAGAAAGTCTGCCTCTCTGCCATTCTATTGAGAGATTCACATGGGGACCCTGCCATGGGCCATCAGACATCATCGAGACACACTCTCATTATCACTGATGGGTGTCAGCTCCCTTCCTCTACGTGTAGCTACTAGAAGCACATCTCCTTTGGTTTGTGCTTTTCCAAAGATCCATTGTAAGGAGGCAGATAATAGGACTGACATATAGGGAAAATTAGGAGTATAAAGGAATGTCAAGAAAAAGACAGCAGACATGAATTGCTTTAGGAATATCTTTGCAATTATGTTGGTCCAAAAATATGTGCTGATTTACATCAGCACATGTTTAAATATATGCTGAGAACAAATACGCACAACTAAGATGTAAATTATAAATCAGCAGTTTTTTTGCCCCTTTTAGACAGTTCTTATATAGCAACTTTATGATCCTATCCTTCCTTGTAAACATATAGGATAAATTAAAATACAAAAATTTAAGCAACAAATCATATTTGTGCTAGACATTATTATTCACTCTAAGGAGAAATAATCAGGAACAAAATATTTCATACATATGAATAGAAAATCCTTTTTTGCCTAAGGTCATGGTATTTATTTGAATACTTGGGAGGATATTATCAAGAAGCTTATGAATTTGACTTTGGGCGATTTGTAATCCATCAATTAGCTTCGGGTTGTCTTGTTTATGCCTCACATTTGATTGAATTCATAAAGAGTCTGATATTTTGTTTGTCATTTCCACTCTTCCTCCATGTTTTATTTCTTAGTTTTGCTTTAGCTCTTATGAAATCTTCTCTATGTTGTTCTTCAAATGTATTATTGGTGATGGGCTTCTGCCCTACTGGTACCACCAGTGTGGTCTTGGTCAGCTCACTTATTTATCAGAGCCTCTATTTCTTTATATTCTAATATTGGGGTAAGGACAATTATCCTCCACATTGTTGGCAGGATTCCAGATAACACATACAGAGCATGGTGGCAGGTCCCATGTGGCGAGGGGGCGTGGGGAGGGGGCTGGTGGGTCAGTCGACCCTCTTCCGCAGGTACTGCTGACCGTTCTCAGGAGGGAACAGCTGGCCCCAAGGATGGCTCCGACAGCTCAAAGTCCATTCTGGGCTGGATTCTGATTCTGGTTGTTTTTAGGGTAACCAATCATCCTGATCTGCTTAGGATTGGGGTGGGAGGGTGGTTCCCAGGACTCCAGGTTTTCTAAAACCAGGAGAGTCCTGCGCAAACTGGGATGAGTTGGTCACCCTAGATTTTTGGTTTATATATTATTGAGGATGAACTGTGGATTCTTTGCAAAGACAATGTGCGTGTGTGTGACATGAACCTGAGCCTAGAAGTTTCGTAAGACAAAGAGCCACTCACACTGAGGGTCAGGAGAATCGTGTTTCACTGCCCTCTGTGAGTTGCAGGAAAAAAGTTCTTGCCCCTTGAGGAAAGGGTCTCAATCTAATTGCCTAACTTGAAAATGAAACCAACCAGGAATGAACTGAGGAGAGACCACGGCTGCGGCTGTTTGTAGTTAAAACTCTGAAGCACGGTTTCTCGCAGTTTCTGCCCTCTACATTGGGGTTCACTTCTTCAGTTTTCACGAGTAACTGAGAGGTGACAAGTTCTGTTATTTTAAATATGAACAGACTGTATTTAGAGCACCTGAATATTGCTCTATTCCAGACTTGTAAACTAGGGATTGAAGCAAGGAATGGCTCTCCACATCCCAAAGCTTGCATATATCCTGACGTTCAGACCCAGAGTTTTACAATCTCTTTGACTAGATGATTTTTTAAAAGTGCCACGTCTTCTAATTACTTTCAGCAGAATACGCTTCTTTGCTTTCTTGGATCAAAGTCATATTAATATGGAAACATTCCCTCCCAAATGACTTTGCTGTCTCATTAGCAAGTTTAGAGATGTCACATGCAGCTGGTGTAAAGATAACTAGGTCAAATTTCTTGGTTAGTCCCCTGAGCAGCCCTGGAGGTGATGTTTTAGTTTAATATTTCTGTGCATGTTTGTAGTAAAGAAGAGATAATTTGGTGAAGAGCTTTGACTGTCACCTCAGATGTAATCTTATCTTAATTAAAAAGAAACTAGATCTAGAATGTATTTCAAGATCCAATGAGGATACATAGATGTGCAACCACCCCTAAAACTTTTAGGTTTTTGGACTGGCTCTATAGCAGTTGTTCCCAACCTGATTACATGTTAGAATCATTGGGAGTGGGCGTGGAGGATGTGAGGGGATGGGGAGAGGGATTTAAGAAAATACTGATGCCCAGGCAATTAAATCCATCCCAAACAATTAAATCTGAACCTCTGAACAATTAAGTCTGATCTACCCAGATCTGCTTGAGTAGATCCAAGCACCGGAATTTTTAAAAAGGTCTGTAAGTCATTTTAATATACTGTTTCACACAGCTATAATGTCTCTAATGGATCAAAAATTCAGAGGACAAATAGGTCCAGAATTTCAGGCATTGTGTGACAGCTTTTTAAAAAATCCTTTATTTTAATCGAAGTATAGTTGATTTACAATATTGTGTTAATTTCTGCTGTACAGTTAAGTGTTTCAGTTTATATATATATATATATATATATACATTCTTTTTTATCGAGTAGAACCAGCATTCTGTTTAAGGGGGTTCTCTTTTCACTCTTGTCCTGGGACCCCTCTCACCTGCACTTCTGGAAGAAGTGGGAAGCAGATCACACTTACAACCTCCCCATCTTTTGTGAATGTGCTGAACGCAGGTCCACACAGGCCAGTGCATGGATTCAGGCTGATACTTACCTTTCTTCCTCGCCCATGACTGTCTTCTTCCCCGCCAAAGCCCTACAGGACCTGCATTGAACTTGGGAGGAAGTGATCCCCATGAATGGACCTAGGAGTTCAGGCTTCCTCCCTTGAAATTTTAATGTATAACAGTGAGGAAACCAAGGGGAACCGTTTTCATAGGAGGAAGAGAAGCATGAACTTCAGGGATGGGTTGGCTAAGAGGGAAGGAGAAGAAAGAAAGGAATATCAAAATATAGGAAAAATGGCATTTTTGCTTTCTCTTCCCTAGAAAAACAACAATATCAGCAACAACCACAAACTTAAAAAAATCAATACATTGAAGGAAAGTTACGTTAAGATTGAATGTAAAAGACTGCAATTTACTTTATAACTCAGCTTATGAAAATGACAAAGAAACAAAAATGACAGTATGCTCAGATTATTACTCAGATATCTGGGTGATGTTACAGGGGAAAGTTGTGAATCCCCAACATAAGACAGTGAGAGCCAATGGCAGGACATATCTGCCATCTGGCCAGCTGGCCCCAGAAGAAGATGCCTATATCCTAGGTCCTTAAGTAGTGGTGGTGGGAGATGGGATAATGGAAGGGGAAGGAAAAAGAATTAAAGCACATACTAAAGGTACTGAAGAACAGCAACACAGGGTAGTTAGCGTGTGGAAAGCTAAATTTGAGACATTATTAACAAGGGTCTGGGTTTGGTTGGGTTTAATTTTGTTCCCTTTAAAAGCCACACACACACACACACACACACACACACACATGCCTCAGGTGCAGACGGTGGGGGGAAAGGAGAAATAAGGGACCGTTCCTACCCTCAGGATGCTAACTCTTTTATTGGAAAGCTTATTTTTACAGAGAAGACATAAGGACAAATTTAAAGACAATATTAATCACTAATATGATTGTCCATTAAAAATTTATTTATTTATTTATTTATTTTTGGCTTCATTGGGTCTTTGTTGCTGCATGCGGGCTTTTCTCTAGTTGTGGCGAGTGGGGGCTACTCTTCATTGCGGTGTGCGGGCTTCTCATTGCAGTGGCTTCTCCTGTTGCGGAGCACGGGCTCTAGGCGTGCGGGCTTCAGTAGTTGTGGCATGGGAGCTCAGTAGTTGTGGCTCGTGGGCTCTAGAGCGCAGGCTCAGTAGCTGTGGTGCACGGGCTTAGTTGCTCCGCGGCATGTGGGATCTTCCTGGACCAGGGATCGAACCGGTGTCCCCTGCATTGGCAGGTAGATTCTTAAGCACTGCACCACCAGGGAAGCCATGATTGCCCATTTTGGTATGGTTTAGTTTTCTGATTACAAAGATGATAATACCTATGGTAGAGAAGTTAGGAGTTAAAAAATGTGGAAAGGACAATACCGATCATCCCTAATCCCCGAGCAGTCCCTCCTTTGAGCTCAGATAGCATCTTTGCTCTCCGTCTGGGTGCTGGCTCCCTCTTCTCAGCCCACAAATGTGGTCAAACTCTCCTCATCCCTCCAGTGGGCATAACTGCGCCTACCACTCTCGGTTGCTGTGTGATTAAATGAATCACTATAGATGAAATGCTTAGAAGAGTGCCCAGATAAAATTGCTATTTTAAAGTTATGATTTAAAAAAGAAACAAACAAGAAACCTGTCTGGTAGATCCTGTCCTCCGGGAACCAATGTCCCTGTTTTCCCATCCTTGGTTCCCTGACTCTGTCGGCACCATTCTCTTCCCCCCACGGTGATCAGGCTTCTGCTGGAGGTGGTGCGAACTCACCCTTAAGCTTTCCCAGAAGAGCTGAGTCTCCAGGGTCGCCTCCACTCCCACCCCCAGCATCCAGCTGCCTTACTGCAATGGTCGATCCAATGCCACGTCTGGTCCTTTTCACCTTTTCTGGAAGTAGAAACCCAGTATTTGGAAACAGATTTCACACTCTGCCATCTCCTGCAGAGTTTACCCGTGGACATCTAGGCTTAAACCTCTCCATCTGCCTTTCTACACAGACCTAACACATTCCCAGTAAGCTCTTTCTTTGCGGGATTTATCACCATCTGCTTGTACTGACACCATCACTGTTTCTCTGTCCTTCCTGCCAGACAGGTGACAGTGACCCACTGTGTTTACTTTTGGATCTCAAGAGCCTGTTTCATGGATATTTGTCAAATTGAGTGGAAGTCATGGGGTATTGCTTAGGGAACTTACTATCTGCTACTCTGTAAGGGTATGTATGTCTTCACTTCTCTGCTACATTTTAAGGTTTTTGAGAGTTGGGAGTTTGCCTTCTTCAGTTGTGATTACTATGTAAAACTGTGGTCCTGCACATCATAGGTACTCCCTAAATACTTCCGAAACAATAATTACCTTTGTAGGTTACTTGACACTTTATAAAGCTCTCTCACATGGATGAGCTTGGGTCTCACAGTGAACTTCTAAGGGGGTCCCCACTGGACAGAAAAGGAAACCAGCTCGGTGGTTTTAAGACCAGTGAAAGGGACTTCCCAGTAGTTAAGAATTTCCCTGCCAATGCAGGGGACACAGGTTGGAGCCCTGGTCCAGGAAGATCCCACATGCTGTGGAGCAACTAAGCCCCTGCGCCACAACTACTGAGCCTGTGCTCTAGAGCACGCAAGCCATAACTACTGAAGCCTGTGTGCCACAACTACTGAAGCCTGCACACCTAGAGCCTGTGCTCTGCAACAAGAGAAGCCACCACAATGAGAAACCCATACATCGCAATGAAGAGTAGCCCCCACTTGCCGCAGCTAGAGAAAGCCCACACGCAGCAACAAAGACCCAATGCAGCCAAAAATAAATAAATAAATAAATAAAAATAAATTTTAAAAAAGACCAATTAACGACACCACTGGCGGAACAAGGGGGGCTCAAGGCCAAGTCTCCTGATTTTAGATGTCCCTGCCTTCTCCACTATAACCTCCTGCCTGGGGAATGGAATGTGACATCAGTCCATGCAAATAGCTTTCCCCAAGAGCAATCAGAATGCAGAACACAGAAACAACCTAAATGTCCATCAACAGAGGAATGGATAAAGAAGATGTGGTACATATATAGAATGGAATACTACTCAGTCATGAAAAAAGAATGAAATAATGCCATTTGCAGCAACATGGATGCAGCAAGAAATTATCATACTAAGTGAAGTAAGCCAGAAAGAGAAAGACAAATACCATATGATAATACTTATATGTGGAATCTAAAATGTGACACAAATTAACCTATCTATGAAACAGAAACAGAGTCACAGACATAGAGAATAGAATTGTGGTTGCCAAGTGGGGGCGGGTGGGAAGGGATGGATTGGGAATTGGAGTGAGCAGATGTAAACTATTATATATAGAATGGATAAACAATAAGGTCCTACTGTATAGCACTGGCAACTGTGTTCAATATCCTATGATAAACTCTAATGGAAAGGAATATTAAAAAAGAATGTATATATATATGTCTATATATGTATATATGTAAAGCTGAATCATTCTGCTGCAAGCAGAAAGTAACACAATATGGTGAATCAACTATACTTCAATTTAAAAAACCCTCGAGGAGACCTTCAAGATGGTGGAAGAGTAAGACGTGGAGATCACCTTCCTCCCCACAAATACATCAGAAATACACCTACATGTGGAACAACTCCTACAGAACACCTACTGAATGCTGGCAGAAGAACTCAGACCTCCCAAAGGCAAGAAACTCCCCATGTACCTGGGTAGGGCAAAAGAAAAAAGAAAAACCAGAGACAAAAAATAGGGACGGGACCTGCACCAGTGGGAGGAAGCTGTGAAGGAGGAAAGGTGTCCACACACTAGGAGCCCCTTTGTGGGCAGAGACTGCGTGTGGCGGAGGGGGGAAGCTTCGGAGCCACGGAGGAGAGCGCAGCCACAGGGGTGCGGAGGGCAAAGCGGAGAGATTCCTGCACGGAGGCTCGGCGCCGAGCAGCACTCACCAGCCCAAGAGGCTTGTCTGCTCACCCGCCGGGGCGGGCGGGGCTGGGAGCTGAGGCTCGAGCTTCGGTCGGATCGGAGGGAGAGGACTGGGGTTGGCGGCGTGAACACAGCCTGAAGGGGGTTAGAGCACCACAGCTAGCCGGGAGGGAGTCCAGGAAAAAGTCTGGACCTGCCGAAGAGGCAAGAGACTTTTTCTTGCCTCTTTGTTTCGCGGCGCGCAAGGAGAGGGGATTCAGAGCGCCGCCTAAATGAGCTCCAGAGACGGGCGCGAGCCGCGACCATCAGCGCGGACCCCAGAGACGGGCAGAAGACGCTAAGGCTGCTGCTGCCGCCACCAAGAAGCCTGTGTGTGAGCCCAGGTCACTCTCCACACCGCCCCTCCCGGGAGCCTGTGCAGCCCGCCACTGCCAGGGTCCCGTGATCCGGGGACAACTTCCCCGGGAGAACGCATGGCACGCCTCGGGCTGGTGCAACGTCACGACGCCTCTGACGCCACAGGCTCGCCCCGCCTCCTCCGTACCGCTCCCTCCCCCCGGCCTGAGTGAGCCAGAGCCCCCGAATCAGCTGCTCCTTTAACCCCATCCTGTGTGAGCGAAGAACAGACGCCCTCAGGCAACCTACATGCAGAGGCGGGTCCAAATCCAAAGCTGAACTCCGGGAGCTGTGTGAACAAAGAAGAGAAAGGGAAATTTCTCCCAGCAGCCTCAGGAGCAGAGGAGTAAAACTCCACAGTCAGGACTTCCCTGGTGGTCCAGTGGTTAAGACTCCATGCTTCCAATGCAGGGGGCACGGGTTCAATCCCTGGTTGGGGAAGTTCTGCATGCTGCATAGCACGGCCAAAAACAAACAAACAAACAAAAAACAAAACTCCACAATCAACCTGATGTACCCTGCATCTGTGGAATACCTGAATAGACAACGAATCATCCCAAATTGAGGCGGTGGACTTTGGGAGCAACGATATATATATATTTTTCCTTTTTCTCTTTTTCCGTCTGGATGACAGGGTCTTGGTGCTCCGGCCGGATGTCAGGCCTGTGCCTCTGAGGTAGGAGAGCCAAGCTCAGGACATTGGTCCACAAGAGACCTCCCAGTTCCATGTAATATCAAATGGCAAAAATCTCCCAGAGCTCTCCATCTCATGCCAAGACCCAGCTCCACTCAGCAACCACCAAGCTCCAGTGCTGGACACCCTACGCCCAACAACTAGGAAGACAGGAAAACAACCCCACTGACTAGCAGAAAGGCTGCCTAAGATCATAATAAGGTCACAGACACCACAAAACACACCACCAGATACGGAACTGCCCGCCAGAAAGACTAGATCCAGCCTCACCCACCGGAATACAGGCCCTAGTCCCCTCCACAAAGAAGCCTACACAACCCACTGAACCATCCTTATCCACTGGGGGCAGACAACAAAAACAATGGGAACTACGAACCTGCAGCCTGCGAAAAGGAGACTCCAAACACAGTAAGTCAAGCAAAATGAGAAGACAGAGAAACACACACCAGATGAAGGAGCAGGGTTAAAACACACCAGACCTAACAAATGAGGAGGAAATAGGCAGTCTACCTGAAAAAGAATTCAGAGTAATGATAATAAAGATGATCCAAAATCTTGGAAATAGAATGGAGAAAATACAAGAAATGTTTAACAAGGACCTAGAAGAACTAAAGAGCAAACAAACAATGATGAACAACACAATAAATGAAATTAAAAATTCTCTAGAAGGAATCCATAGCAGAATAACTGAGGCAGAAGAACGGATAAGTGACCTAGAAGATAAAATAATGGAAATAAGTACTGCAGAGCAGAATAAAGAAAAAGGAATGAAAAGAATTGAAGACAGTCTCAAAGACCTCTGGGACAACATTAAATGCACCAACATTCGAATTACAGGGGTCCCAGAAGAAAAGAAAAAGAAAGGGACTGAGAAAATATTTGAAGAGATTATAGTTGAAAACTTCCTTAATATGGGAAAGGAAATAGTTAATCAAGTCCAGGAAGCTCAGAGAGTCCCATAGAGGATAAATCCAAGGAGAAACATGCCAAGACACTTTTTAATCAAACTATCAAAATTTAAATACAAAGAAAAAATATTAAAAGCAGCAAGGGAAAAGCAACAAATAACATACAAGGGAATCCCCATAAGGTTAACAGCTGATCTTTCAGCAGAAACTCTGCAAGCCAGAAGGGAGTGGCAAGACATATTTAAAGTGATGAAAGAGAAATACCTACAACCAAGATTACTCTACCCAGCAAGGATCTCATTAAGATTCGATGGAGAAATTAAAACCTTTACAGACAAGCAAAAGCTAAGAGAATTCAACACCACCAAACGAGCTTTACAACAAATGCTAAAGGAACTTGTCTAGGCAGGAAACACAAGAGAAGGAAAAGACCTACAATAACAAACCCAAAACAATTAAGAAAATGGTAATAGGAACATACATATCAACAATTACCTTAAATGTAAATAGATTAAATACTCCAACCAAAAGACATAGACTGGCTGAATGGATACAAAAGCAAGACCCATATATATGCTGTCTACAAGAGACCCACTTCACACCTATGGGCACAAACAGACTGAAAGTGAGGGGATGGAAAAAGATACTCCATGCAAATGGAAATCAAAAGAGAACTGGAGTAGCAATTCTCATATCAGACAAAATAGACTTTAAAACAAAGACTATTACAAGAGACAAAGAAGGACACTACGTAATGATCAAGGGATCAATCCAAGAAGAAGAAATAACAATTGTAAATATTTATGCACCCAACATAGGATTACCTCAATACATAAGACAAATGCTAACAGCCATAAAAGGGGAAATCGACAGTAACACAATCATCGTAGGGAACTTTAACACCCCACTTTCACAGATCATCCAAAATGAAAATAAATAAGGAAACACAAGCTTTAAATGATACATTAAACTAGGTGGACTTAATTGATATTTATAGGACAGTCCATACAAAACCAAGAGAATACACTTTCTTCTCAAGTGCTCATGGAACATTCTCCAGGATAGATCCTATCTTGGGTCACAAATCAAGCCTTGGTAAATTTAAGAAAACTGAAATTGTATAAAGTATCTTTTCCGACCACAATGCTATGAGACTAGATATCAATTACAGGAAAAAAATCTGTAAAAAATACAAACATATGAAGGCTAAACAATACACTACTTAATAACCAAGAGATCACTGAAGAAATCAAAGAGGAAATCAAAAAATACCTAGAAACAAATGACAATGAAAACACAATGACCCAAAACCTATGGTATGCAGCAAAAGCAGTTCTAAGAGGGAAGTTTACAGCAATACAATCCTACCTCAAGAAACAAGAAACATCTCAAATAAACAACCTAAACTTACCTAAAGCAATTAGAGAAAGAAGAACAAAAAACCCCCAAAGTTAGCAGAGGAAAGAAATCATAAAGACCAGATCAGAAATAAATGAAAAATAAATGAAGGAAACAATAGCAAAGATCAATAAAACTAAAACTGGTTCTTTGAGAAGATAAACAAAATTGATAAACCATTAGCCAGACTCACCAAGAATAAAAGGAAGAAGTCTCAAATCAATAGAATTAGTAATGAAAAAGAAGTAACAACTGACACTGCAGAAATACAAAGGATCATGAGAGATAACTACAGGCAACTATATGCCAATAAAATGGACAACCTGGAAGGAATGGACACATTCTTAGAAAAGCACAACCTTCCGAGACTGAACCAGGAAGAAATAGAAAATATAAACAGACCAATCACAAACACTGAAATTGAAACTTTGATTAAAAATCTTCCAACAAACAAAAGCCCAGGACCACATGGCTTCACAGGCGAATCCTATCAAACATTTAGAGAAGACCTGACACTTATCCTTCTCAAACTCTTCCAAAATATAGCAGAGAGAGGAACACTCCCAAACTCATTCTACGAGGCCACCATCACCCTGATACCAAAACCAGGCAAAGATGTCACAAAGAAAGAAAACTACAGGCCAATATCACTGATGAACATAGATGCTAAAATCCTCAACAAAATACTAGCAAACAGACTCCAACAGCACATTAAAAGGATCATACACCATGATCAAGTGGGGTTTATCCCAGGAATGTAAGGATTCTTCAATATATGCAAATCAACCTATGTGATACACCATATTAAAAAATTGAAGGAGAAAAACCATATGATCATCTCAATAGATGCAGAAAAAGCTTTCGACAAAATTCGACACCAGTTTATGATAAAAACCCTCCAGGAAGTAGGCATAGAGGGAACTTACCTCAAAATAATAAAGGCCATATACGACAAACCCACAGTCAACATTGTCCTCAATGGTGAAAAACTGAAACCATTTCCACTAAGATCAGGAAGAAGACAAGTTTGCCCACCCTCACCAGTATTATTCAACATTGTTTTGGAAGTTTTAGCCACAGCAATTAGAGAAGAAAAAGAAATAAAAGGAATCCACATTGAAAAAGAAGAAGTAAAGCTGTTTGCAGATGACATGATACTATACATAGAGAATCCTAAAGATGCTACCAGAAGACTACTAGAGTAATCAATGAATTTGGTAAAGTAGCAGGATACAAAATTAATGCACAGAAATCTCTTGCATCCCTATACACTAATGATGAAAAATCAGAAAGAGAAATTAAGGAAACACTCCCATTTACCACTGCAACAAAAAGAATAAAATACCTAGGAATAAACCTACCTAAGGAGACAAAAGACCTGTATGCAGAAAACTATAAGACACTGATGAAAGAAATTAAAGATGATACAAACAGATGGAGAGATATACCATGTTCTTGGATTGGAAGAATCAACATTGTGAAAATGACTATACTACCCAAAGCAATCTACAGATTCAGTGCAATCCCTATCAAACTACCACTGGCATTTTTCACAGAACTAGAACAAAAAATTTCACAATTTGTATGGAAACACAAAAGACCCCGAATAGCCAAAGCAATCTTGAGAAAGAAAAACAGAGCTGTAGGAATCAGGCTACCGGACTTCAGACTATGCTACAAAACCACAGCAATCAAGACAGTATGGTACTGGCACAAAAACAGAAATATAGATCAATGGAACAGGATAGAAAGACCAGAGATAAAGCCAGACACATATGGTCACCTTATCTTTGATAAAGGAGGCAAGAATATCCAGTGGAGAAAAGACAGCCTCTTCGATAAGTGGTGCTGGGAAAACTGGACAGCTACATGTAAAAGAATGAAATTAGAACACTCCCTAACACCATATACAATAATAAACTGAAAATGGATTAAAGACCTAAATGTAAGGCCAGACACTATAAAACTCTTAGAAGAAAACATAGGCAGATCACTCTATGACATACATCACAGCAAGATCCTTTTTGACCTACCTCCTACAGAAATGGAAATAAAAACAAAAATAAACAAATGGGACCTAATGAAACTTAAAAGCTTTTGCACAGCAAAGGAAACCATAAACAAGACCAAAAGACAACCCTCAGAATGGGAGAAAATATTTGCAAACAAAGCAACTGACAAAGGATTAATCTCCAAAATTTACAAACAGCTCATGCAACTCAATATCAAAAAAACAAACAACCCAATCCAAAAATGGGCAGAAGACCTAAATAGACATTTCTCCAAAGAAGACATACAGATTGCCAACAAACACATGAAAGAATGCTCAACATCATTAATCATTAGAGAAATGCAAATCAAAACTAAAATGAGGTATCACTTCACACCAGTCAGAATGGCCATCATCAAAAAATCTACAAACAATAAATGCTGGAGAGGGTGTGGAGGAAAGGGAACCCTCTTGCACTGTTGGTGGGAATGTAAATTGATACAACCACTATGGAGAACAGTATGGAGGTTCCTTAAAAAACTAAAAATAGAACTACCATACAACCCAGCAATCCCACTACTGGTCATATACCCTGAGAAAAGCATAATTCAAAAAGATTCAGGTACCACAGTGTTCATTGCAGCTCTATTTACAATAGCCAGGACATGGAAGCAACGTACGTGTCCATTGACAGATGAATGGATAAAGAAGATGTGGCACATATATACAGTGGAATATTACTCAGCCATAAAAAGAAACGAAGTTGAGTTATTTGTAATGAGTTGGATGGACCTAGTCTGTCATGCAGAATGAAGTAAGTCAGAAGAGAAAAACAAATACCGTATGATAACACATATATATGGAATCTAAAAAAAAAAAAAGGTTATGATGAACCTGGGGCAGAACGGGAATAAAGACGCAGACCTACTAGAGAATGGACTTGAGGACACGGGAAGGGGGAAGGGTAAGCTGGAACAAAGTGATAGAGTGGCATGGACATATATACACTACCAAATGTAGAATAGATAGCTAGTAGAAAGCAGCCGCATAGCACAGGGAGATCAGCTCAGTGCTTTGTGACCACCTAGAGGGGTTGGATAGGGAGGATGGGAGGCAAGGAGATGCAAGAGGGAAGAGGTATGGGGATATATGTACATGTATAGCTGATTCACTTTGTTATGAAGCAGAAACTAACACACCATTGTAAAGCAATTATACTCCATAAACATTAAAAGAAAAAAAAGATAAAAATAAAAAACCCTCAAAAAAAAAAAAAAGAATGCAGAACACCTGGCTGGAGGTTCAGGGTGGGAGGAGCTTCGTGGAGGGGGTGGGGCTTGCAGGGAAGGGCTGGGAAGGGTGCCGTAGAAGGGCGCTCAGAGGAAGGCTATAGTCCCCGAAGGGAAAAATCTTGTATTAAGATTACTTTCACTATTTCTCATTTGAGAAAACAGTGGTACTTAGGCTTGGCAGGAAACATTTATTTTTAAAGGAAACGCATGAATGGCAAGTATACAAGTTACAGCTGAATTTGTTGCCAGTGTGACTCTGGACACAGAACGATAGAAATGAATATGGTGGGCCTTGTGGGCAACACAGCAAAACCCTGAGGCTTTTTATAATCTTTCAATTTCTTTTAAAAAACCCCTCTTTTTACCGTTATTTATAGTCCAGTGAGGGTCAACTAACTTCGTGGATTTTCTTTTAAAATAACGTCTCACAATAACACACCAAGGATCTATCATTTAGCCTCTGGATATAACATCAAAGTTATTTATATCTTGCCATCTGTGTTTATAGTGTGTATTTATGGACAACTTTATTATGGCACAAATCTATAGCCAAATGACATTTCCCAGTATTGTACCAAGAGACAGATTCCTGTGATTCTTGAATAATGTTTTGCACATTCTTCTGGCTTTCAGCAGTATCCTGTCAGATGACAAAGCTTATAAGAGCATCTACAGTGATGAAAGCCTGGTGGGGCTGCAGTTTCTCCACATCTGCTCCTGAAACCAACGCTCTGTAGCAAGTTCTGCTTGGAGAGGCCAATAATTCTAGGTCATTTATTCTTTTGTTGCTTCTTTATTATTTCGTTCTACTTGACTGAATAGGTTTTAGGAAATCCGCCATGGGCATGCTTATTTCCATTTGGGTTGCTCCGGCTGCACTCTGCCTTTACCCCGTCTCTCGTTTGAGCTTCACTCCAGAGCTTATTTCACCATTCAGAGCACCTTCAATTTCAGATCTTTTCCCTGCACACAGCACATCTCCCGTTCTTGGCTGTGTGCCTTCACTCTTGCAGGCTGAAGCCATCGCTTAGTATGTACCCAGGATTCTTTTGGACTGTTATTTTTGAAAGTAATGTAGATCGTTATTTACTGATTTGCTTTCCCCCAAGGAAATGAAAGCATTGCTAACTGGTTATGCCATCGACCCTTCCTAGTCCCTGACTTAAGGCAGGCTTCGTAGTCTAGTACTGATATTAAAGTGAAAAAATAAGTTGTAATTTAAGTGGTAGCAAATAACTTGTGTGTCCTAGTGAAGACATCATGCCTCCTTTACCCTTGCTCCTGGCATCAGGCACCTGATATTCCTTTTTTCTTGATGAAATTCTCAAACTGAGAAGCCTTTGCAGACAACAAAAAGTTTCTCCTGGAACTGTGCCACCCTACCATTGAAACTCTTACTTCTACCTTTTCCATGGCAGCAAATGGATTGCTGATTTGTTTTCCAGTGACAAAATGTGAATGTGATAGGCAGCCTAACAGAAGACAGTAATAAACATTGTTAGGGACCTTATCTATTTATTTACCAAGTGTGGTTTAATGACTAGTTTTCTCAACCCCTGGGTTCATAATGACACACAAATAATATTTTCAAAAAGTGAAGTCATGCCTTTGACATAATTAAGTACATGCCTCGCATCATGATGCCTCTGGGGTTTTGTTCTCCTTATTCCAACTGCCTTGTCACCCTTTCTGCCCTTCTCTGCCTGTAAAATCTGATTCGTTCCTCAAGGTCATGTTAAAATGTCACTTCCTCTGTGAAATGCTCTTGAATCTTTCTAGACAGTATCAGTTAGTTTTACCTTTCTGTCTCTAGAACACTTTGTGGTTCTATTTATTTTTATTCAGGGGTCCTTTTAGGCCAAAGCGTGCTTCACAGTTTTGGGATGTGTGTGTGTGTGTGTGTGTGTGTGTGTGTATGTGTGTGTGTGCCCTTCTTCCTTGAGGGCCGATAAAGTGTTATTTGGCTCTGAAAACTTCCTTAGTACCCAGCACTGTGCTTTAAATATGGTGTTGCTTGAAGTTCTGAGTGCTGAAGAATATACGAACGCTGGCTGCAGTAGGTCATAAAGGAAGAGAGATTATAAATAATCGAGGTCCCTAACCTGTGAGAGTTTAAAATTTGAGACAAATTTTGATATGAATAGAACCACATGAAAATATAGAAAAGACCTTTACTACTACTTTTTGTAGTTTTTAGCAAAGCACCAGTGATGTAAACCTTTGGTCTCAGCTCACTCAATTAGGGAACCAAGTTGGTGACCTGTACAAGGGCAAATTTTATCAGTTCTTGAAGGAGTTCTTAGCTTGGGGGTTATTTATTCATTTTAAAAATTTCCAATATAGACTATATTTCTACTTTTTAAAATGTGAACAAATGATGGAAACAGGGAAATAATTATACTACCCTGTAAGCTTGGGGGTTTATGAAATTATAGGAAGAACATTGGCTTTGGTGTCAGATAAACCAAACTTAGGTTTGGCGTGCCCTCTGTGTCCCTTAGCAAGTTTTCTAACACCTTTGAGCCTCACTCACCTCCCCTATAAAATGGCAGTGAGTTGTGTAGATTGAAGGGGATGACGTCTTTTTAAAGCATGAAGCAGTTCCTGGCATGGTAGAGGGATCCCTTCTCCCATATCCTCCTTATTTTGCACCTCTAGAAAAAGCCCCGGAAGCCTGGGAGAAGCCCTTGGTCCAGACAGACGGGGATGACACCAGTGGTCCCGATCCTGAACTTCTGTCAGCATCTCTGTACTCCCTGCCCATCAGTCCACTCCTCCTGGTCCATTCTGGGCAGACGGCTGCCTGGAATCACTGTGCTAATGCCAGAGCCCTTTCAGCTTGCGGGGGCTCTAAGGTCAGCCCTTAAGGACAAAGACTCTTTATCACCTGCCCATGTGTCAGTTGCCATTGCTATTCCTGGCATCAGTCATGGCTTCAGGGATATTTGAAATGCAGGAATGGCAGGAGGCATGGCTCCCCTGCGGTGGCCCTGCTGCCTCTGGAATGCCTGCCACACCTCTGCTGCTTTGTGGTTAGTCAGTTGGTTGTGAGTTTATGGTCCCACATGACTTTGGGTGAGAAAAGGAATGTCTTTCTAAAACCATGAGCTGCTGGAAGAATCTGCCCCAGTTACTCAATGGTCTTTTCTGTACAGTTGTTCTTTAGAGGTTACAGCAGTTAGAATTAAAAGGTGTAATCTTGACTGCAGGGCTAACTTCTTACACCTGGGCTTTGCTTTCTATTCTGTACATGTCACATCACTGCATTTAAATTTGGGGAAAGAAAATGCTACGTTCTTTGTGACATGTATTTACAGAGGTTATGAAACTATGTAGAATATGATCACAACTTGCGCATAGAAAAGGAACTGGAAAAAATATCCTAAAATGGTAACAGTGAGTTGTCTCACTGAGTGATTTTTTCTTTTTCTTTCTCTATGTCTATATTTTCTACTTTTCTATAATGATCACATATTACTTCTAAAATGAAGAAACTGATTATATACAGATATAGATATATATGTATATAGTAAGCAGCAGTTTCATTGTTGTATCTGTTCCAGATTCAGTCAATAGACTTGGGTACCTCCATTGTCACCATGAACTTAGGCAGCTCTCTTCCATCATCACCAGGAAAACAGGATGGTCACATCTATCTTGTTGGCTTGTTGTGAGATACAAAGGAGATTATGATGATAGATGTTCTTGAAGAACCACACAGCATTATGAAAGAGAAGGTTTTATTGAAGCTGAACTGAGCTTACAAGGCTTATTAAGGGCAGTTTTGTAGGAGGAAGAATCATAAAAGTGTAGCAAACAGCCAAAGATGTGAGTATGGCAGGGAGGAGGGGGCTTCCGATTGGTTTACTTTGATAGCTGTAGGTGGGTTTTCCAGTAGTTGTATATTGCCTGGGAGTTTTCAGCTTCTAGCACAACCGTACAACCCACACAGGGAAAGCTTTTCTAAGGAGATCTCAATTAGCCACAGCTTGCCCCAGCAGAGTGGGACTGAGTGGGAGAATTATGTTTAAGAGAGTGAGTTACAGTAACAAAAACATTTGTAGCTGAAATTTATTGAGTTCCAGACACCATGTTAAACTCTGGTTTAACCCTTAAAATATACCTATAAGGTGGATGCTTTTATTATTCATATCGACACATGAGGAAACTGAGTCACAGGGAGATTAGCGAACTATTCTGGGTTTCCCAGCTGGAAGGGGGTAGTGCTGAGTTGAACCTAACTAGTTTGGTTTCAGAGCCCATACTCTTAACCTTGGGGATGGCCTGCTTAGTTGTAAGGCTCAGTTTGGTGGTGGTGAGGGAGACAGAGTGGATGGCTTACCTCTTGGGGCAGAGTTAAATTTAATTGTGCATTTAATGTCTTTCTCCTTCAAAAGACTTTCAGAACAATCAGAGTGCATTGTATTTGCGCATTTATTCTGATAGCAACACCCAAATGGAATCAATTATAATACTCCAATATATACATATGGGAATAACCATGAATGGAATATTTGCATAAAATCAAAGTTGTCTACTTAAAGACTGGAAATCAGATTCTAGTCCGATGCCTTAGCTTAGGTTTCAAATTTCAGGATTACACTGCCATCTAGTGCAGACAAAACATTTCCCCAGAGTGTGGAAGCTAGTGAATCCATATAAAATTTCTTGGGATGCAACATTAAACAATGTTTATGTAAGGCTTCTTTCATAAAAGAGAAAGAACAATTCAGAATCAAGGATCTTTCTATATATACTGATAAAGGGTAACATGGAATTCAGGAACGCACTTTCTAGTTTTTGGTTGATAGTTGATAATAGTACAGAAGGGAAGGCTTGGGTTCCTGTACTTCATTTAATTTCAAGTACATTTCTTTAATACATATCCAGTAAGGAAATTAGTACAGTTGGTTTTTTTTTTTCATGATCATGAAAGTTCCTGTAGGTCTTATGAGTTCAACTGATAATTATTTTAAAAATTTATCCTGCAAACACTTATTAAATGCTACAGTCAATAGCAGCTGTAAAAAGGAGGGGTAGCTTAATGGAGCTGAAACCATTACTTTTACGAGCAGCCTTTCTTGACGAGTAGTACCAGCGGCACCCGGGAGCTTGCTAGAAATGTAAATTCTCAGGCCCACCTGAAATCTTCTGAATCAGAAACTCTGGTGGGTGGAGCCCTTGATGTGTTTTTAACAAGCCATCCAGGTGGTTCTGGTGTAGCTTTGGGAACAACTGTTAGAAAAGATTACAGTATGTAGAAAAACATGCTGAGGTACCAGAATGTGGAGTTTCTTGGAAGTAGAAAAAGAGGCTCAGGACACGTATCAGCTGCTACAAACTGAAGATCCACAAGGCAGCAGATGCAGCAATATGTGTTGGAAGCCCACATATGGTGGAGGAGAATTGATTTTTCTCTTTCTTGGGGAAAGGGAAATTCTCATATTTTAGAGAAAACAAAAGTAACACATTGAAAGGCTTGGGGTAGGGATGGGGTTTATGTTAAATAACACATTGTTGTATTAATGGTCTATGGCAAAGACACATTTATCTGTGAGTGATTTCAGAGAGAAATGGCTGTCATCATGGGGCTCTATTTGCTTGCTATATATGATTAGGCTACAAGTATAGAACCAAAATAAGCAGATTCAAACTAGAGCTTTGATTATGGTGAAATTTCTTTACAGTAAAAACTGAACCCAATGCAAAACTGTGGGAGTCCTAGTTTTAGCAACTCTCTGATTGTTAATCAGCCTCTCAGCCAGATTTCTATGATGAATTTCAGGCCCTTGCTGTGTCTGATTTGTGGCATCCTCACACAACTGATATGTGCCCTTAGGCATTTTGGGTCTTTTATTTTTAAAGACAAGAGAGACGGAAGAAAACTTAAGCCTAGATACTATTAGGAAGCTAGTTTTTAAAGTGCCTCTTTGTTTTACTCTATAATGTAATTAATAATGGGAGTCGTGGCATCTTTAATTAATGTTATAAGTTAATGGGAACTTCAAAAGAATACTTTCTAAAAAATATAGTCGTGTTAAAAGCAAGGAACTTGTTCTACCACTCATGAGTTTTATGGGGCATCTCAACTATTGTGCCCCGTACTGGGAAATAAGAAGAAAGCTACCTCTTGCCATTTCTAGTGCAGCTGTATTCTAACCCAATGTTTTTCAAACCATGGGTTGCAACCCATTAGGTGGTCCTGAAATCAATCTATTGAGTTGATCACATCACTAAAAAAATGTAATAGAATAAAACAGAAAACAGAGTGCACCACACTTACATGGGTAAGTACTATTTTCTGAAACTTTCGTTTCAGTTGTATGTATGCATATTTATCAAATCCATTCAATCCATCTTTCCAGAAATGCCAGAACCATCTTTCTGAAGACATCTGAAAAGTCATTCTTGGCCTCAAACTCTTCACTCATTTGCTTAACAGCCAGAATGAAGTCCAAACTCTTTCAAAGATTTTCAAGATCCCCTACTCATCTCCTTCCCCATGGTCCTTCTACCTGTCATTTTAAAAGAATCACCATCTACTCAGTTACTCAAACTTCTACTTCCCCACCAAGTCCTTTTCTAATGTTCTGCCCATCAGTCTTACCTCCTCCTTCTCATCTTGTCTGAGTTAAAATTTACCATCTCAGATAAGCCTTCTCTGACAGCTCAGTCTAGATCAGCCTCTAAACCCACCCCTTCCCTTCCTCTAGCACACTTTACCCTTTTTTGTATTTTTTTAAAATAATAGTTCCAACTGAAATTATCCTGTTTCTTCTTATAAACGTATTTAGTATCTGTCTCCCCAGAAACATGTAAGCTCCATGGGGCAGGGACCTGGTCTTGCTCTGCCATATTTATGTGCTGAGATCCATTCAGGGCTCATGGTAGAAAAGTCACCAATAAGTACTTACCAAGTGAAAGAGTTCCAGAGCTAAACTTATGGTTCCTGAAGTATACTCCTCTACCTTTTTGTCATGGTATCTGTTGTTTCTTCTGCCCCAAATGCACTGTACCTGTTTGTTCTCTTGGTAGGCATCTATTCATCCTTTAAGATTTCACTTCCTTGAGACTTCCTGGTTCAAGATGGTGGTGTAGGGAGATCCTGAGTTCACCTCCTCCATCAGATGCAACAAATCAACAACTATACATGGAATAGTTTCCTCTAAAAAAGACCTGAAGACTGGATGAACAGAGCCTCCACAATAAGGGATAAAAGGGCAGCATGGAGATGGGTAGGAGGAGCAGAGACACAGTGTCTCACACACACACAAAACCCCACTCCAGGAACAGTGATCCAAAATTGAGAAGTATTTAAGAAAACGTGGAATTTTCCCATAAGGAGTGAAGGCTTTGTATTCCACATCAGGAACCCCAACCCTTAGGTCCTGTACAGGAGAGATGAAGCCCCCAAATGCCTGGGTTTGCAAAATAATGGGGATTATGTCCAGGAAAACCATAGTACCGTAGGGGAAGAAGAATCCACTCTTAAAGGGCTCCTGCACAGACTCAGTCACCCTGGGATCCAGAGCAGAAAACACCAGCTTGAAAACTTCCTGGACCATATGTGAGGGAGACCCACTTACTAATCTTAAGGCATGAGCTGGAGAGACAGGGACCTGCTGGGACTCTCCCTGGGACAGACACACAGGTGAGTACCATTTTGTGATCTTATTCTACCTTACTAATGCCAATGCTGGTGGGAGCCACTTTGTAACTCTCCCTCTAATGTGCTAGTGTTGGGAGGTGTACCCTGCTGAGAGCCCCACCCATCCCCATGCCACAGCTGCATGTCACAGCTGAGCTAGATGAGAGCACCCCCCCTTACCCATGCCACAGTAAGTGGGCATGCCCAGACCACACCGGGGATGCCCCTTGGGCACCCAGCTCTGGTGGCCAGGGGAGACTGTGCTTCTGGGCCCCATGGGGCATCTCCTACCCAGGGCCACTCCTTCAAGATTGGGAGAAGTAGCTGATTTGCCTAATACATAAAAACAAGCACAGAGAGTCAGGCAAAATGAGGAGATAGAGGAATAAGTTTTGAATGAAAGAACAAGACAAAACCGCAGAAAAAGATCTTAATAACATGGAGATCAGCAATCCACCTGATAAAGAATTCTAAGTATTGGTCATAGGGATACTCACTGAACTTGGGAGAAGAATCGATGATCATAGTGAGAATTTCAACAAAGAGACAGAAAATATAAGAAAGTACCAAACAGCAGTTACAGAGCAGAAGAATACAAAAACTGAACTGAAAAAATACACTAGAGGGATTCAACAGCAGACTGAATAAAGCAGAAGAATGGACCAGTGAGCTGGAAGACAGAGTAATGGAACTCACTTAGAGCAGCAAAAAGAAAAAAAGAATTTTAAAAAGTAAAGATACCTTAAGGGAACTTTGGGACAACATCAGGCAGAAATAGCATTCACATTTTAGTGGTCCCAAATGGAAAAGAGAAAGAGGGCCATAAAACTTCCTTGAAGAAAAAATGGCTGAAAACCTCCCTAATCTTGGGAAGGAACCAGACATCAAGGCCCCGGAACCCCAGAGATTTCCAAACAAGTTGAACCCACAGAGATCCACACTAAGACACATTATAATGAAAATGATATAAGTTAAAGAGAGAATCTTAAAAGCAGCAAAAGAAAAATACCTTGTTATGTACAAGGGAAACCCCATAAGACTATTATCAGCAGATTTTTCAGCAGAAACTTTGAAGGCCAAAATGGAGTGACATGACATATTCAAAGTGTCCAAAGGAAAAAAAACCTTTAACCAAGAATTCTCTACCTGGCAAGTTATCATTCAGAATTAAAGGAGAGATTAAAAGTTTTCCAGATCAGCAAAAGCTAAAGAAGTTCATCACCACTAAACCGGTCTTACGAAAAATGTTATACATACATATGCACCCAATGTTATGCATATATATGCACCCAATATAGGAACACCAAAATAGATAAAATGAAAATTAATGAACCTAAAGGAAGAAATTGAAAGCACTACAATAATACTAGGGGACTTTAACACCCCACTTACATCAATGAATAGAGATCATCTAGACAGAAAATCAATGAGGAAACTTTTGCCTTAAACAACACATTAAATCAGATGGACTTAATAGGTATACACAGAACATTCCATCCCAAAGCAGCAGAATACACATTCTTCTCAAGTACATATGGACCATTTTCCAGGACAGATCACATGTTAGGTCACAAAAGAAGTCTCAATAAATTCAAGAAAATTGATCAAGCATCTCTTCTGACCACTATGGTATAAAACTAGAAATCAATTACAAGAAGAAAACTGGGGGAAAAAATGTGGAGATTAAACATGTTATTGAATAACCAATGGGTCATTGAAGAAATCAAAGGAGAAATTAAAAAATACCTAGAGGAAAATGAAAACAGAAATATGACATACCAGAATCTATGGGATGCAGCATAAGTGGTTCTAAGAGGGAAGCTCATAGCAATGCAGGCCTATCTCAGGAAACAAGGAAAGATCTCATATAAACAATCTAACTTTACACTTAAAGGATCTAGGAAAAGAACAAATGAAGCCCAAAGTTAGTAGAAGGAAGGAAATAATAAAGATCACAGCAGAAGTAAATGAAATAGAGACTAAAAAGACAGTAGAAAAGGTCAATAAAGCTAAAAGCTGGTTCTTTGAGATGATAAACAAAATTGGCAAACCTTTAGCTAGACAAATTAATAAAAAAGAGAGACTCCTCAAATAAAATCAGAAGTGAAAGATGAGAAGTTACAACTGATACCACAGAAATAGAAAGGAACATAAGAGACTACTATAAACAATTATAAGACAACAAATTGGACAATCTAGAAGAAATGGATAAATTCCTAGAAATGTACAATCTGCCAAGATTGCATCATGAAGAAAAATAAATTGGAATAAACTGATTACTAGTAAGTACATTGAATCAGTAATCAAAAATCTTCCAGTAAACCAAAGTCCAGGACCAAATGTCTTCACTGGTGAATTCTACCAAACATTCAAAGAAGACTTAATACCTATCCTTCTCAAATTCTTCCAAAAAATTGAAGAGGAGAGAATGCTTCCAAACTCATTTTATGAGGTCAGCATTACCCTGATACCAAAACCAGACAAGGATACCACAAAAAAAGAAAATTACAGGCTAATATCCTTGATGAATATAGATGCACATATTGTTGACAAAATATTAGCAAGTCAAATTCAACAATACACTAAAAGGATCATACATCATGATCAAGTGGCATGCAAAGATGGTTCAACATTTGCAAATCAGTCAACATGACATACCATATTAACAAAGCAAGGGATAAAAATCATACTGTCATCTCAGTAGATGCAGAAAAAATATTTGTCAGAATCCTACATCCATTTATGATAAAAACACTCAACAAAGTGGGTATGGAGGGAACATACCTCAACATACAATAAAAGCTATATATTACAAACCCACAGCTAACATGCTCAATGGTGAAAGCTGAAAGCTTTTCCACTAAGATCAAGAACAAGACAAGGATGCATACTCTTGCCACTTTTATTTAACATAGTATCAGTAGCCTTATTTAGGCAAACAAAAAAGCATCCTAACTGGAAAGGAAGAAGTAAAACCATCACTATTTGCAGATGACATGATACTATATATGGAAAATCCTAAATACTTCACTGAAAAACTGTTAGAACTAATAAATGAAGTCAGTAAAATTGCAGGACGCAAAATCAATATACAGAAATCTGTGGAGTTTCTATACACTAATAACAAGGTATCAGAAAAATAAATCAAGAAAGCAATTCCATTTACAGTTCAATCAAAAACAAACAAACAAAAAATACCTAGGGAGAAATTTAACCAAGGAGGTGAAAGACCTACACACTGAAAACTATAGGACTCTGATGAAAGAAATTGAAGAAGACACAAATAAATGGAAATATATTTCATGCCTATGAATTGGAAGAATTTATATTGTGAAAATATCCATACCACCCAAAGCAATCTACAAAGTCAATGCAATCCCCATTAAGATTCCAATGGCATTTTTCACAGGACTAGAACAAATAATTATAAAATTTGTACGGAGCCACAAAAGATCCCCAAAAGCCAAAGCAATCTTGAGAATAAGAATAAAATTGGCGTTATCATGCTCCTTGATTTTAGATTTTACTACACAGATATAGTAATCAAAGAGTATGATATTGGCATTAAATATATGGACACATATATGTACAGTTAATTTATGACAGAGGATCCAAGGACATAAAATGGAGAAAGGACAGTCTCTTAAATAAATGGTGTTGAGAAAACTGGGCAACAACATGCAAAGAATGAAACTGGACCCCTGTCTTACACCACACACAAAAATTACCTCAAAATGGATTAAAGATTTGAATGTAAGACCTGAAACCATAAAATTCCGAGAAGAAGACACAGGTGGTAAGCTCCTTGACATCAGACTTAGTGATGTTTTTGTGGATCTGACTCCAAAAGCAAAGGAAACAAAAGCAAAAGTAAACAAATGGGACTCTGTCAAACAAAAAAGCTTCTGCACAGTGAAGGAATCCATCATCAAAATTAAAAGGTAACTTACTGAATGGAAGAAGATATTTGCAAATCAAATATCTGATAAGGGCTTAATATACAAAATATATCAGGATCTCATAGAACTCAACAATAAAAACCCAAACAACCTGATTAAAAAATAGGCAGAGGATCTGAAGAGACGTTTTTCAAAGAATACATACAAATGGCCAACAGACACATGAACAGATATCCAGCATCACTAATTATTAGGGAGATGCATATCAAAACCACAATGAAATATCACCTCGCACCTGTTAGAATGGCTGTTCTCAAAGACAAGAAGTAACAAGTGTTGGCAAGGATGTGGAGAAACGGGAATCCTCTAATACTGTTGGTGGGACTATAAATTGGTGGAGCCACTAATTCAAAAATATATATGTACCCTTATGTTTGTTGCAGCATTATTTACAATAGTCAAGATATGAAAATAACCCATGGCCATCAATGGATGGATGGATAAAGAAGATGTGATATATATATTCCATTGTATATATATATATATATATATACACACACACACACACACAGAAGGAAAAAGACAAATACTGTACAGTTTTACTCATATGTGGAATCTAAAACAAACAAAGAAACAAACAAATGAACAAAGAAAACAGAACAAAAACGAACTCATAGATACAGAGACCAAATTAGTGGTTACCAACAGGGTAGGGGGTTCGGGGGTCAGCCAAATGGGTGAAGGATCAATTGTGTGGTGACGGATGGTAGCTAGACCTTCAGTGTTGATCATTTTGTAGTGTGTACAGATGCCAAATTATAAAGCTGTGCACCTGAAACTTCTATAATGTTACATGCCAATTTTACTTCAATTAAAAAAAAAAGTTTTTTAAATGAAAAATTTCCCAGTGCTCCTGGACTGAGTTCATACTTGTTTTCAGTGATGCTGCAGCCTCTTTCACTTGCTGTTTTGCAGTCATTTTTGTATGGGATTCCCCACTGGGCCATGAGCTTCCTCAGGGCAACGTTGTGTTTATTCATGCTTTTTGTCTCTTCAAATCCTAGCCCTTGGTAGCAGTGGCATATACTTGGGGTACATAGTGCTTCAAGAAGTGTCTGTTGGATACATGAAAGAATGCTCAACATCATTAATTATTAGAGAAATGCAAATCAAAACTACAATGAGATATCATCTCACACCCGTCAGAATGGCCATCATCAAAAAATCTAGAAACAATAAATGCTGGAGAGGGTGTGGAGGAAAGGGAACACTCTTGCACTGTTGGTGGGAATGTAAATTGATACAGCCACTATGGAGAACAGTATGGAGGTTCCTTAAAAAACTACAAATAGAACTACCATATGACCCAGCAATCCCCCTACTGGGCATATACCCTGAGAAAACCATAGTTCAAAAAGAGTCATGTACCAAAATATTCATTGCAGCTCTATTTACAATAGCCAGGACATGGAAGCAACCTAAATGTCCATCGACAGATGAACGGATAAAGAAGATGTGCCACATATATACAATGGAATATTACTCAGCCATAAAAAGAAATGAAATGGAGGTATTTGTAATGAGGTGGATGGAGTTAGAGTCTGTCATACAGAGTGAAGTAAGTCAGAAAGAGAAAAACAAATACAGTATGCTAACACATATATACGGAATCTAAGGAAAAAAAAAAAAAAAAGGCCATGAAGAACCTAGTGGCAAGACGGGAATAAAGACACAGACCTACTAGAGAATGGACTTGAGGATATGGGGAGGGGGTGGGGTGAGATGTGACAGGGTAAGAGAGTGTCATGGACATATATACACTACCAAATGTAAAATAGATAGCTAGTGGGAAGCAGCCGCATAGCACAGGGAGATCAGCTCGGTGCTTTGTGACCACCTAGAGGGGTGGGATGGGGAGGGTGGTAGGGAGGGAGATGCAAGAGGGAAGAGATATGGGAACATATTGTATATGTATAACTGATTCACTTTGTTATAAAGCAGAAGCTAACACACCATTGTAAGGCAATTATACTTCAATAAAGATGTTAAAAAAAAAAAAAGAAGTGTCTGTTGAATGACTGAGTAAACTGAGTAAAAGAAAGCAGATGATCAAGGCAGCTGATTATTTATGATGATGTTCCCTGATTTAAACTGTAAATAAATAAAATTCTGGGTTTATAGAAAGGAAAATATTAGTGTATATGTATGTTGTGTAGAGGACAGTGTGTCTGGGGTGGGGGAGGGAGTAAAGAAGGGTAAAAACACAGTTACTCTGTATCAAATACTTTTATTTACAAAATGGATCATTTAAAATATCAAGCTGTCAATGCATTGACAGTCTGATATGATTGACCAGATTTCATTTCCACATGGTTTTTCAGGGTCAGAACTGTTAAGTAAGGTGAGGGAACAGAGTTAATGATAAAAAATCTTGTGTGCCTATGATTTTAGGATGCAGCCTGACCCAGACAGGAACAGCTTGGGGTTTGCACTGTTCCCTGTGAGACTCTAATGTCATATTAGGAAATTTGATTAAGAGAAAATGGGGGTGGGAGGAGGAGAAAACCTGTCCTAAATATGTGTGTGAGATAAAAATATCTTGTTTTCTCTGGATTTACATTCTTCCTTAATAGAGTTATTGCTTGCTCTTCACCACCTTAAATAAAACTGCCAAGCTGGAAAGAAGCCAAACTACTTATAAACAAACCCATTTTCTTCTCTGTTCTTTTATTAAAGTCTCCCCCACACTTGTCTTCAGATCCTAGCTGTAGAGGATTCTTCAAAGTGGGAGGAGGGGGGGAAGGCAAAAGCAGAGGTGAGATCTCTAAAACACTTAACAAAAGGATTTCTTGACCACTTAATTCCATAGGGAAATCTGCCTCTTCTTTCCCAGAGTATTAATATTAGAGGATCTGTATTGCGAATAGAGAACTTCAGTGGAGAGGGTCCCTTTGGAAAAGGCCCTTTTCCCTGTGGAGCTAGGGCTGGCTTACCCTGTGTGATTTCAGGTTGTCAGGAGGTCCCCAGCTGCACAATTTCTCCTCTGATGTCCTACCAGTAGAAAGGGTCAGTTCTTTGGGCTAATAAGCTGCTCCATTTATGTAAGCTAAGCCCTGGCTGACTTATAAGAATAAGCTAAGACCCTCTGTAATTCTGTGACTCAGCCACAATTGCTGCCCTAGGAAACTGCAACTTTGATAGATGGAAGAAGAATGACAGGGCCGTGTGGAAAGCCCCAGACAACGTGAGGAAATGGATGTCCCAACGCCGGGGGGGAGACAGGAGTCCAACAGATAGGTCATGAACAGAAAAGCGATGGGGGGCAAATGGACAGTGGAATTTGCCTAGCTCTCAACTTGTCAGGCCAAACCCTCCAGCGAGCTGAGAGAGACAGAAGAGGAAAGGATTTTTTTTTTTCTGGGGTGGGGGGAGCACCAAACAAAACATAAGAAGCAACACTGCTTATTTTGCAGTGAAATAGAAAGTTTAATTAATTTAAAAATTAAAGAAACGTCAAGGAAGCAAAACAACTTCATGCTAGATACCATGGACTTATTAGGATCATTGGATCCTCCGACCCTGAAAGTCCTTTGATTTTGGGCTGGACCATCCTGAGTGGGTGGCATGGGAGCTTGCTCTCAAGCTGCTCAAGTTCTGGGAGAGGGTGGGTATGTGTGACACGGGGCTGATACAAATCTCTTTCTCCAGGTCTCTGCTCCTTGTAACTGGAACTCAACTTGTTTTTAGAGCATAATATGCTGCTGATTTCCAAAGATATTCTGCTCAGCTCTGGTGCTGTAACTATAGAGTTTAAGAAGAAATAAGACCTGGGCTTGATGTTACATTTTATCAAGATTTCCAGCCATCAAGTACAGAGAGCTTGCGTGTATTGAGTAAATTAGCTGTGCAACTTTGAAGTTACAAGTTACTTCATTTTCTGTGCCCCAGTTATCTCATTTCTAGAATAGAGATAATTTTAGTCTTACCTTACAGTGAAATGAGAATTAAATGTTATCAGGCGTCAAGTACTTTCAATAGAGGGGCACACATGGTGAAGTGTTAGCTACAATGGCAATGATTATGGGGAATAAGGATGGTTTTCCAAAGCCAGGTGTGAGGCTCTGCTATTTTGTTTGACTCTTTAACAATTGTTTGGGGTAACTATGTTCAACTTGTATTGCAGTTAAGGCAACTAAGTTACAGACAGATTAACTACTTTGCCTGAGGACAACAGCTGAAGAGCTTCAGAACAAACTGGGATTCAAACCTAGGTTGGCTGGGCCCCAGGGCCCCTGTGAATTCCCACATCCCTGCCTTCCAGGGAGCCCCTCTTTCCCCCTGTCCTCCAAAAGCTTGCAGTGTATTCCTAGAGCAGTTCTCAAAGCTTCCACTGTATTCCTATAGCAGCTTGCCTGGATTTTTCTGGTGAATTTCTCCACATCCTGATTTTTTTTTTTTTTTTATTTTCAGCAAACGTTCCCTTGCTAGTCCCTCCTTCAGTGTAACCTTGTTAGCTTTGTGGACACACCCCTGGCTAGGCCTGGCCTTACAGGGTGGCCTCTTCCCACCCCTTCCCTCTGCTTTGGCTTAAAGTGTCACCAGATGCCTCTGGTTCACTCCCTTTGCTTTAAGCCCTCACAGGGGGCAGGAGGGACCAAGGCTGGCCTGGGGTGGCACTGAAGGGGTCCTGGGGGAGCACTGACTCCCCACAACCCCTTCTTCATTGGGACTGTTGGCAACAAAGGAAAAGCAGTTGGGAAAATGAAGAACTTCTGGTAAGACCTTGACGCAGAAAAGAGTGATGGGGAGACGGGGCTGGGGACCCTTGGAACCCAAGGTCTGTGTTTTTGCAGTGGTGGTAGGAGGGGAGGAGGGGAGGGCAGAGGGGAGAACAGACAGACAGAGAGATAGATGACAGAGTGAGACAGAAAAGAGCAAAAATGAGAGACAGGAGAGAGACAGAGAAAGAGGGAGAAAGAGACAGCAACCCAAATGGAGATGCAGAAAAAGGAAGATAAACGAAAACAGAGACAAGGATATGGGTGTAGAAATAGTGAGACAGGTAGGTATGGAGAGAGTGAGACAGAAATGTGAGAACTCATTAAATCTCTTAATCGGATTTAATAAAGAAAATGGAAAAAGTAAACTAGACTGAGGGCCGGTCACCTGCATTCATCAGGTGTGCCATATTTAAAATAGTGAAGTAGTCCCCACGTGGAGGGACTCCTATTTGAGTCATTTTTCTTCTCTCCTCTTCAGGAAAATCCCAGCTCTCTTCTTTGTATGCAGCTTTGTGGGACCTTGGGCATCCGCAACTGTCAAGCGTCGCCCAAGTAAGGACCACAGTTTCTAGATTTCAAAATGTTCCTCGTTCTGGAAAGGATCAAGCAGGGCTGTGGCTGAGTGAGGCATCCAGGGCCCTTCACACCCTCCTTCTTCACCCCTGCCTTGGCCGTGGGTGTGCTGTATAGCTTGTTTTCCGTGCTCAGTGTTACATATGGAAAAGTGCTGGCTGTGATTGCAGCTGGGCAGGAAACCTAATCTGTATGCTCCAGTGCCTTGCCCAGCGCCTACCTGGCTCAGATGGTGATTGGTAATGATGGATGGATAGATGGATGGAAGCCAATAATCTGGGGTCAGGGGACATATAAAGAGTACGTTTGATGTACTGAAATGGCCAGGCCAAAGCTGTGTAACTGGAATATGCTTTTTCTGAAATCTAGGACGTGTCTGTCACCAGGTGAGGCGCAGCAGGGCACCGGGGTTGGAGAGTTACAAGAAGCCTTCTGTGTTGTTGAAAAAACTGTCCCCCCCTTACAACCTTTCACTTGTGTAAGGAGCACTTCATTCTAGGATGTCTCATCCTTCTTGTGATTGAGGGTTTAATTCTCACAATTCTTTTCTTCTTGTTACTCTTCCTTATTCTAAGATGCTGGTAATAGTCTAGTTGGGATGCTTATTTGATCTCTTAGAATAAATTTATGAAATTAAGTGCATCCTCTATATTTTGTTTAGGGTTAATGAATCCTAAGACATCCTCAACTTGACAAAGATTCTTAAGAACTTCACTTTTCAGAAGTCCCATTGAACTGGCTCTGGATTCTCTTAGGATTTCTAAAATTCGTGGTGTTAAAGGAATATCTTCTAGCCCAAACCACCAGAAGTTTTCCAAACAGTTTTCTGACACTGTGCCGTTCAGAACATCATGCAGCTCTGGTTCCAAAAAGAACAAATTCTGAACTTCCCCAAAGGGAACATTTTCCCAACACAAATTATTAAAGCAACTTTGTGCCTTGCCTCACTTCCAGGATGGGTTGAAGATGAATAAATTATAATCATAGAGTCACACAGTTAAAGCCAAATACACTACTTGTAAGTAAATATAGCATAGTTTAGTATGTTTAGTATAACTTTGTACTTTAAACAGTTGCTCAGCTCATTATTATTGATATATCCCCATGATCCCTGTAGGGGTTGAGGTAGGATGACATGTTATCTCTCTTGCAGGGTTCCCTGTTAATTCAAATTCTAATGGTGAAAATGAACTCTGTCCAAAGGTCAGGATTGGACAAGATGATTTACCAGGTGAGTATCAGTGTATCCTATTGGCAATGCATGTTTTCTATAAACCTACCTGATACATCTTTTATTTGGGAAGGTTGTGGAAAGGAATGAAACCAATCTAATTTTAGACTTTTATTTTGTGTTCTCTTTCTGTAGGGTTTGACTTGATTTCTCAGTTCCAGATAGACAAAGCAGCATCCAGAAGAACTATCCAGAGGGTAGTGGGATCAACTGCATTACAAGTAGCTTACAAACTGGGAGATCAGGTAGACTTCAGGATTCCAACCAGGTAACGTAAAAATAATACTTGATCTAATTATCTGCCTCAAGCGCAACTTAAAAAATGAAAATCTAATCAGTGTTGAGAGTCTTCTCCTGCTCAGTGTTTCTTGGATCATGATTTTATTTAAAGATGAAGGAATTTATTTACCTACCTACCTTTAGTACCTGAATATGTGAATGCTCTTCATGTTTTCAGTGTGTAATTTACTTTCCATTCCAGGAAAAAAGGATCACTGAGACTATTATACATTGATTCAGGACATGTTCTTATTACTTTGCTCTCTGTTTTTCTAAAATTTGTCTGGTTTTGCCTGAAAGGACCCTCTGTGAAAAGTGCCAGAGGTTAAGCATAAATTTTTTTTAAACATCTTTATTGGAGTATAATTGCTTTAGAATGGTGTGTTAGTTTCTGCTTTATAACAAAGTGAATCAGCTATACGTATACATATACCCCCATATCTCCTCGCTCTTGCAGCTCCCCATAAATTTAACTAGAAACCGCTAAGTGGATAAAAGGCTCACGATGGCGCTGTTCAAGCATCCTGGTGCTGAAATAGATCCACACATCTAGTGCTTGGCTCCTGGCAGGGACCAAACAAAAGCAAAACTAGAATAATGATAACAGAAACAATGGTAGTGATAATACTTTAAAAATCCTGCATCTCCTTCTCTGGGACTAAGCCTTTTCTTCTTTAAATTATTATAACTGAGGTGGTTTAGTGCATGTGTAAGTTTTGAATCATGCCATTGTTAGGAATGAGCTTCAGGGTTTTCAGTTTTATATCGCCTAAAAACCTTAAATGTGATGATGGTGATGATGATTGAATGTTTTAGGGCACTGTAAAAAATGTAATTAAGATTCCTTTGGTATATGAATGAGAAAATTAGGGCTTTGATAGAAATTAAGATGTAAAGGTAAATAATGATTTATAAGAGCAGTAAAAGGATATCATGAAATTCTAAATGTTTATAATAATGAAATTTTGTTAAAATTAGAATATTCTGATATAGTGCCAGATTGCAGATAGAAATTCATGTTTTGAACATACTATATTTTATAAAACAAAATAGTGTACTGTATAAGCTCTTTTTATAGATTTACTAATTAACATCTTCATTACAATTTTGTGGTGGGGACATTATTATCCACATTTCATGGAGGAGAAAACTGAGGCCAGAAAGTTTGTTACCTGCATAAGGCCACAGGGTTAGGAGGTGCTGGGAGGATTGAAACCCAGGCAGAATCATTTCCGAAGCTGTGCTTCTAACCACTATCCCATACTGACCCTGGAAACCAGTCACATTTGGAAAGATTAAAAGCATGATAGCAGCCATTGACTTTTTTCTTATATTTTCTTTTCATGTGCTAGATGTGTTCTTAAATAAGCTTTAGAATACTTTGGTTTTTCTTTCTTCAGTAAAATAATTAAACATGACACAAGACCCTCAAGGTTGACCTTTCTTCTCTATAATTTAAGGTACAATCTGGACTGTCATTAACTCTAAGTTCAGAGGTTGATAAACTTGAGGCCATGAAGTCTTCCTACCTCCTGCTCATCTTCGTTGTTGTTTTTCTCTAAGTGCCTAGAGTGATCACGAAATAGTTTTCACAGGTAAAAATGTCACAGGGCATTTTTACCAATGTCCCGTATTTTCTGTCTCCTTGACTCCTTGCTCCCGCAAAGACTAAAGGCTCTTGCTTTACTGGCAAGGCTTATTAAGATATGAAGAAAGAAGGAGGAAGGAATAGAAGAAGAGAGTAGCAGAAAGAAATAAAAAAGGAAGGAGGAGAGCCAGAGGGCTGAGATAGGTGGAGTCCCTTGGGCAAGCTGCTTAGACTGTCTTTGATTCTGTTCCCTCAGTTTAAAATTAGGAATAATAATAATGATGCCATTGGTTTGCCATGAAGAGAAAATGTTAATACACGGAGATGACGAATAGAGCCTGGTACATGGGTATTGGTGAAATGTTTATTGTAAGTAGTGGAGAGCACTGAAGAGAGAAGTGAAGATGGGGGTGTTTTCACCTTAGTGGATTCTTTCTTTTCGAGCTGCCCTCCAAGTCCTATTCACTCAAGAAAGGCAGGGACCAGAACTGCTCTCAAACCATGCATGCAGTAGACTGTCTTGGTTTTTAAGGGAATCTGTGCAGGAGAATATAGGCTCCGAAGGAGTGAAAGAAACTATTAGCAGGATCTTTCTGGGAGGGAGATTATGGCATATGGAGCTAATGTGATAGTCACGATTCATCCTTATTTATGTTTTCAATTTTTAAAAAATATTAGGAGCCACATAATTTTGGTGCTTTATATTCTTTTTTTTAGGCATAAGAGTGCCACAATCTCAACTTGTACTTCAAATATATTGTGTCTGTTTGCAGTAACAACCCTTAGCTTTTCTTTGGGTTAAGGTCATAAACAAATGTTCCAAGGTTGAAAGATTTCTTATCTTTTATTCAAACCCTATGGTTCTCCTTTTAAGGTATTCTGTGCAGATTGTAACATAATGAAATAAATCGTTTATAGATTCAGCTTCTTTTAAATTATGTATCCTGTCAAGTTTACTTATCGATGTGTAGAGCATAGTTGCCAGAAAAGAATCTCAGTTGTTCAAAAAAGAAAATGGGACTGACTGTTCTATAAATTAAACTTATGAGGACTTTTAAATGGCCTTAGGTGTACACAAATAAACAGACACACATGTATATTTTATTAATTTGAACACTAAAAGGAATTTTCTCTTCTCACCATGTTTTTCCTCTTACCATTCTCCTCTTCCCTCTTAGTGCATTAACCTAGTTCGAAAGATTAATAGCATGATAATCCTGATGACATTTGTATAGACACACAAACACATATTATACTCATATATATGGAGAAAGAGAGATGGGTGCTCTTGGCTTCCCCACATGTTTATCATGAATTATTCTTCCAGCAACCTCAACCACCTACCATTTTAAAAAAGTTTTTGGCATTACATGACCAAGTCAGAAGTAAATGAAGACGTTTTGTCATATCCTACCTTCAACATAATCACTTTGTTCACTTAGCAGGAGAGATTGGATGAAGCACAAATTGGGAGAGATCCCTCTGTTAACCTCATAATGTCTTTGCAAAGGAGTCATGAGAAGTTACTGTGACTTCTAGGATCAAAACACCTAGACTTGTTTTTCCTAGAGACTGATGAAATTCTGCAGCCTTGCTCAGTACATCTTTAAACAAATATATAGGTGACACAGATAAGTTTTTTATTTTTTAAATTTTTTAATTATTATTATTTTTTACACAGATAGGTTTTTAAAAGCCTAGAAAATTAATGCTTTAAGGAAGAGAAGATAAAATATTAGGGTTATCTTCCTTCTTGGAAAAACTCACACCTCAACAATAACTATCTTGGGCTCCCCCTAAAACTCTTTAAGTATCTAGTTAAATTCAGGTCATTGATTGGAAAGAATAATCAAAAAATTTATAATTTAAATGGACACTTGCCAAATTTCACCACTGAATAAAACTTTGAAGTTATCTCCTAGCTCCAAATTAATCAAGGTTGGTTAAATGAGATGTATAAACTTCCATAAGGTTTTACAATTACACAGTAGGCAATATCTTTTTTTTCACTGTTTACAATTACTATTTTGTTGAACATTTACATTATTTCCGATTTTTTGTTATTACAAATGATGCAATACATGTTTTGTAAATAAAGCTGTTTCACCATTTTGTGATTACTTTCTTAAGTTTCCAAAATGAAAAGTATTGGATCAAAGGGCATGAATATTTTAAGGATTGTGTATGGATCTAGTATTATCAATACTAACATATCAATATTAATTTAAAGTAGGCAACGTCTTATACTGTCATTAGTGACCCTTAGTTTCTTCTTTAGAAGAACTTCTGGAATAGGTGTAATGTGAGAAATCTAAAGTCAAAGGAAATATGACAAACAGAATCTATATTAAAAACAAATATCAAAATAGATATGCTAGACATCCTTTTTCTGGGAAAATAGGATAGTAAATAGTTCTTGCATACGTTCTTTTCTTCTTTAGTTCCAAACTGAATCTTCTAAAATGTACATATTTAAACCTCCTGTACACTTGACAGACATAAAATATATTTAGCAAATTGAAAGCTTTGCAATAAGAATAATAAACATCACCAGCAATCAGTTAAAAATATGAACTGAAAATTGAATTCACCCAGTGTTATAAATAAGAACTAAAATCATATTAGAAAATAATGGCTAAAGAAGTACTTGGATGATAAAAGAATACTCAGATGAAGCTTTCACATTTTTGTTATTTTTATAAAACTAACAAAGCAATGACATTTGTTGACATAGTTGACAGCTAACTATGACAGCTAAACATTTGGGGCTGAGGAAATTTTTGGTTTAGAACTTTTCGACCCCAACAATATATTTTAATGTAACGGGCACAGTGCATATGCTAATACAATGAATTTTTATGTTATTCATATTAGTTTGTAACAAATTAAACCAGTATCCACTTAGCTATTTCTTCTTGCCTTTTCTTCTTTACACAAGAAGAGGGCTATAAAACAGGAGTTTGACCTGAAGGAAGGTTATTTGGGACTTTGGATCCTGGTCCATAACTGTTCAAACAAAATTAATTGACATCTAGTTTTCCTAGGATTTCTCCTTTGCTTAGGAATTTTTCTATGCTTATAAGGAGGAAGGTAGAAGGAAACGACCTTCAAGCCCTTGAAGGTAAAGATGTAACGGTGATGTTTACATTTACTATGTCCTGATTTTTTAAAGTTCGGTCTTCAGCTTTTAGCCTCTTGGCTTCAACAGAAGACCCAGGTAGCTGGTGCAGCTCCAGATGGCTACCTCCACAGAGATGGGGGATGCAGGAGGGACAATGAAGTCTTATGCAGCCATTTAGAGCAGTAAAGGAAGTTGCCATGATACAGATTTAACTCGCAGATTGGGGAACAACTGGGTTGGAGTGGAGAATTAATAACTGGTCACCTTTCCCTTGTCACATGTCCAGTGACAAGCAACCAGCTGCTACTTTAACACACTCTGAAGTCCTTGGAAAAGACAGACACGCTCAGCGTGAAGGGGCTTCTCATGTCTGCAAGTGACCGATTCTCAAAATACTTATGAGTCTAGGTTATACTTGGGGAGGGGAAAATCCAAGCAATTATGGAAATTACAAAAAATCCTAACATATTACGTTAAAATAAAATGTCAAGAACCTGCTTTAATTAAAGGGTGTCCTAAATTGGTAGAGCTGATTTGGATTCCAAATGATCTCTTCTCTCATTTGTGGAAGAATGTTGCCCAGAACTTTGCAAGAATGTGGTTTTGGTGGAATGTGTATTTTGAGGTGGAATTGCTGAATAGCAGCTCTTTAGGTAGCATAAATAGTAATACTGTTGGGATTATGTGACATTTGGGAACACTCCTTAGCTATGAGGGAGGGTTTTTTTTTAATGTGTATTTTAAGATGAAACATTAATGTACACGAATGAACTTCAGTGAAGGTCTTTATGAACAGTCATGAAAGAACAACTTGTACATGGTTTTTCACACTGGAGCCTTTCTGTAGGTCTAGAATCTAAAACAGCATAATTAGGAATTATGGTAATATGCTTGGGTACAGAAAACAAGGTTTATATTTACTGTCTTAAAATTTTACTCAGGCAATTATATCCCAGTGGGCTGCCTGAAGAATACTCCTTTCTAACCACTTTTCGGATGACTGGAAGCACACTTGAAAAGAACTGGAGCATTTGGCAGATTCAAGATTCCTCGGGGAAGGAGCAAGTTGGCATGAAGATTAATGGCCAAACAAAATCTGTTGTATTTTCATACAAGGGACTGGACGGAAGTCTCCAAACTGTTACCTTTTCGAATTTGCCCTCCTTGTTTGATTCCCAGTGGCATAAGATCATGATTGGCGTGGAAAGGAGCAGTGCAACTCTTTTTGTTGACTGCAACAGGATCGAGTCCTTACCTATAAAGCCAAGAGGCCAAATCGATGTCGATGGCTTTGCTGTGCTGGGAAAACTTGTGGATAATCCTCAAGTTTCTGTTCCGGTAAGTATACAACCGTACACTGTGGGAGATTAAAACAAACCCAGATTGGTAAAAATTAATACCTCAGACATCTTTAAAAATCATCCGAATATCTTAAACAATGGACAGTTATTCATCTTTAAAAGTCATTCAAGCAGTTTTGCAAAACGCCTTCAGTGTCTCTTTTGAGCAGAACACTTGCCAGATGGAATGGGGAATCAGAGCAAGTTGAGTAGATGGTTCCTCATCCTGAGGAGCTTGAGGTCTACTTGGGAGATGCTACATGCCCACCTGGAGCACCCAGAATCCTTTGAGGCAACTTGAAAGAAACCCATACTTGTGTGGTACATATTGCTTATAAATAACCAATGAGCATATTCAAAGTAAGGTTAAGATGAGTGGTGGATTCAGTTAGTCAAGAATTCCATGTTTCTCAGAAGCAATGAAACCTTGAAATGGAAGGATTTGAATCGGTAAAAAGAGGAGAAAGTATATTCTAGCTGAGAGAAAGAGCATTAAAGGAAAAAGAAGTAAGAGAGTAAGTAGGCACATTCAAAGATCTGGAGCCTGGCTGCTTTGGACGAAATGTGTATGTGAAAATGTGAGTGCGTGTGTGTGTGTGGGGGGGGTGAGGGCAGGTGAGAGGCAAGGTTAGGAAGCTGTATGGTATCTAACCCACAAGAATGAAAATCATGTAGACGGCACAATATTTCTTTATTTAGAAGTAGGTCTCGCATGACATATTATGAAAGTAAAGGATTTTAGAGCTCTGTTCGTGATTTTGCTGTAGAGACCCAATGATATAAAGGTAAGGAATTATATGATGACACAATAATTGTGTCAACTAGTACCATATAGTTCTATCATTTTGAATCGTTAAACTTTCACTGAGCTATCCTTTAAAAGGATATTTCATAATATTGTTACGGGAATTTAAAAACTATATCTTACAGGGCAAGTGATCTGTTAGAAAAAACAAAAGAATTTAGAGCTCAATAAATAAACTATTGATTTCCCCCCCCCCACTTCTGTCTCTCGTACAGAGCTGTTAAATTGTAGTCACAGAACTCATATCATGGAGTGTAGCAGAGGTGACACAATGAGTTTGAATGGTTCCTGTGCACTCGTCCAAAGAAAGAAAGGTTATCGGGCATCTCAGTAATGGAATTGTTCAAATAACTTATTTTCAAGGGAAGAAGTGTGGTTAGTGTGAAGGATAGCGTGAAATTTCTATATTCTGTGATGGACAGGAAGCAATTTGTAACTGCCACATTACTGCTCTGACTTGTAGACACTTGAGAAAGTATGTGTCCAAATAATGAGTTATCACACCTCAAGTGGCTGGGTTAGAAAACCAGTGGGACCATCGTTGTGCCATCTTGAAATTTTGTGCAGCAAGATCTTTGCAATGGCACTGGGGTGGCTTTCAGACAACACAACCTCTGCCATGTCTGTGTCACTTCTGGACCATAGGTGAGGGAAGGAGACCTTAGGGTATGTCCTCACTGTGATGAATCTTGGTCAAGTACTTGTATAATGGATTTACTAACTCATTGCTCTTGAAAAACTTTTCAAGTCATTATAATTCTGAATTCTGCATGCTAAGATGTTATTAAGTTGACTGATGGCCAAAGCAGTAAAGTCTCAGTATTACTTCGTTATATTATAGTCTAGCCAATCATGTTACAGCTGACTGTAGGTTGTCTGCCAAGTGTAGTCTCACATCACAGTGGAGACCAGTTGGGACCAGTTATCTTTGATTTTATTCTGCCGTGTGCAGGAATGCAACTAAGGTGCCGGCAGCTGGTGTTACATTTCACTTTTGTTCCACCAAGGAGCTTTTCAAAGTCAGCACACTGTCCATGTTAAAAGTATTTGGAACAGGCATGAATGATTTTTTTCTTTTGTACTGAATTCTGACTCTACCACAAGGAAACACAAAAGAGACTTGAGTCTAACATGTCATTAAAGTTCCGTATTTGATGATGTGGTTGGCAGTGGTAACAATCACTAAAATAGATCAAGGTTATAGGTCCAAAAATATTCCACTTACGTCCAAGGACAGACTGTGACAATGTCAAACTCAAACTTGTCACCAAAACATATTCCTCAATTATTACCCTGTATAAGACAAAGAAGTAGAAAACTCTATGTAATTAAATCCCATTTATGCTTTTTTAGCATCTTAATACCCCTAATATACCAATGTAAAGTTTAAAAAATACTTTTATTCCCATTAACTTACTTTATCCTTTCAACAATTTCATAAGAGAGCAAACACGGATTGGATTATCTCTATTTTTCAGTTGAAGACATGGCTTCACGTAGGTTTCTTGGCTTGTAAGAAGCAGTGTTAGGCATAAAATTTCTAATCTACCTCATTTTGTCTATGCCAACTAACTTTCCTTTGAGAAAAATAGAAACATATGTAATAACCACATATATTTTCTTATAAAGGATCTCATCATTCTCATTTTGGAAGGTATTTGTGATTTGCGTAGATTTTTCAGAATTTACTTTGCAGGACAAATAAAATAAATTTTTTTAAAAGAAGGAAAACTGTGCAGTATAAAACATGTCCTCAGACATTGGTCCTACTTGTTATTCATTTAGTGAGATTTTGTTTTTGTTTTTGTTTTTTATTTACTTTTTGGCTGCACTGCAAGGCACGTGGGATCTTAGTTCCCCAGCCAGGGATCAAACCCGTACCCCCTGCATTGGGAGGGCAGAGTCTTAACCACCAGACAGCCAGGGAAGTCCCTAGTGAGCTTTCAGTTTTTGCCTCTATACTGGGTGTACAGAATTAAACAAGTCACAGTTCCTGGCAGGGTGAGTGGTTGAGATAAGTAAACGATGACAATATAACACGATAAGGACCAGGAAAGTGGAGGGAGGCACAGGGAAAAGGCTCCTCACTCAGATGGGGGCAGGGAGGCATGGGAGTGAAGTCCAAGGAGGTTTCCTGTGGGAGGTGGCCTTTGAGAGGAATCCTAGGGGGAGAGGAGAGTTACCCAGGAGAAGATAAAGTCCAGTGTTCTAGGAAAAGGAACTCTCATGTGGGAATTCCCATGTCTGTGAATTCTTCCCTTTTCTAGCTTTATTAGTTTTCTGACACTGCTCCTTACTTTTCTAGACTAAGAATAGTCAAGTACTCATACAAGTCCCCAGACGAACCCAAATGCCCACGAGTTGTCCCTACGCCTTTGTTTTTATTTCGTGGCCTATGATCTCACTTTGGCTGAAATCTCAAGTTGCCATCAATTACTGAAGTGACTGTCTCTTGGAAGACTTACAGAGTGGTGAACAGTGGAATCTGTGTATTCTGAGTGGTAGAAGACGTATACTGATAGGGCACTTTTCTCTTGATTTGGAGACAGCAAGTATTCAGTATTACTTGTGAGAAATTTTAGATTAAAATGAAATGTGCTGCTAGCATGAAAGCGACAAGTAACAGTGTATTTTTCTATTTTTCTTCATGAAATCAGATTCATTCTAATCTTTGACACTCCACATTAATTAAATACTTTTTTCAGGATCAGCACTTGCTTTTCTTTAGTAAAGCAAACACCCCTTATAAAGGTATAAACAGATGTCAAAAGGTAACCCTAGGAACTGCATAATAAGGATGCAGTGGAAAACAACATTTGATGGCGCACTAACACTAAGAGACTCATTTATATTGTGCTTGTTTGTGATTTCTCCCGATCTAGCTCATCTTTTGTCTCTTTCCCTTTTCTAAATTGGAAAAGGAAACCAATTTCAAGAGGTTTACATAAGACTTGCAGAACAGCTGCTCCCATGTTGTGCAACTCAAACACCTTCACATCATTCGTGGTTATATAGTGGGCTCAGAGTATTTATATTTTCCCCAAAGTACTGCTCTAATACATAGCTTGATTTCAAAGCAATAAATTCCATATTTTCTATTTGCCTTTGTGCCCGTATTTTAGGCTGGTGCCATTTATTCCACAGCAAAGCTCAATTTCTTGGCAGTATACCATAAAAACGTTATTTTATGGCAGGTTCTTTATTGTTTGCTGGCAACGTGGTTGCCCAGGAGAGTTATTTGGTACAGCTCCATTAGAAAACAAAGTTAGCCCTTCCACCTTTTCAGGGATGTACACTAGGGGTTTGGGCTTGTTTGAGGGAGGATGAAAGCATATATGGCTTTACAAATACATGATTCAAGCCCTTTATCTTTTTTTTTACATTTGAATTTTGTTTTATTTTATATTTTTATACAGCAGGTTCTTATTAGTTATCCATTTTATATGTATTAGTGTATACATGTCAATCCCAATCTCCCAATTCATCCCACCACCGCCACCCCCGCTTTCCCCCCTTGATGTCCATACATTTGTTCTCTACATCTGTCTCTATTTCTGCCTTGTAAACTGGTTCATCTGTACCATTTTTCTAGATTCCACATATATGTGTTAATATACGATATTTGTTTTTCTCTTTCTGACTTACTTCACTCTGTATGACAGTCTCTAGGTCCATCCATGTCTCTACAAATGACCCAATTTCATTCCTTTTTATGGCTGAGTAATATTCCATTGTATATATGTACTGCATCTTCTTTATCCGTTTCTCTGTCAATTAGCATTTAGGTTGCTTCCATGTCCTGGCTATTGTAAACAGTGCTGCAATGAACATTGGGGTGCATGTGTCTTTTTGAATTATGGTTTTCTCTGGGTATATGCCCAGTAGTGGGATTGCTGGGTCATACGGTAATTCTATTTTTAGTTTTTTAAGGAACCTCCATACTGTTCTCCACAGTGACTGTATCAATTTACATTCCCACCAACAGTGCAAGAGGAAAACCCTTTATCTTTTTACCTATGCATATTCTGAATAAACCAAGGCAGAACATGATTAATCAGACAGATATAATGCTTTTAAAAATTATATTTCAACTGTGTTGCTCTATGTTATTTTTGTTAAATTCAGAGAAAATGTGAGAGCAAATATTATAGAAAGAACCAGCAAAACCCAGGATGGAGAAGTTATGTCTTTCTCTCTATCCCACAGAATTAAGTCATACTAACTTCCCAGTGTACAAAGAAAGTTTCATGAATGATAACGGGAAAGATAAATTATGAGGTTGTGATTAATATTATTTTGGGTATTTGAGAAATATTATAGGAAAGTTATGTTTTCAGTGATTTAAGAAATGCATATCTACTGTGCAAAATATCTAAACTATTGTTTGCTTATTACGTTGCTTTTGACAAGTGCTTTTTACAAATACTCTTTCACTTGGAAGTATTAAATAAATATGAAAGAAATGGTAGTGTTATCTGTACATATCCATAGAAAATACTTTTTATAACACTTTGGCGTGATCTGATCAGGTTATTTTTGAACGTTGACTGTCAGTCTTTCAGAGATAAAACCCAGCATGCTACATCTGCTGGATCTTGCACTAGGTGGCAATAAAACAAGAAGAGCACAGAAAATAGAGCTGCTCTCACAGGAGGAGCCATGATGGGGGAAGGTGCTAAGGACAACCAGAGTGAAAACTAAATGATGGCCAAACTTGCTTTTAATGGAAAATTGAATGTACGAAAACTTTTATTGGCCTCAGCTGTGCCCAGACTGTTGCAATGGAAAAAAAAAATCATTGTTATTAGTATTCTATTTTTCCTAAAATGTATACAGACTAAGATCATAAAGAAATCTTTGTTTTGTAGACTGGATGACTAGAAAGCAAGAGATTCATTCAGTGGCATTTTTCCTTCTCTTCACGTTAATTTCTGTATGGTTAGTTTCTTTGGTTACAACATGGTGTCCATAGAATCATGGGCTTTCAGAGCTATAGGAACTTACGTCTATGTAGTTCCAACCTCTCAGTTTATACATGAAGAAATTAAAGCCCAGACAGGGGAAGGGGCTTGCCCTAAGTTGTAATCAAACAAGAAGACAAATACTATCAATACTTTCTTCATTATATTTCTTATCCATTTCTATGTATTCATTTATTAACACTCAGTAACTATTTACTAAACATCTGCTAAGTTATAGGCAGAAATTAAAACTGCAATGGGGCTTACATTCCTTCTAGGGAGAGGCGATGGACACAGATGAGTAAATGAATACGTTTATAGTATGCCAGGTGGTCATAACTGCTGTAGAGAAAAAAGAAGACAATTGGAGTGCCTGGAAAGAGAGCCTCCTTGAGAAAAAAAAAACCCAAAAACATGAAGGAGTCGGGGGAATTAGCACGTATATACTATCTGGCGGAGGAGGATTCCACATAGAGAGAGTGAGTTAAAGGGACTGTGTTAGTGTTGTCGGCTGTCTTTGAGGAAAGCATGGAGACCAGTGTAGCTGGGATGAGACGGAGAGAAGCAGGCTCTGAGGCTGGAGAGGGACCATGATGTGAAGGTGAGAGACACTGTCAGCACGCTGGCTTTCCTGCCATGTGTGAGATAGAAAGCTATCAGATAGTTGGGCTAGATAAACAACATGCTCTCTTCTTCTTAAAGCATCTCTTTGGCTGAGTTTTGACAGTATATTGGAGGGAGAGATAAGGACAGAGCATTTAGGAGCATCTTAAGAGGAGATCTTTTTTTTTTTTGGAAGTATAGTTGACTTGCAATATTGCATTAGTTTCAGGTGTACAGTGTAATGATGATTCAGTCTTTTTTCAGATTATATTCCATTATAGGTTATTGTAAGATATTGGGTATAGTTCCCTGTGCTGTACAGTAAATCCTTGTTGCTTATCTATTTTATGCATAGTAGTTTGCATCTGTTAATCCCATACTCCTAATTTGTGCCTCCTTTCCTCCTTCTCCCCTTTGGTAATCATAAGTTTGTTTTCTATGTCTTTGAGTCTGTTTCTGTTCTGTATATAGCTTCATTTGTATTATTTTTTAGATTCCACATAAGAGTTATGTCATATAATATATATTTGTCTGTCTCTGTCTGGCTAACTTCAGTTAGTATGACAATCTCTAGGTCCATCCATGTTGCTGCAAATGGCAAAATTTCATTTTTTTAAAGACTGAGTGATATTCCATTGTATATATGTACCATATCTTCTTTGTCTAGTCATCTGTTGATGGACATTTAGGTTGCTTCCATGTCTTGGCTATTGTAAATAGTGCTGCTAGGAACATTGGGGTGCATGTGTTTTTTCAAATTAGGGTTTTCATTTTTTTCTGGATATATACCCAGGAGTGGGATTGCTGGATCATATGGTAGGTTTTATTTTTGTTTTTTAAAGGAAACTCCATACTGTTTTCCTTAGTGGCTGCATCAGTTTACATTCCCACCAACAGTGTAGGAGGGTTCCCTTTTCTCCACACCCTCTCCAGCATATATTACTTGTAGACTTTTTGATTGGTAGCCATTCTGACCAGTGTGAGGTGATAGCTCATTGTAGTTTTGATTTGCATTTCCTCTAATAATTAGTGATATTGAGCTTCTTTTCATGTGCTTATTGGCCATCTGTATGTCTTCTTTGGAAATATGCCTGTTTAGGTCTTCTGCCCATTTTTCAATTGCATTGTTTGTTTTTTCCATACTGTATTGAGTTATATGAACTGTTTGTATATTTTGGATATCAATCCCTTGTCATTTGCATTCTTTGACAATGTTGTTTCCCATTCTGTAGGTTGTCTTTTTGTTTTGTTGATGGTTTCCTTTGCTATACAAAAGGTTTTAAGTTTGATTAGGTCCCATTTGTTTATTTTTGCTTTTATTTCTTTTGCCTTGGGAGACTGTTCTAAGAAAATAGTGTTATGGTTTATGTCAAAGAATGTTTTGCTTATGTTCTTTTCTAGGAGCTTCATGGTATCATGCCTTATATTTAGGTCTTTAAGCCATTCTGAGTCTATTTTTGTGTATGGTGTGAGGGTGTGTCCTAATTTCACTGATTTACATGTAGCTGTCCAGCTTCCCCGGCACCACTTGTTGAAGAGACTGTCTTTTCTCCACTGCATATTCCTGCTTTCCTTGTCATAGATTAATTGACCATTAATTGGTTTATTTCTGGACTCTCTATCCTGTTCCATTGATCTATGTGTCTTTTTTTGTGCTGATACTGTACCACATTGTTTTGATTACTGTAGCTTTGTAGTATAGTCTGAAGTCTGGACGGGTTATATCTCCAACTTTGTTCTTTTATCTCAAGACTGACTTGGCAATTCTGTGTCTTTTATGGTTCCATATAAATTTTAGGATTATTTGTTTTAGTGCTGTGAAAAACGTGATGGGTATTTTGATAGGGATTGCATTAAATATGTAGATTGCTTTGGGTATTATGACCATTTTAACAATATTAATTCTCCCAATCCAAGATCATGGGATGTCTTTCCATTTCTTTGTATCATCTTCAGTTTCCTTCATCAATGTTTTATAGTTTTCAGAGTATAGATCTTTCACCTTCTTGGTTAAGTTTATTCTTAGGTATTTTATTCTTTCGATGCAATTTTAAACAGGATTTTTTTTCTCTTTCTGATATTTCATTATTAGTGTAAGGAAACACAACAGATTTCTGTATATTAATCTTGTATCCTGCTACATTGCTGAATTCATTTATTAGTTCTAATAGTTTTGTGTAGAGACTTTACGGTTCTCTATACAGAGTATCATGTCCTCTGCAAATAGTGACAGTTTTACCTCTTCCCTTCCAAATTAGATACGCTTTATTTCTTTTTCTTGTTTGATTGCTGTGGCTAGGACTTACAATACTATGTTGAATAAAAGTGGTGAGAGTGGACATCCTTGTCCTGCTCCTGAATTTAGCAGGAAGGCTTTCAGTTTTTCACTGTTGAGTATTATGGTGGCTGTGGTTTGTCATAAATGCCCTTTATTATGTTGAGATATATTCCCTCTATACCCAGCTTGGTGAGCATTTTTATCATGAATGGATGCTGAATTTTGTCAAATGCTTTTTCTGCATCTGTTGAGATGATTGTGTGATTTTTATCCTTTGTTTTCTTAATGTAGTGTATCACATTGATTGATTTGTGTATGTTGAACCATCCTTGTGACACTGGAATGACTCCAACTTGATCATGGTGTCTGATTCTTTTTATGTATTATTGGATTTGGTTTGTTAATATTTTGTTGAGGATTTTTGCATCTATATTCATCAAAGATATTGGCCTGTAATTTTATTTTTTCGTAGTATCTTTGTCTGGTTTTGGTATCAGGGTGATGGTGGCCTCATAGAATGAATTTGGGAGTGTTCCCTCCTCTTCAATTTTTGGGAATATTTTGAGAAGGATAGATATAATTCTTCTTTGTATGTTTGGTAGAATTCCCCAGTGAAGACATCTGGTCCTGGACTTTTGTTTGTAAGGATTTTTAAAAAATTACAGATTCTATTTCACTTCTAGTGATCAGTTTGTTCAAATTATCTGTTTCTTCTTGACCTGGTCTTGTCAGTCTGTATGTTTCTGGAAACTTGTTCATTTATTCTAGGTTCAATTTGTTGGTGTTATTGTCACCTCTTCTCTTCAGAACTCTATCCTTCAACCTCCCCATCTCTGCTTATGAAAACCTTAAATGCCTTCAGGTCCCTCCTTATGTATTCCATGTTATATGATCCCCTTGTTGATGACCTTAGCCAGAAATATATCTTTCTCATCTCAACCACTGTCGTATTTATTTTCAAAAACACTTTTCAGCTTAGATACTGTCCTATACACTAAACATTTTTGTGTCTTCCATACTATCTTTCTTGAAGCACATGAATGTGCTATATAAAGATATGCTGACTTAAAACATGAGTAAATGACTAGTTGCCAGTCTGCTAACTCCAAGTCCACTGCTTTCCCCTTTCACCATTCTGCCTCTGCCTTTGGTGTGATTTGGATGAGTGTTGCCCACTCATATTTAACCACATTCTTAGCACTAAGTCTGGAACTGCATGGCCTAGTCTACACAAAGTTAGGGGAATTTCTGATTTTGTTGCAGCTCAGAGCCTCCTGCTCAGCAACCAGGAAGCTTCACCTAGAGGAGGTCCCTTATGATGGTAGAAAACAACATATCATCATAAACTGAAAAGAAGCATGAGATCTGTGAATTCAAGTATTTCTTTAAATCTTTGTTGCTACAGACTAGACTAAAAGCTTAATGAATCACCTCTCCTATTAAAGAATTTATCTTTGAAGAGCTAGTTTTTAAGCAATGTATATAAAATTTAATCATAATTCAGTTTGCAAAAAATTAAGCCTTGTGCCATTCTCCTTAATATAGAGTCAAGTTCCATAGTTTGTCATTAAAATTCTCTCTCGGAGGAAAAGGTAGTTGTCTGCGATTAGTTTTTGTTTAGTTCTTCTGAATGGCTTAAGTACCTTATTAATATTTGTCAATAACCTAGCAAAGTAAGTAGAAATGTCTAGCCCTATTAAAAGAGTAGAGAGTTGGGGCCAAAATTCCTTGGTTTAATGTGTTGTCAGCTGGACCCTACTCTAGCTTAGGGGATAGAATTATACCTTAGAGTCCTATTGAAAAGAATTGGATAATGATGAATCTAGGCAGATGTAAGACAACTTACACTCACACAACTCAGTTTGCCTTGAAACAATGCAGAGGTATTTTACGTTGAGAAATATGGATTGTCCTAGGGCCTTTTATGTTCTGCTTAACAGATTAAAAAAAACTTTTTAGTTTTTATTTCTCTACTTGTATTTTTTTTTTCGTGTCATATACTGTAAACCCATTATGGGGAGGAGAATATCTGGTTCCTGTAGAATATTTCCTTAGTCCTTGGCTTATATTGGAACTTGAAAAATGTTTGCTGATGGACTAAATTAAAACATTAGTCACATATGTTTTGTCCATGGGTATTCAAAGTGAAGAATGATTCTTTCATCTCTATGAAAATGAGAGATGTGTGGAAATCAGCATTTTAGATGTATAATGAGAGTGACTTTTACCAGGGAACTCTGCCAATCTTCCTTCAAAATAATTAGCATGGAAATTGGAATTCATATTGTAAGCCCCCAAAAGGTTGTTGTATAGATGATTATTAGTGCATAGGTGGTGTTTATGTGGAAGCACAGATGTGTTCAGAAACCTCTGATCTGGGTGACACTCTGTCACAACCCAGCCTGTATTCACAGGTGAATTCCATTCCATTCCCCCTTATCCTGCACCACAACTGCATCGTGCGTACTTACGCAGGTGTTCCCGTTTATCCAGACAGAATTACATTTTTGAGAAAATAGCTTAATGAATTACTTTGCATTTGCAATAAGTAACTTTAATGAACTATCTAAATAAAGGATATAGGTTTCCTGGTTAGCCATATAATTAAAATTTCTCAAGGCGGTTAAGGTATGAATTATTTTTGAGAATCAAAGAATCACCCACATACAATGCATGCCTAGTTTGATATCAATTCACAAATGACTTAGTGAATAACATTGTATGAGTGGTCTCTTTTATTTTGAGAGTTAGGGAGGGGGAGACACTTTTTCTTATTCTGGTAAAACTTTTATCTGGTCATTGAGGAAAAAAAATCACATTTCCTATGTGATATTTTGTCATACACATGAATATGTAACTGCATATAGAAACAGCTGCCAGTTTTGGGAGGAACAGTAGAAATTTTGCTTCTGGATCTGTTTCTATAACAAGCATGCAAGTAGGGTAAGTTTTGAATTCTTATGAAAATGTATTAGTCTAGTTCTGAAGTTTTCTAGTATATGTAGGAAGTAAGTTTATGCAGTTTTAATTTCTAGGTCTGTCTTCTTTTCTATTCATCTTTAATACAAATGTTCAATCACCACATGAGTGGGTTACCTGCTTAGAAAATCATGATTCATTCTGGAGAGATGTTGCGTTCTCCAAGGAGGCTGACTGAGATAGCAGAGAAAGTCCTTATTTTAGAGTCAGGAACATTTGGAATGCCAGCTCTGACGTTTACTAGCTGTGTGACCTGGCAAATGATTTAACCCCTCTGAGCCCCTTTACCCATGTGTGACTGGCCTCCAAGAGATGTTGGGGGCATGCCAGGTATTTAGTAGTCATTAAGGAAAAGGTTGTTCCATTCTTTCATCTTCCTTTTACAATTTCCTCTGCAGGTTGGAACAGAACCAAGATAAAATCCCTCCCAAGCAAACAAGACTATTCTGATGAAAAACAAAGTGTTTGATTAAAGTGATTTCCTTAGCTGCAAGCTATTGTGTGGTTTGGAAAGCAGTTCTTTTGTAGGATGTCAATATGCTGTTGTTAAATAATTCACACCAAGAACACACAGATCAGCATAGTTTTCATACAATTTGTAGATAACTTTCCATCCTAAAATATGTCTTGATTTAGCTGCTCACTTTCTTTTCATCCCACTTAATTCGTTTTTCCAGTGTCCACATTTTCTGGAGAAAAGGCATAGTAGGGTTGAGGGAAACAAGAAAAATGGAGCAAGAGGAGAATTCCAGGGCAGTTAGCATCATGTGAGAAGGGGCACCAATGCAGGAATGTCAAAACTTGATGTCTTATTTTCACCCCTTTATAAAATGTAAAACCTCCTTTTGGTTAACTTTCCCTTCCTCTGTGGGGAGAAGGAAAGGACTTCATCTTTCATTCCTTCCAACTTTGATCTTCCATCCAGTAACTTCAACTCTGGATGCTTCTGTAACAATGGGAAAAATGTGTCTAACTTAATTCTAGATCCAGTAGATGGAGTCATTTTGGCAGGAGGCATGGAGTGCAAATCACCATTGGATGAAAGAAAAGAGATTACCTTATGTTAAGTTACCTTATATTTAAATGACATTATGTTTAGATTTGGGAACTGGACATTTGCATAATGCCAGGAGAATCAACTGATCAAGAAACATGGATCCAAATAGAAATGCCTGGCAAGGAACTTCCCCATTGAAGAGGGGCCAGAGTGGCACGTGGTGGCACACCTTTTTTTTTTTTTTTTTTTAACCTTCTCACCTGAGGCTTTCAGATTCAGACCTGGCCACTCTTCCTTCATTCTATTTCTCTCCTGTTCAGCTCTTCTTTCTCCCTTAACACCTGCTAAAAGGTAAGAAGTTGTCAAGACACACCTGACTTTCAATTGTCTAGGAATATTATATCTCTTCAACCAATGAATTAGTTAAACTGAAATATTTTTTATTATCTTGTTTTTTCCTGAGTCCTAAATTTCTCTCATTCCCTCCACTTCCAGACCTTCCTATTTCCATTTTAAGCTGTGACACTCTGTGGCAAATGTCTAGCACGCATACTCTCCCAGGACCCAATTTTCCTTTCTCTACTTTATTCCTGGTGCCGCCTCTTTTGCCGCCTCTGTTTCTAATCTTTTCCCGTGTGAAGTGTTAGTGCATATGTCCTCTGGGATCCCATCCAGACTCTGACACTTATTGGCTTGTGCCTAGGACAGTTTCCTGTTCTCTCTGAGACTCATTTCAACAGAATCTACCTCTTGAACGTTGTGGTGAGGACAGAGAAAGTCAGTGCCAGTGGTGGGTTTCCTGCCTAGGGCTGTGCTGGAGCAATGCAGAGCTAAAGTCAACTACATCCAATGATAGGAGGAAAGTGGGGAGGGTTTGCAGCCCGTTTCCATTGGAAAAAAATGGTATTCAGGAACAAGAGTCCTGGTCCGCTGAGATCAACCAGTTCAAGCTGGTGACCAGACACTTAACAATTGGACCACACTTACAAACTCATCTCCTTTTTAAACGACCCGCTTCTGTGCTCCAAAAAGACCTGAACTGGCTGCTGTCTTTCCCCAGTTTGAACTTCAGTGGTTGCTGATCCACTGTGACCCGCTGCGACCCAGGAGAGAAACTTGCCACGAGCTGCCAACCAGGGTAACCGTGAGTCCCTGGACCACCTGCAAAGGCCACTTCCACCCAGCGTAGCTCCCGCCACCTCCACAAAATCCCCCCTCCCCACTCTCTTTCCCTAAAGAATCCAGGCTTTGCAGCCCAGACCAGATAGACAGTAAGGAAGCCCCGGTCCCACCCACAGCTGGGCGGGTAGAAACCACCTTGGGGCGGGGGTGTCTGTTTCTACCTTGGGTGGCTTACGACCCACCCCCCCCCCCTCCTCCCCTCGCAAACATCTCCGCAAGAACACTGCCGGTCGCAGCCCTCAGTGGCACGCAGGCCATCGCCTTGGCTCCTAGGACAGCAGGATGCCGCCCTGGGGCGGGAGGGGCGCGGGCAGAACCGGCCTGAGCGGCCGCGGGGAAGGGGTTAAAAGGGACTGTTGTCATTCTATCCGTCCTCCCGGCCCCGCAAGCTCTCCTCCAATCCCCAGGACCCTCTCCGGGGCCACTCGCAAACAGGAGGAACTTACGCCTCTCTGTCTGGGGGCGCTCTTTGTGGGGACAAGGGCCACCGTGCGCGCGTGGAGGGCGGGCCCGGGGATCAGCGGCGCGCGGCGGGGATGGCCTGGACGGCGCGGGCCCGCGGGGCCCTCGGGCTGGGACTGCTGCTGTCGGGGCTCTGCCTGTGCGCGGCTCAAGTAAGTTGCGCGCGGGTTTAGGGGGACGCCTTCCCACTGTCTCCCCATCTTTTCTTCTCCAGCCCAGCCAGATCACCGACCTGGTAAGTCAGGGGGCGCAGCCGTCGGGGGAGCCGCGGGGAAGGTGCCGAGCATCCCGTGGGCTGCCGGGCCCCGCGCATCCTGCGGCGAGCACGGTGGGAGGCGGGGGCCCTAGGTGACCCCTACGGTCCCGGTCCCGGAAAGGGCGCCCCCTCGCCCACCGGGCCCCCATACTGCAGGCTCAGGCGGTGGAGGCCGGCGGAGGCTGGAGGCCGGGGTTTAATTTTCAGCCTGACTGCTCCTCCCTCGTTCCCCTCCCCCCTCCTCCCTTCCCCTCTCCTCCCCTTCCCCTCCCCTTCCCCTCCCCTCCCCCTCCCCTCCCCTCCCCTCTCCCTCCCCTCCCCTCCCCTCTCCTCCCCTTCCCCTCCCCTCCCCCTCCCCTCCCCTCCCCTCTCCTCACCTTCCCCTCCCCTCTCCTCATCTTCCCCTCCCCATTCCCCTCCCCCTCTCCTCCACCTCCCCTCCCCCCTCCTGGCGCGGTCCAGGGCAGCCCGGCGGGAGTAGGCGGGGTTCCAGCAAACTTTGCATCCCTCCCGCTGTGCCCGCGGGTCGGGGTGGACCCGCGGCCCGGACTCGCCTCGAAATTTCGTCAGCTTCCCGAAGGCTCGGCGTCTTCTCCCTCCGCCCAGGACAGGACCCCGCGGGGGCAGGGGAGCCAGAGCCGTTTGAGGTTTCACTTACAAAGACCCCATTGTAACCTGTCTGGTCCCCGGAGTTTAGAAAAACCAAGGTTTCCTTGATGAAAGAAGCTTTTTTCTTTCTTTCTTTTTTCAAATTTAGAAGAGAGAGAGAGAGAGAGAAAAAAAATCTCCCATTCCCTAAGCAAGGTGTGCAAACTATTTCAGAGGCCAGCCTTCCCTCTAACACCATCAAAGCTGAGCTGCTTGCAGCCGATAAAAGGGGTCACCCCCTAGGGTCAGCCTGAAATTTGGGGTGTTTCTGAAGCGAGGTGCCCAGACCTCCTGCAAGAGGATCGCTGCAGGCGGATCTGAAAGGAGGCCAGGCGCTCGCTGGGTCTCACCGCTTCTCCGCCCCATCCTCCCTTGTCTGTCCCTGAGAGGATTCCCCCAGCTTTCTCCTGAGCACAGGAAGGTCTACAGAATGACACTGTGGTTGATCTGGGCGGGCGCGCCTCCGCTCCCACCTGTTCAACTTTGGCCAAAACACTGACCCGCAATCACCGATTAAATCGAGGTGTTTATTCAGTGACCACCATCTTCAAGATCGAGTCCCTCGAGGAAGAGGCCCCCTCTTCCTCACAAGCCCCCTTCGGTTGAGTGCTCTGTAGACGTGAGGACTCCACCCTGGGGGCCTGGGTTGTGCTCTAACCTCACCGTCAGCCTCATTGGGAACCTTGAGGAGGGGAAGAAGTCCCCTTGGAAGTTCGATCCCCGCGTGTTATGCTGGGTTCAAACCCCGGCCTCTGCAGGGCAGTGTCTTTACCGGGCCGCGCCGGGGGCCTCGGGCCCTGGCGCCCAGTTTCGCGTCGTTGCCCCACGTGCTCCACTAACCCGTGTGCGCTCTCTTGTCAGAGGGGCCCCCCGGGTGAGCAAGGTCCTCCGGGGCCGCCGGGCCCCCCTGGAGTCCCGGGCATCGACGGCATCGACGTAAGTGTCACCTTCCCCCAGCGGCTCGGGTGGGTTCTTTGAGAGCGCCCGGAGCCCCCCACCCAAAGGCGGGATGCCTGGGAATTTCGGAGGGAGGAGGTCACGTGTCCTGTGGCCCCGGTTGGTCACGGACCAGCACCGTTTAGCCCGTCCCCGTCCCCGATTCGTGAGGGGTTCTCCCGGAGGGGTCCCCAGCGCCCCCCTCTCACGGACTGCTCTCCCTTTCCTCCCGTCCTCCAGGGTGACCGAGGTCCGAAGGGTCCCCCGGGCCCCCCGGTAAGTGGATCAGCGCCTTGGCCCTCCACTTCCTTCCTTCCTTCCGACGTGGTCTGCAGCCACGTGCGTCAGAAGAGTTTCAACTTTGCCCCCTTTTCTCTCCTTTTTTCTCTCCCTGCCTCGCGCCCTCCCTGCCCAGGGCCCCTCGGGAGAGCCGGGAAAGCCGGGAGCTCCGGGCAAGCCTGGCACGCCGGGCGCAGACGTGAGTAGTGGGAACTGGGGGCGCGCAGCCGGGCCCAAGGCGTGTGTGCGTGTGTGCGTGTAGAGAGGCGCAGGCTGCAGGGGTGGGGGTGGCCGTGGTCCCAGCTGCAGCAGGGCTGTGGCCCTGAACTTGGCCTTGCGCGCGGGCTTGGCACGGACGGACGTGGCCGTTTCTGCGCACGGGTCTGCGGGGGTGGAGGCTCCGCGCAGCTCCCTGGGGAGAGCACGCAGCGCTGGCATTTCCTGCTCTCGGAAAACATAGGTGGGTACCGGTTCCTGCCTCTAACGTCCACTCCCCTGCTCACCCGGTGCCGGGGAGGAGGGATCCGACTGGCCTCTGCAGGGGCTTCCCAGCAAGCCGTCTCTGCCCTTGTCTTCCGGCACCCCCTAAGTGCATTTAGAAAGAGAACCTGCAGGGGAAGGTTCTTGAGGTTCTCCTCCTAAATCCCAAGGAAGAGAGAAGAGAAAGATGCTCTCGAGGGGAGGGTCTGAAGTGGGTGGGGATGGGCGGGAGCAGGGCTGGGGCAGGGAACTGGTCAGTACGCGTGGCACAGGAAATTCGAAACTAGCCCTCTCTCTTTCCACGGGTGTTTTCTTGGCTGACATCACTCCCAGAAATAAGCTGACTAGGGTTGCTTGAAGACCGGGAACCAGCAACCTCTCCCCAACCTACCCACCAGCACACCTGCCTTCCCCCCATCGGAAGGACTCTCAGATGCTGTGTGATAAACCTAACACTAAGTAACATTTCTTCAGAGTAAAAGGACTTCAGGCCTCTCGGCTTCTCTGTCCGTACACTGGACTAATATTTATTGAGGTCTCACTGCAGGCCACTCCTTGACTTTGCCGCTGGATACGAAGTGAAGTAAGATCCAGCACCTGCTCTCAGAGAACAGACAGGGCTGGGTCCCTCAAGTTATCCTTCAAGTTACCATTTCATGTGGTTTCCCCGAACTAAGGACTTTTCTAAATCAAAAAAAGCACCCGAAAACCTATGATTATAGATTCCGAGAACTTTTGACTGGAGTTTAAGACAGAGCCTTCATTTTGAGAAAAAGAAAAACCAAACAGCTAGATGTTAGTGGTTATTAAGATGTGCTTTCTTTATCAAGATTAGCATAATGAAAATATTTGTCTTTGCTATTCATTGCCTTAGGAGATATTGACTTTGTTTTATGCTTCAAGGGCCCTAGTTTGAACTTTCTATGTATGCAAAGTGGCAGTGCATGAGGTTCCCAGGGACTAATATTTGGATAATATGAAGTGAATATCAGCCTAATATTAGTATAATACAAACTGAAATTATATAACTTGTTGGCTATCAAGCTTTTCTTTGAAACTCCGTGAATTACTTATGACACATTATAACAAAAAAGTCTGATAAATACAAGGCCACTAAGTAAACCAGTAGCCCAATATATGTTGGATTTATTTCTGCATTCCTTTGAAACGTGGACCTTGTTTTATGTGAAAAGAAAATTGATGATTAAATGACTATCATTATTATTGATTTTTGTGGTGGTTGAAGCATAAACCAATGACCTGAAGTCTTGTCTCACTATTGAGTTGCCATAATTTCAGACAGAGGACTAGAATTATCTGTGTCCCAATTTCATGGTGCTTTTGTAGCAGGCGCAACAAATTCTTCTTTACCTGTAAAGAAGAGTAAAGACAATGCCTGGTTTTGCTTTAAAGTAATTTCCACACTTAAACAGAAACTTGGGATAAATAAAAGTTCTTCAAAATCTTCAGAAGTACAATGTAAATAACACTTACAAATAGTTTTTTTTTCTTTGTCTATAGTTGCAGTACCACAGTGCAGATTTCCAAATCAGATTTCCAAAGTTAAAAAGTGTAAAATAGTAAGGTTTCTTATATCATAGAACTTTGACCCTGGAAGGTCCTCAGGGAGAAACTGATGAGGGCATTGAATCAATCTTCTGGGATTGCAAAGGAAAGCAAGAGAAAAAGAAAAAGAGAAAGGAAGAAGAGATAAAGTAAGAAATTCGTGTATGTGCCAGTATTTTGGGCATTTTTAGAACTGAGCAAAAAATTAACTATACTAATTTGCATTTGAGTAGAACTTTTTTTTCAAATGCAGTCACAAACATTATTTCCTTTAACTTTACAATAAGCTGGAAAGTAGGTTTGGCTAATATTATTCTTCACAGATAAGGACACTGAATAATTATGAGGACGAGTAGTTTCCCCAGGGGCCCAGAGTTATTCAGTGGCTAAGATGGTGAAAGAAACCACATTTCTTGATTTTTAGAGTCACTTTCTTTCCAGATAGCTTTGCCTCATGCAGATATGAATTGAGGTTCTTAAATAGATGAATATTTGGAGAAAATAGGGAGAAAAAGAATGATAGTGAATTTTTGTTATCTGAATTACCAACCAAGAAATATGATATTAAAAATTCAATGGATAGTGAAAATATTTTGATATTTTATAATTACTTGTAAATATTGGTATAAATTTCATGTTCACCAAATTTTGAAATGGAGCCACATGCAACTTCCAAGATCCTGACCTGAAAAGTTTTTTATTCCACTCTTTTGACACATTTGACATTTTAAACAGACCTTTTACCCTAAATTGAGAATAGACCTTGAGACTAATGAAATACTAGAAACTGGATCAGAGTTTGCTGTTTGTCTCTGGGCTTGAGAGCTAAGTAAGTGGGAAAGCGTAAGTTGTCTTTCTTGGTAGGTGAACCTAAGTGCAGTGGTGGGACCTGAACCCTCCAACCTTGGTTCATTGCAAAGCTGTATTTTTTGGTAATGTTAACAAATGGTTAATCAGATGGTGTTTGGAAGGATCTGAAAGGAACATGGCTTAAAGGTAATTATCCTGAATCAAGTGGATTTTTGACAGAAAATGTAAACGAGTCATGGCAGCTAGTCTTGTAGGGTTATGTGTTGGGTCTCTTGAGCTGAGTGGTTGGAATGTTGGAAGGAAATTACTGTTGATGGCTGGTGTGCTCTGCCAGGCAGTAGCAGGCAATTTCAGAACACAGTTGGCTTTAATATCATCACCCCATATAGAACTTTATCTTCATAAGCATTCATATGAAAGCAATTCTTTCTGCCACTGGCGATATTTTCCTCTAGTCATTTCTTTGACAAATAAGAATGATTGCAAGTTGGAGTTGTATGCGTGCATCTGTAAATGTAAATTGTAGGAGATTTATGTACATACATATAAAATCCCTCCTTTCCTGCTAAGACTTTAGTAAGTTGATTCTTTCCCCTTATAGACATGTAAAATTAAAGAGGTCAGAGCTTGGTTGGAAGCTCTGCTCCCAAAGGACAACTGTGCTGTTATCATTCATCACTTACATTCTTACAGGCACTTTTGCTGTGGCATGCTTAGTGAGCTCTGTAAAGTAGTATTTTGTTTTTCATTCGTATAGCATCCATCTCAGATACAGAGAAGAGGAATTAGCATGAAGTACAGGAATTAGAGTTAAGCCATGCTACTTTTTACAGGAAAGAGGTTAGAACATCCTCTGAATGTATACAACTATCATCCCTGATAGATGTTATATGATTAGGATAGTGAGTCATAAAGAAACTACTCTGAAAGGTCAGTGTAAGTGGAAATAGGCAGCAAAAAAAATGTGAGGGGGGCCGTGAAGCACAGTGCCTGTGGTTAATACGTAGATTTTTTTGCTTGTTTATTTGCAGAACCCCTTCTGAATGAGGTTTTAAGCTCCCAGAGGGCAGGAGACATCACTTCATGTGAACTCTTCATTAGCATCTAGTGTAGTCTGACCACACAATAATGCTGATAATAAGAACAGCTAACATTAACTCAGTGTCTGCTCTGTTGTAAACACTCTGTGTGTAATATCCCGGTGAATGTTCAAAATTACCATATGAGTTAGATATTATTATACCTATTTTACAGATTAGGAAACTGAGGCTGCATACAGTTGAGCAACTTGCCCATGGTTGCACAGGAATTAAGTGCCAGAGTCGGGAGTTGAACCAAAAGTAAAGATGATGTGGAAGGACAGGTGTGAAATCCCTCCACCCAACAGGCTAACCCAAATTAGTTTATTCAGTAGTCGTGTACTGAGTGTGTGTTAGATGTCGGGACAATGTGCTAGGGTTGTAATGGATGCAGTCCTGTCCTCATGGAGCTTATGCTTTTCTACATGGCTAGTTCTTAAAAGACTTCACTGGATCATTGGACACCAGAATGTATTTTCATTAATTCAAAGAGCCTCCTAGTGATTAGACATAGTTTATCATGTCTTATGGAAGACGGTATAAATAAGAAGTGACTGGAAGCAGCCTCCAGGGCATCCAGCCATTCTGCTTCCTTATTATGGAGCTGAAGTTCTACCGTATACAGTAGCTACTGTCCTCCAACCTTGTCAGTTATTTCAATCACTGAGTGAAGATGGTTAGCTGGCTGTGTGTGTGGGAATTGACCAGGATTGGTCTTGGAGGGTATATGCATAGAGTGGACATTAGACGCCCCATTCGTCAGACATGCCCTGAGGTTTATAAAACCCATGTGCCATATGTGTTACCAGAGTACCCCTGCAGGAATGGTTTGTTTGCTGAAATACAAAAGCCAGCGTTCCGTTACCATAGGTGCTCAGCAACTAAGATGCTGGGGCCTGTTCCCAAGTTACAGCGTTACAGTTATACTGGGGAGATTGAAAATCTAAGTCTGTCAGAAACTCTTCCGTGTGTGTTTAATAACTTTATTCTTTGCTAAATTTCCAGTAGTTAACATTTTCAACTCATTCTTTTCTACTTCCTTTGATTCACTCTTTGGAGTTATGAGGGAAATTAATTGATGTAGAGGAATGTAAAAGTGGTGATCAGTGAAATAGTTTTCTATATAAGCTACATGACTGCATTTTCTTGATATTTATGCAGACTATGACAGATTAAATATAGATTTTGGTGATTATTTTTAAGTAGGGCTTTCATATTTTCAAGGAATCCATCCCTCAATTAATATCATTTTAGTCTTTTTCAAAATCTTGATAATGTATAGGTTTTATAAGGTATTTATATTGTATATGCATGCATATATGTATATGTACATATATGTCTGTATATATCTATAGCTACACATACACATATTTGTCTTTAGCAAGGTGTTCCCTTCAAGATTACATTATAAATGACAACATCTGAAAGTAAAGAAAAAATTAAAAAGATAAAAATGCGTCTTTACCTGACGTGGAAATTTGGATGTACATGTAGTGTTATCATGCTTTGACATCTATTAAGTCAATTACTGTGAAACACATTTATAACCATCATATGTAAAGCTAAAGCAGTTATTAAAGCATCACTTCCAAACATTGCCATTTTCCCTACTAATTTTCAGTAACTGACTTAAATTCTGCATAGTGAGTGGCACACGTGAAAATGTATACTTAATAATTAGCTGTTTTACTAAGGCAGATAACCTAGAAACATACATGTTCTCAAGTGATTCATCTTTAAAAGTTAATGTATTCCCTAAGCAGTCGTCTTTGCTAAGATGACTAGAGAGCTTTAGACGGCTCTAAGGCAATAATGAGATTGATTAGTTTTAATTACTATTGAAGGAACATTTTAACTCTCAAGACGTTATTCAGAAGCTACAGAGAGGGCTTCCCTGGTGGCGCAGTGGTTGAGAATCTGCCTGCCAATGCAGGGGACACGGGTTCGAGCCCTGGTCTGGGAAGAGCCCACATGCCGCGGAGCAACTAGGCCCGTGAGCCACAACTACTGAGCCTGCGCGTCTGGAGCCTGTGCTCCGCAACAAGAGAGGCCGCGACAGTGAGAGGCCCGCGCACCGCGATGAAGAGTGGTCCCCCGCTCGCCGCAAATAGAGAGAAAGCTCTCGCACAGAAACGAAGACCCAACACAGCCAAAAATAAATAAATAATAATTAAAAAATAAAAAGCTACAGAGGCATACAGTATTTTTGTTTTATAAACAAAGTAAAGGAGGTACATAAATATGGCTAAATGGCAGAGCCAAGACCTGTTGTCCTATCAGATTTACCTATTAGAACACTGTAACTATTATTTTGCATTTTTCAAAGCAGAGACAAAAGTACTAAATTATTGAACCCTGTGATAAACAATGCGTTTAGCAGGAAGTTAGGAATAGGATAGAATTTATCAACAGAAAGTAACTAACAGGCTGATCTTAAACATTAGCTTTGAGAAAGAATATGCAAAGGTATTTCTTTACAAATATTTGTACCATACATAGGTAACCATCCTGTATATAATTAATAAATTAAGTAAAATTATCCACTTAGTGGTTTGTGTAAGGATGCTGTATTAGTTCTAACACCATCTTGCTTTATTAGGGATTAACAGGACCTAATGGATCTCCTGGCTCTGTTGGACCGAGAGGACAGAAAGTAAGTTAGCCACCTGGTATTAATTGCTGGTATTAATTAAGTGTGGAAGCATAATTTCATTGTGGTGTTTCCAAATCAACTAACAGATTAGTTGTGAAGTAGCTGAAATACACTTGTTCAACTAAAATCGTGTTTCAGTTGAATAAAATTACATCCGAAACACCAGGATGGAGTGTTGTAATGATCTCAATATTTACGCAGTTTGCATACTTACGTATTCATTCTACTAAAAGCTAAGTACAATGGAGCTATTTTTATTTTTAGGGGGAACCTGGCGTGCCGGGACCTCGTGGATTTCCAGTAAGTAAATGTAAAGTGACGTGGTTGATAATCTCCTATCTTTAGGTAAAATTCTGCCACTGTGAAATTTTTCAATGTAGTTTTCTACATAATACACATCACAAAGGAGTTAATGACTTATCTGCTATGATAAGCATTCTGACTATGAGTAGAGCAATTTTAGAGCTATTTGAATGTATGGTGTAAAATACATACATCTGTTTGCAGGTGGCTTTTCCCAATAGACATCTCCCTCTCTGTCCCCACTGATGGAAAATGTTTCTTGCATAACAACAGCAAATCTAAGTATTCAGTGTTTAGACCTGGGCATCACCCCACTTTCTTCACAACTGGTTTTATCTCTAATGAAATATTGGCTGTCAGATATGTCAGATATCATCACCCACCTGGTTCCCTGGCAAGTCTTTTTCTACATTGCACAATCTGGCAGACTTGTGTTATTTCAGTCTACAAGAGAACTGGCTTCTCAGGCTGCTATCTTTTTTTCTATTTTGCTCTTCATTCCTCTTTTGTTCTTGTCATGAATCTGTATTTTTCCTCCTTGTTTTCTATTCTCACTGTTTTCTTTGCCTTATTTCAGTGTCTGTCAACTTTTCCATTGTAAGTCTATTTGCAGAAGTGAATATCTTGCTGGCCTTTCTCCCATATTTTCAGCTCAGAGCTCAACATCTTATAGAGATGCTTTTTTTTTTTAGATTTAGTGAAATTTATCAAACCACTAGTTCTCTGATAATGAAATAACTTATTGATTACTTCGGTATTGCCAAGCAGAACATTTATTCCCCAAATTGATCCACATATTAAAATGTTCAAATAGAAGTAATTTTTCAAAGAATGGCTTAAAAAAGTCCCACTTATCATTGAAACATACTGGTCATGTGAAATTCATGCTTGTTGTGGCTGCCTAAATAATTAGAAATAATAATATCATTATCAGAGGATGTACACTGATTCCACTGGGTGCTTCATATAAGGATATTTTAGAAAAGGAGCTCTGGAAGTATAAGCTATCAGGAATACGGTATCAGAGACAGTTATGAATACAAGGGATTCAAGCCAACAGAGGAGAGGAAACCCAAGGCCGGGAGACTGACCCTGGAAAGCATAGAGAGAATAGGAGCTCTAGGTAGCTGATGCTCAGTTTTATTAGGTTCAACAAGCGTAGAATTAGAGCTTCTTATGTACTAGGCCCTGTGCTTGGAACTGAGGTTGCGAGGCTGCAGAAGGCGTGGTTTCAACCCTTGATTACACGCAGTTCAGCGTTGCTCAAGAGATAGAAAATGTAAAGGAGCGTGAGATGGGGTTACCAGCTCTAAAATAAAATTCAGTATACTAAATTAGGATCCATTGGAGGTTATTTCATGAGTGACACCGTTTCATTTTCAGTATCTCCTGGATTTGGGGTCTGGACATATAGCCCTACCTGTCAAAGGGTGTGTTTCTAAACCCTTTTCTTCTCCCCCGCCTCTCTGTGCTAAAGGGAGAGAACTTTAGGAAGTTCTCTCCTAAATTAGGGAGAGGAAGTTTGGGGAACTTCCAAATATCACATTATAAACTTTAAAGCAGTATTGTATTGCTATTAGTGTAGGTTTCTTATAAAACACGACAAGTGATACCACTTATATGCAGAATTTAAAACATGATACAAGTGAACTCATTTACAGAACAGAAATAGGCCCACAGACATAGAAAACAAACTTATGGTTACTAAAGGGGGAAGAGGGGGAGGGATAAATTAGGAGTTTGGGATTAACGTATACAAACCACTAGATACAAAATAGAAAATCAACAAGGACCTACTGTATAGCACAGGGAACTATATGCATCATCTTGTAATAACCTACAATGGAAAAGAATATGAAAAAGTCTGGTTGTGCCTCTTTGTGAGTAATGGTATTTTGGTTTTCTTTAAAAAAAGTTTGGAGAAAATATTACTGGTTAGCTTAGACATCAAAAGAATATTTGAGGAGCTGAAACAAATTTCTTCCTTTAGAAATAGAGCTGTGTTTGCTTTTCTTTACCCAGTCCTTTCTGTAGAATGAACATCTTATGTTTATTTAGTGATAAACTTTATTGTTTATTTTTGAACTGAGTTATTTCTGCATCCGTATTTACACTAAGTATGGGTCACGTACCGTAACAACTTTTATTTTAATCTTTTAGGGCCGTGGTATTCCTGGACCTCCTGTAAGTATTATCTCTTGGTTTGTTTTACATAGTCTACAAAAATGGCCCATTTCTCAGATCCCAGCCCTAGGCTCCAGCTAACACTGTACCCAGTGGTGTTTATAGTGTCCTACCTGAATGATCTTAGGGGGCTACTATGACAGCACCCCTATTCTGCTAAAAGTATTTTATTAATTTAAGGAATTTCTGTTAATTTAATTAATTTCTATTTAAGTAATTAAAATTTGGTCAAATGGGTCATCTCGTTGGAAACCAAAGCTAGCACAGATACGTAATTCTAAGTCAGTTTATCGTATTTGATATCACTTGTCATAGATTGTAAAAACATCCGTAAATCACCGTGTCTCTTTAATTTGTTGACTGCAGGGTCCTCCTGGGGGAGCAGGGCTCCCCGGAGAGCTTGGCCGTGTTGGACCGATTGTGAGTACACACACACACAGCGCATTGATAGACATTTGCTGATTTAACTGAAGATGTTACTAGGGAAGGCACATTGCCCTAACTGTATGCTTCCCCCTTCAAATCCAGGAAATGGCAGATGAATTTCATTCCAGTTTATAGTATTGACAAGGACCAGGGTAATAATGCTCCCTCGTTTTTGTAGAGTGATTTAAATTTTTTCCCCGAAGTTTTCAGCTAAACTTTTCTTCCCAACTTCTAGAATTAGTGATCAAGTCGAGAAGTGTCACCTTCGTTTTACAGACTCTCAGCCAGGATTGGGGTCCAGTGTCTTTTGTATTAGTCTCTCTGCAGGAAATGAAGTGAACAGTCTAAAATTACTACCAGGTACACTTATGTTAGGATCATGAAATCATAATCGAACTGACAGAACTTAACTTTAGTCAGTAAAGAGCTGAACTTCGTGGAAGAAATTGCTGGTAATGTGTTTGATGTTAATATTCAATAAATATTCAAAAAAAGTTGAATCATTGATGTTATCTGAATGATAGGTAATAGTAAATCCATTGAGAGTCTGTAGGTGCTACTGTTTGAAAAATTTATTTAGTGAATGATGAATGAATATGAAATGATTGTAAAATTGATTGTCAGATGCTTTTGACTTCTTATGATAGAACATTAGGAAGGAAAAGTTGTGCCAGGAGTGAACTCTGGATATTAAGTCTAACTGGAATCCATTTTCATCTGAATGAATGGCATATTTGAATTTAGCCATCTTGATCTTCTGTCCCAATTGCAAGAGTGTGAAGTGACAGACTGAGTGACAGCTTCTGGGTGAAGAGCCCCAGGGGTCGCTGGCCCTGCAGAGGTGACGACCTTCCCTGCTGCAGCTTCAGGCAGGCGCAAGCCTTCCTTGCTGCTGTTAGCGGGACGGCACTAGCAGTATTGGCTGTTCTGGTTCCCCTGAAAATCAACTAGAAAAACACGTAGTGTTTCCAGTTTGTTTGCAGAGTAGATAAAGTGATCATCCTATAGAGAAGAACTGGCTTTTTTCCCCAAGTCTCCCTCTGCCTTGTCTTATTACTTTGGTGAGACCGGAACTCCTTTATTCTTCTGGTTTTGTGGAGGTAATTGGATTGTGGGTCCCCTATCGATTTTGGTGGCAGGTCCATGCAGGCTGAGCTCTGCAGGGCTTCTAGGAATGCCAGTTTCTCATGCCTCACCAGTTTTATGTGCTACGTTTTGACATGTGTATAACCACTGTGTCACAATTTTCAAATAACTTAGGGTGACCCTGGGAGAAGAGGACCACCGGGCCCCCCTGGTCCCCCGGGACCCAGCGTAAGTTATTTGCAGCTTGAATTTCTCTGCGTCTGAGAGTTGGGATTAAAGAAACCTAAGAACCAAAAATGGAAGTACCTTTAAATCAAGTCATTGTCCTAAAATTCCAGAATGACTATGATTTTTTCACTTATTCAGAGCTGGTCTTTTTAGGCCAGAATAGTAGAGAAATCACAAGAATTTAAAAGATGGTTCTCACAGGGAATGGTTTACTCATTGTATTTGAAGTGCTTTGAGGGTTGTGATTTCTCAAATGTTCAAAACTTGGACATATAAAAGGAACGTTTTCAAAGGAACTAGTTTTTACAAAGGATTTACACAGTTAAGTACTTTTTAAAATGCGGTTAATTAGGAGATTATCCTTATTTTTAATTTATGATTTAGAGTTCTCCATATTTTCTATTCTCTCATTTTATTTCCCTTCAATCCCCTGAAAGAAATAATCTACTGCAATTTAGGTTTCTCCAAATAGAATAGGCCAAGTCAAGTTTTTAGAATGTTAACATATTATATGCTATTTATTCCTTATAGGTTATTGAACAAATACATTGACTGTATTTTTGTCCAATGAACTTTCTGTTATTAGTAGTTTGAATGAAAATGTTTCACTATATTCTTAACTTTAGTATTTTCTTTACTTTAGGGAACAATTGGCTTTCATGATGGAGATCCATTGGTAAGACGTTTTCCTTTGAACAAAGTACAGTTTAGGTCAAAGACCAGGAATTCTCTTTAAAAGGTGCATTCTCTTTAAAATGACCTCACTGGAATATGCTGTATTTCTGTCTTTTACTTTACTCAGATAGCAGAGCAGTCGGCCGGACTGGTGACCTGGTCACTTGTGTACACTCAGAAAAACCATTTTTCATTATAGAAATATCTTTTTTTCCATAATCTTTTTACTTTATGACTAAGACATGCTTTTTTTTTTTTTAATTGAGGGGAGAATTTCTTAAATTTATTTATTTATTTATTTTTGGCCGTGTTGGTTCTTCGTTTCTGTGCGAGGGCTTTCTCTAGTTGCGGCAAGTGGGGGCCACTCTTCATCGCGGTGCGCGGGCCTCTCACTGTCGCGGCCTCTCTTGTTGCGGAGCACAGGCTCCAGACGCGCAGGCTCAGTAGTTGTGGCTCATGGGTCTAGTTGCTCCGCAGCGTGTGGGATCCTCCCAGACCAGGGCTCGAACCCATGCCCCCTGCATCAGCAGGCAGATTCTCAACCACTGCACCACCAGGGAAGCCCTAAGACATGTTTTTTTACCAGAGCACTGCAATGTTAGAAGATAGAAGTCAAATAATCCTGAGACTTGTTTTACTTGCAGACTGATATTCAAGCGATGTAGGGAAACTGCACTAAATGCAATTTTGGTCCATTTGTTGGGGGGACGTGACCCTCAGGACAGAGCTGTTGGAGTGGGGGGCAGGTGGGAGGGGACAAAGGTCAGGTCTTGGGACAGTGGCCTGTCTGCAATCATTTTATTTCTTTAACAAGTTAAATCTGAAGTAAATATGGCAATATAGTAACATTCATTAAATCTGGATGGCGGATACATGAGGAAAGGGTTTGTTATGTTCTCTGTACTTTTCTGTAAGCTAGGAATATTTTCGAGTTTAAAAATAAAAGAATAAAAAAGGAAAGGGGGTAGTCAGAGTTATTTAATGAATGTAATTGAATTGGGGTTCTGTAGCTGGAATCCTAAAAGATGTACCCTTTTGTCATAAAGTAGAAGCTCTGGTTTACTGTCTCTCTGTCTCTCTGGCAGTGTCCCCATTCCTGTCCACCGGGTCGCTCTGGATATCCAGGCCTGCCAGGCATGAGGGTAAGAGAATAATTTCCATACTGGATTCTGTTTTCAAGAGTATTATCCACAGGAAAAGTAGAGCCTTTCCTTGAAGCACTGGCCTTTCTGGTGCGGAGTGCCCACTTTGACGGATTAGGCAAGTCTGTGTCGCTTATTCTGTGGTCTTATACAGTCCTGGAGATTCCCGCTGGTACCCTGACAGACACAGATGCTTGATTATTCAGTGCTGTTCAGGGAAGAAATACCAGTGAAATGTATTGGACGGAGGGGCCCTACAACACCAAATGAAGGTTCAGAAGTTTGCTCCAGTGATGAGAGATGCGGGCCAGGGACCGTACACATAATGTACGTGAAACTGTTTTAGTTAAAAAGAATTGGAAAAACTGCAAAATAGAGAAGAAAAGAGACTTTCCAAAAGTGTTTTTCTCTCACTCTGCCATCATAACTACTTCAAAATTGCCCATAAAAATAAGAGAATAAATACCAAAAGCTGGGGTTAAATAGCTTTCTCTCTCTAGTCCAGACCAGGGAAGTTCTGCCAAAGACCTGAAAGGCTCCGAGGCCCTGGGTTTCCCACTGTGGTTTTCGTGGAGGTTAGTTTTGGTGGGTTCCCATAACTGCAGAAGACTTGGGCCTGGCTTGGTGTCTTGTTTTTCACAGAGACTTGCACCCTTGGTACAAGAAAGGTTCTGAGGGCGGAAGCTCTGACAGACTTAATTTCAGAATGTTTATTTGCCTCATGTCCCTGACCCAAAGCACACATATGCTTAGAACAGGTGGCTTGACAGTGAAAGATGGGGATTTCTGTTCATGCTCTGCAACCTTCACAGACTGCTGCTTATAGCTTGTCACCTGCACTTAAACTCTGTACAAGAAGAGGCAGAAAGTCGTGCATCTGGGGAAGCCCTTCTGCTTCCAGGAAGGAGACGGGCACAGAGGAAGCAGAGGGTTTTCAGGGGCGCCTCCAGAGAGCAGGGAGTAGCCCGCTGGGTGGGTCAGCCATCACCTCTGGAGAGCGAGTTACTGATGCTGGAGAAGACTTCATGCCCTTCGCCCAACTGTGGGAGGGAGCTGAGGGGGGAGGGTTAGGGACCAGCTGGCAGTGAGTCATTGCCCAGTGGCTGAACTAGGTAACGGGGTGTTTGCTATTCTCGAAGAGTGTTTGTCTATTAACTGAAACTGATATTTATTATATACTGTGGTCATGTAGCCCACATGGTGTTATCAAGGTCTTCTAAGGCTGTCATTTCTCTGACATCACCTTTCTCTTAGCAGCACATGGACATAGATTTGGGGGGAGCAAGGTCATTTTATGAGCCTTCTGACCACTTTCTGTGCCAAACTCAACATATCTGTTTGTTTGTCTATTTATTTGTTTCTGTACTTACGTACTTTTGCATTTGTTAGGGTCATAAAGGGGCTAAAGGAGAGATTGGTGAACCTGGAAGACAAGGTCACAAGGTAAGGACAATGAATATTTAGTGGGAAAATTGTGATTAGGAGGTTGTGATCACTTTCATTATAAAGAATTATAAGGAATAATCAAAGCATACTATTTTATCCTTCCTTTTCCAGTGATGATTAACAAGTTCTAAGTTGATGCGTCAATATTCTGATTAAGCATCATATTCTAACATTGTTCAGTTACAGAAGAATAGAACAAAGAAAGCGCCATACACTTTCATTCTTTCCTGTATTGCTACCCCTTGCTTTCCTTTTCAAATCAGTCACACTCAGCTCTTTTCCTTGATGGTTTTGATAGTCAAATGTTATTCTAGCCGGTTGTTCCACTCCACTAAACAAAATTTTATGACAGGAGTAAAATTTTATGACAAGTGTTGCTGAGACTAGCAAACCGGGAAGTTGGAAATTGGCTCATAGCTTCTCATCTTAAGTTCTGAAATAATGTATCTGTTTGTTTCTGACCTCATTTCAGTGTAACTTAGATTTTGAGTAATCTGGAAGTTAGCAATTGGCACTTATATTATTTTCTGGGTAGAAACTGAAATCCACAGCACAACTTGCATTGGGGCTGGCATGTCCTGCAGAAAAACCAAGGCTGAAATTTAAAGCAAGGTGACCTATTTGCTTTTTCTTTTCATCCACTAGGATGAAATCGCTTTAGAGTAACTAAGAATTTGACTTCTTGTACGGTAGAATTTTAGTTCCGGTTAACTCCATAATATTTTACAAAGTCAAACTGTTCTTATCAATGCGGGTCTTCTAGACTTTGTTGAATATGTCCTTCTACACCTTTATTGGGTGGCGGAAGTCTTTTTCTTTAGAAGTTAAGAGCTTGAGAGGCAATTTATTAATACCTTCAGGCAGGCATTAATATTCCTTTTTTTTTTGGCCGTGCCGCAGGGCTTGCAGGATCTTATTGCCCCAGCCAGGGATTGAACCTGGGCCCTCGGCAGTGAAAGCACGGAGTCCTAACCACTGGACCGCCAGGGAATTCCCAGGCATTAATATTCTTGAACTCCTTAGGTAAAGCTGTTGAACAATCTCAGATAATGAGGATAAATAAGCCAATTTCCTGTACCTTATTACAGTGTGAAAATTCATTTTGAAAGTCTTTTATTACTTAGGCTCTGAATAGTTAAGGTATTTTATTTATCTGGCATATAACAGCTGGGTTCTTGATGTCAAACTGGAGAAAATAGAAAAAAAAAATTAAGTACTTTGGAAATTTCTCTGTGTGCTCATTCCTCCATTGAATTTTTCAATTTGTAATTTAAAAAAACCAACAAATATTTATTAAGTACCCACTATGTGCCAGAGTTTATTCTAAGCGCTAAGGGCGCAGAAATGAAAAAATGTCCAATATGGCTAAATTAAGTATGACATATCCATATAATAGAATATCATCTAACCACAAAAACAAGTGTGTAGGAATATTAAATCACACCAGATATTCAGGAGGTAATACGTATAATAAAGCAGATTTAGTAGACTTCTGCTATTTTTGATGCCCTGCATCCCTTTCTCTTTTTTTGGGTGACCTCTTTTCTTTGGGGAGCTTCCACTTCCCCATCCCATGGGATTTGGGAATGGACCTGTCATTCAGAGTGTCTCTCCACTCTCCCATGCAACTAGCATTTTTGAGACCTATACAAGTTAGTTATCTGGACTTTCAAATTTGGTTTGGTCTTCATTGGGGAACCTGCAAATTTTTTGGTGTGTTAGGTAACTGGCCAAAATTTTCATTAAAAGTTGTTGAAAATTCCTTTAATTTATTTCACATGTTTATGTCACTTAAAACTTTCAGTGGTGTCTTTGAAAATCGACCTATGAAGATAAGATAGCTCCTTGAACAATGAAACTTGAAAGGGCTAATAGATGCTTTTAACTGTAAACGGAAAGCAGAAAGATGAAGAATTATGAGACTAGGGGCCTGAAGTTTGCTTTCAGATTCACAGTTCTGCCTTGAGTTTACTCTACAAATTAATTAATGAAGATTTAAAAAATTGTTTATAAAGATAAGAATGAATAGTCAAAAATCTTTCAGTAAAACGGTAATAAATTGCTATTCCTAAATTTGTCATTTAGCTTTGTGGTTATTGATTAGTTATTGTGTGCTATTCATCTGCTGGTGAAATATTTCAGTCAAATACATTACTCCAAGGTTTACCAAGAATCTATGGGAAAATACCCCAAAACCTGCTAATGAAAAATTACAATCACTGTTGTTTTGTACTTACATGGGGAAATACAAGTAGTATTTAATCATACACATGTGTTGATTATCCGCTCCAAAGCTAGCTTATTCACTGGCTTTCCTATCAGGACCACCTCCCTCCACTGTCAATCTTATGTTCTGATGGAATGTAATCTGAATGTAATTATGAGACAAAGATCCACTAATAAGACTCTCAGAGTTCATTCAAAAATCAAGTGTAAATTATTTAGGTATAGCCTAGTTCTTTGCATTAGATGCCCAAATGTTCTATATTAATACTTCTACTAAATTTTTTGTATTTCTTTGTGGGTGTGTGTGTATGTGTGTGTTTGTGTGAAAAAATCTCTATGTATAAAGTATAGCATGTGGAGTAAGAAAATGGGTGAATTGAAACATGTAATAAACAATAGAACTGGATTTTAATCTACCATTATGAACAAATATCAAAAACTAAGAATGTTTCTCATGATGAACTTCATAATTTAAGTTATTCATTACCATAGAAGATGTAGAACAGTATATCTATTGTGAAAAGTAAAACCTTTGTCAGAGAGAAAATAACTTTTTTCCCAGAGTCCGTAAAGTAATCTTTCTGTAAGAAACAGTAGTTGGATTTCTGTTTAGAATATCCTAACATTTTAAAGTATATCAGAGATTATAAAATTAATATCGAAAAGTTAAACCAATAATTAGTTAAAAAACATAATGGAAGAAGATTCCATTGGCAATAGCCACCAGGTAGTCAAAATACTTTAGAACAAACTTAAGAAGTATTCAACAAAATGAAAAGAACAAAACTTTATTGCTGGAAAGAAAAAGAAAATGTTTTGACTAAATATGAAGATACACTGAGTTCCGAGATGGAAAGACTCAGTATTGTGAAGATTCTAACTCTCTCTATATAATCTATTAATTTAATGAAGTCCTAATACAAAGCAAGCAGTGTTTTGGTGAAGATCCGCCCAACAATTCCAAAGTTCATGTGGAAGGGTAAACATTTAAGAAAATCTGAAAATAAGAGTAACTATAAATGAAAAATAAAGGTAAAGGAATTCTCCCAACCTGAGATTAAAATGTATTATAGAATTTTGATAATTAAAATGTTGTGGTATTGACAACATCATACAGCAGACCAGTATAGCTGAATAGGAAGGAAGTCCAGAAACAAGTATATTTATCAATTTAACATACATTAAAGATGAATTTTTCAACCTGGATGGAGAGAATCTATTATTCAATAAACGATATTGGATAGAGTGCCAATTATCAGGAAAAAAAAAAGATTTCTACTTTATATTTACATAAAAATAAATTACTGATAATTAAAAATTTCTATGTAAGAAATTATAAAATTACTAGAAGAAAAATATAGATGAATATTTATATATTTTGGAGGGGGCAGAGAAGGCTTTTCTGAGCAACATCAAAGGTAGAAGCCATGGAAGAAAAGACAGATTTAAATTTAAGTACAATTAAAAAAAATAAACTGTACATGGTACAAAAACTGTAATGAAAAAGTTAAAATGAAAATCATAATTAAAAATATTATAGTTTAAGGAAAAGTTTGCATAGTGTGATCACACTTTCTTAATAATACACCCACAACACACATACTTAGAACATGAATGCATACACTCCCTCTCTCTCTCTCTCTCTCTCTCTCCCCCTCTTCCTCTTTCCCTCCCCTCCTCTCTCTCTCTTTAGAAAAGCTTTGAAAGGATAGCATCCAAAATGTTACTGGTGTTTATAGTGGAAAGGTGGGATTTGGGTGACTTTATTTATATACATCTCTGTATTTTCTGAATGTTCTGCAATTAATATGGACTACTCATATAAAATAATTTAAGAAAGTATAGTAGACTAATTCAGGAGATGCCAGATGAACTTACCACGTGCCGAGTTAGACCGAGCCCATTTCAGTGTCCATTTGCTGGAATAGCATTTGATGCCCTTCTCTCTGTGGTTTTTCAGGGTGAAGAAGGAGACCAGGGCGAACTAGGAGAGGTTGGAGCTCAAGGACCTCCGGTGAAGTATTTTTAGAAACATATTTAACTATGTTGCCGGACCCTGGTGGTCTTTGGAGGCTATCATTACTGCTTGCTGAACTTCTGGGGTTTGGGAGAGGATATGCCAAAATATTTCTGTAAAATTCACGGTTTTTCATTTTCTAAATATACAGCATCTGTCAAGGAACGCAAGATTTGTAAAAAGTATGCTTTTTGGAACACTTATGCACGAGCTCGGGAGACAATACGTGTCATTCTCATGTCTCTGCTATTGACACAAATATTTCTGGAATTCTTTTTTGAATTACCTTCAGAGTCAGAAAATAAGCCCCACAAGAATGAGCAGCTTTAATCTGATTTGGCCAGATCTCACTTTGTGTCCTGAGCTGGATCACCCGCCCATGTGTATTTCAGGGATTCCTAACTGATCTACAGAGAACTGGGACTGACCTGGATGCAAAACAAACAGTTGGCCATGGAGATGCCCCCTTTTTCTCCAGTGAGACCACAGGGAAATGACTGGCCTAGAGCTACTTTATCCTAAGCCATTGCGAACAGTCAGCAAGTTGCCCCGAAGTGGCTCCCCCGCTTTCCTGATGGGGCGTCTGCCCACTACTGCTCCCCAGAGGGCATCTCTACAGCATCTGCTTCTGGAGCCCTGCCTCTGTGGGTCCAGACAGTCAAGCATGACAACATTCAGTGTTGAAGGGGGTCCTAGGATCGACACCCTGCACCCTCATTTTGAGGATTACCCACTCCTGTGCCTGAGAAGGGAGGAGATGGGTTCCTCCTGCCCCAGATTGGAATTCAGAATGCCTTTTCTCGTAGAAACGGTGTAACGTAGAGTGATGGCAAGTGAATGACGGAGACCCCAGCTACACTTATAGGAAGGAGCTTTTGTGGGCTGCCTGGGGACCTCTTGCCTTGGATGGCACACACCGGTGGGGAAAGATTAGTCCAAGGTTTAAAATCACGATCATGTGACCCGTAACCAAGTTACAAACCGTGAAGGAGGCAAAAGTGGCAGTGTGTTCTGTGTGAGTTAAAAGTCAAATGCTTTATCGTCATTCTTTGATGCTCATGATACTTACTTTTTTGCCATCAGTCATTGTTCCGATTCCAGATTTGTGTAAGTCTTCAGAATTTTTAAAAAGGGTTTTAACCATCAGAAGAATTCCTTTTGGATTTTTCTTCTAAACCAGGAAAGTTTGTGTGCAATACAATGTCACTTTTTCTCGGTGTTACCTTTGGTTATGATAACATCCTTCTTCTGGATCAGCTTTTGTGAGGACATCAAAGAATGTGTGCTTCAACTAGAAGAATTTACTTCTCTTTTTTTACATTTCCAGGGAGCTCAAGGTTTGAGAGGCATTACTGGCATAGCTGGAGCCAAAGGGGAAAAAGTAAGATCATGATGGTGATGACACACTACCAAACTGCATCAATGTTCAAGTTTTGGGCCACTTCAAATATCTTCTTATGTTTAACAACATCACTTTTTATTTCTTATTGGGTGCTTTGTAGATGTTTGGTTGGGTTCTTACTTTCTGTTATAAACGTAGACGATAGAAATGAGTCATACACAGGACACTTGTTATTGTTATATATTTTAAATTCTTTTGGGTAAATAGGAGTAAGCAGGGCTGTTATGTCTAATCTCTTTCCTTTATCAGTAGTTGACACTGATAACACTGACACAGTACCTGGAGTGCCTGAAAAGGCAGGAGGATGGAGGGGCGGAGCTGAGAAGGATGAGGCATTGCCCTTAGTGGGGAGGGGGAGGGCAGGGCAGGGATTGCTTGTCTGAGTGAATAGAAGAAGCAATAACAACGCAAGCTTGAACGTTCATGATGAGCTCAGAAATATTTTTCTTGCTGTGTGTGTGTGTGTGTGTGTGTGTGTGTGTGTATGTATGAGTGGAGGGGGTGTGTCTAGCTTCTCTCAGATGTTAAGGAAGTGGTCAGCGCTTTTTAGAAAGTTTGTTAGGAAAGCCCATTTGTAGGCTCCAGAAAATTAAAAACGGGGCTCTTTGCCCACCACCCCTCCAGACCCTCGCCTTATCCTCTGCAGAACCTCTGAGGCTAATTCATGTTGTTCTGCACAGAAGCACAGAGTCTTTCATTAGCAACCAGACAGGGATAACGGGCACATTGTAGGTGCTCAGTAAATGAAATTCAACCTTTTAAAAAAAGAGATGCACATTTTTGTGGATCGAAGGAATTGCTTCATGAATAATTCCATCAATTTCATTTTTTTCAGCCGCTTTCTCTGTCTCTCTAGGTTCTCTCACTATGCCTGTCTCCCTCTTCTGTTTCCTATAGAATTCTATGTTTCTTTTCTAAAAACACTGTCTTTTTAAAAACATATTTTGCATTTCTGTATTCATGTTTCCTTAAGTAACATTCTGTGTGTACTCTTCTGTTATTAAATGATAAATCCCATTTATTTTGAAGTTGCTGATACCCAGGCCTTTGCTTTTTCTGGGTTTAAATCACTTCCTGAAATATGTGATCCTCACTTTGAAACCAATTACTGTTCTTGATAGGCTCTTTATTTGAGGCATTTTGCTACTTGGTAGTTTTCAAAATTTCTCATTTCCTCTGATTTTTGTCAAATTGTTTTCAATAAAAAGAAAAAAGCTCTTCTGGTGAATTCAGACCTGCGGAGTGGTTACCTAGTAACAGCAGTTTGGGTCTGAGCTGGTGCTGAACAGCAATGAGAGAGAGAGAGAGAGAGAGAGAAAGGGAGAGAGAGAGGGGGGCAGCAGGCAAGCCATTTCTATAACTCGAAGGCTGGCTCTGCTTCCACCAGGCAACGTGAGTGATGAATTCAAGGGCTTTTTCAGGTCTCCCAAACCTCTTCTTCACTGGTGGACGGAGAATGCCTTCTGCTGTATTCTAGTTGTAGGGATCAAAGACTTTCAAGGCTCTGTGGTGCCTCTGCTTCTTTCTTTGATTCTACCCATGTCTGAACCTTCTAGCAAAGGTTTTCTAATTTTTAATTCTTACTGCAGGCACCGTCCACCTGGTTTTCTTGGCCTGACATCTACCCAATACCCTTTTGACTGTTTTCCATTTCTTTTATCATCTCCTCCTCTCAAGCCTGTTCGTTAGGAGACGGCTTGTTCACTTCAGGTGCCCGTCTGCCTTCTTGTTCACCTGGTAGATGAGAAAAAGTTTTAAACAGGGGGGGTGTGTCTTGTCATGCAGCATATGTAGAGAGCACTAAAAACCCCATATTTTTGTTTTCAAATCACATTTTGATTCTTATAATGAAAATAGGGAGGCGATATGTACAATAGCTAACAAAGACAGAGATAGTTTCATGATGTATAAAGCTCTGTAGTTTTTAGCCGTCATCACTCAGCAGGGTAAATCTGTTGTGGAGAAAATAGATCAATTACTTTACACATACTGAACCTACCATCTATCCAGGATGGAAGAGGGGATGCTTCAATCCTTATTACAATTCGTCCCTCTGAATCACGTGGCTGGACTCCTGATTCTAGGTCTGGGTGGGGATCTCGAGTCCCAGAAATCCCTCCCACTGGTGTGGGGGCTGTGGCGTCCACAGCAGCTACTGTTTGGGTGGCCCCTTGGTCTTCACCATCAATGAATTCCTGTAGAGATCCTGAGAACCCTGGAGTGTGATGACCAAACCTTTTCCAATAGGCTTGCCAAGTTCTCTAAACAGGTAGCTCATATCAGCAATCAGGAACGGACGCAGTGTTTGTTAACTTAAAATATTCAGGGTGGTAGCAAAGATTGGGTGTAGGTACTTTTGGTGGGATGAGAGAATGTAAACCAGTGTTTTAACATCTGAGGTTTCTGATTAAATACTCCTCGGGTTCATTGATGAAGAGAGTATATATTACAAAACACAAAACCTCTTTTTTATCTGGCTATTGAAGTTCTTTAGAAAGACTGGTGTGCCTTTTAGCATACATGGCTGATCTCAAGTTCATTTCTTTGTCTCGTTTATTTCCAGGGCGCTCGGGGCTTAGATGGAGAACCTGGGCCGCAAGGTCTCCCTGGTGCACCTGTGAGTAGTTTTCCTTTCATGGGATCCACTGATAGATTTTTTAGCAATGATCAATGATAGATTTTTTTGCTATATGTATGTGTGTGTGTGCAAGTGTCTTTACATGTGAATAAAGTGGAAAAATGGGCAATAATTTCTATATTTATTTAAAATTTTAAAATTAAGACAAGCATCTCTTTTTTGTATGGAGAAGTGTTCTTCTGACTTGATATGTGTTTTGTTTTTCTCATAAGTATAGTCAAATTGTTAAGTTTTTATGCTTGCTGTGTTTTCCTTTTGCTTTGGTTGCTAGGATGCTTAAAGTCACAGAAACTCTCTCACTTTAAGTTCTTGGGTAGTTCTGTCCTTTTTCTCTCCTATGATTTCTGATCTCATTATTTGATATTCTGACGGCCATGTGCACACGTGTCCTTATTGTGGACTGCCTCACACCTGTTTTGGAAGTAAATAAACCAAAAAGCTGTTCATTAATATCTCTCATACCACATTGAAAAGAAGAAAAGGTATAAGTAAAATAGAATTTCCAACTATCAAGGTCCAGTGGGAAGGACAGAATGTAACTGAAGGATAACATTTTAAGATCAAGCTCCAGAACACGTGGTGGAGGTAATGCACCAAGTGGACCTGAGAGGAAGGAGGGCCTGCAAAGCCGTGCTGGGAGGGAAGGGCAGCGAGCACAGGTGGGGAGGGCAGGGAACACAAGTGGGGAGGGCAGCGAGCACAGGTGGGGAGGGCAGGGAGCACAGGTGGGGAGAAGCCCTGTTGGGGTGATGGGAGTGTGTGCTGCCTTAGGGCTGGCACGGCCTGGGTGGAGAGCTCCTTTTGAGAAGATGAACTTGAATAGATAAGGTAGAAGCACGTTATGGAAAGTGTTTAATGCCCATCTGGGTGATCCGAAGTGATCCAGTGGCAACAGGAAGCCATCTGAGGTTTTAGAGCAGTTAAGCAATTCAACAAAAGCTATATTTTAGGAAGACACCTCTTCTCATCTATTACCACCTGTACCGTATATCAACATTAGCTGGGTAATTCTGACAGAAATCATTATTATTGACTGGGGGAGTAAGTAATATGGAGAAAAGGTTGGCAGCTCATCTAAACCTCAACCCACCATGATAGTCAATGAGGCTAGAGAATGTGTAGACATAGTTACTGATGTCAAGGTTACCTGCAGTGTGGACCTTAATTTTATTATACCTATTCATCCAAAGAGCACAGAAGCATTATGCCTTTACAGTGAAATCAATAGACATGTAAGTCTCAATTATCCTTATGGTAATATCAATTTTTAGGACAATATAATTTTTATAAAAAGATTTCTTGAGGCATCCATGATAGAGCAAAGCCATTGGGATGAAAGAACAATAGTAAGGTAACGTAGATGGTGTTTTATAATTTCAAAAGTCTATCAATAAGTTACTTTTGCTTACATAAACTCAATTTTATTTTCATACAGGGTGATCAAGGGCAGCGAGGACCTCTAGGAGAAACAGGTCCCAAGGGAGACAGAGTGAGTTCGAATTCGTGTTAATCACTGCGAGCATGGAGGTTGTGCTGATCTCTTTGATGTGACCTAAGTACACGTGGTAATTCATTGTGTCTTGTCTGTCTTCTCCCTTCTACCCTGCAGGGGACTCAGGGTTCTCGAGGAATTCCTGGTCTCCCTGGGCCCAAGGGCGACACGGTACGTCCTGAGCTGTAGTCATCAAGCCCATTTTTCAAAGTGATTATTGTAATAAAACTTTAGAAAGTGATGAAGGGAAGAAGCATGTGTTTCTAAGAGACAGTGTGTTTCTTTGTGCGTCTTTAGGGCTTGCCAGGTGTGGATGGCCGGGACGGGATACCTGGAATGCCGGGAGCAAAGGTAGCTGTGTGATTTAGTCTAAAGATGGTGAAGTCGTCCCTGCCAGGGACCCGCCAGGCACAGGGTTTCCATTACTACGTCACTGGGACATTTATTGAGCTGGTTTTGGCTTTTTTTCCTCCTTTTAATTTTTTAATCAAGTGTCAATTCAGGATAATTATTAGAAGTCAGAAAGAGAAAGACAAATACCATATGACATCAATTACAAGTGGAATCTAAAACATGTCACAAATGAACCTATCTGCAAAACGCAAAACAGACTCACAGACATAGAGAACAGACTTGTGGTTGCCAAGGGGGAGGAGTTTGGGGAGGGACGGATTGGGAGGTTGGGATTAGCAAATGCAAACTATTATATATAGGATGGATAAACAACAAGGTCCTACTGTATAGCACAGGGAACTATATTCAATATCCTGGGATAAACCATAATGGAAAAGAATAATGAAAAGAATGTATCTATGCGTATAACTGAGTCACTTTGCTGTACAGCAGAAATTAACACAACATTCTAAATCAACCACACTTCAAAAAAATTTTTTATTAGAATAGAATGTTTGTTTGCTTGGTTTCAGAAAGTCAGTAAAATTGCCCCATTGATGAAAGTAAGCAGAAGGAAATTATGTATTTTGATTGCATTTCTGTCCTAAGTCCTATCCCATCTCCCCGCCCTGAACTGGGTCATGCTATAAAAGTGCACGTAAGGTCAGCTGTGCGGAGAGTCCTTTTGCTTAGAAGGTCTTGGTCTTTCCTTTTCTTAAAAGAAGGACAGCAGTTCATACAGATTCAATGAAAATTTTTTTCAGGGTGAACTAGGGAAACCTGGACCTCCTGGTGAAGCAGGGTTGCAGGGGTTACCTGTAAGTATTTGAATATTTAAATGCTGATTGGTTTATATACATATTTTGAAGATATGCACTTGGGGGAGAAACATGTTTTGTATGTAATTTAATAAGTTCTGGAGAAGAAATGATGCTTTAATTTTTACAGTTTTACATTTACATTTTTGTACTTTTTCTCTGAATACCTAGTTATTTCTCTGATAACCACACTAAGCTTTAACTTTATATTTTGCACCCCTCCTCTCTCTTTCGTTCACTAAATCTTCCTTATATCGTTTCACTAACCCTGAGCTGTGGTCCAGGCTTTATACTTCCTCCTACTTTTAACCAGTTCTGAAGCTCTTGTACCAGGGTTGAGCCATAAGAGGTTGAGAGTATGTTCAGGGAACAATATGAGATAATAAGATTTCATTTTTTGATCGTGTGCTATTTTGAATTATTCAAATTGGTGTTTTCCTGCATTAATGTGGCTGGAAGTTCATGTGGGTTATACCACGTGTATTCTTGGCTCTTTGGAGGCAATTATTTCAAGTTAAAAGGGATACTTGGTAATGATGAGGACTGCCCTTGGTTTATTATGATATCTGACACTTTAAAATAATCAGAGAAATCAGGCCTCCCAGTAGCACCAAATCTTAGACCCAGCATTCTTCTGCCATTCTCTTTTTCTATTTAAGGCTTAGAGTTTTTGATAGGTCCTTGTTTTGTATTCCATACATGAAATCATGCCAGGAAGAGCTCCTGTTGATCTGAAAATAGGATTCTAATTTGGAAGTTCATCCTTGAAAAGTAACTTTAGTTTAGAGCTAGAATTTGCTGTAAGGGTGTTCAGACATAACAAGCCAGTTACAGTAAAGTTGCCTTCTACACTGTGGGTAGGTCTATAACTGTTCAAATTGGGGAACTAGGAAGAATCTCCCTCTAAAGCTTTGAGGTTGTCACGATGTCCCCAGCCCCTCGGCAGTATGCAGTGGGCTTGGCATCTCACGGATTCTCAGAGGAGGTGATTAAACCTAAGTTCTGTGTGCATTCTTTCAGGGGATACCTGGAATTCCTGGCGCAAAGGGTGTTGCCGGTGAAAAGGTAAAAGATGAAAACTTTGTAATTAATATTTTTCTCTATTTCTTTATTATTTACTAATATATTTTATTTATCATTTTATATATTTCCAACCTGCCTTTTATTTTATGTTTGACCTTAAGGAGAAATCAAAAAGGCCTTAAGGCTTCAGAAACTAATCTCTTTCCCAGCTGCAGAAATAGTACTTTGACGAAGTGTTGCTGATCGAACTTCCTTCTTGAAAGAGTCATCCTTTGCCAGTGTAAAACAGAGAAAGTTTTATTGCTCTTCACGATTTACTATGAGGACGATATTAAGCCATAGAAATTGTCAGTGCATATTATTAAGATGATTTACCTTAAACTAAAAGATATTAAGCATTTTGTTCACATAATGATCAGTTTTAAGTGCTTATATTCTAGCACTTAAGAACAATAGTTGAAAGAAAAAATTAAAGGGCTAAAATATAGCTTTACTTTAAATAAAATAGATAAACTGTGAATAATGTAGAAATTGATTACTATTAGATTACATGGCTCCAGCCCTCCGATCATAGTGGCTCATGGAGTCGAGCAGAGATGTTCGCTAGTAAGTGGACCATGGACAACTGATGGTGGGGTGGGATCCCAGACACCTGCTTTCCCTGGAGCTTGCTGGCGCATCCCTTATTTCCTCATGTTGGCATGATCTTTTACAATTTTAATGGTGTCAATGTCAGGTATCAATAAAAAGGCTCAAAGAAGTGTATTGGAGGCGGAAATGATGAAGAAAGACATATATAATTAATACTGTAAAGAAAGAAAAATCCTCTGTTATTCTTGTCTGTCTAAAGACCTTCGTTTTTGGACATCTGACCTTCGCTTTTAAACATTTTTGACATCTTTATTATGCCTCTGGTAGTGACAAAACAGTATCCTAACCTAAATCTAAAGAACTTTGATGTACCCACCAAGAAAGAGAGTTTACATCTCAATGTAAAATCAGGAAAGTAATGCTATTTAAGTGTAAGAAATACCCAGTCTGGGTAAGACAGGTTGATTATTATGCTTATTTACTGCCTGAATTACTCTAAATATTGTATTTTACCTTCAGGGTAACACAGGTGCTCCAGGGAAGCCCGGGCAACTGGGGAATTCAGGCAAACCGGTAAGTTGCCATAGGTTACCTTTTCATACCTTGTAACCTGTTGTAATCACTAAGCAAAGGATTAGGGAGTTTAACTTTTTCTTTACCTGCCTTCCTCATAACAGGGCCGCCAGGGGCCGCCAGGAGAGGTGGGACCCCGAGGACCTCGGGGCCTCCCTGTGAGTATTCCTTTTCTGTAGACCCCTCCCAACGTGCCTTCCCCGGGCTTTGCTGGGTCTTCCTTCCCTCCTCTCCCTCCCTCCCTCCCTCCCTTCTTTCCTTCCTTCCTTCCTTTATTCATTCATCCATTAACTCATCCAGGAATGCCTTCTGATGTTTTAACATGTGATAATCCAGATAAACAATGGAACAGGAATGCTACTTAGATATACAATATGCTTTTTTTCCCCCTAGAAAGTGGAAACAAAAATGAAGTATTTAAAAAAAAAACATGATGACCATTTCTGCTCTCATCCCATGATGAAGGAAATATTTTAGTGTGATTAAAAAAAAAACTCTATTGAGGTATAATTCACATATGATGTAATTCACCCATTTAAAGTATACAATCCACTGAGTTTTAGTACATTTGCAGAATTGTGCAACCATCGCCACAGTCCACTTTAAAACATTTTCATCACCTCAAAAAGAAACTCTAGATCCACTTGCAATTCCCTCTCAAACCTAGGAAACCACTCATCCACTTTCTATAGATTTGCCCATTCTGGAAATTTCATATAAATGGAATCATGCAGTATGTGGATTTTTTAATGATTGGCTTCTCTCGCTTAGCATAATGTTTCAAGGTTCTTCTATGCTGTACCATGTTCCAGTACTTCATTCCTTTTTACTGCCAAATAGTATTCAATTGTATGGACATACCACATTTTATTCATCCATTCATCCATCGATGGGCATGGGGGTTGTTTCCACTTTTTGGCCATTATGATTAATGCTGCTGTGGACATTTTTCTACAAGTTTTTGTGTTGACTTGTTTCATTTCTCTTGAGTACATACCTACGAGGGGAATTGCTGGGTCATGTGATAACTCTATTTTAATCTTTTGAGAACCTGCCAGACTTCTTTTAGTGTGAATTTGTAAATGTGTCTATTTTGCAGCAAATATAGCTATGTATATTTTCTCACTAGATACATTTTAACCCTTAGCGAGAAACTGATTTGGAAACGAAACATGATGCACTCAAATTTAACTTTAAAAAATTCTCCCTGGTCTTGATTTTAAGTTCTTATTTTCAAAGCCTGCTGGGTAACACAAAGAACTCCAAGTGAGAACACAGAAACGTTCCCAAATATTGTTACTTTATAAAGAGCATCTCTTGAGTATGTTGAGTGAGGATTTTCACGCTTCAGAAAAGTGAAATATCCCAGGTATCTTGCTATATGAGAGCGGAGAGTGGAGTTTTTCCACTTCTCACAGATGTTCGTCAGCTGACCTCTACCAGGCGGTGTCCAGACGTTTCTCTGCAGCCAGTGAAACTAGCTGCTCCTCACGCCTCACTTATCCTTTTCTTCTCTCTTGCTGGGAGGCTGTGAATTTCTAATTAAAATACTTTCCCTCCATTGACTGTCAAAGCAGTGAGGTCATAGCTGGATCATATTTCTAAAGCATCAGAAAGACTGAACGGTGTGGAGGAAGGGCGCTGGAGCTTTGAGAAAACTGACTATTTCATCGCGTGCTCACGTTATAGGGCAGAAAGCGGTCCAGTTGTAGGTCCCCCTGCTGATGGCAGGACCACGCACGGAACACAAGCCGCCCGGGTGGACCGGGCTCGGCCCATCCCCAGCTCAGGGCTCGAGGCCGGCCTTCGGAAGCGAGGGCGTGGGGTGGAGGCGGTGTTGCCTTCGCTCACGGGACGGAGGCGGATCCGAGGAAGTTATGCTGCACAGGGTTTTGAGCCTGATTCCGGTTTTGCTTGTTCAGTTTCTGTTAAGCGTCCACATTCTTCCCACTGTTGCCGACATTGCGGAGCACGGGCTCCAGACGCGCAGGCTCAGTAGTTGTGGCTCGCGGGCCTAGTTGCTCTGCGGCATGTGGGATCTTCCCAGACCAGGGCTCGAACCCGTGTCCCCTTCATTGGCAGGCAGGCAGATTCTCAACCACTGCGCCACCACGGAAGCCCCTACCACCTCCTCTTTAAAGCCTCCTGTCTGACTCTTCTTTCTAAGCCCACCTCCACCCCCTGGCTCAGGTGGTTCACTGCCGCTTGATTATTGCAGTCGCTTCCTGATTTGCCTTCCCTGCCCCCATCTTTCCTTCTACTGCGGCTCGCAACAAGGTTCTCTTGGTACTTCGGCTGGGATATCTCTCCGTTCTCCAGGACTCTTGCACATCGCAGGGTGTCCTGCATCTAGAACTCCAGCCGTGTCCCCGCAGTCCTGGTGACAAACGTAAATGCCTGGGGAACGGTAGGGCTCCAAGTCTGCACGTGCCTCCATATTGGTCTTTGCAAAGTACAGCATCCAGCATCATTTCTCTTCTTCATTTAAAAATCTCCAGTGGATTTCCATGGACAATAAAGGAAAGTCTGAAATCCTAAACTGTCTGTTTATCCCCTAGTTTTACTTCCCATTTCTGCCTTGCTCAGAGCCTGTGTTCCAGCCAAGCTAGACTTCATGCTAATTCCCAAACACTCTCTGAACTTCTCAGCCTGCCTGTTTTCTCTGTGATGCCCTGCATCACAGGAGGAGATGGCTTTTTCCTCTATTTCTCTGACTGGGCATCCCATGTGCCCTCCTAGATACAATTGAAGTGTTAATTCTGCAATGGAACCATCTGTGATGACGCCCTACCCCCGGATAGAAGTGATCTCTCCTTATTCTGAACCTGTAACCCTTGGTCCCTTTTTGCCCTGTGGTGTGGAAACTGCAGGAAGTCAGGAACATGTCTGATCCACGTTTGTGTTCCCTACATCTCTTTCCTCGGGGCCTGCCCTAAGGTCGTGCTCAATAAATATTCCTTGAAATGCATTGGATGGGAGGTACAGTAAATCCTTCTGTGCTGCTTCCGTTCATAATTGACTTCTCACTTACTGCAGTAAGGTCATGCTCAATAAATATTCCTTGAAATGCATTGGATGGGAGGTACAGTAAATCTTGCTACGCTGCTTCTGTTCATAATTGAGTTCTCACCTACTATAAATTTTTCAGAAGAGTATCATGAGTGGTTATAAATATTATAGTTCTGGATCAGAGTTTTTACACCAAACGTACTTACTGAAAGATACATTTGTTCTTTCATTTTACATCATTAAATTCATTTTCTTGGTAAATTCACACACTGTCACCTATTCCCCACAAGTTTGATCAGTTTTTCCTGCAAATCTTAAATTGAGAAGCTGAGTAGAAGGAATGAAACCTATTTCTAATGTGTCCTGTGAAAGAATCAAGGTTAACTGAAGTCTGTCTTTGAAATTAAAGTTCTCTTCTCCCCTTTCCTCACCATTGTTCCATCAACTTTCGCCAATGCCACGGCAAAAAATATTGGAGTTTTGGCATATCTAGGGATTACAAATAAGCACGTATCTTTTCCACTTGGCTTGTGCTTCCGGCTTTCTCTGTCACATTCACCTGGGTTTACACATGCGTCTGGGTGACTCCTGGTTTAGAGCCAGCAGGTGGCTGGGGCCTCTGATTGGGTCCTACCTTGTAGTGGCTCCTGGTCCATCTTCCTCTTCCAGGCTTCTCAGAACTTGCCAGGGCTTTTGTTGAGTGGGTTGTGTTTGCTCTGCTCTCGTGATTTCGACTGGGATGAGTGCCACACAGATCTACCCCCAGTTTTCTGAAGACTATACACTCGTGGAGTGTGGAAGCCTGTCTCCTCTCTCTTGAAGTCTTCTACCCTGACCCCATCGCCAACAGCTTCAACACAGAGGTCCACATGGTGTGCTGTTGAGTGACCTAAGCTGCCTTCCTACCCCACCAGACTCTGGAATATTCTCCCTGTCAACACTTCGTGAAGCAGCTGTGATGGTTATAGTGTAAACAGATTGTCCTCTGCTTCTTTGTGAGGGGATATTTAAACCTACGCTGGAGAGAAATACAAAATACACAATGTTGTAAAATTGAATAAATCTTAAAAAATATTTCTGTGGCAAGCCTAAAAATTATCCCTGTAGTAGGACTAATATGATCTGCCAATGTTAATATGAAAATGGGTTTGTAAAAGCAGCAATCTTTAGCAATCATAACTCATCTTCTGGGTTGAACATCCTTTTTGCCAGAAAGAGGCATTTAGTGTGTACTACAGACTGAGTATAGAGATTTATAATTTCCCAGTTCTGAAACTGGCAAGGTACTAAGGATAATGTTCGTTCTTCAGCTACTTAGCATTTTGGGTTATCAGGCAAATACAACAACCATCACAATCTAGAGCACAGTGGAGTAAAATCCATTTTTTTGGTAAAATAATTATGACAACCCAAGTATAATAAAATGCATTTTTTGGTGGTATTTTAGAAGTCTAATAGTTCCATTTTGAAAGGGAGACTTCCATATTGAAGTATATGTATTTATTAAAATGAGTTTTACAAAATAGCTCCTAGAATTTGTTTATAAAAAAGTCTCCTTCTTAGTGATCTGACAGAAACTTGAGAAATGAGGACTAGAGACTTGTTTTTTCCAAGCATAACTCATGCTTTTAAAGAAATTTGGAAGATTTGAAGCGAAAAGAACATTTAATGGAACATTTGATTAAAAACCATCATTTTGACTGATGTCTTTATTCCTTGGATAAACATAAATAACTAGCACATCTGCGGTGCCTACTATGAGCTGGATGTTGTTCTAAGTACTTCATGTATCTATTCAGTCCTCCCAAAAGCCCATTTTACAGATGAGGAGACTGAGGCACAGAGGGGTTGAGTTGCCTGTCTGGAGTCAGCTGGTGCATGGCAGAGCTGGACTTCAGACCTGGCCTTGGGGTTCAGTGTCCAGGTCCCCATCTTTACCCTCTAATGCCTCCAAAGTCAAGGTTCCGCTGGATGTTTTTATTTGAAGTTAGCTTGGCAAATTCTAACAGCACAAAACACATTTAGCAAATTTTAATATTTATGGAGCTTTCGCAGTGAGCATTTAACAAGAATCTAAGTAAAGCTGGTGAAGACAAGAATCTAAGTAAAGCTGGTGATTCTGTAAGTCTTACCCCAGACCTACAGAATCAGGACCTGGGGGAGAGGGGTGGAATGCGGAGGGGAATGGGGAGGTGGGGTGGTGAAGACACCAGTGAAATATATTTCTAAAACCTACTCAGGGGATTCTGATGCACAGCCAGGGTTTGGAATCACTGGTAGAGGGTCTGCATCTTTTCTTTTTTCTTTAAGCCTTGATTGGCTTCTTAGATAGGGATGAATTGGAAGATGTGTCTTAACATGTTGGAGATAAATAAGATGGCACAGAGCACCCAAGAGAAAAATAGAGCATTTTCTTATGGTCTTCACATTTTCAGTGGTAGGATGTTGCCTTTTTTTCTGGTTCCTTCCGATTCTCTTGTTAAAACCCATAACTTCTGTCAAGAAGTTTGTAAATATCAGCCATGGGACAGAAGATCCATTTCCCCACCAGCCTCCCTGGCCCACATCTGAGAATGTGGTTTCACCACAGCTGTTGAAACAGAAGAGATTTATCATTTTTTTAGCACTCTTGTTGTTACCAGGTTAGGGTGAATTGCTCCCTGCAGGATGTATTTAGTTTAACCTGTGTTTTTTTAGAGATTACTATTTATATCTCAATTGCTCATGTTCATCTTAGTTACAGGCGAAATTAAAGAACTTAGAGGAAGAATATGCATGTTTCTAGAACACATAGAAATCATAAGAATGGCCATGAGAAAATCTTGCCCTAACTTTTTTTTTTTTGGTAGCTGTTTGGTCATTGTGAAAATAAACATTACCTTTTTGTACAGTGGGATGATTTCTATAGAAATACCTAAGTTCAGAATAGCCAAGGATTTATAAGCTAGACGTGAAATAAAAATGAGGACCCACACTCTGTCTATTTGTGCAGGGACAGAAAAGTGAATGCCCGTAATTTCACCCATCCCTCCCCTGGTCCTACGTGTGTTGCCCTGTCACGGCTATAGGTCAGCAGAGCAGGCTGGCTAGACTGGGTTCTGAGCCATTCGTAGGTATTACCAAGGGCTGCCGGGGCTTGGAAAAGACTTCTGAACTAAATAATAAGAACTCATGAAAGACAGAGAAAATAAGATTCCAGCAGAGAAAATCTTTGTCTTTGACTGAAAAGATAATTAATCTCTCCAAAAGTAAATGAAAGGTTATACAGTCCTTTCTTTTCATTTAGCCTTTTGGTTTGTGGAAGAGGAAAAGAGTATATTAATCATCTTTGTTTTGGATAAGATGGCATAATGGTTCATTTATTTAGAAATGAATATGTGGAGTTGTATCGAGAACTTTGCTTTCCCCTTCTGACACCATTAATTATGTTCCCCACCAATGACTGTTAATCGTTCTGTGAATTAAAGTCATTTTATCTCAATGACATTTAGGATCTCAGTCAGGATGCAGTTCAGAAATAATTTGAAAATGCCAGCAGAGCAGATGTACTGAAGAAAATCTATCTTGAACTTTGAAGTGCTGGGTCAGTTTAATGGGGTGAAACCCAATCTTTATGTATAGAGACGCATAGAAGAATCTATCGTAGTGGCTGGTTTTCACCTGACTTATCAATATATCCTTCTAACATCCGTCCTCATGGGGCACTGCTTCTGGCTTCCAAGCTGCTCACAAGGGTTACGTACCAATGTATTATTCAAACTCATGCATTAGACAGAACATTTGTATAAAAGTTTCTGAAAAGCATTTAAGAGTATTTTGTTTAAATCACCTATAAGTCATATGAAATAACTGCCATGAAATTATAGCTAGAGACTTGTAATTTGGCATACATTTCTCAGTCCTTTAGAGCAACTGAAAATGCAGAAGGTTTATAGATCTTGACATTTTGTTCTTTTTATAGATGAATGAATAACATATGGGTCAGATCAGGATAATCTTATCAGAAGCACTTATAAATATTAAACATTAATATGAAGTTGTCATGTCATTTTAAGGAAAAACAAACTCAAAAGGCTACCTTCATTTTGTGTACACCATCCAGGAAATGTGATTATTTATCCAGCAACCTCAGTGTTCAGCTTAGTTGAACTTGCGTTAGAAATGAAACAAGCTTTTGTCAGACTGCATACAAGTGTATGAAGTTCTCAGAGAAAGAAATTGAAGAGTTCATGGTGTTTCCTTTTCTCCAAGGGCTTAGAGTTTCAAATAAAAAATTGATATTGGCTCACAAAATGAAATTAGAGTGTTGCTTTTGGTGTATCTACATTATAAATTGTACGTTCCAAAGGCTATTTAATCTTTTAAGACATGCTTAAAATGAGTAGAACAAAGAATTTTCCAGAAACTTTATAAATTTCTACTGTTTATGTCTTTTTGAAGCTACAGTAGTAATTTGAAGGCCAACATCTCTGTCCTGTGTCTTTTTCACTCTCTCGAGGTTCAAGATCATTTGCCAGATACTGCTTTAAAATGTACTGTAGACCTGAAATTTACTCTGTGTGTTACATTACATTTATGTGGAATTCAAAATTTTACTATACCTATACCTCAAGAACATGTAGTCTAAATGAGAGGATAAAGCATGTACACAAGTCACCATAATCTAATTTGGATGGTGAAGTCGATGCTGAAAATTCCTAATTGCCATTTCTTGTAGATGTATCAGGTATGATGTCCATCGAACAGTCTGTATTCACAACAAACAGCATTAGGACTGTTAGAACTCAGGATGAACACTGAGGAGGCTGCAGGCATTTAATATAAAGGTCTCTGCCTTCAGTTGAAGATGGGGAGAATACTTTGGTGACCTTTATATTTAGACAAAAACCTAGTTAGCATGTTACTTCATTGTGATTAAACATTTGCATTTCGGCAAACTGTCTGGTTGACGATCATGTTTGTGTGTTTCTAGGGCAGTAGAGGTGAACAAGGACCAGTAGGACCCCCAGGACTACCAGGTAAACTGGTAAGTAATATTTCTAGTCCCTGGCCATTTATTTGCTTCATACGAAACACAATAAAATTTTTTAAAAGAAGCAAGGAGAGAAAAATAATTTACAAAGGGTAATTGAATCACCCTTACTTGATTTCTATTCCTATGTGAATGTGTGAAAATGTAAATGAGGAATTTCAAATTAAATCTAGGAGACCCTTAAAGGGTATTTTAATCAGCGTGGTTCGTAGCATTTATTGGAAAACTGGGAGAGATACAAAGTGCTACATTTGGCTCCTGGTTGTTCTTGGACTTGGAGAGCAAGTGCGTGAATGCCGCCTTTTACTTCTCCAGCCGTGCTTGTTTACACAGCCAGCGAGGCGGGAACTCAGCTCAAAGAGCCCACTGTTGGGAAGGGGTGCTAGCCTTGGAGCTGGGGACCTCGGAGGTGGGATGGAGTCGGGGGGGGGACTGGCTCTCTTCTCCTGGGAGTTGGGAGAGTGACAAATTTGAGAAGCAGAGTTAAACCAACACAGCACATTTATTCTAGACAGGAGTCCACACGCCCAAGGTTGCGTCTGGCTTATGTGCTTTCAATGTTGCGGTAGCAGTGGCTCTGGGGACTCTGTGTTTGTCTTTCAGGGTTCTCTCGGCAGCCCTGGCCTCCCCGGCTTGCCTGGCCCCCCTGGACTTCCTGGAATGAAAGGTGACAGGGTAAGATACCTAGCTGTCCAGAAAGTTCCTTATTTGGAAGGGTGATTTCTACTATGTTGAGAAACCAAGGTCGCTTTTGGCCCAATGGAGAATTTTTCTAGAAATTACCATAGAGAGCTATCAAGAAAGATATCTTAAATTACTGAGAGTTGAGATTAAGAAACAAAAAAAAAATCTATTAATATAGTAATTTATCAGAAGGGAAAAATAAAAGCTGAGTAAAGTAAAAATTTCAGCTGTAATCACACCTCCTATTTAGTTCTAAACTTCCAGTCCTACTAGTTACATTTGACATGGATGTGATCAGAGGACACTTCAGGTTGCCAGTGATGTTTTTGGACAATTGTCAGTTTCTCCAGGTCTGACCTGACTCTTGCTAGGTGGTGAGGCGATGGGGATTATTCAAACTTGTTCCTATTCACCAGCCCAATAAGGGGAGTTGGTTCGTTTGAAATTATATAGTTAAAAACCTCAAAACACTGAAAAAGTATATTTTATTCATTACAGGGTGTAGTTGGTGAACCTGGTCCAAAGGGTGAACAGGTAGGTGCCACGTGTGAAATGCAGCGCTTAATGTGCATTAATGTGCTTTACCAGCAGGGGGCACTGGCTGATCTGCGGTGTGGGTAAAACGTGGAGGCTCAATGTACTTCATAGTGAGTGAAACGCAGGGTTTAATTTGGTCTGTAGCCTTATCTACCATTTTAATAAGCCGGAGCGAATGATGGCTCTGCCTTCAAGAATACACATGGTCCTTCCTTTGAAGAGAATGGCCCTGTCTCTCTTACGCAACAGATGGGTTTACTCCAGTCTGATGAGGCCTTCCATAGCCGCATCATAATGTTTTGTTTTTTCTTTACCAAGACCTTAGCAAATAAACAATGCATGTGAATTAGAGTTAGTCCTTGCCCTGGTGTGTTTTTTTTGTTTTTGTTTTTTTCAACTGTAAGAGCCCTTTTTAAGTATTACCTAATTATAAAATTGCTGGATATAGTCATTAATCCTTAACTTTAGCAGAAAGTCAACTTCACCTTCTGGCTTTTCTCTGGGCTGTTTTCTGGGTTAGACAAGCCCCTGACAGCTAGATAGGAAAAACCACTGAGATCATTTCGTATTTCTGCATGATCTTGGGGGGCACCGCAGGGACTTTTGAATGCTTCTCAATGTTGACTGGTTAAAATTGAGCCAAGGAACTAAGAATTTTAAAAATGTGACTTTTAATTTTTAGGGTGCCTCTGGTGAAGAGGGAGAACTGGGAGAAAGGGGTGAACTCGTAAGACACTTTTTTTTTCTGGTTATTGATGGAGACTCACTGATTTTGAACTGTATTAGAAACATACGTACTTTTTCTTTTCTCTGACCTTGCTATCCTTGCTGACTTCTTTAAAGGTAATACGTTTCTTACATAAGCTAAAAAACAACCCCCGAGAATCGCACCCAAGATCAAGTAAAGTGGAGGGGAAACACGCCAACATTGATAGACGTGGCCTTAAGTGTTGGGAGGACAAAGCGTTCCTTTTGGAGGGCATGTTTTCTTGTGGTTTTCCATCTAGACATTCAAGGTGATTCTTATATGGCTGTAGACAAGTCTATGAAAAGTGCCCATCACGGAAACAAAATTAAAGCTTTATTATAGTTTGTATTATAGGTTATTGTAGTTAGAGAGTTGAGGGTCCCAGGTTTGACCGTGGGTATTCTCCACGGCCTTTTGGAGTCTAAGACCCTCCAAAGAAGTGATTCCAACTCCAGGGGAGGCTTCTGCTAAATCTCCAGGAAGGCGGGGAGGAGGAGAGCAAGTCATCACCTCCGCAGCACTGCTAGGTCTGCTGGCTTATCCTTATGGTTATGAGACAATCTAACAAGACCTCGTGTGGAAACTTATGCTTGGTCCCTTGGGGGGGGTGTGACAGAATTCTCAGAAAATAGTTTCAGAGAGCTTTTAGTACAGGAGAAAATGCTGATAATGTTTTATTCAGAGTTTTAGGATTTTAGTTAACATCCGAATGAGGCAAAGCTTCCTAACTATTAAGTAAATTAGAAAAAGGGTGATTTCAATTTTATTTTCTGTTGAAACTGTTCATTTTATAAGCTAAGAGGATGTTTTATTTTTTAATTTATTTATTTTTAAATTTTTGTTTCTTTATTTTTGGCCGCACTGCGCAGCTTGTGGGATCTTAGCTCCCCTACAAGGGATCGAACCCGTGCCCCCTGCATTGGAAACGTGGAGTCTTAACCACTGGACCTCCAGGGAGGTCCTTAAGGGGACGTTTTAAGTCATCCTGTTTTGTAGTGGACATGCACTGATGTGCTAAGATGAGCTGAATTCATACCTAGAACTAGTGGTGGGAGATAGTCAAGGTTTTTTTTTAAGCATAAGAGCATGCATATTTGGTTTGATAGACTTTTGGGGATGAGTTTAAAAATATTGTTAGAGTTTCAGAAATGAAGTCATCTGGTTTAAATGTCTATTATGTTTTATAACAGCATGCTAGCTTAATGTCTTTTGACTTGCACATTTCAGTTCTCCACACCTAGCATTTTAAATCTGAATGCAGCCTTGGAGAGCTGTGATTCAACCCTATTATTTAACAGACAAGTTAGCCAAAGGCTGGGAGGTTACCAAGTTTACACTGGGTCCTGAAGTTAAGTAGCAGAGCTGGGACCAGAATCCAAATTGTGAATCTAATTTTTTTCTGTGGTGTCATGGTTCTTCTGTTCATGGTTTTCTATTGAGTTTGGCAGCATGATAACCTTTTTAGAGTTTTTAGTAAACATTGTTCTAATATAATTTTGTTTTATTCATTTAGGGAGATATAGGATTACCTGGCCCAAAGGGATCTGTAAGTATAATGAACAGTAACGGTATAAAAAATAAAAATATGAATAAAGCTATAGAAAATGCAATGCTCTGCTTTATGAAATCATTCTAGAAAATTCAATTCTAAAAGGACTTGCCTTTAAGGGAATTAACATCTACATTTATTCTTTAAGTAGTGGATTAGTCCAAAGAAAAAACCTCACAACATTGTAAATGGATCTGCCTTTTGACCTAATCACTCTAAAGGAAGTTTTGTTTTTTTTTTTTCATATTATAAGTGGCTCACTGAATATACGTCGTAATTTCTTCCACAAATGGGTTATTTTATAAGAACTGACTTGTGCTTTGCAGTGACAAGAACATGAGTGAATTTCATTGTCAGTCATAGCATTGCAAATATTTCAGTAATTTTCTTAATCTTCTGTGTGTTCTCGTTGGGGAAGTAAGATACAGGCACGATACCTAAGAAAATACAGATAATTATTAGAGCGAGAAAATAACCATCTCATTCAATTTATCATTTTACAGAAACTAAACTGCTGTCCTTAGAGATTAGATGTATTCAGAATGATAGAATCAATTAATAGCAAATCTAGAATGGCTTGCTAATCTGAAAGGACCGCACATCTAATAAAATAAGAAATTTAAGATAATACAAGCAGAAAGCAGGAAGCTCAGACTTCAATCTCAAGTGCATCTATCACCAGCTTCCATTAATCTCCAAGTCTTCTTGTTTCTGGAATCCCCGCCCCCGACTTCTCTCTGTCCTGGTCCAACGTGTTATCCTCGTGACAGCCAATGCCATCTAGATGAAAAGATAAACCCCACTATCCATTCCTCCTCTGCTTAAAACCCTTTAAGAATAACATTTTAGAGAATAATTCAGACTCTTAGCAAATGCATACAAAGCCTTCGATGAAGTGGTCCGACCTCTCTGGAAAGTCATCTGTCTGTGGTTCTTTTTACTTGGCATATGCTGATTAATGCCTTGTGGTCTTCTAGTCCAGGACACTCTTTCTCTTTCCTTAGAATAGTACCTCCTACCTAAGCTTTTAGCGCCATCCTCAGCTCAGCTTTTTCCGGGAGGACCCACCCAGCCTTGGTTACACTACCCTGCCCTGGGCTCTTCACGCAGCACTGAGATGGAAACTATTATATTATATTATCTTACCTGTTTACACACTGCCTCTAAACACCACGTGACAGTCTCAAGCTTCAAATAACATCTTTATGCCTAAGAATCTTTGACAGAAATCGTTTAGGATCGAGAACAATGTAAAGAGTAAACCTTGATAGAATTTGGTAATGGAAATCCTCCTTCACTGTCTAGAAATAATCAGTAATGTTCCAAGGTGAGAATTCAAGTTATAAAAGAAAAAAGTGGATGAACAATGCAGGTGTGAAAATGAGTTAATTTCATTTAAATTTGGATATAATACTAGGAATGAGCTCTTGATTCATTACCTCCCTTCCTACCCCTGTCTTTCCTGACATTACCCAAGTAATACAGGTGAAATTGAAGTGCACCGTCCCAGAATCAGGGGAAAAGAGTTACTAACAGAAAAGCTTTTCCTTTTCTCAGTGATTTCAGCAAGACAAAGCTGGTAAGTGGGTGAGGTCTGCACTCTGGTTTCTACATCAGCGTATCCCTCCTCAAGTGAGGAATTCTTTCCCAAAGACCCAGGGCCCTTGTGATGTCCTGGTCACGTTGGCCCTTGATCTCTTCATCAAAAATGCCCTGCTCCTTGTTCTAGCAAAATTTCAGATGTTGCCAGCAAGGTAATACACTCTGATTTGGCCTCCTTTGTTTTCCGCCAGCTCTTTTAGCACATTCTGAATTCATTTTGGCTTCTCCTCCGGGTTTTTTAGAAGTTGCTATGGTCTTGCATACCAGTCACCCAACAGTTCCCCAGCCTTCGTTCCATAACACATCCTTAGCTTTCCCCCTTGACCCTGACTCTGGAAACCTTTTAAGCCATAATTTCTTCATAGAGGCAATTTTGACAGATTGACTTAGATGAATATCAATTTTTTTTTGTATAAAGAGAGATTGGAAGAAACACACTCCGTGAGCTTTCTTTAGATGTGTCTAGTGAAAGCCTTGCATCATCACCTTTATTCCTTCAGTTTAAAACATGTGAGCTTTTGAACAAGTTGGCTTTTCCTAGATAAATGTTGCATATGGAAAAGAAGCAGGATCGAGCTGCTTTATGAACATTCAGATCTTGAGCAGTGGTGTTCCCTCCATGTCTCCTGTGCTTTTATCTTCTCGTTTTTATTCTGAAAACAACAGTCCACTGAAACTACTTTGCCACAAATTCCACCAGAGGTAGTTTAAGAAAAAGTGAATTAATTTAGTCTCTCTTTAAAGCAGTTTTTGTAGATGAGGACTTTAAAGATGCTTTTAGTGGTCTGCTTTCAGAAGAAAAATTTAATTGGTATATGCTTTTGTGCTAAGGAAATAATTGGTTTATTTTTAACATCTTTAATGTTTAGATTTTTAACTTCCTCAATACTTAGATAAATTGTGGACTCACTCTTTTTGTCCTGGCATTTTAAATGCACTGATTAAGTTTTATGTTAGTATTTTATAATTCCTGGATACATCTGGCTTCTTCAAACTCTCCAAAGAATGTTATAAAGGCTAAATAACTTATGTTCTTGGAAATATCTTTATTTTATGCTTTCTGTATTGGTGATGGAGAATGTGACATGTCTTGTGAACTCAGTGGCCTTTTTGTGGCCAGAAAAAGTTAACCTGTTTTATTAAAAATTAACGTGCTCTTAGAAGTGACTTCAAGTGTGAAGAATGTGGTTTTAAAATATATTATTCCCATTAACATTTTGAAATAATAACTATACCCCAAAGAAAGATCTTTAAAACGTTTACTTGAGCTGGAATTCTAAGAGATTGGAGAGCTGCTGTGTGGCATTACGTGCGTTTACCTTGAGGCTTTGTAAGCTCTCAGCAAACACGTCTTGGGAGACAGAGCGTAAGTAAACCCGCAGTTTCATGGCAGCGCTTGTATTAACGTGAAGCAGACGCATTCCTTGCGTCTAGCCTGGACTTACAGCGTGCCCTTGTGTTCCAGGCAGGTAACCCCGGGGAGCCTGGCTTGAGGGGACCCGAAGGAAGCCGGGGGCTTCCTGGGGAGGAAGGACCGCGAGGACCACCTGGCCCGCGAGGCGTGCAGGGAGAACAGGGCGCCACCGGCCTGCCCGGGATCCAGGGCCCTCCCGTGAGTGCTGGGCAGCCCCTGGGGTTTCCCTTTGGAGATGACATCCCACGGCAGGGGGCGCGGGGGTAGGACCAGACCTCAGCGGCTCAGCAGCATGGGGCCAGCTCTTCTGGTTCCAGCCATCTGGTCCCTTGCCCAGCCTGTCGGTTTACCATTGAACAATGTCCCCTTTGTGGTTCCATGTACAAGCTGGCTTTTGTCTCTTCTGTCCCAGGGCAGGGCACCAACGGACCAGCACATTAAGCAGGTCTGCATGAGAGTCATACGAGGTAAATAAATCATCGCCGCTTGGCTTTTTGCGTGTTTTAAAGGCGGGGGATTTTGAATAACAGTAATTTCACGTCTGTTCTAGTTAATCGGTATATGCGTTTGTGCTAAGGAAATAATTGGTTTCTTTTTAACATCTTTAATGTTTAGATTTTTAACTTCCTCAATACTTAGATAAACTATGGACTCAATCTTTTTGTTCTGGCGTTTTAAATGCATTGATTTAGTTTTATGTTAGTATTTTATAATTCCTGGATACATCTGGCTTCTTCAAACTCTCCAAAGAATGTTATAAAGGCTAAATAACTTAGGTTCTTGGAAATATCTTTATTTTATGCTTTCTATATTGGTGATATAGAACGTGACATGTCTTTTGAACTCAGTGGTTCGCCATGTGCAATAGCTTATAGCCTCAAGGAAAAATATTACCTTTCTGGGCTCGCCTGGATTTTTTTTGCCAGTGGGGTTAATTTACGAGAAAGCATGCACACACACACACACACACACAGATACAGACACTTTTTTTCCCCCTTTGGAACACAAATTCTGAGGCTCTTTCCCCTCTTAATATCCTACCACTTGGTGTGTACCTGGCACTGACCTAGGCTCTCTCTATAGATTACATGAGAAGTAACTGGCAGACTTCTGCCCAGAAGAAGCCTGTGGAGATTGCTATTTATTATTTGATTCTGGTTGGAACCAATTCTATCATGAAGAAACACTCATCTTTTGTGTGTTCAGGAGGTAGTATAATTTGTCTAGTAGAATCATAGAGTTTTTCAGAATGAAATGGTCCCCTCTATATTTGAAAATCAATATCGCAGACATCTTATCTTGAAAGGATATTTCCATTTTAAACATTAAGTGTTGAGAAAATTATGACTTTATGTTAACTCTTACTTAAATAAGGTCAACTTAGGATACTTGCATTTGAACAATTTAAAAATCTTGTTGAGAAATGTGTTTCCAATTCATTTTCTCCTTCACACCCTAAATTAAAAAAAAAAATTACACTAAAATATTTCCCCTATTTTAATGGGAAAATGTTCTTGTTCTCCATGGTTTTAGTGGATGTTTCTTAATCTATTTAATGCTTCCTGAAAGAGCCTACACAGTTATGAATTTTTAAGACAGGCAGTGACCATTCCTAAGAAGCAGGCTTTCTTTAATGTCTGGTGTCTCTTCCAAGCACGGAAAAACTTTTGAGAAGGAGAATTAATAGAAAGTCATGAATCCTGAGGGTATTTCATATTACTTAATATCTCCAAGCTAAAAACGTGAGCCTAGGTCTCAAATGGTATCTCAGTACTAATTCTGGACAATGTCCTTGCATTTGAGAAGCTTCTGAATGTCCACTTCTTCCTGTGTTGAGAAACTCACTTCCTTTTCGTCCTGGCTTTTCAAGTAACCAGCCAGGTTCAGGTGACACACTTATCTCTTTGGACACCGCTCAGCCCTGAAGTTTAACGTCTTTGATCCCCTTGTCTCACAGCAGCAGGACCAGATCCATCCAGGCAGGGCTGAACAAAGCAGCACCAGTGAAACTTCCTGGCAGAAAGCCCGTGGAAATGACCCAGCTTTATTCAGGCCTCACCAGCAGTTTTGAAGCTCTGGTGACACATTTAGAAAAAAGGCACTTGAAATAGTTCTTTTTTCGTTCGAATCACTTTCATGTTTCTGACTTCCCTGGACTGTTTTGTTTATTATCTCTTAGAGCATTTTGCTGAGATGGCTGCAAGTCTCAAGCGTCCAGACTCCGGAGCCTCGGGCCTCCCCGGGCGGCCTGGCCCCCCTGGTCCCCCAGGCCCCCCTGGAGAGAACGGTTTCCCAGGCCAGATGGGACTTCGAGGCCTCCCGGGCATGAAGGGCCCCCCCGGGGCTCTTGGTTTGAGGGGAGCGAAAGGTAAGGCATTTTGTTCACATGGAACCAGGAACACACACTGGCTTTTTTCAGATGAATTCACTTGTCCTAAAGGGCCAGGTATCTATGAGACAAGAAGATGGATTGTTCTCTTCTACTGTGGTGATGGTAAAGATTAGAGAACTATCGTTTGATATTTTCTTGACCTTGGTGTGTGACGACAGTAGACCCAATACCAGAATTAAGGTCTCTTGACTTTTGGTACTGATCTTTTACAGTTACACTGCTTTAATCGTAGTTCAAGATAAACTTTACAGGATCTGGTAAAGGATCTTTAAAGTTTTGTTTGTTTGTTTGTTTTTTTTTGAGACCTTAATATCATTGTAGAGCTCTTCTAAGACGGCAACTGGCCCTCGAATGTTTGTATCTGTTACTTCAAGTAACAAAATTTGTTAGGACATCAGAAAAATCACAGCGTGAGTCAAAGCCGCCTCCCTCTTCTTTTAAAGAGTGACACTGGATATCAGTTTTGTTGGTTTTTTAAAAATTTTCGGCTCTGAGGTACAACTTTATTCCTTATTTAACATGTGAGAGGGTGTGAGGGAGTTTGTTTCTTCTCCTTTTATTTAAAGCAAGTTAAGCCCTGGAAACCAGCATTTTGTAGGAAAGCGGGATTGTGAGTGTGTTAGGTATTCTGCAGAATTTGCAGAAGAACTGGCTGCCTCTGATGATGTTTGCTAGATGATGTGAGTATGTCAGCACGGGGGCCGGTGGGCCTGGGATAATCGACAGAAGGGACTAAAAGTGCAGCGTTTCTGCATCATGATGAGCGACTGACAGCTCTCTGCGGGAACTTCAGAAAAACGTGGCATCAGAAACAAGAGAGGGACTTTGGTTTCTTAGGCAGTGGTGCTCCAATTAGGGATAAATATTATGGTGCTAATGGTCAGAGGTCAAGAAAGATGCCTTTCTGGATCTGTAGTGAATGGCTGATGTGTTTGGCTCACGACACCCTCAGCTGGAACAGTGCTGTTAATTACTTTTTTTGTTTGTTTAGGCATGTGCAGAGATGCGTGTTAAAAAAAAACAAAATGAGCCCTAATTGGGGCCTCTTGTAAACCTGGCACGATTTCCATGTTTTTGGAGGCTGGACAGAATCATACGGAGAGAGCTCCAAGTTCACCTTAAAGAGAACTGGACCTCTTCTCTGAAAGAACCCCTCAGCCATTCATTCATCTTGGTCCTGCTTTGAGCTCGCGCTCAGGAATCCATAGCGGAGGTGCTCTCCCCGTGGTCGGGCTCCGCTCGCTCCATAAACCAGTCTAGGGAGCTCCATGCTGTGGGCGGACTGCTGGCTGGGCTAGCCCTGTGCTGCCCCAGCCCACGGATGCCTCCTCTGCCTTGGTGAGTTCACTGAAGTGGAACTGAAGTACAGCGGTTCCGAAAGAGTGGTCCCTGCATCACCAGAGACCCCCTGAGTCAGCAACTCCGGAGAGGGGCCCACAGGGGAAATGCCCAAGTGCAGGGTGGTCCTTACCCGACAGGCAAGCTCCCGCCTTCCCAGGGAAGGACCACCTTGTAGGGCCAAGAGGATCACAGCCCTGTTTTCTCTGGCCAAAAGGAAGTCTCCATATTTGGGGCCGATCTTCACTTTGAGTGAGTAGGAGCCCGCTCCTGAGGCCCCATCTTATTTCCTAAGACAGGAAAACGTCTGTGCACTTGCTCTACCAGGAGAGCCTGCCAAGGGCTGCCTTCTCCAGCCTGGGCTCCGCGCAGGACTGACCCGAGGAGCTTTAAACGCTGCTCGTGTCTGGGTCCCGTTCCCAGAGATTTTGATTGACTTGGTCTAGGCCCCAGGCTTTGAAAATATTCCCCAGGTTATCTGAACAAGCAGTCAGGGCTGAGAAGCTCTGGAAACAAAGGTGACATGATCTGGACACTTTCCGGGAAGCTGGGAATCGCAGCGTGGAATTGTGTCTGGGTTGGGCTGGGTTGGCTCCAGCAGTGAACCTCATTTTGAAGGGAAGAAAAATATATTTCTATATTTGGAACCTGGGAAATGTCTCCGGCACGAAGTTCATTCATCAAGCAGAGTTCGATGTTACAAGGGACTTCCTCCTATTTTTTTCTGCAGTGTTTATGACATAGCCTGTAATCTAGAAGTGAGATAGTTCTTTTCTTTTTGCTAAAGAACTTTCTCGCCCCGCCCTCCTCCATACCTTTCTTGGCATTGGGTTCCTTTAAAGCAGCATCTCCACTGAGTTCTACTTCTTAAGATTTGGGGTGTGGGCAGAAAGGAATAATCAGATTTTCTGTTTCAGTCAATGCTGTCATACATTTGGAGCTGTATGGTTTTAGGTAATTGGACTTGACCTTTCTTGTCCACCACATACATTAGCAGTCCTACTTAGTAGAAAACACATAGTGTTCTACTACCCAAAGGTAGGAAAACAAATTTTCCTTGAGAATAAACACTCCACCATTTGAAACCTAACTGTTCCACCAATCAGAGAAGAGACGTGTTTCATTGTCACCTGTTGCTTTTTTGTTTTCATGCTTAACAAAGAAGGGATGGTGGAAGTCTTGGTTTGCCATAGAGTTGCTTTGAGGGTCTTTTTCCAGAGAAATTCCTATGTAGATAAGTTTTATTAAAACAAATAAGTTTTACTAAAGCTTTTAACAGTTCAGACTATGTCTTAATCAAATCACTGTTTTCTTCCTAAAAAAGTTACTTTGAAAAACACAGTGGAACATTTTTAACAGGAGCTAGTAGAAAAAAGCCTCAGACCGTACTGAAAGCTTCCATCATGTTTGTGTATTTTTTTGGTTTTCATCGACATGTTTTGCACACTTTTACACAAATGCATTAGAGCTGTGTGTTCATTTCATGTGATGCTTGAGCAGAAACACGAGAGGCATCTGACTGGCCCTGGGTCCACTTTACTTAGGATTAAGGCAGTCTTTCATGTCATCAATATTCTTTTTAAATGTCATGGTTTGTTAATTTTAAGTCCCTTTGAGGAGGGCTGTGTGTATTTTTAGATCTTTTAGAGGGGGTCAAGCAGACGTGTCCCTGTGTTAACGAAGGCTTGGGAAGGTACACCGGGCATATCTGAGACTCACCTTTTCCAGTATTAATCTGCTCACCTGGAGGTGAAGCATCAATTATAGCTTCCAAATAGATGAAATCGATAGCAATTTTGGAGCAAAGAGAATTTCTCTAGTTTCCCCAACTCTGTTCGTAAAGGGCTATTTTTTGATTCAAACTGTCTATTTCCTTCATACCTTATGCAAAGCTTATTTTACAAGCTTCTTATATGTCTTTTCTGACAATAGGCTAACAAAGGTGGACTTTAGTTCCCTGAGCCAGGTTTCCTATGTCTTGAAGGAAGACGTGACCAGTGTTTGAAGAAGTAGATTAACCCTGGGGGTTAGCAGAGCCGACACACAGCAGCTACTGCAGGTTGCAGTGTGGCTCTGTCCCGGGGCTCGTCGAAAATGTGTTTTCCCATGACTGACCACCAAAAACCAGTTTCAAAGCTAAGACAGGGGTCTTTTTTTTTAATTTGGAGAAAATGTTATTCTATATATCATACAGTGCTGTTTATTATTGTCACCATGCTGTCTGTATTCCCTTTATTCTGCAGTGTCCAAATATGTTGGCAATCCCATCCAATGAATTTTTACTTTCAGATCTTGTGTTTTTCAGTTCTAGAATTACCATTTTTTTCCTTAAGAGTTTTCATATCTCTCCGGAAATCTCACATCACTTCGCCCATTATTTCCATCTTTTCCTATAAGTTTGGTAACATATATTGATATATAAAATAGTCCTTTTAAAGAGACCGTGGTCTTACTCCTCGCAAACAACATTTTGAAGTTGGTGCGGCTTCACGCTAGAGCGTGCTTAACTGTCACGATCGCTGTGAAAGTTGCATTTTAATTTATAATCTTCATCTCGTGTCTTCAGAAAATGTGGCACATTCTCACTGCCAGCCTCAGAAATTACGAGATGACATATTTAAATTGCTAAGTTAACAAGAGAGCTTAAGCTGTTGTTAGTTTTAAAAATGCTAATTGTCATATCTTCCTAATACAGTAAGGCCATATTGATGGTGAGTGTAAGAAACAATTAGTTTATGTATGAGTTCAAGCTGAGCTGTACATCCTTTCACAGTATTTATAAAATTTAAATTGTTTTCAAAATGTAGTTGATTCACCATAAAAATGTTCACACAAGGACATTCACAGCTAAAGTTCAAGTATGGTAACTTTTAAACATTCATGTCACAATTAGAGACTTTTGACTATTTGACAAATGCGCAGATAGTTGTACAGATGTTCTTCCTATTTTTGTTGTGCACGTGACTTTGTTTTTTAAATGGTAACAAACCTGTCGATATTCAATGAGGTTGGGCGAATATGTGGAAAAAGTGATTATGTATAGAATTTGTTGCAAAATGCTATTGCATCTTGTAACAATGTAGTAAAATAATAATATACTACTATACTAATGGGATGGTAGAACTTGTCTTGTACTAGGAGCAGCATATGTCATTTAGGACCAGTTAACTAAGGTATTAGGTCATCTTGTTAATGAGGCCAAGTTTCTAAGTTTGGTCTCTGCAGGGCCAGGATAATTCATGTAACTTTGTTCTGTGGCTGCCGAATCCCCGAATTCAATCGACCGTCTTGCAAACGCACATGGTTGGTTGCAATCCAGAGTACATTCCCTATAAATAATGAGAAGTGAAATGGAGCCACTGATGACAGCACACTTTAAATTTTGAAGCTTCATTAATTTATTTTTTGTGATACTAAATTTACATTGTTCAAGAAATTAAAATGTCTAAAAAGTTATTTAGTGAAGAGTGTCTCTGCCGCCCCTGTCTCCCATCTGACTGGTTTCCTTTATCCTTCTCATTAGGGAATCGCTATTATTAGTTTCCTACATACCCTTACCAGTAATGCTATAAAGGATCTATGAATATATTTATTTTCCCTACATCCTTTTAACAACAAATCATGCTGTCCTTTAGTAAGTGATCTGGGCCTTGCTTTGTTCACTTAACAATGTCTTGGGGATCATTTCAAAGACCTTCTTGGTTCTTCTTCACCTGTGCATAGTATTCTGCTCTGTGGAAGTACCGTAGTGTATTTAACCCTTTAATGGATATTTAGATTGTTTTCAATCTTCTGTTCAATTTTTTTTTCATGTTGGATTTGCATATTTCTGATTAAACTTATTCCTAGTTATTTAGTAAGTTAGTTGCTATTACAAATGGGATCTGTTTTCATGTTGGATCTGCATATTTCTGATTAAACTTATTTTCCTAGTTATTTGATAATTTCGTTGCTATTACAAGTGGGATCTTTGTTCACTACATCTTATCACTGATTGTTGTTTGTATATATGAAAATGATTGATTTCCATGTATTTTGTACCTTGCTACTTTACTGAATTCTCTTATTGCTTTTAGTAGATTTTGAGTTGATTTTCTAGGGTTTAAGATAAGCAGTCATATCATCTGAAACTAGGGATGGCTCAAACCAAATAATAAATAATAATGATAAAGTGGGCATCTTTGTAATGTTCTGGCTATAATGAAGCTGCTCTTTGTGTCTCCTGTTAAGCATTATGCCAGCTTCAGGGCTGAGATAGATATACTTTATCATGTTAAGGAAATAGCCTGAGTCTTTTTTTATTGACTGTTGTATCAGGGATGCATGTTTAATTGTCAAATATCTTTTCCAGCATCTACATGTATGATCATTTGATTTTTTTCCCCCTTAGATCTCTTAATATAATTAACTTGATTTTTGCCTTGCTACATACTTACTACGACCTACATTGTGGCAACTTCCTACTTTTTGGTTTCTGAATGTAGGCTTTGCTTTAAGTTTAAAAATATGGAACTTTATTTTTATAGACATATAGAACAATAACATTTCTCTAATGAAACGCAGGTGACATGGGGGAAAGAGGTGATCGTGGCCCTCCAGGAAGAGGTCCCAAAGGTTTGCCCGGGGCTTCAGGTCTCCCAGGTAAGAATGGGCAGGATGGGGTGGGACCTTGGTAGCGAGTGGTTGGTCTGAATTGGATCACATTTTACAGATTTGCTCTTCGTTTACCTGTGCTTATTATGTGATGTGCAATAATGGCTGGCGGCCATCTTTCAGGACCAACTTCAATGAAGAGTTAAATAGTCTGTAAATCAAGTCTGTATTCTTTGAGAGAAAATACATGTCAGGGCTTGAAATATTACTTTCTTGAATAAATACTTTAAAAAATAGTGTCAAGGTCCAACCACAATGCACTCGTTATAAAATTCTAAATGAATGGGGTCCTGTCCACTTCTAGCCCAGTTGAGAGTTCCCTCTTTTCTTTTAAACCAAAAAGTCAGAGCAGCAGGAAAACGAGTGCAGGTCTTCAGCGATTCGTGACGCACGGGGAGTAACTGACATTTTATTCTAAAAGCTTCTCCTTCAGGCATGCAGACCCTCCAGAGGCCCACATCCCCAAATAAATAAACCTGAACATTCCTACTCACGAAAGTCATGCCCAAGGACGCATCCCAGCTGGGTCGACCGAGGTGACAAAGTGGCCTCTGTGTGAGAGCCCGGGTCCTCTCACTGGCCGTCTGTTCTCTTTACACACTGGCTGCTCTGTGGCCGGAGTCCAGACTGCCGCACGCTGGGAATGTCTGCCAGGTCGAACCACAGAAGCAGCCTCGCGGGCAGAAAGCCAGTTCAGTTGAAGAGCGTGAATGGCCTGCAGTCTCCCAGCAAACGCTCTGATCACTGCTGGGCCAGGGCTCAGGAAGGGCCCCAAAGCTTCCGGGAGACCAGTCCGGGGAGGGGGGGGGCTTGTGCAGGGGGGTGGCCCACACTCCCACAGTGGATTTGGAAAACTTGGTTGAGGGAAATCTAGCAAAAGAAATGATCGTTTTCTAATTCTGCCGGAGGCTTACATAGCCAATTGTGGCTATAATTGTAGCCTGAAGCATCATTGCTTTCTAATTATCCATTGCATTGCTCCTGGGTTTGGCTTTCTCATTTAAAAGAATTTTTAAAAAATACGAATACATTTGGAGATAGCTCTAACACTGCCTTTCTAAAACGGTGATTCACGGGCTGTCGAGATGTTTTCACAAACTGATGAATTTTTGTGATTGGAAAAGGAAGCCTTTATGATTGGAAAAGGAGAGAAAATCTGGTTGGAGTTCAATGGGACCAAGATGAGAAGATTTTAGTAAACAATAAAGCCTGGATTCATTGATGGATGTTTAGAAGAGAGAAAAGGAAAATAGAATTTACCGAGTGCTCTTCTCCTTTATCAATGGTAGGAATAGGAGGTTTGAAAGCTGATAAAATATCGTCATTACCATTTACTTAGTTATCTATGTATTTATAGGAGAGACTAACAATTTCTCCTTTGAGCATTTGGTTGACAAATAACAGTTCTTGGATCAGCAACTTGCACTATTAGCACGATTTTCCTTTATCAAAAATATATGATCATTTCTGGTGATTCATTTTTAAAAAAATCTGTTGATAAACCCCATTCTGAGTTTAAAAATGGGAAGATTGAGAAAGACCAGCTTGGATTTGTGCAGTGTCCCGGGCTGCCACGAGGGGGCGCGTTATTCCTCATCTCGGGCTTGCCTGGTGCTCCTGGGCCCTTGCTCTGCCCCAGGGGGCTCCACGGGTGGTTTTGCTTTTTAGCACACCTGTCATCTGTGCGGACGAGTGGTAAGGTAGGGCAAGGCATCTCTGGCATCTCTGCCTGGCCCTCATTGCATTTCCCTTATGACAATGGTTCAGTTTGTTGCAGCTGGTCTTGGAATTAACACTTAAATCTGATTTCTTAAAAAGCTTCGTGGGCTTCCCAATTCAGGGCCCTGAAACCTGCCCTTTTCCGTTTCCTTTCTGCCGTTTGCCAGCCCTTGCCCCTCCCTTCCTGGTACCACTTGGAAATTTGGTCTTTCTTTTTCTGTGCTTTTGTTACATTTTCATTGAGAGGATATTTGACATTATTTAGTGAAAAATCGGAGTTACAGATTATTCTTGAAAAAATTAAAGCTAGCTTTCTGAAGCGTGCAATTTCCTCGGTGCTTTACTGCGCAGGCTCAAAGGGTCCATATTTATCAGTCTCCTTGAGGCACCAGCTGACCTGGGGCTTTGGGTCAGCTCACATCCCCTTGTCTACGCCTAAACGTACTCAGATGACAGTTTCCCAAATCCATCAAGTCCCTGAACAAGAGCTTTTAGGGCCATTCCGCCTCTAAAGTGAGTCCTCTGAAAGTGGACTCTTGGGAGTTTGGGTTCCATAAATCAGACATCTGGGCTCAAGTCCTGACTGTCACTTACTAGCTTTATGACATCGGGCAAGTTCTTGACTGCCCAGTGCCTGTTTCCCCACTTACGAAAGAGTGATAATAGTCAATAATCACATCTCCCGGAGAGCCTAATTCTGAGAATTAAAGAAAAATCAATCCATGTAGAGTGCTTAGGACAGTTTCTGGCTCTAGTGGGTGCTCAAGAAATGTTAGTTACTGGTACTATTATTAACGTAACAAATGCACTTTTGCGTTTTGAGGTAGATGAAGGTCCGAGGTGGACCCTAGTTCAGTCCCTGTGGCTTTTCCCCTGGCTCTCAGTAAGAAGGTGTTACTCTTCTGTCAGTCGGCACCACCTCTGACACCTCGGACCTTCCCTCCGTGAAATCTACTTCAACTCCAAATCACAAATGCAAAGTGCTGGGTCACAGTAAATCATGTCATTAGTTCATTATCCACTGAGAGGCTGGGCCATTTTTCATTTCCCCCGTAGAGCTTGGAATGTGATTAGGAATGTGATTTCTGGTCTCTCACAAACATGACCTTACGAGGACTTCAGGACCTGGGGGTCCTTCACCAGGGCTGTGTTCAGGAACTTGTCCGAAACCTTCTAGGTAAATATACGTCTTATGTAAAGGAAGGAGCCTGCAGAACAGGATATTCTGTGACCCCCTTTGTTGTCCCGATTGTTGGATTTGGGATTCGAATCCTCCTGAATGGAAAGAAGATCCTTTGGTCATTCTTGGTGCTAACACATCTGATATCCTTGAAAAAAGGTAATTAATACCTTCATGATCTATCAGTTGTCAGGATTGCTTTATTCTTTCTGGACTGTTTTAGTTCTCGGTCTCCCCTCCTTCTCTCAGCTTGTTCAGTGTTAAGTATTATGTGCCCTTTGGGTTTGTGATGGTACATCGCCTAATACGGACCACGGGTTATTATTATGACCAGGACGTGGACTGTCATTTTGGCCGTAGTGCTCTGTTGTCTAAATGTAGACCTAAATCACCTAGCTTGCTTCTCGCCTGCAGCCAGAAGCAGGCAGGGCAGATGTGTAAGAAGGATGGGCTCCGGAACCGGGCTGCCCTGGGGTAGGCTCTGCTGTGTCTCTCATTCTCAGCTCTGCCACCTCTGTGTGCGTCAGCTTCTCCCCTGCACATGGGGGGTTACACCCCTGCCTGCCCTATGGACTCTTCTAGGAGGGTCTGTGGATGTGTTAATACAGGGAAAGCACTTAGGTTAGTGCCTGGCTTATGGCAAACATTCTGCCATTTTAGCTCATGACTATTATTATTATTTTTCTTCCTTTTGTATTTGAAGAAATACAGACTCACAAAGGTCACAGGCCCTGACAAAGGTCTCCCAGGTAGTAAGTGACAGAGACCATGGTTCACATGTGCAGGTTCACGTCGTGGACAAAATGATGGGCTGGTGGTCCGGGTGTGTGCTGAGTCTATCTCGCCATCCTGGCACCTAACTTCGGCACGATCCCCTTTCTGCCTCTCTCGTGGAGCTGTGGGGACCACATTGAGCGAGACCCCTGGGACCTTAGACCCCCGTCCCTGCCCCTACCTCCCGTCTCCTAGCAGAGGCCTTCGGTGGGTTGTTTGATGCGGCTCTCTCATCACCAGTAACTTTCTGCCTGCCTGGTCCACTGGGGACTAGTTCCTTGGCACTCTGGAGATTTGAAGAAAAGATATTTGCGAGTGGGTCTCGACTTCCTCTTTGTGCATCTCAACGCACTGGGGGAAGGAGGAAGCTAAGTGACGGTCGTGTGTGAATGTGACCCTGAGGTTAGAGCTGACTCATGGTCATCATGCCAGGTTTCTTGTGCAAAATTTGCAGATAGGTGAGATTCACTTGTGAATACTGAGTGGAAAAAGTCCCCAAGCGCGAGGGGCACACCTGTTTTAGGCTTATGTGCAGCAGTAGTCATTTGTCCTCTATTTCCACTGCTGTCCCGTTTCCACTATTTTATTCGGTCGTGGGCATCTTACATAAACAGGCCACTTTACACACCACATCCTTAAACACATGTGCTTTGTCAAGCACCACAAAAGTTAGCTCGGTACGAGGTGAGAAATGTAAGAGATTCCCTATTTAATGCTGAAAACTATTTCCAGGTTTTGTTTTGTTTTTAAAACCTGCCATGTACAGCCCCTTTTATTTCGTAGCAGGTATTATTTATTAGGTCCCAAAGAATGTTCCAGCCAGGATGCGCCTCTGTCAGTGTAACACGACTGCCCTCTCCTGTCAGCTCAGAGAATGGCACAGACATTCATTTTTTAAAAAAAAATCATGAAAAGTTTGGCAATAACATTTTACAGGTCCTTGAAATTTCAGAAAACTGTGTAATCATTAGGCAGTTAGTGTAGCTAACACACGCATGAGGTGGGCAAAGCAGAATGAGAACACTTCAGATCTGTGCTTTCTCTTCCTCATAAGAGTTGAAAAGTGGTTTATAAATATTTGCTAATGCAGCTGCTGGACTTCCTGAATGACTTGGTGTCACCCCCAAATTTGGCTCCCACATAATAGTCTTAGAGAGCCTTGGAGGGTAAATGCCCAGGGTCAGGGCTCACCAGAAACTCATAAGCTGTTATGGGAAGGCTGGTTTTTTTCTCTGGCCATTTTTACAGGGTGAAACCTCAGAAAAATAGCTTTAGTCACTTGTGATAGTTAGAGTTGCAGAAGAATCGTTAGTAATGCTTGGCTATTGTGTCTCTTTCTGCCTCTCAGTCAATTCAGGCTCAGTGAATTAAACCACACACTCACACACACATACACTCATGCATGCACCTTGTCAGAATTAGCAAATCAGTGGGTGTGGAAGCACAGTTAGGATGGAGTAGGGGTCCAGGGCCCGCATTTCTAACTCCAGCGCTTTCTAGCCCCGTGACTGTGTGACTCTGGACGTGATTTCACCTTCATTCTCTCAGTTTACACACCAGGGGAGTGGGATCGCCAGTGAGTGGCACAGGGTAAAGGGAATGCTGGGGGGATGAGGATGACTTACCCAGCGGTCCAAAGGGCAACTTGCTGTGTTTGCCAGAGGAAGACTTGGACTCGACGTGCTTTTCTTAGAATAAATCCAGGGCAGACAGGACGGTTTCATCCACTCTTTCCTTGGAGGATGAGCAGGAATCTGGAATAAACTCAGTCATTGAAAACACCCTCTCCTGGATTGTGTTAAAATGGGGGAACTCAACTTGAAAAAAAGTTTTCCTTCTGCTTTTTCATATTGCTTGTGTAGTAGAAAATAAACTCCCTGAAATTTTAGGTCTTAGGCAGGAGGCTGGCGTTACACGGGTTAAAAAAGTAAATTAGTGGCTAAAAATTGAGAGCTGTTTATTTAAAAACTCAGCTTCTGAGTTGCCCTTGAAATGACCAGAGGTCTGGCAGCCCTGGCCCGTGTTCGCCGTGGCAGCGGGGACATGCTGGCGTCCACTCTCCAGGTCACCGCATGCCTCAGCCCTTCCTGCTGTCTCCATAACCCTGCTGTGTTACAGCTTCCATTACGTCTGTGGTCTCCCGTGAAGACAGAGGGCGAATTTCTTTACTACATCAGGAGTCAGCAAACTTTTTGGGTAAAGGACCATATTTTTTGAGCTCTGCAGGCCAGGTGGCTTCTGTTACCGCCCACACCTGTGCCCTTGTAGTGCCAAAGCAGCTGGGGCAACATGGAAACTAATGGCCATGCTGTGTTCTGATGACACTGCTTACAACACAGGAGCTGGCTCATGGGCTGCGGTTTGCCCATCCCAACCTACACTCCCTGCCCCTGTGGTCACTGCGTGTGCCACCTCTCCTTTGGGCGTTTTCTCCTCCTAATCTTGATTTGATTTTTGTTAAGGCATCCTGGTATGTCTCAGTGGGAGCTCTGCTGATAGGGTGCATGAAAATCAGCTTTTAAATGCATTTATATCTGACCTATCTTTTTAATCCTTAAAAGATCAACTTAACCTTCAACTGTCCCAGCGCCAGGAGATCTGAACAGGCTCTGCTAAAGGCACGGTTCTGCTGAAGCCTTGTTGATGGGTGCTGTGGATTAGGGAGAGACTTTCTCAGGTGCCTTGTCTTGAGAGGGAAACGCAGAATCATCTGCTTCATCACAACTTATTACGGTCAAATGAAAGCTCATGGGATAAATGAAGGGAAATTACATACATCTGCTCGTCTACAGCCTTGAGATGTATAGAACCAAAGATAATTATTCTCTGAAAACTTAGTAATGTTTTGTCCTGTAATGTTGCTTTGTGTAGATCTAATTGTAAATAAAGCAGGAAAAATGAGGTGTTATATCTAAAGCAGGATCTCTAACCTAGTTTCCTTCTAAAAGTATGTGGGCTATATAATAAGACAGCTTAATAAGACCAGATCACTGTAATGAGACCAACAAAAAGCACATGTAATAAGACCACTAAAATAGGAAAAGAAAACTAAAAACCACCAAGAAAGAAGGAAAGGAAGTAAACCTAAGTAAATATATAGTTGAACATATAGATTTGGTTTTCAACTTTTTGGTTGAACAGCCATGTTAAAACAGTTGACACGAATGAGGATCTGTGTAAGACCGTATTATCCTGGCACAGACGGTTCCTTTTAGACGGCTGTCTTATTGCCACCTTTGCAGTAATAGTATGACAGCGCTGCTGGTGTGATGAAGTAAACATTCAGCAGAAATGTCTCTCGGTTACGGGAGCCGTGCCTCACTGGTTCGTGGGTGAACCAAACAACCTCTGGACTTGACGAAAGAAAGCGACGCCCCCAAGAAACCTAGGACACCATGTAGTTCCTGTTGGGGTAAAGCCCCTGATGAGAGGAATTTCCAGGAGCTTTGCGGGGTGCATTGCACAGTCTTCTAAGAGACATGAATCAGTAACATTCTAATAGTCATTTATTGGGTGCATTCAGGCTCGGAATTTAATTATCAGGCAGGCATCATCCGTCCTGTAGAGGAAGAGACGGGGAGGTGAGTGCCTTGCTGATGTCACCTGACTCATAAATGGCAGAGCTAGAACTTCCAGCCACCTGTCTGCATCTTCCCACCACCGAGCTGTACCTCTCCCTGCCTGGAAATTGAGGACCCACTAGAAATAAGGGCAGCTGCTAGCAGAGTGCTATTCAAAGAAACCCAACATGAGCCACATGAGTTGAGTGTATAATTTTAAATCTGCTAGTAGCCACGTTAGAAAAGTCCAAAGAATCAGGTGAAATTCATTTTAATAATATTTAATATGTATATCTATAGTATGATTTAATAATTATTTAACCCACTGTGTCCAAAATATTATAATTTCATCGTGTAATAAGTCCAAAAGTTATTAATGAATTATTAAAAAATCGAAGTCCAGATGTGTTTGGCACTTCCGGTTCATCTCCGATTTGACATGGCCACGTTCCCAGGCTCGGTAGGTGTCTGTGTAGAGAGGCTACCATACTGTGCAGTTCAGCTCCTCTGATGGAAATAGGGGTGAGAGAGGTGAGGTCTCCTAATACTTTTAATTTTGAAGCAACCCAACTGCAATGAGGGAATTTTATGATATCATCATCACCATCATCATCTGCTTTAATGATCCTCTGTCATTTCTAAAAGCGTTTGTTAAGGGCCTCTGTACACGCTGCCGGGCGGTGGGCAGGGTGGAGGGTCCAGTGCCCTCTGCGTCTCTAGCCGTGAGGGGACCCCTGCTCACATGTGCATCTTCTGTGTGTTTCAGGTGACCCAGGTCCCGCCAGCTACGGGAGGAATGGCCGGGATGGTGAGCGAGGCCCCCCAGGGGTGGCAGGCATCCCTGGCGTACCCGGCCCCCCGGGACCTCCTGGCCCTCCTGGTTTCTGCGAGCCAGCCTCCTGCACCTTACAGGCTGGGCAGCGGGCATTGAATAGCAAAGGTCCAGATCAATCAAAGGCTTAGTGCAGCACGGCTGTCTGCACAAACCATGCCTGGCGAAGGGGTTGGAGGAGAAACACCCCCAGAAGCCAGGGCACAGGTGACGGTGCATTACTTTCAATGTTATTCTATTGATAGAAGTCCCACTTGACCATCAGGTTTAGAACAATGGTGCTATTCAATAAATCCTCTTTCCTCTTCCTTGGAGTGAAGCCACAGAGTCAACAATCAAGCAAACAAACAAATAAAACCTTCCCTTGAAGTGAACTGACAATCCCATCCCCAGGATCTTGAACTTCCGTGTGCTATCCGTGTGTGTTATGTCATGGGCCCCTGAGCCAATAAACAAAAACAGCTGTTTGGTTTACCTCAGTTGCAGTAGTTATTTTCATTTTTTATGGCGAGCTTGTTCTCAGATGACAGTTTCAGCTCTGTGATTACCAGACTAGTTGTGAAGAAACCCCACTACCGTCAATAGAGCTGGTGCTCAAAATCCCCATCACTGGGCTCTCGGGAGGGCCGGGGATGCTGGGAGTGGTTTCTGTGGTGCACGTGTGGGTTCTCGCATCAGCTTGAATTTTTGTTGAACTGTACTGTATCCCAAACCCGCTACTATTTCGGGCTCTTCTGTGTGAAAGCAAAGAAGGAATCTTAATATCCTGCCATTCATAAGTTTTATTGATGAGATTATTTATTTTAAAGGTTTGAGGTAATGTCTCTGGTTGTACCAAAGAAGCAATAAATACGGTTTCTTGATCTCTTGCCATGTTTTCTTATAGTCATGTTCAATGAAAAAAAGTCACTGAGATTAGATACTTAAAACTTTCCTCATTTCTGTAGGCGTATGTTTATAATGTTAGTGATTTATTCTACAGAGAAATTAAAAAGCCCTGACTGTTCCCCAGAGGGTGTTGTTTTGTGACAGAGTTCTTTGTATGTATGTGTTTGGTGGGGGACTGGGGGGAGATGGGGAGGGCTTCATGGACCTTTTTGAAATGAAATGAAAACTATGAACCTATACCCCAGAAGAATGCACAAATGCATATACGCAAATCTGTTTGCATGCTATGTCAGAGAGTTCACGGGGCCCCTAAGCCTAGCCTTGTTTGGTTTCTAGGAGTGGAACCACTGACTTCATTTCAATGGTGCATTAGCGCCCTCCTATTTAGAACTTCACTGATGCAAAAATGATTTGTGTTTTGCCGTGTCTCTTATAAAGGCAGCTCAGCTGAAGCACTGTATTCTTATCAATAAGATAGGTATTGCCTGACCACTCAGGCACTTTATTACTCCTTACATAATCACATTGGCCTGCTGTTTTATCAACAACATCTATGTTAACTATTGATCAGACTTAATATATTCATTTTATGTCACAGTGCGTACAACTGACTTGCCCCAGGCCATAGCACTGTGCTCCAAACAGCCAATATCTTTTTAGTTTATGGAACTCAATTCTCTCACGTCAAGGGGAGTGAGCCCCAGTAGGATTTTTGATGCCATTTTTTTTCCTCGGGTGTACTTTCTCTACATTTAAAAACTTTAGCCCGATTCGTTTGGTGAAATCAATCATTATATAGTCTGCACTTGGGATTCTTTAAAACTGCTCACGGCATCTAGTTCTGTGCTTCTGGTATGGACTGTGTTTAAGGGAAATAATTCCAACTTGGCTGCAATAGATCAGGGCCATTTACACCCTGGGAAGGATGGCCTTCCTTCTTGGGGAAGAGAGAATCTTTGGAAACAGAGACACCTGTCATAACTACTTTAAATTGCTTTCATATGAATGGCAAACCTTTTCAGGTACTGTGGCATATAATCAAATAAATGCAAAGAAACTGCCTTGTCTTTTCACCAAGGTGGTTTTATTTTAACTGGAGTAACATAGTCAAATACAACAAAAGAAAAATTAGATAACCAAATAAATACGTTTCTCAGTTCTATACTTTCAGATTCATAAGAAAATTTAAAAAAAATAAAATTTCAAAGAAAAGTTGAATCAACTGTTTTCCAAACTTGATATACAAAAGGCGGTACAGCAAGCTTCACAGATACAGCAAGACTGGAAACAACCACTTACAGGGAGATTGGGCAAAATAAGCACATTCCAAATGGTGGGAAACAATCCACTGTAAATCCAGTTCGGTCAAATAGTTTACAGAAGCAGTAAATACTTGACTGAGAAATTGCAAAGAAAAGCATCTCACAAATCCTCTCCATGAAAAAGTTGATGAATACTGAATTAGACCAAATCTCTCTCTCTAGCAAAACAGAAATCTTCAAAACCTTTGGGATATTTTTCAAAGTTGGATGAAGTGTCAGAGTTGCTGAGAAGAGTGTGTGAATAATTGCAGGTGGTTAGAAAACGGGCATGTCACTTACTCAAGGGCAAATGATTTATTTCCAGTCAGTGCTTCTATGGCATCGTGATCTGATTTTCATCCCAAAGATCTGACAGGTTGGTTAAAAACTATGGACGTCACTTCCCAGGGTGACGGAGCACATCAATTGCCTGGCATAGTTTGGGATAATTGACTTTGTCTAGCAGAAGAGTATGAATGAGTAGTCACATCAGTTTCATGATAGATGTGATTATTTATGGACACTTAATACTTCAAGCTGACTAAACGAATATTGCTATTCTTAAACATCATAAATAAAATCTGATTTACTTGCAGCCTGAAATAAGCTGAATGTAAATCCCTGCTTTAGAAGATCACCTCTGATTGTAGTATTTAATTTTTTGGCTATTACAGCCTCTCTGATATCCAACATGTCTGGGTTTAAAAATAGATCAATATAGGGGGAAGATCACTAGAAATACATAAAATCACACCAAATATCAAGAAAATTGGTTTTAAACATTTTCTGGAGGCCCTGGCAAAAGGTGTGAAAAAGCAATATTAAGGAAAAAAAATACTAGCCAACTAGTAATCCTGCTGTTTACAAACAGGGAATGGACATAAATTATTTAAAATATCTTTTTAGAAGAAGAACATTTGTGTTCAATAAATATAGGTCAAGGCTCTTTGTTTTTTTCCTAGAGTAAAATAGATACTTTTCAGTGGTGTACTGAGTCTTTGTTAGTGAGCTTGTGATCTAGGACATGGCAGTATTCACGCATATGGCTCGGTAAATATTAAATCAAAATTGGTTTACCATAAGAATGTATGACTATAAATACACATGCCCCAATGCTCTTTAAATGATTAACTAGAGGAACTGTAATGTATTTGTTAGATCTGGTTATCAGAAAGAGGATGCTGAGTGATCCTATTTTTAATCGTAATAAATGGGAATCCATGCTAACTTTCCCCTTAACAATGCCTTCACATCTTGCCCTTGACGCCAAGTTTTCTAAGAATACCCAGAGAGAGAACAAATGATGGAAATTGGCTCCAAGAAACTAACTTTTTTTAAGATTTATTTGAAATTGTCTCTGACCTCCAAGTTGAAAATTCTCGTATGAAAAGATTTGAAAATATCTTAGAGATATCTTAGCACACCGTTAATTTATATACTATGTCATAAGGGGACCTGAGGATCAGGACAGTTAAGAACTACATAAATCGTTTCCCAGTCTAGGCGGACATCTAAATCCACTGGCATGTTTTCATGTGATTCATTTCAGTTACGGAAACATGCTGTGTATTTAACCTTTTGTCGCCTATTGGCCTGTCACTCATGATGGAAGAGCTTATGTTTATGAGAAAAGTTAACTGTGACATTTCTTGTCTTGCTCAAGCCCACGTGATTTACTGAGGAGATCACTTTGTGGGACAAAAGTCACAAAGGCCTGGCTACTACTCTCTGACCTTTATTTCTGCTTTTAATTCTCATCCGAAATCATTAGACCAAGCTTTTTATGAGCTGCCCTGGAGATGGACTATAAACTTAATTATTACGACCTAAGCATTGATTCATGTGACAAACATAAGTGTTTGCCACCAGCATGGTGTCGAGCCAAACCCTGCAACAGGCCCATTTGCAGGTTCCTCGGGCATCCGTGTGGCTTACACGGGGCATGTGAGTGCTTCTGCAGCTGCCCTGTGGTTGAGACCCATCAGAATGACGGAAATGTGAGCCTTCAGCCAAAGAAGAGATGCTGTTAACAACGGCACCTCGGAATTCCCCGATTTAGGGTCAAATCCTTTGTTGCTGAGATAAGGGACAAGCTCATTATGCATCATGAACATACAGGACTCTAGGCCTCAAAGCATTCTATCCACGTGGGATCTAGCATAAAACTAGCGCCATTCCACTTCACATCAGTATGTTGAATTAAAGAGATTGATGAGGTAAGACACAGAACAAACAAAGTGGGCAAAGAATGCATCCTAAATCTTATCTTAAAAATAAATAGTTATAAAATATGCCATAAAACAATCTGAATTTAAATACATTAATACACTGAAAAATATTTTTCCCTAAAATGTACTTTAAATAATACAGTCAGATAAAAAGTTGTCATGTAATTAGCATCTTTATACCCATATGCTTATAATCGTCAAGCGACACACACCCTTCTGATAAACTCAAAGCTTACTGAACTACCCCCAAGTTTAGTGAAATCTCCTACTTTATTAGTATTCTCTTTTGACAGATTCATGAAGCAGGTAGGTAACTCTTTGAGCTGTAACCTGTATCACTCACTGCTGGCTCTGAACACGACATTTTTTCCATTTAGGTTTTCTTAGACTTAGCTTGGTTTTATAAGCCTGCCTTATCTTCGAGGTAAATTTTTGCTATTCTGGGTCTGCTTCTCTGGATGAGTTTTCTGTGTTCACCTGGTTCTTCATTCAATTTAACGAGCCTGACCAGTTACCCTGGCATGATTTGGCTGAGTGAAATGTTTGGGTTACAGCTCCAGCTATACCGCACAATAAAACTGAAGTTATCAATTTGTCTTGTTTCCTGAGACTGCTAGTAGTTAAACACATTTAACGTCATTAATGCTACCTTTACCAGGCAACTAATGAATGAATACAATTCAATGGGCTAAGTTGCTTTGAAGTAATAGGCATAAAAGACACAAATTCAATTCTGTCTGCATCTCCCCCTCTTGGAAGGCTGCGTAACCCGTGAGAGAGAGAGAGGGGTATAAAAAGGGGTCTGACCCTCCACACTAGAGTATTGGGAAAGAACACGGGAAGCAGTGACAATAAACACTTGTGTGTCTTAAGAAGGTGGACACGGACAAATGTGAAAAATAATTTAAAAACGAGAGCAATGAACAAACCTGCAAAACTATTCTGAGACTTCACTGGAAAAAACGTAAGCATATAACTTAACCTGGAGGTTCTCAGTATCAGGATATTATTACTAGTGTTAGGAAAATTTAAATGGTATTTTGAAAAATAGTGTTCCTTATCTTACTTTTGTAAATAGTGATACATTTCTAGAAAAATATAATTATACAAATCTAATTATAAAATTTTAAGTACTTTGAACAATATGGAGATTTGGACATTGTCTAATTCTGTAAATGGTCTACTTCTTGTGATAAGCCAAATTCTATTTGCCAAAAGAGACTTTCTATTCTGTTTAGAAGGTAAGATGATTCCTCAAGGGTTTTCATGTTAATCACTAAAACATGAGGGTAGTGTACAAACTAAAGTTACAAATAGTAAATCTGCAAGTTAACTAGGCATATAAATCCCCTGACGAAATAAAATTGAAACAGCCAACAAATCAAGGGTTATTGTGCCTGCTTCATAAAGATACTTAAAATGAAGAAAAATATAAATTAACAAAACAAGATAACAAAACACAAATTAATAAGAAATTATTTACAAAAGTAAAAAAGAATAAGTGCAAAAGCAAAGGTTCTGATTGAGTTGTTGCCCACTAAACTGTTTCTAGATTTGTATTTCTGCAAGTCTGTTCAGTTCTTCTGATACAAATTGCCTTAAACACCATCTTGTGGACAAAAGGAGGTATATCACAGGTTCTTAACAGATGAGAAAGACTGCAGAAAAGCTAAATCTCATTTAACTCCTAAAACATATTCATAAAAAATTATTTTATAACCCAAACATCAAATGGCATCTTTTACAGATAACATATCTTAAGATAATTACTGAAGTTCTATAATAAACGTGACTACAATTTTAAAGTTTCAACAATGTCATGAAACATAGAAATAAGCATATGGGATTATCAATACTTCAAAGTCATTAATTAAATTACTTTGATCATAAGGTGAAAAATTTCAAAGGTTAAGACTGGCTGTGTTTCTGTTATGGTTATGAAAAAATGGTTAATATCTTCAGTAGGAAAGAACAATGAACAAACTCATGAATTATTCTTCCTTTTTCCTTTAGGCTCTAAAGGCCATAAATATTAATTGAAGTCATATCTTGTTCTTTGCATAGAAGGATTTCTATCTGACAGTGTTAACTGATCTTGGTATAAAATGTTAGACTGGAAATCAAACATACTTATATAGGGCAAACACAATTTTAATTTTTAATAGCCATCATGGCCAAAATTATTTTGTACTTAAACACTTATGTTGTCTGGAGTCCAAACAAGAGATAATTCAGGAAATGTGGTCATTCTTCTTCCCTGCTGTGGACATTACTGACGTCTGTGTGAAAGTAAACGAAGGTTTTGGAATGGAAAAAACAAAAACAATACAAGAGAATTGGCAACCACCCAGCCAGTTAGGGGAAATTTTCACACCCGACTTTGGGGCCTTAATTATCCACTTTCTTTTTGTTAGAAGAATCAGGCAACCGCCAAATCTCCGCTTTATTTGGTGTTGTGTTAGCTGGACTCAGGTTTTCTTGCTGCTTTTGGCCGCATCTCGTGTACAGAGATGAGACGGTGGACACACAGGCGGCTGAGCAGAGGCTCCCTCCACGTGACACAGCCTGTTCCCCTGGTTACGCCCCAGGTAGACTGAGTCACGTGTGTCGGTGGTTAAAAAACAGCCTGTGTCGTTGTGACAGCTCTACTTTGTAATATGCACCAACTCCTCAAACCAGCTGAATAAGTCCAGATTCTTGAAACAGGAATAAACCAGCCCGGCCTTAATGGAATTTAGAACAAGAAAGGTTCCTAAATATACCATTTGTAAGAAAGGATACATTACATTTTCTCTGGAATTAAAATAAGCAGAATTGATAAAACAAGAAAGTGAGCCGAGTCTTCTTATGTCTGTGAAGGGATCGACTCAAAGAAAACAAAAATACATTGATCACCACTAGCAAAAAAGTTCATGAAAACAGTAAAATGCTAAAATAAATACTTCCGGATTAGCAAAGAGGCAAAAGGATAACCAAACTATTAACTAATTTGAAAAAATAATCTCTGAAAACATATAAAATGTTGAGCTTTATGACAAATTCAAGTAAATTAATGAGTGGCACAGGAGTTGTAAAGCTTTCAGAAAATTCAACAAATTAAAGTTCCACAAATTAAAAGCTCAAGATATACACATAGCACCAGATTTTAGATCTCTGTACATTTTGGGGGGGTGGAAATAAATGATAATTTTACTAAGAAAATGTGTATGTATATTCTGATTGTGTTAAGTCTAGAACACAGCACCATTGTAGGTATTGCACAGGAACGAAAATGAAGAAGAAAATCAATTTAAAGTTAGCAACACTTGAAATAAATAAAATGACCTTGGAAAAGAAAATAAATAAACTTGGAAGTGAAATATACAGCATCGTTCCACATGAAATAATGAAAAGGTTGCATGTGCGCACGGCCATGTAGACAGTACCTGACCAGCAGTTCATCCGTCTACAGTGAAACCCAGTTCAAACCCTGGGTGCATCTGAACAAAGCCGCCTTCATGTAGCAACGCTCCCCACAAGACCTGGCTCGCAGCTTTTCCCAACTTGCCCCGCGGCCTCGGGATGGGGTGCCTGCAGCGGGAGGGCTCCGGGGGCTTGCTCTCAGCATCCCTGGGACCCACCACTTAGATTCCAGCAATTTCCTCATGCTCGGTGTCCTAGGAAATCCACCGTTTTCAACCAACAGCTTCTCAAAGTAATGTAGAGCCAGGCAATAGAAGAACCGTTTAGCCATGTGGTTGGCAATCACATCTTTTCGTTCCTGGTCAGAGGACGTGGTCTGGGAAGCGCCTGTTTCCCTGAAGTGCGTGGACTCTTTGGTCTCGGCGCTGGTTGCATGTTGGGTCTCGTGGCTTTCCTTCTCTGCCCTGCACCTCCTGCTGCAGCTTCTGAGAAACGTCATTCTCCATCAGAGCTTCTGGGCTTGGCAATATGCATCTGCTGACACCACACATTCATCTCCTAGGTCAAGGGGGTTTCTTTTCCAGTCGCTACGAGTCCCATCCTTTGTTCTGATGGCTGGTTCTTAAACTCTGAGAGTGATGAGGTCAGAAGGATAATGGACACAGGGGCCCAAAGACCTTGCGAGGCCCTTTAAGCTTCGAAAGTACCGAAGACAGCTTGGTGCCTTCACCACCAGATACCTCCTAGGGAAGACAGCTTCCTGTTTCCCAAATGAGAAACTCAGTGAAGGGGCCACAGTGCTGGCTGGGCTTTGACTTCTTTCCTCCCTTCTTATGCAGGACATACTCATGCCGGTGGGATTGCTTTGAATGGAGCTCATTACACAGAATCGACAAAATCATTTCAGCAGTTGGCTATGGTAGGATTTTGGGCTCCCTGATAAAACAGCCGCCTGGGTTTTCTTCCAAAATATAAGTTATGAAGTGAAAGTCTTATGGCCTATCTATTTCTCTGCATAAGTAGAATGGATACAGGATGGTATAAGAATTCTTAAGCTATAAAAAGCAGTCAAAAAACATTCAGCAGGAGCAATGCACTATATCAAAAAAGATGATGAGATTTTTAGCAATGATAGGAAATTTAAACACCAAGAAAACTTCCAGATAAGTCTGAAACTTTAAAATTCAGAAATCAAAGGCCAAATACAAGTCGATGAGATTATAAAACGTACATCACCATCAGTCTGCTAAATCACAAGATGTCATTTCCTCTTGAGGAAGAACTAATGATATGATTTGCTTGCATATTTCATAGAGAATTCTGAATAAAAATCATCATAATGGTGAAACTAGACATATGGAATGAATTTGGAAAAATTCTAAAAAGGCTGATATCACCATTACTATAGGAATAGGATTCCAATTTTTGCTTTTAATGTCTGGCCTACATCAAAAAAAAAAGTCACCCATGAATCATGAGGGTCTGACAGTACTAAGAAAGCTCCAACAGCGAGGAGGGATGGCTGGGAATCAAGTCTTCCTCAGGTATGGTTATTTCCCACCTGTCTGCTGACGGGCGTGAGAGACGGGATGCAGGCAGTCTCCTGGGTTACACCTTCCACTGGGTCCTGGGGGGCCCTGGGGCCCTGGGGCACCTGGTAAGCCTGGCAGGCCCGGAGCTAATGAAATAAAAGACCCCATCAGAACACGGGTCAACACGTGGCTCTTCCTCCCTCCCTCCAAGCAATGTGGGTCACTCAGTGTCACCTGCAGCGATACCTAAGGGCCATCGGGGAGCAGGCATGGCTCCTATTTTGGGAGGTTTGCTCATGTTGTGAAGATAATATCACTATTACCTGAGGTCCCTGGAAGACCTGGGCTCCCTGGAAGCCCCATTCCCGGTTCCCCTCTTTCTCCCTTCTGTCCTCGGTAGCCTAAGTGAGAGATATACAAAAAGAGAGACAAAAAAGTAAGCGTGTTCTCTGGCAACAGACTGATATACATTCAGGAAATATTTTGAGGTGTATATTGAAAATCCACCCAGTGGAATATCTTCACACATTTATATCTGAAAACTATGTTACAGAGGTTCAATACAATCCTAGAACCCAGACAGAACAGTGGAGTGAACGCTAAATAGATACATATTCAAGTTTAAAATATCACCAGGATTTCTTTTATGTAAGTGACTTTCATTTAACAAACGTGAACGGTAAGGAGAAATGTTTGGACTTAGGGTCATTTGAAAGCACACTTTCAAATCTATATTTAAACATTTCTGCAGTAAAATAACATTTACCACCTGAGGTATATTTAATAGTTCAACCCAGCTCCCGCTATTACAGACACCTCGTTAAGGTGGCTCTCAAGTCATCTCAGTGAGGGCTTAAGATCATAGGCTAAAAAAATGAGGAAGAAAGAAAAATAAGTGAAGATACATGAACTTCCGATTAACAAGAGGGTTAACAACACTGAACACAATTCCAAATGAACAACGTAGGTGCTAAAAGCTACATGTTTAAACTCAGTTCTCAGTTTTCAACATAATGCAAAATATATTATTCCACATGGATTTCAGTGCATATGGTATCACAAAACAAGAAACAATAATTTGTGTATTTGTATAATAAGGTAACATTTACACTTCTCCTGTCAAATGTAACAACTTGTTTGTACAAATCTCTCATATCATTAGGTTAATACGGACCCACTATTAACAGATAAAGATGTTGAAGTGCACAAAGCACATGAGAACTTTCTACTCTTAACTTTCCTAATAAGGTCCCAAGCTCATTCCTTATGAAGGCTCCCCAAAAGCCTTAGGGTCTTATTTATTTATTTTTGGCTGTGTTGGGTCTTCGTTGCTGCGCACGGGCTTTCTCTAGTTGCGGCGAGCGGGGGCTACTCTTCATTGCAGTGCGTGGGCTTCTCATTGCGGTGACTTCTCTTGTTGCGGAGCACGGGCTCTAGGTGCGCGGGCTTCAGTAGTTGTGGCACGTGGGCTCAGTAGTTGTGACTCACGGGCTCTAGAGTGCAGACTCAGTAGTTGTGGCACGTGGGCTTCAGTAGTTGTGGCGCATGGGCTTAGCTGCTCCGCGGCATGTGGGATCTTCCTGGACCAGGGATCAAACCCGTGTCCCCTGCACTGGCAGGCGGATTCTTTACCACTGAGCCACCAGGGAAGTCCAGGGTCTTATTATTATTATTTTTTTAACATCTTTATTGGAGTATAATTGCTTTACAATGGTGTGTTAGTTTCTGCTTTATAACAAAGTGAATCAGCTATACATAATTTTTTTCACAGCAATACTTCAGATAGGAATGTTAATAAGGTCAATAACAACTTCTCCATTTTCTAGAATTAAGCTTTTCACCCCCTTAGGGTAGGCCTCTCTTGAAATTTGGAAAAGATTAAAAGGCTGGTCTAGCTTCAAACAGACATGTGTTTTCTTGGCCCCTAGGTGCAGGATGAGAGTTTGATATCAGTGTAACTTATGTAGGAAAAAATACAAAACAACAGCAGTGCCCTAATCCAAAGCATCTAGAGATTCTCATCATTGAAGAACTGTGCTTGCTGGAGTTTTTAAGGTGTTAGACTTTATTTCCATTTCAACACAAGGGATTTACTCCTAAAGTTGTAAATCAGTGCATTTACATGCATGCTGAAAAAATGAGGTCAGAAAAAGAGTGTTACTGGCATTTGGGAGGATGACTTTTCATGTGGGACCTTACAAGCTGTCTGCAAGCCTTCCACATTGTCTGGCCTGCTTGTTCTGGCCCGCTAATTGGCCACTGAACCCTTCACCATACGGACACACATATGCCTCCCATTTCCTAAGGCCCCTACTGCTAACAAATCTGAAGGGTCAAATCTGTATCAGCCACGTCAACTACTCTGTGGGCCACTGGCTTATACATAACAGGTGGTTTCTTCCATTACAAACCAATAACAGCTGAACTTTAGAAGTTCAAAAGTAAGAACCATCATTCCCAATACCACCCCTCCAAAATTGATGTGGGATAGAATGGCTGGATCTGTTTTCTCCTAGTAACCCCACATCCACTTGGTGTGCAGGGTTTTTTCTAAAATGGATAAGGCTTTCAAGTATGGTACCTATTCTTGAGGATTTTCACAGAGGTGGAAAATCAGCACGTGTTTGGAAGAAGTTTAAATCAAGTTCTTTCAAGGTTCCTGATCAAGGTGAACTAGAAAACCCTGAGCTCACCTCTTCCCACGGACACACCAGAACTACAAGTACAAATGAAACAACTATCTCTGAGAATGACCTTAAGATAGCAGAACAGATTTTCCACAGTGGAACATATACAGAAAAGGCTAGATCAAGATGGGTAGGAGGGGCAGAGAAGTGGTCTAGTTAGCACCTACTGCCCTGCCGTGCTGACCCACAGGGGGAGGGATATCACAACTGTGAAGGTCCCCCCGAGGAGCGAGGGGTCCAACAGAGCCCATGTCAGGCTCGCCAGCCTGGGGGACCTGCACTGGGGAGACAAGTCCCCATACATCTGGCTTTGAAAACCAGCAGGGCTTACATCCAGGAGAGCCCGAGGGCTGTGGGAAACCAAGACTCCACTCTTGAGGGGCTCACGCACAAACTCACTTGCTTTGAGTCCCAGCACAGAGGCAGCAGCTTGAAAAGCACCTGGGTTGTCTGAGAAAAGTGATTCATTGGCTAATTTTAGAGCATGTGCCAGAGGGGCAGGATCTAGTGGAAAGTTCTCCGAGTACAGCAGTGCTGGTGGGCGCCATTTTTTCTCTCCTTCCGCCTACTTGGCCAGGTGGTCATGGGCAGCATTCTGTCACTACCCATCCGCCTAGCTAACACGGTGCACCCCACCCCAGCACGCCTCTGGGGAGCTGCCCTGCCCAACCTGCCTGCCCCGGCCAGCACCTCCAAAGTTGCTCCTGTCCCACCCAGTGGGCAGCCCTGGATGGCGCTGGTTTCCCCCAAAGCAACTCCCACTCTTGGGGGCTGGGAATGAAGGACACCAAGGAAAGCGCTCCTCCCAGCGCACAGTGGGAAGGCAATGATCAGAAACCCACAGGATGGTTAAAATCTAAAACTGTCTGGAAATGCTTTTGAATTAAAAAAAAGGCATCAACAATTGCCCTTTGGGGAATTTAGGAAAAATGCAAACGAGGTGACCCAACTCAGAATCATATTGGCATCTATTCTCACTGCAAGAAGATCAGGTGCTGAAGGAGGGTCCACACGTTTCATTATCAGAGTCTTGGTAGGAGCAGTACCTCCCCTTTTCAAGTTGGATTGTTAACTTCTAATACAGGCATACCTGGTTTCATTGCACTTCACAGATACTGAATTTTTTACAAATTGACGGTTTGTAGCAACCCTGTGTCAGGCAAGTCTATTGGTGCCATATTTCAAATTTTTTCACGATTATTATATTTGTTAGGGTTCTATCAAATGGAACAACAAAGGCTGGATAACAGCACATCTGTTTACAACATGGTTTACTGAGTATTTTAAGCGCACTGCTGAGACCTATTGCGCAGAAAAAAAGATTCCTTCCAAACTATTACTGCTCACTGACAACGTGCCTAGTCACCCAAGAGATCTGACAGAAATGTTCAACAAGATTCGTGTTGTTTTCACGCCTGCTAACACTACATCCATTCTGCAGCCCATGGATCAAGGAGTCATTTTGACTTTCAAGTCTTATTATTTAGAAAATACATTCTGTAAGGCTATAGCAGCACTAGGTAGTGATTCATATGATGGATCTAGGAAGAGTCTACTGTAAACCTTCCAGAAAGGATTCACTATCCTAGATGCCAATAAGAACATTCGTGATTCATGGGGAGAGGTCAAAATATCAACGTTAACAGGAGTTTGGAAGAAGTTGATTCCAACCCTCATGGATGACTTGGAGGGGTTCAGACTTCAGTGGGGGAAAGCTTTTCCCCCTGTGGTGGAAACAGCAGGAGAACCAGAACTAGAAGTGGAGGTTAAAGATGTGACTGAATTGCTGCAACCTCACGATAAAACTTTCAACAGATGAGGAGTTGCTTCTTATGGCTGAGCAGGGAAAGTGGTTTCTTGAGACGGAATCCACTCCTGGGGAAGAAGCTGTGAAGATTGTTGAAATGACAACAGAGGACTTAGAATATGACATAAACTTAGATAAAAAAGCAGCAGCAGATTTGAGAGGACTGACTCCAACTTTGAAAGAAATTCTACTGTGGGTAAAACGCTATCGAACAGCATCGCGTGCTACAGAGAAACTGTTTGTGAAAGGAAGAGTCAGTCGGTGCGGCAAACTTCTTTGTTGTCTTATTTTAAGAAATTGCTACAGGCACCCAGCCTTCAGCAGCCAGTACCCTGATGAGTCAGCAGCCCTCAGCATGGAGGCAAGACCTGCAAAAAGATCGCGACGCACTGAAGGCTCAGATGATGGTTAGCAGTTTTCAGCGATGAAGTCATTTTTAATTACATTGTTCTTTTTAGACATAAAACTACTGCATGCTTAACAGACTACAGAATAGCGCAGGCATAACTTTCATATGCACTGAGAAACCAGAAAATTCTCGTGACTCGCTTTACTGCAATGTTTGCTTTATGGCGGTGGCCTGGGACCAACCCCGCAATATCTCCGAGGTGTGCCTGTAGTCTCACGTCGATTTCTCATTGCTCTCTACATGTCTCCTGCTTCTCAGGTAAGCGTAGGAATCTTTATGAAACCCCTTTAAACTTGTGTCCTTCCCTAAAGATTAAGATAATAAAGGACTCATTCCATAGTGCATGTTTCAAACCAAACCACTTCATTTCAAATGAAAATGGATTTCTTTCCTGAAAAATACTGAAAAAAAAAAAGTCCCTTTTAGAAATTTCTGAAGAGCCACCATCAAACAGAACTTGTGAGTGCGCAGAACACACGGCGTCACGTTCAGGGCCCTCATTCCGTTTCCCTTTCTGTGCTGGGCTTCTCACTGCAGCCTTTCCTCAAACTCAGTCACGCTGTGTCAGGAAGAGGACTGATTCAGCCAACAGCGCCTAAGGTTTCATGGTCACTAGGGTAACTGTATGTTTTTAATCATCCCTCATGGAAAGGGTAACAGTTTTATATGCATATTTTTTCCTTTTGGAGAAAACTTTTAAATCGAGCAGAGCAAAGCTTTGAAGTTACATGCATAACTGCATCTTCTGAGCACTTCATATCTGTCTGTCTACCAGAGAAAAACCCTTCAGTTCCTGTCAACTGCTGGCGAGGCACCAAAAATCGACCAGCAGGCCTTTTCTTTTCTACAGTAAGATTTCCTGGTGTCTTTAGACAGGATTATCAATACAGCATGACTACAGGCAAATAGTGCTTAAAAACGAATCCCATATTTCACGAGTTTTATTTTTTGGCTGCATTTCTGGCATGTAACAAATCCTGAAAAGGAGATATGCAAACGTTGAGGAGACACCTGAGTTATAATCAAGATATGTCTGTTGTCAGAACCCTCTGGTGGGACAAGAGTTTTGTTAAGTTTACTAAACGTTCTTTTTAAAAACGTTGGAAATCATATGGGGAAGTCTTTCAAATTATATATACAATGGAATGTTACTCAGCCATAAAAAAGAATGAAATAATGCCATTTGCAGCAACATGGTCAGACCTAGAGATGATCATACTAAGTGAAGTAAGTCAGACAGAGAAAGACAAATACCGTATGATATCACTTATTTGTGGAATCTAAAAAAAAAATGATACAAATGAACTTATTTACAAAACAGAAATAGACTCACAGACATAGAAAACAAACCTATGGTTACCAAAGGGGAAAGGCTGGGGGAGGGATAAATCAGGAGCTTGGGATGAACAAACACACACTACTACATACAAGATAGATAACCAGCAAGGTCCTACTGTATAGCACAGGGAACTCTACTCAATATTCTGTGATAACCTATATGAGAAGGTTTGCTGCGTACTCACTTTGTACACTCAGGTGTACTTACTTTGCTGTACACCTGAAACTAACACAACATTGTAAATCAACTATACTTCAACGTAAAAGAAGAGAGAAAAAACCCCTTAAAAAAAGAACTGGATCCGAAGCCCCGTCAGGAGTGGAAACAGTAGATAAGGTCTCCTCGGCAGCACAGCAGATAAAATCCATAGAAATCTTTTGCGGAAGTGAAGGCCAATGAGTGGTGAACAGAGGTCTTGTTTCCAAAAGCTGCACGAACACTGCTGACCTGGCATGACCTCTGCCCGAGAGCCTTCCAGATGGGCCTTCCGGATGGGCCTTCCCTGCATGGGAGGGAGCCCAAGACAGGGGTTTGTGTGGACAGGTGACTCTAGTTCCAGAAGGACTTTCCTTGCTATCCGGACCATGCATTGCTCTTGCCCCCTTAGATGGCCACTGTGTGAAGCATCTGTCCAAGATCTTTCTCCTACTGGTATTGACAGTCCTGGTTCTTCACATGGTTTAAGGCATCAAACATCTTCAGATGGGCTATCAAGGTCTTCCTTCCCGTCTCCTATACTCTGAATTCACAACAGACCCAACTAGCAGAAGATGGTAATTAACCACCCTTTACACAATGGTACACACACAAGGCTACACCTGATTCTACACTTGCTTCCAATTCCCTGCCAAACCTCTCTGGGATCTAAGAGAAATTAGGTAGAAAAGACAGTTCAGGTAAACTAGAGTGATTCACTGCCGCTGTTTTACACTGTGCTAGCTAAACCAGAAGCCTTGTCAGTCTCAGTGGGAAGTTAGGATCCTAACAAACCCCACGACCGGGGAAAGCTGTGCCTCTTTCAGGGGAGGGAGGACACGGCAATCACCTTCGGGCCCTCCCTACAGAAAATAGAGAAGCCGTAGGAAGGAAAGTGAACTAGTGAAAGGAAAATAACTCTCCGCATATATAGTATTTCCAACTATATTCCTATGTGATATTGGTGTTAACTTTCTCTTTTCTCCTTTATCCATTCATCTGTCGATGGACACTTAGGTTGCTTCCATGTCTTGGCTACTGTAAATAGTGCTGTTATGAACACTGGGGTGCATGCTCTTTCCAAATTAGCATTTCTGTCTTTCTCCTTTACACAAGCTTTTGATTATTCCAAGGAGAGCCCTTGAGTTCCTCTATAATAACACATGAAAAGCAGTGTCTCTGGCCTTACCTCTCACAGTACGTACTCATTGGATCTAATGCTTCCTTGTCAGAGAGGTGAATCTTCCAAACCAGGGTCCCCTTGGCCCCTCTGCTGATTGCCAATCACATTTCTAGAAAATGCTCTTGCCAGTGGAATTTAGCCAAGCTACGTTTAAGATCGTGTGTCTTGTCAAGTTATCATAAGTGGAGCAAATTTTTTTTTGCCAATTTAAGTCTTGCTTTGAAAAATTTAGAAACAATGTGAGAAATTTTTTTTTTTTTTTTAAATTCAGAAGTTACCATCCACAACTTTTGCAGAAGAAGAAAAAGGATTCTAAAATTTCTCAAAAATATATTTCGGACCCAAATCACTAATTATAGTAGCAGGTCTTAAGACTTTTTCCTCAGTTTCTTTAAGATACTAAGATTCTTGTTGTCTACTTACATCAATAGCGAGGCATAAACAACTAGATATTTCCAGATAATAATGATAAATAAGCACATTATTGCTGTTATTATCATAATAAGTATTGTTATTAAATACATTTAGATTAGCAGATAATTATCAGTCAGGTTTAAACTGGAATGAATAATAGTTAAAAATTTATTTCTAGAATATCAAATATTAACAAGATATCCTATTTTAAATCATTATATATGCATATGTATATATAAATTTATAAAATACATACCAAGTATATATATTATATATAATCTAATATACATACTTTTAATGTATATTAATATATATAATTTTTGCCTTAACTGTGATTAGCATGTTATAAATACTGAGAGTTAAAGAGTTGGTAAACAAATATTGTCTTCAAAGACGTACCTTGGGGCCCAGGGTCTCCTGGTGGCCCAGGTAACCCATCCTTTCCTGGTGGACCAGGCCTCCCATGAGCTTGAGCAGCCAGCATTGCTGCTGGTAGCTTGAGCTGGGACAGGAACACAGCCATCCTCTCTTCATTGATGAAAGGGAAAATAACATGCATGTTATGGGAATACTTTTTATGTCAAAAGTTTTCAAATATTTTTACATAAAATTCAACAAAAAAATTACTTGGTTTTCAATTTAAGCACATCTAATTTACCAACTGGTCTGATCGTGGAGAAATTTTTTTGATTGTTCAAGTAAAACAGATTGTACAAAGTTGTTTGAAATATGGATACAGATGAGTTGTGTTGATCAGAGGATTGAGAACCTTCGGTGCTTCAGAGATGTCACCAATCTGGCAGACAATACCCTAGAGCAGGGGTCCATGGCCCGTTAGGAACTGGGCACACAGCAGGAGGTGAGCGGGGGGCGAGCAAGCGAAGCTTCGTCTGTATTTACAGCCACTCCCCATGGCTCGCACTACCGCCTGAGCTCCGCCTCCTGTCAGATCAGTGGGGGCATTAAATTCTCATAGGAGCGCAAACCCTACTGTGAACTGCACATTCCAGCGATCTAGGATGCACGCTCCTTATCAGAATCTAACGCCTGATGATCTGAGGTGGAGCTGAGGCGGTGATGCTGGCGCTGGGGAGTGGCTGCAAATACAATTATCATTAGCAGAGAGGCTTGACTGCACAGAGACCATAATAAATCAACTGCTTGCAGACTCATATCAAAACCCGATCTGCGAGTGGCAAGTGACAATTAAGCTGCATCTTACGGAGTAGACTGGACATAAGCAACACACGTCGGGTGTCACTGTCCCCATCACCCCCAGATGGGACCATCTAGTTGCAGGAAAACAAGCTCAGGGCTCCCACTGATTCTGCATTATGGTGAGCTGTATAATTATTTCATTATATATTACAGTGTAATACTAATAGAAATAAAGTGCACAATAAATGTAATGCACTTGAATCATCCTGAAACAACCCCTGTCCCCAGTCTGTGGAAAAACTGGCTTCCACAAAACCGGTCCCTGGTGCCAAAATGTTTGGGGACCACTGTCCTAGAGCCTAATTAACCTCTGGTAATGACTTGTGGAGAGAATTCAGGTTCATATTAAAAAATGGTTGTTATAATACATTTAAGCCACTTTCCAGCAATGTTGTGAATGTGCGTGTGGTGGTTTAAAATACGTTGACAAGGTCTTTGACACTCCCTTCCAAATGGAATTAGGTGGAGCCTAATCCCGCTATTCTGGAGTGTGGGCTGAACTTCCTTTCACTTCTAATGAATAGAAAAAAGGCAAGTGGGGACACTAAGTCCTAAAAGCCTCGTGGCTTCCTGGCTGCTTTCTCTCTTAGATTCTCATTCTGGGGGAAGCCAGCTGCCACGTCGTGAGGGCATGAAGAGACCCACATGGGGGTGAACTGAAGCCACCAGCCAACAGCCACGTGAGTGAGCCCGGAGGTGGATCCTCCCGCCCCAGCTGAGCCCTCAGAGGACGTCAGCTCTGGCTGACACCCTGAAAGCAACTTCATGACAGATGCCAAGACAGAACCACACAAGTAAGTGACCCTTTAAGTCCCTGACCCACAGAAAACGCACGATAATAAACACTGTTGTTTTAAGCCACTGAAGTTTTGAGATATTTTCTTATGCAGCAATAGATAACTCATATGGTATGTGACACTTTATATCCTTGAACAAAACTGCATTATTGATAGAGAGGTTTATTTATTGAAAAGATGGTCACTGGCTTCATATTCATTATGATTTCATGGCACTGTTTAATTTCTATACTGGGCTAATACTTTGTCAAAAACTAACTTATGCTTTTTAAAGAAAATGTTCTATTATACACCCTCAATATTATTCTTTTTTGGTTTGATTTCCAGTTAGTTCCATCATTCAGCCAAGGTTTTAGTAGGAAGGATGTCTCATTTGGCCAAAGGGACAAACGCAGCATTGGTGCCGAGGAGCACGTGCCCAGGGAATGCCAACTGCAGACCGAGTGAAAGCAGCAAAGTCTCTGTACATTTCTGTGAACCTCAAGAAAACGCTGAAACTAAGAACACACAAGTTACAGGAAGCTGACAAACTATCCAGAACATTTAAAAATCTTTTGTCAGTGTTGAGTGATGTGACCTTTATGAACTGAATACGTCCTAAATCTTCTCAAGGACACATCAATGTCATCTGCCCTTTGTTCATCCACCAGGCTGCCTGGAGCCCAAACCTGTTCATCTGGGTCCTAAAGAGAAAGTCCAGGGAGGGGAGGCGGGACTGTGTAAGAGTGCTACCTCGGGTGAGCTCGGCTGTCTGGCCGTGAGCGTGTCCTACAGGGTATACCAAATGTCAGTGCTTAGGGTCAACAAAAATGTGACTCTACATCGTAGGACATTGGTGCATTAATAACTTATAACATTTAAAGGGTCTGGAAAATGAACACCAAAAAATGTAAATATGAAAATACAAATAAAAATTTCCACACTAAAATTCCTAAACAAGCCATATTATTAACTAAATTAAACATTCTCTATAAGCAGGGCTTTGGGCCTTTAACATTTTCTGCATTAAGTGCTCTTGTTCAGAAATCATGGAGAATTACTCAGCCAAAAGAAGAAACAAAATTGAGTTATTTGTAGTGAGGTGGATGGACCTAGAGTCTGTCACACAGAGTGAAGTAAGTCAGAAAGAGAAAAACAAATATCGTATGCTAACACATATATATGGAATCTAGAAAAAAAAATGGTTCTGGAGAACCTAGAGGCAGGACAGGAATAAAGAGGCAGATGTAAAGAATGGACTTGAGGAAAGGGGGAGGGGGAAGGGTAAGCTGGGACGAACTGAGAGAGTGGCATGGACATATATACACTACCAAATGTAAAATAGATAGCTAGTGGGAAGCAGCCACATAGCACAGGGAGATCAGCTCTGTGCTTTGTGACCACCTAGAGGGGTGGGATAGGGAGGGTGGGAGGGAGGGAGATGCAAGAGGGAAGAGATATGGGAACATATGTATATGTATAACTGATTCACTTTGTTATAAAGCAGAAACTAACACACCATTGTAAAGCAATTATACTCCAATAAAGATGTTAAAAAAAAAAAGAAATCATGGAGAGAGCAGAGAGAGATGATCATTTCAATATTCAATAAGAACTATTATCCATGTTTTTATAAGCGCCGTGCACTATAAAGATTAACTGCCAATAAGCTTTATTTTATGACTAGAAATCTGTTATATAATTATTCTCAGAAGTACTTTTTTGAATAATCAAATCCATGGTTACACTTATTATTGTAGAATTCTTGGCTATTAATCCCACATAGACCATTGTTCAGTTAAATTTCATCTCAAAAGCATTTTCAATATTTTGCCACTATATGGAATTAATTTTGGTAGTCATTAATGCAAATTCACCCAAAGTCCATGATAAATACAATGTATCATTGGATTCTGTATTTAAACTTGCTTGTTTTGTTTATATCTTACAGAGCTCATATTTAACAAATCTAATATATACGTAACTAGATTTAAGATAGAAAACTGGAGGAAGGCATATCCTTGCCATGACAAAAAAAATTAACCACATTTTTTTCCTTTCACATATTTTCTTTAAAAAGCAAATTCAAATGATTTCACTTGTAAAACTAACAATTTTTCAAAGATATAGCTAGTGAGTAGTAAGAAATGACCCTTTCATGTGAAAAATTCAGCATAGGTTTGGTGCAGACAAATCTTCTAGAAAAATGTTTTACTGATTAAATTAGTGTTTATTTTGCAACTAAGAACCAAATGACAGTAACATATTAGAATCTATAGCTGCCAGTTAGAAAAAACAAGGGCCAGATCATATAGACCTTGTAAAGAATTACCTCAATTTTCTCCAGTCTCTTCGCTCAGTTTAATTCATTTAGTTGAACTTTAAAGACACTTTTCGCTTAAACAGGATGTGTGTGCTTTACAAATTTTTGATAAAGAGCAAATGACTACTGAGTAAAACCTATTTTTCAATGGGCTTTCAATAAAAATTTTGTTTAAAAAAACGTAGGTCCCTACACTGTTTAGGAAATAAAACCAAAATTCTTTTCAAATAGAATCATTAAGGGAAAAGCCCCAACGAACGTGGAGTTTAAGCTGTAATTAACACAAGGGTAATCACCCTACACTCACATTCTGAAATCACAAAGCAAGCCGAATGGAAACATGCCAGTACCCACAGGACCAGAATCTCTGATGCGGACTGATTGACAAAGATGATGAAGACCAATGAGGGTCTGATGAGTCATCCCTAAGAGCGACATTAAGTCACCGGCTTTCCAGTAAAACTTCTTATTACCTGACTTTCCACCTGGGGCATGTTTGGTTGATATTAATACATTTGTTCCCAGTAACAACAGATAAATTTGCAATTAATATATATAGTTTTGCAAATCATCACATTGAATCTAGATAGAATATCTTTATATTACATCGTAAACTGGGTGTTTTATAAAAAAATATGAAATTCAGTGATCACAGTCTGAAACTTTGCGTATTATTTGTTGTTTTGCACTTAAAAGATAGATATATATTTCAGTACAATTTTTCTTAATTTGAAGCATACCTCTTTGAATATCTTCAATGTCTAAACACAAATATTCATAGCACTAGTTTTTCCTCTTTAATGTAGGAATTGAATTTATAAGTAATTTGCTTTGGGTGCTTTTAAATATTTTTAGCAAAACAGAAAGTTCTTTTAAATAATTACTTCTAGCTGTAAATTATCTAGCTTTAAGATACACTCAAAAACAGTTATTTAGCACAGCGTAATTACCTCCTCTGAACCATACTCCAATGCTCTATAATTTTAAATAATATGTTTCTGAGCTGGTAAATAAATTGTAAAGACTTGTATTCCTAATTGCATTTCCTCTGTTTTCAGGGATCTTTGGTCAATTAAACTGTTTTTGGCTATGCTTTCTAATGAGGCAGGAAATTGAAGAGTTTGGATAGGAGCTTGCATAAACCAAACTCACATAGGCCATCTGCCAAGGCAAACCCATAGCAGTCATTCTAGCAAATGACACCAATGGCTGGCCTCCCTTGGAGAATGGGCTTGTTAATGTCATGCAGACATTAATATTAATGTGATAAAGTACCTTATATGGAGAAGGAAGGATGTCATCTGGCCCATGTCTACCTTCTATTTCACAGAATTTATAAATATTTTCAAAGAGAGAAATTCACTTTTTTCTCCTAATGTCCATTCAAATGTTTAATTGCCCATTTTCTTGGTATAGTTTCAACTTATTTCCTTTTGTTACACCCTTATGGAAAACAGAGAGTAGTTAATGAGTATTTCCCTTGGGAAATCAGTCATCTACTTGATAATATTGTTACCTCTTAGCCTTCAGGTTAAATAACTTTTACTCATAGGCTTGGTAATCTGTTCTGTAAATCACTTTTTGGTTCCACTGTTCTGGGGTTTTTCCATACATCTCTTAAATGTGGAAGCAAACATTAGATACAGTTATCTCTTAATAGGCAAAAATATTAGAAGAGTAATTTCCTTTCATGTCTTGAGAATGATTTTCTAGTTTCATTTTAACTGTTAATTCAACAGCATCTTTGGTGGCTTCATATTCATTCTGTGGCACATCATGGTCCAAGGGTTGTTATTGCTACATTTAACTCTGGCTCAATTCTTTGTCACCTTTGTTGCTTTGAAATGTTATTATGTGTAAAGATGGTAGATTGAACACATGCATCTGCTTTAACTCTTTCCTGAATCACTGCAAAACAACGGTAAGTTACTTTTAAAGGCATAAAACCACAAGAATGGGAGAATGTGAAAGGAGACGACATTAACCTTTGGAAGCTGAGAACCAGATGGCAGAGTGTGGATGACTTAGCGGACTCAAGAAAACCAAATCTTTACACCAGGAGCTGAGAAACAGCCTGTGTTAAATCACAAAATCCTTAAAACGTTCAGGAGTTACATCTGGAAGTGGGGCTAAAGGAGGGGAACTAAAATAAGGGGGACTGGATGAAAGCCTGTTTAAGAAATGATCTTAGAAATCCCTTTCTCTGCTCTGTGCAGCTGGCTATTTGCCCCTTCCTAATCCCGGCAAAAGGCGGCAGGTTTATTATCTGAAAAGTGTAAATAGACCGTCTCTGCACTGGGGACCCCAGACTGTGTTGAGACTCAGGCTTCCCTACTGAAAACAAGGAGAAGAAATGGGCATTGCCTTCTTGGAGCTGAGGCCACCACTGCCCTATCCTCCTACCTTGCTCCCCAAATGCTGGCAACCTGGCAGGAAATGCAAGTGTTTCCTTTGGGGAATCTGACCAGAATACAAGGAAAGACTTCAAGACAGTGAAGTTGAGGGTCCCTTAATTAAAAACAAACAAACAAAAACAAAAAAACCAGCCAGATTACCCTACAGTAAAGCTCGTGATTGGCAAGGCCACCATTCACTCCTAACTTTCCAGCAGTTTTTTAGAACCCATGCTTTTGTATGAGCAGATGATTGGCACCGAGGAAACCCTCTAAGCTGAATGATAGACCCAAACAAACAGAAAGAAGCAGATTGGAAGAGATAGAGACGATGATGTGGAAACTATTTTTAAAAACTATCTACGTCTCCAATTACGTGTATCTATGAGAAGACTGTACATATACAAATATGTGTATACAAATATATATATAAATTAATATCTTCATTGTAGAGATGTTGCAGCCTGGAAACAAGAGGACAGGATAATATATATTCATACATGTTCACACATATGTGGATGAAATTATGTATGAAAAATGGAGAAAGCATAGGTGAGGGGCTTTCCTGGCCCTGGCAATCTAGAGGCAGAAGCATTGCTCAGGGACACAGCCCCAGTCCCACTGTCCTCCCACAGACGTGGGTATGGCCTTGTCGCTTCCAAGTTTGTCTCAAGAACCCAGAGGGCCAGACGTTTGTCCACATGCCTGCCCAGGTTGGTAAATCCTGCCTGCAGGGTGATATAAATCCCCAAATATGATAGGGTGGTGGGTGTCACAGCAAGAATTAATCTTCTCAGATCTGGCAAGACCCTCATTTGTATGGGCAGCGCCACTGGCAGCTGCAGAGCCCTCATAAAACAGAAAGGGGCTAAGCTGAGACACACAGCTTCTGTCCCCTTTCTGTGTGGCCACCTCGCGTGCACAAGGATTTGACCTCTTGGCCAATCAAATCAAGAATCTAACGCAACTTTAGATTGGGTGTACGTCTGTGCATTGGATCTGCCAGAAACCCAGACCTGGGATGGGTGGAGAGCCATCGTCTTCCACCATGCTGGGTTTGGGACGGGGCGTCAGGATGCTGAAAGAGGGCTCGGTGGCCTGGGGGACAGTCCAAAGTGTGAGATCTGTGGCAGTGCTATGTCAGTGGGGTCACCTGGGAATCCCCAAAGGGGTTGGAAACCTCCATGAGGAGGGCCTGAGCTTTGGGGCCTGGTCTAGGGCTTTGCTAGGGTCTGGATGTGGGGGGTGATGACGCGGGGGAGCAGGACTCCCCTGAGCCCCGCGGACGACCCACGGCTGCTGAGCCGAGAGAACCTCTCTCGAGGCTGAGGACGTGCAGGGCTGAGGGGAGCAGAGGTGATGGGCTGCCACGGCCACAGCTCTCTGTGAAATGGTCCAGCCAGAGAGAGGCAGACAGGGGCTGCTTCACTGGAGCCCTTAACTGTTTTAACATGTGAGAATTCATCTTGGCGTTTACGGAGAAAGCTTTCTGAAAAGAACTGTGACCTTGGAGCTCTAAGATTTGCGAAAATGGAGGACTTTGTTTTTCTTTTTTATAAATGGTGTTGAGGCAATGGAAAAGGTGGCTTTGAAGTGGAAGATGACATGAACTGAACTGAAATAATCTTGGGACAAATGAACTAAAGGTGACATGAACTGAACTGAAATAATCTTGGGACAAATGAACTAAAGCGCCGAATAACTAAATTCTGGGTTCCAGGTACAACTTTGTTCGGGAGAAGACAGTTTTGTAGGGCTGGGGCCAACAGAGATAAAAAGAGGGGGGGGGGAATCCCATTTGGAGTCTCAGAGTCTGGAAGTCTCAGGAAAAAATTTGCTTTGGGGCCACTTGAGAATATTGTCTTGACGCCAAGACATCTGGGGCCTCTGCGGGGGGCACTGACCACTCTACTGGGCCTCACCAGGCTGGGAGCGACTGGGAGAGGGGGTGGGACAGATGGGTGGCGAGTGGCCCAGCTTCCGTGACCTCTGTCCTCAGGAGGCCGACAGCCCTTCCTGGGAGGACCCTCCCGGAGGCCTGAGAGGGCGGTGTGGAGGTGGCCATATCTCCTCCCCTGCTGGGCAGGCCACCAGGGCTCTGCCTTTATCCAGCGTCCCCAGGACTTGCAACACAGATACCTCCTGTATCTCCGCACATCACATTTTTCTGAGAGTGCTTGGCTATATTTTCTGACCTCCTTAACCAGCCTTTAAAACTTAGACTAATTAACTACGGAACTATTTACTCTGTGTTTTTATGTAAAGTATTTTAAGAAACTGAAGCTCAACGTTAAAGCTGCCTGAGATAAGAGATGATAAAAGGAGATTCTAAAATGTAAGGGCAAAATTAAAATTACAAAGAGAAAACTGGTAGCTCAAAAAAAAAAAAAGAGCAGACAATTGTATTAATAAACTATCATGTCAGAGCAAGGTAAAGATACTTCGCAGAGATCAATGTGAAGTGAAATCAACAGCATGAATTCATGACCTTTGAAAAAACATTTTTTTCTATTTTGTCACTGAAGCTACCAAAAGTCCCTGGGCTAATCTGTTCTCTCTCTAGTGCTCACTTGAAATAAGATAATGTGCACTCAAGCACCGAGATTTTGGTCTCTAAATCTAACTACTGCTTAAAATATTCAGGGCTTCCTGGAGAGAGGCTAACTCCATGTTGGAAGTGAAAGATTTAAGAGGAAATTAGGGCATCTTGTAATCTTACTGCTTGCAAAATTCAACAACGCATTTTTAGCTTAGCAAAGGAAGGATGCTTTGCAAAAGAAGCGCGAACCACGAGCCAATGTAGGTTTATTTTCTCAAGACAAATAATTCCCACCTTATAAGCTCACAGTTGAGGGTCGTGATCTTGATTTTAGCAACTCATTTGATTAAATCATGTAATATCCTTGTGACTACATAAAGAAATGTCGAGTGGATTTTAAGACAACTATGTGGATTCAGAACTCGCTAATGCCATAGATTAATAGATGATTTACGAATGAGCAGGAGAAATGCAATGGCATTTAGACCTAACCCTCCTTAGTCAACATTTTGAGCAACAATTAGAATGATGACATGCCTAGGAAATTTAGAGATGACACAAAGTTATGAGGGTCAGACAACCTGCCCTACGAGACAAGATTCCAAAAGATATTTTCAGGTGAGAATGATGTTTGAACACCAATCACTTGAAATTGAATAAGAAGAAACGTAAAACCACACACTTAACGTTGTAAAAATGAACGCAGTGCATAATGAGAAACCCCTGATTTTTAAAAGTTCGTATAAGGAACATAGAGGGTTGTTAGTTAATTGAAAACTCAAAATGAATCAACAGTGTGATATGGAGACTTTTTTTTTAAGGAATGCTATCTTAGGCTGCATTATTAAAGTATCTACATCAGGCGTTAGAAAACTCTCTCTGCAAAGGGTCACATAGTAAATATTTAAGGATTTACAGGCTATACGGTCCCTGTCACATACTCAATCCTCCTGTGCAGCATGAAAGCAACCAGAGAAAATACATAAAGGAAGGAGTAGGACTGCACTCCAACGAAACTTTATTTGTGGACACAGATTTGAACTTCTGACCATTTCATGTGTCATGCAATATTATTTTGATTTTAAAAAAACATTTAGAAATGAATCCTCTCCCCTCACCTTGCCCCCACAAAAAGGAAAAATGATTCTTAGCTTGTAGGATATACAAAATCAGAGGGCAGGTAGACCGGGCTGGTGGCTATGGTCCGCTGGCCCTGGTCTAGATCAAAAGATGCTGTCTTCTGCCCTGGTCACAATACTCGTGGGGAAGGAAGGCCGTTCATAAATGAAGTGTTTCTCCAGGGCGATGAGGTGGGGGAGCTGGGCACACTCACTCCACAGAGGAGAAAACTAAGGAGGGGTACTGTGGATGCGGAACAACATGAAGGGCTGTCATGTGAACGAGGAGGACGCCTGCCTTGTGCTGGTCAGCAGACCAGGAACGAAGAGAGAAGTCACAGGGGGGCAAACTTAGGTTCGTGTGAGCAAGAAGCTTCTATGTGAGCTGCCCCATCACATAGCTGGTCACTTCCTAAGGCTGCAGCTGCACTACCATCTTTGGAGAACATTGCTGGAGGAACTCCCTACAGCTGAGGGGAGGGGGGAAGCGGGGAAAACTTCAGAAATGTGTATTAAGCAAATCTCACCTTCAAAAATCCTCAGAACCTCTTGATTAATATACTTCTTTATTTCTTCAAATGAAACCACATCAGCCTAAAGAGGGAAAAAAAGGCCTGTTAATGCAGAACCTAGCACAAGTGAATAAAGAACAGAAATGTTGGGTTGGCGTGCATGCTTGAAACATCTGTAGAGATCCATCAATCAAGCAAAATACTTTTGGCAATTGACCCCGTTAGGCAATAAATATCTTTTGTTTTGATCAAATGCTGGGAAGAAGTGCATAACTACAGTGCTTTAAAAGCTGTGGGCCAGCACCATAACCAGTGATGTGAACATACTTCCTGTTAGATTTCACATGATTAGGAAAGACATTTCCTATTACTTCATTTTCTGAAGTAATTTGAACCAGTGTTATGATGGGACCACTCCAGGCACATTTTTAACCTGTAACTAATCCGTGGACACTGGTAAAGTCAATATCTAACTGATTTTATTATGTATCTTTAAAGGAACAGAACTCCAAGTATGCTGAGAGATTCTTTAACATGTTTTGTTCATGGGATAAAACTTACTAAGTTTTACCCATTTCATGGTTAAGTTTATTTGTAATCTGCGCATTGTAAGCATACTTGTATTAAGCAATTTTCTTTCCTTAATAGAAAATGCTGCGGGATCTGGTAAAGCGGAGTAGGTAAATGACGCCAGTTGAATTTTTAACCCCTTGACAAATAAATCTACATGAATTCGACAAAGAACCTAACATTTATAATGGTATCTCACATTTATAGCAGTAACGTTTTACTATAATACCTTGACATTTTTAAAAGGGAGCTATTATTTTTCATGATGGTTAGGGTTTCAAAGTATGCTGTTACTCTTCTTTGTATTTGGTGGTTACTATCTGGGGGTTATATGTGTGGCATTAAAGACAATATGATGGGTTCATAAAGTGATGACTTCTGTGGGACAGAACAGTTCCAGTTTCAGTATTTTATGTTCACTGTTTATGGGGCAAATGAACTTGAATGAATGCATCTAATACCACATACTGACACAGCACTGAGAGTTCACTGTACAGGATTTATTCAAGCAGAGTGTAGGAAGAGTGGGTAAACTAAAGAATATGGTGGGAATGCCCAATTCGGCCCAGTCTCTGGAATTGGCTGATTATCTGAGGACGGCACGTCCTTAACCCCCTGGCCTCACGCTAGGACTTCCCTTTCTTCCTGATGTGGATATTTTCAGATTCAGTTCCTCTGTGGAATGGCCATCCACCAGCCTCCTGAGGATGTTCATAAAGACATGGGCTTCCTTAGCCAAACACTCTTTCTTGGCCTAACAGGTTTCCACGTCAAAGCACCATACAGGGCAGATTTGTTGTTCTGATAGTCAACAAAATGGAGTGTTAACACGAAGCAGACGTGTGTTTTCTGTGTAGTGTAAGGGGACATTATGGATAGTATTGAAGAGTGTGGCCTTGGAGTCGGTCAGGCCTGGGTCTGACCCACTAGATAACTGTGACGTTGGACAGGTCCGCACTCGGCTTCTGCATTCGTCAAGGCAGATGGACAGGCCACCTGTCGTCCCAGGTTAGTTGTGAGGATCTATTGAGGGATGTTTAGTGAGTACGAAGCGGGGGAGCCCACACATAACTTGAAATAAATGACAGCTATTGCCACCCTTGTAGAAGCCAGCTTAGGTTCATTATATTAATCTTGAAAGGTTTAAGACTGCTCTTGTTGTAAAAGGGACACGTGGTCAGTCCCAGTCACAAGTTCTCGGCCCACTTACCGGGGAGCCGGGGAGGCCGGGGTGGCCTGGAAGGCCTTGGTGCCCCGGGGATCCAGGGGAGCCCTTATTTCCTGGGGGCCCCATAGGGCCTATGTCCCCCTTTATGCCTGGAAGGCCGGGTTTTCCACGTTCACCTTGTGGGCCTCGGTCTCCTGGAATTCCCTGATCACCCTGTTAAGGAAAAAAATGAGTAAGAATGATCTCTTCTAGAACCACGTTAGCTGTGGTTAAAAGCAGAGGTTCTGGATTCATACCGGCACGTGCTAGGTGTGAGGCCTGGGGTAAGGGAATCGAACCCGCTCCACCCTGCTTCCTCTCCCTAAAGTGGGGTTACTAGGAGAATCCACTGAATAGGCGATGCTAAGAAGTGAGTTAACTCAGGTAAAGTGCCTAGAACAAGCCGACACGTGGAAAGCACTCAGTACAAAGTTAGTGACGATGTGACTTGTACCCGGGTGCCAGTCTAGAACGATGACACTTTTGAAAGTCAACAGCGGCTGTCACTTCAGGCCTGGGTCTCCTTTTCAATAACGAAGGAAGATGGTTAAGAAGATTTCATCACTGAAAGTTTTCACTCGGAGAAGCTTCAGGACACTCAAAATCTCTCCTAAATCATGTGTTTTTCCTTTTTTCTGCTTCTTCCTGTGTGTTTGATCTTTAATAGTTTCTATGAGTTGGTTTCTGTGCTCGTGTTTTACATGCACACACGTGTATGTGTGTGTGTGAATGTGTGCGTGCACAGTGGGTCTTAAAGACTCAGGAAGGTGAGAAAGGGAGCCTTTGGGAAGGTTCAAAGTAGGTGACTGGGGTGAAGAGTCATCACTGAGGTCATTTATTCAATAATGTAAATAAACTATAAGAGAATTCATTGATTACGATGCCATAATAAATTAGATGTGCCTGAATCTGAGAAGAAGTTTCTTTAATGTAGACTTTGATCCTGCAAGGTGTCTACTACTGTATGTGTTTGTGCATGAGAGTATGAAAGAGGGATGCGGGGGAGAGAGAGAGAGAGGGAGGGAGAATATGAATGAAAGAATACGTGTGTGCGTCTTAGCAGGTGTTTCAGTACCATATTTCAAATATTCATTTCCACAGTTCCAGGAGTTGATGACCACACTGAATATGAAAGAATGGTGCATGGACCTGCCCGGTATTTCACTGTATTATTCTTTTATTTGTGACTATTCTGCAGAAGTCCAGACTCTATTTCTCCTGATTTAAAAAATAATAAAAATGAATGAACAATTACAAAGATCTATTTGACCATAAATGAAGAGATATAGAAAGAAGCCATGCAGAAAGAAGAAAAACAGCTGGACCTAATTTCAATTCTACTGTCTTGGTTATAAAAATATGTCTCATACAAGTATATCAACCCAGCTTGCATTTGCAGAAATATCAGAGATGACTGAGATTTAAAAAAAAAAGAAATAAAAGAACTACTAGCACACTTTGAGCATGTGCAAAATAAACACGATTAAAATTATTTATAGTTTAGGCACACGGATGTTCATTATAGTAAGGTTTTTTATCATGAAAATTAGAAAGAACCTAAATACCCAGGAAAAGGGGGCAGGGTATTTTCCAAATACCTTGGAAAAGGTATATCCAAACAGTGGAATAACATATAGCCACTAAAATGTCCATGTGGATCTAGATTTACTGACATGGAAAGATGGTCGTCATATATTAGGTGTAAGAATTCACTTACGAAACAGTACGAACCAATTTTTTGAAAAGTATATATTCACTTGTACTGATGCATTAAGCAAACGTGTATATGATGTATAACAGTGAGATGGAAATACGTCCAAAATATCAATAGTGCTTATCTCTGTGTAGTGGGATAGGGTAGACTTTTTTTTCGTTTTTCTTTATATTATCTCTATTTTTGTGTTTCCTTCAGTTAGCATGGATTATTTGGGTAATAATAAGTAAACTAGGCACCAGGACACAAGAACGTGTGTGCACATGCACACACACACACACACACACACATACACACACAGACAAGCCCTCGCTAGGACCCCTCTGAATAACAATGCTCAGGGAACCTGTTGCCATGGAATGGATCCAATTCTAGCAGAAAATGCTAAGGTTCCTTAGAGAAAAGAATGGGAAGCTGCAACAATGACATCAACAACCAAAACAATGAAAATAAAAGCATACGCCATAACCGGCATTACTAGTAGCTCTACATGTTCATTTCCCCTTTGTCCTTCTCTTCCTCCTCGCCACCCCCCTTACTCAGCCTAGTATTATTCCCCCAGCTCAGGGGGTCTTGACAACACCTCTGCTCCCAGGGAGGCATTTGGAGTTGCAAGGAGACATTTCTGGAGGGAGGTTGGTTGTACAGGGTCTAGTGGGTAGAGGCCAGGGATGCTGTTAAACATCCTACAAAGCACAGGACAGGCACCTGTGACAAAGAATTATCTGCCCCAGATAGTAAGAGTGCGGAGGTGGAGAAACCCTACTTCAGGTAAAGAACACACGGGTGACGGTTACAGTAGGGACATGTGTCTGAGACAGGAGGCTGATAGAAGCTTTCCAAACTGGAACAGCAAACCAGACTTAGTTGTGAATAAAGGCAAACCAGGTAGGGGTATTTGCCATACGTCCTGCTGCTGTTTCCCTGAATGGTCCCATTTTACGCCTGGCAGAGACCTTGGATCACATACACCCTAGCCTTTTCATATGCAGAGATTTCGAGGGTGTCTACAAACGTAACTGTGTAACTCAAATGAGGGGGCAGTTGTGGAGACAGACTTAAATAACAATCACAGTAGAAATGTACATACCCGTTCTCCTTTGGGGCCTCTCTCTCCAGGCTTACCCATGATGCCCTGAAAAACAAATGTCAGCACTAAAAATCACTGTGTGCCAAGATTTTTCATCAAGCTGCTGGATCAGGAACTCTGGCAGGTAATCTGGATGTAGTTTTGCATTAGAACATTTATTTTCAATAGTATTTTCCATACCTGCACACCTGGTAATCCATCTTTCCCATTTATTCCCTGTAAAGATAAAAAATGATCAATAGTTCTCATTCTGCATTAACAGACATAATTAAATGCAACAAAAGGGTAAAGTTTCAAGGACTTTATCATATTTCTACTGAGATTTTGGTGAGGCAGTGTGGTGAAATGGAAAACAAAATCGATAGAGTCAGCCCCAAGTTTAAATTCTGACTCTGTCACTTGCAAGTTCCATTTACTTCAGGCAATTTACTTAACCTTAATAGCGTCAGCTTCTCCACTTATAAAGTCAGGATAAAATAATGGCGTTCAAACTAAGGATTTAGGGAAATAACAGAAAATGCCTAGCTCACTGTAAATAGTCAACAGAGTTATTTTCCTTACTGATTCCATTAGGTACATTCTGAGAAATAAGAAGGTTCCCCATGGCACTGGTTGGCTGGTGTATGGTATTTATTGTTCCCGTCTAACAATTTTCCTACCAAAGAGAGTCATTCTCAGTAAATGGTCTCCGTTGCTGCTTGAGAAATCTCATAACATGGCCAGAGCCAGATGCCACTATGAAATAGACTGTCAGCCAGAGAACGATTGTTATTTTTCAGTTAGAAAATATGAAAGGATAGTGAGAAATCTGTAATCATGTTTTCTGAGAGTATTAAGTAGTGGCTTTTTCTTAGTAAATTGGAAGTTTCCCGAACTTTACAAGGCAGTTCTGGAGGTGGGAATAAAGCCCAGTTCTGCTTGCAGATTTATAAGCCTGGGAGAACCACTGACCGGGAGGTGTAAGAAGGGAAAGCACCTGGGGTCACATCAAATACTGAGAGTGAGACAGCAGGTACGTCTCTGAGATTTGATTTGAAGAGGGAGATCAAGGTGAGGAAATGATTTCTTAGCCAGCAGGCAGGTGCATGGACTTGCTCCTCTGAAAAGCCTGGGAGACTCTGATTGTGCTGGAGTGCAGTCCGCAAGGATGGATCTGCAGAAAAGCCTGTGTTTTCACTGCTGTAAATCACACTAACACCTGCCACAGTTGGGAACCCAACCAGAGTCCCCCGGCCTTCCTGAACAGCCTGGGAATTATCTAGAGCACTTTAACTAAGACCACGTTGCCCAAAGCATCAGGTTCAAAGGATTTATGTCATCCAGAAACACAAGCAAAAAAAGGATAAAGCTGATGAAGGAGAGGATGTGAAAGAAACAACTGTGTTACTTGAATAAAAGAGGATAAATCTGGTGTAAAAATATAATTCGTGTTTTTGGTAACAATACAAGAAAACGAATAAACCTATAGATAATTTTTTGTCCCTTGTAATTCATCAGTGACTCTCATGTGTGTTCTCTTTTCTAGGAAGGTGTTACTAACTTGTTCTCCATGGCAGGGGGTGGGGGGTGAGTTCTGCTTTCAGAATTTTTTACAAAAGCCTCAGTGGATTTACCTCTATCCCCCTCGTCTCACTTATCTGCAAGAACCCTATGCTTTTTTCTAACTCAGAAAGTATGACCAGCTTTCCCTTTGCAGCACACCTGCGTCTGAGCAGCTGACTGTGGGTGAAGAAGAAGGGTTACCCTCGCTCAGGCGTTCTGATCTACACGTATGGCAGCAGCTCCCAAGCAGCCCCTCTGCATCACCAGCCATCCTTCTGTATTTCCTGACTTGACTCCTTCTTTCCAGAAGTATTTGCACATATTTTCCTGTCTCACGAAACCTCCAGCATCACCACCCCACTCCTCATGGTCAACTGATGACTTCCGTGCTTCACTGAGAAAATGACAGCAGAGGACCCGCTCACATCCCCGCCGCCAGAGCCACGCACCTGTGCGCATGCGTACATCCCCGCCGCCAGAGCCACGCACCTGTGCGCATGCGTACTCGGACTTCCGCCCGCCCCCTCCCCGTGAGAAGGATGCTCTGCCCTGTTCCTTGTTAACACCAGTTTCCACTTGGGAGTCTTCTCTCCTTACTCTAAGTCCACTCTCTTGTATCTTCAAATGTCCCCTCTCAACGGGGTCATTCTTATCAAGATCCTACCGTGATGTACTCTCCCCGCAATGAGGTCCACATTTCCAAACCTGGGGGAGGATTGTCAGCTCCTTTGTTACTTTACTGTATGTTTTCCTCTTGTTTCTCTTAAATACTTACCTCCCTCCACATCCAGGAAACCGCCTTCGCCTGGTTTTCTTCACATCTCACTGGCTGCAGCTTCTCAGTCTTTCTGCCATATCCTCTCCTAACAGCCCTGTTCTCTTCCCAATTCTCGGTGACCCCGCTGCATCCAGGCTCAGGTTGAAATACCCGCATCAGTCTCTCCAGCCCTGGCCTCTCCATTAATTCCAGATGCACACGTACACTGCTTACTTGACTAGAAATCCACTTGGATGTCGACTAGTGCTTCAACATGAAGCTTTACAACAGAGAACTCAAGTTTTTCCTCCCAAACCCACCCGTCTCACCAAACATACCACCCTGACCCAGTTGCTCAGACCCCAAACCACAGCTTTGACTGGTCTCTTCCTCACACTCTACATCTGTCTGGTCCATCAGCAAGTGTTGCTGGCTCCCCCTTCAGCGCATGTCCTAAATCTCCTCTTCCCACCATCTGTATTGCTCATGGGGATCACGGCGACGCTTCAAAGTTCTGCTCCCCACGCTCTGCCCTCCGCGCAGCACCCAGAGTATTCCTTAAGATGCAGTCATTTTCCTTCCCTGCTACAGATGCTCCAGTGGGTCTCCATCGGACTTCACATGAAACCCACCCTCCATTCCTGGCTTAGAAGTTCCTCGTGGTCTGCCACTGCCTGCCTCTCCCTCCGTATCTTTGCCACTCTCCTTTAGCTCAGCTCACTCCTGCCTTCATGCCTTCTTCCCTTCCTTCAACACAGCAGGCTCTACTAGCCATTCCTTTTTCTTGGAACAAGGTCCCCCTGCCCCCCGCCCTCCTGATCTCCCCATGGCTTGAGCTCTCCCGTCATGCAGGGTTTGCTCAAGGGGTGGGCCTTTATGGACGGCCCTATTTAAGTTCTACTCTAGGGCTTCACCCTGCTCAGATCATCTTCTCCCTGAAATTGTGTGTGTCTATTTGTTTGTTGTCTGTATCCCTGTACTAGAATGTAAATCCGATGAGCTGAAAGCTCCCAGTGCTTGGCAAGTAGTAGGCGCTCAAGAAGTATTTGCTCAATGAACAGACTGCTCTTTGCATAATCCCCTGGGAACTGGATGGCAAGCATTTGTGAGTGGCTTACAGGGGCTGGGATAGGGAGCTGGTAAAAAGGAGGGAGGGGAGGTAGGGAATGAGACCAATATTAATGGGGCGTCTCCCACGGCAGGCACTGGACGTCTTACCATATGTCACGTTGCTTAAGTGACTCACAAACCCTTTGAGTCGTAACTCAAACCCAGATCTTCCTGACTCTAAGTTGCATACACGTCCCGTGTGTTCATGTTGCCTTCTCTGGGGAGGCTGTGGCCAGGGAATGCCCTTACCCTGTGGCTTCACAGATTCTGAGCAGCCTCCTGAACTCTGCACCGCGCGGTCACCTTCAGCCCCCCTTCTCCTAACAGCGTCCCCTTCCCACCCACCCCACGGCGCAGAAACAAGCAAAAGGAGCAGAGACTTCTATAAGAAGCACACCCGAGAGTGAGGTATGTCTATTCCTCTTTATATCCCCTCCCTCGGGGCCCAGCACATCCTTAGCAAACGGCAGGGATGACCTGAGAATATGTGGAATTGAACTGAATTAGTAGGAATGGTTGTTACAGTGTCACATCAGTATTATATATCAGTAGCCAAGAGCTCTTTTAGGACAGGAGGGGATGATGTATTTGACAGCAGTGATTTATGACCGTGTAAGAACAAGGCCCACAGGTAAAGGAGGGGATCTGATACAAGAGCTTCTTTCCTCTCTAGCTTAACACACAGGTGTTACATCTGCGAGTCTTCATATTTCAGGATGTGACAGGCCATTTCATGTTTTAGCTCTGCTGAGAACATTAGACCTGAGAAATAATGAGTCTAATTTCCTGACATTTAAAACAAAAGACCTCACTGTTCTCACTGTGGTTTAAGACATAGAGATACTCACAGGGAGCTGGGCCCTCAGTGAGAACCACACGCCCAAAGCCATTTGCAGACCTGCTCTTACTTACTTGGAAACTACTTATTCCAATCTCAGACTTCCCGAAGAGAGAGGTAAGGAGGCAACGCTTAGAACATTTCTTAAACTGGCAAACAACAGATAAAGGACTTACGGGCTTTCCTGCGGGTCCTTCTGGTCCAGGGAATCCTATGTCTCCAACAGGCCCTCTCTCACCCTGTAGACGTGGCCACAGACAAACGTTAGCTGCCAAGAAGAGCTTCAAAACTGCACGCAGTACAACACAAGGAAAACAGCTAAGTAAGGAATGGGCAACTGACCTGTTCTCCTGGGATTCCTGGAGGGCCTGGGGCTCCGGGTTTCCCCTGGGAAGTCAAGCCAAGGGGAGATGTTAGGAGCCAGATTACTGAATAAGGCCATGCGCTTCCCTACCCCACCTGAGCGTTTACCACCCATGCTGCAGGTGTGGCTCTACACCGACCTGGCATCCCTACCGGCCAGAGTCCCGGGGACCACACTACGCTGGGCAGATGGGAGGGCGGTCCCTCAGTGCACATATGGGTGTGTGGTACGGCAGGGAGGATAAGCATTTTGAAAATATTAAGCAGTGTATCTTCATTTCTGGAAATCCCTCTTGATGGGCAGATCTTCTTTACTTTAGGGGGAAGGAGGGCATGGTGGGTCAAAGAAGTCCTTCCTAGATTGGGATTTTCACAAGAAGGTTTTTCAGTTCATAGGGAGATAGCCTGAAAAGAAGCATGGTTGATTTGAAAGGCCGTTTTGTTGAAAGGAGGGGACAAGGTTAGTGTGACCCAGCCTACCACAGCCTGGAGGACTGCGGACAGAGAAACCGTGGGCGAGAGAGACCACAGGAGGGATGAGAGAGGAAGACAGACCAGCAGAGACGGCAGTGGATATGAGCCCAGGCGTCCAGGCCAGGCCTAAGGATCCTGCCTTTGAGAAGGAGCCGCCGCCTGCACCTTGAACCTCATGCGGCTGGAGATGCAGGTGTGGGACTGAGACCATGGAAGTCCCGGTAGGTTGCAAGGGAATGGAGAGGGAGGCCCTTTCCCCCACTTGCCGCATGGAACTCTGGGAGCAGACCGCCTGGCAGGCCAGCTACAGCTGAGGACCGAAGCGAGGCAGACACAAGGCCCCGGGATGGCATCCGGGCTCCCACCGCCCGCGTGCAGCAGGAGCGCCTGGAATCCCACGGACCTGAGTTGGGGGATGTGTTAGGGCTGAGAAAGCCAGTGTCCCAAAGGGTCTTGGCATGGACTCGGGTGCAGGGTGCTTGGGCCTGGAGCTCCAGACGAAGATCCCGAAGGCCGGGCGGTGCTGGCAGGGACCTCGGAGGCCCTGGGGAGGGCATGCTGCCCTCTCTGCCCACACGCCGTCCTGGGAGGGAGGGGAGGAAGAGCCCTGGGGAAGGCCCTGGAGGGCCCGAGTACACTAGGGAGGAAACAGACAGCTCTGTTCCAGGAAGAGCAGGACCGGGCCGCTGGGCTCTCAGCAGAGGCCTGTGATGTGCTCAGCAGGTAGACACATCCCTGCTTCAACCAGAACCATCACCTTAGAAGTTTTTTATTGTGGTGAAACATACATAACGTGAAATCTACCATTTTAAGCATTTTATGTGTACAATTCAGTGGCATGAAGTACACTCACACTGCTGTGTAACTGTCACTATTTCCAGAATCTTTGAACTATTTCATTTTCCGAGCCACAGTAAGGTCCAGTTATAAAAAAGAGAGTTGCACTTTTAACTACCCAGTTGTATAGTTGCAGCGTGCAAAATTTTTACCCTTCCCTATTTCTGTCATTGTCAGTTAATCTTCTTAATGATGAGATAGGAAAGCTGCTTTCTGGGAAATGTATTACATCTTAGACATCCCAACAAGTGGCAGGTTAGCCTCTAATTTCAATCATGCTGCATCCTTCAAAATCTCCTTGGAATTCTTCATTTGGATCGTCTTTTGATCCTGTCACTTGTTTTTTCAATACTTTCAATGGTTGCTAGTATTTTTTCTTTGAAGGTAGACTCAGTTTAGGGTAACGGCTGAAAGTAATTTATAGTCCTGCCAGAGTGAGCGCTGTGGGGCATTACACTTCATTATAAGGTGGAAACAAAAACAGGCTGTGAAGGCACCCTGAGAGGCAGGTTGCAGGGGACTCAGGGCAATTCCACAAACAGCTGCAAGTATGTTGCTAGGAGCGGTAGTGAGCAGGGGAAGGCGGGGAGGAGGGGGATAAGCGTGAGACAGTTTTCAAGAAGAACGCTTTCGTGTACCAAAAATTCTGCAGTGCTTGCTAAAGAAAATATTTTCATGTTACTTTTACAGTCACACTAATACTTCACTTGATCTAAAGCAGCGAATTAAGGGGATATCCTTCATACAGGATGCTTTGCTATGGAGTGTGGATGGGTTTTTATTTTTTGTTGTTAGATTTAGCAACTAAATAGAGTCAAGTAGAGGGGCTACCCTCCTTCTGAAGGATGGGGGTGCTGGGGGGTGGTAGGAGGGTCTGGATGGTGCTGGGGGAGATGGTAGGGCCCTTTCTTACCTTCCTCACGTTCCTGTGGCTGAAGCACACGGTTTCCGTTGACTTTCCTACCCTGGCCCACCCCGCAGGGGCACCTAGCGAGGATAAGTGGGCTTTTATTCATCAAGCCTGACCACAAAGTTTTAATTAGAGCCTCATGAATGAAGATCAGAATGATCCCTAGGGCTCAGAGAAATGATTTTAACCTTTCCTGGAGCACTTCCTATTCATGTGGAAAGACCTTGATGAGATTAAAACATTGACATCAGAGAGCAACAAAAATGATTGAGAGGCTGGAAGGGCTAGTTTACGAGGAAACATTAGCAGCAATAAAGCTCTGCTAATAACACCTGGCTGAGGGAAAACTCAGGCAGATGGCAGCTTAATAAGAAGGTCCTGAAGCACATGCCTGAGGATGAGAACTTTGCCTTTTGAGGATCAAGAAACCTTGAACTATGACAGGAATAGAGAAACCCAATAAGCTTCTCAGAGCTGTGCTATCTTAATGCATCGACACAGGTAACTGGGCTTCCCCTTCCCATGTGAAAGTGAGTTGAGGAGAAAAAAACGAAAAAAATTTAAAAGATGAAAATAAAGAAAGGAGCATTCTTGAGGTGGGAGAGGGACGGATGGTTCTGCTTTTTAAACCGGAGGCTTAAGGAGTCACTGCGCGCTCTCAGCCCTTCTGACGGTCGGTGCCCGTGAAACCAACGTGAGAGAATCTGGACTCACCGAGATTCCCGCCACTCCAGGGGGACCTGCCGGGCCTCGATCTCCCTGGAAAAAATGTACTATTTATAATGATATCTATAAAATCTCCACCGATGAAATTAATGCTCAAATAATAATTTGGATTTGGTAAAGCTTCTCTTTGGAACTTATAAATGTTACCCGTATCAGCTGGGTGAAGCTAGAGGCCAGATGGGAAAAGAACAAAATGAAAACTGCAGCCAATGGAACCTACTAAAGTTCTCTCTCTCTCTCTTTCTCTTTTTTTTCCCCCATAAAACCAAAGCAAATAACAATCTTAATGAAAACGAGCATTCATGGTATCATTTCTGTGACCTATTCTTTGAAACAGAACCCCATACATACTTACAGGTAAAATCAGTCAATAGTTTTATTCCACATATTCAAAAGTAATTCATTACCAATACTTAAAAGCTAAGCACACTGAATGCCTTCTAAAAAGCTTTCGCTGTACTTGTCTCATTGGATGTAGGTTAGAATAAATGTGTTTGGAACTGGGGATTTTGTAGCTTCTCCTCTTTAGGCCAATAAGAAGAGCCCTGGAATTGCTCTGAACAGTGGACTGACTCAACCCTTTTTCCAAAGGCAATGTAGTATTTTAGATAAAGCCGACAAAGATAAAAATACTTCTGATTATATATGGGGTAATAAAATGGCAATTTTTGTTGAGCAGAATCTACATTGAAAAACTTCCTAAGTTCCCTAAGGGACATAAAAGAAGACTTGATTAAATGGAGACAGATGTTTTGTTCTTGGAGGGCATGACAGTGCTATAAAGGTGTCATTGCCACCCAAACTAATATATAAATTAATGCAATTTTTACAAATTGCAGCTTGATCAAATGATATTAAAGTTCACTTGGGATAATAAATATATTCGAGGATAAGAGAAAAAATAAAAGAATAATAAAGAGGTTAGCAATATCATATTTCAACATACAATAAAGCTATAATAATTGAAATAATGGAATACTGGCCCACGATTAAGCAGTATATCAATGCAATATAACAGAAACCTCAGAAACAAATTGACATTTATAATAGAATTTTAGTAAAGAAAGGGTTGTATTATTCAACAAATAGTGCTAATAATTGAATAATTTCATTGAAAAAGTCTGATTCCCTTCTTTGCATTATACTCCATATAAATTCCATATAGACTATATAAAAATAAAATGAATTAATAAGAACTAGAAGAAAATCAAATCATATTATCTGATTTTGCTTGAGAATGAGAACGAAAGTCATTTCGTGCATAAAAGCAAAATAAGAAATCATAAAGGAAAACAGTTTCACATTTGACCACATAAAAGTTATATTTACATATAGAATAAGATTAAACATAAAAAAGAAAGACAAGGACCAACCAGGATAAAGCCTCCACCATATAAGATAGAAGTAGTATCTTTAATATATAAAGTATAGCTACAGTCAAAAAAAAAAAATAGTAGAAAAATGGGTAAAGGATGTAAACAGGGAATCCTTGTCAGTTCCACTCTGCACTTTTTTAATTACAGGATTTTTACCCTGGAAATGAATATAATGGAGTTTTTCATTCAATGGAAACATTTGGATATCTGATAAAGGTGAATGTTAAGACGGCTCCTCTCTGATAAGGTGGTCCTTCCAACAATCGGGTCTCACAGTTCTTTGAACCACTCTCCCCTAGTGGAATAGCCTCTTATTTCCATAGTTATACCTGAGACCTTGTCAAAAACAATAACTATATCCCTCCATAACCTCCACTGCATGCATTCCAACCTTGGACCACCATCTTCCATCATTCTAAATCACTCCCTTGAGTACCTTGAACCCCCAAAACTTTTGATGTCACCAAGACCTCTAATCCATCCATGATACAAATTTTTCATTATCCTTCATTGCCTAGATGGCCCCTCCTCCTTATTTATCTAGTTTAAATTCCACGGTCACTTGTTATAATCACTCCCTTGTGTATACTATTGGCTTCCTGGCTCATTCTTGCTTCTTGCACTCACTTGTCAAAACCGGAGCCTTGTTTAAATCCAGCTCCCCTCCTGTTCTGTGCCTTTGCCTGAGCGTATGAACATGGTACATAATCTCACTTTTCATGACCATGAACCTCTAGGGCAGCGGTCCCCAACCTTTTTGGCACCAGGGACCGGTTTCGTGGAAGACAATTTTTCCACAGACCGGGGTGGGGGAAGGGGGATGGTTTCGGGATGATTTGAGTGTGTTACATTTATTGTGCACTTTATTTCTATTATTATTACATTGTAATATATAATGAAATAATTATACAGCTCACCATAATGCAGACAGGAGGCGGAGCTCAGGCGGTACTACGAGCCATGGGGAGCGGCTGTAAATACAGACGAAGCTTCACTCGCTCGCCTGCCGCTCACCTCCTGCTGTGCGGCCCAGTTCCTAACAGGCCACGGACCAGCCGAGGCCCGGGGGTTGGGGACCCCTGCTCTAGGAGGTTCTGCTCAGCCATCACACTCTGTGGTCCCTGGATTTTCCCTCTCTCTGAGAAGACCTTCTCCTTAAATCTCCAACCTCTTCTCCCTACCACACTCTCAGATGATGACCTTGACTCCTCCATCTCTGAGAAAACTGAAGCAATCAGAAAAGAACCTCTATAGACTCCAACCAATTCATGTGCCCACATACCAGCATCTGTACCCCTATTCTCTGATTTCCCAACGGTTACCATAGATGAACTATCCATGCTTCTCTCTGAAGACAAACCCTGCATTTATGCTCTAGGTCCCCTTCCCTCTTAGCTATTTAAGGATGTCATTCCAGCAATTCTCCCCTCTCCTCCTATCTCGTCATCCTCCTTCCCTTTCTTCAGCACAGTAACAGTCTGCTACTTCTGTGGTCTTAAAGTTCATTTTAGCAAACCTTGCCTATCTCCTCCAGCAGCTGCTGGCCCATTTCTTTACTTTCCTTTGCAGCAAAACTCCTTAAGCACTGTTTAAACTGTATTTGCTGTCTCTAAATCTTTCTTTGTCTTAAACCCATTCAAGTCCAGCAATTGCTCCTACCAGCACAGTGAAACAGTAATCATTCCTCTGGTAATACATGACCTCTATATTGCTGAATCCAATGTCAGTACTTCGCTGTCCTACTTGACCCAATCCTACTTGACCTATCTGTAGGATTTGAGACAGATTTTCACTCTCTCTTCTTGCTACGTGACCTTTGCTTGATTTCCAGGAAGCCAACATTTCCTCCATTTCCCTGGTCACTCCTCCTCAGTCTCCCTTGCTCATTCTCCCTTTTCTTCCTGATCTTAATGTTGGAGGGCCTCGGGGCTCAGTCCTTGACCCTCTTCCATTTTTTTGAGTGACTAAACAACATTCTTTTTGTTTTTAAATTTTTGTTTTTTAAATTAATTTTTATTGGAGTATAGTTGATTGATCCTCTTCTCTTTTAAAAAAATCTACTGTCATTCTCTTGGTGATCTTATCCAGCCTTCCGACTTTCAGATAGCATCTATATGCTTAGACAAGCAATCTGTATCTCCACTTAGACTCTTTTTTAAAAAATTTTATTTATTTATTTATTTATTTATTTATTTATTTATTTATTTATTTTTGGCTGTGTTGGGTCCTCGTTTCTGTGTGAAGGCTTTCTCTAGTTGCGGCAAGCGGGGGCCACTCTTCATCGCGGTGCGCGGGCCTCTCACTATGGCGGCCTCTCTTGTTGCGGAGCACAGGCTCCAGATGTGCAGGCTCAGCAATTGTGGCTCACGGGCCTAGTTGCTCCGCAGCATGTGGGATCTTCACAGGCCAGGGCTCGAACCCGTGTCCCCTGCATTGGCAGGCAGATTCTCAACCACTGCGCCACCAGGGAAGCCCTAGACTCTTTATTATTATTATTATTATTTTTTATTTTTTGGCTGCACCATGCAGCATGCAGGATCTTAGTTCCCCGACCAGGGATCGAACCCATGCCCTCTGCAGTGGAAGTGTGGATTCGTAACCACTGGACTGCCAGGGAATTCCCTTAGACTCTTTTTTAAACTCCATACTTTTATATTGTACCGCCTACTCAATACCCCCACTTTGCTGTCTAATAGATATTCCCAAACTCAGTCCCATGTCCAAAATCATACTCCGGATCACTGTGTATCTGTAGCTGTCCTCATTTCTGTTGATGACGCCCTGCCATGCCAGTTGCTCAGGTCAACACCATGGAGCCGCCCTTGACTCTTCTCTCAGACCCACATCCCATCAGCCCTGTCGCATTGCCTTCGCAGCACGTCCATAACCTATCTGCTCCTCACGACCGCCACCGTTTCTGCTCTCATCTGAGCCGACATCACTCCCCCATCTACAGGAATAGTGTCTTCCCTGCCCCATCCTCACTCAACAGCTGCGGGCCCCATCACTCTACTACTCAGAAACCACCGCTGGCTCCGTATTCACTCAGAGTGAAGGGTAAAGTCCTTACGATGGCTGGTGAGCCTCCTTATTAATTAGTGCTTCTCAAACTACCTGTGGGGAAGGGGCAGTTTATTTACTTATTTATTTTCTAATGCGTCATGAGCCAAGGTGAGTCTACTGGTCGCATGTTTGGATATCATGACCACGTCAAAAGTCAGGTTGCCAGACAAGTTGTTTAAATGCTTGGTCTCCATCTCTGTGCTTACCTTGCCCCGGAACCCATAACGAGTGCAGACTGGCACTGGTCCTCCACTGGCCAGTGACAAGCACTGACCTCAACATGGCAGGGCTGCTCCTAACCGCCACCTCACCTCTCTGACCTCATTGCCTACCATACCCTCTCGCTCACTCCCCGGGTCTCCTTGGATGTACCAGGAATGCTCTGTCTCAGGGCATTTAGACCTGCTGCTTTTTCTTCTTTTAAAAAATTTTTTTTTAGTTGTATATATTTAAGGTGTACAACATGATGATTTGATATACGTATACATTGTGAAATGATCACCGCAATCAAACTAATTCACATCCCCATCACCTCACACAGGTCACTGTGTGTGTGTGTGTGTGTGTGTGTGTGTGGTGAAAACGCTTAACAAATTTCAAGCGTACAGTTTAGCACGGTTACCTAGTGTCACCTTGCTATACACTACATCTCTAGAACTTACTCATCTTGCCTGGAACATTCTTCGTTCTGGCTTGGCTAACTGCCCCCCACCTCTTCCAAGTCTTTGCTCAGTTCTTGCTTTCTCAGACCACCCGATTTAAAATGATACCCTTCCCTTCCACACTCCTGATGCCCTTAACCTGCCTCTACTTTTTCATTCCACAGCACTTACCAACGGTATTATTTAGTTATTTGTGTTTATTCTCTTAGTTTCTGTATCCCCTTCTTAGAACATAATTTTTGTCTCTTTTGTTCCCTTATACATCCCCAAACCTAAAACAGTTCCTGGTCCAACAGTAGGTGCTCCATAAACATTTTTGAATGTTCAATCAGTGATCACACGTCTAACCCTGCACTTACCTTTATACCAGGAAATCCTTCTAATCCTGGCAACCCCATCGCACCAGGTTCTCCCTGTTAAATATGAACATAAGAACACAGAAGCAACGGTCAAAAGGTTTCTTAAGCATTGATTTCAAAAGCAAAGATATTTTTTGCCTAAAAAATACTCCCTCAAACATCAATTGGTAATTTAGCAAGTAAATAGTATGCTCTATTTTCAAGCATCTGTATTCTTGCATTTGATATCTGGAAACAGTTTGAAAATAAAGCTATTCCCTGAAGAAGTATGAGTATCTTTTCTAATTGATTGTTTTTATCCTGATGAAGAATCTGCTCTGAATGAATCCCTCTAGTCAGTGATAACTCCAATTTCAATAAGAATTAGAAGGAAAGACTGGGTTTTAATAAACTTTGCCAATTTATAAGGTACCTAAGCCCTCTAGATTATCAGAAAACAAGACTAAAGTCTTTAAGAGTGCATGAAGATGGAGCTCTCAAAGCAAAGTTTATCATCCCTCAATATGTCCTGGAGCTGGACATGAACTGTGGATGCTTCAGAGGACAGCCCAGGAGCAGTTATTTATGATGGCTCACTGAGAGGAGACAGATAAGCATTTCTGCTAAAAAAAAAATCTGTTACATATGCTGGTGTCTGGTCCCAGCTGACTGGAGCCTGTAGGTCCTCAAGGAACCCCTTTAGAAAGGTCAGGGTGAAGGAAGCTGCCAACTTTGAACAATAAACATTAGGGGTTTTAAATTAAGAGAAATAAAGTGGGTAGTTTTTGATACCTCCTTGTTAATGAATTAATGTTAACTGCAAATATTTTCTTAAGACACTGGATGTTTTCAACATAATCACATAGAAAAGGTAGCTTCCCAAGGTCATTCCCTGTAAATGTATTTTTGCATGCCTCATTCTAATCTGCTTCAAAAGTATTACCAACACTCTAACTTCCATTATGATTTATGATATTGTCCTTATCATGGGATGCTTAATGAGGAAGCATATCATTTGAGACTTTCTTTGCTTCAAAAGCCTTTTTAAACAACTACCAATATGTAACCTGTCAATCAGAAAAAAAAGATGTTCAGATTCTATTCTGCATGAAGCTCTGTAATAGAGGCTCTGGGTTATCGACAAAGGAAATAAGCTCTTTGATTCTCTTTGTTTATATTCTCAACTAACCTTAGGACAGAGGAATTGGCTGGACAGTGCTCAGCCAATCAATCAATATTTGTTTGAAAGTAGCTAATAATAAATATTTAATTGAAAGCCAATTATAAATTGAATACCAAGGGAATGAAATGGAGTGCCTCAGAAGATAATAAATTCAATTAAGGGTAATTTTTATCTGTAAAGTTTCACTGAGAAGATTAGAAACAGTGGTGCAGATCTGGTGTCCTGGGATTTGAAGGATGCTGGAAGAGTATATCTCCGCCACACCTACCCTGATGGGACTTTTCCATTTTCTGCTCTGTGACCTGTGACTCCACCATTCCTGGCTTATCTATCTCTATGCTATGAGGTAGTATTTCTCTATTCGGGGCAACTGGTAGGAAATGAGCTGCCCGGTGGTGGTGACATGGAGCCCAAAGGAATAATCTAAAGTTTTATCTAAGATAAACCTGAAGGTTTACTCGGTAGTTAATTTCATGATTCCACATTTCTGTTTTTGTGCTTCACCCACTTAATTCATGTCTCTAAAAGCAAGGAACGTCGTCCACTTAGTTTTTATACTTTATTCTTTGTTGCAGCTAAAAAACTTTGAAGCCTAATCTCTCCAAATTCTACTCAATGCTGTCTACATTTCTGTTGCCACGCACTTTCCAATCCAAGTGAATTATAATTTATCCTTTATTATAATACTTTTTAAAAAGGTTTCTCGCCTTAATCTACAGTTACTAACTTAAAAACTTGGGTGTTCCAGAAAAGTCGGTGAGAAGCCTATGTGTCCCTGAATGATTCAGAGGGGATGTTTGTTTGTGTGAGTATGAGAAGGAAAGACCAGGAGGAAATTTTTATCAATAAGATGAAAGAAGATTGAAATTGGAATGAAGGATATGCGGGTGGAGGTGAAAGCATTAAAAAACGTTACAGATAAAGGAAGCACAGCATGAGTAATGAAACAACGGAAACTTCTAAATGACATATTTGGGGTTCGGAAAATGCTACAAACTGGGCATTTCATAGGGGAAAACAAATTGGCTTTTAATATATATTGCCCAATAACAAAAAATAAGCTCTTTCATGCATCTCCTTTGAACACCTATTTAGACGTAAAAAGATTGCTTTTTATGGCTCTTCTTTTGCTTGTTTAAAATTTATTCATCTAGTTTTACCAAACTCCACTGTAATGAAAGGGCCTGCAATTTCTTCCCACGGCAATGGAAGGTGGTTTGAAAGTTTATTTCATTTTCAGCTACATCTGAGTTTCAAGTATATACCCAAAGGTTAAAGGACACAGAAATGAAATAGGAAGGACAGGACACATGCCTGAAAAGGACATGACAGGAAAATCTGCCAAGGAATAAAGGGAATCGAATTGCATCTGGCAGAACTTTTACAGTGCCGCTCCATGGCTGAGAAGGATGCTTAACAATCCTCATCCTTCGGAAGAGGCTGGAGCACAGGATCTCTTCCCAGGCTGAGGGTGAACCTCCTGAAACATCGCTCCTAATAAGCAGGGTTCTGACAGCGCACCACATCGCCTCCAGAACAACCGCCTAAGACAGTCAAAGCAAATAAACCGTCCCTGTCTTGTTGTAGTTGTCGGTGGGGGAGATGGCAGACCTATTAAGGAATTTCTTTCCAATAAATAGTTTTCTCCCATGATCTACTTAACATGGAATCAATCATCAAAATAGTCCTATTGGAAGAAAGTGTCCTATTTCTCAGGAGCTTTATATGCACCTTCCTCCAGCCCAGGGTGATTTTTAAAATCGCACTGACGGAAGAGCGTCAAGGGCAGGGACACATCAGGACCGAGGCATCCTGAAATGAGGAGGTGCCCACTTCCTCCATTTAACCAATGGACATCTCAGAAGGCAGGCATATCTCCTGAAGGTCTTCTTTCAAACGCGAATAAAGATTTATTTTCTAAATGACACAAAACATGGGAATATACATACCACCGGGCCAGGATCACCTTTGGGGCCCTGTAAGAAAAATATGAGAAATCATCTTGAAAATAACGACCAAAGCAAAATTATAAACTATGAAGAATTTTTATCCAATTTGCTTTAATACACATAAAAATATCTGCAACGTTTGTTTTGCTATGGTTTGGGTTTGAAGCATAATAAGATGAGGAAATATAACTTGATGGAAATCCCATGACGGTGATTGCTTGGACATTGATTTAGTTCTCAGATTTCCAAAAAGTGACACCACTCCACAGAATGCTGTTTTCCTTTATTTTGACTGTGTACATTTCCCCAATGTTATTAGAATTGGTTTATTTCCTCCTGCAGAAAATTTTGTTTATATTTGTAACACGTACTTTTCAGTGAACTTAGGAGGTCTTTGTGTGTGTGTGTGTGAGGCTGCTCAGCTAAAATACGCTTGGTGATAAACAACTGTACTCACAGGGGGGCCAGGTGGCCCTGGGTAACTGGGAGCATTCACACCTCCCTTCAAAAGAAAAAGACAAAGGTGAGAAGAATTTGTAGTAACCCATAACCGGAAAGTGATTTGACGTAATTAGAAAAATAGATACCTGGATTTTATATAAACTGCTCATTCCGTTTCCTTCATTGAATGGTACACCCTTAGAAAAGAAATGACACATGGAGTTATCCTTTGAAGTTAACAGTGAGCATCTCTACCTTTTGTTGTTTCACCAAATGATATTTTTCCTACTCTGCTATAGAAACTGAGTTTCATGTTATTGGTAAAAATTATAATGTTCCCATTTTTGGTTTTTCTAAAGCAAATGTAGAAGAAAAAACCAGAAGGCATCTGAGCTCCACCTGGAGCACACGCACACACTTTTGGCGGGGCTGGGATGAATGTGCCGGCTTGACAGATGAGACACTAATGCATTCAGAGGAAAGTATTATTTGCTCATTAAAATTCAGTTTCTGAATTGCCAACTTATGCTAACTGTTTACAGCCTGCTGACCTGCAGGCCATAACACAGGAGTGCTGATGAAGATGTGAATAGGGAACAATTTGGCTACTGAAAGGTAATTTTTTTCCACACTCTCTTCATACTAAATAGAAAATTAAGGGAAATGGGGGAGATGATGTCACTCACAACCCTGTGTGGATGTTTCTACAAAAACATATTCTTTAGAACAAGAGGGAACGGGAACTTCCTAATAAATTGACCTGTGAATGCAAAGCCCCAGAGTAACTAACACTTAAAGAGAACTAATCTGAGAGGCTTTCAAAATCATACATTTTGGCATTCAGGAAAAATTTGCATATGAAAATTTTAGTTAGGATCTTCTAGCCTTCTTTTTAAAAATTCCCATAGAATCATAACCTGCGTTTTCCTTTATTGTGATTTCCACGTTTCAGCTGCAAAACTGAAGAGCCATCATTGCCGTTTTTGGACCACGGTGGTCAGTGGTGCTCAGGGCGCGTGATCTGCGTGCATCTTCCAAACACTTGTGAAGGAAGGAAAAATGCTCTGTTCATGTATTCCTTCAGTATTGCACTCGTTCATTTGACAACTGCTGAATGTCTACTGTATTTAGTCCTGGAGGGGGAAGGATACTTTTGTCTGAGATTTCCAGGGCCGCAGCGGGGTGCTTCACAGAAAAGACAACACTTAACTTGTTTTGAAGAATAAACAGTTTTGGAGAACCGGGGTGGGGGGCAAGGGAGATTTCTTAAGTCCATCGTAAAACAGAGGTCCCTTTTGGGAGCTCATGTTGTATTTTGCTGTTCTGTCCACTGGGGAGGGAGGGTATTTTAGTGGTTGAGCCTCAGATGCTGCCTGCCCTGCTTCCTTGCCAAGGGAGAAGGTAAGTAAAACAAAACCGAAGAGCATGTTCAGGGAAACAGGGTGCCAGTGTATTCACTGATGTGCACACACGTGCGATCGCACGCAGACTAGCGATGTATCTTTGTTGTCTTTAGCATCTCAGGAAACTCTCATCAGTGAAGAAAGCTGCGATGTGAAACTGCATAGCAGCCATACCCTTCCTTTCTCTTGTTTTTAGGTGAGGATGGTACTTAAGGTGAGGACTTGGGCCATTTCAGGGCGTTACTCAGTTTTCCTGGATGTCTCCCTTGCATATAGGAAGCACACATGTTGTTAAACTTCTGATTGTTTTTCTCCGAAAAAAACAAAGTCACGGATGAATTCTGCCCCTTGCGGGGGAGTCTGGCTTCTTCACCTCTCCCTCTGAGGCAGGTGGGAAAGAACGCTTGGCTGGGCGGACGCTGTGATGCTGTTTGAGCGAGACCCCACTGGAGGGCAGACTTGCTCCGGAGAGACGCCCTTGTCCTCCCCAGGCTCCCGACAAGGTGCACGTCTGTCTCAATCCCTAGCACGAAAGCAGCGGCGGCCCTTGTACGTTTCATTCACTAGGTGCCATATAAATAGAATTTCCTTTTGCATCTCGGGCATCATGGATGGTAATGAATACACACAGCACAACACAATTTTTCTACCAGCTCACATTGCCGGAAGGGATGTCTTTTTACAGCCCCTCTCTTTTCTGTGAATGAGGCTCACTGAGGTTAAATGACTTTCCCAGGGTCCCCCAGGCAGGAAGTGGAGAGTAGGGGTGCACACCTACCCGAACTGAGTCCACAGCAGGGAGGCCCACAGTCTGCAAATCCGAGCAGTGTGCCTCAGGGCTGAGCTAATGCGGGAATCAGGGCTCCCCTAAGCCACCCTGGCTGTCATTCGCATGTATACATAAAACTCAGATGACTTTTATCCTTGAGAATATCTAAATGTAGTCTGACCTCTGAGTCATAAAAGCTTTTTTTTGATTTCAACTATAGGACATTCTGAAAAAGCCAGACATATAGAGATAGTAAAAAGACCAACAGTTTCTAGCGGCTTGAGGGACGGGGAGGTGAGCAATAGACAAGTGTATCACAGGACATTTTTAGGGCAGTGAAACTGTTCTGTATGGTACCGTAATGGTGGATACATGAGATTATGCACTTATCAAAACTAATGGACCATACAACTGAAAAAGTAAACCCCAAGGTCAACTATACAGTTTAGTTAATAATAATGTATCAATATCAGTTTCTCAACTGTAAAAAATTCTACTCTAAGAAAGAAATTATATTACCTGGATAGTTAATGTGACAAATAATATTTCTCAACATATACATCATAATAATAAGTTTGTTATACATGCCACTGAAAAATCATTATATCAGAGTTAGAAGGATCTTTATACATATATTTTTGGTTTTTAAGCTGAGATAGAATTCACATACTATAAAGTTTATACTTTTAATAAGAGTACAATTCCACACTAATGTAAGATATTAATGATGAGGGAAACTGCGTGTGTGTGGCAGGACCATATGGGAACTCTTTGTATTTTCTGTGAAATTTTCCTGCAAACATAAAAAATCATCCAAAAAAAAAATAAAGCCTATTTAAAAAAACAACAATAAAAAAACAAACATAAAAAGTAAAATCCTTTTTTTTTTTTCTTTTCCATTATGGTTTATTACAGGATTGGGACTATAATTCCCTGTGCTATACAATAGGACCTTGTTGTTTACACAAGTCTTAAGTAGATGCATGAATTTATGTTTTAAACCTGAAACAACTCACAGGTGGTCCAGGTGGTCCGGGTCTCCCAGGGGGTCCCTCGCTGCCCTGCAAGGGGGTACACAGACCAACATCAATGGCTTAGACATTTCTGCTCCAGGTTTGTGAACCCAACCGCGCTTGCTCAGAGAGCCACATTCTGAAGTCAATATGACTTGTCATTTTGTTCACCCTTGCAAAGTCTTATTCAGCGGGGCTTTTCCCTTCCCCTGGGGAATTAACATTACTAGACCACGGGAAAGGTAAATGCCTTTTCCCACAGGCATTCGGATCCTCACGCTGTGAGCGCCAGGGATGAAGCTTATTTTTAGACGTAACCAGACAAGCAGCTGACCAGGTCCTGGACTTCGAGTGCAGCTGGGGGAACTCTCCCCACATGGAAGTGCAGAGCACACTTCCTGAAGGCTGGGGCAGCTCAGGAACACGGCTCTTTGGGTCAGACCCTCGCTCCTAGCCTCACCTCCACCACCTTCATCTTCTGGGAACCAGAGAGGGCATCCACATGCTTTGACTAAAGTAGAAAATCACAACCTGTGTGTGTCTGCAGGAGGAAAACCTTCTTTCACATCCTAAGTGAATATCAGGCATGCCCCACTGAGCAGAGGTGACCGTGGTACAACACTGTATGAGGGAAATGTTCTTTACAATGTAAACAGCCTCAGACATTCTGCTTCCAGGCAAAGCATACTGAAAATGAAATGTGTGAGAAATGCATTCAAGTTGAAACTTGAAAAATGGGATTTCATCTATATTTTGATAAAACATAGGATGCTTATTGGTCCATGATAAACAGAGGTATGATACTCCTTTTGGTGCCTTTAACCAGTTTTTCCTGTAACTGCTTTTTTTTTTTTTTAGAATAATAGCCTCATAAAATCTTTTGAGTCCCTCAATATCAGGGGCGATGGCAAGAAATGGTTAATTAAAAAAGAATCCAGAGAGAGTAAAATTCCTACTTTAAAATGCCCAAGAATTTTGAGGGATTTTAGTCTATTTTCATAAATTTGATGAAGGATTTCATTCCAATCTCCCCATTTTTTCAGTAACCAAAGAATCATAGAAACCTTTTGATTGTATCTTTATCAATAAAAACCAACTGTAAAAAAACAAACAAAACAAAACAAACAAACAAAAAAAAGCCAACTGTAAAGTTTTTCTTGCAATGTATTTGCCTGAGAAGGAGTGACCATGAGTATACTGTATCTTTTCCCAAACTGCTCTGATGGCGGCTCTCTCTCTAAGACACATGGGGCTCTGCTGGCAGTGTCCTTCAGAGAATTATGTCATGGTTCTCATAAACTGTGAGAGGACAACAAACAAGGAAAATATGCACCTACTGAAAGGACTTTTTTTTTTCTGGCACAATTAATAGTCATATTTTCATTCTTGATTGTGCCCCAAAGCTCATCTCAGTGTGGAATTCCCATTAACTTCAAAAGGCAAATCTCTGACTGAATAATTTCCATCGAGAACAGATCAAAAAGGCTGGTGGAGTTGGGCAAGCTCCCCGGGATGCTATCAGAAAAACTGTGCTGAGACTGTCCAGAATAAGCACGTTGTTGCCTTTCAGTTTGGGGGGATCCCTTTGCTCCTCGATGCCATTATGCCCCATTGTGGTCATTTTGGGGTAGAAGCCACTTGAGTGGCTCACATGGACTCCGGATTCTTAAATTTCTCTCATCCAAAGAGTTAGTCCGTGTGACTCATGTGCTGGCTCTATCACACTGTGGGTGACACTTTAGATCCTAAATTGGGTAACTGTGTGATCTTCCTGCTGGGACTCCTCTTTTGCTGGTTCTCCCTGCTGACCACAGCAACCCAGCTGTCCTGTCAACCGGACTCCCCAGGAAGCAAGCTGTGCTGGTTCTTTCGCGGATCTCCCCTACGACCCTCTAAGGACAGAACTTGCAGATTTTCTCAGCAAGCACGTCATTTACTGGAATCCTGGTTCTGAGAGCTAGCCTGCTGTCGGGAGCCTTGGCACCTGCAGCTGGACTTCCAGATACAAACTACCTTCCTGCGCCTCATCAGGAGGTGACCCTCACCCATCCTTCCCCACGGTGGATGCCCAGGACCCTGAGTTCAGCTTGGACGTTTGCTGTGTGGCACCCATGTGCTATCCATCCTCTTCCCTGGGAACATATCTCTTGTCTTCAGACCAATTTGGGGACCTATGTCTTTCCAAGCCCACTTCCCTGACATCACTCCTATAATACTTTGAGGCTTTGCTTGATTTTATGGATTTCTCTGTAAGTAGGCTCAACTTGCCCCTACCCCAAGCCCCAATTTGGACAGTAAGTGAGGCTTTCCCTCTGTACCTTGTCACCCTTTGTTCCCGAGGGACCAGGATGTCCCGTTCTTCCCAACAAGCCCTGTAAAACACAAAACTAAGTTTGTTACAGAAACAACAACTAAACTGCCAAGGGTACTGGAAGTTGGTTGCTCAAATTGATACATTTTGAAGGTCATTTGATCCTAACTAAATCAGTCTTATAAGCTTATATTTCTTCAGGCTGATACAGCAGCTGTATCCTGCTGATAAGCCCTTGGAAGGATAAAATTTGTATTTGTGGTCGCTTTTTCACCTTGGCCAACCACATTTAATGACCTTAACTGGAACCTTTTAATACATTTAAGAATTTAGCCTTGCTGTTTAAATGGCAATTTACATAGCATTATGCCTTCCTAAATGAGCTATAATTTTGGTAGTGATCAACATTTTAAATACTTCACAGAGCAGAATTAACAAGGTGAGTTATGCGATCTGCATTTTACCAATGGAAAATAAAATTTAGTTTAAGATCTTCTTTGAGAATAGAGTTAGCTATCATTTCCATGGCTCCTTTCACAACTCTTTCTCTTAACTTTTAATTTTAGTGTACAATTTAGAGCCAGGTTTGTTCTATATAACTGTGGTGAAAGCATAAAGGGTAAAATTTTCATTATGGCAAACCCATGATTCAAAACATGAAAGAACACGATTACATTCCTACATACCATTTGCCTAGGCACTCTAAGAAGGAAAGAGTTGGAAAAATTGAGGCTTGAGTAGGGTTGCTAGATTTAGCAAATAAAAATACAATATTTGGGACAAACATGCTATGAAAGTATTTATTTACATGAAATTCAAATTGAGCCTCATATCCTGTATTTTAACTGGCAACCCTAGATTTGAGTTCTGCTTTAATGAGCAGCTGGGTTTAGCAGGTGGGAAAGAAAAAAGATTGTTTTAAGCAAACAGGGTAACTGAAGACAAAAAGGCCCTGATGCTGTGTTTGAGAGAGACAGCAGAAAAAAGTGCCGACTAAAGTAGAGCGTATTTTAAGTCAGAAACAGGAATAAAAGTAAATTGAACCTGATAATCCTTGACCCGTTTTTTTTTTTTCTGTCTAGAGAATAAATTCTTAGTTTATGGTGCTTAAAAATGTAAGGGTGTAACCATCTGAATATCTCTCCCTAAGGTTAATGTCAGAAAAATTATAGCTAAAAAAGATAACGCTCCTCTACATCCAACGTCTATTCAAATAGACTTGCTTCATCACAGACTGCTTTCTGGTCTGGTAGAATTTTCATGACAAGTCTCCACAACCCCGAGCAGCCTTAAGGAATACTAACAAAAATCTGAGATGTTGGATGCTACTTTCCCCAGCAATAGCTGCATAATCCACACAGAGGAACAGAGAACAAAAAGCAATAAAGAATGTTAGTTCACTTTGCATCATACCAGCAGATATGAAGTGTGAGTGAAACCATTTTAGCAAATACTTACAGGGGGTCCAGTCGGGCCAGGAGCACCTGGAAGGCCCGGAACGCCTTGAAGACCCTAAAAGAGATAGTTCCTACCGTAAAATCTGTTATATCATTGGAAACAAAGCATTTTAGTTCATCAAATATTTTGACGATTGAAAACTACCCATCTTTGTTGGCTAATCAAGAAACACATTTGTCATCTGCAAACACCCGTTTTCTAAGAGTAAGGATGGCGGGCTAAAATGCCACGACATGGAATTTGTTACAAACATAATTTAATGTGTTGGTGATTCATAGAACACTTCTGATCTCACAGAGCCCCTCCATCGACAATAGCATCTTTGAGAAGCCGGCACTGCTAAAGCATGAAAATACAAATTTCAGATGAGCAGAATGCCATCGAAGAAATACACGGTTACACTAATGCTTCTTTCAGCTGGTGGGAACAACGGCCTCTGTTTTATGATACAGTATTTAATTCAGTCGGCCAGTTCATTATAAGAAATACCGCTCATCGGCGAAGTGAAATTTAGAACCCTTTAATGGCTTAAGCGTAAAAGTAAAGGGATAGCCTCTCAGGCCCCGCCTAAGATTTGTAGCGTCATGCTAATTATACTGGATACATTTATATATTCAAGGAAGAATTGGTAAGGTTAACTGATAACTCGTGTAATTAATTTGTTCCTTTACCAAGTAAGTCAGCAACAGAATATTAGCTAAATAAGTTACATAAAATCCATAATATGTTTTGCAACTGTTAAAATCATGTTTCAAAAGCTATTGAATAACAAAGAAAAGGAAACGTTACAAAATGTTACATAGAGTAGGGTCCAAATTATTAAAAAATTAGAAAATGCACTTCATAAAATATGAGACTGATAGAGGCTCATAATGCCTTATCTGGAAACTTTAGTGCCAGGTGTGTTTCAGGGTTCTGAAGTTTCATATTTGTTTCAAAGGGAACACAGTCTCATATTGGATACTACATAACACTCCCATGTCACCTGAGGCAGCACCTGCTAATAAACACACAAATATTTCTATAGCAAAACACATGATAGTCTCACCAAGTGGGATAAATAGACTAGCTCCATATGACTTCAGGTCACATTTTGCTGCCAAATAAATTTGCTGCAAACTTGGGAAAAATTTCCCGGGTTTTCAGAGGCATTTGAACTTTGGAATTGTGGATGAGGGGTTGTGGACAATAATATGACTTTTACCAACAGTGGGAGAAGTACAAATAGGAATAACTTTTGTCTTTTTAGTGCTTTTGTGTATTTCTCAAATTTTCTATAAGGAACTCAGATGACTTCTACAATGGGAAAAATATACTTTTAAATACCCATTTATTATTTAAGATAACCATATGACGTGTCAAGTTCTATTTTGAACAGTTCCACTTTTTCAGGATTGAAATTTCTTTACTGAGTAATCCTTTTATAGTGCCAAAGCATTCATCGTTATAATAAATTCCTTTACCCTTTACTGAGATGAAATATGCATTTTATACATATTATAAATATCAGGTGAAGTGACCATGGTAAAATTGCTACATAGTTATCTATGGGAGCTCTAGAGGATCAAAGTTCTACAGGATCAAGATTCTTTGCATCAATGGGATTAAGGACCAAGCTCTGCCAGGTCTGTCCATCTAATGCCTAATGGGATCATATATTCCTTAAGGTTTTTCCATGTGACGGGAGGTGAAGAAATGCTGGAAAGGCTCTCCTTGAATGTGCCGAAATTCCTCATGTAACAAGAGCCTTGGGTAAAATCTTATGTATACTTGTGTTAATGTGGACATATACTTTCTTCAAGATGGTATCATCCTCACTGGCAATGCTCAGTGTGTGTGTGCATGCACGCATGTGCCCATGTGCAGTTGTGGGCGGTACACATTGGCATGTTGTATTGACTCTTTTTATTCCCCCACCATTAACTTGTTTACGGGGTTATAAGTGGAAAGGAAACAAATTTCCTTTGGGAATGGATCTCTAAATGTCTGGAGATTATAAATGCTATGCCACAAATTGCTTTATCTCAAAACACCCACATTTCCATAAAATTCTCTCTGTATGTACGTGTATAAGATATGTGTGTTCATATGTATTCTTTTTTTTTTTTGCTACTTTTAGTCTCAACACTGAATCAGTCTAGAGATGCTGAGTGAGTCTTTAGGTAGTCCAGTTTATAAGCTTGGGACTCATTAACCTTTGATGACCACATTAAACTTTAAAGTAAACCTCAGTCCATAAATAAAAAAAAAAATTATTCTCAGCCATCTTTCTCTGAACAAGCTGAAATTCTGTAGTAAGGGTAAAAGTTACTATGGATGTATAAAGGGCAAGCAGGTAATTTTACAAGACAAGAAGGTCATTAAAGAAGACAAATACATATTAAAGAGTAGAACAGTCAATTTAGCATATTGTACCAAACTAAAATACAAATTAAAATTTACTGCATAGTCAAGGATCATTAGAGCTCAGTTCTTTCCCTATTCTGATATTTTGATTTTGCAAGTCCTACCTCAGTTGCTACCAAGAATATTTATTTTTCCATTGCTACAACTTATGGCTGACAATATTTTTCATGTCCTGTTTATCAATTATTGTTCTAAAATATTGTAGAAAGACCTGTATTCCAAGCAAGAATTCCCTCTGACTATGAGAGGTAAGTCTGTGTTCTATCAGCATCTGCTAATTTGCTACCTTGCGTTGTGAAATAACATCTGCAAAAACCGTTGAGGATAATGTCACTTTTGTAAGAGCAATAAACCGAAAGGCAACTCCTCTCTTTAAGTTCCCAAATGGATTAAATCGACCATTGGATAATTACTAAATAATAATTGGGAATTCCTCAAAGAGACAGGGTGTCCTTCTGCATCTTTTCCACTAAGGGTAGAACAGACATCTTAGATTTTGTATGATTAGATATTATATGCATATTAAAATAGTATAGTTTATTGGCCAGCTGGAAATACCTATGTTCTTGGGCAAAGTTTCATTCACTTAAACAAATTAACAAATTAAAATTTCAGGGAGTATCTGAGTCCAAGTAGAAGACAAGATAATATTCAATATTTCCCACCTGCCTGAGAGGGACAAGCTGCATTGCCCCGTTACCCAACAAAGGCCCAACTGAGCTAGTATGTTACTTCAGGTTTATTCATACTATTCATGTGATGTGAAGAAACAGTGAAGAATCTCCTTCTGAACCAGCTGGAATTGTCTATCTAAGTGTCTTGTGCAAAGTCTGTGTACGCTGTGTTAAAGAGTCAACAAGGTGTACTTAAGGAAAAGCACACTAAAATAGTGAAGGAATTAAGGAGGGATTTCAGTTCACCAGGAGTGCTAAGGATTCTGAAGAATCAATAAAAGTTAACTTCTAATAAATTTAATTTAGAGTCACTTATGAAAAAACCTGAATTCCAATTATTTCCTGATCTTTTTGTTATTACATTCTCAATTGCCTTTAAAGCCTACTTCTTGAGTCTAGGCAGTTAAAAGCTGTTAGACTATTAAAATCAGACACCGTGCTTGTACTTTAGTGCAACCTTCTGTGGCGCATGAAGATGCAAAAGCTCAATAACTCTTCCTGATTTAGAAAATAAGATGCCTTTACTGTTTTATTTACAGATGAAAATAAATGTTGTATTTCTTTGCTCTTCAATTTTTAACTTGGAAAAAAACCAAGCCAGTCCTCACAGTTTTCTTGAATAGAATCCATGTTAATTAAAAACAATAACACGATGATAATTTATAATGTGAAATATATAACTCCAACTCAAAAAACAGATCTACTTTACATCCTTTTGATTTTCTGCACTAACATCAAGGTTAATATATGCCAGATGGCTTACTTACTTTCATTAAGGATTATTAGTATCAAAACTGTTTAACAAGAATTCATCATCCTAATTGCTTTTCCTAAGCGTTAGTGTAAATTATGCAGGAAAGAATGCTATCCTGAGCATCAGTGCGGCTGAGAGTCAGAAAATTATGCCACCGTCTCAAGAGCACATTTGACTTTGAACCTTAGTGGGAGGGTGGGCAGCTGATTTGAACCAGTCCAAGCAGACCCGTTTGAGAGTTTTTTTTTTTTCTTCCTCCCAAGAGTTTGAAAGTTGAGCAGAGATACAAACAAACCAAGGTCACTGAAACTGAGTCACGTTACAGCGGCGGCCCAGGGAAGTTCTGCTGAGCTCTGGAGCTGCCCTATCCCTAGGCTGGCTGCTGACTATCCCTTCAATTCTATGAGCTACTTTGGGACTCTTTTCAGTACATCTCCTTTTCCTCTTTCTCCTTGCTTTTATCTTGAGAGAGCTGGACTTGTTACCTGCTATGAGAAAACAGAAACGTAGTAACTGATATGTTAACTTTGCATTTGAATTCCCTTGTCTCAAAAACTGGATCCCTGGGGATAAGCATCCACGTATTATTTAAAATGTGTTAACGTTTGGAAAAAACCTGTCTTCGTTTCTATTTGTTTAGCATCAAACAGGAGATATAGGAAAACTGATGTCCTTTTGTTGTGTCACATGGAAAGAATCAACAGTAGGGCTGCGTGATCAGAGAAGAGCCTTTTACCTCATTGCCTTTCTCCCCAGGTATCCCGGGGTAGCCTCGTTCTCCTTTGCTCCCCTAGAGACACAATACGTTTAGTTAGTACACTCAGTCATTTTGTCATCTTTTGGGAAAATGAACGTATCTCTTCTCAGGACACTTGGGGCATGTCATTTGGACAGAATCGGGGGAAAAAAATAAATGACATCTGCAAATGGCTTTTACACCACTTTTCCAAAATATTTTTAGAAAAAGGACTGTATTTTAAAATGTATTTCTTTTTTTTTACCCTGAATTAAAGGTTGCACAGAGGAGAGACTTCCTTACCTTTGGTCCCTCTCTGCCTGGGACTCCTGGAGGACCCCGTGGCCCTACATCGCCCTAGAGGACAGAGCAGTCACAGCTGAGAGAAGGCACCATGTGTCACGTCCAGGGTCCACCAACACTTAGCCCCCTTCTTACCTTCCGGGCTACAGAATCAAACTGTCCAGGCTCACCAGTGCCTGCTTCTTCTCCTTTGTTGCTTTTCAGCCCAGGGACACTGGCTTGGCAGTTGCCACAGAAGTTCTAATGAAGATAGAGATAAGGTCACTGGAGATTCATTATTCATTGATTGGATTTGAACTTCTATTTGAACTTTTGTGAGAGTTGAGTGATAGCCATGGCTATGTCACTCTACTTTCAGAAACTTAATTTATTCAATTTGAAAGACTACTTTTGGGGAGGCAAAAACTATTTTAAAAGATAAACTCATAAGTCAAGAACACAGAGTTTCAATTGCTTAGCAGCATGTTTAAAAAGGGAGGTGGCAATAAAGTTTGGAATAACCAGCAAGATTACAGAGCTCATAAAACCAATAGCATAAATCATAAGAAAGAAAGAAAGAAAGAAAGAAAGAAAGAAAGAAAGAAAGAAAGAAAGAAAGAAAGAAAGAAAGAAAGAAAGGAAGAAAGAAAGAAAGCTGTGAAGAAAGGATTTCCCCTTTTGAGAGCCCAATCAGTTGGAGAACCCTAAACACAGCTTACTAACCTTTTATTTGTTAGGGGAAATACTCATGTGGGAAACAATTATTTGAGTGACTGGGACTTGACTTCTAAGTCAAATCCAAGTGCAGATAGGAAATATAAGTGGAATCACCTTTCCATCGCCTTCTCTGTAATCTTTAGCTGATCTGCAAAGGCTTCAATTTAGGTATCTGAGCTCACAAGATAAACTTCCTATCACATAAAGCCTACAGAGGCTTATTTTTAAATAAACTGTTATAAAAATATGATCAGGAAAGGCATAAAATAGGGATGACTGAGTGGGGGAGACAGCTTAAATTTAACAATTGACCAAAGGTAGGACAATCTAAGCCTCAATTCTTCCATCCTTTTAACCAAAGGGAAGAATCTTTAAACATGAAGAGGGACAGGAAGCTTGCATTGATGGGAAGCTGGCAAGAAAGCCCATGAAGCTCAATATTTTTGACCCAGTGTATATCAGCACAAGTTTGATTTCCAAACATATGCTCAATGGAAGACTAATTTTGTATGATATTGAAAAGGTTCTGAGGCAATTTGCCTAAAAAATACTGGGTCGGAACAGTTCTCTTTATGGTTGCCCTTCTTAGAGCTGGAATACATGAGAAGGAGTTGGAATGTGCAAAGTTTCCCAAACTAATTTTACCACTAGGATCATTACACTGAGCTAATGTGCTGGTACAGGGGTTAAGAAACACATACATAATTGTAGAACCACCCCTACTAAATCTGAAAAACTGTGAAGGTAGAGACGCTTGAGGACTTCAGAGAAACAAAACGCTTTCCATATTTCAAAAAGTATAAAGAATGTCTACTGTATCTGTAGATGTTATAACATGGCATATCAATATATAGTAACATTTTAGAATGGATTATTCAATTGATTGTTTTTTTTACTGAAGTATAGTTGATTCACAATGTTGTGTTAATTTTAGGTAAATGGCAAAGTGATTCAGTTATACATATATATATATCTTTTTTTCAGATCCTTTTCCCTTATAGGTTATTGCAAAATATTGAGCATAGTTCCCTGTGCTACAGTAGGTCTTTGTTGGTTATCTATTGCATACAGTAGTGTTCATATGTTAATCCCAAACTCCTAATTTATCCCTTCCCCCATTTCCCCTTTGGTTAGCATAAGTTTGTTTTCCATGTCTGTGGGTCTATTTCTACTTTGTATATAAGTAACATTTTAGGATGGATTATTCAATTGATTTTTATTGAAGTATAGTTGATTTACAATGTTGTGGTAGTTTCATGATTGTTTTAATAAAACATAAAAAATGGAAATAACTACAAGTCAATAGGATTTTCTAGAGTCATTTCAAACTGACCTCATCTTCTTTAGGTTAGGGTTACTAGAATGGTAAATGAAGGAAAAGTGGATTTCATTAAGGTTCTTAAAAAATATCTTTTAAGATTTTTCTCACGGAGAGGATAAAGACGCATCAATTATTAGCTAATGCACAGTCTCGTTCAAAGAAGGACTGATACACAGATTAACCTGGAGGAAGGTCTTTGAAGGTATACATCATTCGGGCTGGGAAATACGTCAGTTCTTTTCAACACTTTATTCAAACACAGTTTTTGAAAACAGAAAGCAGGACGATCAAGTCCGCTAAAGACTTTAAGACAGAGTGGGGCAGTTAATGTATTGGGTGACAGGATTAGGATTAAAGTTCCCATATGCTTTGGGGAACTACATGCTTCTCTTCTATTGAATACAGCTTGCTGGGACTGTCAGTCAAGGGTCCTGCCCACCTCTTGCCAACTGGCTCCCCTGAGACTCAGAACCTCCATGAGGTGATGCTGGGTCTGGACCGCGGCACGGGCATTTATTAAGGGAATGCTGCCCTGGTGAAACTGTTGACTACCATGTCTGAGGCCATCAGAGCCCTGGTTCTTTCCCCTGTCAGAGCTTGTTTACAGTCTTTTTGTCTGTAGTGGGAGCTGCCCCACATCCTATCAGGATAGTCAATAAATTTTTTTGATCCTTAAAGAATCCTAACTGTTCCGGAATGATATAACTCCTACAGTCCTGCCATTTCCAACATCACTGCCCTCGTAAAGAACATGAGACTGACTGTCTGAGGACCTGCACTCCTGTGTTAATGTCGCACTTACTGGCTGTGTGACTCTGAGCAAGGTACTTAAATTAACTCCTCAGAATTTAGGTCTCTCGTGTACAGAATGGGAAACTCCACAGCCTGAACTCATAGGATTCTTGTGCAGATTAAGTGAGATGATATAAGTAAAGCAGTGTGTTGCCTGGCATGTAATCATAACTCAATAAACGTAAGATCCTCCTGAAGCCCCCATAAATACTATTTTCTGACTTATGAGAAAATGTTGGCTTTTGAAAGTCTTAAAACCCCCCTCTATATATTTATATTTATATCTACATTTACATTTATATTCATATACTATTCTCAAAACCTTTATCACCTGACAAATATATTTACTAGAACTCTAGCCTTGTGAATTCAATTCAACAAATATTCCTGCCTGCCTACTATTGAGTAAGTCGTTGCAGGAACCATTGGGCTAAATGCTGGGAATATAAAATAGATCACATATATACACACACATAGCTCGTGTGTGTGTGTGTACAAACATACTGTCCATTCATACACTGACAGATACGACACATGAGGTGTGAGTGGAATATAAAGGGACAGACTTTCATTTGGGTTCAGTCTCAGCATTCCACAAAGAAACATGCAAATACACAACCTCCAGGTGTCCCATTATCAACCTCCCTCCATCTGTTTTTACAAATAAAATAGAGGAAAGTATTAGAGAAAAAAAATGGTAGCAAGATGAATTCCCTGTGAGGTGGATAATAGGTAGAGATCACTTTTATTTAACAGCGTCACAGGTGTTAGGGCCATTGTCAGCTATGGAATTTTGTAACTCACTTTGTAAAATCCCACGACATGAAAACTCAGCCTTGCAAGCTAGCTGTTTATTGAGCAGTATTGCTTTCCACCCTGGACTGGCCAGGGCAGATACCGTGAGAAGGATTGGGTTTCACAGTGATGAGCCTGGGTGGGTAAACACCATTAAGAGAAAGCTATCGCTCCAGAGAGAGAACGTCTGCGCACGGGTGTTAATGACACCATTCCTCTCCCGCAGCTCATCCCGGAACTACCACCCTCCTCCCCTGCTCCCCCTGCCCCTCCACACCCAAAATCAGAGGCTGGTAAAGAAGAGAGTGGGGAATGAGTATAAGGGGCACTAGACATATACAGACACGTGTTCTTTTTTCTGTCTGAAAGATGTTCTGCCATTAAGAAATTGAATTTTAATTCAGGCTAAGCAATTAACTCAAATTCTGGTAAAGATTTCCTTTCTGATTTTTCCCGGAAATTAACACATAATTTCTTACATAGCCAGAGTACCTTGAACAAGGCCCCAATGTCTCCCAAGAGAGGAAGTGCAATCTGTGGATAAGGAGAAAAAAAATTCAAAATACGTGTATTTATACATATACAGGCACACAATACAATACAAACATAATAAATGTAGATATTTTCCCTCAAAACACCAGGCCAGCTGAGATTTGTCACCATGGTGACAAATGGTGGGGCTTAGAAGAGCCTCACCATCAGGATGGTTGGCCAACATGATGTTTCCTATCCAGAAACAGACAAAGGACTCGGGCAGTGCTTTGGCCTCTGTCTTAAAGCGTCCTTTCAGAGAGACACCGTAAACCCCAGTAATGCTTTAAAGGTTCCCAGTCAATACACATACACACATGATTCACTCAGCGAGGGAGTTAAAAGGCCAAGATATGCCTCTGCATGTAACTTATAATGGCACATGAGGCTCAAACGGTGTAGGAGGATTTGTGAGACTCAGAACCGAGAGGCCAGATTTGGGTTTTATTTTACAAAATTCTTAATACAATGTCATATACCATATGGCTTCTTAAATTATAACTGCCGATTTGGAGGCTATTTAAAGGGATTTCACTGTCACTCAAAGCAAGGTTTAACCTAAAATAAAACTTTGGAACACCCATTTAGTGCCTAAACCTGTTCTGAAAAGCCTACTCAAGCCAGTTTTGTAATTTAACCATTTCAGCATTCTTAAAGCCACAGAATCAATAGATATGTATCATATTGTGGGAAACGTACCTGCAAGCTTTCATTTAGAAAAATGAAGTTCATTTAGTCACTAGCATTAGAAAGAATAGAATCTGTGGCTATGTATTTTAACTCAATTTTCCATGGGATTGAGACATTATACACCAAGGTTCAGCTTGGGGCAAAAATTATACAACTGAATTATACCCTCAGGAAATAAGTATTCATCACACACACAAAAATGCTGATGTAGCTTGAATTTTTTTCCCCCTCTACAAAAAAATGGGGATAAACAAAATCACTAAGCAGTCACTGAGCATTCTAATTAGTTTGGACAGCAAAACTTGCTTGGTAGGCTGTTTGGCTTCTGGGTGCATTAAGGATACATAAATCAGGCACAGTCTGTCAACATACCGGGTCACCTGGGGGGCCTGGCAGACCCGGCTTTCCATCCCTCCCAGGAGCTCCCTGAAAACAGAAGCAGCATGTTCAAATCTTTGCACCTCGGCACAGGTTCAGATTAAAACAGGTGCGGGGGAGAGGGGAAGTAGGTAAAAACTGTCCTTACATCATTCCCTGGGGTCCCTGGAGCTCCTGGCAATCCAGGGAGACCTCGAGGACCCTGGAAAAGGGGGAAAATAGTTACTTATAAGGATAGTCTTTTAGTAATTGCCCCCATTCCCCCCGCCCCAGTCAGCAAGATGGATTTGCTGTGCCAGATAACTTGGTTAAGTAGCTTACCTGAATCCCTGGCTCTCCAGCTGGGCCTTGGGAGCCCTGCATAGAAGGAGATTCAGCGATCAGAATTCTGCTGGGAATGTCCATAGTTTACCCAAGTGGGATAAAGGGCCAAGTACTGTAATTTACATAGTGGGCAACAGGGCTTGCCACCCTGCACACACTGAAAGCTCTCTGCAAAGCTGGCCAAGAGTTCTGGGTGGCAGGTGAACGCCTGACCAGACGCAGTGCTGGAAGCGCCACCGTAACTGTGTTCAGACGCCTGGGCCGCCCCCGAGCCCGCCATCGGTCCCTGCCCACTCACGGGCGCACAAACAACACGCCCAAGTTCTGTCTGCTAGACGCTGGCCGGCCACAGGGTAACCGGCTTGGGGCTTCCTTTCCTTCCTGCTTTTTACTGGGAGTCATTTCTCTGAAGAAATTGCCAGAACCAGTGTTCAGTGATGGGAACTGGAAATAAAACTTCAGTTATTCTTTTCTATGTTAAAAAACTGGAATTTGGGGTAACTAAAATGAGGCTGGGAGATTATCAGTGAACCTAATGATGACAGATCCATCCCTATCTCATGACCATGGACCCCTGGATGAGGAACTGACTGACCACCTGGGTGAGTGAAGAGCTGGGGTCTCAGCACCTGACTTCACTACCTGCCTTTTCCCTTCTTACTTTTAAATAAATATTCATATTGTCAAAGCTACCTTTTTGCTTCCTTTCTATTTATACGGTGCCCTTAAGTTATTTTTGGTTTGTTGGTTTATTTTTCGCTTCAACCTCCTTCACTCCCCTAATAATTTCCTGACCTACTTTTTTACTTTGTTTAATCTCCCATCTCCAGTGGTCTTTATATTCTCACCCTGGAAAATCAAACACCACACACAATATAACCATTCACTATTTACATCTTCTTTTACCTCTCACGATAATTTCATTTCAAGGCAAATCCCCAAATTAATGTCTTTAGGATACCCATCTATTTCACTTTTCTTGTCCCAAAATCTTCTATCTTTTTTCATAGTAAATAAAAAGTTTTATCTCTTGCTGCTATTTAGTCCACAAGTACGCATACAATGGTCATTATTATCATTATTACCCTTATAGCTAAAACACGTCAAAAAACTTTCTATTATTTGTCTTAACTATCAAAAACTATCTCTATTCTCTCTTCTCTAAGATATTACATAGAGATTTTTGATATCATCTCATTTACAGGCACTCCATTCACTTTAAAAGTAAGTTTTCATTTTATTCTAATTAAAAACAAACAGTAATATATAATAACCTAATATTGGGCATTCTCATAATCTTACATTCATTTGTACTTTTAAATGTATAGAATGGAGGAATAAAGTGTTAAATAACTTATTCTAATTCAAAATCAGTGTATGTGTGATTAGCATCTGTAAGTCAATAAGCAGTGGGTACCTTCTGTGCTTAGGATATAACCACAATGCCCATTAATTCTTGCTCTCTGACTAGCATTTTCTGTATCTCCTCTGACCATTTCACTCTTTTCTCCGTATTCAAATTTGTTGCTGGATTTTATCTCACAACATTGGGTCAACAGGGTTTCAAAAACTTGATCGAATTTCACTTACAGTTCGGCCAGGAATTCCTATCCCTGGGGGGCCTTTGTCACCCGGGGAGCCGTGGATACCTGGCAGCCCTCTTTCTCCCTGTGCAATTAGATGTTTCTGTTAGTGTGAGGCTCAAGGGACATGGATTTTCCAGTTATATTTCGTTAATTAGTAATTCTTTAAAAATTATCTATGATATGTTTACCTTTGGCCCTCGAGGACCAGGTGCTCCAGGATTTCCATCTGATCCCTAAAAGAAAAAAGAAGAGAAAAGGAAGTGAATACATTTCTTTTCCTAAAAAGTTTAATTACATCTTAGAAGTCATAACTCAAAAATATTTCATTGCTCTTCATCTTTTTTGAATAAACCTTTTCTGTAAAACAGTAAGGAAGAGGGAACACAAATTTCACTAGGCTATAGATTTTGTATAGCTACTTTAAAATATGAGATGTTTTCATCTTTAAAATGAGGCATCTGATATTGAGAACTATTTATTACTATTCATATAAAAGGTCAAAGGGGATGAGAAAAAAAGGCAGATGAAACAGGCATATGGGTTGGATTTTCCAGCTATCCAGTTTTCTATGTCCTGGGATTAGCCCAGGCCACAAGGACATTTTTTAAAGATGACCACCTATGGCTATATATGCAGAGCCTCTAGAAGGGAAATTTCAGGCAGTTCTTCTGTTTTAAGATATTGTCCAAGGAAGGTTTATGGTTTAAAACTAGCATACCTTACTAGGCTTCATAGATCCCTAAATGTCCCTGCAGAAGCTTCAGGGGCGCCTATGAATCTCCCAAAATTGTATGAAAAATGGTGCGTGTATGTGCATTTTCTTCAGATGAGAGCCCTTTGCTTGCATCAAATTTCCAAAAAGATTAGACCTCTGATCTAAAGAATAAGATGAATACTTCTTTTTCTGCAGACCTAAACATTCCTATGCCTGTGATCTGAAACTGGGAACACACAAACAGTAATTAATCAACTTTCAAAGGAAATATTAGTAAAAGGATTGGTACTTACTGGTTCCCCTGGCAGGCTTTTTCCTGGAGGACCAGCCTCACCTTTTGGACCTGGAAGTCCAGGAGGGCCTATCATCCCACCTGGGTCTCCCTGAGGAAACAAGGTAAGATTCTCACTTCATCACTCAGGTTCATGGTGGGACGTGTAGAGGCAGCAGTTTCCATAGTATTAAGTTGTCATCAGAGCCAGTCACACTGCATTCTCTCACCCATTCACTCACTCATTCCACGATATGTACTGAGCGTCCAATCCACACGGACCCTATTCTGTTACCTTAAGTGCACCTAGATCTTGTGGTGAGCTATGTTACAGCAGGTTTACAGTATCGTGAAATGTATGTATGTGTATAAATAGATATGCGAAAAATATACAAATCTATTCATATAGTTCTTTAGATGACCTTTATGTTTTCTTTAAGCTAGTCCCAAGTAATGGTTCAGTACTAAATAAAATACTATTTCCATGTAGACATCAAGAAACAGGTCCTGAGAGATTGAGACTTCTTAGGTCTATACCTGAGTTGTGAGCTGAGCCTGAAACAGGTTTTTTGAGTCCTGAGATCTTCATCTCTAAGGCAGTTCATTTTGTCACATTGCATTTTCAGTGCTGGAACCCGGGCTGCCACAGTGTCCAGGGATGCCACTCATGCCATAGTTTATGCAAACATCAATCCCCTGCACAATCCCAGCTGCCCTGTCCTGTCCTTTCACTCCCTCAGTGTCCTTATGACCCTCTGTCTCTTCCTCCTACCCAGCTACTTAATATACAAAGTGAGTGAAACGGAAGCTATACCTTTTCTCCCTTAATGCCTTGTTTTCCTGGGATACCGTGTTCTCCTGGCAATCCCTAGAAAATTCAGAATAAAAGGGAGAGAGCAATTAGAAAATCTCTTATTGTAATAACATTTCTATCTGTGAGTCTTTGTCAGGAGAACAGAATTGTAACCTGTAAACTACATGGGAATATGTTGATTTTGGTCTGCTGGAGAGAGAAAAACCTTAATGAAAATATGTGGCTTGTTGTTTCAAGTGAGGTAACCTGAATGTAATGAGAAAGAAACTAAATAAGGGAGACCTGAACTAAATGCCCCATCCATATTACTGCCAAAAGGCATGGAAGAATGGCTGTTGGTGGCATCACACTATGACTCAGAAAGACAATGGGGTAAATAGAAAATATGCTTTTACTATGATTTGGCAAGAAAGGCTCTTTTATTTTATTCTCTATTTTAGCTCTAGCCACTATCACTTAACGTCATTTCTTGGGCATCTTGTGGCTCCACCTGTGCCACCAGCATTTTGTTTCTTTTTGTAAGATCTCTCCATTAGGTACACCTGCAATGGTTCACTAAATGGCTTGGGGGTGTAACAAAAAGACTTGCTTCATGAACTGAATGTTCAAAGTACCAAGTGACCAAACGTGCTGAAAGATGAACCCCTGGAGGCTCAGTCAGGGAGCATGGAGAACAGAGCAAGATGTCATGGGGCTGCTCCCAAGGTGATGGGAAAAGGAGAGATTCTAACAGTTGCATGGAGGGTACTCAAATCATGGCCAGATAGAGATCAGTGTCAAGAAGTGATGGTCAAGCATTTTTCTCATTTTGCTCAAGTGAAGATTCATAGTGAGGTTTTGGCTCCCAAGATGTCAGAAGTCTAGGGAGATTGTCCAAGGGACACAAAGCTGACATGGGGGAATGGATAGGAAAGGGCATTTATTCAATCAAAAAACAGAAGATTACACATTCTTTTCAAGTGCACATGGAACGTTCTCCAGGATAGACCACATGCTAGGCCACAAAACAAGTCTCAACAAATATAAGAGAACAGAAATTATATCAAGCATTTTTTTCCAACCAAAATGGTATGAAAGTAGAAATCAATTACAGGAAATAAAATTGGATAAACACAAAATTGTGGAGATTAAACAACATGTTACTAAAAAAACCAATGTGTAAATGAAGAAATCAAGAAGAAATCAGAAACAACCTCAAGACAAATGAAAATGGAAACACAACTTTCCAAAATCTATGGGATACAGCAAAAGCAGTTCTAAGTTTATGGTGGTATAGGCCTAACTCAACAAACAAGAAAAAATCTCAAATAAACAACCTACCCTCCCATGTAAAGGAATTAGAAAAAGAAGAACAAACAAAACTGAAAGTCTGAAGAAGGAAGGAAATGACAAAGATCAGAGAGGAAATATTAAATAAAATGAAGACCTCAAACCCCCCAAACAATAGATAAGATCAATGAAACAAAGAGCTATGTTTTTTGAAAAGATAAACAAAATTGATAAGCCTTTAGTGAGAGCTCATCAAGAAAAAAAGAGAGAGGACACACATAAACCAAATAAGAGATGAAAGAGGAAAAATGACAACCATTACCACAGAGATATAAAAAATCATAAAAGAATACTACAGTTATATGCCAAAAAATTGGACAACGTAGAAGAAGTGGACAAATTTCTAGAAACATAAAACCTTCCAACACTGAATCAGAAAGTAATAGACAATCTGAACAGGCTGGTGACTAGTAGTGAAATTAAATTTGCAATTAAAAAAAAACCTACAGCAAGCAAAAGTCCAGGACTGGAGAGCTTCACAGGTGAATTCTACCAAACATATAATGAAGAGCTAATGCCTTTCCTCCTCAAACTATTCCAAAAAGTTGAAGAGAAGGGAACACGCCCGAATTCATTCTATAGGACCACCATTACTCTGATACCAAAACCAGACAAAGGCATTACAAAAAAAGAAAATTACAGGCCAATATCTCTGATGAATATAGATGCAAAAATCCTCAACAAAATGTTAGCAAACCGAATTCAAGAATTTATAAAAGGGATCATACACCACAATCAAGTGGTATTTATTCCAGGGAGGTAAGGATGGTTCAATATCTGCGAATCAATCTATGTGATGCACCACATTTACAAAAGGAGGGGTAAAAATTATGATAATGTCAACACATGCAGAAAAAGCACTTCACAAACTTAAACATCCACTCATGATAAATACTCATCCAAGTTGGTACAGAGAGAACATATCTCAACATCATAAACACCATTTATGACAAACTCAAAGCTAACATCATACTCAGTGGTAAAAAGCTGAAAGCCTTTCCTCTAAAATCAGGAAGAAAATGTGTATGCCCACTCTCACCAGTTCTATTTAACATAGTATTGGAAGTCCTAGCCACAGCAACCAGATAAGAGAAAGAAATAAAAGGCATCCAAATTGGAAGGAAAGAAGTAAAACTGTCACTATTTGCAGATGCCATGATACTATATATAGAAAGCTGTAAAGTCTCCACTAAAAAACTATTAGATGTAATAAATGAATTCAGTAAAGTTGCAGGGTATGAGATTAATATACAGGAATCTGTTGCTTTCCTATACACTAATAATGAAACTATCCAAAAGAGAAAGCAAAAAAATAATCCCATATAAAATTGAATGAAAAATAATAAAATACCTAGGAATAAACTTAACCAACGAGGTGAAAAATCTATAGTCTAAAAACTATAAAACACTGATGAAGGAAATTGAAGAAGATATAAAGAAATGGAAAGATACCCTGTGTTCATGGATTGAAAGGATTAATACTGTTAAAATGTCCATACAACCCAAAGCAATCTAAAGATTTAATGCATTGCCCAAGACATTTTTCACAGAACTAGGATAAATAATCCTAAAATTTATATGGGACCACAAAAGACATCACATTGCCAAAGCAATCTTGAGAAAAAAGAACAAAGCTGGAGATATCACACTCTCCGACTTCAGATTATATTACAAAGCTACAGTAATCAAAACAGTATGGTACTGGCACAAAAACAGAGACATAGCTCAATGGAACCGAATAGATAGCTCAGAAATAAACCAATTATCGGTCAATTAACCTACGGCAAAGAAAGCAAGAATATACAGTGGAGAAAAGACAATCTCTTCAATAAGTGGTGCTGGGAAAACTAGACAGCTACATGCAAAACAATAAGTTAGAACATTTTCTCACACCATATACAAAAAATAAACTCAAACTGAATTAAAGACCTAAAGGTATGACCTGAAACCATAAAACTCCTAAAAGAAAAAATAGGCAGAACACTCTTTGACATAAACTGTAGCAATATATTTGGATCTGTTTCCTAAGGCAAAGGGAACAAAAGCAAAAATAAACAAATGGGGCCTAATTAAACTTAAAAGCTTTTGCACAGCAAGGGAAACCATTGACAAAATGAAAAGACAATCTACTGGATAGGAGGAAATATTTGCAAATGATATGACTGATAAAGAATTAATATCAAAAACATATAAACAGCTCATAAAACTCAATATTAAGAAAAACAAACAACCTGATTTAAGAAATGGGCAGAAGACCTGAATAGACATTTTCCCAAAGACATACAGATGGCCAACAAGCACATGAAAAGATGCTCAACATCGTTAATCATCAGGGAAATGCAAATTGAAACCACAATGAGGTATCACCTCACACCTGTCGGAATGGCTATCATCAAAAATTCTACAAATAACAAGTGTTGGAAAGGATGTGGCAAAAAAGGAACCCTAGTGCACTGTTGGTGGGAATGTAAGTTGTTGCAGCCACTAGAGAAATCATTATGGAGGTTCCTCAAAAAACTAAAAATAGAGTTACCTAGTGATCCAGCAATCCCATGCTTGGTTATATGTTCAAAGGAAATGAAAACAGTAATTCAAAAAGATACATGCACCCTAATGTTCTTAGCAGCATTATTTATAGTTGCCAAGATATGGAAGCAACCTAAGTGTCCATCAATAGATGAATGGATAAAGAAGATGTCATATACATACACAATGGAATGCTACTCAGCCATAAGAAGGAATGAAATTCTGCCATTTGCAACAGTGTGGATGGACCTAGAGGGTACTGTGTTTTATGAAATATGACAGATGGAGAAAGACAAATATTGTATGTTATCACATATATGTGGAATCTAAAAAATAAAACAAATGATTGAATATAACAATATATAACAGACACACAGATATAGAGAACAAACTAGTGGTTACCAGTGGGGGAAAGGGAAGCGGGGAGGAGATAGGGGTAAGGGAATTAAGAAGTGCAAACTACTGCGTACAGAATAAATAAGCAAGTAGGATACATTGTACAACACAGGAAAAATAGCCATTATTTTGTAATAACTTTAAATGGTATATAATCTATAAAAATATTGAATTACCATAATGTACACCTGAAACTAATATAATATTGTAAATCAACTACTTCAATTAAAAAAAGAAAAAAGTACATTTAAACGGTGTGAGGGTGTGTGTTTGTGTGTGTGTGTGTGTGTGTGTGTGTGTGTGAGAGAGAGAGAGAGAAAGAGAATTGTGAGCCCAGTAAAGCTAGATTTAATGCAACCTGAGGACCTTTCTCCAATTGCATTATATAAGTATTTTCAGCCAAAAGACTTGCCCTTTTTGGAGAATGTTGCAAGAATACAACAACAGAAGCTTTGGAAGTATCTTACTCGGATGGAGAATTGAACCAAAAGCCATGTATAATGATGTATAATGGAAATGCTAACTTGGGTTTCAAAGACTGATTTGTTAGGCTAATATTCAAAAGGCCCTTGCACGACTATATGAAGATACTAATATTCTCAGTAGCCCCTGACATTAGGTGTGCTCAGTTTTGTTGGGAGAGATGACCCATGCCTTTGGAAAATGTAGTATAACTCAGTCACACGAACAGATGCTGATGTTCTTTAAAACATGTTTTAGTCTCAATTTAATTTCCAAATATCAAAGACACATGCATCTACTATACATACAGTATCTCCTGGTGGTCCTCTGGGTCCCATAGGGCCTGCGGGTCCTTGCTGACCCTAAATAGAAGGTGATATGTACTTTAATTTGATAAAAATTGGATTGTACCTGAATACATGTAAAACATGGTGTGACCTTTATCTATAGAAAGATCGACTTTCCACCATCCAGCCTCCTCTATATAACACTGAAATGTGCTTTGGGCCTACAAAGATAGTTTCAAGATGTTGTCATTTAAATGAGTCCGTTCTCACCAGTAGGTGAGGCCTGGATAACTTGCCTTACCCACTGGTGGGGGCATATCACACGGATCTCTCCAGCACCTCCCAACAGCTGGTCTTCTTTGGGACGCTCCTGTAGAGTCCTGCATGGGCAACTCAAACACTTCTGGGCTGCATAATTTTGGCTTAGGAAATTGAATCCTGAATCCTGTTCTCTTTGAGAATACAGCTCAGAGTCATAGATGTGGCTCACACTGTTTACTCTTAAAGCTTTTAGGATGCTATTGTGAATATGGTCTGAAAAGAGCTTAAAAATCCCATTGTGATCCATAAGGCACAGTTACCATGTATGTAATAAATGCGGCCCGTGTGGGGATTGGGGACATCACCATGGAAACATGATAAAGTCTCTGAGCACATTTGTGACGAAAATGAGTGGTCCATCAGAGTTCCTTGTTTTATACAGAAATGGCTATAACTGCAAAATAATATCCTCATTCGTCTCAGTTATTTCTTATATACCTTTAGTCCTGGGCTTCCTATTACACCAGGGGGACTAGAATCTCCAGGCTCGCCCTAAACATATGGGTGGGAAGGAAAGTGAAATGGTTACTTTAATTTTTCACAATCTCATTATGCTGGAGATGCAAGAGAAGGGTGTCAGGGGATTACCTTTATTCCCTGTGATCCTGTTATTCCGGGTTCTCCCTGTAAATGAAATAAGGACCATATGTGTAATGTTTAAATACGGATGGAGAAGAGCATCTCTAATGCTGCAATTCATCTACTTCCCCACTAGCTGACATACAATAAAGGGGAAAATTATGGAAGTCATGATGAAGTCAAGGAGGGTTCATTCTAAAATATGATTTAAAATAATTATTGCTAATACGTAAACAATAATTTCCTATTTTTCTTTCTTCTCAGTAACAGTTTTTTCCCCAATGTCACTTTTGACACTTTAACCATCATGGTCCATTAGCGGTCACAGAGTTCCCTACTTAGCTGACATTGTTATAATTTGCCACCCGTTCATCTTGTATCTCAGCGAACTAAAACTGCAGATGAGGGCGAAAAAGAAAGAGTAGAGTTTAAGTTGATATGTCATGGAGATTCTACTTTCAGGTGTATATTTAATGGAACAAAAAAACACACAAAAATTAAGGTTACACAAAAGAGGACAATATTAGCTACAATGAGTTCGCTTTTCTTATTTTCCATGACTTATCATTAATCCTTTCTTGTTTGAGAAATCCAATTTGTATCATTAACAAAATTTTTGGAAAAAATCTGGATCTTACATATTAATTTTGTATTTTAAATATCCTTAGTGTATACCTTTCATCACGTTCATGTCCAGTCACAAATAGTAATGGGTTAAAGAAAATATACACCACCCAAAGCCAATGTTGAAGTGTCATCACATGATAACACTTAACAAGGTTTAAAATTTCTCATTTATCAAAATAAAAGAGTCAAAATTCACAGAGGAAAAAGTAAAATGCTCAGGGAGCTGACCTTATCAAATGTATTAGACTCCAAAGTAAACATACTAGAAATCAGAGAGAAAGAAATCAATGAAGTAGAAAACCCAAGACAGTGATAAAACATCTACTTACTCTATCTCCCTTTTCACCTTTTGTAAAGGGTTCCCCCTAGGAAAATGGGTGGAAAACAGAATCATTTATAAACACTTGTAGAAATAATCTCTCCAAACCTGGATGTGGGTAAATCCTGAAGGCCAAACTCAGACTCCATTGCAAACATGCAGTGATACAGAATGTCACATTGTCTGCCTATGCAGCTTAGAAGGACCATATGAAAATGAATTAAAAACCTTTCATATTTCCAAATGAACAGTAAGTTAATCATTTCAATGTTATTTTGAGAATCCTGAGTGGTTGACAAATTACAATGCTGTCCAAGGCCAAAGCTTCCTCTTGCATGGTTCACATAGAAGATGGTCTCTCTCTCACACACACACACACACACACACACACACACACAAACACACACACACATCCAATCAGAGGCAGAATGAAGGTGAAGATGCCAGAGTGATCAGTGGAAGGACATTCATTTGAATTTTTCCAGTTACTTAAGTTGGTGCTTAAAAATACAGAGTTTAAATTAGTGTTTAAAAATGCAAAATCATTATTTTAAAAATACTTTACTAAATTTCATTTTTCTTTTAATGAAAATGGCTTGAAGCAGTTAATTACTGGGTGAATAACAGTACACGTCTGTGGAACTGATACTAGCTCTTGTTGGGTCTAGGTATGAAGGTCTGGGGAGAGACAGAAGCTTTGAAGGAATGCCCCTTATTCAGTAACACTCTCTCTGTTGTCACTGTGTTATTAACACCACAACCCATCCTTAACACACACACACACACACACACACAGGGAGGCTTCCCCTTATTAACTTCTGTTCTTGAAGGTACGTATCATGGTGTCATTTAACCTTCACTACAGGGCTGTGAGGGAGGTATTGTCCCATTTCAGGAATGAGGAAAGAGATTCAGAAAGTTTCTGAGTAACTGAGTTACTTCCCCTAAAACAGCATTCACCCATTGTATGTTCCCTTGTTTATCTTGCTTATAAACTCTGTGAATGTAGAGATATAATTCATCTTGACTATCATAGCATCTCTGGGGTACACTATTGGTGTCAAACAAAAGTTTATTAAATTAGGGAATTTAAAGTTTTACAGGTATAACAACAATAGCTGACATTTATTGAATAAAACACTTCCACCTGTGTTAATCACTTTATATACGTTAACACAGTTAACCTCTTGTGTCAACAGGGCAGGTACTATGAGTACACTCATTTACAGAGGGGGCATCTGAGGCCCAGAGAAATTAAGTCATTTCCCCAAGGTCACATAATCAGTGAGAGGTCATTGAGGATTTAAACCCAGGCAGCCTGACTTCAATCCCAGGCTCTGCTTGTTCAGTCTGTTTGATTTTATTTGAAATGTAATTGATTTATCATTTGAATGGAGTGAATGGGCAATAAGATGGATACCATACATTTTTAGTAATTTAGTAATTTTAGTAATTTTCTTTTGCATCTGAAAGTCAAGGGCAAGTGTGAGAACCACTATGGTAGGTAGTGCTGTTCTCAAAGGTCCTCTTAGGGACTTGACCTTCAGGTCACTATCGGGAGGGGAGTGGTTACTGAGCAAGCCTCGTGTCCCATGGCCTGGGGACTGTGGGCCCCCATCCTCTCCCTGGTGTTTCCAAGCTCCCTGCAGTCACGTGAGGCCAGGCTGCTAGTCCTGACCACGAAATGTGTGCAGAAGTGATGCGTGTCCCCTGAAGGAGCCCATTCATCGTCCCCCAGTCCCGCTTCCCTGGCAGTGGTGGCTGAGAAGGTTGCATCTATCAGATGGCGTAGCTCCCGGGTGCTAATCAGCCTGGTGACGGGTTACTGAGGGTCGTGTGCAGCAGGACACCCACTCCTCCCAACCACGCTGGGCAGGCAGCCTGAGCAAGAGAGAACCTTTCTTGGGTTAAAACCATAGATATTTCAGGGCTAATTTGTTACGTGGCATAACCTACCTACTCTGACTAATATGACCCATATCTATCCAACATCATTACGTCTCTTATTATTGGATAATTTCTATATATTAGATTAGGGCTTTATATTTTTGCTTTTAGGCTTAATTCTAAAAATCAATTTGATTTTTAAGATAGGAGATGAAGTTAATTAGATGTGAGCAATGGGCAACATTGCTTTTGTAACTGCTTGTTTCTGATTATAGCACATTGCTTATCTAGAACCTCTGTCAAGCCACACTGACTAAAGTAACTGCTTGTAAAAGAAAAAAGAACCAAAATCAGGAGCCTGGTTATCTAGAGACCTGATATTTCATCCTAGTTCCAATGGCTACTATCTGGGGCAAGTCACTGACATTTTAGAGCCTCTTTTTCCTTATCTATAAAATCCTGGGGTTCAACTAGACGATATTTTAGCTCTGCTGTCTAACCTAGTCATGTTCTAAATTTCCTGTAACGGGGAACAAACTGCCATTTTAAAGTACCATTCAGGCTCCAAATTCGGATTTGGATGAAGACTATTCTTCTGTTTGGGCCTTCTGGTTATTATGCAAAGGTAAGTCCAGATCCTGTTCTGTATTAGAAAGGTTGAGATCACAAAGAGCTAAACTGCTTGGCTAATAATGTAAAATTTGTGTTTTTTCCTGTGGGGGGGTGAGGAGAAAGGCAGGCAAAGATGTGTAAGGGGTGTGGGATAATTCAGGGATTAAGAGGGAACTGACAAGGAGAAGAACTGAGAGGAAAAGAAGCTGGTTTCTCCTGGGTAAGGTAGATGGGGCTAAAGGTAGTCTCAGGGGGTTGGGTCTTGGTGGCAGGATGGAGAACCACAGGGAAACCCTTAGGAACTGTGACATCCTCCAGCGCTTGCTACTCAAAGCATGGTCTAGGGACCCACAGCAGGAGCATGGCCTGGGACTTTGAGAAATACAGCCACTCAGGCTGAAAGCAGCTCTTTTGTCCCTTTCCTGTTTGCCCATCTCTGTTCCCTTCTAAACTTAAAAGAACCTAAATATAAAAATGAGATCACTAAGCAGTTGAAACTAACTCCTGACTTGTGCTCTCCTGAATGCACCCCATGCCTTGTCTAACCTGTTGATTCTTTTCGTAGATGAAAAGAAGTAAGAATGAAGAATTAAGCAGTTAAAAAATGACTAACCCTCTACCTCCAACAGCCCCCTTAGCAATCCTGCAGGCAGATCACGCGGGCAAGATAACATCTGAAGAAAGAGTCAGCCAGTCTGCATGCAATGGAGAAAGATGCAGAACCCAACCTCCTGCCTCAATGATTCACTGAGGTTCTTCCCCCATTTTTCCCTCTAAAAACAGTCATGGCTGAGCAGAATCTTTGGAGTTGGTCTCTTGACACAAGTCCACCATCTTCCCAGATGGCTGGCTTTTCTGATTAAAGCATCTTTCCTTTCTACTGACATTTGCCTCTCGAATTATTGGCCTTATGAGCCATCAGCAGCTGAATGTGGGTTCGGTAAAAAGCCCCAGCCAGACCTGCTGAACTAGGATTAGCATTTCAAAATGATCTTCAGGTAATTTAAGTTCACACTTAGTATGAGAAGCACTGCTCTAACCCATTCAGATTTCTCTCTTCTGCTCTACAAGTCCCAGCTATCCCAGTAGAACTGTAGTAAATCTTAGGGACTGGTCTGTTATGGGTCACGTGGCAATTAGGAGAAGGTGAGTGTCAGTGTTCCAGCACGGAGGGGAGACAGTGGGGACCCAGAGAGGTAGGTAAGAGGTGGAAGATGTGCCCGCAAGTGTGGTGTATCACGAGTGAGTGGGCAGATGGACGGGGCAGCAGACACCGGGCTGGATTTGTGGGACACGTGGACACATGAGATTTCCCAGAGAGTCCCAGGAAGGGCTGTTACTGGCCTGGATGGAATACTAAGGGCAAGCATGATTCCTGAAGTAGGAGAACTTCGGGGTACATGAGTGACAGCACTGATTCTAAAGCTGTCTGAAAAATGACTGTCATTGCCAAAGATGCTTCATTTTTAAAAAAATTAATTATTTTTGGCTGCCATTGGGTCTTCGTTGTTGCGCACGGGCTTTCTCTAGTTGCGGCGAGTGGGGGCTACTCTTAGTTGTGGTGCACGGGCCTCTCGTTGCAGTGGCCTCTCTTGTTGCGGAGCACGGGCTCTAGGTGCACGGGCTCAGTAGTTGTGGCACGTGGGCTTCAGTAGTTGTGGCTCACGGGCTCTAGAGCGCAGGCTCAGTAGTTGTGGCGCATGGGCTTAGTTGCTCTGTGGCATGTGGGATCTTTCTGGACCAGGGCTCGAACCCATATCCCCTGCATTGGCAGGTGGATTCTTAACCACTGTGCCACCCGGGAAGCCCAAAGATGCTTTTATTATTCATTTTAGCTATTATGTTTAGTTATAGCATGGCAGCTTAGTGATTTTTAAACCCTGGGTTCTGGAATCTGCCTACCTAGGAGTGATTCATGGTTTCAATACTTCCTAGCTGTGTGAACTTACAGAAGTTACTTAACCTCTGTGCCTCAGTTTCCTCATCTGAAGAATGGGGGTGATTTTTTAAAAAATGAACTGTGAGGTAATAAATGTAAAAAACTTAGTACCTTGACTAAAGTACATGCTCAAATATCTGATCTATTGTTCCCTATGGCAGGGGCAACCAAGGTGCATGGAATTGGGGCTGATTAAGAAATATATTTTTAATTCTATCTTTTGGATATTCTTCCTCTGCTCTCAAAGCTAAAATACTTACAGATTCTCCTTTTTCACCTTTAGGGCCAATAGAGCCTGGAAATCCTGGTGGTCCAATTTCACCCTTTCAAGAAAAAGCAGAAGAAAGTTTTTGCAGGAGGCCAGGTGAGTCCTGTTGTGACTGTCAGGGTCAGAGCATTGCCTGTGCCCTTTCTAACCACGGAAATTATCTATTATCCCCCTAGAGGCAATGTGAAGTTCTGAATCCAGTTAGGCTATTCGCATAATAATGTGTTTGTCAGTGCTCCACGATGCCTTTAGGTCTTTTAGAAGTCCATAATATTCATTAGGATCTTTAAAATTAATGTGAAACCAAAGTCAATTATCTTTCAAGGAAAGAACACTTAGAGGGAAAAAATTATAATTTCACTCTACTGTATTTTGTTTTTGCAAAAAACAAAAAAAGAATTTTTTGTGGTTTTAAAAACATGAGATAATTTAACTGACACAATAATCCAGACTCATTTTATTTCAGACACTTCTTTCTTTTTTCAGGTTGGGGGAGGTGGAGGGGTGAGGAGTCACAGGAAGAAAAAGGCATCTCTCCACTGTTTCCAGCACTTATATCACCACTTAAATGGACAAAGAAGGCATTCTTGTTGATGTGGGGACGTAGCAACTTAGAAATGCCTAAGTGGTTCTGGTCAAGAATCTTGAGAAGGGATTTGTATGTGACATATAAAGGGAATTTTGAGAAAATAAAATTTTAGAAATAATACTTGTGGCAAGGAAACATATCGTTAATTAGATTTCAGGGATGTCCCAGCATTGTGCTTCCATTTAAGTGTTAACCAACATTCCCGAATACCAGACAGTTGTTAAATTAAATGCAGCCACTAGAAGTTATGTAATGTTGGTTATTTTCCAATCTCAGGAGCATTTTTGCAAAACAGTGTTCACCATTGCATTTCCAAGTATATGCCTTTTTTACCCATCTTGTCTTTTCTTTTATTTTGAAAAAAATACAAAACACATGAAGTTGAATATGTCAAACCTCCATGGACCACACACCCAAGATGGAAGAAAGAAAAAAAATTTATAATAGAAGAAGTTTCAAATTCTCTCTCTCTTCCTGTCCCAGAGAGAGTCACTGTCACGAATTTAGTACTTATGTTTTCAGTCTATATTTTTGCACTTTTACTGCATATGTGGAACCATAAATAATATGTTATTTTGGATATTTAAAAAATATTCTATAGAAGCCATTGTTTGATCTTGTATATAATATTGTGACTTTTTTCCCCACTCAATGTGGTTTTTAATATCCATCCTCTATTAATAGATATATTTAGATCTAGCTCATTCATTGAACCCTCAGATAGCGTTCTATTGTGTTAATGTATCGGGGTTCATCTAAGCCCTACTGATGGGTATTTGGTTGCCTCTAGCTTTTCTCTATTATAAACAAGGCTGCAATGAACATCTTTTTACCTGTCCTCTCTGTGGATATGTTTATGTGTTTATTTTGAATCCTCAAACAACAATCTACCCAAAGGATTTCAAGTACTAGTTTATTACAGCCCTAAAACATTGTTTTATTTCTACATTTCTATCCTAATCAGTATCTTGTGATTTTAGACTAGAGGAAGAGGGAGCCTGTCATATATAACGGACAGACAAAGCCATGTTTTTATTAAGGAGGTGTCTAGATTTGTGGAATATATTTTGTAAATGTAATCTTGATTTTGTTAATACAAGTATTTTCCTTTATAGTGTACCATCCAAACATATAATGTGCCATCAGTTTTGCACTTACCATATTGAAGGAGAAGCCATTTTTTTCTACAGATATTGAATTCTATCCATAGTACAAAGAGGAAGAAATTGGTGGAAACATTTAAGGGGCTGATTGATGTTGGTTTGAAAGAATACATAAATAATTGGCCTTGTACAAGTGTTAGGCTGTACAGGGTGACCTTCCTATTACCCATTTGATAGGTGCTAAAAGCCCCAGTGCATAGGTGTGATAGGAAAACCTATGCCTAGTAGGTTGCACAAAGTAAATGTAGAAATCAAGGAAAGGGTCTAGAAATTACTGTAAAAGTCACATCTGCTCAACACCAAAGGTAAGGGGAGGGGAATATACTTGGAGGAAGAGTAACTATGTTCACAGCTGCTAAGTATTTGAACCAATGTATACAGGTCTCCATTGAAATGCAGAGGAAGGACCCAACAGAGGCTTTGGTCCACCTCTGATTGGTATGAAGGGGTGTCCGGGCTTGGAGGAAATCTTAGGGATCAGTTCCCTTACATAAAATTCTACAGACAAAAGCATTTCACACTTGAAGCACAGACACGTATGTTGTTTTTCATAGTTAGAATGGGTGTTCAGTGATTTATCACTGTGGCTATGAGCTGAAAGACAAGTGACGAATTTACTTAGCTTCAGGAAAGGCTGTCATTTAATTTGACACCTTGGATGCTATTTGAAAGGTCTGGTGGTGTTGAGCCTCCATCTTTTCCCTCTGACAACTGCCCTAAAAGACACCGCTAATTTCTCAGGAGTCCTTAGATATTCTGTCACCTATTCCACCGTCTCTATAAGGGAGCAGTTCTCCCCGACTGACCTGCAAACACAGCACCATCCATCCCCTCACCAGATCCCATCAGTCTCAGGTCGTCATTTCAGTCCTGGTAGACTGGTCACTTGGATATCATGGTCTCCATCGCCATTTATCATTAAAAGCCGGTAGTGTTCCTTGGTGTTTCTTCCTGTATCCCAGTGTTCTTGATACAGGATTTGGCTGCTAACCTAGGAGTGATTTGTGTGTTCATCCTACTGCTGTTTGCATCTGTTCTGGTGCTTCACTGGAAGGCAGGGTTCCAAATGGTAGGCTGGTTTTGTGATTCTACTCTGCCAGCCAGTGTGTTGAGAAGTGATGTATGATACAGCAATAAGTCAGTTATGGGTTGAAATTGTACTTCTGGTTCAATCTTTTATTCTACAAGATAAATTGAGTCTCAGCATTATGGCGGGAGAAGCAAAGATGATCAAGACCGGGTGTTAAGGATGGTAACAACTAAGTATTAATATCAAAAAGAGACAAACGATACCTTATGAGAATAAAGAAAGTTTGGAGTGGATGGATAGGAAAGAGCAAAGCATTAGTGAGGGCTTAATATGTGTCAGGTATTGTGCTTTGGGCAAGTTCATCTCATCTCATTTGATTTCAATCCTGCCATCAATTCTCTGTGTAGATGTGACTGTGTCCATTTCACAAATGAGAAAACTGACGCTCAGAGAAATAAAGTGTCTTTCCCAAGGAGACAGAGTTGTTAATGGCACAATCAACTTTTGATACCAAAGCCCAGGATCTTTTTAGCACTCAATGGTTCTCCACCCTGGCTGCCAGGTAGAATCACCTGAAGCTCTTTTAAATAATAGCAATATGGACCACCACCAACGCCCCCCGCCCCCAACTCCACTGCCGCCCCAGATCAACCATATACATGGGCTCTGCCCCACACCAGAGTCTCTGGAGATGGAACCTGAGCACTTGTACTATCTAAAAGCCCTCAGGGGATTCCAACGTGCAGCCGGAGCTCTGAACCACCAGCGTCCACCACAGGTTCAAGCAAAGATCTGAAAGAGCAGCTTGAAGGGGCTTTAAATTCTCACTACAGTGACCCATGAGCAGCATTATAATTTTAAGAACAAAAGCATAGATTCAGCCCAGGTACTAAGTGAGTGTGTATAGGTAGAGGTGATTCTACTCTTCTAGCAAATGTGGTGCTTATGTTTCTGAGTTTATCCTATGCATTATTTACTGGCAGAGTCTTTCTCCTTTTAATTAGAATTCTTACAAATCATTTCCTATGGGCATTTATATCAGGTTCTCTGTAGACTCTTCTAGGTTATTTCTTTGGGCAGGAAGAGGGAACAGTCATGCCACTGGCTTTTTCTAATTCCACTTAAGATTCTGAAGCAATTAGAAAAGATTTTGAGCCATAGAAAGGGTCTTTAGAGTTTGAAATACACCTGTTTGACAGAATCAAATTTCTCATCATTGAGGTCTTAAGAATTCCTAAGTAACATATGTTTCCTAATGAACATAGCAAAACTGGGGCCAGCTGTTTTGTTTCAAGAAATGAATCATCATTTAAATACTTTAAAAGTGCCACAACTCTCTTTGCTCAGCTGTCCTAAGTGACAAGCTTTGTGGCTTTCTTTTTTTTTCTCCTTAGTCTGCATGTGTCCAGCAGTAATTGCTTAAAATATAATGTGTTCCTTATGGTGGTGTAGGAATTCCATAAGCTATCTGGTTACAGGAAATAATGCTAATGTACTAGCAGTACAATCCAAGACACATAAATGACATTATTGCTGTATAATCAATTTCTGGGATGCCTTTTTAAGAATGTCAAGGTTTTATTTGTTTACTTATCTGCAGGAAATTTCATTTTCAATGGTCAATCTATAAGAAGCCCCTACTTTCTGTTGAGACTATCTTTTAGCAGTTTTTTCTGGTGACGGAGGTATGATCTTGTGAATAGATTGGCTGCACTGATTTATAAGGCACAGAAGTCATATTTTCTTGGATTCATGTCGAAATACCCTGCCCTCAATCATGAGAATTTTTACTGGGTGAATGAATGAAGAGAGAACCCCCAGGCCATGTTCCCGCAGAGTATTTCCAACCTACTTGCCTCTGTCTGTGGATTTAGTGTGCATTTTTTCCCCTCTTTTTTAATTGAAGTATAGTTGACTTACAATGTTGTTAGTTTCAGGTGTACAGCAAAGTGATTAGATTTTACATACATATATATCTATTTTTTCCGATTCTTTTCCCTTATAGGTTATTACAAAATATTGAGTATCATTCCTGCATTTTTTTTTCTTGACAATGGCACGTTCCCACTGAATCCAAGGTCATCCCAACTGCAGGATCGAACAGGAGTGAAACATCTTTTCGACCAGGCAAGGGCATTTGTCATTTTCACAGCTAATATAATTAAACCCGTGAATGACGATGATGAGAAGGCAGTGCGAATTCGTCAGTATTTTAATTGTAAAGCTGTTTTGAAATAATTATTTGGTTAAACCGAGCCTGTACGTGATAAAACCCCACCCAAAAATGCTCCCATGACAGCTTATGTTTGGACACTTAAGAAAACACAAAAATAGTGAGCCTCAGGCATCGTGTCAAAGGGTCTTTCAGATTGTTTTTGCTGTCTGCATGGATCCGTGAAACATCTAATTAAAAACCGAAACGTGTGTCCTAATTTCATTTACCTGTGACAGCTATTTCCCCTCGATGTGGACGTGTTTGGTCCCTTCCTGTAGGCAGCTACTCAGGGCCTTCTCTTGGAGGCCAGGGAGGCTCGTGCCCACCGCAGGCTGACTTGGAGCCCGCGGGGCAGTGGGGCTGCCCTGACGTGTGAATGGGTGAGTTGGTGTAAGATGTTTTTACTCACTTCGCAAATTTGATTACCTTCTCTCCTTTCGGGCCACCAGCTCCATGCTCACCAAGGTTTCCCTAGGTAAACATAAAACAAATAAAAAGACAAAAATCCACTTATTTTTAATACATTCAGTCCCTAATTAAACATAGAAATAGTGAGATAACAGCACAGTAACAGCTTTTTATGGATATCAATTTAATCCCGTTTGCCTCTCTCACGTTCTGTCAAATATTCCTGAAAAGCTCTAACTATTGAGACCCTACCTATCCTTGTTGTGACATCCCCCCAGGAGGTGACGCTGGAGAAATACAAGTCTCCAGGGGTGAATTAGCAACACTTCAAATTAACGCCCAGCAGCCTCACTCGGTGCCCATCCACTCCACCGATAGGACTGTCTAACGCTAGCAGTGATATCCTTGTTGCTCAGTGTAATGGACATTCCATTCACTGCCCTCTTGGCTGCACTTGGCACGTCGTGACTTGTATCCCACACATTCTCCTGTTTCCTCCTGTCTTCTGACCTCTCCTCCCACACCATCTCCTAAATGGTCAAGGTTGGACCTCCTCAGGACTGGGTCCAGCTCTCTTGTTGTGACTCAACGTTTTGTCCCAGGTGCTCTTATCTACCCCACGGCTTAGGCATCATCTACACCAAGAAAGACAAATTTGTAAACCCAGCACACATCTCCCTTCTGGGTTTTGGCCCCTATATCTAATTTTCTACTTGCCATATCACTTGTGAATTCTAGAAGAGATTTATATTCGACAAGTTCAAAACTGAATTAAAAAATACAACAAATACAGGCAATATAAGTGAGAAAGATGAGAATAGCACATTGTTAACATTTGTTAGTCCAGAAGGGGGAGAATGATAATTAACTTCTTCCTAATATATCTCTGCAGTTTGACTTGTTAAAATGAGTGGTAGTTTCATTTTATAATTGAAAAAAATCAAGGAAAGAAAGTCTGAATTCATCCTCTCCCGTCTGTAGAGCTCTTTCTTCTTCCATCTGGGTGTCGTTGTTAACTCTGCCCTCCTCTATTCCTGGAGGACAATGTCATCCGGTCTGGTCGCCTCTGTCCCCAAATCTCTTCTCTCCACTCTACTCGCCTTCACTGGGAAGGCCACCATCAAATCTCACCAGGATCATTGCAATGGCTCCCTCATTGGCCCTATAATCCACTCTTGCTCTCCTCCCCACCATACGTTCTCTATAGAAGGTCGGAGAGTGATCTTTAAATGATATTCTGACCTCCTTCCTTCAAAACCTTAGCAGAGTCATATTAAGGTCTTCTCTCAGCTCTTCAAATGGACCGAGATCCTTCCCGTCCCTCCCTGTAGTTCCCCAACCTGTCCTCACCTCTTTGTCTGGTTAGAAACCTCTCAACCCTCAGGGCTCAGCTATTGAGATAAAATGCTTCCTGTGGGTCTCCAGCCAGGTTCCCCTCATACCTTCCCACTGGACATGGTGTTTCTCCTTCATAATACTGACATTTAAAATGTTGTGTTTGTTTAAAAATTCTTGCACCTCTTGCATTGGCATGTAAGGTCCATGATGGCCTGGAACGGAATGGCCGCCCCATGCCTAGTGCCCTACCTAACGTATAGGAAGCACTCAACAAGTATTTGTTGAATAAATAAGCCAATGATTCTGACTTACATGTTTTTTTCCCATTAACATTTTTTTTTAAATTAAAAATACATATGTTGGTAGAGAAAATTCAAAGTACAGAAATGTTTAAACAACAAAAATACACAGAGGCACTGGTTCAGATCACTGTTGCTACAGTTTAACATTTTAAATGTGCCTCCATGTTACTCATGCTACTCCAATTAAAAATAAATAGTTTATAACTGCTGTTATTACTGGTCTTGTGATATTCTCTCATTTTTCCTACTTAACTTTGATCCGAGATGTCTAACTTGAAAATAAAAATGGTCGTCTCAAAATCCCGAGCTATAAATTATTACAGGGACATATTTGAAAATGAGGTATAACACTCCAAGACTGCTCATTGCAAGAATGAGTAGTAGAAAATGGTAGGTTGTTTGAAAGCAATCTGCACAGAAACACAGAAACTCTAGGAATTTCCTGAAAATACTACCACCTGGGCCTGGAGCCAATGACTGTGCACAACCCGTCAGAGTCTCTGCCTAGCTCTGCTTATGCTGTGACGTGTGGGGAAGATGGAACGTGCTTGGTAGGAAACACAAGTTGTCCAGAGGTGGTCTTTGGATTGGGAGGCCCCATGCTCTTGGCTTGCAGAGCAGAAGAGCACCCAAAGTACATTTGTTGAGAGCATCTCGCAGTGTAGCACCTTGGTTTAGGTTCCCCTCCTCCTCTGAACCCTGGCAATCTAAAGGGCATCAGAGATGCTTCAGGGATGAAGAAATGCCTCTGCAGCACCGAGTCATATTATTCTATCCATATGCTCTATTGTTCTAAAATCTTGATTTTTCTGGAGGCTTTCCGATCCAGAGAAACAACATGGTATTTACTGCCTAGCAGAGTGCCATATGTTTGCTTCACTCCATAGCTAGGTCAGGAAACTCATCTAATCAAGGACCCACAGTGGCCTCTGTAGGTGTTCTCCACTCTTGGGCTAACAGTACTCAACGCAGAGGCAAACTGGAACTTCAGCTGCATTTATTTGTTGACAGGTGAGATTCTCCTTTCTGCTTTCTCCAAGTTAATTGTACCAGATAATTGCTTGGCTCTACAGATATAATGAGACATCGTCCTTGTGTTTCTGGAACCCACGGTTCTGCCTCAGATGTTATTCTAATTTTAAGAGGTCATTTTGTGCCTTGCTGCCATGTTATTTGAATGGTTCTCGTAAACCTTTTGAGTAGCTATAACAGTTGTACCCTCTTGAGTGTGTTTGTTGAAGAGCTTCTGTGGTGCAGTGGTGAGGGTTGTTGTGTGTACTACTCAGCCTGCACATTTCAGGAATTCCGGGGAGATCAAGGTGGCAGAGTAGGAGGATGCTGAGCTCACCTCCCCCCACGAACACACTGGTAATACATCCACGTGTGGAGCAACTCTCACTGAAAACAAACTGGAGACTGACAGCGAGACTCTTATACAATCAAGGCTGTAAGAAGGATCCACACGAAATCTGGTAGGAAGGGAAGAGAAGCGATCAGGTGGGGACTTGCGCCCAGAGCGGGGGACACAGAAGAGAAGGGGGATTACACGGCCTCAGAGACCCTCCCTGGGAAGCAAGTGGTTTGAACCACATTTTGGGTGCCCCAGCCCTGGGGTCTGACATCAGGAGGAAGAGTCCCCTTAGCTGGTTTGCAAACCAGTGGCCCTGACAGCGGGCCTGTAAGAAACCTAGAGTCTGCTTGTGAAGCGTGTGCACACACCCGCTTACTCCCAAAACAAGGCGGAGGAAGCAGATGAGAACTACCCAGGACTCTGGCTGGTGACCTGCGGCCATGCCTGCAGGTTCCCCAGCCCAAGCTGAGCACCTGGACCAGCCCGCTGGCTCTGTGGTGCAGCTCCACACTAGAGCAAGGACTGCCACAGCCAAGGGGGGTGCACAGTTGTGGGGCGATGGAGCTGCCTTAGATCTGGCACAGCATCTGAGTGGGGGGACAGTGGCCATTGCTGTCACCCCTGGAGGCAACAGACTGGGGGCTGCCCAGAACTCTAATGGTGCCAGGAACACCACAGCCCGCACCTCGACCCACACTGAGCAACCACTCCAGGCCCTCTTGCTCCAACACTGCTCCCCTCTGGGGCAAGGGTGGTGGTGGTGGAAGAGGGGAAAGCACACTCTTAGAGGGAACAGAGCCGTCTCAGACCTGACCCTCGCGGCTTCTGCTCCAGCAACCGGGAAACTGCCCCCACTCCCCAGTGGGGCGGTGATGGTCACTAAGCAGAGGAGAAGCCCCGAATCACACCTGGCTCTAGCTCTAGACCCTCCATCTCCAGCCCCACTTCCTACCAAGGTGGGAGCGGCCAGCACACCCTGGAGGAAGACGTGCCTCAGGCTCAGGTTGGATCCAGCTCTCCCCGCAAAGCCACTGGGCACATGCAGACTGTAGAGGGAAGCTCCCACAAAAGGACACCCCTTCAAGACCATATAGGTAACTGGTTCACCTAACAGAGAAAGTTAGCAAAATGAGAAGACAGAGGACTTTGGTTCAAATGAAACAAAAGAAAACCCCTGAAAAGACAAGTAATTAAATAGAAATAAGTAATTTATCAGCTAAAGAGTTCAAAGCATTAGTAATAAGAATAATAACTGAATTAGAGAAAAGAATAGATGAACACAGTGAGAATTTTAACAAGGAACTAGAAAATATAAAAAAGAATGAGTCAGAACTGAAGAATACAATAAATGAGTAAAAAAGAAACACACTAGAAAGAATGAACAGCAGACTAGGTGATACAGAAGAACATATAAGTAATCTGGAAGACAGACTATGAAAATCATCTAATCAGAGCAGCAAAAAGAAAAATAAATTCTAAAAAGTGAGAACAGTTTAAGGGACCTCTGAGACAACATCAAGCATACCAACATTCATATTATAGGGAACACAGAAGGAAAAGAGAGAGAGAAAGTAGTAAAAAAATGTATTTGATGAAATTATGGCTGAAAAATTCCCAAACATGAAGAAGGAAAAAATATCCAGATACAGGAAGCATAGAGGGTCCCAAACAGGGTGAACCCAAATAGACACACACCAAGACATATCATAATTAAAATGGCAAAAGTTAAAGAGAGAATTCTAAAGGTAGCAAGAGAAAAACAAAGAATCATATACAAGGCAACCCCCATAAGGCTATCAACTGATTTTACTGCAGAAACTTTGCAGGCCAAAAGGGAAAGTGCTGAAAGTGAAAAACCTATAATCTAGAATAATCTACCCAGCAAGGTTATCATTTAGAATTGAAGGAGAGATAAAGAACTTCTCAGATAAGAAAAAATTTTAAAAGTTCATCAATACTAAACTTACCCTAAAAGAAATGTTAAAGGGTCATCTCTAGGTGGAAAGGAAAAGGCTACAGTAAGAAGGAAGAATCTACAGGAAAGGAAAAATCCCACCAGTAAAGATAAATATATAGTAATGGCTGTGAATCAACAACTTAAATAAGCTAGTACAAAGATTAAAAGAAAAGAATTGTAAAATCAACTACAATAAACAGTGAAGGGATAAACATGAAGATGGAAAATATGACCTTAAAAACACAAAATGTGGGGGGAGAATAAAAAATGTAGATCTTTTAGAATGTGACTGAACTTAAATGACTCTCAGTTTAAAACAAGTAGAAATAGTTATCGGTCAACATATATGTAACAACAAATCAAAAACCTAAAATAGATACACAAAAAACTAGAGAGAAAGGAACACAAGCATACCACTAAAGAAAATAATCAAACCACAAGGGAAGAAACTACAATAACAAAAGAACAGAGAAGAATTACAAAAACAACCAGAAAACAAGTAACAAAACAGCAGTAAGTACATACCTGTTAGTTCACTTTAAATGTCAATGGACTAAATGTTCCAATAAGAAGAAATAGGGTGGCTGATTGGATAAATAAAACAAGACCCATCTATATAATGTTTACAAGAGACTCACTTCAAACTGAAAGTGAGGGGATGGAAAAAGATATTTCATGCACATAGAAGTGACAAGAAAGTGGGGGTAGCAATACTCCTACTAGACAAAATAGACTTTAAAACAAAGTCAATAACAAAAGACAAAGAAGGGCATTATATAATGATGAATGGATCAATGCAAGAAGAGGATACTATACTCGTTAACATATATGCACCCAATACAGAAGCACCTAAACATATAAAGCAAATATTAACAGATAGGAAGGGAGAAAATGACAGTACAGTAAGTCCCCTACATATGAATGAGTTCTGTTCCAAGAGCATATTTGTAAATCCAGTTTGTTTGTAAGTCCAACAAAGTTAGCCTAGGTGCCCAACTAGCACAATCGGCTATATACCACTGCTTTTACGCTTGTTTCCGGACATGCTGGGCTTGAAATAAAGATACTGTACTATTGTACCCTATACAATACTGAACAGTAAAGTACACAAAAGCTCAACCACTCGTAGAGGATGCATGCACATGACAACGTATGCCAGACATGTGAACTAACTTACCTGATCAGACATGCGAAGGCACGTTTGCATCTTTGAAAGTGCACAACTTGAAGGTTCGTATATAGGGGACTTGCTGTACAGTAATAGTAGGGGACTTTAACACCCCACTTACTTCAATGGACAGATCATCCAGAAAGGAAATCAATAAGGAAACAGTAGTCTTGAATGACACACTAGACTAGTTGGACTTAATAGATATCTATAAGACATTCCATCCAAAAAGAGCAAAAGAAACATTCTTTTCAAGTGCACATGGAATGTTCTTTGGGATAGATCACATGCTAGGCCACAAAACAAGTTTGAGTAAATTTAACAGGATAGAAAATATATCAAGCATTTATTCCAACCACAATGGTATGAGACTAGAATCAATTATAGGAAGAAAAATGGGAAAAACACAAACGTGTGGAGACTAAACAACATGTTACTAAAAAATCAATGCATCAATGCTGAAATCAAAGAGGAAATCAGAAAATTCCTTGAGACAAAAAAATAAATAAAATAAAAACACAACTTTCCAAAATCTATAGGATGTAGTAAAAGCAGTCCTAAGAGGGAAGTTCATAGTGATACAGGCTTACCTCAAGAAACAAACAAACAAAAAAACTTCAAATAAAAAACCTAACTTCTCATCTAAAGGAATGATAAAAAGAAAAACAGCAGAAGGGAGGAAATAATAAATATCATAGAGGAAATAAATAAATAGAGACAAAAAATAGAAAAGATCAATGAAACCAAGAGCTGGTTGTTTTAAAAGATAAACAAAGTTGATAAGCCTTTAGTGAGGCTCATCAAGAAAAAAAGAGAGAGGACCCAAATAAAATAAGAAATGAAAGAGGAGAAATAAAAACTGATACCACAGAGATACAAAACATTTTACGATAATACTACAAACAGTTATAGGCCAACAAATTGGACAACCTAGAAGAGATGGACAAATTTCTAGTAAAATACAATCTTCCAAGACTGAATAAGGAAGAAATAGACAAAATGAACAGATCAATCACTAGTAGCAAAACTGAATTTGTAATTAAAAAAAAAAGCTCCAAGCAAACAAAAGTCCAGGACCAGATAGATTCACAGGGGAATTCTACCAAACATATTAAGAAGAGCTAATACCTATCCTTCTCAAACTATTCCAAAAATTTGAAGAGGAGGGGACACTCCCAAATTCATTCTACAAGGTCACCATTACTCTGATGCCAAAACCAGATGAAGAAACTACAAAAAAAGAAAATATCTCTGATGGACATAGATGCAAAAATCCTCAACAAAATATCAGTAAACTGAATTCAACAATATATAAAAGGGATCACACACTATGATCAAGTGGGATTTATTCCAGGGATGTAAGGATGGTTCAATACCTACAAATCAACCAATGTGATACACCACACTAACAAAAGGAAGGATAAAAATCACAGGGTAATCTCAATAGACACAGAAAAAGCATTTGACAAAATTCAACATCCATTCATGATAAAAATTCTCATCAAAGTTGGTGTAGAGGAAACATATCTCGACATAATAAATGACATTTATGACAAACCTATAGCTAACATCTCATTCATCAGTGAAAACCTGAAAGCCTTTCCTCTAAAATCAGGAAGAAAACGTGTATGCCCGTTTTTGCACTTCTATTTAATATAGTATTGGAAGTCCTAGCCACAGTAATCAGATATGAAAAAAGAAATAAAAGGCACCCAAATGGGAAGGAAAGAAGTAAAACTGTCACTTTTGGCAGATGACTTGATACTATATATAGAAAATCTCAAAGTCTCCATCAAAAAACTATTAGAACTAATAAACAAATTCAGTAAAGTTGCAGGATGTGAGATAAACATACAAAAATCTGTTGCTCTTCTATACACTAATAATGAACTATCTGAAAGAGAAAGCAAGAAAACAATCCCATTTAAAGTCAAATCAAAAAGAATAAAATACCTAGGTATAAACTTAACTGAGAAGGTGAAGGATCCATGCTCTGAAAACTCTAAAACAATAATTCAGGAAATGAAGATGATACACAGAAATGGAAAGATATCCCATATTCATGGACTGGAAGAATTAATATTGTTAAAATGGCCACACAACCCAAAGCAATCTACAGATTTAATGCAACCTCTATCAAAATATCGATTACAGTTTTTCACAGAACTAGAACAGATAATCCTAAAATTTACATGGAACCATGAAAGACTCTGAATAGCCAAAGTCATTTTGAGAAAGAAGAACAAAGCTGGAGGTACTACAAGCCAAGGAGCCACCAGGAGCTGGGAGTGAGGCCTGGAATACACCCCTCCCGGCAGCTCCAGAGACAGCGTGGCCCTGTCAACACCTCCGGAGCTGTGAGATAACACATTTCTGGGGGTTAAGCCACTCAGTTTGCTTCAATACAGTAGCCCTAGTCAGTTAAATAGAACATGTGGCCTAAGAGGGCTGTGCTCACTTGGAAAGGAGGCCCAAGGCTGGCACTAAGTCCAGCTTCTCAGGTCCTCGCAGGAACACATCTCACCAGCTCCGAGTGTGGTGGGCCACAGAGGGGAGGGGCCGGGCCCAGGTGAGTTTCAGTTTCTCTGCAATACTGCTAAAATCCAAAAATCCGTACGTCTGTGCCTAAATCCATGATGTTTTCCAAAGCTAGTGGATCCTGGGGCACTGGGAGGGGGAGATAGGAAGTTAGGACTTAAATTTTATTTCTAAATCTTCCAGGCCCAGAAGGGTTGCCTCCAGTGTTTCCAAGGAGGCCTTCACTTTCTGTGCTATCTTTGGGTTCAACTCACTGCTTGGAAAGACCTTGAGTATTTGATTCTGGAGAAATGTTTTCTGTCCTTTCTAGTCTGTGCGTATGAAAATGAAGTTGTGGTTTGATACCTGAAAGGAAAAACAGATGATTTTGCTAGCAAATTGGTTTTTTTGGATCAACAGTTTGGAGAAGTGAACACTGGAATTGGTTGCAGGGAGACACAGCATCAATCTCCAACAGATGAGACTGATTTCTCTGCAAATTGCACGGAGGGTGGTGATGTTAAGATAACCAACTACACATTTTCCATGTGGATCTTTAAAAACCAATATAGAATGTAAAACCTGCAAGTACCTGGCCTCCACAGAGAATGCATTTTCTTTTTCCCTTTCCCATCTAGATTGTTGTAAGGAGCTCTGGATCTGACGGCTTTAGCAGGTGACAGAACCTATCAAATTTTTATTAAAATCCCCAGAGCTGGAGACAATGCAGAGCAGGTTGCTGGATCGTGAGCAGATTTTCCTTGAGGGGAAGAATATGCTCAGCCTTGCTGCTTCTTTGCAACCAGTCTTGCAGAATGGGAGCAGCGCTGTGCAAATTATTTGTGTGATGGAGAGGGGAATCTACCTTTCATTCTTTGCATCCTCGAGTGGGCGTGCAAAATACGTAGAAACATACTTATATAACTGTCTTGACCTCCCTCCTTAGTCTCTCTTTTCCTCACTTCCTTTTTTTTCTTCCCCAATTCTCTTTTTGATTTGTGCTGTGAGAGGAGAGGGCTTCTTAGGCCTGAGCTTCTTCCTCTGATGACAAGGAAAATTGTAGGTGAAAACAATCAACTCTTGTACAGGGGCCAAAGGCAATTCCTTTGCCTTTGAGGATTCCTGGGATGAGGGAATGAGCCAGGAGCTCTTTCAGGCGAGGAAGGGGAGGGGAGGTGTATGAGTGGTCGGCCACTCATTCTCCCAGGCGCGGCTGCTTCCGTAGAACCCAGGCTGCGGGACGGCTGAGCTGCTGCGAGCTGAGGTGCTGAGGCCCAGGACTCAAGTGCAGACATTACATAAATCAATGCCAGTTTAAACGGGGAGATTATTTTAACCTTGGAATGTCACTTTGTATGTTTCAATACATGGTCCATTATTTACTCTCCAGGAAAGTCTCACTCAGGGCCTCCCTTCGCTCTGTGCTTATTCGCGACAGCCAGACATGTTCATCAGGCATGCGATGAACTGCAAATTGAAACAAGCTCAGTATCCCAAAGCGGTGGGGGTGGCCTGCTGGGGACATGGCCAAGTGCAAACAGGCATCTTGTTCACCATGGCACACTTGGCCCTTTCTTTTGTGAAGCCGAGGGTGAAGAGGTGGCGGTTACAACCCAGAAAGGTGCTCAGTGTAGGTGCTGAGAAGGTGGGCCCTACCTCCATCCGTCCATCCTGGTGGGACCTCCCTGGAACAGCCCTAACTATTCTCAGAAGGAAACAGAGTCAAGTATTTGGAAAGTTACCTTCCATTAATTCCCAGGCGGGTCTAAAGCCTTCTGATGTTAACTGGTAACGGTGTTTCATTTGGGGAAGAGACGCTATGGTCGCCCCTCTTTACCCAGCTGTGCTCCAATTCTGAAGTCACCTTCTGAGCACAGGTGGACTAAACACCTGTGAGCCTCAGCCCTGTAGTAACAATGGTAGTAACAATAGCTGGAGTTCTTTTAGGTGAGTCAACAGCTAAATTCAGAGAACTGGTTTGCTGTTAGCAAGACTCTCCACTCACCTTCTCCGGTCAGCCTCATTTTGGGGGAAATAAAACCTTAAAGGAAAAAATTTATGTTCTCAACCTCAGATTCTAAAATATAAATGCGCTATATATCTTCATTTAAGGGAAAACTGACTCGTTGGCAAGATAAACTATATACAGAAGTAGCGTTGAGAGACTTGTAAAGAGATGAGCATGAAACGTTTTGCAAAGGATGCAAATATCTAAGTAGCTGAGTAGCGACTTGGTAAATTTTATACCAAGGGTGGTAGTAATACACAGTGTTCTTTAAGTTTTTTTTAGCTGACACTGTTATATCAGAGCCAACTCATTCTCATTATTTTGAAGCATTTATAGGAGATCCTATTTTGTACCAGTAGATGTCATTACAGAAATGCAGTGTATTTTAATTGAGTAATTTTAGATATGCTTCTCTTACTTTTTTTCATGTGGGCCAAGCCTTATGGTTGTGAAAAAGCTAGTACAGAGAGATCTATACAGAAAATGTTTACTAAAGGATCATAAAATATACCTCATACATTCCTGCTAATACAATATTCCATGGAAATTCTAAGGAAATGAGAAAAGTTAAGATAGGATTATGCAGGAAGTGGAAGAGACTTTCCACACTTTTGATTTTAAATTTATCAGCCACAAACGATCCACGTCTTCATGCTGAACTTAATCTGATGGAAGAATTGGGATTTCGAATTAATTAGCTTGTCATTTTCTGTGCACCTGCTGCCTTCAAGGCCTCTGCTGGCACAGGCACAGGGTGTTTCTTTGGGTTTTTAAACAGAGGAAAAACAGTAGCCAGAGGAATCTACAGAAAGGGAGACCAAGAACACAGGACAGACATAAAGGGGAGTTTCTCCAAATTTGCAGCTTATCAGTGATAAACTATGATGTAATAAGGGATCCGAGTCAGTGGCCAGAATGCCCCCCACAAAGCGATCAGACCCCAAATATGTGCTGAATGGTGAGCCAACCAATGGTCTCACTTAGGTCTCTGAGTCACACTCGGTTGCCCACACCCATTCTTCTCTGTCTTCTGTGCTTCCTTGTAGAATTGGGGGCAAAACTGTCTTGCCTTTTGGCTGTCAGATCTTTCCATGTCATATTCCATCCAACCCAATGGTAATTAAAAATCTTGGTGAAGTTAAAGTGGCTCCTTCCTGAAAGGTGGGAGACTTCAGTCTTGACCCATAGTATGTAAACCTTTGCTTGAGATTTAAGTGTAGCAACTGTTAGTTTGGTAAGAAATCTATCACCTGTTGCACTACCCAGAGCTCTAAGGTAGCAAATCATCTCTTTCTGCCCTCAGGGAAACCACATATATGACGCTATCAATGGTGAAACATGTCTTTTACGTTAATTTTTTGCATGAAATTTTGCAAACTTTGAAATAAACTTTTTAAAAGTAAAGATAGGGACCTCCCTGGTGGCACAGTGCTTAAGCATCCACCTGCCAAAGCAGGGGACACGGGTTCGAGCCCTGGTCCGGGAGGATCCCACATGCCACGGAGCAACTAAGCCCGTGCGCTACAACTACTGAGCCTGCACGCCTAGAGCCCGTGCTCCGCAACAAGAGAAGCCACCACAATGAGAAGCCCGTGCACCGCAACAAAGAGAAGCCCCCGCTCGCCACAACTAGAGAAAGCCCGTGCTCAGCAACGAAGACCCAACCCAGCCAAAAATAAATAAAGATAAAATCCTGGTTTTGTAAAAAGATGCTGATCAAAATAGTTTTTTGGAAACATATTTTCATTACGGAAAGATGTTAAGTATATGTGATTATGTTTCAAAGTCTGAGCAATTAGCAATTAAGTTTATTTTATTTTTCAAAAACACCATCACATAAAATCTCTGTCTACATGATGTGAGTGAAAGAAGCCATACCTTGTGATAATATCCATCAGGAGTCTGTTGCATTCCTTGTATTCCAGGAGGTCCCTGTATTAGAAACAAATCAAAGACATACGTAAACGTTTACCAAAACAATGTGTATTTAAATAATGTATCTAAGAACTCTTAAAATCTCACAGGTAAGAAGAAGGGAGTGTCTGTTCGGTCAAGTATTCTAATTAACAGAGAATCACATGGACATTAACTTATCTGGTTCTTAAACGTATTTCTAGGTTAAATCCTGCATGGATCCAAAGAAAGGTCCTAACTGGGAACACGTAACATTTTACTAAAAGGTCGGCCATCAGCATATTCCTTATTAAAAGGAATCTTACCCATAAAACTCCTCAAGGGAAGAGGCTGAAGAGCTTCAGTTTATGTTTGACACTTCTTATAGGGCTTTTATCAATGAATTATGGAAATGTATGCCCACGTGTTATTACCTTAAAAAATAAGGGAAAAATATTTTTTTGCTATTGCTTTACTTTTTTGAATTAGTTGGGTGAAAATGGGCTTCCCACGGACTTTCAGGCCAGAAAAAGATATCTGCTATATAACCTTGGGCTTAAGACATTTAAATACATGTAGTTTTCAGATGATGTGGAAATATTCATGAAGCACTACGCTGAGCTTTGGGTGGGTAGGAAGGAAGTAAAGACATTTGTCTGTCCCTAAAACTTCCAGGAAGAGAGGAAGAGAAGCGTTCTCTGAGTTTTTCAGGGATTAAATTTTGGGGAAAGGGGTGTAAGAAAATGCAAAGATTAACATGATTTTAATTTAGGTAGTTCAGGCCAAAATAGATTCAGCTATCTCAGAAAAGAGACTGCATATTTCATCCGCACCTCTAAAGCTCCTAGGAAGAGAGAAATGTTACAGAAGCAAAGTTCTCAGAAGATAAGACACTGAAAGATCATGATTCAGCCAACCAAAGTCACTATTATACAAAGATTATTATTTTTAAAAGGGAACGAAAGCTTTGGAAAGTGAAGAAACATTTTAAGGAACATCTGCTAGCTGCACTCACTGACATAGGTAACACCTTAGGTTATCCTGAAAAGATTAATGTTGGTCAACATTTATGACGGGTGTTTCTTAGAACGGCCTGTGACAGAAGATCTGACATGAAGGCTTTACTTTGTGCCATTAAATGTTGAGGACAGCAAGATGTAGTGATGGATGATGGAAGGAGGCTGACATAACTCGTGAGAAAATAATAGGCCTTGTGAGGAACGGAGCTGGCTGTGGTTGGAAAGACAAACGACGCTGTTACCTTGCTGGAATCAAAACAGAGCTAATGTCAGAAAAGAATTCTCAAGGCGCTATGTATTTTTCAGGTTCTTTTTCCATCAGCCAGCTTTGTGTGACGTATTCCAGGTCAGGTAGTTGAAGCGAAGAGGAAAGCAATTACTGAGTTGGGGGTTGTTTCACAAAGTTTCCGGCCAAGAAGGTGCAAGTTAGGAGCTCATTCTTGAAACTCAGGAGACATGAGACTCCATACACATTGATCCTTCTGCAACTATTTTTAACAAGGCAAGGAGAAATCTTAGATACCGTATGTAGTAGCGTCAAAGGTAGCTTAGGGGTATCTGCATAGCAGGCATTGGGTGAATGGTGAATGTGTATTGATCATAAGGTCAATTAGATCAAAGACTAGTGATGTGGTAGGTACATTTAGCTTCAGACACATTTGTCTTAGCTAAAAGGGAAAGGCTTAACAAGTGGGGCTCCTGAATACAGCAGATCAATTAACAACGTCTGTCAACTAGAGCAGAAGGATCCATCAAATAACCATGGCACACATATAGGTAGTGTGTATTGTGAGCCAGGCATTACACCGAGGGTTTCAAATAGACTAACTCATTTCATCTCTACGATGACACCATGAGGTATGTACCATCATTATTTCCAATTCAAAGATACAGAAAAATGAGCGTTTGAAATGGTTAACTGGCCCAAGGTCACACCCCTGGTAAGCGGCAGGGCTAATATTTAATGAAGGCAGCCTGGCCCCAAACTCACTTCTTATTTGCTCAACTCTTGTAACTTAAAAGCAGATTCTCAGCCTAAAATAACTTTTGCAGGAATTTTTAAAATTATGCTTATGGAAAGGAAAACTGTCCCAGTATCCTGCTCCTGTTAGTGACAGATACCACGGCTTTGCCCTATTTGTGTTGGATAGGGAGACACAGGATGCCCGAGTTAACGGGATAAGTAGACAATTACACAACAGCTTTAAAATGCTCATGAGCTCCCGGGAGACACACCTGTTCATAACCCAACTGTGCTCGCGTGTAATTACTGGAGTGGTCCATCAGCCTGGCGTGGGGAGAGACCCTGATGTAGTTTCCTACTGCAAACAACCATGCCTGGTGTGATGAAGGGAATTATTAAAGATACATTCAACTTGGGAACATATATGCTCGGTAATAGTTTAAAGCATTTAAAAAGGGGTTTTTTTTGTTGGTTTTTTTTTTTTTTGGCTAAAATCTTGCTAGAGGTGGAAGACAGAGAAATATCCTGTCTGCCACAAGCGTCATCAGATGCTAGTGTGAAAATGATCAACTGTTTGCATTATCAGCTCCTTAGATTTCAGTTTGGGCTACAGATTCCCAACGTTTAAAGGATGGGAAGAGTTCTGTGTTAAAGCTTCTTCGGTCCTGGTCTTGGCCGCACTTTCACTTTTCAGCCAGTTCATGCAGCATGCGGAGCTCAAAGAATCCACTTTTGCCTTTTTTCCCTTCCCTGGTCTTTGCTGCGAACTCCCTGTGCCCGTCAGGGCTGGGCCTTTGGGTCAGCTTTAGCACACCCTTGACGTTCTGAATCAAGGTCTCCATGGCTCCTCAGCCACTCTGCTCCCTCTCTGGCCCTCCCTCCTGAACTGTCTTCCTTCCTCCCTCTTCTCTGACAGCATCCTTCAGCTCTCCATAACTGCTGACTGAGCCTCCGTGCGCCATTTGGGTACCACTCATCTCCACGCACCAACACTCTTCATTAGGAGCTCTCTCATTAGGGGCTCCTTTCAGGACTCACAAATACATATTTTCAGGTTGTACTCAACTGCCTCTGGCCCCGTGGGTTTCCAATTAACTTTGCTAACCACCTTTGAAATACCACAAACCTCTATGAAGAAAGTTGCACTAATCAACTTTTTCCAAAACATGCTAAAAAACAGCTTTGCTATAAGAAGAGATAGAAAGTTTGTTATTGAAAAGTCATTTGGGCTAATTTTCAAGAAATATTTCTAACTTTCTAATGGCTAGTAGAAAAGGCAAAGATCGGTAATTATTTTTCTGATATTAAAAAAATTATTAGGAAGCCTAACCTCATTCATAGGAATGGTAAGATGAGGCATATTTCAATAGTACAGTACTTGCTGGGAAGGTTAATGTAAGAATGAGTTTTTCTCTTATACATATATTCTATCTATAACATTATATATAAATTAGTGAAGCACATTTATACTGATTTATGGTGGTTTGAGTACACGTCTACCTTTCCAGTTGGAATGAAAACTCCTTGAAGACAGGAGTTTCAATCTTTTTTATCTTATCATAACATATAGTACCCCCATCCCAGTATTTGCTGAATTCAATAGAATCTTTTGCAAGAAAAATTTTGAGGGTATAGCCAATTTCTTGCTTGTTCGTTTTGATTTCAGTTAGGAATGGTAGCAAACTGAGCAGGGGTCTTGCTGCTTCCAAACTCACAGAAGACAGGGCCAACAGATGTAGATTAATCTAAGAATCTGGCTAACTAACTGAAAACAAAGCTGCAGTGAGCTCCAGCTAAGTAGAAAAGAGCTTATGGATGGATTTTTGACCAGAATTACAACATGGAAAGTTGTCTCCAATTCTGAGAGAAAAATCAATAAGTACTCTTTAGAAAATATTGGGGAAATCAATTTCTTTTTCTTTTAAACACAGATCCTTTTATTTATCTTAAATATTGGCTGTAAATGAATTTTTTCATTGTCTCTTGAGATTTAATTAACTTAAACAGTTGTAATTTTAGAATAGATTGTTTTTCAGAGAATGTTTCTGCTACAAATTTTTAGTGGCTAAGGAGATACCAGCACTCCAACCTCTCCCCCCCAAAATTGCTGAAAACTCTCAAATTGCAAAATATGATTTCTGAAGCAAGGAGGGGATTCATTAAGTGTTTATACTATGGTTATATTTCAACACAGAGAGCTCAAGTTCTCCTTTACGGGATTACAGTGGGGATGTGGGCCAGATAGCACATATTAGGTGAAATTTAAGGTTCCTGGGAAGGGGCTCTTATTTCTGAAAATGTCTCACCCACCTTCTGGTTTATGCCTGCCTAAAACTTCATAAAGAAAGACTGGTTTATTTGGTGTTGGGTTTTATCACCAGCTCGAAAGCAAGTGTTCTTGGGAGATGTAATACTAATGTTTCATATTCATACAGCTCAGCATAATTCTAAATACGTTTTCACTTATATTTTCTTAGATGGCAGGGTAATGTGACTGCAAAACACATCATCTTATTTGATTCTCATAAAGACTATGTGAGATGGGTATGATTATGTTCTCCATCTGACAGGGAAAAACTGATAGATTTACCCCCAAATCATGCAATAAACAAATGGTAGAACCAAGTATAAGAGTTGTTCCACTTGAATATATTCTTATGGACCATTCAGTAAGTATTTCCTGAGAGCAAGTTGGATGGGACAAAAAAGGGGAGGAGTAATGGGATGTTATATGGCAGGTGGGACAGGAGAAGACAGCACCGAGGGAGGAGAGGGTACAGAAAAGGGGGGAGTGCAGATCCTGAAGACTGTGGCTTCGCAGCCCCCCAGGCCTTTGGCACTCACTTTCTGGCATGAGGCTCTGAGAAGTGTAGTTAAGTCTTAAGATGAACTTTGATTGTAAAAAGTGGGACTCAGAGGAAAAAGCTATAGGACGATGCTAATCAAAGAACTTGGAAAGGTATCAACACTTTTGCTTTAGAAATGGGAGGTTCTGGATTAAATCCTGGGAAAGAAAATAAAACATAATGAGCAGGTGGCAGAGAATGATAAAACGGGGTAATGATAATAATATTAATAAATAACAATAGTAACACTTGGAACGTAGTAACCGTGTGGCAGGTACATATGTTATTGCATTTTACTTTTACAGCAACCCAGTGAGGTAGGCATTATCCTTATGTTACTTATAACAAAAAGTTTACTATCTTACTCAAGGTCATACAACCAGCAGACAACAGCTAGATTTCAATCCAAGTTGGCCTGACGCTATAGCTTTGATATTTTAACTCTTTCCTTTATCTGCCTCACAGTGAGAGGGATGACAGATAGAGAAGAAAAAAAAAAAAATCAATCATCTTAGAGCTGTTTAAAAACACCAAGTAGGGCATTCAAGGGTAAAAGATGGCAGATCTATTAATGAGAGACAAAATCTACAAGGGCCGAGCACAGGGAGCTCTGGGACACAGTGTAGATGCACTTTTTCAAAGACTGGGCAAGAAGAGATCAAGAGGAAAGTGACCAGAATGGGAGGAGGGTGAGGATAAGAGAGAGGAACCACAGGCAGATACAAGAAATGTGAAAATCAAGGAGGGCTTGGATTAGAGAGAGGTGAGAGGGAGACTTCTGATAGGGAAAAGGAAAGAAGTTGGCAATCTTGATCAGCATCTTAAGTAACTTTTGAAGTTCAAATGGTAACAAATGAGGGATAGAGTCTTGGCATTTATGAGATGGTAGAAGAAAAACAAACACAAAAATGGTCAGAGTTGGTGGGAAAAAGACTAGAAACAAGAGAGTAAGATTGCTTAGGGATCATTTTGATAGGCTGAAATTCCTACGAGCATGAAATTGCAGTGGATGAACAGTCATGGGAAAGTAGTCACACTTAGTAAGAAGATGAAATACCCTTCAAACAAAACTACAGTTGTGCCATTGTGTTCTTGTGGAAGAGAGATTTGTGTATTGCCATGTGGGATCTGAAGGATTTAAGTGATACAGCAATACACTGGTTCAAGCATTGGTCAAGGGCATCTTCTGGGGACTTCCCCTAAAAAAGGTAAGAGCAGTTTCGTTAGAAGCCAGCAGCCAACGTTTATTCTTGGTGAATCTCTGGAAATTCTGAGAGCAGCAGTGATCTTCTCTTGTCTCAGCCAGGTCCCCCTTGCCCCACCCCAGTGGCATATACCTGCACTATACTTTGAAAGATCAGTAGCTCCTAAGTGTCTCCGTCTGAGATATTGCCAGCAACCCTGGTTCAGAAGTTCAGAAGCAGCGCGATTAACAGGTGAAGGATTGCAGCGAAGGCAGCTTCTGGGTCCTGAATGAGAATTTTTCACATCTGCCACTTTGGACATTTTTCAAATGCATCCCTCTGTGTATTCCAGAAGTGCTCACTTGAGCTGGGCTTGTCTCTTCTGGCCTGCACACTGAGCTGTGTAATTGAGGGAACTCAAGCAGAGGCAGTTTATGGTTGTATGAATAAGCAAAATACTCAATATGTGACCTGATTGTTTTGCAAAATTCCACAGCGCCCGGTTTCACTTGTCATTTTGGAACAGGAGTGGGAGGGTGAGGCTGTGACAGCGAATGCATTCAATGGGTGTAATTAATCCATTTCATAAAAGCAGACTTTCTAAATTATGCTGTGAAGCTCAGAAGTTTTTAACACTTTACTTTCCAAGGGAGAAAAAAAAAATCATTTTTAAAGGAGCTTATTTTCCCTGATACCATGAAACAAATCCATCTAATTGGTGATAAAGCCCATTGCATTCTTGACAGAGTGCCTTGCTGGGACACTGATGACTGATTTCCATGGTATGAGAGTTAGAAAGAAATGATCCCTCCCCTAATGCTGTGATTCTGCGTATCCATCCATAAAATGTTTCATACTCATTTCCCCTCAGTATGTCCTGCAAAAGCAAAAACGTTATGTGTCAGTTTCCTGTAACATAAGGAGCAACAGGAATCTCAAGAGGGGCTTGCCTCCCCACAGAAGCCACATCACTGACGCTGCGTGAGGCAATTAAAGCCACCGGGGCATGAGAACCAGTAAGGATGGAGATGGTGAAACAAAGGATCTGTATCCAGCGGCATCGCCCAAAGTTCACCATCAACAGAAACCATACCTGGGGAACAGCTGAGCCTGCACCCCCCTGTCTGACCTCAGGAATCTCTCAATACACCTCTCAAACCTGAAGGGAGGCTGGCTTACACAGCCTGCAGCTATCAATGCTTTGAGATTCCACTTATGTAACTGATAATATTCACTCTCTTTAAAAGTGTTGGTACATGTCAATCCCAAACTCCCTAACTATCCTTTCCCCCCGCCATTTCCGCCGCCCACCCCTGTAACCACAAATTCTTCTCTACGTCTGTGCTCAACAGGATGTAACAACCTAAATGGGAAAAGAATCTGAAAAAGAATAGATACATGTATGTGTATAACTGAATCACTTTGCTGTACACCTGAAACTAACACAACATTGTTAATCAACTATGCTCCAATATAAAATAAGAACGTTTAGAAAAACAAGTGTTGGTAGGATGACAGCGCTTCCTATGCACAGAAAATGTGATTCCCAGGCAAACCGCAGAGACTTCAGACAGCCAGGCTGATGGCACTGGCTTACACGCTGCCAAGTTACGTAGAGGCCAAGGGCATGCGCACAACTCGAATGGCTGGGGACATTCTGGACAGCTCTGGACAAAAGCAAAGTGAGGTTTTCTTTTGTGGTGATTGGAGCCTCCACTTTCCACTCAAACGTCTGACATCAAGGTTTCTTTCTGATCTGTAGGTCATACTCATGATAAATCTGCAAATGACATTTCTTGGCTCAACTGAACCGCACGGTTACAGAGGGTACACTCAGGGAAGTTCTGGAAAAAAACACTGAATGATTTCATTTTTAAAACACTTTGCCCCATTCTACAAAGGATTTCAGGCAAAAGAGAAGACGCTGACGCTCTAGGCCAGTGAAGAAGTAATTAGTGATATTAACCTCAGCCCATCCCACAGGATGCTTTTCCTGTTTTGTCAAAGAAATCTGGAATATTTCAAGCATGCTGGAAAGTATAGAATATAATATGATAAATCCCCATGAATCCGCAATCCAACGCTGTCAAGTCCTAACCTTCGGCCATATTTACTTTAGATCTCTTTACTTTTTACTGAAATTACAGATATAACTGAAGCTCCTTTGAGTCTCACTTTCTACAGAATTTCCTCTCATGTTTCAGGTCCCCCGGATCACCCGGATCATGCTGAAAACTTGTTGCTTCTCTACTCACATAACTTCTTTTAGTCTCTCCTTTGATGGAAACAATTTCCTACCAGGTTGTAGCTGCTGTGAAGAGAAAACTGACTGAATAGATTTAGCTAAGCCCCTTACTTCTGGAGGCCCAGACTTTTCTTATTTTTAAAATGGAGATAATCTTTTCTTGCCTGTTTCACAGAGTTATACCGCGGTAAAATGAAATGCCGTATGGAGATACTTTTGTAAACGATATCATCAAATACAAATTATACGATTATTTAGGAAACAAGTCTCCCTTTTTGAATATTTCTCAAAGGCCGATCAGATTTATCAAAACCTTACTGTTTACCTCCCACAAAGAAACAGTATTTAATCTATGCACTGGCCCAATAACAAGTTTGGTGACCATATATCAAGGATTTCAAATATTCTGTCCCATCGTTGCTATACACAACGTCTGTCATTCAGAAGTCTTAATAGTTGGTTTCAATAACATGACCCAAAATGAAGAAAAGGAGTCAATGGCTGTAAGAACATAAAATCCTTTTCTTCCCAAGTGTATCTATAATTAGTAAAAAAACTCAGGCATTCAGAAAGTGGCTAATAATGTCTCACTGCTGCTGCTCATTGGGAGAAAAAAGAGAGAAGTAATTAGGGAGTGGAACCCAAGTGCTGGTTTTCACATTCTCCACCTGAGACCCCAGCTGCCTCACATGCATGTCTACGGATTCTGTGGCCACACAAGGTGACACTGGAATGTTACTAATGTTGGCAACAGCTGTTTTGTCTGGGACCATGGCCCCAGTGGGGGACGAGTGGCAATAAAAATGATTAACTGGCCAGGCCTCTATTTTATAGGTCTTAGGTATCTTTATTTTTAACTCTGAGGAAGTCATCTTATTTTTATTATGAATAAAATTACTATTCCCATTGACACAGATAAATGGTTAGGTTCTTTTCCTCCAAAGATATCAGTACAGTACATGGCCTTTATCCGTTAATAGACCAAAGAGACTAAAGTTCTTTGCTGAAAGGAAAACTGAGAAACAGAAAACCCTGATCAAGTCAAGGCTTGTAGACGGATGTTCAGACTATGAACTGGATTCCCACTGAGACATGATGGTCCTCAAAATGCATATAGTCACACAGAGTATTTTAGCAAGAAGTCAAATGTTTTAATTGGACATTTTTGTCATCCACTTTATTGAGCAGTCCAAAATGTGTCTGGGGGACTAACTTCCCTTAGGGGTGGGCCTTGCTAACATTAACTTTGCACCGTGGGTCCTCAGTGCAGAGGAAATAAGGCTGGAGATGAAGACGGAAAAGGTGGGGATAGTGATGGATAACAGGGCACAGATGTGGGAAGGCATTAGTTCCACGGTGTTTCCAGAGCATAGACTTTCATGGTTATAACTGCTCATCTCAACCTGCAGCCTATCAGAAAGGAAGCCTCAGGTGTAGCTGTGGGGAAGAGAGAATGACTTGTATGTGATGAGATTCTCCATCTCCAAGGAAAAACATGGTGTCCCCTGGATTCAGGCTGGGCTGAAGTGAAATGGGCAACTGTCAAAGCTTTGTCTGTTTCCTTGTTTTCTCAGCAAACAAGTCTGTTTCCTGTCCATGCAAAGACTAGAAATGATATGCTACAACGATGTTGCCTTCAGAATTATCATTAGGAATAATCATCTCATCACATCAAAATAAAAATCTAACCACTTGAGATAAAAACACAGACAAAGACCTAGAAAAGGGAGATGTGACCAGTTGATTATTTTCCTTGCCACTTATTCTCCCCCCCGGCTCCCCAATTCCACTCTCATAAGGCTAAGCCACTCAGCTCCAAAGCCTCCTCTGGCACTGTTCTTCTCCTAGCTCCTTTCTGTTTACTGAACCCAGCAACCTCTCTCCCACCTCAGGCCCTTTGCAGTTCCTGATCTTTCTGGTTGGAAAGTTCTTGCTCTGGGCCTCACATGGCTGGCTCCTTCTCAAGTAACGTCACCTAGATGCTCAGAGATGCCACCTGGACCACCTTAACTAGGGCAACAACTCTTCCTCCCAAACCACTCTCACGCTACCCAGTTTATTCCCCTGCAGCACTGCATATTAAGCTGAAATTGTTTTGTCTGCCTATGGAATTGCCTCTTCACCATCGGTCCCTCACCCCACACACACACGATAGAGTGTAAGTTACTGAAGGTAGAGACCTTAGCTTTAATTTGTCTGTTTGTTTGTTTTTTTTTTTATAAACCACTGTATACTCAAGGCTTGTAATAGTCATTAACACATGCTAGGTGATCGAGGTAAGTATGTGTTGGATAAATGAATTCAATTTCACATCCTAAATTCACTCTTTTAACCATGTACCCTGCTCTGTAACCATAACCTTCAGGACTGAGCAATGACATGCATTAAAGGTGAAAGAAGTTCTACACTGAAATTAAAATGAAAATGGAAACAACACGTTTGTGTATGTTTTAAATCTTATGGTTGCTTTAGAAAAGAAGCGTAAATTCCATCAGAGTCAGCTCCCACAAAAACTCACGCTGCAGAGTTTTATCAGCGTGTTACAATAAGTCAGCATTTTAGAGGAAGCTAAGGGCTTTCACTTCTAGAGGGCAGCCAATTGACATTGAAATTGACTATTGATGAGCTAGTATTTGTATTTAAAATACAGGATAAGCATAAGATGCAACAAAATACTGAAAATAAACGTTGAAAATCATGTAGATTTATAATTAAGCCTCAAACACTGAACAATCTCCAGACCCTGGACAGCCTCCCGAGGGCTGAAGAGTGTCATTCTTCTCCTAGAGCTTTTCCAGTGGGAACAGTAGAGGGAGCTCCTGCTCCACATTACAAATTAGGTGAATTTCTGTGACACATGTGAGCCCACTGCCCGATTCTCTTACTGCAGTAATGAAACAGTGCACAAAAACAATGCCAGAGGAAAAAAAAAAAAAGAAAGGAAATCAAGGGCCCTGCCTGCAACAGAAAGGAATAATAACACATTTTCCAATTAATGTGGTTTTTAATAAACACGTTTACAGTGATGATGAATGAGAAGTGAAGCAAGTGTCAAACGGGTGGGCGAAGACATGCCGCCTTTAATGGCTCATTAGTTAAACTCTCCTGTTCCGCCTCATTGCCAGCTGCTCTGCTCTCCCTTCTAAAGGAATGAAAACCTGGAATACTCTGAAATAAACTAAGGCATTTCAAGTCTCGAGACTCTCGAAGCCTCATCATCCTAACACAAGGCCACTATTTTCCATTCCTTTATGCCACTCAGATAACTGGAAGGCTTGAAAGACAAAGAAATTTTTACTGGAGAGTGAGTGAGAGAATAAAGGTGGGTTTAGCGGTCCGTTCCTGGGTCTCAAGTCTACAACCCCTACTTATACTTGTGTGATCTTGGGCAAGTTACTCGACGTTTCTAAGCATCCTTTACCCTATTATAAAATGAGCATCATTTCTACTTCTCATGATAGTTGTGAGGATTACATAATGCGCTGGCAGTGGAGCACCGAACACAGAGCTAGTGCTGTAATCATCTCTCCCGGTCCATTTCTCTCTCTTTGGAATCTGTTTCCTCAGGAGTTACTGCTATTTCCTTCCCCAGGGAGAGGCTTAATGCTCTCGTGCTTCCTCTCTGAAAACTGCTCTCAATCATAATCTTAGGGGCTTCCCTGGTGGCGCAGTGGTTAAGAATCTGCCTGCCAATGCAGGGGACACAGGTTTGAGCCCTGGTCGGGGAAGATCCCACATGCCGTGGAGCAACTAAGCCCGTGTGCCACAACTACTGAGCCTGCACTCTAGAGACCACGAGCCACAACTACTGAGCCCGTGAGCCACAACTGCTGAGCCCGTGTGCCTAAAGCCCATGCTCTGCAATGAGAAGCCACTGCAATGAGAAGCCCATGCACCACAACGAAGTGTAGCCCCTGCTCACTGCAACTAGAGAAAGCCCGCGTGCAGCAATGAAGACCCAACGCAGCCAAAAATAAATAAATAAATAAATAATTTAAAAAATCATAATCTTAGTGTATTTGCAGGTATCATCAGTCCAAGACATTGTTACCTAATGGTTTCCCTCCAATGAAGAATATTCATTCAAAACAAGATGACAGAAGTTACTTGGGGGAATTTGGGAGCTTTTCCCTTTGTATAGGTAAGATCAGCTCTGCTTATTAACAGGAAATTGGACCAATAGTTTATAAAAAGTGCGTTCATCATGAAGGGTTGTGGTCAGCTCTGTGGACCAGTTAGTTGCCCCTCAATTACCAGCATCTCAATAAGAATAATCTTATGTATGCAGATTACATGTGTCTAAGTTTCAACTAAACCTTCCTCAAAGAGAGGAAAAATTGCTATTAAGTTTGGGAAGCTAAATTGGAGTAATATATATGACTTTGATGAAACATTAATTCATAAAGAAAATCTAATAACATTAGTTCAAAGATCTACTTTTAGTAAATATTCCTTTATTAGAGTCTTTCCCCTAGAGAATGTACTCTCTCAGGGTGAAAAAGATTGTCCTTCCACACACACAAAGTTGTGGGAAATTATTCTTTGTAAACAACTAATCTTTTTGGTACAAATGTTTCTTAAGAAAGTGAGGAAAGACAAATTTGGCTTCAGGACAAACAATCACAAATAGAATGGTTGGTTAAAATGTTTTAATTATTTGAGTTGCTTCAGGCCATTAAAGATTTCTTTCTTCTATTTTTTTAAAATCGTCACTGACACTCCCCTGAAGAACAATACTACTTTTGATGTAGGGAACATCTCTGAAGCCCTGAAGGGGAGAACATTTTCTTGAAGAAACTGAGCAAAGTATGCTGTTATCAAAGGATCCATGCATCCTAAAAACTCCTATTCCTTGGTTCTTTTCAGACAATCCCACCAGTCAGAGTAAATCAATAAAAAAATTTTCCCTTAGCTTTTCTGAAGGCTAATTGCTCAAACATAATATAATAAAATTATATGCTATACTATTCACTCATTTGAGGGACGTTATGTATTATTTAATTATTGCTTGATAAGAGAGAAAATTACTATTTTTTTATAGTTCACACTGTCATAAGACATTCTAACACATGCTTTAGGAATCTCAGGCGCCAGCCAGTAGGGTGAGTCAGACACCTTCTCCCAATCTCAGTCGGAAGGATCTTGGTGCCTACCAACCTTTCCTTCTTTCTCTTGTTACCTTCCTTCCTGTTGTGAAGGGGGGAGGGCTCATCTCACATAAGGTACAAAGTGGAAGAAGACAAATAAAAAACAACAACATTTTGATCTAAAAATGCCCACAAGTAAAGGGGGACGCCTCTTAAGCTCTACGTCAGTTGTAATAAAATACAAATGACTAGTAAATACTATGATAGCTGTAATGGATCTCACTCTCTCTCAGCAATCCAACTACTGTGCCACTAGAGAGACCTATCAGGAAATCTGGCCCTGGGACTCTCCACTCAGAGCTCTTCACAGATTGTCCTGGCTTCTCGGGACATGTGGAGCTCACAGCAGTTCTGCCAGGGTGCTGCCCGGGCTGGACCCGACGTGTCAGTGCTGTGGTCAGAGCTGTCTGGCCGCCGCCTGCCCTACTCCCCGGGGCTCAGCACTCATGCTTTTGTTCAGGCTGCTTTCCTCTGTCAGCAGCTCCTAGCTTGCTCTCTCCTTCCCCTCTATTTGCTTTACTGGACAGACCTTCTCAAATTTTACAGAAACAGCTTTATTGAGGTATAAGGGAGACACAAAGAACTGCACGTATTTAATGTGTACAATGTGATGAGTTTGGACAGATGCAAACACCTGTGATCTCATCACCACAACCAAGGTAACTGACATACCCAGCACCTCCCAGACTTTCCTTGTGTCCCTTAGTGTGTGTGTGGGGGGGGGGGGGGGGGGGTAAGAACACCTAACATGAAATCTACCCTCTTAACAGGTTTTGAAATGCACAATACTGTATGGTTACCTACAGGTACGATGTTGTAGGGCAGATCTCTGGGGTGTAATCATCCTGCCTAACTGAAACTTTATACCCGTGGAATAACACTCCCCAGTACTCCCGTCCCTATGTGTTCTCTGCTTCCATAAGTCTGACCATTTTAGAAATCTCATAAAGTGGAGACATGCAGTCTTTGTCTTTCGGTGAACTGGCTTATTTCACTCAGCATAACGTCCTCCGGGCTCAGCCACGTGTCATGAGGAGCAGGAATTCCTCCTTGTTTCTAAGGCTCAAACTTTATGCTTCAGTTGTCAATTCCAGAAGAAAACCACCCTGGCATTATCTTTTCTAAGTATTCTTCCTCTTCCAGAAAATTCACATTTTCTGTGAGTTAAACTTAAATACTTGAAGGGCAAGGGCCACATCGTATTCATTTTTGCAAGTCTAGCTCCCAACACTGTTAGGCACATAGTAGGCCTTAAATAAATGTTTAATCGTTTGTGAAACTATTAAATGATGTGAATTAGGAGCAGGCTGATTTTTGTATAAGCTCATTTTCTTAAAATGTTAGTTAACATGATCTTGAAAGGACTGACTTTGAAGAACTCTGTTCATTTCTAACCATTTGGGAAATAACAGTCCTCTTGCTAAAGTACATTATGTTTAGGGAAATTAAACATGAAGGTGGCATAGAAGAATGTGGGGAGCCAGGTATTTCACCTTTCTTTTCAATGCTTCCCTTAACTAACTCCTGTAAGAATGACAAGGACTTTTTGCAGTATGGTGGTATGCATGTCATCTATTATGTGAATAACTTAAAAAAATACAAAAGCTGATGAAAAATGTACCCCAAGATAGAGTTTTGATAATACTTGTATCAGACAAAAGATATTTAATCCACTAGAGGAGTTATCCCAGAATCAAAAAGACAATGAGTTTCTGTAAACCACAATTCTTATACAAAAATGAGCTGATGATATAGTCTAATACTTCTTTTTAAACAAGAGCTGACCTATGAATAAAAACCTTTTCTTTTTTGCATAGAATTTCCCCCTTTTTTGTGTAGTCTAACAAATTGGTATTTTATTATATTACAAAATAAACCACTTTTCTTTTAAATACCGTGTACTCAGGATTTAATGAACACTGTGTATCAGACCCATAGCTGAGTTTAAATTCTAAATCTAATACTTGAAATAAAATAAGTACCTCTCTCCCCCAAACACTCTGGCAATCCAAACCTGTGGAATTGAATATTATAAACTCTTTCATATGGTCGCATATTTCTTAATCTTCTAAATTCTTCAGTAAACTCATTTGATCTATAGCTGAGGACTCATTCCAGGATGGGGTGTAATCCTCTTCTCTCCCAGACATTTGGCAAGCCTGTCATAAAGGCCTTCATCATTCAAATTCCTCCTCTGAGACAACAATTATCTTGTCTTGAAAGCAGCATCATGCATTTAGAAAACTATGTGAAAGTCTAATCTTGCCTGTTAGCTTGTACCAGCTTTTCTTGTTTATAGCACGAGACAGTTACCAAAAATCCTACAATGAGTTCTCTCTTTTGCCAGAAAATTTGGGATAAAAATCAACAGAGCTGATTCCTTTAAAGACTGGATTCCGGGATGCCCAATTTATGCCATTTCCCCCCCAGTTGTTTCATAACCAGTATCAACTGACACCAGTACATTGCTAAGAGAACAATTTACTTGAACGGCTAAATGGATGAAATGAAATCATTGACAGAGCAGCAATCTTGTTCACCATTGGCATGTGGCCACACCCTAAGTGATTCCTAAGGGGCTCAGTCTAGAGCCCTCTAGTGGTGGTGCAGGTGGCTCTGGCCTTTAAAAAGTCACTTATTTTCCCGTCTTCATTTTCTCATCTCTGAAGTATATTCATCTGTTGACTCATTCATTAAATAATTAATAATTACATGCTACATGCCAGAAACTGTGCTAGACAATGATGATAAAATAGAGGTTCAAAAAATATTCACAGGGCAGTGGTCAGAAAGACAAGGAAAATAAGAGTCACAAAACAATGTGCTGTGTCTGCAGGAGGCATAAGCTCACAGGATTGCGGAGAATGACACCTCTCGTGCTGTGCTGAGAGCACCGGCAAGGGCTTCGTGGGAGACTTGGGGTCTGCGCTGCGTCCTGCAGGTGCGGGAGCTCACCTGGGCCTTGGGGAGAACATTTGCAACGTGCGGCATTTTGAGATCGTAACGGAAGATGACACTACAGGTTGCAAAAGAAGAAAGGGCACAGAGGATAGACAAAGACAGGAAAAGGACAAACTTTGAAGGGACTAGAATGGCTGTAGAAGATATGAAATCCATATGGAAGGAAAGGGAAGTTATTAAAGAGTTTTCAACCAAAGAGCTACATGATCAGAGTTATGATTTAGAAATATTACCCCACTTGTAGAAGGTAGAGGCAATGAGACAGCTGGGAGAAGGCTACAAAAATATAGATACAAATTGACAAGGGCCTAAATAAGGTGGTGGCATGAGGAATGAGAGCTAATGGGAAGTAGAATTGACATGATTTAGGAACTATTTGGATGTGGAGGATGAGAGAGAGGGAAAAAAAAATCTAGGATCATTTTTAGAGTTTAGTTTTGGACAGGCTATGTTTGTAGTACACATGAGACCTCCAAGTGGAGATACTGAGCAGGCCGTGGGGTGTAGGAGCCTGGAACTCAGGAGGAATGTCTGGGTGGAAAGAGATGACTGGGATTCTTTAAACCATACAACGTATAAATAAGGGAAGGGGGAACTGCTTTACGGAAGGAGACAAAAAGGATGGCCTCAAAGGTAGGAGAAAACGATCAGCATTAATGAACCAAGAGAATAGAGAGTTTCCAGGATAGAACAGTCAACAGCGTCAGTTCCTATACAGCAGTTAAATAAGGTGAAGCCTGAAAGGCACTCAGGGAATCTCGTGACTCAGAGATATTGGTGATCATAGAGAATGCAGGGCCGGCGGAGTAGCTTGGACATAAACCAGACTCTAGTGGGTTGAAGAGTTAGCACAACCACCAGAAATGGCACACTTCCTCTAGAAGCCTGGGATAAAGGATGAGATCAGCTACTTGGCTACACGACCTTTACGGCTCTCTTTAGCAACACTATTCTATGAAATTCTACTAGCAAAATAGCTGTGTCAAGAAAAGGAGGCATGCTTCCCCGGATGTCTGACTGACCACCAGCCTGGATGTTAAGAAATTGAGGAGATGGGGCTCAGGTGGGTTCAGCACAGGATTCGCTGATCTGGGACTCGGGTTGGGGCGCCCATGCAGGCAGTACACTTGCTCCTGTCCAGGAATGAAGGGGGCAGGAGGGGGAGCCGGCCACCAGCCTCCCTGATCTCTTGGTTGGTGGTGGTGGGAGGTGTAGGGAGAACAACCATGTTAAACAGTGGAAAGATGGAAATGATTATCTACAGGGGATTCAGATAACCTTTAGATGAACACGCAGCAGTACAGAGGGACTCTGATGAAATACCCTACTGTTTACTCACAGGCGGTCCTGGAGGCCCTGGTTTTCCTGGAGGCCCTGGTTTTCCTCGTCTTCCCTAGAAACCAAAGAGAAACAGACAATAGCTACTGTGATTACATTTTATTTTAAGATGAGACAACATTAAATGGCGATTTTAAAGACTAAAAATTAACGAAAAGTTAAAAAACAATTCCAAGTCCACATGACCTTTAAAGACCTGTGAAGTCTAAAAGCTATGAGACAATTTTTAGCAGCCAAGATGAGAAAAATAGTGCCTGGAATGAACAAACTGTGACTCTTATTAGCAGCCCTTTAAAGGCTGTCTACTTTGGTACTCTAGCGAAGTGATATAAAGTATCTGAAAGATGGGCTAAGATGGGCATTTTATCTGATAATTCAGTGGGTTCAGGTGCAATAATAAATGCATTTATCATCTTAAATTGGTATTTCTCAAAGAGTGATCTGAATTCCAATTTTATAGGAGTTTCCTGAGAGTGCTATCAGGTATTAAAAATACATTTTTCTGGGCTCCATCCTGGACTTTACTGGTTTAGAATCTCTGGGGAAGGGATCCATGAATCCACATTTTAAAAACCCCTTCAGGTAACACTCATACTCACTAAAGTTTGCAAAGCACTTCCGTAAGCCATATTATAATTATATATGTTGTGAAAAGCACATTAACTAGCTCTTTTCTTCCCTCTGGATGATTAAGCTGTTTTATAAGTGAACTAAAATGTTCACTCCTTGCTTATTAATCTTCATTATTGTAAGTGAATGTTAACTCCCCAAGTTCACAACTAGCTAAATTCCAATTGCAAGAGCCAGAATGACATTTCTAAGTACCTGTGTATCTGTATCATTTAAAAAACATTTATTTATTATACATTTATTTTCTTAATTATTTTTTTCCTTTATCATAGAAGGAAGCAAGCCTAGGTACGGATAGCACACATTTTGAATGAGAAGCATTTCTGAGCAGGTTTTCTAATTCTATTTCATTGTTACTAATAACTTTATTTTATTACCATATTGGTAGTATGTTAATACATATTAAGGCTAGTTGTTACTTAAAAAGTAAAAGTATTAGGTTGATCTTTCAACTCTTTTTGGGGAGAATTGTAAGCATAAACACGGAAAGGCCCATTTCACTGACGGATTTTCTTGCTCTGAAAGAGTCAGGCAATTTTCGCTTGATCTTTCTGGTCTTCATCTAGGCTTGGAGTGGGGTAGGAAATACAATACCCACTGAAGCAGCAGAGTAAGGTTTGGAAGGTAGGTAAGCAAATGCGACACTGTGATTGGGTGGGAAATGCTTCCATTAATTGCTGAAGGCAAGTTAAGTACATACTATCAAGGACTCTATATAAAAATAGCAGCTGTATTCATAAAATATCCTGGCTAACATCTACAGAACAGATTTTTTTTTAATTTCATTAAAACCAGAAATATAATTAGTAGTATTTTCATGTACCTTGTGTTTTAGAGATCTGAACATTGGATTTCCTTTGGGGGGTTGTAAGATTGGAATGAATATATAATTTAATATTCTGTATACTGAATAAAAGTTACACACATGGACATAATTTTCTTGTTTTGCAGTTTACACATTCTGAAAATCAATATATTGGGTCTTTTAGTAAATGCAAGTCAATCGGCCCCTGAGGATTAATCAATGATAAAACGTTTACTTGCAAAGTGGAAGCACCGTGATTTATTCATTTACAAGAGCACAAAGAAACAAAATCAGTGACATTGGAGCAGGTGATTGGTTCTTTCTTTTAGGTTGAGGTAAGTTAAAACCATAGGATAAACTTTGTGTGCAGTCTCCTTTCCTTAAAGGAGACGTATATATTGATTTGGGCAGGAAGTGGAGAAAATGAGGTTATTCATCAACTTTTATCACAAGAGTTAATGTTTAAGATAAACTAAGTCTCAGATATTGTAACATAACATTGTCATGTCTTAACGTGAGGAGAAGAAGCATTCATGATTCAGTGTGGTACGGGCAAGCTTCCAAATTCTTGCACATCAGTGCTGACTTACATCATCGTTCAAAGCCTTGCGACTGTCAAGAGTGTACGGATGTGTCTCTGGAAGAGCACAGGGGAACGCTGATTGTCTTTATGCCTCCTTGCTAACAGTAGACATGCAGGTAGGATGTTTCTGAGGATCGTCAAATTATTGGAACATACTGTACACAGATTAACTTCAGCCAGCACGTATTTTCAGTTTAAATGTGTTTTCTAGGCTTGAATTTCTAGTAACATCCTGAAGCAGATTTGAATACTTTTTTCTTTCTCAGCTTTATTGAGATATAATTGGCATGTAATATTGTGTAAGTTTCATGTCTGACAAGTGATGCCTTCATACACTTATATGTTAGGAATAAAGTTAGTGAATACCTCCATCAGCCTACATAATTACCATTTGTGTGTGTGTGTGTTGAGAACATTTAAACTCTACTCTCTCAGCAACTTTCAAGTATAAACACAATATTGTTAACTACAGTCACCATTAGATCCCCAAACTTATTCATCTTCTAACTGGAAGTCTGTGCACTTTGACCGGCATCTCCTCATTTCCCGCTTCCTCAGCCTTTGGCAGCCAACATTGTCTCTGCTTCGATGAATTAGGCTTTTTTAGATTCCATATTCTGGGGCTGGGGCTGTGCCTGAGAGGGCCATGGAATACCCTCCTGACGTCGATACAGGGACTGTTTTTGCGTGTTTGTTTCCACTTCTGTCTCCTCTTATTTCAGGCCCTTCATTCTAGACCCACTGTAAAGTGAAAGAAAAAGTGGGCACTCGGATGTGGGTTGGGATGAAAATCCCAGCAAATAACAGATAAATGCTGAGCTGGGTGCGGCCTTCCTGGCTAGGATGCCTGGTCCCAGGTGGCCGTTTGTTCAGAAGCAGCTCTGATCAGTTGGAGTCTGGCTGAACCTCCAAATGGATGGTTTCAGCAGCATTACAATTGGGCTAATCCAATACTTTTCTGAAAATTGGAGTATGAAGCCTAAAATGCAGGTTTACCGTATCAGGTTGCCCTGGAAACCTCAAAGTGCTCAACATGTACGTTTCCTGTCTGGCAACAGTGTAAAGGTTATCAGACAGCAGTTTAGGTATTTGTCTAATGATTTAAGCCCAGTGGTGCTCTAACCCGATCACACATCAGCATCCTCGGGAGACCTAGCTGAAACAGACTGCTGTCTCCACTTCCAGAGTTTCTGACTCAGCAGGTCCGGGGTGGGACCTGAGAACTCACATTTATAACAAGTTCCCAGCAATACTAATGCTACTGGCCTTGAGACCACACTGTGAGAACTCCTGTTCTAAACCTCAACCTCTTATTTCATATTTAAAGTCAGGCAATCTTGCATAGCCCTTTATCTTGTAAACCTTGTAGCTCAGAACAAAAGATCTGGGTTGGTTTTGTGACTGCGTGGAACTTTAATAATAAAAACCCCATTGTCAACTTCAGGACCACCTGGATCAGAATCCCAGCCTTTTCTTTTATGGAAGGTTCTTGTGTCAAGATGTCCTTGCTGTAAAATTGGTACCTACACTTTGAAGCCTGTTTGTTAAGAATTAAAAAAGAGATCATGTGTAAAATTCCTACCACGCACACACCCATTAGGATGGCTAGTTTCAAAAAACAAAATAAGCGTTGGTGAGGATCTGGAGAAACTGGAATGCTTGAGCACTGCTGGCGAGATTGTAAAATGGAGCAACTGCTATGGAAAACACTGCACAGATTTTTAAAAGAATGAAAAGTAGAACTACCATGTGATCCAGAAATCCCACTTCTGGGTCTATATCCGAAGGAATTGAAAACAGGGTCGTGAAGAGATATCTGCACACCTAGGTTCATAAGCAGCACTATTCAGAATAGCCAAGAGGTAGAACCAATCCAAACGTCCATTAACAGATGAGTGGATAAACAAAATGTGGTACATACAATGAAATATTATTCAGTTTTGAAAAGGAAGGACATTCTGATACATGCTACAACATGGATAAACCTTGATGACATCATGCTAATTGAAATAGGCACAGTGAAATAAGTCAGTAGAAGACAAATACCGTATGATTTCACTTATATGAGGTACTTAGAGGAGCCAAATTTATAGAAACAGAAGGTAGAATGGTGGTGGCCAGGGGCTGGGGGGCGGGGGATAGGGGAAGTTATTTAATGGGAACAGAGTTTTAGTTTTACAAGATGAAAAAGTTCTGGAGATCTTTTCACAACAATGCGACTATACTTAACACTAACGAACTGTACACTTGAAAATGGTTAAGATGGTAAATTTTATGCTATGTGTTTTTCTCCACAATTAAAAACAACAACAACACTCCTACTATAATTTCTGACACAGTGGGAAAATAAATGTTAGTTCCTTTTCTCCCTGCCCTTCTACCATCCTTTATCCAATTATCCATTTAAAAATGTTTGATAATATATCAAGAAAACCTTCTAAAATCTGTGTTGTGCATCAGTTAAAAAAGCGTAACCAACTGTCAACCTTGCAGAGGGGATTTTTTCATCTAAAGCAACAATCAAGATGCCCATTAAGAGTAGAAATAGAAAAAGTAAATTGTAGATTACAGTGGGATACTATATAACAATGGAAATGAATGGAATACAACTACATGCAACAATATGGTTAAATTGTGTAAACACAACGTTGATCAGTTTATATAAGGAATAAAAGCAGGCACTACTAAGCTAAGCTGTTAGACGTTGCAATAGGTCACCGATGTGGGAGTGGGGAGCGACGGAGAGCATCAGACTAAGATGCTGATGTTCTGTTTCTTGAACTGTGTGCAGGTTACAAGGGTGTTCTTGATTTGTGAAAAATCAACAAGTGGCCTCCTTAGGATACATACATTTTTCTGAATGTTTGTTATACTTCAATAAAAATTTAAAAAAAAAATGAAACCAGGAGATTTCCACAATGGAATGATTTTATTTGAATTATCAAATGACTTCATCCATCTGCATTTGCTGTGTACAAGACCACAGAGGGTCAATACTGTCAGGAAGGAAAAAAAAAAACAAAACCCAGGCCTATTTAAATAAATGACATCTACAAATTTTCAACAGTAAAAATAACCTGATGCTTCCAGGATGACTTGCAGTATGAGAGCACATGTATCTTAAATTAGCCACTTGATTTATAAACACTTGACCATCCAGGAGCATTAAGAAGGGAAGAATGCAAATAATGGACGACTGGTACTTATCTGACAGATGGTTTTTGTTGTTGATGAGGATGAGGATGAGGAGGACAAGTTACAGTAGTAATCGGACTGAAATAAAGGGTGGTATGCAGACCCCAAGCCCACAGAGGAGACACGTGTGTAAGTAATCTCTCTAAACTGCCAGGTCTTCTAATGCAGCTGGCTCCTCTCCAGAATTCCCCTGTTCCCATGTGTGTATTTAGCACAGTCTTAGGCATCAACTCAGCCTGAACAAGGTACCGAGGAAATGCTGAGGAAGAGGAGACAGGGCCTTGACGGGCACCCACAACTGTGAAGTAGGTGTTAATTACACAGGAAAACATTACAGACCATCTGGGAAGTTTAGTTTTCTTTTTTTACATTGTGAACGGAAATAAGATTAATGACTGATGTAAAAAGGTAGCACATTTTGAAATCAACGATATGTGAAAAAACGGGAATGGAATACTTACATGAGGAATGCATAACGTCTTAAGTGAATTTTATTTCTTAACATCTTTAAAAATACATCTAAGACAGCAATGAGGCTAGTCATGATGGTCTCCTTATTTCAGGGATCAGACAAGTGGCTCTTGTAAGGACACGGGAAGAGGATGCAATTCAGCATGAACAAAGAATGTGAAATAGGTTTAGAGCTAAGGAAAGATGAATCCATATTGGACGCTATTTCCAATATTGCTTTTCTCATTTAGGTTGGGATCTTAAAATTTCTAAATCATGTCACAATTTCCCCATCTCTCTGTTCCCTTCCTTTTTTTCCCTTTGGATGGACGCTACCAGTAACTAATGAGGCTTTTCAAAACAAGTTAGAAATGTGACAATATTAACTAAACCCCCTCAGCTATAATTGAATAAATGATAATCTGAATAAATGATAAAACTTCATCGAAACATTGGACTGGGCCAGATGGTCTGGTCTGTGATCAGCATGGTCTACTGTCACTGTTTAGCATTCCTATGAAGTTACCATGGTGGCACCAATTTGGTCATGAAGATAAGTATAGTTAAGGTCTGACCTCTTAAGTCCCTTCTTATTGGATGAACCCCAAATCAAATTTTCCTTGTGTGCCCCAAGCCGTGCATGTACCAAGAAACATAAAAGTCTATGACAAATGATTATTAAAATGGTTACCATTGATCAAATGCTTGCCACGGGCCAAGCACTGAGTGCTAAGCATGGACTTACATTATTTCATTTAATCTGCTCAAAACTACTGTGAGTGAGTGATACTGTTCCCATTTTACAGAGAACGAAAGATTAAACATCTAGCTCCAAATCACTCTGCTCTTAATTGGTGGGGCTAAAATTTAAACCCTAGTGTGTCTGATCTTAAAACCCATAATCCTCAGGATTAAGGTTTCCTTGGGGGGGGCATATCCTGGTCATTCACGATTTCAGTTACTTTGCTGCTCTAATTGTTGAGTTTCTCTTGTTTTCTCACCACCAGGCCAGATTTTTAAATGTCCCATCACCTTACGACTTTGTCCTTGGGAATTCAGGTCTTCCTAGTTCTCACCTGCTCCCCTGATGGCTGCTTGCCTTTGCCTTGTGTCAGCAGGACAACCACAACCTTCCACTTAGACTGGACTCCTGACTGTCTTGCCAAACCAATTCTCTCTGTCCCAATCGCGGGCTCCAATTTCTACGCCTGCCATTGCCGATCTCAGCCAAGGCACTTGGCTTATCTCGGCTCACGGGTGGGGCACGGTAGGGCGTGGCTTAGCTGCTTCCTGACCATCTGTGATACATTTTAACATCTTTGTGCGGCAGCGAGAGGGTGGATGTTCCCTCCGTATTTGGAAGTTCGCAGCGGGACGCTTGCAGGCTGGAGGAGGAGAATCGGGCTTGGACTCTGCCTTCCTTGTCCGAGAACTATGCCCATGCCCTGGGGTCCCCATCTCCAAGCACTCCTAAGGCCTCAAGCATCTTTCATTTTTATTAAGGAAACTGTTACACTTTTAGACTTAGAGAGTAGATGAAATCAACACGTAGAGGGACAAATAATGCACATAAACTGCTCGTGTCTTATTTAAAAGAAATGTTAACATGAAAACAATGTGATGAGGCTCCTCAACAAATTTCAGACGGGTCGGAGCCTGAGCCAGTGTAGAAGAAGGGGTTCAGCCTTACCAGTCAGCACTGGAGCAAAGAAATCATTAATGACATTTCATATCCTGATTTCAATGAAGGTAAATTTATAGAAGTGCATTTTCAGCATTTTTGAGCCACGTACTTTAACATATGAAATGTACCCTCAAGGGGTGGAATTTTGGAACTGCAGTTTCACTGAGAAGGACTGAATTGAGCAGCACCAAATAAATTCATAGGAACACATTTTGCAGCTATTCAGTAACTGCCCGTAAACAAAGAGAATTCCCAAGGATCCGGAAGATGCAAGTATGAAGGTCACCCAATTTTGATACAGAAGAATTTTCAGGGCATAATTCTCAATCCAACAACTTAAATTTAATGGATTAAATTGCATTTGGATATTTAAATGCCAACTTCAAACCCTATCAAAGAAATGAGTAAATTTATTCGGCAGAAATGTACTGTCTGTGTTTTACATACTGTTCTAGGGGAAAATATATGAACGACTAAGGCCTGGATCTTGCTTTCAGGGCAGAAGAGGAGGGACAGCTATTCACAACAGCTATTTGGAGAGTGCTGTTCATTTGGCTGCAGGTAAATCAGGAGTTCCGGGGAGGGAAGGTGAGAATTAAGTTGCTTCCCAAACCTTTCAATAACTCTCTCAGCCTTTCATTTGACAGGGGAAGTGGTGGGGAGTTGGTCACCGGGATGGGATGGGAGGGAAATGTGGGTGGAGAAAGCCATCTGCACCCCCTTGGCAATGAGATGGGGTGCTAGACCCTGAAGAGTCCCCTCAAACAGGGACAGCTTCCCTTGACACTTGTGCCCCCATACACATGTGTGTCCTCTTTGGTCCTTTTGTCCTCTGATACTTATTGCCAACCTTTCAAGCAACTGGGCTTGGAAGGCATTTCCCAGCCTGCCACTCCTTGTGCTTTCATGATGGACTTAAGTATTGGGACTCTGTATTGATGACCTTCAAAAACTGAATGCTTGTGGACATGCCATTATGTAAATACTGGGTATGTTTTTTCTTGACTTGAATACTCTTTTCATTTCCTTAAACCTGACACCCAAGGTCACTTGCCAGTGTGACTGGGTAAGAGGAACTCTTTGAGTCTGAACTCTTCCAGCTGCTTTCCCACAGTCTCTTTCTCCTTCAGCTCCGACCTTTTCCCAGAATAAGGTTAGGGTGTCTTGGGAAAGCTGGTACCTCAGTTGGCCCTGCCAGCCCCAGCTGTGGGTCATTTGCTGGATTCTTTTTATGTTCTCCTTTGACTTCTCAGTCCACTTTAGAGAAGTATCCTTCAGGCAGAAACCGCAGCTACATCTTATCCCGAGCATCCTGCTACATAGTACGTACATCCATCCATCCATATACAGATATCCATAAAGCCTAACCAACACCTACTCACAGGACTGACCTTCCTACGTACTTGCCCCAGGCCCCAGCGAGTGACTGTCCTTGTCAAAGGGGTGGTGAGGGGCCTGGGTCCCTCTGCTGGTTTCCCTGGTAACCGATGAGCCCACCTGACGTCAACTCCCCTATAACTGGCAACCGCTCCAGGACCTTGCTTCAGACGTGTAAGCACCCCCGTCCATGAAACCACTGATGTCTTCTGTTGCTGACTCCGGGCTCTTTCTTCGGTCTTAAAGCTGGGCAAGTGCAGGCCTTCTCGGCCTGCAGCCCAACAACCTACCATCTCTTCACTGTGTTTTTGTAGAATATATTTCCCATTCTCAGCTGGCATGTGCCCAGATTCCTTCATTAATTCATTCAACAAACATTTAATGAGTCCTTACTGTGGGCCAGATCCTTCTCTGTGCTCTGGAAATACCTTGAATCCATTCTGTCCTCATAGAGCTTATATTCTAGTGGGGACACTGATAGTAATAGAAAACACCTGGTCCCTTCTCTCTGCCAGACACCGTTCAAAGCAATTTACATCTATGTATTCATTATATCTTCAAAGTCCTCGTAATATCTTTGCAGTATCTCTGTTTTACAGATGAGTCAACTGAGTAATGGAGCAGCTTGCCTGAGGTCACACGTCCAGTTAAGCAGCAGAGCTGGGACTTGAATTCAGGTAACTTGGCTATGTCATCCCTGATCATCCCCACCCTGTTATACTGAGTGCGTATCTGATAACTACACGAGTAGAGATATAAATTCTGGATAGCAAAAAGAATCATAAAAAGTAAAGCAGGGTAAAGGGATACAGAGTTAGATAGGGTGGTGTGCCGTTTCAGATAGAAAAATCAGGGGAGGTCTCAGCAGACACCTGAACCAAGTGAGTCCGTGGGCCATGCAAGGGCTGAGAAAGGGCATCCAGCAGAGGGAACAGTGAGAACAAAGCCCTGGGTGGCTGGAGAAGAGCAAGCCGTGGATGGGCGGCAGGCAGGGCAGATTAGCTGAGCCTTGAAGACTGTGGTGAGGGCTCTGCGTTTTCTTCCTTTGATTGTGCTGGGAAACCACTGGGAGTTGTCGTAAAGGGGCCACATCATGAGGTTGACCTAAACACTTGCCTGTGTAGATTAACAGCCACTAGGGTAAAACTGCTACAAACTGATCATGTAATTCAGAGGCTCAACAGAACTGACTGTAGGTTATCTGATTTAGGTCGCTTACGGGAACATTTCCTTCCATTTGTGCAGATAACCAGGAGTTGATTATCTGTATAGCATCTTGTGATGGTTAAGTTTATGTGGCGCCCAGATATTTGGCCAAACAGTTTTCTGAGTGTTTCTGTAAAGGTGGTTTTTGGATGAGATTAGCATTTAGATGGTGGGCTCTGAGCGAAGCAGGCTGCCCTCGATAAGGTGTGTGGGTCTCACCAATCGGTCCAAGGCCTGAATGGAACAAAGATTGACCTCCCCAAGGCAAGAAGGAACTCTGCCAGCAGACGGCCTTTGGACTTGAACTGCAACTCTTCACTGGGTCTCCAGCCTGCCAGACTACTCTACAGATTTTGGATTTACTGAGACTCTACAACTGTGTGAGCCAATTCTCTCTGTCTCTGTCTCTGTCTCTCTGTATATACATCCTGATGCTTTCATTTCATTTTTCTGGAGAACCCTGACTAATACCCATTTCCATTTACAAGTACGAAGTATTTTTTACCTTCCTTTAACATCTTATGTTACTGAACATAATATCTATTATTCTCTGATATTTACCCAGTCCACTGTTTTCGACTGAAAAAAAGATATAAGGAAATGAGATCTATTTCATCCTTCACTGTGAACAATGGTTTTCAAATAGAGAATGCTGCATTGTTTAAATAATCCTGCAAGACTTATATAAAGATATTAATAATTTAATGAACTTGTACTCAAGGGAAAAAAATGTTCTTGAAACATGTCAGGATGAATTTTCAAGGGAAAAACCTAATTAGCAGTGTCTGAAGTGTATGTCATCACATTTAGAAAACAAGGACTGTAGACAGAATGGTGAGTTAGACTTTAAAGATTTAACTACTCCCGTTAATATGTATGATTAATGAGCAGTCTGTCAGTTGGTTGGCCTCACTAAAGCAAAAGACCTTGCAGGGGGAAAAAAAGGATGTTTAAATTAATGTACACAGAAATATGCAAATGCAGTTTATAATCTTTTTTATATTATGATTAATTAATAACTTTAGAGTCTTTACTGCAAAAGGATGCCATAGCTTGAACATCTTTTAAAATATAGAATCAAAGCTATAAAGATGTCTGAAAGTAACAGATGGCCACAGGTCCCAGTGACTTTACAAATGAGAACTCTGGGAAGCTAATGAAAGCAAAAACACTCTCAATGTTAGATCATGGCTGACAAATCAAAAGCTGGGGAAAAAAGTATAAATTGAAGTAGTTATGTCATTATCTTTTCCTTACATATAATAAAGTATTTTTACCTGATGATTATTTGGAGAAAATCATATTGAAGAAACAAGAGTTAAGTCCATTTAAAGGAGAGAACATAGGAGGTGGGGTCTATTTGATGTCAAGATCTTCAGAGGCAAAGAGAAAATCCAATCATGTGTGTAAATGATTCTAAACATAAAATTATTTGGTAATAGTTGCACGTTCATTTGGATGTGTGGGTTTCTGAAGACAGAACATTAATTTAAATCCTTCAGAAACACTGGTAACTAAAACTACAAGAGCTAATGTTGAAAGCAATCAAAATTACAGATCTGTTTGGTACCAAAATGAGAAATCAACTTCCAGAAGAACATAAATGAGTGGGAAATGCAGTAAACAGATAACCTTGCATCAATGATAAGCATTGCTGCATTTATTAAGTGCTTACTATATGCTGAATATTGGAGATTAAAGAGAAAATTAGACACAGATCCTACCTTTGAAGGTTTGGGGGGCTTTTAGTCTAGTATTAATTTCTCTTCTTTCCTCTCTACCAGATTTTCTCCACACAGAAAATTAAGGCTGCTTAAAGACATTCAAGAAAAGAGAACAGTAGCTCATAACTATTTTCAAGAGCTGGAGGTTGCATTAAACTTGGCCAAAACTGATATTTCTATTTTGGCATACTTTAATTATGTGGTGTACTTGCCCATGGTCATGCTTTTTCTATACAAAGGTAGAGGTGAATATAGATTTTAACTCATATATTTATGACAAAATAATTGATCATTGATTAACAATAAAAACAGAATGGAAAAGTGCGCTGTACTAAGAAGGGAGAGACCTGGCCATTAGTACTGTCTCTTGTATTTATCAGCTAAGCAAACCTGAGCCAGTTATATCATCTCTCAGCCTTAACCATTTATATATATATTTTAAAAAAGTACTAAAAACATACCTGCCTAAAAACAATGGGCTGGAATATATGAGCACCTGAGAAATATTTACTTTAAGAGAAATACCAAAGTTTGAAAAGAGCTTTCTATAATCTTTCCCCATAAACTTTCTTGAAGGCAGAGGGATGGTGCCTGGCATCAAGCAAGTTCTCCATCGGTGCCCACCCGTCCTTCTGGACAGAAGGTTCCAAGTTTTCCCGGAGAGGTTACACTGCATGGGGACACGGGGAAGGTGGTCCAACACATTCAGATATAGAGCTAGTGGATCAATTACATTTTTGGCAAATACCAAGGAAAAATATATCCCAAATACTCATTTTGAAATGTAGTACTTTGAGGCTACCCTTCTGGCCTAAACCAAAACTTTACGTAGAATGTGCTGTCTGATACTAATATTTCAGCCTGGCTGACTCATGGGTAAGATATGTCTGCAGAAATGTTTTTCAAATAGTAATAATATTCAGCCATCAGCTAGCCTGTTCTCTTCTCTGAACATTGGTCAGAATTGGCAGGATGGCCAGTAGGGTTAGAACTGAAATTTTCAAATGTAAATAATATTTTGCCTAAAAATGTGGTATCCATAGCTTTGGCCTCAGTCTTTGAATGAAATTAATATTCTAGACTTTACAAAGGACAAACTAGGGCCCTTACTAAGAGCAAAAGCCCAGCTCCTCGCCACGGCCTGCAGGGCTCTGCTACACATCCGCTGCTCTCACACCCATCCAGCCACACAGCTTCCTGCAGCTCCTTGGACTTTCCACCTCAGGCCTTGGCACTGTCTGCTTCCCCCAGATTTCCACAGAGCTGGTCCGTCACCTCTTAGATCTTTGCTCCCAGGTCATCCTTGCAACATGGCTTTCTCTGACCTCCTCACAACACTCCCTAACCCCTTCCCCTGCCTTCTTATTCTCAGTTGCATGTATCACCGCCAACCATTCTAAGACATTTATTTTGTTACTGTCTGTCTTTGTAATAGATTGTAAGCACCATGAGGGTAGAGGTTTTTGTCTATTGCAGGGGTTGGCCAAGTTTTCCTGTAAAGGGTAAAAGAGTAAATATTTCAGTCTGGCAAAATACTCTGTTGTTGGAGAATAGTCATAGACAATATGTAAGCAAATGAGAATGGATGTGATGCAATAAAACTTTATTTACAAAAACACATGGACCAGATTTGGCCTAAGGGCCATCATTTGCTGAGTCCCAGTCTATTGTTTTCATTGGCTATCTCCAGTGGCTACAATAATGCCTGGCAAATCGTAGGTGCTCAAGAAATATTTGTTCTGATTTTTGGCCTGAGCTAACAATTAAAATGGAATTAAGTGTAACGCTTTGAAAAGGTACCAGGCAAATGAACAGCCTGTACTAATGAGGAAAACAGTGTGATCTCATTCATTACTGTACTTTTAGACAAGGATCAACACCAAAACTGTGGGATTAATTATGTCTTAAAAGTCTTTAGGATCTGGTGATGTTTTTAATCGTTATTTTTGTTAGTGTTGTTGTAGAGAACACAAGACAAAAATTTCATTAGTACTTTGAAATTATTTTGCTGAAAAATTTTTTCAAATGCAGGTCTATAAAAAGAGTAACATAACAAATCATTATTTTCCCACAGCACAGAATTAACAACTGGTAGTATTTTGCAATATTTTCTTCAAGTCTTTTTAAAAGTAAATAAAATGTTACAGATTAAATGGGAGTCCTTTCTTCTAGGCTTGTTTCCCTCACTCCTCCTGAGGTGTAACTACTCTCATGAATTGGATGTCACCCTTCTGGTTCATGTACTCAATAAACACACACACACACACACACACACACACACACACACATATACACATACACATATACACACATATATTTACATATATGAATAACTAAGTACTGCCCAGTATTTTGAAAGTTGTAAAAATTATTTTTTGTATGCATCCTTTAACAAATTTTTCTGTACTCAATATTATGTTTTTAAGATCTATCCTTGTCGGGAATGTTTGAGTGTGTGTGTGTGTGTGTGTGTGTGTGTGTGTGTGTGTAGATAACATTTCCAAATAAAAATATTTCCAAAGTAGCAAAATACAGAAGTACAAAAAATGTAATGCTATTTATTTTATTATAAGGCATTCTCCATTGCTCTTTTCAGGTTTTCTGTATTGGGCTTTAGTGTTGCTGAAGTCTTTCACCCAAGAAAAGAACCAATGGCCCAAGGAATCCAGGAATTTAGCACCATTTCATTTTTCTCTCGTGGAAAACCTTTATCCTGTAAAATGTCAATTCAGTTATTAACATATGATCAGTGTTTCGATAGCGTAACTCACTTCCAATATTTCAATTTATGCAGCTAAATTTTAAAACACCTAGTTGGGGATAAAAGACTTCTGGTTACACAAAACATTACTGGTCTCTGTAACAACACGATAATGGCAAATATTTTTAAAATGGAGTTTAACATGTAAACTGAGCAAGCCGAAATTAAATCTGGGTCTACTGATCCCAGGTATCAGTTTCTTAGAGCTTTGAAACAGAGTATCCATTTTCAATAACCTAGATATATGGTGACCTTAAAAAAGCCTTCTGTCATATTTCATAACATTAGGGAATGGGAGGAGAAAGAATGAAGAATCCTTTTGAAACATCTGCAGTCCATAAAGCACTTCAAAAAATACTCTGTTGACCTATGTTATAAATAGTTTAGCCCTGCTATGCTGCTTGGTAGTATGGCGTCTGTATAACAAAGAACCTCTCACAACTGTTCTAGAATACCAAATATTTGGGGGGACCCATTATAGTGAAAATGTATTCATCTAGCACTTTATTAAATGGAAAAGTCTACTGAATGGCACTTCTAGCTCCCACACAATAGTGCTGACTTTGATGACCCAGAAGATGGGCCATCAGTGGCTGATCCAGTGCTTTTGTGCAAATGAGAAAAAGGCACCCTTCCTCCTGGTGGCTGCAGCCCTACACTGGACACACAGTTGGTTAGTGGGTCACAGGCTGGATTTCAGCCCCTAAACACCTGGTGACTGGTTGCCTTTCTTCAGGGCAAAACTATGCTAGGTGACAAATCCACAAAAGTCTCTGGGATTCTAAAAGAACCACTAATTGGTTTCCGTGGCTTTAGTGCTAGTGGATTTTGTTATGCTCAAAGACTTGGAAATTAATATCGTAAGTATGATATCATAAAGAGTGGTCATTGGGCCCTTGTTGTGTGATAGGCCCTGAACTGGTTGTTTACACATATATTTTTCTAATCATCATTTTGGGATAGACATCATTAGCATCATTTCTGTTGTGTAACTGAAGAGACAGAGGCTCAGAGAAGGTGGGTAGCATTCCCTGGGTCACAGAGCCAGGGTTTACCCAGGAATCTGCATCACTCCAGAACTTGTGACCTCCAAGGGATTTCACTGATGGGGTGATGCAGAGTTTAACATTTTATTAATACAACGTTCAAGGAACCAGATCCCCATACGAGACATTAACCAATCAAATGATAAATGGCCCTCCTGCCATTGGCTGGGTTTGTGGGTGGCCTTGACTACCACCACCCAGGCCACTCTACAGCAGGAGAAGCATCTCCCCCACCAGCTAACATTCACGTGCACGAGTTGTAGTCAGGGAGAGCAGGAAAGGTGAAGGGGTTGGGAGGGAGTGAATCAAGGCAGCCGCAGACTGAGGAGGGCTGGGCAGAGAAAACAGGCAGAATAGCTTCTGACATCACCCATTTTCCTCAAGATTGGTTAAACTGTTTTGTATATTCTGTTGTATTTGTCTAATTCTTAAAAAAAACAAAAACAAAAACTGATTGTGATCCATTAAGCCAATTTCTGACCTGCTAACGGATCAAGACACAAAGTCTGAAACACGGCTATTGTGGGACCAGGGTTTGGCAACAGACTTCTGTTAGGACCTGACTCTAAAAATTTTTTGCTCTGTGATCCTGAACAAATCACTTTAACTTCTTTAAGCCTCATGTCCTCATCTGAAAAGTGGAGAGAATAATCCTTAATACAGGAGGATGCTGTGAGTAACCGGGGTAATACAGAGTTACCATACATATTATTTTTATTGCTACAATAGTGCATATATTATTGTTATCACTATAATATAGCACCAACAACTGATGAGATGGTCCCAAGCCTGGCAGTTTTGTGATCAAGTCAGCTTTAGCCATGTCAAAATTAGGCATCATCTTACCCAAAGAAAGTTGGTCAGCGTGAGCCTAATCTGGGCATGAAAGTTAGTTCTCTTCACAGACCCTTACTGGGCTACCTTCAACTGTATCTTCTTGTTTGCCTATCTATACACCTATATCCATCATATTGTGTAAAATGGATGTTCAGATCTTAAAAAGGTAAGTCAGACTATTGGTCACACTTTACCCATTAACTTCCATGTTATCTTCCTCCCTGGGAGAAAACCAAGAGTGAGAGAGGAAGGCACTTTCCTCTTAGAATGGCTTCTCAGAGACTCCATTTACAAAAAGACTCCATTTACAAAGTCACTTTTCCCCCCACTAGTTGTCTTGACCTGCACAGAGATTCCAGGAGGACTAATTTAGGCATCAGGAATAAAGCAGAGCAGGCGGTAAAACACATTACCCTTCCGTACTTTATATACAATACAGCTGCTAGCATAACTGCATAGCTGAGAACTCAATGCATATTTTCATAGTTAATTCCTAGAGTTGACCTGGCTAAATGCACATTTCTCGTAATTATTACAAGGCTAAACTATTTTTACAAGCTTAATTAGCATTACTTAAATAAAATAAATACTCTCTGCTGGTAACAAAGTGTTTGTTATTATAGTTTTCGCCTGTAGTCAGTGTAACTCACTAAGTCACTGGTTCTCTAACTCCGTGGTGGAGGACTGGTTTTTAAATTTTCAATTTGTTGTAGACTGGTACTTTTATAAACTACAATAAAACTGAATTACTAGGAAAAAAGAGATAAGACCATACAGAGTATAAGTCCTAATGTTTACTATTGGATTCAATAGACATAAAATTACACTTTAATAAATATCAAACTAACAATGGAGGGGAAAAGGAACAAAGTACAAAACTGTACAAACTGTTGAAAGTGAGTATATATGCTGATAAAAAAAGATTCACTGTTATACTTGGAACTTTTTGTTGTTTTGCAGTTATAATAAAACAAAAAGTTATGAGTGAAATAGTGATTCCACATATTAAATGTCTATATACACTCTCTGAACAAATAAACACTATTATATCAGTATTTAAAGTTTTTAATGTAAAAAAATGAGCTTGCTTCTTGCTTGTTAACATATCTAACCTAGGTTGAATTGACAACAATGCTACTTATGTAAGTCACCCCTTTTCCCACAGGATCTTTGACACTGAAGAATTGTAATAGGGAAGGGCAAATCTGACTCCATATTGGCTTTGTCTCTTTTTCTTTAACCTTTGTATTCTATTGCTTTGGCTACAAATTAAGAATGTTGCCTACATAGCCTGCAATATACAGGATAGCCCAATCTCAAGGCTCTGACCTTTAAAGGTTGCAGATCAGAGAATAACATTTGTCTTGTTGGAGGTTTATGGGAACACTATGACCAGACTTCCGTGGGCAGCTACAAGAACAAAGAATTCTTGCACCAAGAAGTTTACAGCAACCAACCATACCTCTCCACCCCTTTAATTATGAAAAAAAGCCTGAATTCTAACTTGGGGAAGATGGTTCTTTGGGACATTAGTCCACCATCCTCTCAGTCTGCTGGCTTTCTGAATAAAGTCTCTATTCTTTGCCCCAACAACTCGTCTCTCGATTTACTGGCCTGTTGTGCAGTGAGCAGTGTGGGCTTGGGCTCAGTAACACTTGTTGTGCACAACTTTTATCTATACTGCTTCATTTTTTGTTTGAATGACTTTCAGTATAGAAATCAGTTTAACACAGGTATGTTGAAAGGAATGGACTAAGACCTTTCAAACTGGCTTCAGCAAACTCAGAAGAAAATCAAAATCATAACTTCTTTGATAATTGTTGTCAAACTATGGGAATATATTGTAACAATCTGTAGAAACTTCAGTTTTTACTCTTCAAATTTTTTTGGCCATTGGAAAACAAATTGCATTCTTTCTTTACATGGAAGTATTGATATTATTAAAAATACTGAAGATATGAGACAAAAAACACATCTGTCTGTCAAACTGTCCAAATTACATTTTTAAAAAGGTGAGAAGAAACTGGTTTCTTTTTTTTTTTTTTCTCCCAATTTCCCCCATCTCACAGTCCCTGGTAATCACCATTCTAGTCTCTGTTTCTATGAGTGTGACTGTTTTAAATTCCACATATAAGTGATATATGGTATTTGTCTTTCTCTCTCTGACTTATTTCACTTAGCATAATACCCTTAAGCCCATCCATGTTCCCAAACAGCAGAATTTCCTTCTTTCTCAAGGCTGAATAATATTCTATTGTATGTGTGATATATCTATATCTATAAAATATCTTCTTCATGCATTAATTCATTGAAGGACACTTGGATTATTTCCAAGTCTTGGCTATTGTGAATAGTGCTGCAGAAACATGGGGTGCGTATATCTCTTTGAGATCCTGTTTTCATTTCCTTTGGATATATATCCAGAAGTGGAATTGCTGGATCATAGGGCACTTTTACTTTTAATTCTTTTTGAGGAACCTCCATTCTGTTCTCCATAGCGGCTGCACCACTTTACATTCCCACCACAAGTGAACCAGGGTTTCCATTTCTCCACATCCCTTCCAACACTTGTTATCCCCTGTCTTTTGATAATAGCCATTCTAACAGGTGTGATGTGATATATCATTTTGGTTTTGGTTTTGATTTGCATTTCCCTGGTAATTAGTGATTAGTTTCTTAACTTGCAGAAACAGTGATTTGATTCCCTAATTTTAACATTCCTAAGTTTTTCTCCTTGATAACCATCAAAGTACCTCACTATGCAATAATTGTTGTTTTGACCATTTTCCACATTATCTCAAAAATTTTAAATCTCACATTTGGCGTATTAATCTTTACAAATTCACAATTTTTACCGTGTCATTAAGCCTATTGTGTAGTTCAGTTGACATTCCTTTGCTAGCAAGACTTTCTCGATGAAGGAAGCAGAGTGTTGGTTTACATTCTGGTGTAAGCTCCCTAATCTGGAAAACTGCTCCAGAATGGTTCCCTACCGTTGCAGCTTCACCATCAGAACATATTCCTGTACAAAAATTGAACTCCAAACCATGTTTGTTGACAATGTTTTCGCATAGTTCAATGACTATGTTCATAGGTTTGTTTTTTTTTTAACAGCTCACTGTTAGCTATATTTGTGGGCAAAGAAGCAGAAGAAAAAAATTCTTCCTAATATTACTATCATCTACAATTGCACATTCACCAAAAGAATTGCAACACGGGCATTACCTGTGCATTTGTCAAGAGGCAGCAAAAATGTTTTGCTAGTTTTGTTTGCTCTTTGAGTTGGTATTAGCTTGGTTTTCAAATATGTCAAGCAATGGAATCACTGCCACATATTCATTCAGTATTTCCAAGCAAGTATGTTTGATGTCATCTTTCACTAGTGCCTTCGTAATTGCATGTTTATTTTCCAGCCTCAGAAATCTAAAGTAGTACTTTAAAAGACATCTCCAAAACACTAAGGTTTAAATATGAGTTACTGAACTTTGCTTCCGTTGCCTTTTAAGTCAGTGTTCATGCTTTCAAAATTGTTTTGGTTTTGAATTTATTTATGTTTCCTGTGTAAATGTTGCTTATGTCTTGATGATTTCACTGCTTCATTAGCCAGTCCACGTCTGCACAGAACATGCAGTGATTTAATACTTCACCTTCAATTAGCTGAACTCAGTATATCAGTGATCATACTTCCTAGTAAAACTAGTATCAATCCTTTTGGTCTTCGTTTATTTGCAATCACTTCCATGGACATCAGGTAGTTTGTTTCTACTGAAAACATATGTCCAAAAAATCCCATGAAGCTTGTTTTGCCATTAGTTCATTAGGGTTAAAAAGGAATAATATAAATTTTACTTCCCTAACTTAATTTAAAGTTAAAATAATAAAGACTTATAATAGAAAGCAAATGATTTGGGTTTCTCAGATTTTTGTGGATTATAATTGACGAGCTAACCTTAAAATGCCTCGTCTTGTAGGGTGACCCTACTGTGCATGACTTGTAGGCAGCTAGCACCCTTATGACTCTGTGTGTTTGTTCAACACACCAACTCATCCATAGCCTGCTCTACTGGATAAGTCCAACAATCACATGCTTGTTAAATTGTTATAAAAGTTTCTAAACACATATTTTCAATTTCTGTGCTTATCATGGTCCAGTAACACTTTGAGCACCACATTTGAGTAGCATCGTATTACACAGCATTCATGGTTTATTAATGGTTATCTCTTTTATAAGGACAACTTTTTCAATTCTTCTACTTTCTTTTAGGTCCTTTTAACTAGGTGGACAGTAGTCTATGCTTTAAAAGAAAGCAAACACAAGGCTAGTTTTGAGGAAAATACAGATAAGGTAGGGTCTATTTTATCTAACTTTGTCTCTTTTCCTCCTTCTCTATCACACAGGTCTCCCAGGGATGCTGTAGGCACATGGTCCATGACAGTCTTTGTTTCATTGGCTGACTCTTCCCCACCTAATTAATCATCTGTCTTAGTGTTGGTTTAGCTCATTACAGCGTCTCTAGAAAGTGATGATGCTGACATTTTTGTAACAGAATCAAATTGAGGTTGATTAAGTGAAACAATTCTAAGTCACAGAATATTTTCCAAGAGTGTTCTAATTTGGTTTTTCAGGGGAAGACTTTCAAAATCTGAACATGAATGGTAATAAGATCTGAGAAAGTTTCATAGATTTGTTCAACTTTGTAATTATGCTATTGCTAGAAAATGTGTCTAATTGTTGGAAATGATGTGGCAGAAAAAGAAAGCAAATAAACTGTTTTTGAGAAAACTCATTATAGGTAATTAGATTTAAAATTGAATAGCAAGATATAAAGAAGGAGTATGGAGGTGAAGCATAAGGAAGATAATTAGGAATGTTGTAAGTCTTAAGAAGAAAAGATTTAAAATAAAGCCTCATCTCACTAAATGATGTGGGGGAATTCACCTATTTCATTTTTTTTGGTTTGTTTTAGTTTTTCTTATACAGACATTATCTAATAAAAGTATATTAGACACACTCCTGTCATGCAATTTTGACAAAATAAAAGAGAAAGGGAGTAGGGCACCATTTTCAATATTAAATTAGAAGCATAACTTCTTTTGAATTAGTAATTTTTATGCCATCTCTTGTTTTACCTTGGAGAGGTTTTATCACTATGGCAACAACTGCAGAGAAATACACCATATTCATTTTCATCAGCTCCGAATGAAAAAGATTTTAAGCCCATAGAAAGTTAGCAGGATAGTATACAAAAATTTATAGGTATAACCACAGGATTTATTGATAAAAAGACACAGGCAGAACTACTTATATGGTAAACCATACCCTTGACATTTCCTAGATTGGGAATTATACTTAATTAGCATGCTTCAGAAATTTTATATCATTTGCAAAAAAAAAAAGAATGGCAGTTTCCAGAATGTGTCCAGAGATATAAAAAGTGAAAATTGCCAAAAGCAATAAAAATAAGAACAATTTAATTTTGGCAATATTTTACTCTGACATCATTTACCTTATATCAATAAAACAAAGTTTTCCAAGAAGTTAGGATTGTATTCTAGCAAAATGGATTTATAAAACAAAATAAATGAATTCAGACAAATAGCTGATAACAGAAATGTTCTCTTAAGATACCACTGGTAATTTACAAAGGAAAAGAGGCATGGATAGGAGTAAAACGAGGTGCCTGCATTTCACCAGCTGCTTGAGGGATCCAGCAAAACTCTGAAATTACAATAGACCTTTTTTTCTCCTAATGCCCTGCCCACCCGGCACCTATTTTAGTTCGGCTTCCTCTAACTTCTATATTTCTCTCTGCTTTTACTTGACTGAATTGGGCTTGCTGTTCATGGAAGAAGGAAGTAGTAGGTGTAAATCTCTGTGGCCTGAAAACAATGAACAGTCTTGAGACCCTTGCCTCTTATACACAGCAGAAGTCTCATGAAATTATATCTACACTGGAAAATCCTTTCTGTAAGAGACACATAATGCCTTGATTCCTACTTGGCCCACAAAGTGAGTGTCCACGCCCCTCCTCTCTTCCCATATGTTCTCATCTTGTGTCTTATCTTTCAACCTCCTCTGGTACTTCTGGATTGCTTATTACTATAAGTAATAATCTATGTTGCTTGCAACTTCAGTTTCTCCCTATTTATTGACTTCCTTGCCTCAGTTTGCAAATGTACTCAATTAAAAAAAATCTTTTTCTTGACCTCTCCAAATGTGATCTTACACCATCTCTCTTTACAGCTCAGCTGCTGAAAAGAATAGTCCCTAATCCTGTGGACAAAGAAAGTCATCTCTATTGCAATAAACAACAAATGTTGCCCTCCATCAAGCAATCAGCCACTGTAGCCCTGAGGGGAATTCAGGATAGAGAAAAACAGGAAACATTCTGTATTGGATACTGGCCATAGGTAGTTAAGATGCATACCTTAAAAGTAATTTCAATGAGCCCAGATTTTTGCATCTTCCTATACACAGAAAAGCCCTAAAATCATTAGCTTGAGATGTCTGTTTTTTGTAATTAGCAGTAATCTTTTGATGTTGGACTACATTATTTTTTTCAGCAAAAACTCCTACATAGCTTGATTCCTCCCTTACCTCTTTGGAGCAGATCCTCAGAGCTATCTGAGAGGCTGTGTCCCAGGCTGTAGTCCTTAGTAAGGTCACCCCAAAAAACATAACTCGCAAGTTTTAGGTTGTGTGTTTTTTTCAGTCGACACCTCCCCACCCTGACTTTCTCAATACCTACTACACTCCCAAGACCTGTGAAAAGTCATGCCTATGTTTTCACAGCACAGCCAGTCTTAGAAACCAGCCTCATCCAAGGGCACCAATGGCTTTTCCTCAGCCCTCATCCGCCCTGATGCGTTGGAAGCAGTTCCCATCAGGTGACCATCTCCAGTCTCCTTCAAGACTTTCCTTTAGTTCTATTTCTCTTATACTTTTAACTCTCTCATTCACCTAACCACCTGTTCTTACATATAGGCTTACCCTAATTTCAAAGTCTACCCTCAGTTCTTTCCTCCCTACAGTCTCCCCCTTGGTCATCCTACCCACTCTGATGGCTTCATTTATCACCCACACATTGATGACTTTCTAACAGTAAACTTTGTCCTTTTTCTTATGATCTTGATTCAAGTTTTAACGGGCTGGTGCATTTCCATTTTCAGAGCCTTTCTGCAGCTCTAATGTTTTAGGCTTCAAACTGACTCATCTCCAAAAGAACGTTTTCCTCCAGCGTTTTCTACTTTGGTCTACCACCATTTCAGATTTGGTACTTCAGTAAACACTTTGATGCATAAATCCATTGACTTGTTTTTTGCTCATTCTCTCTCCTTGATGTCTGTCCCACCTGGTCATATTACTTGTTTTTACAAGCATGATCTGAGTTTAGCCTTTTATTACTTATTGATTAGACTAAAAGAATAGTTCTATCCTCTTCTCAGAATTGCTGGTTTTGATATTATGTTTATGTGCAGATGATTTCCTACCTATATTTTATGTGTGCCTTTACTAGTGAGCTTTTCCATTCGTAATTTTCTTGTTTCTAGTAGTGGCCTTTTCTTTTCCACTTAGAGAAGTTCCTTTAGCATTTGCTGCAAAGCTGGTCTGGTGGCGCTGAATTCTCTTAGCTCTTGCTTGTCTGTAAAGCTTTGGATTTCTCCATCAAATCTGAATGAGAGCCTTGCTGGGTAGAGTATTCTTGGTTGTAGGTTCTTCCCTCTCACCACTTTAAATATATCATGCCACTCCCTTCTGGCCTGCAGTTTCTGCTGAGAAATCAGCTGATAATCTTATGGGAGTTCCCTTGTATGTTAGGGTTAGGGTTAGGGTTAGGGCTAGGGCTAGGGCTAGGGTTAGGGTTAGGGTTGTTACTTTTCCCTTGTTGCTTTTAATACTTTGTCTTTAATTTTTGTCAGTTTGATTACTATGTGTCTCGGCACATTCCTCCTTGGGTTTATCCTGCCTAGGACTCTCAGTGCTTCCTGGACTTGGGTGACGGTTTCCTTTCCCATGTTAGGTAAGTTTTCAGCTATTATCTCTTCAAATATTTTCTCAGGTCCTTTCTCTCTCTTTTCTCCTTCTGGGACCCCTATAATGCAAATGTTGTTGTGTTTAATGTTGTCCCAGAGGTCTCTTAGACTGTCTTCATTTCTTTTCATTCTTTTTTTCTTTATTCTGTTCCACAGCAGTGAATTCCACCATTCTGTCTTCCAGGTCACTTATCCGTTCTTCTGCTTAGTTACTCTGCTATTGATTCCTTCTAGTGTATTTTTTATTTCCGCTATTGTATTGTTCATCTCTGTTCATTTGATCTTTAGTTCTTCTCGGTCTTTGTTAAACATTTCTTGCATCTTCTTGATCTGTGCCTCCATTCTTTTTCTGAGATCTTGGATCATCTTCACTATCATTATTCTGAATTCTTTTTCAGGTAGGTTGCCTATCTCCACTTCACTTAGTTGTTCTTCTGGGGTTTTATCTTGTTCCTTCATTTGGAACATATTCCTCTGCTGTCTCATTTTGTCTAACTTTCTGTGATTGCAGTTTTCATTCCACGGGCTGCAGGATTGTAGTTCTTCTTGCTTCTGCTGTCTGCCCTCTGGTGGATGAGGCTATCTAAGAGGCTTGTGCAGGCTTCCTGGTGGGAGGGATGTGTTCCTGCACAATGGTGGGTGGAGCTGGGTCCTGTCTCTGTGGTGGGCAGGGCCATGCTCAGGAAGACTTTAAGCAGCCTGTCTGCTGGTGGGTGGGCTGTGTTCCTGTCCTGTTGGTTGTTTGGCCTGAGGTGACCCAGCACTGGAGCCTATGGGCTGTTGGGTGGGGCCAGGTCTTGTGGAGGAAATGGTAGCCTCCAGGAGGGCTCATGCCAACGAGTCCTCCTCAGAATTACCACCACCAGTGTCTTTGTCCCCACAGTGAGCCACAGCCACCCCCTGCCTCTGCAGGAGACCCTCCAATACTAAGTCTGGCCCAGTCTCTTATGAGGTCACTGCTTTTTCCCCTGGGTCTTGGTACACACAGGACCTTGTGTACACCCTCCAAGAGTAGAGTTGCTTTTCCCCCCATCCTGTGGAATTCCTGCAATCAAACCCAGCTGGCCTTCAAAGCTAGATTCTCTGGGGGCTGCTCCTCCCATTGCTAGACTCCCAGGCTGGGAAGCCTGATGTGGGACTCAGAACTTTCACTCCTGTGGGAGAACTTCTGTGGTATAATTATTTTCCAGTTTGTGGGTTGCCCACTGGTGGGTACAGGATTTGATTTTATCGTGGGTATGCCCCTCCTACTGTCTCACTGTGGCTTCTTCTTTGTCTTTGGAAGTAGGGTATCTTTTTTGGTTGGTTCCAGTGTGGGGTTTTTTTGTCGATGGTTGTTCAGCAGTTAGTTGTGATTCTGGTGTTTTTGTAAGAAGGGGTGAGCTCATATCCTTCTACTCTGCCATCTTGCTAGCCAATCCCAAGACAGTTCTTTATGAAACATTAGGCATGTCCTTTTCTGCCCCTTTTCCTTCGTGCTTCATCTAGTTTCATTTGCTCTTAAGGTGTAGCGTAGAGGCCTTGCACATGGTGCTTCAGACCAGAGTTCCTAGTGCAAAATGGTGGTGCCTGGCACCTCAGCTCAGCCTAAAGGAACAGTTCTATCATCTGTTTCAACATAAAACACACACTCTCTCTCTGTCTCCAGGTCTCTGTCTCTCTCACTCTAGTGGTAGGTCACTATTACAAAAGTTTTCATCATGTCTTCATTTCTGCTTGAAAGCCCTTGAGGACTCTGCACTGGTGATGAGTATGGTCTTTTATTTCACCTCTGGTGCAGGTGCTGTTGGAGTCAGGCTTGGTGTCCAGCTGCCATGGGTGTCAGCTGCTAATGGCTTCTGCCTGTGCCTTTCCTAGAGGTTTGCTTCACTCTATAGAAGCTGACTTGCCTGGAGATACCTGAGAAGTTACTGCCCATTTCCCCACCTTGTGTGGTTGGTGGGTATCAAAACATGGCCCCTAACCCCAGCATAGGACAGATTCTGTGGTGCTCCAGAGTGCCTCGTGAGATAATGCTGAGACTAGACTTGTGAAACCCCATTTTTGCCTTCACTTTTCCTTTTCCTGCTTTCCTCACTCTCTTATAGATTTCTTCTGAAAATCACATGCACAGGAATCCCATCTTAGATGCTGCTTTTGGGGAAACCTGACCTAAGCCACCTTCCATGGTACCTCAACACAAAACAGGCACTCAGACGTTTCCTGAGTAAATAAATAGACTCTCAGGTCTCTCAGGTTTTTGTTCAAGTGTAGCTGCTTCCCTCAATATAGGTCTTTCCCCTTATTTTCATCTTTTTCCTACTTTTTATTAATTATCTCTTGTCTTCTCCTCTTAGTGTACAGATTTTGGTTTGATTGGATTTTTAAGACCCTCAAATTCTTCTGAAGATAAACTATGAACACAATTGAATAAGTGCACAATTGAAATGTTTAATTTAAATTTAAACACAATTTAAATGTATGCTATTGAAATGTTTCTGCAAAAAATTTGGAACATTGTAGAAACACATGGTCAATGGGGAGTTGAAGTGACAACCTTCAGTATGGCAGAAAAGTGTAAATGTTTCCTTCAATGGCATTTAGCTCTTTTCATTATATTTCTAGGGTTAGTTTTATTAAGATATTATTATTATTGAATAAAAATATATTATCATTATTATTGAATGTGTATAAATTATATGTTTATAATATCAAATTGTATGTACAATCAAGGCACTAAATATATTTTTAGATATTCTTTTTCATTATCTCATAGACACACTGTAAACATCTCTGATGATACAAATACAAATAACAATCCTTGTTCAAGGTGTGCACTGTTTAGTGATTTTAGAACCGCAAGTCACAAAGAACACAGTATAGCGGTCCCAGCATATGTTGTATGTAGTTATGAATTTGAAAAGCACAATGATAACACCTACATAGATATATACACATAATGTATGTATATGTTTGTGCTGAACATATTAAAAGTGTCAAATGTATCTACAACAATTCATGAAAAAATCCAATTAAAAGTTTACTGCTTTTAAAAGTAGGGTCTAAGCTATTTCTGCAGAGTTCAAGAGCTACTCTGAATACAACTGTTTCAAGAAATTTAGAAATGAGTACTGTGTAGTCTACTTACATCCCATAAAAGAGAAATTTCCAACTTTTCTTAGGACTGTTACACCACATTTATTTTGCTATAGCTCTGCTCTCCCCCGAGAATTGAAATATAACATATTGAAAAAAACTAAAGTGCCATAAAGTTAAACTTACTTTGAGAATTCCGTACTATCATCTAAGATAACTGAAAATACTACGGAATTTTACAAAGATGAGGTCTTGTATTATTTATTAGGAACATAATTTGCTGACTTTCAAGTCATTAGGCCATAAAAATGTTTCATGTTCCAAATGTTTTGCATTTTTGAAAACGCGTAAGTTTGTATTTCCCAAATTAATTAATAACTTGTGATTAATTCTTGGTTTTGGCCGCCACCCACATATATATTCACTGTGTCTCAAATGGATAATTTACTTTGTACTTGACATTTCCAATGGTAAATGTACCAAATAGCTGCTAAGGGGTTCAGTGTGATGTTCTGAAGAAAGATACTGATGCGGGAGCATTAGCATGTCGCCACCCTGGCAGAAAGTGCCTCCTCCTTTTCCATTCTCTTTGAGTGTTTCTGTGGCTGAGCAGGTAATACTTATAAGACTCCTTCAGAGAACACTGGTCGCCAGAGTCCATTCAAAGTTCTTCTGGCTTAATCCTATAATATAACTGAGGGCTAAATTGTGATGAAACAGATTAGAATCTTGAGTGATTTGCCTGCAGTCACAAATTAATCTGACCCTACAGCTGGAAAAGAGCAACTGTGACTTCACTGACCAGGCAGTGCAGGTTCCCAATTCCTGCTGCAAGATAAGCAGGACTCAAGGGCAGAATGTGCAGGTTTTACAATGTGTGGAGACCACGAAAGGACCAACTATACCTATCTACATTTGTCCCTCATTACGTGTGGCCTTAACTAGAGAAATAAAGTGGTTTTGGTTAAATTCTCAACATGCAAATCTGGATTTTGGCATGAGGCCACCAAACCAACAGTGGGTGCTTCTTACACAGAATAGTTAAAGAGGTTAATAGCCCTGCAGACTTGGAGAACTGCTAAATATTTCTGACCCTCAGTTTCCTTAACTGGTGGACTGGAATATCACAACGGCCTCCTTTCAGCTCTAAAATGTGACAATTTGATGTCCCTGAAATGGGCCCGCTCCCCAGACCCATTCATCTGAAGTGGCTCCCAGTCTCTCTGGAACTCAGTTTCTGAGTGCCTCCACAGTTTGGAGAAGTCCCCATGAGATGGTGATCTTCTTCCACAGCAGAGACCAGCTCTTGGGTGTAATCGCATAAATAAATAAGCCTTTTAGAGCAGGATCCTTTTTGGAACATATAAAACATTTCCTCTTTACTAATCCAAATAACAGAGGTAGCTTATAAAGCCATGTTGCTACAATACAAATAGTGTCATTTGATCCTTCATTTAAACGAATAAGAACCTCAGCTCGCTGTGGTTTAATGATCTATGTATGTATTACTGGAACAAAACCACTGCTTACAATCTCGTTCTTGCTGCAGGCTCCCCAGGGCACTTGTGTCTTCTGCTTCAAGGGCACTGCAGGGACTCCCTAATTAGAGTGAAGTTCACCACAGTGGACCACAGGCTCACTGTCATTAACCAGCTGTGATATTTAACTTTATCTAAGGGGTGGCCTGGTCTCACTAAGACAGGGTTACGTCTCTGCTGTGTCTCTTTTTTACCTGATTCTAATTAGACTGAGCTACAAGTTGTCTCCCAACAGCTTGTTCCGCTGATTTATCTTTCCTACCAGTCCTAGTATGAGGCAAAAGTGGGGGATTCTTTTCCTGGCCACACAACTATTCCCTTGGAGACATCTGCTTGACATTAATATATATTAGCCTCTTTTCCTTCTTCCTGCCTACTCCATTGCTGCAGCAACTCTATTTGAGGCTGTTTTGGAGACACCCAGCTAGAGTGGGCAGGAGTACCTGGGTGGCAGGATACTAGGAGAAAACGGTGAAGTACAAATTTTCAGATAAAACAGGCCAATGTCATTCCTTAAAATCTTTCTCAAAGTTCTCTGAAATTCTGATTCTATATCTTGAAGAACATCTAACGGACAAGAACTCCAAAATGTTATTAAGAAATCTCACAAATGTTAAGTCATACCTTATTATGTGAAGGAGTTGATAGTGAAGTCACGTGCTTAATAAGAAATCACATGCTGTTGGGGGCCTCATCAGTTACGACAAGCACAAGAAGTTAATATGCAAAGTATTGAATGATATACTATTGCTCCGAGAAATGTATCACATGACAAAGGGACGAAGACTATGCAATTTTTACATTCTATGCTGATTTCTCACCTAATCTCTGAAATAGGGACTAATGTGATGGAAGACATAACTGACTTTATATTTACTTATTTATACACATATACAACATATAGCGCCCAGAGCACATAAGAACTGAATAAAGTCAGATGACAAATGTGCGTGATTCATATATGTGATATATAATATCACAGATACTTACAATGTTTGAAAGCTTTATATTCCTAGTAGAAATGGTACCTCATATGACGAGAGTAAGAATGCAAAATAAACTGTCACTGGGGAGGAGATCAAGATGGCAGAGTAGGAAGACATAGAACTCACCTCCCCCGACAGACACATCAAAAATACATCTACATGTGGAATAATTCTCACTGAAAACTAACTGGAAACTGGCAGAAAGACTCCTGTACAACCAAGGCTGTGAGAAAGAGCCACACAGAATTGGTCAGGAATGGAAGAGAAGTGTTCAGGTCGGGATCTGTGCCCGGAGGGGTGACACAGAAGAGGACGGGGATTACACAGCTGGAGACCCTCCCTGGGGAGTGAGTGGTGAGAGCTGTAGACCGACTGCCCCAGTCTTGGTGTCCCACGAAGGGGAGACAAGTCCCCTTGGCTGGCTGGAGGGCAGTGGGAAGCCCGGACTCTGCTCAGGAGGAGTGCATACATGCCTGCTTGCTCCCGAAGCAGGGTGCAGAGGGTGAATTGAAAACGCATGGGTGGCTGCCCAGTTTCCCATGACTGCCCCAGCTTGCATGCCCAGAGAGAGCCAAGTGAAAGCTCCAGCCCCACGTGCTTCATGACACAGATCCACACCAGTGTGAGGGCTTGGCTGTGAGGCACAGAAGTGGCTCAGACCCGAAGTGACCTCTGAGTGGGACAGAGGCCACCATCATCAAGCACCTGCACCAGCAGGGCATCAGAAGTAGTCTGGGTCTCTGACCACGGGGGGACCACCAAAGACCCCACCACGACCCATGCTGAGTGCCCACCCCAGGCCCTCTTGCTCCAACACCGCTCCCCTCTGGGGTGGGGATGCCAGTGCTGGGGCGGGAGAGCACACACTTGAAGGGAACAGAGCCAACTCAGACCCAAACCTCAGGGCTTCTGCTCCAGCAACTTGAGACCTGACCCACCCCTGTAGGGCAGCGATGGCCACTGAGCAGAGTGGAAGCACAGGCTCAAATCTGGTTCTGGCTCCAGCCCCTCCAGCTCTAGTGCCTCGTCCTACCAATCTGATGGCTGTCAGCACACCCTCAGGAAAGATGTGACTTCTGTTCACATCAATCCAGCAATCCCACCAAAGCCACAAAGTACATGAAGATTGTATAGGGACACTCTCACATAAGGGCATCCCTTCAAGACCACCATAGGTAACTGTTTCATCTAATTTCATAGAGACAGACAAAGTTAAGCAAAATGAGAAGATAGAGGAATTTGTCTCAATTGAACGAGGAAGAGAAGACTCCTAAAAAAAAGAAATAATGAAACAGAAATAAAAAACTTACCAGATAAAGAATTAAAAGAATTAGTAGTAAAAATGCTAACTGAATTAGAGAAAATAAGGGGTGAACACAGTTAAAATTTTAACAAGGAACTAGAAAATATAATAAAGAATCAGACAGAAGCAAATAATTCAATAACTGAAATGAAAAACACACTAGAAGGAATGAATAGCAGATTAGGTGATGTGGAAGAGCACGTAAGTGATCTAGAAGACAGAATAATGAACATCACCCAAATAGAAGAGCAAAAAGAAACAAGAATTTTAAAAAGAACAGTTTAAGAGAGCTATGGGACAATATCAAGCATACTAACATTCACATTATAGGGGTCCCAGAAGAAGAGAGAGAGAAAAGGGGGTCAAAAATATATTTGCTGACATGATAGCTGAAAACTTCCCAAAGCTGAAGAAGGAACAGAGATTTTTAGGCACAGGAAGCACAGAGAGGCCCTAACAAGATGAATCCAGAGACCCACACCAAGGTATACAATTAAAATGGCAAAAGTTAAAGATAAAGAGAATTTTAAAGGCAACAAGAAAGAAACAAAGAGTCACAGGGAACAACCATAAGGCTATCAGTTGATTTTTCTGCAGAAACTTTTCAGACAAGAAGGGAGTTTCATGATATACTTAAAGTTCTGAAACAGAAAAACCTACAATCTAGGATACCCTACCCAGCAAGGTTATTATTCAGAATTAAATGAGAGATAAAGAACTTCTCAGACGAGCAAAAAAATCTAAAAAAGTTCATCAATACTAAACTGACCCTACAAGAAATGTTAAAGGGTCTGCTCTAAGTGGAAAAGAAAAGACTACAACAAAAAGTGAGAATTTAGAAGAAAGGAAAAATTTCACTAGTAAAGACAAATATATGGTAAAGGCTATGGATCAACCACTTAAATAAACAAGTATGAAGATTAAAAGACAAAAATTGTAAAATCAACTGTAGCTAACAAACAGTTAAGGGATAGACATTAAGATGTAAAATATGACACAAAAAACACAAAACATGGGAAAGAGGAGTAAAAAATGTCATTAGAATGTGTTTAAACTTAAATGTTTATCAGTTTAAAATAAGGAGATACAGTTATAGGTCAACATATGTGAACCACATGGTGACCACAAATCAAGAACCTACAACATATAATTTCAATATATTCTATGGAATTATATAGTATAGGCAATATTTTAAAATACTTGAAATAGTAATTAGGGTAATTTTTGTAAAACGAACCTTTAGCAGTTTATTGCACAAGTATATGCATGCAAACTGTCAGAATCAGAAGTGTGTCTACAGTTTTATCATTAAATTTTTTTCATGCCTCCAAAAGTCCATTTTGCAAGTGTGTTAACACTGGGTATGTTGTGGCATATGTTAAATAATGTTGATATATAAATTAATAAAGGAAAAAGCTTATAATTAAAAAAAAAAAGAACCTACAACAGACCCATGCTCTGAGCCCTGCAGCCTGCACCCTGCGCCCTGTGCCAGGCCCAAGCCCCCCACCTGCCACCATTTCTTTGTCTGTACCCACCGCAGCTCTGGGGAGGCAAACCCCAGATCCCCAGAGCACCCGCTTTCCCACCCTCATATCCTAACGAGGACCGGGATGGGGAGGAAGGTGCAAGGGAAACCCTCATCATCTCTACCCTGGGTGAGAAATCCTTTGAAACCAGCTAGGAGGAGCTGCCCACAGCTAAGTCAAGGGAGCATCCTCTCTGCCCTCCTTGCCCTCCAACCCTCCAGGGAAGACCCGGGGTGAGGAATCCCTGGGGAAAACACTGAAAGGCGCTGCCTACAGCAACTGAACTTTGGGAAGGACCATCCCTACTCTCCCTTTTCCTCCAGGGAAAGACTGAGGGTTAAAAATCCCATGAAACAAACAAACCAAAAAAAGGGACCTACAATAGATACACAAAAACTAGAAAGAAAGGAACACAAGCATACCACTAAAGAAAATTATCAAACCACAACAGAAAAAACTAAAAGAAGAAGAAAAGAACAGAGAGAACTACAAAAACAACGAGAAAACAAATAACAGAATGGCAATAAGTACATACCTATCAATAGGCACTTTAAATGTCAATGCACTAAATGATCCAGTAAAGTCATAGGGTGGCTGGTTAGATGAAAAACAAGACCCATCTATATGGTGCTTACAAGAGACTTACTTCAGAGCTAAAAACATACAGACTGAAAATGAGGTGATGGAAAAAGATATTTCATGAAAATGGAAATGACAAGAAAGTGAGGATAGCAATACTCATATCAGATAAAATAGACTTTAAAGCAAAGTCTATAACAAAAGACAATAAGGATATTATATAATGATAAATGGACCAATACAAGAAGAGGATATCACATTTGTTAATGTATAGGCAACCAAAACAGGAGCACTTAAATATATAAAGCAAATATTAACTGACATAAAGGGAGACATTGACAAAAATACAATAATAGTAAAGGACTTTAATACCCTACTTATATCAATGGACAGATCATCCAGACAGAAAGTCAATAAGGCAGCCATGGTCCACAACAGACCAAATGGATTTATAGATATCTAGAGGACATCCCATCCAAAATCAGAAGAGTACACATTCTTCTCAAGTGCACATGAAACTTCTCTAGGATAGATCACATGCTAGGCTACAAAACAAATCTAAATACATTTAAAGGACAGAAATTATGACAAGCATATTTTTGTGACCACAATGGTGTGAAACTAGAAATCAATTACAGGAAGAAAAATTGGAGAAGCACAAACAAGTGGAGACTAAACAACATGCTACTAAGAAAAACCAGTGGGTCAATGAAGAAATCAAAAAGGAAATCAGAAAATACCTCAAGGCAAATGAAAATGGAAACACAACACTCCAAAATCTATGGGATGAAATACAGGCCTACCTCAAGAAATAAGGAAAGCCTCAAATAAACAACCTAATCCACCATCTAAAGGAATTAGAAAAAGAAGAACAAACTTCTTCCCAAAGTCAGAAGAAGGATGGAAATAATAAAGATCAAACAGGAAATAAATAAAATAGAGACCAACAATCAATAGAAAAGATCTAAGAGACCAAGAGCTGTTTTTTTTCTTTTAAAATAAGCAAAATTAATAAAACTTTAACAAGGCTCATCAAAAAGAAAGAGAGAAGACTCAAATAAATGAAATAAGAAATAAAAGAAGAGAAATAACAACTGATATCATAGAGACACAAAAAATCTTGAGAATACTACAAACAGTTATGTGCCAACAAATTGGTCAACCTAGAAGAAATGGACAAATCTCTAGAAACATATAACCTTCAAAGACTGAATAAGGAAGAAATAGACAATGTGAACAGACTGATCACTAGTAGTGAGATTGAATTTGTAATACAAAAATCTCCCAGCAAACAGAAGTCCAGGACTGGATGGCTTCACATGGGAATTCTACCAAACATACAAAGAAGAGCTAATACCTACCTTTCTCCAACTATTGCAAAAAACTGAAGAGGAGGGAACACTCCCAGATTCATTCTATGAGCCCACCATTACTCTGATATCAAAACCAGACAAAGACACTACAAAAAAAGAAAATAACATGCCAATATCTGTGATGACTATAGATGCAAAAATCCTGAACAAAATATTAGCAAACCAATTCCACAATATATAAAAAGAATCACTATGAATACTATACACTATGCTCAAGTGTGATTTATTCTAAGGGAGCAAGGATAGTTCAATACCCACAAATCAATGTGATACACCACATTAACAAATTGAAGAATAAAAATCACATGTTGGTTTCAATAGATGCAGGGAAAGATACCAAGAAATGGAAAGATATTCCATGTTCTTTAACTGGAAGAATTAATACTGTTTAAATGTCCATACTACCCAAAACAATCTACAGATTTAATGTGATCCCTATCAAAATATCAAAAATGTGACATTTTCCACAGAATTAGAACAAATAATCCTAAACTTTATATGGACCCACAAAAGACCCCTAATTGACAAAGCAATTTTGAGGAAAAAGAACAAAGCTGGAGGTACCACACTCCCTGACTTCACTCTCTACTATAAAGCTACAGTCATCAAAACAGTATGGTACTGGCACAAAAACAAACACATAGATCAATGGAACAGAATAGAGAGCCCAGAAATAAACCCCACACACTTATGGTCAATTAATCAATGACAATGGAGGCAAGACTATGCAATGGATAAAAGACTGTCTTTCCAATAAGTGTTGCTGGGAAAACTGGACAGCTACATGTAAAAGAATGACATCAGAACATTTTCTCATACCATACACAAAATTAAGCTCAAAATGTTATTAAAGACCTAAATGTAAGCCTGGAGACCATAAAACTTCTGGAAGAGAACAGCAGAATACTCTTTTGACATCAATTATAGCAATATTTTCTGGATCTATCTCCTAAGGCAAAGGAAACAAAAGCAAAAATAAACAAATTGGACCTAATTAAACTTAAAAGCTTTTGCACATCAAATAAAACCATCGACAAAACAAAAAGACAACCTACTGAATGGGAGAAAATATTTGCAAATGATATGACTGATAAGGGGTTAATATCCAAAATATAAATACAGCTCATACAACTAAATATCAAAAAAATCCAAACAACCTGAATAGATATTTTTCTAAACAAGGCATATGGATGGCCAACAGGCACATGAAAAGATGCTCAACATTATAGTCATTGCAGAAATGCAAATCAAATAAATATCACCTCACACCTGTGAGAATAGTTATCATCTAAAAGATCACAAATAATAAATGTTGGTGAGGATGTGGAGAAAAGGGAGCCCTTGTACACTGTTGGTGGAAATGTAGATTGGTGCAGCCACTGTGGAAAATAGTATGGAGGTTCCTCAAAAAACCAAAAATAGAACTACCATGTGATCCTACAATTCCATTCCTGGGTATACATCCAAAGAAAATGAAAACACTAATTTGAAGAGATACATGCACCCCAATGTTCATAGCAGCATTATCTACAATAATCGAGATATGGAAGCAACCTAAGCGTCCATCAACAGATGAATAGATAAAGAAGGTGTGGTATATATATACATTGGAATTACCGAGGAATAAAAATGAATGAAATTCTGCCATTTGCAGCAACATAGATGGGCCTAGAGATTATTATGCTTAGTGAAATAAGTCGGACAGAGAAAGACAAATATTGTATGTTACCACTCATATGTGGAATCTAAAAAATAAAACAAATGAACGAATATAACAAAACAGAAATAGACTCACAGGTATAGAGAACAAACTAGTGGTTACCAGTGGGGAGAGGGATGGAGGCACCACAAGATTGGGGTAGGGGATTAAGGGATACAAACTATAATGTATAAAATAATAAGCAACAAGGATATGTTGTACAGCACAGGGGAATATAGCCATATTTTGTAATAACTTAAATGGAGTACAATCTATAAAAATATCAAATCACTATATCGTACACCTGAAACTGATATAATATTGTAAATCAACTACACTTCAATAAAAAAAAAACCAACATATGATTATATCATAGAAATTATACCACAGTATACTTTTCTCACTAAGTGGTTAATTTAACTCAGTGTTTTCTCAATTATGTAATATTGACCTTTTATAAGTGTTATTTTTAATAGTCTTATAGATAAACTGTGGATAACTAGATAATCCTAAATGATAAGTGAGTTTCTAGAAAGAAAGCCAAATAAAGGCAAAGCTGGCAATATCAGGTACTGAAAAAATAGTAACAGTTCCCCAAAGTCAGGTACAGTACTCTGCATACAGGAGTCAGGTATGGAGATTTGATGATTTCTGTCCTCTGAGTCTCATGTTGGTTTTGCACATTCATGAAAGGCGCTGGGGGAAAGCAGCATAGCTCTCTGGACCTGAACAGGGTACACACTTTCCCAGTTTCCCATCTAAATGGCAGATGGTGCTAAAGATGGATGGTATCTCTCCGAAACTCTCTAATCCTTAAGAAGAAATCCTCAGGAAATATCACAGGAAGTAAGTGGAAAAAGATGTCATCTGAATGCCAGGGAGTTTAAGACGTGCAATAAACACAAACCACTAGTTACAGAATGCAAAACCTCTAAGTTGCTATTTACAACATGTGTGTTTACATATTTATACATGGAGCCCAAGCAAAAAAGATGCTTTCCCTCCATATTTATGTTCTACATGGGACCAGGGTTAAAACTATTATTTAAAATAATGTGTCGACTTTTTTCTCTTAGCAATACTAATCCTTGGTACAAGGATACCAGGCATTGATTTGGGGACTGAGCAGAATTATGGATACACTCACTATGCATTCTAAAGGGCACTGTTGGTTTCAACACATAAAGATAAGAAGACAATCTTATATTCTCCTCTCACCTTAATGTGCAACTAACCAAATTACGTCCTGAAACTGAAAGTTCATCATTATCCATTCTTTATAAGTCTCCTCTCCCATGTTCAAGCACATGTAAAATAGTGGAATTACAACTACAGAAAACCATAGTGGTTTCTACCAGGCCCTGAACTCACTTCATTGAAACTCTGAGGTCATTCTACAGCTCTGAAGTCAGCACCCTCCAAGTAAGAAGAGATGCTTGTTTTTACCACACTGCGAGGCAGTTCTGACCTGCTTTACTGGCTTTGTGTGTGTTCTATTTAAGCTGCCACTGGTCATGGTGAGGCCATAATGGCATAATTTCACTTGAAAAATACGTCAAGCCCCATAAAAACAATTCAGCTTAAGGAAAATTTTACTTGGATGAGTCCTGTGGTGTGTGTTGATTTCACAGAAGCAGTGATTTTGACGTCCTTTTTCCTAAGGAGATGGATGTAACTCACTAATTATGAGAACATAATTTATGTTACTTGTGTTGCCTTAGGTAATGCATATAAACCAGCTCAGAAACAAACAAGCCAAAAGAAGAACAAGTTGTTTTTCCATGAATGCCTTAGTGAATTTATACATGATCAGCACAAATTTGTTCACAAAACAAACACTAAGGTCTTAGGTACTCCACAATGAGGACACTCATCTCTGCTTCTTCAAGGAAAACGACTTAATCTACTCAACATTTCCAAACTTGTTAATATACTTAAGTTTATTGTGAAACTGGATAAACATTGGGCTTCATAAAGCTTCTGGGGCATTAGAACATGAGCATGGACATCCAGATAAAGTAAGAATTCAAGTAACAGTTAAATAAAATGAGTTCAACGGAGTGGTAGTTAAAGCAGTCATTTTACTTTCAGTACTTTTTCTTGACCAATTAGACATTCTCTTTAATCAAGTCCTAATACTCTGAGTTCACATACTTACTTTCCCGTCTGCACACAGCTTCAGATCAGCAGGCTGCAGGTAAGAATCATGACAACAGCTAACCCCTACCTGGCACGCTCCTTACAACAACTCTGCCAGGTAGGTAGGGGTTATTAGAATCTCCATCTTCTAAGTGAGGAAACTGAGGGGCAGAGAGGCTGAGGAACTTGCCCAAGATCACAAAGCTAAGAGGTGGTGAGGCTGGGGTTTAAATCCAGGTGATCTGAATTGCCTCCATATTATCCCCTATGTTGCTTATACACTGAGAAGCCAGCAGACACATGGCCTGCCCTGTCCTCTGTGCCTTTGCAGGACTGACCATCAGACTCCCCCCTCGTGAAGGAAATATGACTCAGTTCCTTTGCCATCAAGTCTGGGCTGGTGTGAAGGACACACCCTGATGGGACACACCCTAAGTAGGGTGAGTTCTCCATGCTGTTTAGGACACAAGGAACCCTGACCCCAGACGCAGGCTTCAGGGTGGCTTGGAGCAAGCACTTCAAGGGAGAGTAAAAAAAGTAGAATCTGCACAAAAATGTTAAAATGAGGCAATTAAATGGATGGCTGCTTGGAAGGAATAAAAATGAAAAAAAAAAAAGGACAAGCACAGGCAGAGAAGCTAAACTGACATAGCAGCACTATTTACAATAGCCAGTACATGGAAGCAACCTAAATATTCATCAACAGAGGAATGGATAAAGAAGATGTGGCACATATATACAATGGAATATTACTCAACCATTAAAAGGAATGAAATTGCATCATTTGTAGAGACGTGAATGGACCTAGAGAGTGTCATACAGAGTGAAGTAAGTCAGAAAGAGAAAGACAAGTATTGTATTTAAAGGCATACATGTGGTATCTAGAAAAATGGTATACATGAACTTATTTGCAAAGCAGAAATAAAGACACAGACATAGAGAAAAAAATGTACGGATACCAAGGGGGAGGTGGGAGGAATTGGGAGATCGGGATTGACACATATACACTATTGATACTATGTATAAAATAGATAACTAATGATAACATACTGTATAGCACAGGGAACTCTACTTAATGCACTGTGGTGACCTAAATGGGAAGGAAATCCAAAAAGGAGGGGATATATGTATATGTATAGCTGATTCATTTTGCTGTACAGCAGAAACTAACACAACATTGTAAAGCAACTATACTCCAATAAAAATTAATTAAAATAAAAGACACGGGGTGGCTTGTAAGGCATTTAAAACATAAAATTTCTATTCAGGATCAAAATTAGGGTCCAGCAACAAAGAATGCAAGAGTGTGGTGTCATCTTGGTCCAGCCTAACAAACTTCTGTTCGGGGCAGTCACTAGCTGATTCACCAATAAATGTTCTTTCAGAGACCCAGAGGGACTTTAACAAAAGGCCCTGAGATTGTTCAGACATGCACTTTAATGTGACTATAAAGGAGAAATCCAAGGTTACATTAAAATGATACTTATTTTTTATGTTTTGGGTATTAGGGATATTAGGAAATCCTATAAGGAATCTACATCTTCGAGGGGATTTTTATAAATGCCAGTTCTTTTGAGATGTTTCATGTAAACTTCCACGAACATGGTCAGCCGTCTGAAATACTCCACTTTTCATTAAGACACCTTCTTGGGCTCACATCCAATTCCCGTCCTTCTCTTTCTCCCAGATTCCCCATTGCTGCCTCTCCTTCCTCACAATTCACCCCCTAATTCCCTCACATCTTTTCTTGCAATTTTTGTTTCTAATGCTCTCCCATTTATTTATTCAACTAAAACTTCTCTCTCAGCTGGTACCAATTCCAGCCACCTCTCCTTTTATCCAGTATCTCTCCTCCAAATTTGTTCCAAATTTTAATGCTGTTGAACCCTCCATGCATCTTGGAACGCTCTTCTGTTGACTTCCTGGCCCTGCAGTATACCGGTCCTCCTCCTGGTCCTCCTCTGCCATCATGGGCTGGACATCCTCTTGGTGTCCAGGCAGGTGGTCCCCATGCTGCTTTCCCTTACTGCTCCCTGACACACTCTCACCTGCGGCTCAGGGTCAATATTCAACATTAGCTGAATTTTTAAAATTGTGTTAATCTATAAAGGATGTGAGATCCCAAAATATGCCAGTCAAATGTTTCACTTGTAGGACTTCCAAAAGATAACAAATGGAAAAAACAATGGCATATAAGAGATTCAAATAAGAAATAAGGAGGTTAAGAAAAAAAAAAGGCCACAAATCTCAGATATATATCACCACAAAACATTGTTATGGCTAACAGCAGCTTTTAAGTACAAGAAGCATACTACTACTATGTTTTATTAAATGAACACTTATCTAAAATTTAGTAGCTTACAAGACAATAAAGAGAATAAAGTCAACTAATGAAAATTTCAAACAGAATTTTGGTGTGGTACTTGGGAAAAAATAATGTTCTTATCGTGCTTATAGAAAACTCTACACAAAGGGTTAAAGAGAAAATTTTTTTATATTTATATTTATTTAAGCCTTAATACAAGAACAGTGGTATTATTAGTAGTATTATTAACATTTTCTATAATGTTTGGTATGCTTACATTTGACAATTATGTTTGAAACTCACTGTAATTGAGAGATATTAGTAGAATACAGGCTAGCCTCTATTTAATCATTGAGGAAAACCAACAAATCAATGATTTCTTCTACTTTCCTTAAAGACATTATGCCTAGGAGTAAGGTGCATAAACTTGCACATATTTTATATTTCATTTCAATAAACTTAGTGATAGTCAATTCATTCCTGATCAAACACATGTAATCAAAATATGAGTTTTCTTGACAATGGGTCAATAGAAAAGAATTTTAAATTCCTAGATTTTTCTGTTGTTTTCTATTGCAAAGTTCAGTGAAATGAAAAGTTACAGGTCTTAGCTTTCAGTGTGTGTTGTCTGTGTGTATGCACACACACACATGCATATACATGTACATTTGCATGTCCAAAAGAGCTGAGTGCTGCCTAACTCTTGAGCAGAGAAGAAATGGTGGCACTAAGATGGGTCTAAATGTAAATATGTAAGAATGTTTTTTTCTTTAATCTGCTTCACTTTTAAGTAACTGAAAAAGCAGAATAAATCTCTGAGTACATTTGGAAATAATCATTTGTAAATATGTATAACATCAATAATACCTGATCTAAATGCTCTCCTCTATAAATATGGCATTTGTGAAAGAGCAGTAGTAATAATGATAAACCTTGCCTAACATTATCTACAAAATTCTATTACATTCCTTAGTTTCTGACACTGTTACTCGTTGATAAGTTAGAATAAAAGTAATATAAAATTATCTGAACTATACATATTTATAAATGGAGTAAATTTGCATAATATAGCGGTTGAACTTTACAATTTGAATACGTTCCTCCAAAATTATCATGAAGACTACATAAGTTTAATTTATTCTTTAATTCACCTTCTTCTGAAATGTAAGCTTCGCTAGGGTACAATTTCAATTTGAAGCATTACTATTTTCAAAGAGCCTCATCTGAATATTCTTCATTTCATCTAGTCTGACAAAGACTCTCATAATTATCTTACAAGCCAAATTAAGAAATGTGGGTTGGAAGGAGGGAGAGTTCGAATGTATTTGTACATGACTTGTATCATGTCACACGAATATCAATGGTAGACAAGATGGCAGCTTTGCTGGTGTTACTCAGAGTTTTCAGGCCCTGTTCTGCTCAGGATTTATTAGTGATATGAATGAAGACTCAGCGGGTAGGCTTATCAAAATTTAAGGTGATGTAAATCTGGGAGCTATTTAACTGGAAAAAAACACAATAGAATGGTATTAGAAACTAAAATCCAGAAGATGAAATTTAACTATCACAAGGGTCAATTCCTACTCTGTGATAAAGAAAGGCAACTGCACAATCGCAGGATGGATGAAGATCTGACTGGGAAGAAGTTTTCATTAAAATAAAGGAGGAGGCACCTTGAATTGACCACATGTCAGTACAAGTCAGAAGTACAAGTTCCTTGTATGCTTAAAATTTCTTAAGGGAGATGATCTCATGTTAAACGTTCTTACCACACAAAATTAAAAAAAAAAAAAAGCTCTGCCACAGGGGGAAGAATTCAAACATACTGCCTAGCTTCACCCACCTGACTCCATAATTTCCATCTCAAACCACCTAGGGTTATTTTTGGAGTTGAAATTAAAAATCTATTTATCATTGTACTTTACTGAGTTATTGTTGACAATTAAAATTTTATATATTTAAGGTATACAACTTGATCTGATATACTTACGCATTGTGAAAGTCACTACAGTCAAGCTAATTAACATATCCATCCCCTCACAAATAGTTACTTTTTTTGTGGTGGAAACACTTAAGATCTACCCTTTTAGCCAATTTCAAGTATACAACACAATATTAACTACAGTCTCATTGTTGTACATTAAGTCCCCAGAACTTATCCATCTTGTATAACTAAAAATCGTATCCCCTGACTGACATCTTCTCTTACCCCCTTCTCTACCCAGCCTCCAGTAACCACCAGTCTACTCTCTGTGTCTATGGATTTTACATTCTCAGATTCCACATGCAAAGGCGTATTTGTATTTCTGTGTCTGGCTTCTTTTGTGTAGCATAAAGTCCTCCAGGTTCCTCCATGTTATCGCAAGTGGCAAGATCTCCTTCTTTATTAAGGCTGAATAATATTCTACTGTGTGTGTGTGTGTGTGTGTGTATGTGTGTGTGTGTGTGTGTAATCACATTTTCTTTATCCATTCATCTGTCAATAGACCTTTAGGTTGTTTCCATATCATGGGAGTATGCATATCTCTTCGAAATACTGATTTCCTCCCTCTAGATATACACCCAGAAGTGGGATTGCTGGGTCGTAAGGTAGTTCTATTTTTACTTTTTTGGAAGAACCTCCATACTCTTTTCCACACTGGCTGTACCAGTTTACATTCCCACCAACAGTGCACGAGGGTTCCCTATTCCCCACACCCTGGCCAACACTTCGTAACTCTTGTCTTTCTGATACTAGCCATTCTAGCTGGTGTGAGGTGATAGCTCACTGTGGTTTTGATTTGCATTTCCTTGATGATTAGCTACCTTTTCATATACCTGTTGTCCATGTGTATGTCTTCTTTTGAGAAGTGTCTATTCAGCTCCTTTGCCCATTTTTAAATGGGGTTATTGGTTTGTTTTGCTATTGAGTTGCATGAGTTCCTTATATATTTTGGATATTAACTAGGGAGTATAATTTATCACTCAGTTTCCAGGAAGGGATAGTTACTAGAAGGAAAATGTTCCCTGGATGCTGCAGACAGAAATTAATTCAGAAACATGGTCCTAGATACAACAGACATCTTGGTCATTACTGTGAGAAAATAGAATAAGAAGCTTGGAAATTAACTTCACATGATCATTTCGTCTAGTCCTCTGCCCCCAGTGGGTGAAAACGCTTAAGGCAGCCTCAAAAACACAGATCTAGGGAAGTAATCGTCTATGGTTCCCCAAGACTATTTAAAACATTGATCACGTGGATTAATGAACACTTGGATAGAGAGGGGCTGGAAAGGTAAAAGGGGAAACTATAATTGTACACATAGGTGTTGAGACTAGAACCCAAATGTGACTATTTTGTAAATACTTTTAAAATATCAGCATAGTCCACTTACTAGCAAAGTGTTCGAGCTCAGTTTTCTCTGTGAGGGCTATCGTAGAACCTACTTCACAGAGCTATTGTGAGAAATAAATGAAATATGAATCATTTAGCACATGTAGGTAGCTGATAAATGTTAGCTATTATTCACAAGATTTTCCCTTTTATTTTCTTAGCCATCAAAACTTATTAAGCCTTTTTTTGTTCACTGAAATAGCCACTGGGGATAAAAACTGGACATAGAAGTGTTCTAACTGAGAAAACTTAGACATCATCTAGTCTAGTGGGCAGAACTGGGAATAATAAATTTAAATGACTGAAAAGAGATTTGGGGTCAATAGACTGGGACAGTAAAAGAGAACATGAGATCCAAAGCCAGAAGCCCCAAATTCAAGTCCTGGCTCGACTTTTTAGTAGTTCTATGACTTTAGGCAAGTCATCTACACTCTGTGAGTCACAGAACTCTCATCCATAAGGTAACAAAAGTTCAAAATACTACTCATATAAGAAAGCACACATAAAATGTTTGGAGACTTCAACATGATTTGAAAACAGTTAATAACAACTAACGACAAGAATGGGGTGCCCCCTTGCAGAAAGTGTTCATGCAGAGCTGACCAATTATCTGTCACTGCAGGGGGTCCTTTTAGGGGGAGCCAGTAAGCCTAACTGCCCTGGAAGGTGATTGCTATACTCCCACGGCAAGTACAAAGTACCCACATACTACATACTTTATCTCAAAGGCAGGAAAGTAACTACAAAGAGTCACGAATGTCAGCAATTTAATTTGGCTAAAGAATGTAGTTGATATCCACAGTCTTTACAGAATTCATGAACAGGCTAGAACTCCACAAATATAACCCATCAAACTTAACTCTGCAAAGATGAGCTTAACTCAAAAACCCCAAAATAGGACCAACGTGCTCCAGATCAAATTATGGTTAATTCATTTCACCCAAATTATATCTCCACATTTGTGCTGCCAATCTGGAAACTATATAGAATTTTCTGGATTGTAAAAGCGCTGTCAAAATCTCAAATCTCAAATTTCGGCTTTCAGGTAGTTGATATTCTCCTCGTGCCCATCTGCTTGCTGTATTTTGATTTTATTTTTATAAGTGTTCAGAAATAAGTAACCCCTGAGTTAGTAATGCATGCCAGTTGTTCTGTGTTTACTTACCCTCTGACCCTCTTTTCCAGGTGGACCTTGGGGGCCTTGGATCCCCAGGGAGCCCTAGGAGGAAAAAGAACACATATTAATTGATTGTTTCAAGTATACCTGCTTTGCAGAGAATGTTGTGAAAATTAATACCTATTTTATTGATTATAGAAAACTTTTAAAGTGATTCGAACTCTTCCAAGCCTAGGCTACCTAATACATTAATAATGATGAACTGTCCTTCGACTGGTTTATCTTTGGAGTTAACACCAGAAAAGAAAAAAAAGGTGATTCCTAACCACGTGTGAGGCTCAGTGTTCACCCCCAGTGGCGACTCCCATATGATTGGAACCATGTTTTATCAAACTGCCATCAATAAATGGTAACAATATTTGCAGGCAGAAAGAAATGCTGCTTCATATATTTAAACTCTATAAATGCAATGGTATTTTTGGTTGAGAGTGGCTCTGTGACTATCCGCTAAGAGAACACCTAGTTATGACGTTGGCTTCAACATTCATCTACTCCTAACATTTAATTTTTAGCATCATAGACATTATTTAATACTTACCCATAACATTGTCAAGTGGTAGAAAAAATAACCTTTTTTTTTTTCAATTATACAAAAGGCCCAGGATATCCCAGGTGCACGAATCTGAAAGTCAGTCTCCTGGTTCTCACAGACAGTTACTATTACACAGGAATTCTCACTCAGCATGAAAATCAAAATGATGACACTGCTGATTTTAAAGTCTCCGTCATTGACTGCTAGTTGTTACCTCTCTGAAAGCTTCTTAGTCTCCCCTGCTGCTTCCTCTTTCCCTATTCAACCTTTCAGTCTGAGGGTTTAGGCCCGTTTCTTCCCAGTCTATACTCTCCCACCATGGTCTCATGTACCATCAACTTTGGATTCTCCAGGCCAATGATGCCAAGATTTATAACTCAGTTTATCTCTGAGTTGCAGGTCCACACATCCAACTGCCTGCCTGACACGCCCACTCCGCTCTCTCACCAGCACTTGAATTTAGCACAGTGACACCACATCTAGGACCCTCCCACCAAAACCGGGTCCTCTTCCAGCACCCCCCAACTCCGTAAACCCACGCACCATCCTGCTAGGGCTCCTGCCAGGAATCTATAACTAGTCCTCCATGCCTGCCTCTCTCACTTCTCTTTCACATCCAGTCCCCAAGTCCAATTGCTGTAGCTCCACAGTAGATTTGGATCCATCTATTATCTCACTTCATCCTTCAGCTCCATCACCCTTCTTGCTTGCTCATCTATGAGAGTCTCCTTGGTGACACTAGACATGGCCCCCTCCATCCTACACAGAACAGCCAAACCTGAAAACCCAGCCTGACCTCCTCCGGTTGTCCACGTGAAGAGATGAATGCCTTGTTTCATCAGTCGTAGGGTGCCTTGTACTTGTTCTTTAAAGTACTTATCATAAGTCTATTTAAAAGATTATTCAGGTAATGATTCACTAGGCTCTAAGGACAACAGGTAGAATCAGTGTCTTATTCAACACTAGATGCCTGTTAATGTCTGAGTGAAAAAAAAATCATAATGGGAAATCAATTCACTGTAAAAAAAAAAAAAAAAAAAAGCTTTTTGGTAAAGCCAGTACTGTTCAAAGGGTTTTAAAAATATGTATGGTTCAAGATGGTGGAAGAGTAAGACATGGAGATCACCTTCCGCCCCACAGATACATCAGAACTACATCTACATGTGGAACAACTCCTACAGAACACCTACTGAACGCTGGTAGAAGACGGCAGATCTCCCAAAAGTCAAGAAGCTACCCACGTACCTGCGTAGGGCAGAAGAAAAAAGAAAAAACAGAGACAGAAGAATAGGAACGGGACCTGCACCAGTGGGACGGAGATGTGAAGGAGGAAAGGTTTCCACACACTAGGAAGCCCCTAAGCGAGCGGAGACTGCGGGTGGAGGAGGGGGGAAGCTTCGGAGCCACGGAGGAGAGTGCAGCCACGGGGGTGCGGAGGGCAAAGCAGAGAGATTCCCGCACGGAGGCTCGGCGCCGACCAGCACTCACCAGCCCGAGAGGCTTGTCTGCTCACCCGCCGGGGCGGGCGAGGGCTGGGAGCTGAGGCTCGGGCTTCGGTCGGATCCCAGGGAGAGGAATGGGGTTGGCTGCGTAAACACAGCCTGAAGGGACTAGCGCACCACAGCTAGCTGGGAGGGAGTACGGGGAAAAGTCAGGAGGTGCCTAAGAGGCAAGAGACTTTTACTCCCCTCTTTGTTTCCTGGGGCGTGAGGAGAGGAGATTAAGACCGCCGCTTAAAGGAGCTCCAGAGACGGGCGTGAGCCGCGGCTATCAGCGCGGACCCCAGAGATGGGCATGAGACGCTAAGGCTGCTGCTGCCGCCACCAAGAAGCCTGTATGTGAGCACAGGTCACTCTCCACACCGCCCCTCCCGGGAGCCTGTGCAGCCCGCCATGGCCAGGCTCCCGTGATCCGGGGACAACTTACCCGGGAGAACGCACAGCGCGCCTCGGGCTGGTGCAACGTCACGATGCCTCTGCCGCCACAGGCTCGTCCCGCATCCGTACCCCTCCCTCCCCCCGTCCTGAGTGAGCCAGAGCCCCCGAAGCAGCTGCTCCTTTAACCCCGTCCTGTCTGAGCAAAGGACAGACGCCCTCAGGCAACCTACACGCAGAGGCGGGTCCAGATACAAAGCTGAACTCTGGGAGCTGTGTGAACAAAGAAGAGAAAGGGAAATTTCTCCCAGCAGTCTCAGGAGCAGCGGATTAAATCTCCACAGTCAACCTGACGTACCTGCATCTGTGGAATACCTGAACAGACAACGAATCATCCCAAATTGAGGAGGTGGACTTTGGGAGCAATGATACATATATTTTTTTCCCTTTTTCTATTTTTGTGTGTATGTGTATGCTTCTCTGTGTGATTTGTCTGTATAGCTTTGCTTTTACCATTTGTCCTCGGGTTCTGTCTGTCCCTTTGTTTTTGTTTTTTTTTAGTATACTTATTAGTGCTTGTTATCATAGGTGGATTTGTCTTTTGGTTTGGTTGCACTCTTCTTTCTTTTTTTATTACTTAAAAATTTTTTTTAATAATTATTTTTTATTTTCTATTTCAATAAATATTTTATTCTATTTTCTTCTTTCTTTCTTTTTTTTCTCCCTTTTATTCTGAGCCGTGTGGATGACAAGCTCTTGGTACTTCAGCCAGGCGTAAGGGCTGTGCCTCTGAGGTGGGAGAGCCAAGTTGAGGACATTGGTCCACAAGAGACCTCCCAGCTCCACGTAATATCAAATGGCAAAAATCTCCCAGAGCTCTCCATCTCAACGCCAAGACCCAGCTCCACTCAACGACCACCAAGCTCCAGTGCTGGACACCCTATACCAAACAACTAGCAAGACAGGAACACAACCCCACCGATTAGCACAGAGGCTGCCAAAAATCATAATAAGGTCACAGACACCCCAAAACACACCACCAGACGTGGACCTGCCCACCAGAAAGACAAGATCCAGCCTCATCCACCAGAACACAGGCACTAATCCCCTCCACCAGGAAGCCTACACAACTCACTGAACCAATCTTAGTCACTGGGGGCAGACACCAAAAACAACGGGAACTATGAACCTGCAGCCTGCGAAAAGGAGACCCCAAAAACAGTAAGTTAAGCAAAATGAGAAGACAGAGAAACACACACCAGATGAAGAAGCAAGGTAAAAACTCACCAGACCTAACAAATGAAGAGGAAATAGGCAGTCTATCTGAAAAAGTATTCAGAATAATGATAGTAAAGATGATGCAAAATCTTGGAAATAGAATGGAGAAAATAAAAGAAACATTTAACAAGGACCTAGGAGAACGTAAGAGCAAACAAACAGTGATGAACAACACAATAAATGAAATTTAAAATTCTCTAGAAGGGGTCAATAGCAGAATAACTGAGGCAGAAGAACGGATAAGTGACCTGGAAGATAAAATAGTGAAAATAACCACGGCAGAGTAGAATAAAGGAAAAAAATGAAAAGAATTGAGGACAGTCTCAGAGACCTCTGGGACAACATTAAATGCACAAACATTCGAATTATAGGGGTCCTAGAAGAAGAAGAGAAAAAGAAAGGGACTGAGAAAATATTTGAAGAGATTATGATTGAAAACTTCCCTAATATGGAAAAGGAAATAGTTAATCAAGTTCAGGAAGCACAGAAAGTCCCATACAGGATAAATCCAAGGAGAAACATGCCAAGACACATATTAGACAAACTATCAAAAATTAAATACAAAGAAAAAATATTAAAAGCAGCAAGGGAAAAACAACAAATAACGTACAAGGGACTCCCCATAAGGTTAACAGCTGATCTTTCAGCAGAAACTCTGCAAGCCAGAAGGGAGTGGCAGGACATATTTAAAGTGATGAAGGGGAAAAACCTATAACCAAGATTACTCTACACAGCAAGGATCTCATTCAGATGTGACGGAGAAATTAAAACCTTTATAGACAAGCAAAAGCTAAGAGAATTCAGCACCACCAAACCACCTTTACAACAAATGCTAAAGGAACTTCTCTAGGCAGGAAACACAAGAGAAGGAAAAGACCTACAATAACAAACCCAAAACAATTAAGAAGATGGTAATAGGAACATACATATCAATAATTACCTTAAATGTAAATGGATTAAATGCTCCAACCAAAAGATATAAACTGGCTGAATGGATACAAAAACAAGACCCGTATATATGCTGTCTACAAGACACCCACTTCAGACCTAGGAACACATACAGACTGAAAGTAAGGGGATGGAAAAAGATATTCCATGCAAATGGAAATCAAAAGAAAGCTGGAGTAGCAATTCTCATATCAGACACAATAGACTTTAAAACAAAGACTATTACAAGAGACAAAGAAGGACACTACATAATGATCAAGGGATCAATCCAAGAAGATATAACAATTGTAAATATTTATGGACCCAACACAGGAGCACCTTAATACGTAAGGCAAATGCTAACAGCCATAAAGGGGAAATTGACAGTGACACCATCATAGTAGGGGACTTTAACACCCCACTTTCACCAATGGACAGATCATCCAAAATGAAAATAAATAAGGAAACACAAGCTTTAAATGACACATTAAACAAGATAGACTTGATATTTATAGGACATTCCATCCAAAAACAACAGAATACACTTTCTTCTCAAGTGCTCATGGAACATTCTCCAGGATAGATCATATCTTGGATCACAAATCAAGCCTTGGTAAATCTAAGAAAATTGAAATCATACCAAGTATCTTTTCCAACCACAACACTATGAGACTAGATATCAATTACAGGAAAAAATCTGTAAAAAATACAAACACATGGAAGCTAAACAATAAACTACTTACTAACCAGGAGATCACTGAAGAAATCAAAGAGGAAATCAAAAAATACCTAGAAACAAATGACAATGAAAACACAACGACTCAAAACCTGTGGGATGCAGCAAAAGAAGTTCTAAGAGCGAAGTTTATAGCAATACAATCCTACCTTAAGAAACAAGAAACATCTCAAATAAACAACCTAACCTTACATCTAAAGCAATTAGATAAAGAAGAACAAAAAAACCCCAAAGTTACCAGAAGGAAAGAAATCATAAAGATCACATCAGAAATAAATGAAAAAGAAATGAAGGAAACGATAGCAAAGATCAATAAAACTAAAAATTGGTTCTTTGAGAAGATAAACAAAATTGATAAACCACTAGCCAGACTCATCAAGAAAAAAAGGGAGAAGACTCAAATCCATAGAATTAGAAATGAAAAAGGAGAAGTGACAACTGACACTGCAGAAATACAAAGGATCATAGGAGATTACTACAAGCAACTATATGCCAATAAATTGGACAACCTGAAAGAAATGGACAAATTCTTAGAAATGCACAACCTTCTGAGACTGAACCAGGAAGAAACAGAAAATATGAACAGAACAATCACAAGCACTGAAATTGAAACTGTGATTAAAAATCTTCCAACAAACAAAAGCCCAGGACCAGATGGCTTCACAGGCGAATTCTATCAAACATTTAGAGAAGGGCTAACACCTATCCTTCTCAAACTCTTCCAAAACATAGCAGAGGGAGGAACACTCCCAAACTCCTTCTACGAGGCCACCATCACCCTGATACCAAAACCAGACAAAGATACTACAAGAAAAGAAAATTACAGGCCAATATCACTGATGAACATAGATGCAAAAATCCTCAACAAAATACTAGCAAACAGAATCCAACAGCACATTAAAAGGATCATACACCATGATCAAGTGGAGTTTACCCCAGGAGTGCAAGGATTCTTCAATATACGCAAATCAAACAATGTGATACACCATATTAACAAATTGAAGGAGAAAAACCATATGATCATCTCAATAGATGCAGAGAAAGCTTTCAACAAAATTCAACACCCATTTATGATAAAAACCCTCCTGAAAGTAGGCACAGAGGGAACTTACCTCAACATAATAATGGTCATATATGACAAACCCACAGCCAACATCATTCTCAATGGTGAAAAACTGAAACCATTTCCTCTAACATCAGGAACAAGACAAGGTTGTCCATTCTCACCACTATTATTCAACATAGTTTTGGAAGCTTTAGCAACAGCAATCAGAGAAGAAAAAGAAATAAAAGGAATCCAAATCGGAAAAGAAGAAGTAAAGCTGTCACTGTTTGCAGATGACATGATACTATACATAGAGAATCCTAAAGATGCCACCAGAAAACTACTAGAGCTAATCAATGAATTTGGTAAAGTAGCAGGATACAAAATTAATGCACAGAAATCTCTTGCATTCCTATACACTAATGATGAAAAATCTGAAAGTGAAATTAAGAAAACACTCCCATTTACCACTGCAACAAAAAGAATAAAACATCTAGGAATAAACCAACCTAAGGAGAAAAAAGACCTGTATGCAGAAAATTATAAGACACTGAGGAGAGAAATTAAAGATGATACAAATAGGTGGAGAAATATACCATGTTTCTGGATTGGAAGAATCAACATTGTGAAAATGACTATACTACCCAAAGCAATCTGCAGATTCAATGCAATCCCTATCAAACTACCACTGGCATTTTTCACAGAACTAGAACAAAAAATTTGAAATTTGTATGGAAACACAAAAGACCCCGAAGAGCCAAAGCAATCTTGAGAAAGAAAAACGGAGCTGGAGCAATCAGGCTCCTGGACTTCAGACTATACTACAAAGCTACAGTAATCAAGACAGTATGGTACTGGCACAAAAACAGAAATATAGATCAATGGGACAGGATAGAAAGCCCAGAGATAAACCCACGCACATATGGTTCCCTTATATTTGATAAGGGAGGCAAGAATATACAGTGGAGAAGAGACAGCCTCTTCAATAAGTGGTGCTGGGAAAACGGGACAGCTACATGTAAAAGAATGAAATCAGAACACTCCCTAACACCATACGCAAAAATAATCTCAAAATGGATTAAAGACCTAAATGAAAGGCAGACACTATTAAACTCTTAGAGGAAAACATAGGCACTCCATGACATAAATCACAGCAAGATCCTTTTTGACCCACCTCCTAGAGAAATGGAAATAAAAACAAAAATAAACAAATGGGACCTAATGAAACTTAAAAACATTTGTACAGCAAAGGAAACCATAAACAAGACGAAAAGACAACCCTCAGAATGGGAGAAAATATTTGCAAATGAAGCAACTGGCAAAGGATTAATCTCCAGAATTTACAAGCAGCTCATGCAGCTCAATATCAAAAAACAAACAACCCAATCCAAAAATGGGCAGAAGACCTAAATAGACATTTCTCCAAAGAAGATATACAGATTGCCAACAAACACATGAAAGAATGCTCAACATCATTTATCATTAGAGAAATGCAAATCAGAACTACAATGAGATATCATCTCACACCCATCAGAATGGCCATCATCAAAAAATGTAGAAACAATAAATGCTAGAGAGGGTGTGGAGAAAAGGGAACACTCTTGCACTTTTGGTTGGAATGTAAATTGATACAGCCACTATGGAGAACAGTATGGAGGTTCCTTAAAAAACTAAAAGTAGAACTACCATACGACCCAGCAATCCCACTACTGGGCATATACCCTGAGAAAACCATAATTCACAAAGAGTCATGTACCACAATGTTCATTGCAGCTCTATTTACAATAGTCAGGACATGGAATCAACCTAAGTGTCCACCGACAGATGAATGGATAAAGAAGATGTGGCACATATATACAATGGAATATTACTCAGCCATAAAAAGAAACGAAACGGAGGTATTTGTAGTGAGGTGGATGGACCTAGAGTCTGTCATACAGCGTGAATTAAGTCAGAAAGAGAAAAACAAATACTGTATGCTAACACATATATATGGAATCTAAAAAAAAAAAAAAAAAGTCATGAACAACCTAGGGGCAAGACAGGAATAAAGCCGCAGACCTACTAGAGAATGGACTTGAGGATATGGGGAGGGGGAAGGGTAAACTGGGACAAAGTGAGAGAGTGGCATGGACATATATACACTACCAAATGTAAAATAGATAGCTAGTGGGAAGTAGCCGCATAACACAGGGAGATCAGCTCGGTGCTTTGTGACCACCTAGAGGGGTGGGATAGGGAGGATGGGAGGGAGGGAGACACAAGAGGGAAGAGATATGGGGATATATGTATATGTATAACTGATTCACTTTGTTATAAAGCAGAAACTAACACACCATTGTAAAGCAATTATACTCCAATAAAGATGTTAAAAAAAACATGTATGGTTAACCTATTATATATTAAATGCCTTAAACGCTTTGGAATATGAGAAATCTATTCAAACATATCTGAATTCACCTTCATTCCAGGAGAAACATTCTCTTATTATCTAATTTTTAAAAATTAGGATTCATTTTTATAATGTGACTGTTTCCTTTAAAGTCATGACTACCTTTAAACTAAAACACCAGGTGTGCTTGTGATGACCTATAATTATTTATTATGTATACATTTTTTGGTGTTTTATAGAAACTAAATTTTCATAAATGTCATAACATTAAGTTCACTATCTAATTTTATTTAGAATAGATTAAAAGGTTATAGATATATTTTAATTTTTCACTCAGATAGCTTTCCTTTGATTATAATTGTCAGAATTTAGTGTAAATTACTATAAGTAATTTTGAAAAAGCATTAGTACAAAAAATCCTGGATGTATCACCCATCCTCAGTGTTCCCCAAATCTTTCTGAGTCTTCCTCCACAAAATATTCATAAAATATATGTATTTATTAATTTCTTTTACCTATTTTTGGAACACTTTAATGTTATAGGGGCATGTAGAACCTATGTTTTATTGATTTAAGCAGGAATAAAAACCAGGGAATGAAAAAGGTGATCAGTTATGTTTGTTTTTACCAAAAACACCCAGCAAATGGTATATAACCAAGGAAAGTTGGCTAATTAGGCCAACTTTAGGATGGTAAATTCCTAACGTGTATAAGAAAATCAAATTTTGAAATCCAAATACACCAAATATCAATTACAAGGTAATTACAGGGAGTTGTGTCATTTCTTATAAGATTGACACAATCTTGGCTCCAGATAAAACTCTTCCGCTTTACCCTTAGGAAACTATTTTCATTTCATGAATAGTCAAACTTATACGTAACATTTATGATATCCATCCAAATGTTGACAGCTCTTTCAGTGTTTTTAATCATGAGCTACTAAAACATACACACACCAAACATTCATCAAGGGAGTACAATTAATTCTGAGCCACATGTAATCAAAATTCCATTCCCTTTACTAGTTGGCGAAATTATATAGCAAAAGCCTACATAAGACGATAATATTAAACTTGATTTGGAATGTATTTGATGGATTCAAAAAAATTTATGAGAACCTTTTGTGTGAAAAGTCCAAAAGTAAGATACGATACACTCACACACATAAACCCACTAATATGCCTCCTGTACGGTCATGATTCTGAATAATTCTCCCCCACCCCTTACTTTTGCTAAGTCTGGGACCCAGAAAGGAATTTGATGAAAAAGTGGGATTAGAGTCTGCCTGCCAATGCAGGCGACACGGGTTCGTGCCCCGGTCCGGGAGGATCCCACATGCCGCGGAGCGGCTAGGCCCCTGAGCCACAACTACTGAGCCTGCGCATCTGGAGCCTGTGCTCCGCAACGGGAGAGGCCGTGACAGTGAGAGGCCCACGCACCGCGATGAAGAGTGGCCCCCACTCGCCGCAACTGGAGAAAGCCCTTGCACAGAGACGAAGACCCAACGCAGCCAAAAATAAATAAATAAAGTAATTAATTAATTAAAAAAAAAACTGGGATTATTCTTAATCTCCAATGGATTATTCACTATTTGAATTATCCATGACCAGGTTTTAATCCTAGCTATATTACATTAATATTCAGAATATTTTTGATCTGACTTTATTGAATATTACTAGTTGACATTTACAAAGAACAATGATATCAATATTGTCATTAGTAAAACATAGGTCATCCAACTGTGGAAAAATCATATTTTTTCCCAGAAATAAGAAATTAAAATTTGGGGATGATACATTATTTACAATTCTCCAGCTAACTACTCCTTGCATTTAGTAAAGTCAAACAATGGATTAACCTACCACTTAGCATAAAAATTGTAGATATACCTAGGCTGATGCTCCTCAAATTAAACTTGGGTAGAGCCCAGCATTTGTGTCAGAACTCTTCCCGTAATTCCTTCCTACTCTGACCTTGTAAATGCCATGTTTGTGCTTTACTCATCCTCTCAGTTGATTATGAGTTCTAGAGAACAAAGAATCATTTTTTCCTATCCTTTACCACACTTACGGAAGAGACTCAATAAGTACTTACAAAGCTGGATCATAAGGAACTAAACGGAGATAGAATAACACTGAGCGGTGGTAGTGGTAGGAAAAGGTTTCTGGTCTACATGTGATTATATTTATTTTCAATACTTGGCCTTGGACTTAAATACCACATTGGAGGACTTTCAATTTTGTCTGTATTTCTCATCTAAAGTGATCATTCCACTCTCTGATTTCTAAGAGTAAAATTGCCTTACAGTTCATTGAAGAATTAATCATCTACTCTTATTGTAATACAGAAGAGTTTGTTCTGATTCTTGATCTGGATTTTGGTATCATGGTTGTGTTCAATTGCTCTGATTCTTGATCTATATGTTGGTAAAGTGGATATATTCAATTTGTAAAAACTCCTTTGAACTACAAATTGTGATACATACTTTTCTGTATATATGTTATATTTCAATAAAGAAAAAAATCCTAAAGCCTGTGAAAGCTCAAATTAAAAACAATCATCTACCATTTTTGACATCATCTCCATTATGGAACCTATTTAAATCTTTGACAATTATTTGATGTTTTACAGGTTTATACCATTTTTCTAGTTGGAGAATCATATTTAAGTATCTTTGTGCACATGACATCTTTGCATAATCTGTGCATTATTTTCTTCTTCAGTTTAATGTGGTGAAGAACAATGCCTATCCATTTTTTTCTTCTTTTTCCATCTACTTAGGCTGCTATGAAAATTACTCTAAATTGTTTTATTACTAAAATTTCACAAACATGAAGATTTATTGCTTTTCTGAAAGAGAAGCTTAAGAATGTACTTAGGATATTCACGATGTAAACATCTGCATACGTCTATACAAGCATTCATTTTTGAATCCTGGACATTAAAAACGTTGACAAGGAAAGGAATTCCTAAGGCTGTTACCCCTTTTAGCTAGGATTAAAATATGCAAAAAGTAGTCCCAGCCAGCTAAACCATTTTAAGTCCCAGTGGATCGCTATTACAGTGTGTTACACTGCACATAGCTCTCTCTGGACAATCTGCTGATTGTTTAAGACAGGCGAGAGCTTATCATCATGGAAGCCCATGTAAATATTTAACTGAGACATTACTTAGAATTAACTGGTTCAGAGCAAAGTTTTGAAGTGTCTAACCAATACAGCAGATGTTTATAGAGTTAATAGGGTAGATTAATTGCATTTGAACACATTTTCATTTGTGAAATGAAGGCAAGATATATTCATAACTTCTCAGTCAAAGAAAGGAGCTGAAGTAAAAGATGGAAGTTTCATTTTAAAGTATCCTTTGTACTCCCTTGCCAGGAATATTGCAGAACATATGATCCCTAAAACCCACTTCAGCAAAAATGTTATGCAAGTAAGTGTATTTTAAGTGTTATGATTATTGCTTTAGAATATGCTTCATAGGCTTGAAACATAAGATTAAGCAGAATCTGCATAAATTCTTAGAATACCACTAGAGCATTTTCTGTGTTTCAAATAGCGTGTAGAAAATTAAGACGGAAAACAGAGTTTTTCTGTCTTTATAGAAAATTTCATGCATTTAACATGAGAACAATTCGAACAAATTTTATAAGTTGGAGGTATCAGAACAAAATACAAAAAACAAATAAGTAAAAATATCACATATAGTCCACAGTCATGGGAAGTGATTTTCATGTTAGCTCTGAGAAGCGGCATTTAAGAATATTTATGATGAGAAATTAAAGGAGTGACCAGTTTTATGCTATTTCACAGAATTGTCAGGATGCAAGAAATAATTTCCCTTAGGATGTGTAAGTATTTGGAAAAGAAATTCTATGTTATACATAAAAAGCCTATCATTTTATCATAAGCAGTTGTCATTACACACTAAGAAATAGATGTTTTTGAAATAAAAAACAGTAGAATCTCTTCTATACACTAAAAAAGCCCTTGCAAACCTTTGCAGTAACACTGACAAGAGAAGGATAAGAAGAGCTGTCACCAGAAAGAAAACTCTATGAAATATTTGTGTAGACAGGAATGTTTCAATCATTCTCAGTTACAGTAAACAAGTTCCATAATTGGATGGACAATTTTATCTTACTTTCAACAATTTAAAAAATAGAGGTCATTCGTATTGCTTTCAAAACTTAACAATTTCATTCAAAAGCTCTGGCAGTATTTTAGACATGAGACATAATGAATTATGATTGTTCCTTGTGGTTGCAGGGATAAATTTTAATACTAATCTTTTTCTATGTTTTCTGAACTCCGAAATCACATTTCTTTTTATTATATAGATTCTGAAATAACGTGTTCTCAGTCACCACTGATTTAACCAATAAAACTAGAAATATTATAAATTAAATAATGGAACACAGTCTGTGACTCTAGAATGCTGTGGGACATCCGTAAGTCCCACAGTTTCCTCTAACAATGACTTTTCCTCCTATGATGAGGCATTCCACTTCACAAATTATATATATCCTCAGTTTTGTTCCTCTTTGCATCTTATATAGCAAAATGGACTGCATTTAGTAGGTGTTGAATGGACGAATGGCTGCTAAGATTCTGATTCTTTACACTTCTCCTGGTACTTCTGCTGTAGTGAGAATATTAATTGCCATAGCTACAGAAATTCCAGTTTAGAAACCTATATTCTTCATCCACAAATCCCACTTGATACCAAAATAATCCAAGTTATTTAAAATTCTTATGTGGTAGTACTGCAGAATAGATGCTACACTTCTATCTGGAGGAGTCTGCCCTTCATCAGAAGAAGAAATATAAGCTTCTGTCTTTAACTTATCTCACACTGTTGAGGATTAAGTACTTACTTTTTTAAAAAAACAACATGAACTGCAGTGGTTAAAGTATCTATGTAAACCATTAATTACAAAGAAATAGATCCAATCAAATTATTTAAAATGCTTATATCACCTAAAAAATGTAGTTTCTTATTTGGCAATTATTCTTGACTCATTTTCATTTATTTGTCATAAGTAATTTCATATTTGCAATTATTCTTGACTATGAAAATCTTTACGTAGATTTGCTTTATGTTGGCCCTAACTTAATAAATGAAATAGTTTGATTTCAGTTAACTCAAGGCTCTGTTGACAAGTAAAGAATCTTTGGGCCACGGTCTGTCAAATCCATTTGTATCATCTCTCTTAATGATTTATGTGAGGGAGAATATGATTGTTTCAGTTTTAATGATTAGTCTGATCATCATAACAATCTGTATTTTGGATTGGCTTTGCCATAGGTCAGTGGAATATGGTTCCACTGCAGAAAGAGGGATAATCTATACATAGGTTGTCTTTATACCTCTTCCACTGTCTTCTGAATGACAGAGGTGTAATTCCAAATGTAACAGCATCAATAATGTTTGCATTTGGGCTATGCAACATAAATAACCAGACTGAAGAAAACAAGCTAGTAAACTTAGGATTAAAATGTAAATCGGTACAGAGATATTCACACACCACATGAGAGACCTAGGTATTTAATCAGATAACTGAAGATGGTTTATACAATATCATGTTAAGTGAGTGGCAATTGAGTAAGGTGGTGAAAACCAAACTTCCAAGAGGGGAAAATGCTCCATATGGTAATAAAGAATTTTTTTTAAATATTAAAAATATATATTGAAGACTTTTCACTTTTTAACCTCTTTCTACTGGCCTCTTTCTACGTCAGAAGTATCCATTTTCCTCAGGAAGATTAAGATAATAATAGCAAAAGTGTAAAGAAAATGGAAGAGTCAACACAGACACAGACAGGGGGCTGGAAATTAGGCTCTGTTAACAGAAGAGTGTTTCTAAATGTCAAATACCTTATCACCGTATATTGGGAGATGTTCCCATAGATCATAAAGTTTAACTATGAATCACATGGCACAGAGGAAGGAGTAAATGCAAGGATAATTCTAACCCAACCGGAAAGGGAATGGAAAAAACGTTCCTCCCCTCTGTTTCCCTGAATGAAGAATTTCGGGAGAAGAATGGTGAATTAATCAGATACTAGAATTCTTGCTTTCTCTAGAATTCATAAGGCATTAGATTTCTCAGGAGCAACACTGATGCTAAAAGACAATGATGCGAAACCATCATAATTCTGATGGAAAGAGTTTTGAACCTAGAATTCTATACCAAGACAAGCTACCAATCAAGTGTGAGAGTAGAATAGAAACATTTTTGTATTTATTTATTTATTTTATTTTTTATTTTTTTGTTGGAAAGGAACCCTTGCTTTGTTTTGGATGCTGGCAACCAGGGATGGGGGTGGAGGTGGCGGATGCCTGTCCAAAGGGCAACTCCCCCCCCCCATCCCACTCCTGTGACAATCCGGGGATAAGAGCTTTTATAGGTGAAGGGAGGGGGCTACATGCAGAACAGCACAGTCAGCTCTGACAGTCACCTTGAAATTGGTCATCAGCGGTCTGACTAGTGTCATCTTGATTGTTATAAGTACAATTAATCTTCAGTTCCAGGGTTGGTTTGTTTCCATTGAATTTTATTTTATTTATTTTTTATACAGCAGGTTCTCATTAGTTATCTATTTTATACATATTAGTGTATAGATGTCAATCCCAATCTCCCAGTTCATCCCGACACCAACATCCCCCTCCCCGCCACTTTCCCCCTTGGTGTCCATACATTTGTTCTCTATATCTGTGTCTCTATTTCTGCCCTGCAAACCGATTCATCTGTACCTTTTTTCTAGGTTCCATATATATGCGTTAATATGCGATATTTGTTTTTCTCTTTCTTACTTCACTCTATGACAGTCTCTAGATCCATCCACGTCTCTACAAATGACCCAATTCTGTTCCTTTTTATGGCTGAGTAATATTCCATTGTATATATGTACCACCTCTTCTTTACCCATTCGTCTGTCGATGGGCATTTAGGTTGCTTCCATGACCTGGCTATTGTAAATACTGCTGCAATGAACATTGCGGTGCATGTGTCTTTTTAAATTATGGTTTTCTCTGGGTATATGCCCAGTAGTGGGATTGCTGAGTCATATGGTAATTCTATTTTTAGTTTTATAAGGAACCTCCATACTGTTCTCCATAGTGGCTGTATCAATTTACATTCCCACCAACAGTGCAAGAGGGTTCCCTTCTCTCCACACCCTCTCCAATATTTGTTGTTTGTAGATTTTCTGATGATGCTCATTCTAACTGGTGTGAGGTGATACCTCATTGTAGTTTTGATTTGCATTTCTCTAATAATTAGTGATGTTGAGCATCTTTTCACGTGCTTCGTGGCCGTCTGTATGTCTTCTTTGGAGAAATGTCTATTTAGGTCTGCCCATTTTTGGATTGGGTTGTTTGTTTTTTTAATATTGAGCTGCATGAGCTGCTTGTAGATCTGGGAGATTAATCCTTTGTCAGTTGCTTCATTTGCAAATATTTTCTCCCATTCTGAGGGTTGTCTTTTCGTCTTGTTTGTAGTTTCCTTTGCTTTGCAAAAACTTTTAAGTTTCATTAGGTCCCATTTGTTTATTTTTGTTTTTATTTCCATTACTCTAGGGGTGGATCTAAAAAAATCTTGCTGTGATTTATGTCAAAGAGTGTTCTTCCTATGTTTTCCTCTAAGAGTTTTATAGTGTCCAGTCTTACATTTAGGCCTCCAATCCATTTTGAGTTTATTTTTGTGTATGGTGTTGGGGAGTGTTCTAATTTCATTGTTTTACATGTAGCTGTCCAGTTTTCCCAGCACCACTTATTGAAGAGACTGTCTTTTCTCCATTGTGTATACTTGCCTTAGTTGACCATAGGTGTGTGGGTTTATCTCTGGGCTTTCTATTCTGTTCCATTGATCTATATTTCTGTTTTTGTGCCAGTACCATATTGTCTTGATTACTGTACCTTTGCAGTATAGTCTGAAGTCAGGGAGTCTGATTCCGCCAGCTCTGTTTTTTTCCCTCAAGACTGCTTTGGCTATACAGGGTCTTTTATGTCTCCATACAAATTTTAAGATTTTTTTGCTCTAGTTCTGTAAAAAATGCCACTAGTAATTTAATAGGGATTGCATTGAATCTGTAGATTGCTTTGGGTAGTATACTCATTTTCACAATATTGATTCTTCCAATCCAAGAACATGGTATATCTCTCTATCTGTTTGTGTCATCTTTGATTTCTGTCATCAGTGTCTTATAGTTTTCTGAGTACAGGTCTTTTACCTCCTTAGGTAGGTTTATTCCTAGGTATTTTATACTTTTTGTTGCAATTGTGAATGGGATTGCTTCCTTAGCTTCTTTTTCTGATCTTTCATTGTTACTGTATAGGAATGCAAGAGATTTCTGTGCATTAATTTTGTATCCTGCTACTTTACCAAATTCATTGATTAGATCTAGTAGTTTTCTGGTGGCATCTTTAGGATTCTCTGTGTATTGTATCATGTCATCTGCAAACAGTGACAGTTTTACTTCTTCTTTTCCAATTTATATTCCTTTTATTTCTTTTTCTTCTCTGATGGCCGTGGCTAGGACTTCCAAAACTATGTTGAATAATAGTGGTGAGAGTGGACATCCTTGTCTTGTTCCTGATCTTAGAGGAAATGCTATAAGTTTTTCACCATTGAGAATGATGTTTGCTGTGGGTTTGTCATATATGGCCTTTATTATGTTGAGGTGGTTCCCTCTATGCCCACTTTCTGGAGAGTTTTTATCATACATGGGTGTTGAATTTCGTCAAAAGCTTTTTCTGCATCTATTGAGATGATCATATGGTTTTTATTCTTCAGTTTAATATGGTGTATCACATTGATTGATTTGCATATATTGAAGAATCCTTGCATCCCTGGGATAAATCCCACTTGATTATGGTGTATGAGCCTTTTAATGTGTTGTTGGATTCTGTTTGCTAGTATTTTGTTGAGGATTTTTGCATCTATATTCATCAGTGAAATTGGTTTCTAATTTTCTTTTACGTAGTATCTTTGTCTGGTTTTGGTATCAGGGTGATGGTGGCCTCAAAGAATGAGTTTGGGAGTGCTCCTTCCTCTGCAATTTTTTGGAAGAGTTTGAGAAGAATGGGTGTTAGCTCTTCTCTAAGTGTTTGATATAATTCACCTGTGAAGCCATCTGGTCCTGGACTTTTGTTTGTTGGAAGATTTTTAATCACAGTTTCAATTTCATTACTTGTGATTGGCCAGTTCATATTTTCTATTTCTTCCTGGTTCAGTCTAGGAAGGTTACACCTTTCTAAGAATTTGTCCATTTCTTCCAGGTTGTCCATTTTATTGGCATAGAGTTGCTTGCACTGGTCTCTTAGGTTGCTTTGTATTTCTGCGGTGTCCATTGTATCTTCTCCTTTTTCATTTCTAATTTTATTGATTTGAGTCCTCTCCTTCTTTTTCTTGATGAGTCTGGCTAATGGTTTATCAATTTTGTTTATCTTCCCAAAGAATCAGCTTTTAGTTTTATTGATCTTTGCTATTGCTTTCTTTGTTTTTATTTCATTTATTTCTGCTCTGATCTTTATGATTTCCTTCCTTCTACTAACTTAGGGTTTTGTTTGTTCTCCTTTTTCTAGTCCCTTTAGGTGTAAAATTAGATTGAGATTTTTCTTTTTTCTTGAGGTAGGCTTGTACTGCTATAAACTTCCCTCTTAGAACTGCTTTTGCTGCATCCCATAGGTTTTGGATCGTCGTGTTTCCATTGTCATTTGTCTCTAGGTATTTTTTGATTTCCTCTTTGATTTCTTCAGTGATCTCTTGGTTATTTAGTAACGTATTGTTTAGCCTCCATGTGTTTGTGCTTTTTATGTTTTTTCCCCCGTAATTCATTTCTAATCTCATAGCGTTGTGGTGAGAAAAGATGCTTGATATGATTTCAATTTTCTTAAATTTACTGAGGCTTGATTTGTGACCCAAGATGTGATCTATCCTGGAGAATGTTCCATGCGCACTTGAGAAGAAAGTGTAATCTGCTGTTTTTGGATGGAATGTCCTATAAATATCAATTAAATCTATCTGGTCTATTGTGTCATTTAAAGCTTCTGTTTCCTTATTAATTTTCTGTTTGGATGATCTGTCCATTGGTGTAAGTGAGGTGTTAAAGTCCCCCACTATTATTGTGTTACTGTCGATTTCCTCTTTTATAGCTGTTAGCAGTTGCCTTATGTATTGAGGTGCTCCTATGTTGGGTGCATATATATTTATAATTGTTATATCTTCTTCTTGGATTGATCCCTTGATCAATATGTAGTGTTCTTCCTTGTCTCTTGTAACATTCTTTATTTTAAAGTCATTTTATCTGATATGAGTATAGCTACTCCAGCTTTCTTTTGATTTCCATTTGCATGGAATATCTTTTTCCATCCCCTCACTTTCAGTCTGTATGTGTCCCTAGGTCTGAAGTGGGTCTCTTGTAGACAGCATATATATGGGTCTTGTTTTTGTATCCATTCAGCAAGCCTGTGTCTTTTGGTTGGAGCATTTAATCCATTTACGTTTAAGGTAATTATTGATATGTATGTTCCTACGACCATTTTCTTAATTGTTTTGGGTTTGTTTTTGTAGGTCCTTTTCTTCTCTTGTGTTTCCCACTTAGAGAAGTTCCTTTAGCATTTGTTGTAGAGCTGGTTTGGTGGTGCTGAATTCTCTTAGCTTTTGCTTGTCTCTAAAGCTTTTGATTTCTCCGTCAAATCTGAATGAGATCCTTGCTGGGTAGAGTAATCTTGGTTGTAGGTTCTTCCCTTTCATCACTTTAAGTATATCATGCCACTCCCTTCTGGCTTGTAGAGTTTCTGCTGAGAAATCAGCTGTTACCCTTATGGGAGTTCCCTTGTATGTTATTTGTTGTTTTTCCCTTGCTACTTTCAATAAGTTTTCTTTGTCTTTAATTTTTGCCAATTTGATTACTATGTGTCTCGGCGTGTTTCTCCTTGCATTTATCCTGTATGGGACTCACTGCGCTTCCTGGACTTGGGTGGCTATTTCCTTTCCCATGTTAGGGAAGTTTTCGACTATAATCTCTTCAAATATTTTCTCTGGTCCTTTCTCTCTCTCTTCTCCTTCTGGGACCCCTATAATGCGAATGTTGTTGCATTTAATGTCATCCCAGAGGTGTCTTAGGCTGTCTTCATTTCTTTTCATTCTTTTTTCTTTAGTCTGTTCTGCAGCAGTGAACTCCACCATTCTGTCTTCCAGGTCACTTATCCGTTCTTCTGCCTCAGTTATTCTGCTATTGATTCCTTCTAGTGTAGTTTTCATTTCAGTTATTGTATTGTTCATCTCTGTTTGTTTGTTCTTTAATTCTTCTAGGTCTTTGTTAAACATTTCTTGCATCTTCTCGATCTTTTCCTCCATTCTTATTCCGAGGTCCTGGATCATCTTCATTATCATTATTCTGAATTCTTTTTCTGGAAGGTTGCCTATCTCCACTTCATTTAATTGTTTTTCTGGGGTTTTATCTTGTTCCTTCATCTGGTATATAGCCCTCTGCCTTTTCATCTTGTCTTTCTGTGAATGTGGTTTTTGTTCCACAGGCTGCAGGATTGTAGTTTTTCTTGCTTCTGCTGTCTGCTCTCTGGCGGTTGAGGCTATCTAAGAGGCTTGATGGGAGGCTCTGGTGGTGGGCAGAGCTGACTGTTGCTGTGGTGGTCAGAGCTCAGTAAAACTTTAATCCACTTGACTGTTGATGGGTGGGGCTGGGTTCCCTCCCTGTTGGCTGTTTTGCCTGAGGCAACCCAACACTGGAGCCTACCTGGGCTCTTTGGTGGGGCTAATAACAGACTCTGGGAGGGTTCATGCCAAGGAGTACTTCCCAGAACTTCTGCTGCCAGTGTCCTTGTCCCCAGGGTGAAACAGAGCCACCCCCCGCCTCTGCAGGAGACCTTCCAACACTAGCAGGTAGGTCTGGTTCAGTCTCCCCTGGGGTCACTGCTCCTTCCCCTGGGTCCTGATGCACACACTATTTTGTGTGCACCCTCCAAGAGTGGGGTCTCTGTTTCCCTCAGTCCTGTCGAAGTCCTGCAATCAATTCCCACTTGGCTTCAAAGTCTGATTCTCTATGAATTCCTCCTCCCATTGCCGGACCCCCAGGTTGGGAAGCCTGACATGGGGCTCAGAACCTTCACTCCAGTGGGTGGACTTCTGTGGTATAAGTGTTCGCCAGTCTGTGAGTCACCCACCCACCAGTTATGGGATTTGATTTTACTCTGATTGCGCCCCTCCCACCATCTCATTGTGGCTTCTCCTTTGTCTTTGGATGTGGGGTATCTTTTTTGGTGCGTTCCAGTGTCTTCCTGTCGATGATTGTCCAGCAGCTAGTTGTGATTCTGGTGTTCTCGCAAGAGGGAGTGAGAGCACGTCCTTCCACTCCGCCATCTTGGTTCCTCTCTACCACTATTTTTTTTGTGGTAAGAATTTTTAACATGAGGTCTACCTTCTTAACAAATTTTTAATTGCACAATATAGTATTGTTAACTGTAAGCATAAAGTTTTCCAGCAGACCTTTAGACCTTATTAATCCTTTATAACAGAAACTTTATAGTTTTTACAACAGCTCCCTAATTTCCCCTACCCCCAGCTCCTGGCAATCACTATTCTACTTTCTGTTTCTATAAGCTTGACTATTTTAGATACAAGTGGAATCATGCAGTATTTGTTCTTTTGTGACTGGCTTATCTGACCTAGTTAATGTCCTTCAGGTTCATTCATGTTGTTGCATAGGGCAGAGTTTCCTTCTTTTTTTAAGGCTGAATAATATTCCATTTTATAAATACACCACATTTTTTATCCATGTATCCATCAATGGACATTTAGGTTGTTTTCATATCTTGATAATTTTGTCACAGACATATGAAAAGATCCTTAACATCATCAATCATCAGGGAAATGCAGGTCAAAACCACAATGAGATATCACCTCATACCTGTTAGAATGACTACTGTTTAAAAAAAATAACAAGTGTTAGCAAAAATGTAGAAAAATTGGAACCCTTGTACACTGTTGGTGGGAATGTAAAATGGTGCAGCTGCTATGAAAAACAGTATAAAGGTTACTAGAAAAATTAGAAATAGAATTATCATACGATCCAGAAATCCTGCTACTGAGTATATATCCAAAAGAATTGAGAGCATTGTCAATCTTGCAAGTGAAAACTAGTATCTCAGAGCCATTTTAGTTTACATTTATTATAAGTGAATTTACATGTCTTTTAATATGTTTAAGAGTGGTCTTATTCTTTCTTTTCTATGAACTCTGTTCACATCCTTTCTTTAATCATCACTTTGTCTTTAGATTCAACTTTGTACTTATTGATGGCAAAACAAAGGAGTGGCCTTTACAGATTAAACAAGCCTTGTTATTTCTGCAGAACACTTGAAAAATACCAGGGTGGTTGCTTTAATATTGAATGGTTAATTCTTAATTCGCAAAATCAGTGAGAACTCCCTGGGAATTAAGAATTAACTATATGGTGCATTTTAGTAATTTGTGCACTAATGGGTAAAGTAGTTGCATTGTCTGTTTATCGGTTTTTTTGTGAATGTTAAGTGACAAAATGTGTGCTAGCAGTTTTTATATTGACAAAAAAGACTTATCCTTGAAAAATATTAGAATCCTGAGACTTATTTAAATACATTTGAGAGCTAACTGTTTCTGTGGAAATTATACTGCAATTCAATGGACGAATCAGTCTATATATAAATACTGTTTAAAACACAACCTTTTGGAAACGGGGTCCAACACTTACCTTACTTAATCACATTTATTTTATAGCCTGAATTAATTAAGGCTGTGTCAGTGTAACTCCAATTCAGTGTAAGCCACATCGAGATTAGTTGTGATGTGTCACATAAACCCCCCAGGATGTTGTTCCCGTGCCACTTTTTAATCTTCTGGGTTAGTAACATGATGTGTCTTCTAAATAACCAGATTGTGATGCTATCAAAGCCAGGAACAAACCCCTTAATTTACAAGCTACCAATCAAACACTAGAAAGTTGGCATGAAAGTTAATTATAATTAATGTTTTCTTAATATTTCAATGAAATGGAGCACGCAAAAAGTTATTTTCAAGCTTCTGATAAAGAGTAACTAGTGTATCAAGTGAACAAATCAAGATAATTTTAGAGTCAATTCACTAATATAAAGCTGTAACAAGCCAACAATAGTAAGTAAAAGGACAAGGTGAACAGGATAGAAAAAGACTCTCCTGTTTGCACAGAACCAAAAGGCAGATGCACTAGTGCAACATTTCAGCATCATTTCAACAAACCCTTCGATGACCTCCACACACTCACAATCATAAATTAGGAAGAGTACCTGCTACTGCACCAGGAATTCCACTAGCCACTTTAAGTGATTTTATTTAATTCTAACAACTCTAAGAAATATAATTTCGCCCTTTTATAGATGAGAAAAACAAACTTCCTAGAGATAACACTGCAAATAAGTGAGGGACCTGAGCTCTAAACTTAAGTACGTCTGACCCCAAAACCCTATTCTACTTCGAATATATTCTACTTCTACTTCCAAAGAATTATTTGGAGCATAAGATTTATTTGAATACACATAATCTTAATCCATGAATTGTGTTTCAGGTCAATCGTATCATATTTAAGACCCGCAACATTTTTGATATATGAAGATATTAAACTTTCCAGAATATATTATACTGGGAAACTGAGAGTGGTTGTGAAACAGGATGGCATGCTATTAAAAAACGGAATGAAAAGCCAACAGCACAGACTGAAGGGAAGTTAAGAACAGCAAAGCCCCAAAAGGCATCTGAGGATTAGAACTGGTCAGAAACTGGAGGAGGCAGCTGTACAGTTAGCAGTGCTGTGGTAAATAAAAGAGCAATCATCTGCCAGGACTTGTCTAAAAAGAGATGCAATACACCAGGGCTGGTTGTTGGAGAAAACTCTCCATGAAGCTTGCGCATTTCTGCTTGTGTTGTGAGTGAGGCGCTAACCACTCTGTGTTCTGAACTACCTTTTCACCCTTCGGAAAGTGACCTAGAGAATTCACATTTAATTCTGGCTCAGCTACCTAGATACTCTTGTTGGCTTGATGTGGCTCTAGATCAGAAAGATAATGGCCACTTGGTTTAGGACACTGATCACTCAGCACCCTTATGACAGCCCACCCAGCTAAAGTGACACACACAATGGGTCTCTGTAAGTTTTATTAAAAATGTGTGTGTCCTGACTGATGTACCAGGATTGATCCTTCAAGTCAAGGGGAAAGGTCAGTTCAGAAACTTGGGAACATCATCTGGTCTCCTAAGATAGACTTGGATGCTTCAGAGGATTTGCTAAGCTGGTTGGGTGTGGGATTCTGGGGAACATGGTTGAGATCAACACTACAGGTTGGCCTCATCTACTTGCTTGGAGTCCTGTTAATAGTAGCCCTTGTTAAATGCTACCTGAGACAGATTGAAAGTTTGGTCCCAGCCTCTTTTGGTGAGGCCAATCCGAGAGGTTGATTGAGTGGCACACTCATAGGAAATTTGCCAGAAGCTCAGACAGTAGAGCAAGAGGGGTGGCTGTTTTTGGGAGACTATGGGTCTTCCCATGGGTCTTGCATGTTTCTGTGTATCTTGTGAGGGAAGTACTAATTGCCCTTTCATTCTGAACTATCTTTTTAAGGATGTTTGTATAGGAAAGCCCTTCCTCTGGGGCAAAGGGCCAGTTTTCTTGCAGTCCATTACAGAGGATTTGGATTCCCTAAGCTTGAGTTCTCCATTGTGACAGAAACCCGCTGCATGTGCAGCACCTACTCCTGAGGCCTGGCTGCAAGGACAGCCCACGCAAACACGAAGCTTATGCTGCCTGATGCCATGAGCGATGATACCTTTGTCTCTGACCCAGGAGTCTCATTTCTACTGCCAGGACCCATGAAACTGTTACCTTGCAAGTAGGGTAAAATTTCATACCTTTCATAGTTCTTGAGACTGGCAAGTCAAACCCTTTCTCCACACTGAGGATATATCTGATTTAACTAAACTACTCTTCATATTTAGCCTGTATCCTTTTAAAATAATGTGACAAAATAGGATTTAAAGAAAAACATTATTAAAGGGATAGATAGTAGATCACATGTAGCTAAACAAATGAGAATCCCTTAGGAAATGTAAAAGAGGACATAATAGAATTCTGGAGTGGGAAATGACCTTTAAAATCCCTAAATATTAGTAAGTGACATGTCCAAGGTAAAATAAACAAACAAGTAAATAATTAAACAAAAATAGTTGCACCTTTCAGGATAGATTAGGGTTTCTAGGTCCCACATCCCGTGTTTCTTTACTTCTCAAAAGCTGACTTTAATAATGGATTAGAATATATAAAGCTTCTGTTCATGTCTGCAGTATAGTAAACAGAAGGTAGGATTCTTCAACTAAGGCGATAATTCCAGTTGCCCACAAACAACGTGTTTCTCAAACTGAATTAAAAAAAAAAAAAAATCAGGGACAATAAGTGATATCAGAACCGCCATTCTGAAATTGAAAAATTTCAGCATGGGAGAAGGAGAATCCCTGCCCTAAAGTAATTAGCTTCGGCTGGAAAGAGAGAATCTACTCTCTTCATTACGATGTTCAAGTTGGTGATTTTATATTTTCCTATAGATATTTTAACTGTAGGATTTGGTGGTATTTTGTTTTCATAATATGTCTGTCAATGAAAAATATTTGTTTCCTCTACCTATGAAGAGGAAATATTTATTGGGTCCCTACACTGCACCAAGTACTTTTAGTCTCTGGGGCTACAGCTGTATATAAGTTAGACAAGGCTCTGTCCTCATGGAGGTTATACTAGAGGTAAAAAAGAAAATAGTTCAATTCAGTTTACATTTACTAGTTTTACTAGTTTTCTCAAGATGAAAGAATTCTACCCATAAAGACGAATATACAAAAGTTCTCTCTGAACATTTCTCAGCAAGTACTTCATAAAGGCCTCATTCCCATTGATGTTCATTCCTATCGATATTTTTGCAACTGAATAGTAATATAATAGCGATAAGAATACCTGCTAAAAGTTAAATAGTACTTACTGAGAGCCAGTCATTATTCAAAAGATTTTACATGTACCATTTAATCTAATCATCACTACAGCACTATGCAACAAGAAATATTATCTCATTTTTAGAGGATGAAACTAGGGCACAGAAAATTCAAGTAACATGGTGAGGTTCAAAGCCACTGAGTCTGGATCCAGGGTCTGCATAACTCTTAAGCTATCATGGATTTTTGGTTTGCTAAAACCAATGGAATGGTTAATTGTAATGACTATAACTCAAATCCTTTTAGAGAACAATCATCTTAAAATACCACTTTATAGATCAATATAAGGTTTCTACCAAATTTTTTTTTTTAATGTTTAAACAGAGTAGAATTGAATTAAACTAATTTCTGTGTAGATTTATGACTTAAGTACGTTTTTCTGCATATAATTTTTCAAGTCTTACCCATTTTATAATTTTCTAATGGCATTTGAGATACATTTTAAGGTATTTTTCTAGGTTGCTGAGCATCTCAACTTGAAATAAAATAGCTCTTTCCTAACAGTCCTAAATTGCCAGTGTATAGCACTTTTAGGAAAGAAAGTTTTACTGTTGAGTTTTAAAATGCATAATTTAGAATTTTGGTGAAAACAACTTGAAATGTCTTTTGAAACAGAAGCAAACTATAAACAGAAGGGCAGAAGGAGCTATTCTCAAACCATTCATCTAATGAAAAATACATAAATCACCTCCTTGTCAAATGAGCTGATGGTAGGTTTTTCCAAAACATAAATCTTCTCTGAGGCTAAACATAAATCTTTCTAGGGCCTTAAGCATCAACTCCCCTACATTTCTGCACAGAGTCAATAAAAATGGATTTATAGTATAGAAACACCCTCTATTTTAATCAACTAATTTATTTATGTAAGTCTTTTGCCTACAAATTTAAAAAAGCATTAATTTAAAAAAATATTTCAACTGCCTTCTTTCTACTGATCCACTAGTACCCTAAAAATCCCAATATTGTCCTGGAGCACCAGTTTCAGAAAGTTAACAAGAATTAAATATGAATTATGTAACTTTACTAGATTAATATTATTAATTCAAATTCAGGCAATCCATAGAAAGACCATATAAATAACAGATTTTGAAATGTAAGGAATTCAAAATAATCTTAAATTGAATTGCCTGTCAATTACTATGCTACAGTACATATTTTAATAGGTAAATATAAATATGTATAATTCATAAATGCTATAGAACATGTATTTATTCTGATAAGAACAGAAAGAGAAATTATGTTCTATGGGCATTTAACAAGAATTTTTCTACTTCATTCACCTAAAAAGAAATAGTTATAGTTCCTTAGCAATTTTAATAAGAAAGCATCATTTAGTAGTTGAGGCTGTGATTTAAATGTATTCAAAGTAAATAACTGTTTAAATTACAGCATGAGAATTCTAGTAAAAAAATGATTTTCTCTGAAATAATGTTTTTGTGTAGGGCCAACAGAACTACTGTTCTGTTGTGTACCAATACTTGTACACTATTTGTATATTAATTGCAAACGATCAGTTTATAAAATGATCAGCTTTAACCATCTGGTTGCTTTTTCTTAAACCAAATAGGTCCCAAGAAGGCAGTGACAATGAGTATTTCTGTGTCCCCAGATATCTAGTGTCTGATAAATAATTAGCATTCGAATAAGTAAAAGTAGGTAAAAGGGAAGGAGAAGCTAGGGAAGGGACCATGTCATCTACTGAACTGATTTTGTATCTTGTACACACTAATTTAGAAAAAAGCCTTATTTCAACACTCCTCTTAGGTGAATACTATATGATCTCTTGTGCATTAGGGCCATCTGTTAATTTGTATCATTTGATCTATAAATGACCAGCTGAGATTGTCTCTCAGTTACTTTTGGTATTTAAGGTAGTTTTTATAGGGTGAAGTCTGTGCCCCCACCCCCGTCTGTGCCTATAACTCACATAAGCTGGATTTATCTGGGCCCCAGGACTGCACTTAAAGTATCATTTAGTGAGCATGCCTAAGACACTTCTGCTGTTGATTGACTTAACCTTTGGCTTCTGTGTAAACATTTGGTGCCATCTGGGTGAGAATTTAATGACTCTCCAAAGAGACATGGCCAGGGCCACACAGGCATTTTCCTGGGAACTAAAATAAGTGGATACATTGAAGTAGCACTGTTGCACCTTCCTTCACCTGTCGCTTCTGACATGAGGTGCAAAGGCCAGAAGAGCAAAGAAGGAAGGAGACAGAGGTGTCAGCTGACTGCCTCATTTCAGTAACAGTCGCTGCCTTGCTTCTGGAGCTTCAGCAAAACTTTACTGAAAAAACAGTAGTATATTATCTAGTGGAGGAGAAGTTGGTAATAGTAAGAATATAAAACATACACAACAATTTTAGAAAGTTATATATAAAGACGTACTACATTTACACAAAATTAAGATTTTAACAACAAATGACAAAGAATAAAGACAATGTACTTATTATACCTGCATATTTAAATGTAAGGGTTTATATCTAATATTTAAATGTAAAGAAAATGCTAATGTAAAATGTCATAATTCAAATAACGTGAATAAACCATAAAATACCTACCTTTAATAGAGGATTATTAGGTCAAAATCTTGGTGATTTCAGAATAATTTATCAGAATCTATTTTTAACATAAATTTGCATTATGCTCTTAGAATAAACTGTATTTTGATCAAACAAGTTTGGATGTTATTATAATAAGTTTTCCTTATTCAGTGTTGGTTTTAACTCACATAAATACATATCTTCTTTGTAAGTTATAAATACCAACAGAAGAGACATTACAAATTCATCAGTAACTCACTTTTTTCCCCAGATTTATTGGGATATAATTGACATATCACATTGTGTAAGTTTAAGGTGCACAACTTGATGATTTGAGATGCGTATATATAGTGAAATGATTACCGCAATAAGGTTAGTTAATAGCTCCATCATCTCACATAGACACACTTCTTTTGCACGTGTGGTGATAACATTTAAGATCTAGTCTTTTACCAACTTTCAGGTATATAATACAGCACTGTTAACTAGAGTCACCATGCTGTATATTAGATCTCCAGAACTTATTCATCATAAAACTAGAAGTTTGTACATTTTGACCAGCATTTCCCTATTTCCCCCACCCTCCACCCCTCCCAACCACTATTCTACTATCTGTTCCTATGAATTCAGCTTTTTTATCTTCTGCATACAAGTGGGAACACGTAGTATTTGTCCTTCTGACTTATTTCATTTAGTATGATGCCCTGAAGGACCATCCATACTGTCACAAGTGACAGGATTTCCTTCTTTTTATGGCTGAATAATTGTGTGTGTGTGTGTGTGTGTGTGTGTGTGTGTGTGTGTGTGTGTGTATCTCCATGTTCTTTATCCATTCATCCCTTGATGGACACTTGTTAGGTTGTTTCCATGTCCTGGCTATTGTGAATAGTGCTGCAATGAGCATGGAAATGCAGATATTCCTTTGAAATACAGATGACCCTTTAACAACACAGGGGTTAGGAGTGCAGTCAAATATCTGTGTATAACTTTACAGCCGACCCTCAGTATCCATGGTTCCATATCCTTGGATTCTACCAACCATGGCTCGTATAGTAAATTCACATATAAATGGGAATTCATGCAATTCAAACCTGGGGTTATTCAAGGGTCAACTGTACTGACTGCATTTCTTTGGGATATATACTCAGAATTTGGATTGCTAAATCATATGGTAGTCTTATTTTTAATTTTTTAAGGATCCTCCATACTGTTTTCCATAGAGGCTGCACCAATTTACATTCCAACCAACAGGGCACAGGGCTCCCTTTTCTCCACATCCTCACCAACACTTATCTCTTGTCTTTTTGATAATAGTCCTTCTGACAGGGGTGAGGTGATATCTCATTGTGGTTTTGATTTGCATTTCCCTGATGACTGGTAATGTTGAACATCTTTTCATGTACCTGTAGGCCAAATGAATGTCTTCTTTGGGAAAATATCTATTCAGGTCCTTTGCTCATTTCAAAATGTGATGAATTTGGGCTTTTTGCTGTTGAGTTAAATGAGTTCCTAATATATTTTGTATATTAACCCTTTGTCAGATATACAGTTGTAAATACTTCTCCCATTCCATAGTTGCCTTTTCATTTTGTCGACTGTTTCTGTTGCTGTACAGAAACTTTCGAGTTTGATGTAGTCCCACATTTTTATTTTTGCTTTTGTTGCTGTACTTATGGAGTCATAGCTAAAAATTCATTGCCAAGACCAATGTCAAGTAGATTTTCCTTATGTTTTCTTCAAGGAGTTTTAGTTTCAGCTCTTACATTTAAGTCTTTAAATCATTTCAAGTTAATTTTTGTGAGTGGTGTAAGATAGGGGTTCAATTCAGTCTTTGGCATGTGATTATCCAGTTTTCCTCCAAATCATTTATTGAAGAGACTGTATTTCTCCAATGAGTGTTGTTGGCTCCCTCATCAAATATTAGTTGACTGTATATGCATGGATTTATTTCTGGGCTCCCAGTTATGTTCCAGCGGTGTATGTGTCTATTTTTGTGACAGTACCATACTGTTTTGATTAATACAACTTTGTAATATAGTTAGAGGTCAAGAAGAGTGATGCCTCCAGCTTTGTTCTTCCTTATCAGGATTGCTTTGGCTCTTTAGGGTCTTTCATGATTTCGTAAGAATGTTAGGATTTTTTTTCTATTTCTGTAAAAAAATGCCATTAGAATCTTGATAGGGATTGCACTGAATCTATAGATGGCTTTGGGTAGTATGAACATTTTAACAATATTATTTCTTCCAATCCATGAACACAGCATATATTTCTATTTGTTTGTGTTTTCTTCCAGGTCTTTCACCAAAGTCTTGTAGTTTTCACTGCACATATCTTCTTCCTTCCTTGGTTAAATGTATTCCTAAAATGTTATTGTTGTTGTTGATGCTATTGTGAATGGGATTGATTTCTTTATTTCTTTTTCAGGTATTTTGTTAGTGTATAGAAATGAAACTGATTTCTGTGTGTTGATTTTGTATCCTGCAGCTTTACTGAATTTGTTGATTATTCCTAACAGTTTTTTGGTGGAGTCTTTAAAATTTTCTATATGTAAGATCTTGACATCTGCAAATAAAGACAATTTTACTTTTTCCTTTCTGATTTGAATGCATTTTATTTCTTTTTTCTTCCCTAATTTCTCTGGTTAAGACTTCCAGTACTATGTTGAATAAGAGTGGGAAGAGTGGGCACACTTGTCTTGTTCCTGATCTTAGAGGAAAAGCTTTCAACCTTCCACTGTTGAGTATGATGTTTGCTCTGGGCTTGTCATACATGTCCTTTATTATGTTGAGGTATGTTCATTCTATAGCCAATTTGTTGAGAGTTTTTATCATGAAAGGTTGTTGAATTGTATCAAATGCTTTTTCTGTATCTATTGAGATGATCATATGATTTTTATCTTTCATTTTATTAATGTGGTATATCACACTATTTGATTTTTGTATGTTGAAACATTCTTGCATTTCAGGGATCACAGTGTATAATCCTTTTAATATGATGTTGAATTCGATTTGCTAGTATTTTTTTGAAATTTTTTTCATTTATAATCATCCGGGATATTGGTCTGGAGTTTTCTTATAGTGTCCCTATCTGGCTTTGGTATCAGGGTAATGCTTGCTTCATGTTATGAGTTTGGAAGTGTTTCCTCCTCTTAAATTTTTTGGAACAGTTTGAGAAAGAGTGGCATTAAATCTTTAAATGTCTGGTATAATTCACCAGTGAAATATCTGGTCCTGGACTTTTCTTTATTGAGAGGTTTTTTTTATTACTGATACAATTTTTTCACTCATTATTAGTCCATTCAAATTTTCTATTTCTTCATGATTCAGTTTTGGTAGGAATTTATCCATTTCTTCTAGGCTGTCTGATTTGTTGGTGTATAATTATTCATAGTAGTCTCTTATGATCCTTTGTATTTCTATTATTTGTAATGTCTCCTCTTTTATTTCTGATTTTATTTATTTAGTCTTTTCTCTTTTTTCTTAGTTAGTCTAGCTAAAAGTTTGTCAAAACCAGCTCTTAGTTTAATTGATCTTTTATATTGTTTTTCTGGTCTCCATTTCATTTATCCCTGCTCTGATCATTGTTATTTTTTTGATTCTGCTAACTTTGGACCTTGTTTGTTCTTCCTTTCCTAGTACATTTAGGTGTAAAGTTAGGTTGTTTATTTGAGATCTTTCTTTTTTCTTAATGTAGGCATTTATAGCTATAAACATCCCTCTTAGAATTGCCTTTGCTGCATCCCATAAGTTTTGGTATGTTTTGTTTACATTTTCATTTGTTTTAAGATATCTTATTTCCCTTTTAAGTTTTGACCCATGGCTGTTCAGGAGTGTGATGCTTAATTTCCACATATTTTTTAATTTTCCAGCTTTTCTATTTTTATTGATTTTAGTTTCAGACTGTTTTTTCTCCATTGTATATTCTTGCCTCCTTTGTTGTAGATTGACTGTAGGTGTGTGGTTTTATTTCTGGGTTCTTTATTCTATTCCATTTGCCTATATGTCTGCTTTTGTGCCAATACCACGATGTTTTGATTACTGAAGCTTTGTAGTATTATCTGAAGTCTGGGAGGCTTATGCCTCCAGTTTTATTATTTTTCCTCAGGATTGCTTTGGCAATTCTGGGTCTTTTGTGGCTCCATGAAAAATGTCATGGGTAATTTGATAGGGATTGCATTAAATTCGTATATTGCTTTGGGTACTATGGCCATCTTAACAATACTAATTCATTCAATCCAAGAGAAATGGATATCTTTCCATTTCTTTGAATCATCTTCAATTTCCTTTATCAGTGTCTTATAGCTTTCACTGTATAGGTCTTTCACCTCCTTAGTTAGGTTTATATCTAAATATTTTATTTTATTTTTTTGATGTGATTTTAAATGGGATTTTTTTTTTTACTTTTTCTGGTATTTCATTGTTAGCGTAAAGAAATGCAATATATTTCTGTATATTAATCTTGTATCCTGCAACCTTGCTGAATTCTTTTATTAATTCTAACAGTTTTTGTGTGAAGTCTTTAGGGTTTTCTATATAGAGTATCATGTCATCTGCATATAATGACAATTTAATCTCTTCCCTTCCAACTTGGATACCTTTATTTCTTTTTCTTGTCTGACTGCTGTGGCTAAGTCTTCCAATTCTATGTTGAATAGAAGTAGTAAGAGTGGGCATCCTTGCTTGTTCCAGAAATCAACAGGAAGGGTTTCAGCTTTTCACCAATAAGTATTAAGTTGGCTATGGGTTTGTCATAAATGGCTCTTATTATGTTGAGATATGTTCCCTCTATACCCACTTTGGTGAGAGTTTTTATCATGAATGAATGTTGAATTTTATCAAATGCTTTTTCTGTGTCTATTGAGATGATCATGTGGTTTTTGTCTTCTCTTTTGTTGATGTGATGTAATGCACTGGTTGATTTGAGTATGTTGAACCATCCTTGTGACCCTGGAATGAATCCAACTTGATCATGGTGTATGATCCTTTTCATGTACTGTTAGATTCAGTTTGCTAATATTCTGTTGAGGATTTTTGCATCTATATTCATCAAGGATATTCCTCTATAATTTTCGTTTTTTGCAGTGTCTTTCTCTAATTTTGGTTTCAGGGTGATAATGGCTTCATAGAATGACTTTGGGAGTGGTCCCTCATCTTCATTCTTTTGGAATAGTTTATGAAGCATAGATATAAATTCTTATTTGTATATTTGATAGAATTCCCCAGTGAGCCATCTGGTCCTGGGCTTTTGTTTACAGGGAGGTTTTTTGTTTTGTTTTTTTAATTACAGATTCTATTTCACTTCTAGTAATCAGTCTGTTCAAATGATCTGTTTCTTCTTGACTCAGTTTTGACAGGCTATATGTTTCTAGAAACTTGTTCATTTCTTCCAGGTTGTCTACAATGTTGGCATACAACTGTTCATAGTATTCTCTTATGATGTTTTGTATTTCTGTGGTATTGGTAGTTATCCCTCCTCTTTCATTTCTCATTTTGTTTACTTGGGTCCTCTCTCTTTCCTTCTTGGTGAACCTGGCTAGAGGTTTGTCGATTTTATTTATCCTTTCAAAAAACCAGCTCTTGGTTTTATTGATCTTTTCTATTGTTTTTTATCTCAATTTTATTTATTTCCCCTCTGATCTTTATTATTTCCTTCCTTCTGCTGATTTTGGGTTTTCTTTGTTCTTCTTTTTCTAATTCTTTTAGGTGATAAGTTAGGTTGTTTATTTGATGTTTTTCTTGTTTCTTGAAGAGGGCCTGTATCACTATGAACTTCCCTATTAGAACTGCCTTTGCTGCATCCCATAGATTTTTTTTTTAACATCTTTATTGGAGTATAATTGCTTTACAATGGTGTGTTAGTTTCTGCTTTATAACAAAGTGAATCAGTTATACATATACATTTGTCCCCATCCCATAGATTTTAGTAAGGCTACGTTTTCATTGTTGTTTGTCTCAAAGTATTTTCTGATTTCCTCTTTGATTTTATCATTGACCCACTGGTTTTTTAATAGCATGATTCATTAGTCTCCATGCCGTGTTTTTTTTTCCTGTTTTTCTTTCTGTGGTTGATTTCTAGTTTCTTACCATTGTGGTGAGAAAAGATGCTTGAAATAACTTCTATCCTCTTAAATGTGTTGAGGCTTGTTTTGTGTCTTAGTATGTGGTCTATCCTAGAGAATGTTCCATGCGCGTTTGAAAAGAATGTGTATTCTGGGGTTTTTGGATGTAGTTTCCTGTAGATATCAATTAAGTCCAACTGTTCTATTGTGTCATTTAGGATCTCTGTTGCCTTACTGATTTCCTGTATGGAAGATTGGTCCATTGATGTCAGTGTGGTGTTAAAGTATCCCACTATTATTGTATTCCTGTCAATTTCTCCTTTTATGTCTGTTAGTATTTGTTTTATACATTTAGATGCTCCTATATTGGGTGCATATATGTTAATGAGTATAATATCTTCTTCTTGTATTGACCCCCTTATCAATATCTAATGCCATTCTTTGTCCTTTGTTATAGACTTTGTTTTAAAGTCTATTTTGTCTGATATGAGTATTGCTACCCCTGCTTTTTTGTTGTTTTCATTTGCATGAAATACCTTTTTCCACCCCCTGGCTTTCAATCTATGTGTGTCTTTCACCCTAAAGTGAGTCTTTTGTAGCAGCATATTATAGATTCTTGTGTTTTTTTAATCCAATCTGCCACTCAATGTCTTTTAATTGGAGCATTTAGTCCATTGAAATTTAAAGCAATTATTGATAAGATGTATTTATTACCATTTTAAACCTTATTTTCCAGCTGATTTTGTAGTTCTTCTTTGTTCCTTTCTTTTTGGTTTTCCTTTTGTGGTTTGATGGTTTTCTTTTGTATTATGCTTGAGTTCCTTTCTTTTTGGTTTTTGTGAATCTGTTGTATGTTTTTGATTTGTGGTTACTCTGGTTTTCAAGTATTTTAACCCAGAACTCTATCTACTTGCTTTAGACGGATAGTCATGTAAGTTCAGACACATTCTAAAAAATATACACATTTTTTTTACTCCCCTCTTCTGCATTTTGTGATTTTGATGTCCTATTTCACATCTTCATATTGAGTTTTTTGCTGTTAACTGTAGTTATAATTGCTTTAACAACACTTTTTTATTGTTTTTTAATCTTTGCACTGGCTTATTTAAGTGATGTTTAATCATTTTATATATTGGCTTTTCCTACTGTGTTTTTCCCTTTCCTATAGATTCTTGCTTCTTTTCTATTTAGAGTAGATCTTTCAATATTTCTTTTAGGTTAGCTTTAGTATTTCTGTATTCTTTTAGTTTCTGTCGGAGAAATTATTTGTTTCTCCTTCTATTTTAAATGATAATATTGCTGGGTAGAGTATCCTAGGTTGCAGGTTTTCCCCTTTCAGGACTTTGAATATATATTGCCACTCCCTTCTGGCCTGCAAAGTTTCTGTGGAGAAATCAGCCTATGAGGGTTCCCTTGTAACTGACTCTTTGTTTTTCTCTTGCTGACTTTAGAATCCTCTCTTTAACTTTTGCCATTTTAATTATGATATGTCTTGATGTGGGTCTGTTTGGGTTTATCTTGTTCAGAACCCTCTGTGCTCCCTGTACCTGAATGTCTCTTTCTTTATTTAGGTTTGGGAAGTGTTCAGCCATAATTTCTTAAAATACATTTTTGATCCCTTTCTCTCTTTTTTTTTTCCTTCTGGAACTCTTATTATGTGTAGGTTAGCACACTTTATATAATCCCATAGATCTCGTATGTTTCTTTCATTTTTAAAATATTTATTTATTTATTTTTGGCTGCATTGGGTATTCGTTGCTGTGCGTGGGCTTTCTCTAGTTGCGGTGAGTGGGGGCTACTCTTCATTGTGGTGTGTGGGCTTCTCATTGCAGTGGCTTCTCTTGTTGTGGAGCACGGGCTCTAGGCACACGGGTTTCAGTAGTTGTGGCATGTGGGCTCAGTAGTTGTGCCTTGTGGGCTCTAGAGCACAGGCTCAGTAGTTGTGGCGCAGGGGCTTAGCTGCTCCACAGCATGTAGGATCTTCCCGGACCAGGGCTCGAGCCCATGTCCCCTGCATTGGCAGGTGGATTCTGAACCACTGCGCCACCAGGGAAGCCTTCATTTGTTTTTTCATTTGTCTTTCTGTCTGCTGTTCTGATTGGGTGATTTCCATTATTCTATCTTCCAAATCACTAATTTGTTCTTCTGCATTATTCAGTCTGCTTTTAGCTCATTTTTTATCTCAGCAATTGAGTTGTCTAATTTTGATTGTTTCTTCTTTATAGTTTCTAGTTCCTTGTTACAGTGATCTGCATTTCTATTGAAAATCTTTCTTAATTCCTTTAGCATTTTAATTACCTCCTTTTTGAACTCAGGGGTCTAGTAGACTAAAGAGGTATGTTTCATTAATTGTTTTTTAGGGGATTTCACTTGTTCTTTTTATTGAGAGTAGTTCCTCTGTTTCTTCATTTTACTTATATTTCTCTGACTCTATGAAGTTAGGAGAAACAGTTATCTACTGTGGTCTTGGAGGGCTGTTTTTATGTGGGAGCATCCCTTTGTAGACTATGTAAGTCTAATATTTTTGCTGTGAGAGCTGTTTTCATAATGGATGCCTGCCACATCTTTCCTCAGAGTGTGCTGGCTGTTATCCCCTTGATAGAGGGTATGACTGGTGTTGTGGTGTCCAGTTCCTGCCCTGCATGTTGGGCGGGGCCTCCTCTTTGCTCCGTGGCTGTCACAACCCTGTTGAGGGTGGGGTCTGCTCCCCAGTTGTTTCAGTAGAAGCCCTGAAGGTTGGGTTTGATAAGGCTCTGTTGCCCTTAAGTGTGTGCTCTGTCCCAAGGAGGTGAGTGCTGAAGCAAGAGAGGCCCATGTGGTCACAGTGAACCTATGCACCACCTACTCAGGCGTCCACGGTTCTGCTCAGAAGCAGCCCAAGGTCACATCCCTTTCTCTGTTGTGTTTGTCCCTGACCTAGTGTAAGGCTGGCCCTGGGGATCAGGGCATTGTAGCTGCAGGAACTGAAGTGGTGTGCTGCCACCTGAGACCTAGGCCTCCTCTGTGGTAAGGCTCTCCCAGGGCCTCTCCCCCTAGATGCCAGCTCCAAGCTTTGTGTGAGGTGGGTGGAACTGGAGCACCCCTGCTGGGAAAGGAACCTCTGCACACTTCTCACCAGGGCCTGTCCGCTGGAGATGTGCGATTCTGTGGACATTGCCCCCCACTGGTGTGCACACCAATGAAGTCTGCTTCTGCAGGACCCACCTCCCACCTGCCCCCACTGTGGGAGTGCTGATTATGGGCTCAGGTGTCAGCGCCTGCCCCACAGTGTGTGCACGCACAAAGCCCACCAATGGAGCAGTGTCCCACATGGGCATGCTAATAGTGGGGTCCCTATGGTGGGCCCACACCCTACCATGTGTGCACTAACAACAGGCTCTGAGGTTAGGCCTGGACTGCACTCCAGGCCCTGGGGGCTGTCTACGCATAGCTAGACCGAGTCCTCTCCCAGGGTTCGTCCACAGAAGCCCAAGTTTCAGCTCCCACCTACTCTGTGTACTGGCAGCCCCACCCAAAGTGCGTTTCAGGCTGGGAAGTGGGTGAGGTGGCAGCCATCAGTGCCAGTCTCTCTGTGCCCTGAGTGCTAACAAGCCAGCACACACACACTCTTCGTGGGCAGAGTGCAGGCCCCTCCGGCTCCTCTATCTGTCCCGGTGGACCTCCCAGCTAGTGAAGGCTTTCCAAGGGCGAGGGGCTGCCCATGCGGGCCTTTCCTCTTCCACAACTCCCTCCCAGGGGCACCGGTCCTGTCCCAATGCCTTTCTTTTTTTGTCCTACCCAGTTATGCGGGAATCTTTCTTTCAGCTTTGGCTGTATAAGAGATCTTCCGCTAGCTTTCAGTTGGTTTTCTGTGAGGACTGTTCCACATGTAGATGTATTTTTGATGTGTTTGTGGGGAGAGGTGAGCTCCACGTCCTCCTAATCTGCCATCTTGACCTCCTACTTTAGCGTCTCGCTCATATCTTTAGATAAGTGTAAAAATCAGCTTGTACTCCTTTGGTGTCTGCCAGCTGAATATTGTAAACAGACATCTACAAGGTGCTACCTGGCAGAAAGATGTCAGCTGTCACTAAAAATCCACAAGATAGATATAGTCCAATATAATATTCTGGCTGAGGGGTCAAATTTGCTTATCGGGTGAAATGATACAGATAGAGATTGCATTTTGGTCTTCAAACACAAGTTGAAAACGACTAGGTAATCAGATAACTACGTGGAATGATTGAGCACATAACTCAGTTGAAGAAAAGCAAGCATGTGATTTAAATAAAATGAGCAGGCTTAACTCGAAATCACTGCCAAATAATTTAAGAAATAAACTCCACAAATTATAAAAAATTGAATAATAAGCATTTAAAGTCTTCTCTCAAATAAATAGTTTTTATTTCCGTCTTGAAAATCAAAGCTTCAAGCAGAGAATTCCACTGTAAATTGAACGTGGATAGTCCTAAGAAAGTCATTTGTTTGGTTCCTTAGATTTTCCATTTATGAAGAAATATTTGCCCTTCAGGTGAGCATTGCAAAGATTATCTGTGTAAGACATTATTAACATAGTGTTCAGAATGACATTTTCAAGTACAAAGATAAATAGGAATGTTATCAAAGTCACACAGCCTTTGAGAGTCCTGTGCTGCTCCGCTGGAAGACCCCCATCCAGATGCTAGAAGACTTCTTTATACCTAACCTATGATCACGACAGGTTTCGGAAAACTGATGATTTAAATTCTTAATTTATGTCATTAGATGATAGCAACATAAAATTCAAGAGACCTCAGGCTACACATGATCTTATGTAAAAGCCTTTCCTCTTTTCCATTAGGCTTAGTGTCATTCTCAGACCAAATCTTTAAGTTAAATGAGAAACCCTAATGGACGACGAAGAAAATCAGTAACAGCAAATTGTATCCAAATATAAAAGCATTACATACTTATGATTAAATGTTTAATAAATGATGAACCATTTAATTGAGAACAATCCCATTATGCACACATTATAAACTTTTCTCATAAATCTGTTTCTGTAATACTGCCATTTTATCATGTGCAAATCTTAGAAGCAACTCACATAGGAAAAAACAAGAGTCTTGAACAGGTTTTGGAGAATGTAACAGTTTAAATAGGTAGCTATATTTATACATTGGGTGATTATAATTTTGTTCTTTTACAGTTTTTAGAGTAAATAGAACTGTCTCTGCTTCCATTAACTTTAAATGTCATGTTAAGGATGTATAATCAAACTTTTAAGGGGCAAAATTATGAACCATATGGAGGGTGGAGAAAATTGCTTAGGTTAGGTACTGCTTCCAGGCTTTTCTAGAACTACTCGCATGACCTCGGGTTAAGCCCTTCAGTGTTGTGGGCAGATGTCCCATCTTTAAAATCTGGAGGTTTGCCTAGATCTACTCAAGTCACTTTCAGTTCTCAAAATATCCAGTGGCTTAAATTCTGGTTTAATCATGATGTAATGTGAATAATAAACAGGATAACGTATTTCAGTTTTGAATTTTGACTTCAAGAACACTTACAGTTAAGGCTGGCGGTCCTGGAGGTCCCATATCTCCCTAAAATAGATGAAAGAAAAGCTGCAATTACCAATAGTCCCTTTTTGCTCATGTTATTTATAAATTTTCTGAATGGATCGAAGCAATATCTAGATAAATCTGGAAGAAAAGTAGAATTTTACCTTGATAAAGGTCTCTGCACAATGAAAAACTGATCATGTGCTTTTAGTTCTCATGATATAAATATCGCCTTGTGCATCCCCATGCTTTCTGCAGTGGCAGAACTTGTTTTGAAAAGCTAAAATAATCTAGTTTCCATCCTTTTGTCTACTAATCCAAAATTAGAAAGAATATCTCTTCAAATATGGTTGCTTGCCAATGGAGCAGCTGGGAATTGTCACAACGACAGATTATACTTCTGACAAAGTTAGCATGGGGATCTGCAGAAATAATAAGTGGGTCTCCCCACTTCATGCCTTCCAGCTGCAAGCAGCAGTCCCACTGCCTCTTTTAAAGCTTTGCTGAACTGGCCTTGCACTTGCCAACAACTGTATGAGGCTTTGCCTATATTCACGTGTTTTTAAATACTAACATTGCTTTGCTGACCTATGTGAATACAAATTACCAGGTGGATATATTGACAAACTATTCAAAGTCTAAAAAATACGGTTAATCTAAAAGTTTATCATTTTCCAATTTATAAATATGTCACCTATATGCTTTATTGTATCAGCATCCCTATTTATTTCATGAGAACTCTTAGTTATTAAGATCAAGCATCACTGGGAAAAGCAAGATAGGGGTAAAGGATTAAGAAGTACAAACTACTATGCATGAAATAAATAAGCTACAAGGATATACTCTTCAGCACAGGGAATATAGCCAATATTTTACAATAACTTTAAATGGAGTATAATCTATAAAAATTTTGAATCACTATGCTGTACACCTGAAACTAATATAATATTGTAAATTAACTATACCTCAATAAAAAAATTTAAGGTTTTTTAAAAGGTAAGTCTTAGAATGTTAAATTTGACAGACTCTTAGGGACCCTCCATCTTATCAAAACCCCTCATTTTGCAGACAAATAAATCGAATCCCAGAGTGCCGTTGGTGAATTGAATAAAGTCATTGCTTAAAAAAAAGTCAAGCATCACTGCCATAATCCCCCTTCAAATGGACATTGTGGAACCAACACCATGTGGCATGGGGCACTGGCACGCTGTATTCTCGTGTTGGGAGTATCTCTATGACGTTCTCTTTTTGCATCTAACATAATCACCTCAAAAGTGAGGACTTAGCCTTGTGTAATCATTATTTTGGGAACAACTGAATAAAAATAACCGATAGCTGTTAAAGAACATTGAGGTAGCTTAAATCAGTCATTGGGGACCAATTTGCAAAGTCAATTTTAATGTAGAGGTAAATATTGAAGATAGACAAAGATTTCTAAATGTGTTGAGAATGGAGAACAAAATACAGTGCAAACCATCTACACGTACAACTGTCATCAAACGAGTATCATCCAAGGACCTTACTCAAAACAACTTTTGCTTTCACTATCTCATAATTTTCTTTTCAAGGTCGCTGCCAATAGGCCACTATAAAATGACATATGAGAAAAGGTGTTAGGAAATGGGGCATTTAGATTAAGACTGAGATGCACAGTCAGTCTCCTTCCCCCCAAAGGCCGCCTGCTTCACCATCGTGGTAGCAGCTCAGTGCTACTGGCAAAGGTCCCCAGTACAGGACATGGCTGCTAATTTGGTGACGCAATACTTAATGCAGTTAAGCAAGGGAGAGAAAAGGGAAATCTTATAAAAACAGATTAATGTCGATTAGCAATTGTGCATTTAGTCTCCTCAAACTAATTAAATGAACCAAAAGGCTTTTCTTCTTGTTCAGATGCTTTTAACATAACAGCCTTTGGTTAATTTTAACAAAATTAACTTATGGCAGTTAAACAGTATCAATGAAAAGTCACTTCATAGGTTCTCAGGGTTTGCTTAAGAAAAGATTGGCACTTTCCTGGGTGAATACGGTACCTTTTCTCCTTTTGGGCCAGGTGGACCATGACGACCCACGTCACCTTTCAAACCCTGCGCAAAGAACACAGCTAATGTGATTTCTATATACAGTTCACAGAAAGCTTCAATTTCTAACAAGTCATTAGTTGCAAAATAAATCATAATTTACTGAACTCCCAAATCCCATTCTTCAGTGTGTAGTACAGAAAAACTGGCTCTAAAATGATATACAACATCTGTGCTGTGGTGGGTACAGATACATTAAATCAGTGTGAGGCCGCAATACTGCATATTTGTGCAACTTTGCTTCCTGCTAAAATCACATTAATTCACCATCTGGGGGAACATGATTTAGATCTATATGAGCTTCTAAGTATCCACTTCGGCTTAAATTTGTAGATGTTATAAATACCGCTGATTTAGCATTGATTTGGCCTTTATAAAGCTTGCCCCCAAAATTCAAGATTTAAATCAAAAACATTTTTTCGTCTCTATCGAGAAATCTAATTGTGGGGGTAAAAGGGATGAAGGATGTATTCTTTTCCCATCCCTCACAAAGCTGGAGCTAAAATGCAATCTCTCTCCTGTTTTAAAGTCTGGTTTAGTTCTCTAACTCCTATTTCTTTTTTTACCTGGATTTATAAAGCTATCAAATAAAACTACATAAGACATAGACAGCATATCAGATAAATATATTCATGAGTCTTCTGGACTCTTGGGTGTTTTAGTAGGTATTTGGTTGATCCGATTCAGAAATGACAGCTGTCAGGAACACCACAATAGATTTCACTGGAGGAGATCAGTGCTACAGCTGAATGTATTCACAGTGTAAACAGAAGGAAAGTTAGATAGACACATCCCGACTGTATGGTAAATAGGAAAAAATATCTTTTCTCATCCTTAATTTAACACATTGGGTGAGGGAAGAACAATAATGGAAAAAAGAAATATTCTGAAGCCACAGAATGCACAGTAAATCCGAGCATCTTACTGTTCCTAGCTGAGGCATCCCACTCTTACTACTCTGACATTTTGTAGTGAATAAACAATGCCAAATGCCATCACTTGTAGCTACTCAATGTAGAAGCTGAGGCTGAATTTAAAGGAACAAAAGTAAACGAGATATTTAAAATAATCTTGTTACAAAGGATATGTGAAAACTGTAGCCTTATACTTTAAGAAAAAAAATTTAATGGGTGAAAACATCTATTCAATCATTGGTTAAAATAAACACCTTTGTGGTGCATAAACAACTTCGTGGATAAAATTCATAGCTATGTTTCTTCCATCATTACCTCCAGGTATTTATAGAACAAGGATGAGTGAAAAATTAAATCATATTTGAGATGTGATATTCTCTTTATTATTTGAAATACCCATTCTTTCCCAAATCAAGCAACACATACTCTATTTATACATGCCTCTGGAGTAAAACTTGGCATCAACATATTCTAAACACTTGTGGAAAGAAAACGGCTATTTCTGTGATTACGGTTTATTCTTAGTTCGCTCATGCATTTATTCAGTAGACATTTACTGGATACCCTCTGTGCAGTCACCCCTACAGTTGTCAGATCTGTACTGCCCGATAGGTGGCCCTGGGCCTCATGTAGCTTTTCACCCTTGAAACGTGGCTAGTCTGAATGGAAATGTGCCGTGAGTGTGCAATATCATCGGGTTTTCGATATTTGGTACAAAAAAGAATGTACAGTAGCTCATTAATAATTTTTCTGTTGATTATATATTGAAAAGATAACATTGTGGATATGGGATTAAATAAGATATATTATTAAAATTAGTTTCACCTGTTTCTTTTTACTTTTTAAAATGTGGCTATAAGAAAGTATAGTATATTTACCTTTGTCTTGAAATTGTAATATTAAATTTTAAAATATAATATATTATACTTTATTTGTATTAGAGAGTGTTATTGAGAGACACAAAAAAGAACAGCAAGTTGACAAAGACTCCCTCCTTAACGAAACTTGAGCCAGGCCTCAACTTCAGGCCCATCCTGTCTGTCCTTGGCTTGTTTGGCCCAGTTTTAGCAAGAATCTTGTTAAGTCACTTTAGAAAGAATTCCCCAGCCTTGATATCTGATCAAGTCCCTCATCCCCCTCTTTGATGCATAAGTCTTTGGTGTGCCTTTCGCAAGAAGCCTGTTAAGGCAGTTTAGAAAAAATCCCCCAGCCTTGATGTCTGCTCTTAGTAATATTCCATTTGCTGACCACATCGCTCTACTCCTTTGCTACAAATCCCCACTAATCCTTGTTGTATTCAGAGTCGAGCCCAATCTCTCCTCCCTATTTCAATACTCATATTGCAATAATCTTGAATAAAAAATCTTCTTTACCATTTTAACAAGTATCATAATAATTTTTTCGATAACGAAGTCAGGATTCCTGTCCCAATGGAATTCACGTTATAGAGGAGGGTGACTGACGATGAACAGGTCCACGGGCTGAATGCGATGAGTGCGGGGCAGAGGCTGCTATTTCAGTGGGGGTAGTGGCTGGAAACGGCCTCGGGGTGGAGGGGATGTTTGTTTCACAGGATCCAGTCATGCAGTGATCCTGGAAAAAAGTGTTGGGGCAGGCGGAGGGACGGATGGGTGAGGCAACAGCAAGCACAAAAGCCCTCCAGGTGGAAGGAGTGTCATGAGCAGGTAAGGAGGTAAAGAGCAGGCGATGAGGTCAAGGTTAGTCCAGGGTCACAGCACATAGAAAACTGCAGGCCATGGAGAGAAGGGTGGGTTTTGTTCTAAGTGCAAGGGGAAGTCACTTAGGGTTTTAGCCTAGAAATGGCATGATTTGACTGTGTTTCCAAAAAAAGATAGTTTTGGCTACAACATGAAAGTAGATTGTACACAGCAAGAGCAGAAGCAGAAAAGGAGTTCTCACAGCTTTTCAGGCAAGAGAGCAAGAAGGCTGAGGGTGGGGATGGACTTGCAAAAACGCTGGAGGTAGGGCCAGGGAAACGGAGGTACCAAGGCTGATGTGTACTTGGCTTAAGTGACTGGCTATTCCACTCACTAACCACATCTTTCTATTCTTTGGCCATAAGTCCCCACTCACCCTTGTATTCAGAGTTCAGCCAAATCTCTCTTCCCTATTGCAATAATCATATTGTGATAATCTTCAATTAAAAGCCTTCTTTACCATTTTAAAAAACCCTCAGAACAGGAGAAAATATTTGCAAATGAAGCAGCTGACAAAGGATTAATCTCCAAAATTTACAAGCAGCTCATGCAACTCAATATCAAAAAAACAAACAACCCAATCAAAAAATGGGCAGAAGACCTAAATAGACATTTCTCCAAAGAAGATATACAGATTGCCAACAAACACATGAAAGGATGCTCAACATCACTAATTATTAGAGAAATGCAAATCAAAACTACAGTGAGGTATCACCTCACACCAGTCAGAATGGCCATCATCAAAAAATCTACAAACAATAAATGCTGCAGAGGGTGTGGAGAAAAGGGAACCCTCTTGCACTGTTGGTGGGAATGTAAACTGATACAGCCATTATGGAGAACAGTATGGAGGTTCCTTAAAAAACTAAAAACAGAACTACCATACAACCCAGCAATCCCACTCCTGGGCATATACTCTGAGAAAACCATACTTCAAAAGGAGTCATGTACCACAATGTTCATTGCAGCTCTATTGACAATAGCCAGGACATGGAAGCAACCTAAGTGTCCACCAACAGATGAAAGGATAAAGAAGATGTGGCACATATATACAATGGAATATTACTCAGCCATAAAAAGAAACGAAACTGAGTTATTTGTAGTGAGGTGGATGGACCTAGAGTCTGTCACACAGAGCGAAGTCAGAAAGAGGAAAACAAATACCATATGCTAACACATATATACGGAATCTAAAAAAAAAAAAAAAAAGGTTCTGAAGAACATAGGGGCAGGACAGGAATAAAGACGCAAACGTAGAGAATGGAATTGAGGACACGGGGAGGGGGAAGGGTAAGCTGGGACCGAAGTGAGAGAGTGGCATGGACATATATACACTGCCAAATGTAAAGTAGATAGCTAGTGGGAAGCAGCCACATAGCACAGGGAGATCAGCTCACTGCTTTGTGACCACCTAGAGGGGTGGGATAGGGAGGGTGGGAGGGAGACGCAAGAGGGAGGAGATATGGGGATATGTGTATATTTATAGCTGATTCACTTTGTTATAAAGCAGAAACTAACACACCATTGTAAAGCAATTATACTCCAATAAAGATATTAAAAACAAAAAGCCTTCTTTACCATTTTAACAACTGTCAGAGTGCCATTTACTGCTGAGAAATTTACTAAAAAGGGGTATTTGCTCTTCTTGCTGGTAGAACATCATCCAGAGAAAAAACAAACATGAAGAAAGAAATGGCGGAGAAAGACACCAACTTTCTATTTACGCAACAAATATTATGGAACATCTACATACATGCAAGACTGAACCCGGTACTCCTACGAACAGATAAGTAGGAAGTCATTGTTTTATTTATTTATTTATTTACTTTTTGAATTTTTGAATTTTATTTTTTTATACACATCAGTGTATACATGTCAATCCCAATTTGCCAATTCATCCCACCACCAGCCCCCCCTCCCCACTTTCCCCCCTTGGTATCCATACGTTTGTTCTCTACATCTGTGTCTCAATTTCTGCTCTGAAAACCGGTTCATCTGTACCACTTTTCTAGGTTCCACATATATGCGCTAATATACGATATTTGTTCTTCTCTTTCTGACTTACTTTACTCTGTATGACAGCCTCTAGATCCATCCACGTCTCAACAAATGACCCAATTTCGTCCCTTTTTATGGCAGAGTAATATTCCATTGTATACATGTACCACATCTTCTTTATCCATTCATCTGTCAATGGGCATTTAGGTTGCTTCCATGACCTGGCTATTGTAAATAGTGCTGCAATGAACATTGTGGTACATGACTCCTTTTGAATTATGGTTTTCTCTGGGTATATGCCCAGGAGTGGGATTGCTGGATCATATGATAATTTTATTTTTAGTTTTTTAAGGAACCTCCATACTGTTCTCCATAGTGGCTGTATCAATGTACATTCCCACCAACAGTGCAAGAGGGTTCCCTTTTCTCCACACCCTCTCCAGCATTTGTTGTTTGTAGATTTTTTAATGATGGCCATTCTGACTGGTGTGAAGTGATACCTCATTGTAGTTTTGATTTGCATTTCTCTAATAATTAGTGATGTTGAGCAGCTTTTCATGTGCTTCTTGGCCATCTGTATGTCTTCTTCGGAGAAATGTCTATTTAGGTCTTCTGCCCAGTTTTGGATTGCGTTGTTTGTTTTTTTTAATATTGAGGTGCATGAGCTGTTTATATATTTTGGAGATTAATCCTTTGTCCGTTGATTCATCTGCAAATATTTTCTCCCATTCTGAGGGTTGTCTTTTCATCTTGTTTATGGTTTACTTCGCTGTGCAAAAGCTTTGAAGTTTCATTAGGTCCCATTTACTTTTGTTTTTATTTCCATTACTCTAGGAGGTGGATCAAAAAATATCTTGCTGTGATTTATGTCAAAGAGCGTTCTTCCTATGTTTTCCTCTAAGAGTTTTATAGTGTCCGGTCTTACATTTAGGTCTCTAATCCATTTTGAGTCTATTTTTGTGTATGGTGTTAGGGAGTGTTCTAATTTAATTGTTTTACATGTAGCTGTCCAGTTTCCCCAGCACCACTTATTGAAGAGACTGTCTTTTCTCCATTGTATATCCTTGCCTCCTTTGTCATAGATTAGCTGACCATAGGTATGTGGGTTTATCTCTGGGCTTTCTATCTTGTTCCATTGACCTATATTTCTGTTTTTGTGCCAGTACCTTATTGTCTTGATTACTGTAGCTTTGTAGTATAGTCTGAAGTCAGGGAGTCTGATTCCTCCAGCTCCACTTTTTTCCCTCAAGACAGCTTTGGCTATCTGGGGTCTTTTGTGTTTCCATACAAATTTTTAGATTTTTTATTGTAGCTCTGTAAAAAATGCCATTGGTAAATTGACAGGGATTGCACTGAAACTGTAGATTGCTTTGGGTAGTATAGTCATTTTCACAATATTGATTCTTCCAATCGAAGAACATGGTATATCTCTCCATCCATTGGTATCATCTTTAATTTCTTTCATCGGTGTCTTATAATTTTCTGCATACAGGTCTTTTGTCTCCCTAGGTAGGTTTATTCTAGGTATTTTATTCTTTTTATTGCAATGGTAAATGGTAGTGTTTCCTTAATTTCTCTTTCAGATTTTTCATCATTAGTATATAGGAATGCAAGAGATTTCTGTGCATTAATGTTATATCCTGTAACTTTACCAAATTCATTGATTAGCTCTAGTAGTTTTTTGGTGGCATCTTTAGGATTCTCTATGTAGAGTATCATGTCATCTGCAAACAGTGACAGTTTTACTTCTTCTTTTCCAATTTGTATTCCTTTTATTTCTTTTTCTTCTCTGATTGCCATGGCTAGGACTTCCAAAACTATGTTGAATAATAGTGGTGAGAGTGGACATCCTTGTCTTGTTCCTGATCTTTGAGGAAATGCTTTCAGCTTTTCACCATTGAGAATGATGTTTGCTATGGGTTTGCTATGGCCTTTATTATGTTGAGGTAGGTTCCCTCTATGCCCACTTTCTGCAGAGTTTTTATCATAAATGGATGTTGAATTTTGTCAGAAGCTTTTTCTGCATCTATTGAGATGATCATATGGTTTTTCTTCTTCAGTTTGTTAATATGCTTTATCACATTGATTGATTTACGTATATTGAAGAATCCTTGCATCCCTGGGATAAATCCCACTTGATCATGGTGTATGATCCTTTTAATGTGTTGTTGGATTCTGTTTGCTAGTATTTTGTTGAGGACTTTTGCATCTATATTCATGAGTGATATTGGCCTGTAATTTTCTTTTTTTGTAGTATCTTTGTCTGGTTTTGGTATCAGGGTAATGGTGGCCTCACAGAATGAGTTTGGGAGTGTTCCTTCCTCCCCAGTTTTTTGGAAGCGTTTGAGAAGGATGGGTGTTAGCTCTTCTCTAAATGGTTGATAGAATACACCTGTGTAGCCATCTGGTCCTGGACCTTTGTTTGTTGGAAGATTTTTAATCACAGTTTCAATTTCATTATTTGTGATTGGTCTGTTCATATTTTCTATTTCTCCTGGTTCAATCTTGGAAGGTTATACCTTTCTACAAATTTGTCCATTTCTTCCAGGTTGTCCATTTTATTGGCATAGAGTTGCTTGTAGTAGTCTCTTAGGATGCTCTGCATTTCTGCGGTGTCTGTTGTAACTTCTCTGTTTTCATTTCTAATTTTATTGATTTGAGTCCTCTCCCTCTTTTTCTTGATGAGTCTAGCTAAAGGTTTATCAATATTATCTTCTCAAAAAACCAGTTTTTAGTTTTATTGACCTTTGCTATTGTCTTCTTTGTTTCTATTTCATTTACTTCTGCTCTGATCTTTATGATTCTTTTCCTTCTGCTAACTTTGGGTTTTGTTTGTTCTACTTTCTCTAGTTCCTTTAGGTGTAAGGTTAGATTGTTTATTTGAGATTTTTCCTGTTTCTTGAGGTAGGCTTGTATAGCTATAAACTTCCCTCTTAGAACTGCTTTTGCTGCATCCCATAGGTTTTGGATCGTCGTGTTTTCATTGTCATTTGTCTCTAGGTATTTTCTGATTTCCTCTTTGATTTCTTCAGTGATCTCTTGGTTATTTAGTAACGTAGTGTTTAGCCTCCATGTGTTTGTGTTTTTTACGTTTTTTTCCCTGTAATTGATTTCTAATCTCATAGTGTTGTGGTCGGAAAAGATGCTTGATATAATTTCAATTTTCTTAAATTTACTGAGGCTCGATTTGTGACCCAAGATGTGATCTATCCTGGAGAATGTTCTGTGTGCACTTGAGAAGAAAGTGTAATCTGCTGTTTTTGGATGGAATGTCCTATAAATATCAATTAAACATACCTGGTCTACTGTGTCATTTAAAGCTTGTGTTTCCTCATTTTCATTATGGATGATCTGTCCATTGGTGTGAGGTGTTAAAGTCCCCCACTATTATTGTGTTACTGTCGATTTCCTCTTTTATAGCTGTTAGCAGTTGCCTTATGTATTGAGGTGCTCCTATGTCGTGTGCATATATATTTATAATTGTTATATCTTCTTCTTGGATTGATCCTTTGATCATTCTGTAGTGTCCTTCCTTGTCTCTTGTAACATTCTTTATTTTAAAGTCTATTTTATCTGATATGAGTGTAGCTGCGCCAGCTTTCTTTTGATTTCCATTTGCATGGAATATCTTTTTCCATCCCCTCACTTTCAGTCTGTATGTGTCCCTAGTTCTGAAGTGGGTCTCCTGTAGACAGCATATATATGGGTCTTGTTTTTGAGTCCATTCAGCAAGCCTGTGTCTTTTGGTTGGAGCATTTAATCCATTCACGTTTACGGCAATTATCGATATGTATGTTCCTGTGACCATTTTCTTAATTGTTTTGGGTTTGTTTTTGTAGGTCCTTTTCTTCTCTTGTGTTTCCTACTTAGAGAAGTTTCTTTGGCATTTGTTGTAGAGCTGGTTTGGTGGTGCTGAATTCTCTTAGCTTTTGCTTGTCTGTAAAGCTTTTGATTTCTCCATTGAATATGAATGAGATCCTTGTCGGGTAGAGTAATCTTGGTTGTAGGGTCTTCCCTTTCATCACTTTAAGTATATCATGCCACTCCCTTCTGGCTTGTAGAGTTTCTGCTGAGAAATCAGCTGTTAACCTTATGGGAGTTCCCTTGTATGTTATTTGTTGTTTTTCCCTTTCTGCTTTCAATAATTCTTCTTTGTCTTTAATTTTTGCCAATTTGATTACTATGTGTCTCGGCATGTTTCTCCTTGGGTTTATCGTGTATGGGACTCTCTATGCTTCCTGGACTTGGGTGGCTATTTCCTTTCCCATGTTAGGGAAGTTTTCGAATATAACCTCTTCAAATATTTTCTCTGGTTCTTTCTCTCTCTCATCTCCTTCTGGGACCCCTATAATGCGAATGTTGCTGCGTTTAATGTTGTCCCAGAGGTGTCTTAGGCTGTCTTCATTTCTTTTCATTCTTTTTTCTTTATTCTGTTCAGCAGCAGTGAATTTCACCATTCTGTCTTCCAGGTCACTTATCCGTTCTTCTGCCTCAGTTATTCTGCTATTGATTCCTTCTAGTGTATTTTTCATTTCAGTTATTGTATTGTTCATCTCTGTTTGTTTGTTCCTTAATTCTTCTAGGTTTTTGTTAAACATTTCTTTCATCTTCTTGATCTTTGTCTCCATTTTTTTCCCGAGGTCCTGGATCATCTTCACTATCATTATTCTTTATTCTTTTTCTGTAAGATTCCCTATCTTCACTTCATTTAGTTGTTTTTCTGGGGTTTTATCTTGTTCCTTTATCTGGTACATAGCCCTGTGACTTTTCATTTTGTCTATCTTTCTGTGAATGTGGCTTTTGTTCCACAGGCTGCAGGACTGTAGTTCTTCTTGCTTCTACTGTCTGCCCTCTGGTGGATGAGGCTAAGAGGCTTCTGCAAGTTTCCTGATGTGAGGGACTAGTGGTGGGTAGAGCTGGCTGTTGCTCTGGTGGGTAGCGCTCAGTAAAACTTTAATCCGCTTGACTGCTGATGGGTGGGGCTGGGTTCCCTCCCTATTGGTTGTTTGGCCTGAGGCAACCCAACACTGGAGCCTACCTGGGCTCTTTGGTGGGGCTAATGACAGACTCTGGGAGGGCTCACGCCAAGGAGTACTTCCCAGAACTTCTGCTGCCAGTGTCCTTGTCCCCATGGTGAGCCACAGCCACCCCCCGCCTCTGCAGGAGATCCTCCAACACTAGCAGGTAGGTCTGGTTCAGTCTCCCCTGGGGTCACTGCTCCTTCCCCTGGGTCCTGATGCATACACTACTTTGTGTGTGCCCTCCAAGAGTGGAGTCTCTGTTTCCCCCAGTCCTGTCAAAGTCCTGCAATCAAATCCCACTAGCCTTCCATCTCTGGGAATTCCTCCTCCCATTGCCAGGCCCCCAGGTTGGGAAGCCTGATGTGGGGCTCAGAACATTCACTTCAGTGGGTGGACTTCTGTCGTATAAGTGTTCTCCAGTCTGTGAGTCACCCACCCAGCAGTTATGGGATTTGATTTTATTGTAATTGCGCCCCTCCTACCGTCTCATTGTGGCTTCTCCTTTGTCTTTGGACGTGGGGTATCTGTTTTGGTGAGTTCCAGTGTCTTCCTGTCAATGACTGTTCAGCAGTTAGTTGTGATTCTGGTGTTCTCAGAAGAGGGAGTGAGAGCATGTCCTTCTACTCCACCATCTTGGTTCAGGCTCAGTAATCGGAAGTCATTGTTTTTAATAATGGCAGGGACCGTGAAACACAACATTTGGGAAAATGGTTAACTCTACAGTGCGCATGGCGTTAGGTTGAGCTCTGGGTAGATCGGTGTTCCAGTTACTTCTATAATTCATAATCATCATATATGTGACATGCCACGAAAATATTATTTGAAGCATAAAATAATACATTAAAAACTTTAACCTTCCTGCCTGACAAACTAACCCTAACTGCACCTTCTGGAGTAGGGACTTACTTGCTGTTGTGTCAGCTAACTATCCCTGGTTTAATCAACTGTTCGGGGAGGAGGTGGTGTAATAAAGCAACCAGCTGCAGGCATGACGGGAGCAGTGAGGACTATGATAGACATGTGCACAGCAGGCATGACAGAAGCAGGTCTCGGAAACGCCTCATTCTCCTGGATGTGCTCAGGACCTCAGACACGTGGAGTTCAGGACAGTCAGGAAAGGACTTGTGCATTATCATGGGTGCGTTATTTAAGCTTCCCTATACAATAGGTATAAATAATAGTTGTCTTAATGGAAACAACCTAAATGTCCATCAACAGAGGTATGGATAAAGAAGATGTGGTACATGTATACAATGGGATATTACTCAGCCATAAAAAAGAATGAAATAATGCCATCTGCAGCTACATGGATGGACCTAGAGATTATCATACTAGGTGAAGTAAACCAGACAAAGACAAACATCATATGATAGTGCTCCTATGTGGAATCTAAAATATGATGCAAATGAACCTATCTATGAAACAGAATCACGGACACAGAGAACAGACTGGTGGTTGTCAATGGGGAGGGGTTTGGGGCAGGGAGGGAATGGGAGGTTGGGGTTAGCAGATGTAAGCTTTTATATATAGAACAGATAAAAAACAAGGTCGTACTGTATAGCACAGGGAACTATATTCAATACCCTATGATAAACCATATGGAAAAGAATATATATAAAAAAGATTGTGTGTATATATATATATATATGTATAACTGAATCAATTTGTTGTATAGCAGTAATTAACACAACATTGTAAATCAACTATACTTCAACAAAAGAAGAAAGTAATAGCTGTCTTGAAGAGTTGTTCTGAGATTCATATGTTGTAAAATTACTTAGCACAGAGTAGACACTTAATAAATGTTGCTTTTACTTTTCAAGCCCAAGTCTAAGGGATAGTTAATTGTTCTGTCCAGTTCTGTACTCAGTTTGATGGATATGTAACAACTGTGCTTTAACTCACATACAATAAAATGCAATTGGGAAGTACTGCACTCATCGAGCTTCTACTTTTATTGGCCATTGACATGGGACAATGGAGCTCATGTCCTCCTGTGATCAAGTACTATGTTGTTAAGGCCATGGCAACATAATAGGCTCCGAGAAGTAGATCAGTAATGCTTTCCTCAAGTGCAATTTTTCTCCTCGTGTGACATTAGTGTTGCTATCAATGGATATTGAGTACTGGGGAGAAAAAGACACAGCACTCACCATAAGTGAGTGAGAATAAAATGGAACAGACTCTGAATTTAATACTGAATAAGATGGGCATCTATTATTAAGGTTCTTAATAAAATTTGTGTATATAAAGATGCTCAAAAGCACAGAAGTGGGCTCTGTATGTTATGAGAGACAGGCACTCTTTATCCAAATGCAAAATGAACTTATTTACAAACCAGAAACAGACTCACAGCCATAGAAAACAAACTTACAGTTACCAAAGGGCAAGGGGGGAAGTGATAAATTAGAAGTTTGGGATTAAAATATACCCCCACTAAATATGAAATAGATAGCCAACAAGGACCTACTGTATAGCACAGGAAACTATACTCAATATCTTGTAATAACCTATAATGGAAATGAATCTAGAAAAGAATATATATATATATATATATATATATATATATATATTTATGGCTCACTTTGCTGTACACCTAAAACTAACACAACATTGTAAATCAACTATATCTCAATAAAAATTTTTAAAAATGCAAGCTGAAAGCTGAAGGACAGTATCACAACTAAAATTATAAAAGCAGGTAGACCATGAATTAATTTTTATTGGATGACCTACTTACTGGTGGTATGTAGCATCTTTAAACATCATTTGATACAAGGTAATGTTATTTGTTAAAATTTTTAACCCAACTATTCATTATTTTCCCCATCTTCCACCCACTGCATCTTGTTCCCTAGCAATGGCACCAGCTGTCGCCAGCCGATATCGCACCTTTGTGATTCCAGTATTTTTGTATTCAGTATACAGATTGCATTGGTGTAAGGAGATTAACGTGACCATTTTAGAAACATCAGATGCTGTAATTCTGATAAGAGTTGTTTGAAAGACAATAACAAAGATGCAAAGAGAAGACTAAACTAAATAATTGAAATCTACTTTTCCAAGATTACATAACCCCACAAAAAATAAATAAAAAGATCTATCTATCTACCTATCTCTATATTAGAGAAAATGTGCTTTATTTAAGTTTCTAATAATAGCAAATGTTTATATAGCTCTTACTGTATGCAAGGCACCGATCTAAATGCTTTATGTATGATGACCCCTTTAATCATAAAAAAAAAAGACTATGAGTTAGTGCTACTAATATTATCATCCTATTGTGCAGATGAAGAAACAGGCACGGAGACAATAAATAATGTACTAATTAGTACGCCAGCTGGGTAGTGGCAGAGCTGGGATTTGAGCCCAGGTGGTCTGGCTTTGAAGATCATGTTAACAACTTTCTAAGATTCCCCCTCAAGTCTGTTTTAAGGTGCCATTGTTGAATGCATCTCACAGTAGGTCACAGTCAAAATCACTTAATTACAAACTAGAATATGTGAAGCTGAGGTCTTATATTTCGAAGGCTAAATTCTAGTAACTCAAAGTTTTGAAAATTTCAATATATATTTGTTACGCATTATTTAAACTATTAGGGAAATACGAGCATGTATAGTCCAATACCCCAGTACCTTGAAGATCAATCAAAGTTTACACACACACACACACACACACGGATGCACTTAGAAAGATATCAGAACATTTTTTTTTTTGTCCTAATGACGAAGAGCTGCTACTGGTGATTAGTTGGTGAGCCTCAAGGACACTATGCATTCTGCTCTTGCACGATAGTCCCACGTGGCAAAGAACCATCATGACCAAAATGCCAAGAGTGTCCCATTAAGAAAGCTGAACTGGCATACTTCCCTTTAAAGGAGGTTTACATTGTCTGAAGTGAGCTTGTCCACTTTGCGGGAAAGCTGGCACAGATGAAATTATTAAAAGATACATTTACATCAAGATATATTTAATATACAAGAATAAAGACTATAAAAAGGCTTTGAATCTGTTTCACAGGAATATTAAATTCTTCCAATTTTCTCTGACTTGGAAAGTAGCTGTCATGACCTGGCCCACTAAGGTTATTCACTTTGCATTCCAACAGAATGTTCCTGAAGTTAAAATGTCCATCATGGCTTGACTTCAATGCAAACTGAGATAGCTATTATAATGCCCTTCATTCCCTAAGAATGTGTACCTGTTCTTATTGAAAGGCAGAGCAAACTGTCATAAATGCTGAATGATTTTGGTTCGTGGAGTCAGTTTATTTTACCATTGAAAAATAGACAATGAGAAATGCGGCATGACTTAGTGGGAAAATTAAGAGACTTTTCAGTCAAACAAGGGATAAAGGCTGATTTTACCATTTTCTAAAAGAAAATTTCTTAATTTCATAAGCTCTTATTTCTTGCCTCTAAAAATAGGGATGCTATCACCCCTTGCACCTTCTACCCCATAAAGTTGGGGTAAAGACTGAATTTCAAATTCCTCATGAAAACAGTTTTTTGGACTATGGCACAATATTAAAACTACCACCGATGGAATAAATAACAGAGCATGTGATTCTTTACCCCTAGTAAGAGTAGAGGGGTAAAAAGAGAACTTTCATTACTTTTTCTTATTTCTCCTTAGTCATGACCTCTGAATACCTTTGGCAAAATTAAGGGAAGGAATATTAATTAAGTAACCAAATGAGAAAACTTAATGTGCTTTGTCACGCTTTATAATGTACCTAATGAGCTATACGAGACAGTGATGGTGCTAAAGGAATAACACACCCGTGGATGGGGGGGTGTGAAGGACTCTTCCCAGACCCTTGTCAAAGAGGAAAGGTCACACTACCCACTAGGCTGGGGGCTTTCTCAGCAAGATGGTCTTTAGATCTGGGCAAGTAGAAGGCACTCATATCTATGTGTGTACAACTGATTAATTCTAAAAAGCCAAATCGCCTTACTTTAAGATACCGTAAGAAAAGTTTTCAAATCTTTAAGTTAATGTGACTATATTTCAGGTTCCAACCCCTCAAATCTCCTTCCAGTTTTATTCGAGTGTTTGGATAAATCCTTTCTCTATTTCAATTCTAACACTATCTTAATGAACTTCTAAAAATCCTTGTTTTGGGACTTCCCTGGTGGTCCAGTGGTTGAGAATCCGTGCTTCCACTGCAGGGGGCACGGGTTCGATCCCTGGTTGGGGAACTAGGATCCCGCATGCCGCGAGGCGTGGCCAATAAAATAAAATAAAATAAAAATCCCTGTTTTGCTCCTGTATCTCGGGGAGCGGCATACATGCAGCTTGGTTATCTTTTGCAACGCTGTAGTTGATCTCTCTCAACACTCCTACATTTATCATGAGATAATATCCTTCCTGTAATGAATGGTCAAAACCTTGGGCTATTTTTGAGTTTTCACTGCAATCAAGCACCAAATTGCATGTATTTTACCTCTGCAATATCACTGTGCACTCCCTTTCACCTCTGTTTTCCTAGTTTAGGTTCTAATTACTTATATTTTAGACTATTATAATAATCTCTCAAGTTTTAACATGAAAATTTAGCAACTAATTATTGAGAACTTACTCCAAACATCTACTAAGTACTAGCAACTGCAAGAAATGGTCTTTGCTCTCATAAAGAGTATGATAGGAAGAACAAAAGCACAGGCAAAGGCCTCAATTCTGTGCATTTTGCAGAACATGCTGTGAAAGGACTCTTCCTTTAAACACAACACAAACCGCATCACCCCACACCCCCAGCCAGAGGAGGAAAGGCGAACACTTTCACACAGAGCACTGACCATGCCTGGGCTCCAGCTGTATCCCCATCGTGTTTTCCCTACATTGCCTTACATGCAGCTGAAAGTACAAACACCTGAATGAATGCTTCAAGTTTCATCATGCTTTTCAAGACTGTAATCCTAATTAATCTTAGTAATCTCTTTGTATTAAATGATAGGGCATTGCAGTGATGGGGACTTTAGAATCTATTCTAAGGCTGTCACCTTACAGACTCTGAGAAGTGATTTTCTCAACTAGTGACAGAACTGGGACATACACTGGGCTCTGACTTCCCACGACACCAGGATCTCCCGTGACAGGGTCGGGGGAGGGGGGGGGAATTAGATGCTCTATTAAGTGTACGGGCCAATGGTTAGGACATTCAGCATCCTGATGTACTGTAAGGAGGCAAGAAAATGCAGAGACTCCCTTAGCTCCAACCACTGGTGCTAGCTCCCGGTCTCTGGTGGAGAAAAATCCCTTCGAAGAAGACAGAAACAAGAAGGATGCCATATTAAAGATGTGAATGGGGCTTCTTAGGAAGTAAGAGAGTAAAGCTGCGGGGGGCTAGAGCCTCAAGCCCACGGTAATTAGTAGAGTTAACTCCTGGGATGTTTCTCTCCCGCTCCCAGTATCCCTCTTATTTGTCCACAGGCCCCAGGGACAGTTCAGCCTCCCTTCCCACTGTGTGCAACCATCTACTGCAGACCAGATGGATTTCATAGCACCTCTAGGGCATTAGGGAACTGGATCTAGCTTCCTTATTCTTTTATCCAGAAAGTAAGTAGTATGGTCCTTCAGAACCTTTCTGAAACACTTTTATGCAAATGAATAAGGGAACTGTGAGAAAAAATAATTTTCATTGTGGATACCTGCCTTAGTAAAGTTAGTATATCTACAGTAAATGGTGCATCTGATGTCCTGAAGGGGGAGTAATCTACATTTAGAGGGAAGCCCAGATTTGGTCTGTCCTCCGAACTCCATCATAAGAACCCAAGTGAAGCTCCGGGGGGACAGCTGTCCTGGGTGGGGGGCGGGGGTAGGGTGCAGGGGAGGACTCAGGGATGTTCCCTGGGACAGAGAGAGGAGCCCTGAGGTTGGGGAATAGGTGCAATGGAGGGGAGCGACACAGATACACATGGTTCCCTCCCTTCTTCCCTTCTCATCACTGAGATCAACCTCTGCAGACCCCTCAGGAGATGGAGATTGGGGGTAAGATGAAAAGTAACCTGGGTAAGAACACAGGTCACAGCAGAACACAGGCAAGAAGAAAAAAGACAGAGAAAGGAAGATAGAAGAAATGCAAGCCAGAAATAGCAAGGAAGAAAGGGCTGTGAAGGATGAGTACACGTAAGAGGCATCTAAAGCCAGGGAACTACCTGGTCGTTACGAGACTAAAAATACTGGCGCCGCATGTGTCCTTCAGCCGTTTCCTAAGAAGGTCCTCATTTTTCTTTAGCACCAGAAGCTGGCCAAGGACCACATAGCTCCCCCTACCCGGTCTGTTTCATGCTCTTTGGCCCTCTTTTGGGCAGGATAGTCACTGTCTCTGTAAAGCTTTTTAAATCAATAAAGTCAGTGGCCTTTAAAAAAAAAAAATACTGGGGCTCCACTGAGCCACGTAAAAAACGACCTTGATTCTTGACTTCGCAATGACTGTGGCTAGTTCTTCCAAGCATAGTCAAGTCTCAATAGCATTAGATAGTTAGCATATTTCAGCAGCAAAATGTTAACACAATGTTAGAAAAAAGAAAGTTAGGCTTACATCTTGCCCATTAACTCCGGCCAAACCTGGATCTCCTTTTTCTCCTTGTGCACCCTAGAAAGAAACAATTTATACAATGAAAAATGTTACATCTGAAAACCTTTACTAAGAAAAAACAAGGGAATTGCTGTTGTTTGGGTATTTATAATGACATGATTACTTCGCTAATCCCTTGAAGGAAACATTTATTAAAAAACAATTCTGAGTCCTAAAACTGAAGAGAAGTTTAAAGGTTCAAAAAAAGCTGCATGGAAATGATAATGATTAAAGAGTATAAATAGAACAAGGATTATTTATTTTTTTCTATAAGCAACAAAGAATTTCCTGGAGGGCAATTTGGCAATATATATCAAGGGTCTTAAATCTGCTCATGTCATTGGGCCCAGTGATTTTGCTGCTAAGAATGTATCCTAAGGAAATAATAAGAGATGAAAAGTTTTAGGCAGTAAGATGTAGAGTGCAATGCTATTTATAGTAGTAAAAAGAGAAACATACTAAATGTCTAATAATAGGGAACTGGGTAGATAAATTATGGTATATAGATACAGTGGAATAAGCTGCAACCATTAAAATCATGTTTATGAATTTTATTTTATACTATAGGAAAGCTCTCACAATATAAAAAAGATACAAGTATTTGATTACCAAATTTAGTGAATAAATGTTAATATCTATTTTTATTACTGTAAAGTTATAAATGTTCAAAATGGCCACTAATACCATTGTTGATGACACATCTCATAGCTGCATATATTTTTGTCTGATTACTATCTGAAAGGTATATACTTTTATTGGTACACCCTGCATAGCTATAGTATAATTCAAAAAATTTTTTAAAAATGCTTGTCTACCTGAACATCCACCTACCTACCTGTGTATAAACCTACCTATGGGTCTTAGAAACGCTATTGGAAGAAAACAAATCAGAAAAATAAAAATAAATAATCTATGCATGCTGTGACTATGGATGATTTTATTTCCTTCAGTATACTCTTCAGTGTTTTTCAATTTTTAAACAATAAACATGTATTATTTGTATAATTTGTAAAGTGTTTAAATATAAAAGAATATATTATGTGTAGAAAGAACTCATTCAAGTTCCAAGTGCATCACACATCACTCTGCGTGTGTATAGTAGTAATAGTAGTGGTAGTAGTTATCTCTGCTTTGTGCCACTAGGGTGATTTTATTCCCTTCTTTATATATTCCTTTGCTCTTCATTTTTTAAGGCAATAAACATTAATATTTTTATTTGCAAAAAAGGAAAAGCAAGCACCTCCTGGGCCAAGATGGTGGAGTAGGAACCTGAGCTCACCTCCTCTCCTGGGTACAACAAATTTACAACTATTTATAGAGCACCTACCAATGAAGACTAGCAGAAGGGATCTTATACAACTAAAGAGATAAAGAAGGAACCACAACAAGACAGGTAGGAGGGGTGGGGACCCAGACCCATACCCCTGGGTAAGTGACCCACAAATGGGAGAATAATTACAATTGCAGAGATTCTCCCCAAGGAGCAAGGGGTCTGGGCCCCACATTGGGGTCCCCAGCCTGGTGGTCCTGCACTGGGAAGACGAGCCCCAGAACATTTGGCTTTGAAGGCCAGTGGGGATCACTTTGGGGAGAGCCATGGGGGCTGTGGGAAATAGAGACTCCACCCTTAAAAGGTGCACACAAAATCTCACATGATCTGGGACCCAGGACAGAAGCAGTAACTTGAAAGGACCCTGGGTCAGACCCACCTGCTGATCTTGAAGAGTCTCCCAGAGGAGAAGGAGGCAAGTGGAGCTCACCCTGGGGACACAGACACCGGCAGCAGCCATTTGCGGGAGCTCATTCTACCGTGTTGACACTGGCACTGGGAAGCCCAATTGTGGAATCCTCCTTCTAGCTTATCAGCCCCAGGACCCAGACCCACACTGGCTCAACAGCCTGTAGGTGCCAGTGCTGGGACGTCTCAGGACAAGCAACTAACTGGGTGGGGGCAAAGCTCACCAGCAAGCAGGCTGCCTTAAGACCCCCTGAGTCCACAGCTGCCCCTGGACACATCCCTGCCCACCAGAGGGCTGAAGATCCAGCTCCACACACCAGTGTGCAGGCACTAGACCTGGGACTCCCAGGGCCCTGAAGCCAGAGACGTGGGGCCTGGCCCCGCCTACCAGCCAGCCTGCTCTAGCTTCAGGACCAGCCTCACTCACCAGTGGGCAGACACCAGTTACAGGACACCCTGGGATCCAACCCCACTCACCAGCAGGCCAACGCCAGCTGTGAGACACCATGGGCCACTCAGCCAGCTGCCCCAGGATCTGACCCCACTCACCAGCAGGCTGAAACAAGCTTCAGGACACCCCAGACCCTAAAGCCAGCTGTGTCAGGAATTGGCCCACTCTGGGACGCCTGGGCTCTGCACCTAGAGACCCCAAGACCTGGCTCTGCCTGCCAGTGGGCAAGACAAGGGTCTGGGATTAAGAGATACAAACTACTATGGGTAAAATAGAAAAGCAACAAGAATATAGTGTACAGTACAGGGAAATATAGCTATTGTTTTGTAATAACTTTAAGGAGAATATAATCTGTAAAAATACTGAATCACTATGTTGTACACCTGAAACTAATATAATATTGTAAATCAACTATACTTCAATTAACAAAAAGGAAAGCTGGGGTGGCAATAATTTTTCAGACAAAATAGACTTCAAAGCTATAAACAAGAGACAAAGAAGGACATTACTTAATGATCAAGGGATCAATCAAAGAAGATATAACAATTGTAAATATATATGAACTCAACATAGGAACACCTATACACATAAAACAAATATTAACAGACACAAAGGGAGAATTGTAACTAACACAATAATAGTAGGGGACATTAACACCCACTTACATCCATGGGCAGATCACCCAGACAGAAAATCAATGAGGAAACATGGGTCTTAAATGACACATTAGATCAGATGAATTAAACAGATATATACAGGACATTCCATTCACCAAAAAAATGAATACACATTATTTTCAAGTGCACATAGAACATTCTACAGAATAAATCACATTCTAGGCCACAAGTCTCAATAATTTTAAGAAGATTGAAATTATATCAAGCATCTTTTCTGACGACAATAGTCTGAGACTAGAAATTAACTACAAGAAAAAAATACAAAGAAACCACAGACATGTAGAAGCGAAACAATATGCTACTAAACAACCAATGAATCACTGAAGAAATCAAAGAAGAAATGAAAAGATATATGGCGACAAATGAAAATGAAAACACAACAATCCAAAAATCTATGGGATGCAGCAAAAGCAGTTCTAATGGGGAAGTTTATAGTGATACAAGCGTACCTCAAGAAACAAGAAAAAGCTTAAATAAACAACCTAACCTTATACCTAAAGGAACTGGAAAAAGAAAAATGACCAAAATCCAAAATTAGTAGAAGGAAATAAATCATAAAGATCAGAGGAGAAATAAATGAAATAGAAACTAAAAAACAATAGAAAATATCAATGAAATAAGAGCTGGATCTTTGAAAAGATAAACAAAATTGATAAACCTTTGGCCAGACTCATAAAAAAAAAAAAAAAGAGGGAGGGTCTAAATCAATAAAATCAGAAATGGAAAAGGAGAAGTTACAACCAACACCACAGAAATACAAAGGATCATAAAAGATTACTATGAACAACTATATGCCAATAAAATGGAAAACCTAGAAGAAATGGACAAATTCCAAGAAATGTATAATCTCCCAAGACTGAACCTGGAAGAAATAGAAAATATGAACAGACCAATTACCAGTAATGTAATTGAATCAGTAACAAAACAAAACAAAACTCAAGTCCAGGACCAAATGTCTTCACAGGTGAATGCTACCAAGCATTTAGAGAAGAGTTAACATCTATCCTTCTCAAACTATTCCAAAAACTTGTAGAGGAAGGAATGCTTCCGAACTCATTCTATAAAGCTAGCATCACCAGATAAAGATATCACAAAAAAGAAAGAAAACTACAGGCCAAAATCACTAATGCAAAAATCCTCAACAAAATATTAGCAAACTGAATCCAACCATAGATCAAAAGGATCATACATCATGATCAAGTGGGATTTATCCCAGATGCATGGATGGCTCAGTATTTGCAAACCAGTGTGACACACCACATTAACAAATTGAAGAACAGAAATCATATAATCATCTCAATAGATGCAGAAAAAACTTTTCAAATTCAACATCCATTTATGACAAAAACTCTCCACAGAGTGGGAATAGAGGGAACGTACCTCAACATAATGAAGGCCATATATAATAGGCCCACAGCTCAAATCATACTCAACAGTGAAAAGTTGAAAACATTTCCTCTAAGATCAGGAAAAAGCCAAGGATGTCTTCTATCACGACGTTTATTCAAGTAGTATCGGAAGTCCTACCCACAGCAATCAAGACAGAAAAAGAAATAAAATCATCCGAATTGGAAAGGAAGAAGTAAAACTGTCACTGTTTGCACATGACCTGATACTATACGTAGAAAACCCTAAAGACACCACCAAAAAACTACTAGATCTCATCAATGAATTCAGTAAAATTTCAGGATACAAAATTAATACACAGAAATCTGTTGCATGTCTATACACTAACAATGAACTATCAGAAAAAGAAATTAAGGAAACAATCTCATTTACAGTTGCATCAGAAAGACTAGAATACCTAGGAATAAATATAACTAAGGAGGTAAAAGACCTGTACTCTGAAAACTATAAGACACTGATGAAAGAAATTGAAGATGACACAAAGAGATGGAAAGATATACCATGTTCATGGATTGGTAAAGTTAATATTGTTAAAATGACCATACTACCCCAGACAATCTACAGATTCAATGCAATCCCTATCAAAATACCCAGGATATTTTTCACAGAACTAGAACACCTAACCCCCAAATTCATATGGAATTAGAAAAGACCCCAAATTGCCAAAGAAAGCTTCCAAAAAAAAAAAAAAGCTACACATATCACATTCCCTGACTTCAGGCTATACTACAAAGCTACAGTAATCAAAACAGCATGGCAATGGCACAAAAACAGACACATAGATCAATGGAACAGGACAAAAATCCCAGAAACAAACCCACTAACCTATAGTCAATTTATCTATGACAAAGGAGGCAGGAATATACAATGGAGAAAAAACAGTCTTTTCAATAAGTGGTGCTGGGAAACCTGGACAGTTATTGTATGTGTAAAAGAATAAAGTTAGAACATTTTCTCACACCGTATAGAAAAATAAACTCAAAATGGATTAAAGACCTAAATGTAAGTCCGGAAACCATAGAACTCCTAGAAGAAAACATAGGCAGATCACTGACATAAATAATAGCAATATCTGTATGGATCTGTCTCCTAAGGCAAAGGAAACAAAAGCAAGAGTAAACTAATTGGAACTAATTAAACTTAAAAACTTTTACACAGCAACAAAAACAAAAAAACAACATAATGAGTGGGAGAAAATATTTGCAAATGATATGACTGATAAGGAGTTAATATCCAAAATACAAAAACAGTTCATATAACTCAATATCAAATAAAAAAACAACCCAATTAAAAAATGGACAGAAGACCTGAATAGACATTTTTCCAAAGAAGACATACAGATGGCTGACAGGCAATGAAAAGATGTTCAACACTGTAATCATTAGAGAAATGCAAATCAAAACCACAATGAGATATCACCTCACACCTGTGAGAAGAGCTATCATCAGAAAGACCACAAATAATAAATGTTGGCGAGGATGTGGAGAGAAGGGAGCCCTTGTACACTGTTGTTGGGAATGTAAATTGGTGCAGCCACTGTGAAAAACAGTGGCTGTATGTAGGTTCCTCAAAAAACTGAAAATAGAACTACCATATGACCCAGCAATTCCACTCCTGGGCATATATCTAAAGAAAACAAAAACACTAATTTGAAAAGATGCATGCACCCCAATGTTCACAGCATTATTTGCAATAGCTGAGATATGGAAGCAACCTAAGTGTCCATGAACAGATGAACAGATATAGAAGATGTGGTGTACACACACACACACACACACACACACACACACACACACAGGAATACTACTCAGCCATAAAAAAGAATGTCATTTTGCCATTTGCAGCAATATGGAGAGGTCTGGAGGGCATTATACTTAGTTAAATAAGTCAGATGAAAGACAAATACTCTATGTTATCACCTATATGTGGAATATAAAAATATAAAACGAATGAATATAACAAAACAGAACTAGAAAACAAACTAGTGGTTATCAGTGGAGAGAGAGAAGAAGTTAGGGCACCATAGGGCTATGGGACTAAGAGGTACCAACTGCTATGTATAGAACAAATTAACTACAAAGATATATTATACAGCACAGGGATATATAGCCATTATTTTGTAATAACTTTAAATGGAGTATAATCTATAAAACTATTGAATCACTTTGCTGTACACCTGAAACTAACATAATACTATAAATCAATTATACTTCAATAAAAAGAAAAAAAGAAAAGCAAGCACCTGATTTTAAGAGATAATATTTTAAATATTTTACAAGTAGAAATACACATGTACAGTCCCAATTAAATGCCAGCAGCACAAACCACCCCAAAATGTGCCACTTTGGCATGTGGACTGCATTGAACTAAAGGCAATTAAGCCCCATAAGACACAGGAACAGCTTTTTTCCCTCTCCCTTAACTGCCTAAAAGAATTTAATAGGGGGCTTGGCCCAGAAACAGAACCATTACCAGAGATAACGTTGTATCTAAAGAATTGTCTACATGACAGGCAAACATCTGATTACCACACATATGCCCTTCTCATCCTTCCGTGAGTGGTCTTCCTCCCCTTCCAAGCCTGGCCCATCCCACTCCTTAGGTCCGATGGCAGATAAGCCTCAACTGCCGGACTGCCTTTGGGTGTCATATATTTATGGGGCTCTGGTACTAAAACTTTCTTTTTCTCCTGTTAGTCTATCGTATGTCAATTTAATTATTAGACCAGTCAAAGAACCTAGAAGGGAAGAAGGGAAGAAAAGTTTTCTACCCTTACGCAATCATCTAAGAGTATGCATTATTACCATATTGAAAACACAGGAAATGAAGTAAAAATAATTTGATTACTTGCAATACAAGAAATACATATAATGTATAGGATAAACAAAAGGCCACACAAACACATTCAGTGCAACACATTCAAGACATAATGAGACTGAAGACGTTAAACTGGAAACGGAGGGTAAGGAGATGCTGCAGAGCTGGGCTCTCCAGGCTCGTAGCCGCTGGCCACACATGGCTATTTAATAAAATTTAAAATTCAGTTTTTCAGTTTCCCTAGCCACATTTCAAGTGCTCAGTAGTGCCGACTATACTGGACTGTGTAGGATGGAATATTTACATCACCACAGAAAATTCCACTGGAATGTACTAATCCAGAGAGGGGCATATATGACAGAAAGCAAAATAGAAATTAAGAGGTTCAGAAATACCCAGAAGAAAATATCTAGTAAGGGGATCCAAAACAACACAGTGTCTAGATATCTATATAAAATGTATTCCGCACAAGTTAATAGAATAAACTGAATTTTTTGACACAAGAAGACAAATATAATTCCATAGATATCATCATTGACTTTCAGAATGTAACTAAAAATGAATACAGTCTTTATTCAAAATTAATGGTTCTCATAGAAAGCATAAGCAACTCTAAATATTAAAGAGATATGTGCCTACAAGGAAACCTGCAACTTGTCGGTTATAAAAGTTAAATAATAGTTAACAACAATAATATAGAGAACAGAGCTGATGGTCTGATGGGGTTTATGCGGCATGGCAAGGGCACAAGAAATGTGGCAGATGGCTAAAGAAGAAACATGCCGCTTCAAATTGATCAGTGGCAAAAATCTGCAATCAATTTTAAAAAGTATTACTTTTAATATAAGAAGTAGGGGCCATGGTGATCAAATAAGGTTCATTAAAAAAAAGTCATTTACTTTATTATTAACACTGTCACCAACCCTTCTATAATGTTTACTATGTGCCAAGCACTGCTTTAAGCATCCTGCAATTCTCTGACAATCTGGGGTAAAGATACGATTATTACCCTCATTTTACAGATAAGGGGACTGAAGACAGAGAGGTTAAGTAACTTGCCCAATGTCACACAACTTAAAGGGGGCAGGATCCTGATTCAACCCAGGCACTATGGCTCCACAATCTGTGCTCTAAAACTATTAAGCTCATTTGTTTTTAAAACAGACTGGGGATAAGCAAAAATACAATGTAGAAATCTGGTTTTCTGCAAATCAGGAGGCAAAGTCTCTGACAATGCCCCTCAGGGTAGGAAACAAGTATCAGCCAGGTACTATCACTATTGATGAGCCTGTAACTGGCATAGGACCTCTCAATCAATATCTCTCTCTCTCTTTCTCTCTCTCTCTCCCTCTCTCCTCTCTCCGATCAAGATCTCTTACTCTTGGCATCATTGACAATTCTTCCTTGCAAGGGCTCTCCTGTACATTATAGGATGTTTAGCATCATCCTGGCCTCTATTCACTAAAGGCCAGTAGCCAGCCTCTCTTGCACCCTACCTACCTGCAGTCTTAACAAATAAAATATCTCCAGATATTAAAATATCTCCAGATATTGCCCAACTTCCCATAGAGGGCAAAACTGTCTTCAGCTGAGAGCCACTGATATATATTATGAACATTTCATTTCATATTCATGATATGAAATGTTAGACTGAAACAATATGCTATATAAACACCATGGACTTTATTAGGAGTAAGTGCAATCTTGCATTAAAGTGAATTCTGGATGGGTTAGATAGCCCACTTAAAACTAAAAATGTTAAAGGAGCAGAAGAAAATATAAGTGAAACATAGCTTAGAACTCATGGTGAGTAAGGTGTCTCTAAGTACAGAAACAAAAAAGAGAAATTCATAAAAAATAATATATTTGACAAAATACTAATTATAAACTTGTAAGGCAAAAATATAAACTAAACTAAAGGGCAAGTGACAAAATGGGAAAAAAAGCATCATATGGTGGCTTAATGGTTAACATCATTAATACACAGAGGTTTTATCATTCGTAAGAAAAAGAATAATATACTAACTGGTAATTGAGCAAAGGACACATCAGGCAATTACCCACAAGGAATACAAAAGAAATGCTAGATGACAATTACTAATATTTTAACTAGTATTAATTCATCAGGTTATATACTGGGACAAGGTGAGCTCTAAAGCTTTGTTATTGTAAATTCTATCATTCTTTGAAAGCAGTGGGAGTTCTATATCCAGACAGAAAAAAAAAAGATATTCAAGCATTGCATACTTAATAAATCTCAAACAAAAGAAAGCTGACAATAGTAACCAGTTGTTCCTTTTTTCTCCATTGAGAAGAAAATGAGTGAAAACAAAACTACAGCATTAATAAGCCAGAATTAAAGAAAATTTATTTGACATCAGAAGTTGTTAGAGTGTAGCTGCATTTAGATTGTTTCTCAGTGTTTGGATAAATTCAAATGCAGAAGATTCAAAAACAAAACCAGTAAAACATCTCTGGAGATTTCTTTGAAAATACAGTCATTCTAGTCTGACAAAACTTAAATGCAATCCCAACCAAAGGAAAGAGGATAAATGGAAATCAGATTACATTTAACATTTTTCCCATACCCATTCTTTGATGAAGCTATTTTCAAAACTACACCAAAATTTATGAAATAATGCCATTTGCAGCAACATGGATGGACCTAGATTATCATATTAAGTGAAGTAAGTCAGACAGAGAAAGACAAATATCATATGGTATCACTTATACGTGGAATTTTAAAAAATGATACAAATGAACTTATTTATAAAACAGAAACAGACTTACAGACATAGAAAACAAACTTACGGTTACCAGAGGGGATAGCAGGGGTGGGTACGGGGAATAGATAAATTAGGAGTTTGGGATTAACATATACACACTATTATGCATAAAACAGATAAACAACAGGGACCTACTGTATAGCACAGGGAACTATATTCAATGTCTTGTAATAACCTATGATGGAAAAGAATCTGAAAAAGAATGTATATGTAACTGAATCACTTTACTGTACACCTGAAGCTAACACAATACTGTAAATTAACTATACTTCATTAAAAAATGGTTTAAAAAAACCATACCAAAATTTAATATCCTTCAAAACAAAATCACAGTGCCTTGGTATGCAAAATATTGTGTTCAGGTAAGTAGTGGAACTCTTTTACAGAGTTTGGATTAATCTATTATTATCCACAATGCAGGTAGTTATTAACATTACTGATATTTCAATAGATAGTAGCAATAATACACTGGCTTCTATTCTGTGTGCTTTACTATAGGCCAGGCTCTGTGCCGAGCACTTTACATAGAAAGGGCTCCTGTTACTTGTAGCAGTAACTCTGCAAGTTGCATGTTCTCATCCCCTTTTACTGATGATAAATCAGTAGCTCAGAGGACATATGTAACTTTCACACAACCAAAGAACTCCTCCTACTATCCCAAGTTATTTGCTGTTACTTTGACCTCATAGGGACTTTCCTTCACTTGGTGTAATTTACCTTGTACCACATGCCCTAGGCTCAACTCTCAAGCTGAAGCTGTGTTCAGTTCCTAAGGACTCTTAGACACTGTCAACATCTAAGGGGGTGGGGGGAATTTAAGAGCCCTTGAAGCAGCCCTCCACCAAAGGGTAACTGGAGTTGGATTAATGTGCCAGCCTCCTGTCCTGTAGAGAGACAACTGTAAAGCACATTCTACAGGGTTCCTCAGGGATCCCCAGCACGTCTCAGCCTCAGCTGCCTACAATGATAAGCAGCTAAAAATGTGCCTTTTTTAATTAGCTTTTCCCCATCCCCTTACTCCTGCTTCTTGAGACCCCTGTTAAATAAACCACCTGCTTCTAAGTCAGGAGAACCCAAGTGAAAAAAGTGTCCATCAGACCCCAGTGTCTTCGTTTCTGTCTGCATTCTTACTTCATCCACTCTTTCACCACTACTCTGAACACACTTGTTCTTCTGTCTCTCTGACGGAGCCAACCTCAAGGAGTCCAACTGTCCACCTCTTATTCCTCAGCTGCTGACCAGTCCTAGAGAAAGTCACACAACTGGGCCGATAAGTGCCATTATAGAATCGCGATCACTAACCTCATTCTAGGTCCTTACACTACCCTGTTTCCTTCAAACCCTCGGTATTAAGACTGCTGCTCTTACCCTCGGGTGAGCATGGTTCCCACGGAGAAAACAGATGCTGTCACACAAACCTTCCCTTAATGCCTTGAAATCTCCGAATTCACTTACATCGATACCGTCCTTTCCTCTATTGTAAAGCATGGAAGAATTGTTTCATCCTCTGTTCCATCCCCCTGCTCCTGCTGAAAGAGGTTGTTGAATCTTCTACTAAAACAAAACCTCTCACTTTCCTCTCCTGTTGGTCTCTGCTTCATCTGCTCCTTCCATTTTCAGATAAGCTTTGGAAACAGGCTCTGATACTTCTTGTCTGCATTCTGTTACTTCTCACTCACTTTGCAGGCCACTCCAGATTGACTTGGACCCTCCCTGTTGCTCAAAAACCGCTCATGCCAAGGTCTCAGGTGACCATCAGATGCCGTACAGTCTTTTTTCTCCTTTGACCCATCGGTAGCATTTGATATCTTTTTGACCAAACCCTCCTAGAAATAACTGCTTGCTGAGACACTATATTTGTTTGGTTTTTATTCTACCTCAGTAGCCACATTTCCTCATTTTCTTTTTTTGCTGCATCGTCTAAATGTTGCTCTTCCACAGGGATCTGCAGAAAACAGCTTCTTCTGTCTTCCTTTTCAGCAGACTTTCCCGGTATCATCTCTACTTTTATAGCTAGAGTCACCATCTATATGCTGATGAGCCCCAAATTTCTACTTCCAACCTAAGTATCTTCTTAACAGATTTATTAAGGTATAATTTATACACCATAATATTGACATGTTCAGTTCACTGAATTTTAGTAAACTTATATAGTTGTGCCATCACCACCACAATTCAGGATTAAGATACCCTCACCTGGAAAAGTTCCCTTGTATCCATTTGTAGTCAGTTGCCCATCACAGCTACAGCCCAGACAACCACTGATGTGCTTTTTGTCTATATTTTTGCTTCTTTTCTAGAAATTTCATATAAATAGAATACAATATGCAGGTTTTTTATTTTTTGGTGTGGCTTCTTTGACACAGCATAATTCTGTTGCTACATGGATAAGTAGCTCATTTCTTATTTCTGAGTAGTGTTCTTTGTATGCATATATCTCATTTTGTTTATCCACTCAGCAGTTTCCCATTGTTAGCTATTCTAAATAATTCTGCTATGGACAATGGCATAAACATCTTTGTGTGGACACGGTTTTTATTTCTCTTGGGTAAATACCTAGAAGTGTAATAGCCAGGTCACATGGTTAAGTGTATGTGTAACTGTTTAGGAAACTTCCAAACCAATTTCCAAAGTGCCTGTATCATTTGCCATTCCCAGCCTCACTGTAAAGGTGTCAAATTACTACTACTCCTCACCAGTAGTTGGTATTGTCAGTCTTTTTAATTACAGCCATTCTAGTCAGTGCATAGAGTTATCTCATTGTGGTTTTCACTTGCATTATCTTAATAATTAATGATTTTTTTATGTGCTAATTAGCCATTCACATATCTTCTTCAATGAAGTATCCATTCAAATATTTTGCCCATTTTTAATGTTTGCCTGTCTTGTTACTGCGTTTTAAAAGTTCTTTGACTGTTACACATGCAAGTCATTTATCAGATACAATTCGCAAATACTTGCTCCCAGGATGTGGTTTGGCTTTTTATTTTTGTCAAGGCATTTTTAAATTTAAAAAATTTTAACACCTTTATTGAGGTATAATTAACATACTGCACATATTTAATGTGTGCAATCTGATAAGTTTTGACGTATGTATACAGCCATGAAACCATCACAACAATTAACATACATTTGTATGGTCTTTTAAAACCTGTTTTTTGTTTTTGCATTTCGTTAGTGACTATGTTGAGCATTCTTTCATGTGTTTATTTGTGATCCTTATTTTTTGAGTGGTCTATTCAAATCATTTATTCATTCTAAAATTTGGATTGTTTAGTGTTATTTATATTTTTTGGATAAAAGCCCTTTATCTTATATGTAATTTGCAAAGATTTTCTCCAGTGTGTGGCTTGTCTTTTCATTCTCTGAGCAGAGTCTAAGAGACAGTTTTAATTTTGATAAACTCTAATGTAACAACTTTATCTCTTAGGGATTGGACTTACAGTGTCATATCCAAGAAATTATAAATAAACTTATTTATAAATAAATGGATAAATATAACAGATAACATGGAAGATATGGATTGAAATTCTTCCTTTTTGACATGAATATCTAATTGTTCCAAAAGTTTTGATGAAAAAACTATCCATTATCTGCTGAATTGTTTTTGTACCTGTGTTGAAAATAAGTTGTACATATATATGTGGGGTTATTTTTGGATTCTGTACTTTTCCATTGGTCTATTTGTTGGTCATTACACTAACATTACACTTTCTTAATTATTTTATCATAAATGTTGAAACCAGGTAGTTTTAGCCATTCAGGTTTTTTTTTTTTTTCCATTGGCTATACCAGTCATTTGTATTTCTGTATGACTTTTAGATCATGTTTAATGTAATTATCAATAATTACATCCTTCTACCCTGTACATGTATTTTATGTTTCATATAACATAACCTTGAACAGCACAGGTTTGAACTGCCTGGGTCCACTTATACGCAATTTTTTTTCAATTGTAAATATGTACAATACTACAAAATCTGTGGTTGGTTGAATCTGTGATTGAGGAACTGCAGATACAGAAGGCTGACTATAAATTTATACCAGAATTTTCAACTGCACAGAGAGTCGGCACCCTTAACCCCTAGAGTTGTTCAAGGGTCAACTCTGTGTGTGTATCAGTGTAAACCTTTAATAAAATAAACTTAATATGGGGACTCTCTGATTTGTGTTATTATCTGCTCTATTGAAATGGAGATAAATCTACTCAATATAGGAGATCAGAAACAATTAAAACACACTTCTTTTGTGAATTGTTAAGGCTCAAAGGTTTCAAATAAATGTTCAATATAATTAATTTTTCAGTTATTTAAACCGTTAAAATATCTTGTTTTCCATTCACTAGTAAGAATCAATAAGTTAAGAAATACCATTTTAAGCAAAACCCCTTTGCCTAAATGTTGTAAATTTGAAAATTAAAAGAATACACCTGTAGTATTCACTTGACTCTTGAACAACGAGGGGGTTAGGGGCACTGATCCTCTGAGCAGTGGGAAATCCACGTATAACTTCGAGTTGGCTCCCCATATTTGCTGTTCCTCCATATCTAAGTTTCCGCCTCCATGGATTCAACCAACCACAGATGGCGTAGTACTGTAGTATTTACTGTTGAAAAACTCCGCAAGTAAGTGGACCCACACAGTTCAAGGGTCAACTGCACTACTAACTTACATATATATGGATTAGTTAATGAAAGGCAGTTACAAAAAAGAACTTTTCTTTTCCAAATAAGAAATTCTTTTCTAACTTAAAGCTATTTGTGACTTACCGTCTTAATATAGCTTACAATCAGTACTAATTTAGTGCTTTGTTATTAGGGAAAATGAGAATGATAAAGATGTGACTGATTATGTCTCTAGCAGCTAAATATATACTAAGAAACGTGATAGATTCTCAGAAACTGCCAAGCCAGAGCTTAATGTTCCAATTGTGATCTAGTGAAGTGAGTCTGGTGCTAGGAAACAGGAGGCCTGAGTCTAATTACACGTGTCTCTACAGCTGTGTAAAGTCTTTACCATTATTGGCTTTTGGATTTTTAACTAGGAAAAGCAAATAACTTCTAAACCTACCTGAATACTACTGTTTCAATGCTGAGATGAAAGAATGTATATGTAAAGTGTTACATTATGAATTACATTCCCAAGATTCTTTTAAAATAATGACTTCCTGAGGCTCTAAGAATGAATAGAGATAAAGGCTGAGACAACTTCGCATTCAGAGACAAGTGCCCCTGCTTTTCAAAGTCTCAAAAAGAGTCTGTCTTGATAAACTTATTTGTTACGCCACAAATTGTTCAAAAGTCTTTTATCTAAATGGATAGGAGCCAAGATTACTCACCTAACTGCATGTGTCACATAAACCTAATTATGTTATCTCTCCAAGGAGGAGAAAGAACTTAATCTAACAAAATAACTTTTATAAAATCAGCTTATATCAATATCCTTTAATAACTAAAAATGCAGATCTATTGATAATTATATTGTAAATTTAATTTGGTTCATATTTCATATAAGAAGAGCAAATCCTCTTTCAAGAAACACTCTCACTGATGTATCACAAACCATTTCCAAGGTCTAGTTGACGGTCCACTACTTCAAATAATTTTAAACACAAAATGTTAATATAATTAAAGAATCTAGATGGTCCTTGGAGTTCAAAATAGCAAGAAGTGGTCTATGCTTTGATTTACTAACAAAACAATGGCATAATTCTGGTTAAACAAACACATGGTTTTACACAAGCTTAAGTCATCCATTATTAAGTTTCCTTAGCTGTGGCTGCCCAGTTAACTGGCTAATTGCTATGGTAGGAAAGTCACCCAACTGACATTTGTATGAGGTCTAAATTCAAGACTCTCTTCTTGAAAGCTGTATCTTTGGAAAATCCACTATTAGGCAGTGGTGTTTTATGTTTGCTAATGTAGCCTCTGAACTTCCAAGTTTCTTAGAAATGGATTCTGTGGTACAGGGACAAAGGAAGCATTCAAAGAACTGTTGTCGTGACTTCTACAGATACTAACATATGATAGTAAACTAAAGCATCTGTAGAAATGGTCCCAGTGTACCATGATGACAAGATGGTATGCCACAGCCCACCCTTCCCACTGTGCCTAAAATTGTGGTGACTACATTAGGAATGACCATTAAGAAGACACAAGTTACTCTCATATTGACTGATGGGGGTTGAGGGGGAGGGGAAGGGGGAATATGAATGAATTTGATTATAAAGAGGAGAGAGGCACATACCTCCCTCCCTTGGTGATGTGACATACCAAGAGGTGCATCCTTGGGGAAGCCAGGCATGAGGTGATGTGTGAGCAGGTGGATAGAGCATGGGCAGGACATGAGGATGGGTGGGATGGGAGACGGGCTCAAACTGAACGGCCTTGTCGCAGATGCCCATGGGCGGAGGCACACAGTGGGTCTCCCACAAATGTCTCCCAAATGAAGTATCATCAGGAAGAACTCTGAGTAAAATAATGGCATTTTAAATGACAGTCTCTAAAACTGATTTGGAATTCAAGTAGAATGAATTCTCAAAACTGCCACATCATCTGTGTGTTAGCATGAAAATTTCCAAATTACAGCAATGTCTGCAATAATGTTACAGGCCTTTTCAAAATTCTACATTTCATTTCATTTTGCTGATGAAGAAAAGAGTTGAAACTTTACACTCATCTGGGAGAGACAGCTCAGTCCATTGCAGCTGCTTCCTGAGAATCCAGTGAGAATGACAGATCTACAAGGAAACACTCTACAGTCATCACAGGCAAATCTCAACCAGACCAATGAATCACTGCTCCCATGGCTGTCTCTAACCTGCTCTTGGTCTGACTAGGATACAACCCTTCTTTGCTTGTTTTGGAAGTAGATCTTCTATAAACTTTTCTAGGAAGTCTCACTTAACTGGAGTTAGCAAGACATAAAGAGCAAAGAACTAAACATCAGCAAAATTATAACCTTTCTGAGCTTGTTTCCTTATCAACAAACAGCCAAATAATATCTTCTGTCTCTTGGCATGATGTTGAGCTGCTGCCTGCAAAAGGTGCTTACAAACTGCCAGTAAATGTTACTTAGTTTTCTTAAAATCTAAACATATAATAAATTAATGTAAACTTATGAAACTGATACTTATACTGTTGTTATATAAGAGAATATCCCTATTCTTAGAAAATACACAAGCAAATATTTAGAGTTAAGAGGCCATGATTTAAGTAACGTATTCTCAAATCATATGAAAAAAGTTATATGTAAATATTATATAATATAAATATGTATAATATACAAATATGTATGTAATGTATAAATATATAATATAAAACACATAATCTATTACCTATATATTATATGTAATGTATTATGTATATTATTATGTAATATAATATATATGCTATTAAATATGATGTTATATATATTTTATAGAGATATATATTATATGTATATTTTATAGATAGGTAGGTAGGTAGATAGATATGAAGAGAGAGAGAGAGAGAGGAAGAGAACACAAATGATCTACCATTTCAGGTGAAAGATATATGGGTGTTTTCTGTACTATTTTTTTTATAATTTTGCTGATATTTTATAAAGTTTGTGGTTTAATTTTACTCATTGAATCTTGACTGAAGAAAGCACATCCAATAATACACACAAGATCAGAAAACTACTTGATTCTCAAATCCCACAGTACGCAAGATTATTCCCATTAAATTCTTGAAGGGTTACATAACTTTAAGTCTACTTAAAAAAAGCAACATTACGTAATCAAACAAATTGACTTCATCAGGTCCTATGCAAGGCCTTCTTCCAAGCACTGGGGATGTGAAGACTGAACGCTGCCGTCTGGGGAAACCAGCCTCTGATGACTGGCAAAGACCCTACAACTTTGAGGCTACAGGGCTTCAGTGGTGAGGTGAGTGCTGTAAGCAGATGTGGGCAGGAAGCCTTCAGGCTGGAGGTAAAAACTAAGGCCCTGCAGCATGGTTAGGACTTAAGTCATACGCAGGAGCATGGAACATGTTATCCATGGAAGCTGTCAAAGATGCCTGATTCACATCAGAGGGAATAGGAGGCTAACTGGAGAGGTTCCTACTGACCACGAAGAGGACAATTTGAGAAGCAATAAGGGTAACTACAATGGAAGAAAAACAGGTTCACAAAACTGACAAAAAACAAACAAAATAAAACATAAGTGGTAACCACTGTAAGATACTAGAGAATCAACTCATTATTTTGAAAACTGGTATATAAATGGAAAGAATCAAGCATTTAGCAGGACTTTCCTATGTGAACCATACCACTGAGTAATCAGAGAGCAGATGAGGGGAGGTTCTTCCCTATAGAAATATTCCAGCCAATAAATGTAGAGGGGATGAGGAAATTAAAATATTACCATTTTGCAACCCTAAATGAATTAATGGGCGTAGGTACTATCAATGGCTGCTATCATCACAAAAAGAGAGATTTCTGGACATTAGGTCCCTTCTGATAGACGAATACCACACCACTTATGAAGTGATCGTGCCCAGAACGGCATACCTAAGGCTTATCTAACTCCCCATTTGAAGGGAACACAGAGGAGAGAGGAACATATTAAATTACACCACGAAGATGTAATCAAATCCACACTGGCAAACCCTTCGGTACAAACAGCCCTACTTCCTTAACAAATAATATAATGAAATCAAACAAAATAACAGAGAGATAGAGGGGAAATTACAGATGAACACACCTAAAAGCACAGCAACCAACTGTGAATGTGTGAGCCTTTATTTGGATCCTGACTAAAGCAAAATGTTAAAAAAAAAAGTTCCGATTGTTATACCATTCTTGAAATCTGAACACCATATGATTACCTAATGACGTCAAGAAGTTATTGTTTAACATTTTAAGTGTGCAATTAGTATAGTGGTTACGTTTTTAAAAAGTTCTTCTTATTTGGAGACACGTACTGAACTGTTCATAGATGAAGCATAGGGATCACTCCCACAATAACACGGACGAGGTCGAGTGGAGACAAGATCGGCTGGGCGTCAAAGCCAGCTATGCACACGTAGGGATTCACAAGCCTCCTTTATTGACGTTTGTGTTTGTTTGAAATTGTCCTTAATAATTCCTTTAATATGCCTGAGTACTAGTTCTTTATTTTACCTGAAGATAAGTGAAGTGTATTTTTCATGCCCACAATTATAGAGATAAGTTATATACACATATTCATTATTAAACTTTCTGATACCTATATAAGAATTTGCTTAAAGGGTAAAGCCCTAGAAATGAAGAAAACAGTTACTCATTCACAATCGGTGTCTAGCATTTATATAACATCTTACATGCATGAGACACTATTCTCAGAGCCTTAACTTCAAGTAAATAAACTTCACCACAGCACCATGCGTTAGATACTATTGTTTTCCCCATTTTCTAGATGAGGAAACTGAGGTAGAGAAAGAGTATCTTGACACACCAATAAGTGGGAGAGCCAGGGTTTGAACCCCAGCAGTTTCATTCCAGGGCTCAGGCTCTTCAACTTTAGTCTGTATTTAACTCTGTCCCTAATTCCTGGGCAAGTTCTCATGTTTTAGGCACAGTCTAGATCAAAAGAAATGAGGGGAGGCTATTCCAGAACAAGGAAAAGGTAGAAGTAAAGGCACAAATCTGAAGGACCAGCAAGTTACTTGGTTTCAGTGAAGCACAGGATTCTGCACAAGAGCAATGCTATGAAAAGAAGTCGGCCGACAGGGAGGATTAAGTGTGAAGGACCCTGATGGGTAAGTTAGGGAGCGAGGACGCCCTCATGTAGCCATGGCGGAGGCACTGGCTCCTTTTGAGCAGAAGATGGGCACTGGACTTTTTGGAGATGAACGGAGCGAGGCCTGTAGGACACATTTTGGGGAGGGGAGAGGTTAGAGGTAGGATTCAGTTAGGAGGCTATACCAGCAGTCTAGCAAGAGCGAGGAGGGCTGGAACTCGGGACAACGGCACGGGAATGAACAAGCAGGGCAGCTACAAGAACTGAGATACAACCGAAGCAAGAGTAATAAGAGTTAACAAAAACTACAGGTTTGGGCCTACGCAAAGCTCGGGAGGATGGTGAGGTCATCACCACACGCAGAAAAGAGCAAGTGCAGGAAGAGGAGGAGACGGCAGAGGAAAGAGGGAAGGGGATGGGTTTCATTTGAGACACTGACATCCAGGAGGACAGGTCTCGGGGAGTTTGGAAAGTGAAGCAAACTCCAGGAGAGAACTCAGGTGCAGGACACAGGTTTGGGAACCATCCTCCCGAGGGGTGATGGCTGAACTGACGACAAATTGAGTCTGCTGAGGGGGAGAGGAGGTAGGCTGGTTTGAATCTCCAGCAGTGTTGTGAGTCTCTTAACACATGGGTTTTTTTCCTTCAGTTGTTTTTATTGAATGCATCTTTAAATTATATAGTGTTTTACAATTTTCAGAAGTTTCACACATATGATATCATATAATTCCATGATAATAATTTTTCCTCCCCCTATCGTGCCCCTCCACCTTTCCCTCTCCCCACTGGTAACCACTAGTTTGTTCTCTACATCTGTGAGTCTGCTTCTTTTTTGTTTTATTCACTAGTTTGTTGTATTTTTTAGATTCCATATAAGTGAAATCATACAGTATTTGTCTTTCTCTGTCTGATAATACCCTCCAAGTCCATCCATGTTGCTGCAAATGGCAAAATTTCATTGTTTTTTATGGCTGAAACCATTCCATTGTGTGTGTGTGTGTTTGTGTGTGTGTGTGTGTGTGTGTATTAATTACATCTTCTTTATCCATTCATCTATTGAGGGACACTGAGATTGTCTCCATAACACATATATTTTAAAAAATTCCTCCAAAACATCTAGCACAGAACTAAGCAAACTCTCTTGTCTGATTCATGAGGAGATATAAGAGGTGCTAGGAGTCTTCTCATAATCAGAGTTCTGATCTCCCAAATGATCCCAGTACAGCATTTATTTATCGGTAGTGAGGATGGTTTTTTCCTTACTGTCTCATCTGGGAACAAACTAACAGGGAAAGGCCAAATCCCAAAAGCAAACTTGTAGTGGAGGACTAGGAAGCCTTTCCAAATCATTCAGACAACACAACTCTACTCTAGACTGAGGATCTAGATCTTTATCTTCCGGCCTTTATTACTCAAAAACTGATCATGTCAGGATTCACTATTGAATTGTCAGTCAAGTCCAGCTAGTGGGAAAAGTAGATGAAGTGATGTACGTTTTCACCTGTCTCTAATGTAACAAATCACTCACAAATAAGACTGCAGTTAGTTGAGAAGGAAACTACAGGAATGAGGAGAGAAAACTGTAAGAACTCTATACTTTTGCACAATTAAATCATTTCTAATTTAAGTTTAAAACACTAAAAACTAAAATAAAGACCTGTTTCTAACAGCAAGGCCAACAGCATACCACTTCTGAGTGTTTCCCAGAACCTATATGAGTCAAATAATTTAGTTTAAAGCTTTAAAGATCCAAATAATTATCCTTTTTTTCTTTTACTTATTCAGTTTATTCTTCCCATGTCAGAACTTGATGTTCATACTTAATTTCAAACTTTTCACATTTTCCATTTACTGCAACCTTGGGCTAAGAAAGCCCACGACTTCATAAGATTTTATAGGGCACTTTTATGGTATTAATAACTCTATTCCGGTAGGGCTTCTCTACAGGGGAACGAAGAGTATTAGTCAGAGGGCTCCTAAGTAAGCACAGCTGGGAATCCTTCTCCACAATCAAGAACCAACCCCCACCCGCCCCCCCAGGCCATTAAGCACAGCCAGGAGGCATTCTGCTCCATCCAAGTCCTGGAAGCCTATGAACTGAAGAGCTTTGATACCAATGGTGGTGCTTAGGACTCTAACTTTTAGAAAACTTCTCAAGCACATAAGCACCTCTAGATGATTCTATGTGTTACAACCACTTTGCTGTGAGTGAAACCAGTAACCAGGCAAACCTTTTAAGGACTTTAAGCCATTAGTGTAAGATTCGTTTCGAATTTATTTCAACCATCAGAGTTGATACTTCTCGGTAGCAAATGAAGAATTTTCCTTCAGTGTAGCCTTGTAGCTGGGGCACAGATAAATGCAATTTTCAGTGGCTCGAGAGGCTATTGTTTGTACTTCTAAAAGAAGAGAAAACAGTGAAAAAATTCAGAGATAGGGTTATTCGTTATTAATATAGTTCCGTTTTTGAGGAAGACAACGAGACAACACGACAGAGGGTTTTGTTTCGTTGTGTTTTTGGTGTTGGTGGGTCCAGTGTTGTGCTGTAGGTGAGGGTCGGTTACCATCACTGAGCATCCCTAGGCCCTGAGTGGGTGGTGCCTTTAGATTTTGAACAGTCAACATGATACGTATTCCTTGAAGAACGTTTAAGGAGTTATAGCATACACTGCGCGGTCCGAGTGTACACCCAGGCAGCAGGGTTCAGTCTAGATAGGATTCCAGGATTTGATTACGTTATAGGTTTATAGATGAAAATTACTACTGCTCTTAAATTTTTCTTGGTGTGCAAGAATCCGTGAGGGAGCTGATTAAAATGCAAAAACCTAGGGTGGAACTCAGAAGCAGGCATTTTAAGCACCTAGGAGATTCTGATGTAGGTGGTTTGCAGATCACATTCTGAAAAACATTGGATATAATTTACACTCAGTGCTTTTCATTAAATATATCTGTTGATAACTAACAATTAATAATCTCAGCTTAACCAGAAACACATATACCTTCACATTTCTGACACAAAAAAGGAAGATTTTTTATACACAGTAATTTGTAAGTCATTAAAAACTTTTACTGGCAGCTATTATTCTTAACTGACACTTTTCTCTGTATGTGATTTGAAACTAAAAACAATTCAATTAATTGCAAAATTTGCTTTCTTCCTGACTTAGTAGACTGTCTCACTGAAAAAAACTGACTTTTCGATTTTTATTTTTAACTAAGCAAGACAAGCACATTCAAGCTCTAGGTTACTAGAGCAAATTCCCTAAGTAGAATATGACACCAAGAGAATATATGTTTTAACAAGACCCTGAACTATGTTTTCCAAAGACCCTAATGGTCCCACTGTAGTTGTTACAATCTATTAAATTCAATTTATGTAAGTGGAAGCTCCTTAAATATGCATTTTACGATAATATGTGTTTTAAGATGTCCCCTGATATATATTATACACACTGCTAGACCATAATGGCTATTAACTCAGTAAAATTAATAATATGCATTTTTTAAATAGCCTGAACTTTCAAAGACTCCCAGAAGAGACTTTTTTGAGCAAAGTTTTTGAAATAAGGTAAATTTTTACAATTTTGTGGACAAAGAAACGTTTCAGGAACTTCTGAAGATGTTCCGTGGTGGTGAAGGGAATGCAGGCTCCAGGGCCCCTGTCTCCACTCTCCACTGTCTGCACTCACTTACCAGTGGTCCAGGTTTTTCCGATTAAGCTCTCTCTCCACCCGACCTAATTGCAAAGTCTCTGTGTCTCCTCTCATCCTCCTTTTCTAATGGTGCTGAACTCACACTGGACCACGGAACCATGGGTATCTGGAAGGGTGTTTCTACTCAGAGGAAGGAGTAAAGCAGTGATTGTCATGCCTCTGCATTTGGCTTTAGTCCTTCTCCACTGATTCACTTGGAGGCTCTTCCACTGAAAGCCAGAACCTGGCTACAAGTGGAATCAGTAAGCTAAAGATTCCAAGACCATCCCACACAGCAAAACTCAGGTTAAATATATCTTTTAACCTTGTACTATCAAAATTTTAATAGTGAGGAGTTTTTTTTCAAGTATTATAATGCCCAGGGAAAAAGATATCTTCCCTAAAAGACATGTCTGAGGTATACTTTATGTTCTGACCCCAACTCCTCAGGTAGGGAGACTTTTTGTACTTAGCCGAATTAAATCTAAAAAAATCAATTTCCCTCAAATGCTACCAGCTCTTAAATGAAGCCCTTAAATTATACATTTGATTATTGTATTTGCATTAACTCCTTCTTTAAAGTGAAGAAAATTATCAACCTCCTACAAAAGGTTTTAAGCTGGTCGCACATAACTCCACGGCAGCATTCAAAATTCAATGTTAGTAGCAATGGCTAAAATGTCTCCCAAGGAAACAAAGTGTCCCAAGAACTATAAACCCAACTAAATTGTCATTAAACTATAAAGTAAAAGAAAATCTGTGGTGATTGCCACATACTCCACATGTTTTTTTCATAAACTTTTTGAGAAGGAACTACTAGAAGACAGACATCACCCAACCGAAAGAATACAGAAGCTGTAGGTAAAGGACTAACAATGAACACAGATTCCATTTAGCTGCAGGACTGAAATAAAAAAGAAAAATCACAAATTGTGATTAAAGAACAACATGTAATTACTATAAATACATGTTGAAAAATGTTGAAATTGTACATCTAACAAAAATTAGAAGATAGAAAGAGAATGGTAACATGGGTGTAATAATTCCTTTACCTTTTGTGATGAGGTAATAAAAATTGTCTTTAAAGTTAAAAAATTAACAGAGATAAGCAAATCAATAATACCAATGTAAAAACTAAGAAAAATAATAATTCACTGAAGTCAGACAGTGGCAGGGATGGAAGTGGAAATATATTAATTCTGCCATTCCAGAGAAGGAAATCAATAGATACTGAGTGGAAAAATAGATATCATAGTTTACGAACATAACCACTGGAACAAAAGTTTTCCAAATTTTGAGGAGACGTGCAAAACAAAGCAATTAAGTAATACAAAATAACTAAACCCATAATTTAAAATATTTCACAAAGAAACCTCCAGATCCTGTTGGCTTTTCTGGTGAATTCTTAGAAACATTTAGGAAGAATTAACACAAATAGTATACATACTCCTTCAGAGAACACAAATAGAGATCACAGTTTTCAGCTCATTTTATGAACCCAGCATAACTCTAATACCAAAATCTGACAGGGAAATTACAAGGAAAAAACTCTCAAGTTTTCATAAACACTGCTTCGAAAATCCTAAAAAAGATATTAGTTAATTGAATCCAGTGATATACAAAAAGGGATAATATATCATGAGCAAATGAGTTTTATTCTAGGAATCCAAGTCTGGCTTAACATTTAAAAATCAATCAGTGCAGAAAAGAAAGAAATAGAAAAGAAGGGAAATCATAGTATCATCTCACCAGCTGCTGAAAAAACATTCTAAAAATTAACTATCTGAATGGGTATTCAGGAATAAGCTCAGAAAACTATATTCTTGATATACTTATTATGATAAAGGGTCTCTACAAAAACCTAAAGCATACTTAATGATAAAGTATTGAATTCTTTCCCCATGCATTCAGAAAAAAAGACAAGGATGTCCACTATAACCACTTCTATTCAATAGTGTACTAAAAGTCCTAGCCAGTACAATATGACAAGAAAAAGAAATCCAAGTGATAAGAACTGGAATGGAAGAAACAGAACTATTTATTCACATACAATATAATAATCTACAAACTAATAGAATTTAAATTAGTTAATTAAGCAAGGTTGCTGGTTACAAGGTCAATAAACAAAACTCAGGGTATTTCAATACTCTAGCAAATATCAGTTGGAAGTTAAAAATCGAAAATTATCAAAAATAGTATTAAAAACATCAAATACCTAGTGATAACAAAAATTATGTAAGAAGCCTACAGTGAAAATTAATCACTACAAGATGATTTGAAAAACCTAAATAAACAGATATACTATAGATTTGATGACTCTATTATTAAAAGGCAAACTCCTCCCAAACAATCTATAGATTGAAAGAAAACTAATTCAAAACCTCAGCAGGTTGTATGTATGTGAGTGTGTAAATTGACATGTCGATTTAAAAATTAATAAGAAGATGCCAAGGTCCTAGGTTACACAGGACAATCTTTTTTTTAACATCTTTATTGGAGTATAACTGCTTTACAATGTTGTGTTAGTTTCTGCTGTATAACCAAGAGAATCAGCTATATGTATACATATATCCCCATATCCCCTCCCTTTTGCCTCTCCCTCCCACCCTCTCTATCCCACCCCTGTAGGTGGACACAAAGCACCGAGCTGATCTCCCTGTGCTATGTGGCTGCTTCCCACTAGCTATCTATTTTACGTTTGTTAGTGTATATATGTCCATGCCACTCTCTCACTTCGGTCCCAGCTTACCCTTCCCCCTCCCCGTGTCCTCAAGTCCATTCTCTACGTCTGCGCCCAAGACAATCTTAATAAGCAAGTTGAAGGACTCACACTACTGGTGCTTTCAGTGCAATACTTACTATAAAATGTCAGTAATTTAGGCAGTGTTGTACTGGTACAAGGGTAGACAAACAAACGAACGGATCAGAAGAGAATCCCTCCTCCCTTCCCCCACTCTTCTTTCTTCGTGTATTTTCGTTTTTATTCTTGTTAAATTGCCCCTGTTCTGCCTGATCCTGCCATTACCATTATCATAATCCTAGTTCAATCTCATTTATGTATTATTGTAACAGTTAGCTAGATGTTTTTCATTCTTCAATCCATCTCTCTTGTACTTGTTTCTCAAATTAAAAAATCACCTAAAACTTACAGAAATTTTACATAAATTCCTAAACATGATCACATAAAATATATATTATAGTAGATTTTTAATGTTGTCTTATAAAATATTTGATACATGCTCAAGAATATATGTATCTGTGGATTTATATAGTATATGAATATATTTATACATATATCTTATGAATGTAAAATTTATGAATATGATATATTAAATTCATAAATATATTTCATAGATAGAAAATTTTTTTAATATAAATATATATATATAATGTAAGTAATGAAGCATAACAATAAATCATACACTTCTTCCCATACTTTTTTATTTGTTTTTACCCCTTCTCTGAATGCCAGACCTTTGTTTTCAACTCTGTAGGTATCCTTCCAATTTTTTTCTCCAAACTCATATAATCATTGCTGGATACACACACACACACACACACAGAGTCACACACACACTATGGATTTCGTTTTTTTTATTTTTTTTTGCATTAAAAATTGGTTATATTATAGTCTTAAGTCAGGGAGCCTGATTCCCCCAGCTCCATTTTTCTTTCTCAAGATTGCTTTGGCTATTCAGGGTCTTCTGTATTTCCATACAAATTGTGAAATTTTTTGTTCTAGTTCTGTGAAAAAATGTCAGTGGTAGTTTGATAGGGATTGCACTGAATCTGTAGATTGCTCTGGGTAGTATAGCCATTTTCACAATGTTGATTCTTCCAATCCAAGAACATGGTATATCGCTCCATCTATTTGTATCATCTTTAATTTCTTTCATCAGTGTTTTATAATTTTCTGCATACAGGTCTTTTGTCTCCTTAGGTAGGTTTATTCCTAGATATTTTATTCTTTTTGTTGCAGTGGTAAATGGGAGTGTTTTCTTAATTTCACTTTCAGATTTTTCATCATTAGTGTATAGGAACACAAGAGATTTCTATGCATTAATTTTGTATCCTGCTACTTTACCAAATTCATTGATGATCTCTAGTAGTTTTCTGGTAGCATCTTTAGGATTCTCTATGTATAGTATCATGTCATCTGCAAAGAGTGACAGCTTTACTTATTCTTTTCCAATTTGGATTCCTTTTATTTCTTTTTCTTCTCTGATTGCTGTGGCTAAAACTTCCAAAACTATGTTGAATAATAGTGGTGAGAGAGGGCAATCTTGTCTTGTTCCTGATCTTAGTGGAAATGGTTTCAGTTTTTCACCACTGAGGATGATGTTGGCTGCTATAGTAATCAAGACAGTATGGTACTGGCACAAAAACAGAAATATAGATCAGTGGAACAGGATAGAAAGCCCAGAGATAAACCCACGCACATATGGTCACCTTATCTTTGATAAAGGAGGCAAGAATATACAGTGGAGAAAAGACAGCCTCTTCAATAAGTGGTGCTGGGAAAACGGGACAGCTACATGTAAAAGAATGAAATTAGAACACTTCCTAACACCATACACAAAAATAAACACAAAATGGATTAAAGACCTAAATGTAAGGCCAGACACCATCAAACTCTTAGAGGAAAACATAGGCAGAACACTCTATGACATACATCACAGCAAGATCCTTTTTGACCCACCTCCTAGAGAAATGGAAAGAAAAACAAAAATAAACAAATGGGACCTAATGAAACTTCAAAGCTTTTGCACAGCAAAGGAAACCATAAACAAGACCAAAAGACAACCCTCAGAATGGGAGAAAATATTTGCAAATGAAGCAACTGACAAAGGATTAATCTCCAAAACATACAAGCAACTCATGCAGCTCAATGTCAAAAAAACAAACAACCCAATCCAAAAATGGGCAGAAGACCTAAATAGACATTTCTCCAAAGAAGATATACAGATTGCCAACAAACACATGAAAGAATGCTCAACATCATTAATCATCAGACAAATGCAAATCAAAACTACAATGAGATATCATCTCGCACCGGTCAGAATGGCCATCATCAAAAAATCTAGAAACAATAAATGCTGGAGAGGGTGTGGAGAAAAGGGGACCCTCTTGCACTGTCGGTGGGAATGTAAATTGATACAGCCACTATGAAGAACAGTATGGAGGTTCCTTAAAAAACTAAAAATAGAACTATCATACGACCCAGCAATCCTACTACTGGGCATATACACTGAGAAAACCATAGGTCAAAAAGAGTCATGTACCAAAATGTTCATTGCAGCTCAATTTACAATAGCCAGGACATGGAAGCAACCTAAGTGTCCATCGACAGATGAATGGATAAAGAAGATGTGGCACATATATACAATGGAATATTACTCAGCCATAAAAAGAAACAAAACTGAGTTATCTGTAGTGAGGTGGATGGACCTAGAAACTGTCATACAGAGTGAAGTAAGTCAGAAAGAGAAAAACAAATACCGTATGCTAACACATATATAAGGAATCTAAAAAAAAAAAGAAAAAAAATTGTCAGAAGAACCTAGGGGCAAGACAGGAAAAAAGATGCAGACCTACTAGAGAATGGACTTGAGGATACAGGGAGGGGGAAGGGTAAGCTGGGACAAAGTGAGAGAGTGGCATGGACATATATACACTACCAAACGTCAAATAGATAGCTAGTGGGAAGCAGCCGAATAGCACAGGGAGATCAGCTCGGTGCTTTGTGACCACCTAGAGGGGTGGGATAGGGAGGTTGTGAGGGAGGGAGATGCAAGAGGGAAGAGATATGGGGATATATGTATATGTATAACTGAGTCACTTTGTTATAAAGCAGACACTAACACACCATTGTAAAGCAATTATACTCCAATAAAGATGTTAAAAAAGAAAAGAAAAGGATGTTACAAAGGAAAAAAAAATTGGTTATATTATATACATTTTTATGCATTTTTATTTTCTCCCCCCAACATTACTTTCCATAAACCAATTTAGATTACCCAGTATAGTCCTAATTTATTCTCTTCAATAGTTCCATAATATTCTATAGCATAGATGTACCATAATTTGTTCAAGTGTTTTTCTGTTAAGGACTATTCTCTGTTTCCACTTTTCTACAAATTATGCTGCAATAAACATCATGCATGCAATCTACTTTACATAGATCAGAGTCTTAAGATTATGCATTAAAATTTTTTAAAAAATAGATGTTGCCAAATTGCTTTCCACAAGAGTCTGTAGCTCTAAACATCCCACCAGCAATGTATGGGAATGCTTTGTCCTTGAATCACATCCAGCAACAGCTGTCAGGCTGATGGTGTAAAGTCATAATTCATAATTGCTTTAAATTACATATCACTGCCTACTGGTGAATCTGAGCCTTTTGTATGTTTGTTAGTATTCTGAGTTTTCTCTTTACTAAACAACCTGTTCATACATTTTGTTCACTTTTAAAAATTAAACTGTTCATCTTTTCTTGTCCATTTTTAAAAACTCTCTGAAAAGTACAAATGTTAACTGGCTGCCTGCTAATTACATTATAATATTACCAGAACCATCATTTTCTAATTGATTTTGACTACAGTCCTTCACCATTGAAATGTTTAATCTTTATGTCTAATATATTTGCCTTTTACTTTATAGCTTCTGGGTTTAAAATCTTGGTTAGATATACCCTTGTCCCTAGGCTGTACAAACACAAAATATTTATTGTTTTGTTTTGATTTTTACATAAATCCTTTGTCCATCTGGGATTTATTTTTGTATAGGGTATAGGGTATTTTTCATATGTATAGAGTCAGTGGTACCAGAACATCAATGGAATAATCCATCCCTTTCCACTGAATTCAAATATAATATTTATTAAATTCTCATAAATTCAGGGGTCAATTTCTAGATTCTCAGTTTTGTTCTACCTATCTTTATACTACATGTTATAACATTTATATTATTATGGTTACTTTAGAGGATGGTATAATGTCTGGCAAAGCAAGTCAACCCTTACTATTGTTCTTGAAACATTTTTGACTCTTTTCAGGTATTTATTTGGCCCTATAAATTTTAAGCAATCTTATCCAACTCCAAAACAAATTTTAAAACAGCTCAGCATTTTTATTTTTATTGCATTAAATTTACATATTGACCTTGAATTACTGAACTTTTAATATTGAAACTTTTAAGGAAATTGTTTGTATATTCATTTAGATCTTATTCATATGCTTTGATTTTCTTTGTATACACCATATTCCTTTCTTATTCAAAAATTCCCCAATTCTTATTGCTTTTATAACTTACATTCAATATTAATAGAATATTTCCTATTTACCTTTCCAGATGTTTATGGCTAAGATAAAGAAAATCTATTGTTCAATACATCTCTGATATCTAACCCAATTCCTCAAATCTCTTAGAAACTGAACATTTTTTCCTACCAAAGTCTCTTAGGCTTTCTACATATGCAATCCAATAAAAAGGTATAGGTTTATCTCTTTTTTCCAATTCATACAAGTTATTTAATTTTCTTGTGATGCAATGGTGATGGCAATTTTACCTCCTTAGGTCTTAATTTTGCTTATTTAACAATTTCTAACATAGTTTTGCCTTTTTTAAGAATAATATTTGCTGTTGGATTTTAGTAAAAATATTCCATCAATTACTGTTTTCCTCGGAGATTTGATTATGAATGATCATTGCATTATCGTGTATTATCAAAAGCTTCTGCATCTATCTAGATGATCACAAAAACTTTACACTTCCCATGGTTGATGTCATGTAGTATGCTGATAAAATCCCTTAACTTGAATCATCCTTGACTTCCTAGTATTGAACTTCCTTTTGCTGAACTGTTGAATTCTATATGCTAATATTTTGTTTTTAAAATATATCTATATTCATAAACAAAATTCAGTTACAGTTTTCTTTTTGTTTTGTATTAGACTTGGCATTAAAACTGTGCTGACGTCTTAGAAGCTGTCCATCTTTTCTTTGGTCTAAAATACTTTAAATAACATGAGCTACGTAAACCCTGCTGAGAAAACACTTAGTCCTTGTCCTTTATTCAGTGGCAGACCTTGAATCATCTCTTCAGTTTCTTCCACATAATTAGTGAAGTCATATTTTCCAACGATTCTTTGTTTATTTTTTACATTTTTGGGAGGAAATCATCCATCTTTCTAGGTCATCAAAATCCTTTCTTTAGAATCACACATAGTAGTCTCTCGGAATCTTTTAGCCCACACACTATCTGTGGTCAAATTTATGTTTATAAATTTCTTTCTTCTTTCCAATTTGTCTCATTTCTAATTTTTATTTTCTGTTTCCTTAACTGAATTTTATTTATTTTATTGGCCATTTTATTAAACCAGATTTTGGACTTGTTTATCCTTTTAACAATTAAAAAAAAAAATTCTGTTGGAATGAAATTCTGCCATTTGCAGCAGTGGGGACGGTCCTAGAGGATATTATACATCGTGAAATAAGTCAGAGAAAGACAAATACTTTATGGTATCACTTATATGTGGAATCTAAAATATAATATAAATGAATGTATACAGCAAAACAGAAGACTAACAGACACAGAGAGCAAACTAGTGGTTACCAGTGGGGAGAGGGCAGGGGGAAGGGGCCAGTTAGGGGTATGGGATAAAGAGATAAAAATTACTATGTATAAATTAGATAAGCAACAATGATATATTATATATATAGCACAGGGAAATATAGCCATTGTCCTGTAATAACTTTTAATGGCATATAACCTGTAAAAATACTGAACCAATAGGCTGTACACCTGAAACTAATGTAATATTGTAAGTCAACTATACATCAATAAAAAAATTGTTTAACAATTTTAGTGATTATACTTATTAATTCTCTACTATTTTATTTTGGTTTATTTGTTGCTCTATTATTGTATGAGATAAAAACTTATTCCCTTTCTTTTTATATTTTCTCCTTTATACTTAAACATGTTTTGCACTGTATATTTTCACCCACAGTATAGCTTTTTCATGCTCCATTTATTTTGATATAAAGTATTTTCTTGTTCATTAATTTCTATGAATTCCTCTTTTATTTACTCTTTGGCTCAAGGGTTATATTTAAGAGTATTTTTCTTCATTTCTTGATTTCTTTATTATTGTTTATATCCAGGAATGTGTCTTGCAAAAGGTCTGCTTTTTAAACTTATTTTTTTCCCAAGGAATCATAATTTTTTCTAAATATTCTATGAACAAACAAAATAACTGTCTATTGGATAACTGATTCTCCCCCTCTTTCTCTCTGTCTGTCTGTCTCTGTCTCTGACTCTCTCTTTATAGATATATAGATACCAGCAATCAACCTAAGTGAATGGAGATACAGCAAAACCTGCAGGTGCCGGCTCAAATTAGACCTGAAATTTCTTCCTCTTCTTCTTCTCAAGAACCAAAAGAGGGAATGGCAGCAGCAAGGCCTACTGCTGACACACACACTGATCAGAGGTAACACACACAGAATCCCTGAGAATTCTTGTGACAACTTGAGGAGGGAGATTACAAGAAAAGACTCAACATCTGGCTAGTAATTATTGGAATCCAGATCAGTAAATTGGGTTCTTCTATAAATATGACCACGGCTATTTATTACCACATAAAGCCAGGAATTCACCCCTTAGACTTTATGATCAAATGCTAAATCTCATTTGACTCATAAAAGAGGTGGCTATATCTCATGCTCTTTTCTTTCTTTAATTGAATAAAGGATAAACTAATTTAGATGAACTAGCCTTAGGACAGCAACTAGCAGAATAAAGCAAGACTACAGCTCAAATCCACTTTCCCTCTTAGGCTAAAACTTTCAGTTTCTATAAACTGCAAGAATAAAGAAAATAGAGAGCTTCAGAAATTCCTAGTAAACGCCAAGCAAAAGGCTGAACTAAAGTCTTATTTAAGCCAGCCTGAGTCTTTCATAGGAACACTGGCCTTCAGATGGGTTTTCTTGTGGGATGATTCTTCCAGAATATCAAGGTTCTCCACCTTACTGACTGCTTGCTTGGGGGTCAGGTGGTGCCCCTACGAGGGGAGAGCGAGCTGAACTGGCCGCTCAGAGGGAACCTCTTGATATTCTTTCCTGGCAACTCTCCTGAAGGGTGCTCTGCCTGAAGCTGTACTTTAGTCAGTTTTTTCAAAGTTCTTTCCTTCTTTTTCCCTCTGGTGGTCCCTGCTTTTCATTTTGTTGTACAATACACTCCATCTGGTTCCCCGTACAGCTCATACTTGTCCCACGCTGTGCCTTTATAAGTGGACTCTTCCATTTGCCTCTCCCTTGTTCTGGAGAACTCCTACTTATGCTTCAAGACTCACTAAGGAGCCCTTTCCCAGCTCACTTCCCTCTGCCAGGCAGAGTTTTCACTCCCTCCTCTTCCTTCCCACAGCATCCTTTACAAACCATCCAACACTTCACACATGCTGTCTGAAAGAATATTTTCTCTTTCATCTCTGTTACACTAGCGCTGCACAGTGTCTGGTACAGAGTAGACAGTAAATGATCAAGTAAATGGTTGCTTGAACGAGCGTGTTCTAAAACCTAGCATGTGTTCAGAAGGAAACTTCAGTATCAAGTTGGGTTCTAGTTGGCATCAAACTGCTTTGAAAATAAATTCAAGGCTTTTTAATTCATTGATTCTAGTTAACTACCCTTGAGACCAAGACAGACATTAAGATAGGAGAGGACAGATTAAGCACAGATAACTAAGAGCTCATGGAAATTAGCCACTAACATGAATTTCTGAGAATCTCGGAGAAGAAAAGGCCTAGATCCAACAATGTTTCCTCATTTAAAGAATACACATGAGTAACGAGTACGTTGAATATTGATCCTTGGCAAAATTCTACAATTAGTTATTAAGCAAAGTGGTTTTACGCTCTTTGTTATATCAAGAAGGTACATCATGCCAAAAAACAAAGATCATTCAAACGTTATGAGATTGGTTTATTTCATTCAGTAAGACATTTAACAAAATTTCTTAGCATGTGTTAGATAAATGTGGGTTAAACTGCAGTGAAGTAAGTGGTTAAATATGCTAATTTTATATCCATTTATGTTTAGCTGTCATAGAAAGATTTCTCCAAGGGTGTGCCACAGAGCTGTGCTCTAGGCCTTGTCTTATTCAATATTTATATCAGTTACTCAAAGACTCAGAATTTATGTATACAAACTTTGTGGCTGTTAGGAAGCTAAAAAGTGACTGTTGTAATAGACGTCAGAGTCAAGGGTTAAAGTTTCCAAGTAGAAACACCAGGGGAAAACCCCACAATAAAAGCTGGCACATATAAATGTCAATGCTTACATTCTGATTCAAGGAAACAACTGCCTGACAATAGTACAGACCTTTCATACTTTGAGATTCATTCCAGCTCTGAACATTTGTGCTTCCAGAGGTAATCTAGCCTTGCCCTCTCCTTTTACAGATGGAGATTCTGAAACAGCAGTGCCATCAGCTAAGCTGGAGCCAGGATTAGGGCTCAGCCCCACTAAACCCTCCCTCACTCTATTATATCGCCTGTATTATCCCCTCCTCAAACACACCAGAAGATCTTGTCCACCTGTGAGCATCACACTGACAGTACCCTGATAAGCTGTAGCATCACAAGATGAAGTCTGTGAGGACCAGGAGGGGCCTCTGCATCCATGAGGCACAACAGAAAAGCCGGAGATCCTAACGTGCAAATGTTCAGGAGAAGACATCTGCCATGGCCAACTCTCCAAAAGCTTGTCAGTCACTTGGAGAAGGAACAAGCCGGGAATGTATTCTTCCCAAGGGGATAAACTGGTCACACTGTGATAAACTGGTCAAAATAACAGGGAATAGATTTTGACTTAAAATGAAGAACTTAGAATTGTCTGTTATTAGCATTAGTGAGCAGAGCCTGGAAGCTGTCAAAATCCAAGTAACAGATGAGGGTCAACGGAGATGACCTCCTGAGTTCCCCTCTGAAAGGAAAGAGGCCTTCATTTAACCTCTGTCTCCTGGGTGCTCCTGTGTGACTCAGCCCTCGATTTTCACCAGGACGTCAACGCCATGAATCATCTGTACACACAAGTAAACCTTAAGTGGGAGGAAGGGCCACTGCCAGTGAGCCCTGGAACACAGACAGCAGGTGACGCCATCTGCATCGCCACACTCCGCCCCAGGGCTGGACAAGTGCGGGGACTTAAAATAACATCCCACAAAATGTCTGCCCAAAGCATTTGTGTTTTACCATTTTGTCATTATTTTGGATCTCATGGTATGATGATCTCATGATCATGAAGAACATCAAGGAGGAATGCAGGAAAGACAAAGCCAATATTAATTGCTTTCTGTGTCTTGCCTCATTCATCCTCTGTTGCTATCACAACAGGTGATGGGAGTTACTCTTATGGCCTAAAGAAGATTGTGAAGATTAGCAAGCAAAATAAGACCCAAAAATAAATTCTTTAAGATATTAAACGAAGAAGCAATAGACGATCCTAAGTCCAGACAATAACTTGTCACACAGGCGGTTGTTTGTACAACGTCCACTGGGACAGCAGCTGCATCACACCTCTGCTTTCTGAGCAGTGGAATTTTGCTATGTAAGTCTGGCGGGACACTTGTTCAGCAATGACTATACAGTGAATTGCTTTTACATTGACTGTGAAGGAAGCTCACATGCCACTGCGCTCTAAATAAAAATGATGCACCTGTCATCTAATATTTGGTGACCATGAATTAATGATGCCCCTACCATCTGGAATCACCTCCAACAAAGAGATGCGGTTATGTGAGGTATATGTATTAACTGAGATTAAGTGAAAACAGTGAGATACAATGAATATTTGATGATTATACGAAGCAGAAGCAATTGCCAGATAAATTTTTAAGTCCATTTCTTTTTTCAATTTTTAAAAACCACATCTTTTTCATACACTAAAATCTCTGTCACCAAATGTGAGGGTTGTCTTCACCTTCCTCTTAATTTACAATCCAGTCTGATTCAGGAATGCTCTCGTATGAGAGGGGAACTGCATAACAGATCTCTTCCTTGTTATTGAGTCCACAAAATACTCAAGTCACTTGCTCAGGAATTTTTATGTTTATATTAAAATTTATCTTTCCTTCTCAGAGCTACCTGAAATAAAAATGGAAGGAAAGTAACTCGAAAAGGGAACCAGGCTTGGATGGGATGAAAGCAAAATAGCTGGGAAAGAAAGCCGTAGGGGCGGCAGGATTACCAAGAGGCTGTGGAAAAAGGAGCCCGGGGAAAGTGGAGGAGACTAAGTCTATAGCAGAGGGTGACCCTGAGCAAGGCGGAGGGGACTAAAGCACAGGAGTGGGCACCTGAGACAGCGCCGGCACCTGGAATGAAGAAATAGGGTAACTGGAATAAAGGTCAAAATAAGAGCAAAATTCAGACAAACTGTAAACCACCCTTTGAGAATACTCAGCCCCTACTAAAGAGAAAAACTATCCAAAGTCAAGTTGTCTTAATCATCATGTGAATGAGGATCGTGACTTTTCTACTTATCTCTCATTATGTGCCCCAAATTTCCATATTTCTTTGTCCTTAAATTACATAAAATAGTTACTGAATAAATTTCCATGCAAAACCAACCTAAGGTTACTGCTGTCAATAGTTCCAAAAATTCCACTGTAATTGCAACTAAAAATTATGACAAAAGACTCAATAGACGACCCTTAACACTACCACAAAGTTAAAAAGACACTGTGTAATATCTGGTATTAAAAGAACTGTATTATTTTGTTTTTTAGAGTAAGGAACTGAATAGTGGCTTGCCAAAGGCAAGGTCCTTCACAAGTAATGAAAAATGGAACTATGTCAACCGATTACTTCTCTGCACATTTTCGTATACTATTATAGTTTACTATTAAATATGTTTTATATACTGTCTTTTTTTGAAACAAAATTTATTTTTTAAAATTTATTTTATTGAAGTATAGTTGATTTACAATGTTGTGTTAGCTTCTGGTGTACAGCAAACTGATTCAGTTATATATATATACACACACATTCTTTTCCATATTCTTTTCCTTTATGGTTTATCACAGGATATTGACTACAGTTCTCTGTGCTATACAGTAGGAGCTTGTTGTTTATCCATTCTATATATTATAGTTTGCATCTGCTAATCCCAAACTCCCAATCTATACCTTCCCCTACCCACTGCCTTGGCAACCACAAGTCTGTTCTCTATGTCTGTGAGTCTGTTCCTATTTCATAGATAAGTTCATTTGTGTCATATTTTAGATTCCACATATAAGTGATATCTTTTAAAGACAAATACCATATGAAACAGAATTTCAAGGATCATACGTGTGAAACTAATTTTGATCTCTCACTCCACCTCACAAATTCAATAGCCGGAATCTGAAAAAGCAGGGTTGATACTGAGTTGAATAAATCAAAATAACAATTATTGAATACTTCAGAAGGTTGAAAAGAAACACTAAGCCTTGTCTACACTAATCTCCTTCAGCATTGAATTAACCAATTGAATTCTTCTATGTGCTCAGCATTATGTTGGTTGTCTGAGATAAAGACGTAAACAGATATGGTCCCTGCTCTTATGAAGCTACTGTTCTACTGGGGGAAATAGAAAAAAAAAAAAAAACCCAAAAAACCCATGTCAGTAAATTTATAATTATAAATTGTGATAAGTGGTATAAAGGTGAAGTGTAGTATTAAAGGTACAATGAGAAATTTTAAAAAAGGAACGGAATTTGATTGGAGTATCAAGAAAGCCTCCCCTGAGAAAACGACTTTGAAGATGTAGATAGAGGTTAGCCAACGGAAGGGAAAGGGTGTTCCAAACAGAACCAACGGACAGTTCTGAGGCAGAAGACAGGCTGGCGAGTTCAGGGAACTGCGGCAGGAGCAGAGGAGAGAAGGGGAGTGAATGAGAGATGAGAGGCAACTACAGGGATTGGGGATTTTCACTTAATGGGAAGCAACTAAATGCTTCAAGCACAAAGAGCCCATGAGTAGTTTTGTAAAGATCCATCTCTATAATTGGAGGATGGATGAGAAAAGAGAGAGAGTGAAAACAGGAAGATTAGTCAGGAGTTGATAATAAATGATTACAGCTTGGTGGTATTGGGGGCTATGGAGAGAAACAGATAGATGCAAACTATAATTTGGAAGTAAAATTGACACTGGCCGGAAATTTCAGAACACTGTTAAATAATAATGGTGATACCTTTGTCTTGTTCTTGATTTTAATGGGAATTTCTTAAATATTACATTATCATTGGCATAAGTCTGACATACCTTATGCAATGTTAGACATTTGCAGCTCTCTGTGTAAGTGAGCTTGGTCTGTACTATTCTTTGGGGTTCTATCTTAATCAAGAAGATTTTGCTCTCAAGGACTCAAGCTTGCTTTGGATGTTGGTGCATTAAAGTTTCTTCTTCTACAATCCACGCCCCTCGGCTATTGCTGTGCCCCCTCACCCCTCACAGATGGTTCCTGAGAGGGTCATCTGCATGCTCTCTTTACTTGTCCGTCACTCTTCAACACACTGCACTTGATGTCTACCCTTATTATTCCACCAAAATGACCTTTGCCAAAGTCACCAGTGACCCATAGCAACAATTTTACTTGCTCATCTAGGGAGGCAGTGAGTTAGAGCTCTGGTGTTCCTTCTTAATTTTTCACCTTCTGCCCCTGTTTCCTCATCTACAGAGTGGGGATAATAACAGCAGAGAGTTGCTGGGAGGATGAAATGAGGTAATTCATATGAAGCTCATAGAAGAAAAATGGCTGAGCATAGTGAACGTTCAACAAATATTAGCTACTGATATTGTGATCTGATTTGACTGCTAAGTACATTTTGAACGTTTAAACACTCACTTTCTTCTACTTGGCAACACATTCTACTGATTTTCCCTGTACTTCTCCAGATGCATCTTCTCTAGGTTCTTCTTCCTCTACTCAACTTCTGAATGTTTAAGTTCCTCAGCTCACAGGCACAGGCCTTCTCCTACTTCCAACCCCTCTCCTTATGCAGTCTCGCCCACTCCCATTGCTATGTGCTGACCACCCCTCACTTGTAACTGGAGTACAGACTTTTTTTTCTGAACTCCAGGCTCAGACCTAATTAGATGCCTCACACACACCTCAAACTCATGGTATAAACCCCTACCCAAATTTGTTCCTCTTCCAATGTACAATGGCCAGAATGTGACAGTTATCTCTTATCACCACCTTCTCTCTTACACCTACATCACTAAAATCAGTTGGTGCTATCTCCAAGTTATATCTGAAATCTATCCACTTCTCTCGACCTCCAGGAAAATTACAAGCTGCAATCATCTCTTGCTTGACTACTGCAGAGTCTTGTAGTAGTCACCCTACAGCAAGACATGAAACATGAAGGGAGCTAAAACAATTGGAATGAAGAAGCCAGAATGCACATTTCCTATGACACTGTCACATACAGCCCATTGCTTTCAATGGAAAAACTAACAGAATTAATAAAATTAGGAACTAGATTCAAGAAAAGAATTGGGTAAAGTGACTAGATACTAAATAGAGATACAAAAATCTAGAGCTTTCCCATATATCAGCAATACTCACAGACTTATGGCTGCTTTTTTTTTTTTCTCACCCCATACCCCTTCTTATAAATCCCATGCACTCTCTGTAAGTCAGCTGAGTTGGCTGCAGGGCTTTCCAGACTCAAGTGATGGAACCAGAGGTGAGTCAACTAGATTCTCTATACTTGGAATGTGGGTATGACACCTGGTGATGGCAGTGTGTTACTGGTCTTGGGATTATGAAGGTGTGCAAGCTGGGGACAAGGCTGCCACTCTGGTGTGGCCATCTAATACTAAGTTTACCAATGAGCAAGCAGAGTCAAGATGTAACATGAGAGAACAGAGCGGTTTCACAGAAAAGAGAGATCACGTAGCCAGAGAAGCAAAGAGAGGATGCAGAGGCGTCCGAGTTCCTGACTCCACTCCTCCGAGGCTCAGCCACACTCTGCTCCATCCCAAAGCCATGTGTAGAGTTAACATAACACCAATTGGTAGTTGTACCAACAGTAATATCGATACTTTGGAACTAGGAGAACTAAACTAAATTCATAAAGAAGACAAAAATAAAAGCAAACACTTTTTCAACATCTTACTCTATGCCAGGCACTGGTTTGGATCCTTTGATGACATCATTTAAGTTTGACACAAACCCAATAAAATCAGTATCATTATTATTCTCGGTTCAAGGATGAGGAAATCAAAGAGTGGGTAACCATCCAAATTTAAACATGTAGCAAGTAGCACTATAAGTGGGTAAAAGTATGCAAGAAATCATTTTAAAAGAAGAGTAATGAGACTGTGTTTCCAGTGCTAGATGTTAAAATGTATTATAAGAGTTAAAATAATTAAAATAATGTGGCATATTACTCAGCCATAAAAAGAAATGAAATGGAGGTATTTGTAGTGAGGTGGATGGAGTTAGAGTCTGTCATACAGAGTGAAGTAAGTCAGTAAGAGAAAAACAAATACAGTATGCTAACACATATATATGGAATCTAAGGGGAAAAAAAAAAAGGTCATGAAGAACCTAGTGGCAAGATGGGAATAAAGACACAGACCTACTAGAGAATGGACTTGAGGATATGGGGAGGGGGAGGGGTGAGATGTGACAGGGTGAGAGAGTGGCATGGACATATATACACTACCAAATGTAAAACAGATAGCTAGTGGGAAGCAGCCACATAGCACAGGGAGATCAGCTCGGTGCTTTGTGACCACCTAGAGGGGTGGGATAGGGAGGGTGGGAGGGAGGGAGATGCAAGAGGGAAGAGATATGGGAACATATGTATATGTATAACTGATTCACTTTGTTATGAAGCAGAAACTAACACACCACTGTAAAGCAATTATACTCCAATAAAGATGTTTGAAAAAGAAAAAAAAAAGAAAAAAAAATAATGTGGTAGCAATACAGTAATCAATAGACAGAATACATACCCCTAAAATAATCTTAGTATTTAAGAATTAGTATATGATAAAGAAAGCATCATGAACAAACTTGTAAGGAAATTATTATCAGATACGGTTTTGAAGGAAAAGTCAAGTTTCATCTTCATCTCTAACAGTCACCAAAATACATTTAGGTGGAAGAAAGTGTTACAATGTGTAAAAGTAAAACTAGAAGAAAATGTGAGTGAATATTTAACTGATTTCTTGAAAGCACAGGATATCAAAATACAGAAGGAATTAAGGAAATCATTAAAGAAACACCAACTGTCAACAAAGAAATTTAGAATTTCTGTATATCAATTCACAGTAAACATTAAAGACAAACCTTAAGATGAAAATAATATTTATAATATATATGACAGAATTGTGTGTATAAATGTTTAATGTGATGTAGTTAAAGAAATACAAGAAATAAAGAAATAAAATTTTAAAGGGAAATAATGTTTATTGATTAAAAATTGTAAACATTTGAAAAACTTAATACTTAAAGCTAGTGGTGAGGGTGGAATAAGGATGCAACCACTACATATGAATGTGTAAACTGATTGAAAAAAAACTTTGGAGAAAGTAATTTGAGTATATGTGTCAAGAATCTTAAAACTTTCAATACTCATCAACCCAATAATTCTAATTCCAGAAATCTAGTTTAAAGGAAGAACAAGACATATATTTAAAGATGCTTATCAAAGTATGCTGAGTCTGCATTACATGTACTAGTGAAAACATTTAAAAAAACAGAAACAAAAACAAATAAGGACTTAAATTTCCAACAAGGGAATGGTCAAATAAAATATTATATATCCATACAGTGAAATATTAAGCAATTATTAAAAATAATACTTTAAAAGACTAATATTCATGAAATAGTACAGCCCTTGATGGTTATTCTCCTCTTTTTCATGTCTCTTTTTTTGACATTTCACTTTTTCTATAACCACTATTAAAAGATGTAGCAACATATTTCACATAATCTAGAGTTATTCACTAGCCCCGTAAAGAATGAAGGAAACGACACACAATCAGTGAAGACTAACGTTAAGCCTCCAGCTTGGCTGTGGGATTACCATTACACTTCCCCACTGCCTGCTACCATGGCTAATTGAAAGTTCGCATGGTTGCTCCCATACCAATTGGCATTGGCCACAGATAAATTGCTGTGTATTTTGAAATCATAGTTATTATTCTACTCCATCTGTTCTCTTCATTTTTCAAGTCAACTGTCAAATTAAACAAGTAAGCCCTTCCTAAAAGTTGCAGAAGTGTTACATGTTACCAGGGTAAATGAAACAATTGTCCAACATGCTGATATTCAGCAAATTCTACAAGGGGAACCAAGAGAGAATTCACAGGAAGTGAGGTGACATGTCAACAGTTGTTTTAAAGCGATGATGGGAAAGTGCTATATTTATAATAACAGTATTTAACATTCTTGCATTCATTCTGAATGCTAAGCATTAACTGCCAAGAAAGCTTTAATAGTGAAATCCTAAAAATACATTTCAACTCTGACCTGCTTTTCCCAGTTGTTCTGGTCTCAGTATTACTTTAGCTAAAATTAATAAGCACATGGGACTATGTAAAAGTACTGAGTCATTCCTTGGTTTAGCTATTTGACACCTTGTATCTCTCCCTTCCCATTCTAATTGAGAATTTCATCTTTCTATAATATTTTCCTATTATACATAAAGCATCTCTACTATTTCAAATATGGAAATATCTTTTGACACAGTCTCTGAGTCCCACTATATAAACATAACTTTAACGATTACTGTGCAAGTCATGGGAGAAGGAGAAGGGAAATGAAGTTGCTAAATCTATTCACCCTTTTTGCTCTGAAGTAGAGTTCAACTGTTATACTAAAATAAAGACATTTTATCTCATTTGTGTTCAATTTATTACAAAAATGGCCCCATTTTTCACCCCTCTATGTAGCCATACCCCTTGCAATGCGACTTTGTCACTATCAAGAGGTGGCATCTGTTTTCCCACCCCTTGAATCTGGGCTGGGGTTGGGACTTGCTTTGGCCAACACAATGTGGCAGAGTTGATGGCATGCTGGCTCTGAACCAGGGGCCTCGAGAGGCCTTATGTGCTTCTGCCTGCTCTCTTTGGACCCCTGCCGTTACCTTGAGAACAGGACCAGGATAATCATTGGAGGATGGGAGACAATCTGAGTAGACATGCCGTCCATCAGAGCCCGACCTAGACCAGCCACCCTCAGCCAACCCACCAGCTGAGCACAGATACACAGCAAACCTAGGCAAGATCAGTTGGGAGTAAAGTCACTGAGCTAATAAGCCCAGTCTAAACTGCTACACCACAGGAGAACGAGCTAAACAAATGAATGTGTTAAGCCACTGAAGTTTGGGGTGATTTGTTACACACCAGTAGCTAACTAATATATCCTCTTGTCTTTTGCGTCCTTATTTAGAAGTAAAATTAGGACATAATACTAGGCAAATAAAAAATTAGACATAGTAATTATATCAAATCTATTTTCCTCAAAATATCAATATTTACATTTTTTTCACATTTTGGCTGTTGGGGATATTAACATTTACTGAGCACCTTTTAGTTACTAGGCACTTGTTTTACTCCTACAAAAATCCCATAAGTATGAATTATCTTTATCTTATAGAAAAGGAGAGTAAGGTAAAGACAGCAAGGAACATGTCCAGGTTCACACAGCTGGCATGGCAGAGCTGGATTAGAACAGGGGACACAGGAATGTGAATCCATTTATCCTACGATAGGTCACCATCAGTTCCACAATGAACTGTTAAGTCTAGGCTCTCCCTGGAGTGGTTCTTCAGAAACTAGGAATGCATGTTCCCTGCCAAATGACCTAGATGCTACCCCAGAAGGTTCTGAAGCATAATTTATGCATATTATATAGGCATATTCACTTAGACTTTTTCTCATTCTCCAATAAAATTTTAAATGGCAAAAATACCACAGCTATGCCTTCAAATTCTCAACTCAAGTTCTATGTGCAATTACCATAACAACAATTGGATGGAAAATTGACTAATGAAAAGTGAAAATATCTTCCAGTATAAAAGGTCTTGATTTATTTGAAGCCATAATTGTTGTTTCTAGTAGCAGATGATTACTATTGACTGCCTTATTGACTATAATCTCATGATATTTAATGCTAGAAGGCAAAAGGCTGCACATCATTCATAAAATCAACACTAAGCCTAAATGTATATTTCATTCTAGGATGGCCAATGAAAATTTGAGTTATGTCATCTGAAAATTAAGAAATACAAATGATCGGATGCATGCCTTAATTATAAATAACCGAGATAGTTTTGGATTAGTAAAGCATACTTGTACTTAACCATACATTACAATAGACATTTTAATAATTTTATTCATTTGAATATCACATTTTCTACAAAATTATATTACATATTATACTCTTATATTGCAGTAATATAATACAATAATACGTGGTTAAATAAACCAACTAAAATAGGCATCAGTTAGATGTTTTTCCAGTGGATTCTGTCAGGTAAAATACTTGCAACAGCTATAAAACCAGAGTAATAAATATTTAAATATAATTTTCTGATTTAAATAAATATATGGCATTTCAGGACCTAGACAACACTCTGGTAAGAAGACAGTAAAAATCACAAGTCACTGGAAATTTATAGCAACCAGTTTTCCAAAGTTTTCAGAGATAAATTAAAGCAGGAATCATATGCATTTGTGACTGTTATGGTTATGGTTATTGTCATTAGTTTAACTCAGGGCGAAAGAAAAGATCATTGATCAAGATGATGAAAGTAGGTAATGCCCGTTAAGTCAGAAACTGTTGAACCATTAACACTCTAGGCTATAGAACATGTCAACTGTTGCACACTGTCCACATCTCCTGGACCCACATGGTTCATGACAAAAAGCAATTGGGTTGTTCTCTTTTCTTTTCATTAAACTTATGAGATCTTGAAGAGATCAGATAATCTCAATATCAAATGGAAAAGTTTTACACTTGCTGAAACATCTTAGATCCCTGTAAAGATTTGCTGCCGTGTGTGCCCATATTATCTTAAATGTCACTCTTGAATGAACCAAAATCGACAACATTTTAGCTAGAAAATGTCAGGAACACTGTGGCGAGAGTAACAGTTGCCACTGGATGTTTCTCTCTCACAATTAAATGATATGTTAACAGTAAAGTGCAGCAGAATCAAGTTTAATGCTGAAGAAATTAGTTTTTAAACTTTAAGTCAGTTAGGGTTTGACTGACAACATACAAGAATGAGAATTTTAAAAGCAAACTAAATTACATGATCTGAAGCAATTACTTAAAATATTGAATTCTATTATGAAGCAGATGTTTACATTTGCTTTTCTATTTGCTCCTTTTCATAAATGCAACCAAGTAATATTCCTATTTTCACAAAGATCTAAAGTAAAGATCTGGGCTCAGCGTTTAGGAATGATGATCACTTCATTGAACCCCTGCCAGATGGCCTTTTTCTAAAGTGATATTCAGAGCCTAGCTCTTGCATCTACCTTTGTCGTATAACAAGAGTTGGTTTGACTATGTCATTACGAGGAAGGCTGACAGTGGGGATAACTGTCATCAAGAGTGGACTCTTCACCACCTCACACCAGTCAGAAAGACCAACATTAAAAAATCTACAAATAATAAATGCTGAAGAGGGTGTGGAGAAAAGGGAACCCTCCTACACTGTTGGTGGGAATGTAAATTGGTGCAGCCACTAGGGAAAACATAATGGAGGTTCCTCGAAAAATTAAACATAGAACTACCCTATGATCCAGCAATCCCACTCCTGGGCATATATCTGGACAAAACTATGATTCTTAAAGACACATGCACCCCAATGTTCATAGCAGCACTATGTACAATAGCCAAGACATGGAAGCAACCTAAATGTCCATCGACAGATGAATGGATAAAGAAGATGTGGTACATATATACAATGGAATACTACTCAGCCATAAAAAAAGAATGAAATAATGCCATTTGCAGCAATATGGATGGACCTAGAGATTATCATACTAAGTGAAGTAAGTCAGATAGAGAAAGACAAATATCATATATCACTTATATGTGGAATCTAAAATATGACAGAAATGAACTTATCTACAAAACAGAAACAGACTCACAAACATAGAGAACAGATTTGTGGTTGCCAAGGTTGGGGAGAGGGATGGAGTAGGAGTTTGGGGTTAGCAGATGCAAACTATTATATATAGGATGGATAAACAACAAGGTCCTACTGTATAGCACAGGGAACTATATTCAACATCCTGTAATAAACCATAATGGAAAAGAATATGAAAAAGATTGTATATATATGTATAATTGAATCACTTTGCTATACAGCAAAAACTAACACAACATTGTAAATCAACTATACTTCCATAAAATAAATTTTTAAAAAAAGAAGAGTGAACGCTTCATTTTGTTTACTGCTAGTAGTAGCCATATAACATCTACAGTAATACTGAAGGAACCTAAGGAAAATCCCCCGAAGAAGGGATCTTTAAGACCACTCATAGAAACAGAGAAATCGGAATGTAGACCTCAGTTGGCGGTCTATTCCTCAGCCAAAATACAGACATCCCCTCTCCTGCCGCACGGGCTATGCTGTCAGGGATCCAGGGATCCTTGAACAATGCTCCAGCCAGTAACAGGTCAGTGGGGCGAGGTCATTCCTAAGATAAACCAGAACGTGGCAAACCTGAAGACAGCTGTCCTCTGGGAGAGTCTTGCCAGCATCAGAAACTAATCTTTGAGAGAAAGAACCACCCCTTCAAATAATTTTCACTTCAGGACTGACTTGGCTGAACTGTGTTTGCTTAGGTAATGAGGTGTGAGTTTCTGCCCTGTTATAAGTTGCTATAGACAGACTCAGGAATATGCTTTCAGATGAGGTCCTCTATACTCGCTCAAGTTCCATGGGTTCTTTTCTGGACTGAGGGAAGCATCTTCAATACACTGAGGAACGCCGTGATAGTCTGTCTTGGGTTAAGCTGGCCTGAAAGCTAGTTTTCTAGCCATAAAGAAAAGCAGCAGATTCCTCTATGTGGTTTATACTGGATTACAGAAATATCACCTGAAAACCATCATATGGTATTTTCTCTTTGATAGTTGATAAACTTCCTTTTTTGGTCAGTAGCCACGTGGCTTCGGTAGATATGATATCTCTGAACAACAGCAACTTCCTGAATTATTTCATTTTGCAACTAGTGAATTTTGTCATTTATAACAGTCAAATTTTAAACACAGTAGAGGCCACATTAAGGTAATTAAAGAAGAAAGGTGAGTCTTATTTTCACTATATATTCAGTTTTCCACAAAGAATTGAAATTCAAATCAGATTGTCCTTATTCAGAAAACGAATTGTGTTGCAAGCAGTCCAAGAATCTCATTCTGGTGTCACACAGAAATGAGTGCCTCACATACTTTTCTTGTTTAATCTAGAAACAAAAAGTTTCTAATCTAGAAACGAATACTTGGATATCAACTATTTCTCTTATGGAAAAATATGTGTGGTCATGTATCATAATACACAGCATGTAACACTGAAGAAACTCAAACATCCCATATATGGTAAATAAAAACCAAAGCAGAACATATTTTTAACATAAGCGTTGTTATGTGAATCTTACATTTGACTATAAACCATTTAAGTTGTAATTCTCATTCAAGACATTGTCTTTTCTACTTGGTGCTTTATTTCTTCCTGATAACTCAATCATATTCTCCATAAATATTTTCACCTCTTGGTGACATGGACTATTTGAAGGCAACAGTTAACAGATATGAGGAATTAGAAGGGAAATCTTTGAAGCCAGATGTACTGTTTTTCAATACCTCATAGCCTGTGAGAATCTATTTATTACTAAGCAATACCAACCGTGTATCTAAAATATCAAAATAGCCACTAAGATTTTAGTGAGATGGCGACTTTAAATTACAGAGAATATGTCTGTTTTCCTTGCTTATTCTTACTTATTCCTACAGGTAAAGTCCCGTTAATAAAACAGGAATATGTAAAGCATTTATTTAAAGCCATGGTCTTGCAAAGACGGTTATTCTAAAGCAAAAATATTCAAGAGATTCCTAAGAAGAAGGATCCACTTAAAAAACAGTCATCACTCAATGGACTTCTCTTCAATTATACGATAATTATATGGCTATCCTTCCTTCCCCCTCACTGTTCTGTGAGGAAAAGTAATTAGCAAGTAGCTTACAACATGTGTAATTTGTCTTATAATTATAATAGACGCTCATTCTGTCTATAAATACTTACTGAAGAAGCAAATAACTGATAACTGCTCAGAAAACTCAACACAGGCCACACAATCTAATTTGAGATTATCTCTTCCCCTTTCCAGCCTCCCTCTGGCTGTCCAATTACATGGCAGTTTATGACACAAAGGAATGGTGCTGTTTTTGTTCTATTTGAAAATAAAACTAGACATATGAAATGCAGAAGAATGCAAATGACTGTGTGAAGGGAAATTTTGGATGACTAAGACACTTTGAGTACAAAGCTGTGAATGTGTGAAACGATTGCTTGAATGGGGGGGTTAACAGCTTCTCTCAGCTGCAATCTGCAGCCCTCTCCACATGGCTTTCTTTACCTCTGAGTCTGGTAACCAGTAACCTGGCAGGGTTTAAGGAGTTCCCTATAACCCAGGCTGGAATATTGCACAATCCTTATGGTTTTCCTAAATGTTGTCCCTGCCTTTTAAACATTCCCTTTATTCAACTCTTCCACACTATTCTATTTTGAATGTGCCATCCCTTTTCTGTTGGACCTTGACTATTACAATTAGTTCTACTTATTTATTTCCTCAGGAAAAATTCCACTGATAAACTAGGTGTACATATAAACAAAGCATTTATTTAGACTTGGACATTTCATGAGCACATCAATGATGTTACAGCACAAAAATATAATGCTTAATAAATGTTTGAATTATTTATGTATCAATGGAATGATTTAACTAGAAATACGTGGAAATAACTACCACCTAAACAAGTGTAGAAAGATTTATGACAGGCATCGATATGGTAAGTCTACCTTAAGTGAAGCACATATTTTAAATTATTTCTATAAAAATCACTGAATTGCTTTTATGGAAAGCACAAAAACAAGTTAAATATTCTAGTTCAAAATATTTTCAAGAACACAATTTATTTTTACAAATGAGTATGAAAAGTGATCTTTACCTTTTCACCAATTTCTCCTTTGCTACCTTCAAAACCTTGCTCTCCCTGTAGAAGAGGAATATGATGTGTATAATAACAGGCACACTACTTTTAACACGAGTAATAATAATAATAATAGTTTCTAATATTGAAAAATCAATAATTATATATATTAAAACCATTTCTAAAATGTAAGCTCGAAGCCAATATTAACTTATACAAAATGTAAACACTCCTAAACACTGAAGGAATAATTTTCTAGGGTAAAACCTATAGCTTCACTACTTGCAATGCAATTTAATCTCCATGAACCGGAATTTCTGCAACCAAAGTACCTTTCTCATAGCTGTTTTGAGAACTGAATGCATCAAATAGTGTACCTGGCACAGACTCATTTAGCCATTACTGTTGTTATTACTACCACTATTTATTCCACCAGATCCAGTAGAAACATCCTTCTCAAACTGACTTCCATGGAAGACCGTCCCAGGGAGGGGTGTGTGACGAACGAGGCCAGGGTTCGGGTTCTGGCTCTGACACCGGCGCCAGGCTCTTTCCCACCCAGATGGCCGGCCTCTCCAGCACAGAACGGGCGTGGGATCTCACTCACCATGTTGATTCTGAGAGGTATAAACCCCCTGTTCTTCAGGTAAAACCTCTCTGATCTGACAAGCTTATTTTCCCACTTAACTCTGCACAGATATTTAGAGTACTGATGTTTCATTCATATGATCAACAAATATTCATTGAACGGCAAATATACATCAGGCACTCACAACAGCGTAGCCAGCAAGGGAATGCTGGGGGGTGGGTCATACCCACCCCTCCACCCACAGGAAGCGCTCAGTAAACCGAGACGAGGGATGGAGGGTTTCTTATCTCCAGTTTTTATCTGCAGTGCTTCAAACAAGGTGACACTTAATGTAATTAAAATTTGTATGTAAGAAAAGGAATGCCTGCTTTTTACTATGTGTACATTATACATACACTCATACACCCGATCACACACACACACACACACACACACACACACACGATTAAATCATTATTTCTGGGGCTTCTGGTGGCGCAGTGGTTACGAATCCTCCTGCCCATGCAGGGGACACGGGTTCGAGCCCTGGTCCAGGAAGATCCCACATGCCGCGGAGCAACTAAGCCCGTGAGCCACAACTACTGAAGCCCGCGCGCCTAGAGCCCATGCTCCGCAACAAGAGAAGCCACCGCAATGAGAAGCCCGCGCACCACAATGAAGAGTAGCCCCCATTTGCCGCAGCTAGAGAAAGCCCGCGCGAAGCAATGAAGACCCAACACAGCAAAAATAAATAAATAAAATTTAAAATAATAATAATAATAATAATTACTTCTGCTTTATCTACCTTCAAAACAGGTACAGGAAAGAAAGTAAGTTAGTATTTGAGTATATCTGCCACTGAATGTGTGGTCTATCTTGTTCCGACCATGTTTCCTAAAATGTAGACTTTAACTTGATGTGCTGATGCAAGCTGCCACAACGCTGCTGAGCACCACCGTACGTCGGCCACGATGCCAGCGTGACGCAGCCACCAGAAACAGCTGCTGGAAGGGCCTAAACTGCTTCCCGGAAGATAAAGCTACACACCCCTTGGCTGGCAACTCGACTCACAGATGCAGCACCCGCTGTACCAGTGGGTTTTGTCTAGAACTGCTGTGAAGAAATGCAGAAGCTTGCCATTTCATCACTGCCAGTTCAATCTTAGTATCTTCAGCAAGCAAGTAAAGAAAGATTTTTCAAAAGCTGTAACTATAAATACGTGCATATCTTTTTAATGGTAATTTTTAAGCTACAGAGCAAAACCTAGATGCGATAGTAACTTCTGACTTCCTGTTGCTAAGATCTGTAAAACTTCTCCAGCGCATAGAAATGATATGCTTGGCTTTGGTGGGCATCTAATATTGCACCAATAATGCTCTCCCCTGTGGCGGGATTATCTGGGTGGTATCATGACAGCTGGCGGCACCTGAAGGGGCTCCCCATCCCTTCAGGAAACCGGAATAAACCAGTCTCTGTGTTTCCAATAATGTTGGTCACATACAATCATATTTCTTCCCAGGAGGAAAAATCAGCCCATGGACAATAAAGGGGTGAAATGAAGTTTACCTTGGTAAGGAGAAAGATTCTAGGCCCAGAAAGAAGCACCCTAGCCAATGCAAAAATCCCTACTGATTATGAATTTATCATTCTGAAAGAATTTTTTGAAGAGATTAGTTGTAGCATCTTTGTAATATTTAATGTTTTATATCATTGTAACCATTACGTTTAGCTCAATCTGGGAAATACAAAACGGAAAAGAAGTAACCACACACTGTCAAAGGTAGTAAAGCCTGTTCCAGTCTTCATTTTAGACTCAACAGTGAAAACATTCCCAGAGCAGCTGTGCTCACTCCCCGGGCCCCCATGAAGTATCACTGCCCACTCCTCCAGAGAAGCATGTGGCTAAACCTCTCTGATAAAGCTCCCTCCTAAAGTAGGTCCTTTGAGAAGGGATCGTTTCCATGGGTTCTCTTTGGAAAGAAAGTTCAAGTGGTGGTTGACTCAGGGAATACAATTTCATTAAACACGTTTTCTAAATCTTCACTATATTATGTGTACATTCAACTTTCAAGATGTTAAAGTTCTTAACTAATATGAAACATTAAAAATCTCTTTACCTTTTGACCAGGTAAGCCTGGAGTTCCATGTAAACCATTTTCGCCCTAAAAGAAATACACAGAATATATTTTGTTAGCCATAAAAAACAAGTGAATAAAGAAATGTTTGTGTTTTTTAACAACTTGTTCTAGGGTTGCGGGGAAAGGCAGCCTAATGCTGAACGTGTATCAAGTACAGGGGGCTTTGCACCCATCCCTCATCTCCCAACTCCAGGACTAGTACTTGCATTCAGAAAATAAGAAAACGGAGGCTCTGAGTGGTTCGGTCGCATGCTCAAGGTGACCAACTGGGAGCATCACCTAAGATTTGAATCGAAGTCTCTCAGACTCTACAGCCCATGCTTTCCCACGTGCTACTTAGTGCCCTTTATTTTATTTTCTCTCTTTTAAACCTCTGGGCATAATATTAAAGTCTGACACAGGCTGTCTATGGGCCAGGCACTGTTGTCACAACAAATCTATCAGATAGGTACGACTATTATGACCATCTTCTTACAGATGATTACACAATCAGGATATAGACCCGGAATTCAAGTTCACCTACTTCGTCTCTGCGCACCTAATCACCCACCTGCACTGTCTCATGGAAAAGATCTCATTCTGGCTTGTAAGTGACCTCTTATCTAAAAACTAAATATTTATTTATTTATTTATTTATTTATTTATTAATTATCTTTTTAGGGCTTCCCTGGTGGTGCAGTGGTTGAGAATCTGCCTGCCAATGCAGGAGACACGGTTTCGAGCCCTGGTCTGGGAAGATCCCACATGCCATGGAGCAAATGGGCCTGTGAGCCACAACTACTGAGCCTGTGCATCTGGAGCCTGTGCTCCGCAACAAGAGAGGCCACGATAGTGAGAGGCCCGCGCACCGTGATGAAGAGTGGCCCCCGCTTGCCACAACTAGAGAAAGCCCTCACACAGAAACGAAGATCCAACACAGCCATTAATAAATAAATAAAGCACACCTAGTATAGTGTAATTAAAAAAAAAATTTGATTTAAAAAAAAGTCTTTTTATACATGTAAAGCATATCTACTTTCTTTCTCATTCCCATTGATAGCCTTTAAATCAGTTTTGAAGACATGCCCAATGCCGTTCTAATTGAAACAGTTACTTGGGAGAATTTTGAGTTCTGTCCATCCATCTGGTTCCTGTGTTGGGTACCAAGGTTTTCAGCAGATGCCTATCAGTTTCCATTACTGGAATTCATGGGCCATCTCTTTGATTGACAAGTCCGGTTTGCAAATGGCACACAAGCTAGAATGAGATACTTCTGGGAGGATGTGCACATTCCCAGTGGAGCCTCAGGAATGCTGCTGCTTCAAGGATGTGACTTGGGCTCCCAAGTTTCCAGGTTTAGAAAGCTCAAAATAAACTAACAATTCTACTGACCCGCTTTATTTCTAGCAAACATTTATGAAACAGTGTTTTTTTAAGTATTACCTAAAATGAAGTTAGATATCACTTCTTAGAGTTTTTAAAATAAAATTCAAATATATGAAGAAAAAAATCATATCTTCAAATTTTAAAATAGCAATAATATGTTCTGTTTAAGCCTAAAGAGATCGTTATCGTTTCATCAATTAATACGTTTTTGGAAAGGCTTAGTCATCTTTACCAGCAGTGTACTGCCATATACACAACATATTTTAAAGACTAAGGCTTTTCTTTGACTAGATTAAATTATCTGTGCTGCACAGTGTAGCTATTATCATCACAGAATATACTAAACACTAAAGGCAAAACTTTGTGGCCAAGTGTTGAAGCATCAATAAAATACAATGTACTTATCTATGTAATAAATATATTTCTATCATTTAAAAAGTTGTTATAGTTCTAGACCTGAGGCATTCCACAGATATATTAGAAACTTCCCATTTCACTTAATAAAGTGACAGTCAAAGCACATTAAGTTTTTGACACCAGGGAACATTCCATGGAAACGGAGCTGATACTCATCACAGAAGTATGTCCACTTGTCCATGAGGAGCAGAATTATTTTCATTGGTTGATCCAATATAATGTTTTACATCATATTACAAGTTACACACGATAACAAGATATGGTTTGTAATCCGGTAAGGTACATTGACACAGTCTACACTGCCAAAAATACTTTTTGGGAAAAAAAAAGCAATGTCAGTAGCTCCTTCCCTTTTTCTTTGCTCACAGCTCACTCCTATGTGTCATGTGCTCCAAAGACTGGCACGTAAAGGCCCACCTCTGGCACATGTCAGGTCAGGGTCACACCCAGATGCACTGTCAACTGGGTACCATTCTTCCTTGACAGGAAGAATGCTTCTCTCTTTAATGGACACTGGTTTTACGATTGTTGCAATTAAAATGTTTTCCTATGGCCAGTGTTAATTGGTCTCGGCTCTTTCCTGACCAAAAATTTGTTATGTAAACATAATTCTAAGCTCCATGATAGCCCAATGGACACCACTGATCACTCTTCCCAGGAAATGAGTGGGCTTTATGTGACACAGCAACATGTGAAAGATTTTGAGATACTGGAAAACTTTTGAAGCTTCAAGTCTGTAACTTTGGTATTCAGAAACCAATTTATTTTCTTCTCACAGATTTTCTCAAAGTTACCAGAGATGTCTGACATAGAAACTTATAATCATGTAAAATCATTTGTCATTTTTCCAGTCCCTGAGGGATAAATTAGCATATTCGTTTCTGACTATAGCTCAAAAAAAAAAAAAAATAAAACTACTAAGGAGCATAACAACTAAAGAAGAAAATAGTCTTAAAGAGCAAAATTTTGTTTAACAGATTAACAGACTATGTTTCTCCTGTCAGGACTTTATCTAAAACCTAATTTATGTCAACAGAATGAGCCCTTCTTTACTCTGAATCACAGTTTCAAAGCTCTGGTGCCCATGCAGCTTGGGGTCAAATTGAATTCTATCCAACAAATAAATGCCTGCCTAAAATTACTGGATGAGCAGACATTAGCTGTTTTTTCTAAACTCTTGCTGTCCCTCGGTGCTCCCAGTCTCAGCACAGGAGGAAATAAGAAGCTTCTTTTTTGGCTTCCCATCAATACTTTAGCCCATTATTGAAAGAAGATTATAATCAATGTTTCCTGTATCTACTATAACTTTCAAAATTTGTTTCTCCGGCATATACTTTCTATTACAGGTTTTTCCATCAAAGGGCCTGCGTCCCTTTCGTATCACAAATTCAAGCTCCAGACGGGCAATGTATGAATACGTGTAATATAAAGCAGGGCAGAATCTAACATTGCTGCTGATAGCATCGATGCCATGTTATTAGTGTAATACAGAGCGTGTCTTCAACTTCACAGAGCAACCCAAAAAACCCTTTCCAGAATTCAGAGTAACCTCTTTGGAAAGCTTTGGAAAAAAACTTAGGTGTGATTTAGGAGCAACTGGTGGCTTTCTGAAAAGCTGATCAAAGGATTTCATTTTACCTCCTTTTTATCACTGCTCATTTCCCGGAAGTAAGCACAGCTAGGCATACAAGATAAATTATTAGTTTTCCTGATTTCTTTGACATTGGAATCAATGTCTTTTCTTATGCAGGAAATACATGTTCTCTGAAAGACATTTAATAAAGAATCACACTCCCTAGGGCTGTAGTTTGCAAACCTAGTACCAATGAGACCAAGCAAAGAAAGGCACATTAAGCAGGTAAACGAAAATTCCCTTATAACTAGACCTAAGCCTGGAAAATAGAAAGTTATATACTATGTTTTGGTGATTTTTTTCTTTAAAAAGTTAGGCATTCAGACTTTGATTATAAAGTCTGAGATCCTGCAGATGTAGAGAATGGACTTGAGGATACGGGGAGGGTAAGCTGGGACAAAGTGAGAGAGTGGCATGGACATATATACACTACCAAATGCAAAATAGATAGCTAGTGGGAAGCAGCCTCATAGCACAGGGAGATCAGCTCGGTGCTTTGTGACCACCTAGAGGGGTGGGATAGGGAGGGTGGGAGGGAGACGCAAGAGAAAGGAGATATGGGGATATATGTATATGCATAGCTGATTCAGTGTTATAAAGCAGAAACTAACACACCACTGTAAAGCAATTATACTCCAATAAAGATGTTAAAAAAAAGTCTGAGATCCTATTTATAACACTGTTTCCATATTTAAAAATGTAATTTGACCTATCATTTTACTCAGAGCAAGTTTCCCAGGAACACAATCTTCTGTTTGAATTTACTGTATACTCGGAAGTATATCAATATTTTCCCACTAATTAATTCATATTCATTAAGAGTAAATTTACTTAAATTGAGTTTTGAGTGCAACAGCTGTAACAAATATCTGAAGTGGAATGCCAGAATCCTAGCATGAAAACCAATAAAGGAAGCAGCCAAAAGTAAATCTGATTATGATTTTGTGTATCACTAACTTGACCTCTACAATCCCAACAACAGTCCTGCTGTACTCAGGCCATAATCTTTCGAGATTTAATTTTTATATGGTTCTAAATTCCTGCCACTCAACTAAATATCTCAGGAAATAAAACATGTATCTCCTATATTTTTTCCGCTATCTCATCCAATCAGAGTCCTTTTATTTCAGGGAAGAGTATTTTTTCCTTCTATATTCTGGGACTTCTTTCCAAGAAATAAATTGTTAAGTAAAAAAACTATGTACTTCATAGGGTTTAAAACTTCAAACTTTTTGAATTCTTTGTATTTGTTGGATCCTTCATGCAGCTAACACATGGGGATATATTATCACATGAATGCTCAGAATAAGGCAAATTTAAAACATTCTTAAACAAAAACGAATGAGACCCTATTATTACTTATTCTTATGGTCATTTCAAAGAAGAGAAAGCCAGCCCACCATCGGTAATACATGGTCAATACATGTTTTAATCATAGTAATATAAATGTGGGGAGTTAGTAGCAGCTGAACCCAACATCTACTTTCTCAAAAACTATTAACCTGAGTGTATCTGTGTGCACACAAGTACATGCAAGGGCACACACCTAGAAAACAAGCAGGGTGGGTATTCTTAAATACAGGGACAGGTGTAAATTTATACATTTGTATCACCAGCTCCACCAAAGAATCTGCTAAGGTACTGACCCTATTGAAAGCTTCTTAAAGTCAGGCTAGTTTGCTGTTTAATTTGCATTGTGGAGAGCAAAACAAAACAATTTGATGTATGGATATTGAAACAATGCCTTCTGAACGCAAATTAACCTTTCCCAAATTTCTGCCCATTGGTCTTATTTCACACAGGACAAATATCACATGGGACTTATACATGACATCCCTTTGTGTCACCATCAAGCCTATTCAGTAATCCAATCATTTTTCAAATGATAGTTTGGAGTCCCTTAATATTATAGTAACTGTTGCCTGGGCACACGCTGTCCTTTAAAAAGTGGCACTGAGAATTCAGCACATCACTCCAGACATGGTCTCAACCACACAGAGATTAGGACTGGCATACACGCACATACACACACACACCTTGTTCTGGATACTATACAATACCTGCATTACTACAACTTGCTTTTTTAAAGCTAAATTGCTTGTGCATATATTGAACTTGTAGTCAACTAAAACCATTACGTTTTCCTTTCAAAGAGGATATTTTTACAATCCTTTTTTCAAATTACTGGAGTGCAAATTACGCTGACTTATTCAAATAGAAAACAGGTAATTTTGAAATGGTTTGGAGACGTAAACGTTTCTTTCCACTTACAGCAAAGTTAGGGAATTGAGCCTTGGCCAATGTTGTAAGACCCCATTACAAAAGCTAGGCTCCTATGTCATCGGTATGGTTTTCTTAAAGTGGATCTGTTAAGAATGAGTGTGTGGGCTTTTCACTTTCTTGTGAGACTAGCGGGAAGGCAGTCTTGAAGTAAACTTGAAGCTTCACAAAAGTACCAGGGAAACAGAGGACATTTAGTGTAAATCATCCACTGAACTACCTAGAGTGGAGTAAGTGACATCTGAATCAAGTGTTCTAACACGAGATAACTGAAGATATACAGAGAAGCATAGTGTCATCAGTAAGCTCCTGCTTGGAGACAGTGAGACACCAGTAACTGCAGGCTATTTCTGGTCCAAAGTAGTCCTCATGCTGAGTAATTTAGAGTTCTACTCTGTATCAATTATTTCTACTGGAGCTTCAATGCACTGAAGGCACTGGTTACTTATCTTCAGGCCTGAGATAAATGGCTGTGAAAGTCTGGAGGAAGAACATGCCTTAGCAACGTTGTAAGAAAGTCAGGAGATTTCCAAACCTAGTACGGAGGACAAGGCAGCAGAATTGCCTAGAGATTTATGCTGGAGAGAGGAGGGAGACATGTTGTCTCCAAGGGAAATGGGAAGCCAGTTCTGGGGCTGCACACTCTTCCGTCTCTTTCTGTTTCACCCCCGGAAGCACCCCTGTCAGCTTCACCAGACATGGGAGAGTCTCTGGCCCTCCTATTCCCTGAAGTGTGCTTCTGCAGATAGCACAGGAGATTTGGAGCGAAGCCTCGCGGCCTCTGGGGGCCTTTCCAATCCTCCCTTGGCATGGTTTTCTAGCAATCACCCTCTGTTTCTCTTCTCTATTGACTTGAGCTCTGAACCGCTCAACAAACATTATGCAGAACCAAGGAGGTGCCACGCGCTGGGCCAGGGGCTGGGGTGACAGGTGTGAGAGGGACCCCTAGCCCTTGTTCTCCAGGAGCTCACAGTGGGGACTAAGACACACAGACTATGTGGGTAATGTAAACAAAGTGCTACACGAGCAGAGTGCAGGGCTGCTAAGTCTGCCTGGTGGCCAAGGAGAATTCATGAAATAGATGCAACTTTTCCTGAGCTGTGAAGTCAGTGATCTGTGAAAATGCAGTGATGGTGGGAGGAGAGAAAGATACTGACTGTGGTCATCCTCTCGAATCTTCTTCTCTTACCCAACAAGTTCATGCATGACCTTCCACAGGCTATGACAACCCTGACTACACTGCAAAAAGCTCCTTTAGACACAGCCACATTAAGAATATTCTATTATCTGAACCTGTAGACAAAAAGTTCCTTTAGACACAGCCACATTAAGAAAATTCTATTATCTGAACCTGTAGACGTCTATATAAAATAACAATTCCATCTCTAAATTCCCTACTGAGTATCTCAGTAATCTACACCAGAAATAAAATAATTAGGACAAAACTATAATTAGAAAAGATACATGCACCCATATTTTCACAGCAGCACTATTCACAATAGCGCCAAGGCATGGAAGCAACCTAGATGTCCATCAACAGATGAATGGATAAAGAAGATGTGGTATGTGTGTGTGTGTACACACCACACACACACACACACACACACACACAATGGAATATTACTCAGCCATAAAAGAGAATGAAATAATGCCATTTGCAGCAACATGGATGGACCTAGAGATTATCATACTAAGTGAAGTAAGTCAGAAAGAGAAAGATAAATATCATATAATATCACTTATATGTGGAATCTAAAAAAATGATACAAATGAATTTACATACAAAACAGACACTGATCCACAGACATAGAAAACAGACTTGTGGTTGCCAAGGGGGAGGGAGGGGGAAGGAGGGGGAGGGAGGGAAGGATTGGGAGGTTGGGATTAGCAGACGCAAACTATTGTACATAGGATGGATAAACAACAAGGTCCTACTGTAGAGCACAGGGAACTATACTCAATATCCTGTGATAAACCATAATGGAAAAGAATATGAAAAAGAATGTATATATATGTATAATTGAATCACTTTGCTGTACAGCAGAAAGTAACACAACATTGTAAATCAACTCTACTGGAATAAAAATTTTTTTAAAAAGATTAAAATAATTAGCCACTAAACTATGCAGAGAAACAGAGACTGTGTGATCTTTTTTATGGCAATATTTTAATATCTGTGTGCTAGATTCTCACAGTGCATTAAACCAAATAGGAACATTAGCAGACTAGCTTGTTAAAATCTGACTAACCGTTTAGCAAATAAAAGTCGAGTGCCGGGGTGCAGATCCACTGCATGTGTTGAGCCTGTCACCCACCTGCTCTGTTCTCTGCCAACTGCTCCACTTGGGGTGCGAGTGGAAGGCATTAGGAGGCAATAAGAAACCACTAAGAAATAAAATCAGCTGCAGAGTGAGCAAGTCTCTTTTTCTTTTTCCTATCCTTCTATTACTTCTGTCCTGCTCAGGTTTCTGCTTATTTTAGTGCTATCTTGTATCAATATACTGCCCAGAGATAAGACAATTAAATGAGACTTACTCCAGGTAAAGGCAGTCATTTTTCACTGATAATTCAAGTATCATTCTTGTAACTTTAGTAAGTGAGGTCAAGAAGCAGGCTGACAAAACTGTTTTCTCTGTGGTCATTTTTACCATGAATAGAAATTGGTTATGATAAAAAGTTCAATCCTATGTCCAGATTTGACTATACCTTTATTCACTGCAGGATTTTCTGAAATACGGGAGTATGTGTGTGATTCTCTGTTTAAGAGGTATTTTCTCCTAACATGGAGCTCATACTTGTTTTATAAACCTTGACAATTTCACAGAAAGGAAATATCCCATTTTTAGAATAAAGCTGTGTTGTACATTTTTTTCTCCTCATTTAGTGTTGCGATTTGGACAATAAATTGTCACATACTAATAGATATTTTAACTTTTTTTATCTTGGGAGGAACTCTGAAATTAATCTTAATTCTGAATTTCACTGGCAAACTGGATGAAACTAGATAATGCAGGGAGAAAGCCAAATGACAAAAAAAAATTCTTTAGCTTTCTCAATAAATGCCTGTAAGTTTCAGAGTATCTGAGGCATTAATGCTACATCTGGACCAGGGCTGTTGCAGAGTTCATTATAATTCACAACAGCTACCGGCCTTGTCTGCGCTTGCATAAACTGTAACAGCATCTGCCTTTATTTCCTGAAGCTGCAGTCTTTTCATAAAATGTCTTTTTAAGGGAAAACCAAGATTCAAAGATCACAGTCATTTCATTTTCCAACAGAAAAGAAATATAAAGACAGTTAGGGAACAATGGATCTGTCCAGTTTGGTCTCACCCTCCTGCAAAGAGCTGGGGCTTCCGAGTTGATGGTGAAAAGCCCTGGTACACAAAGCAACTCTTAATGAGGACAGTTAGCCCAGCTATTTTTAAGACATGCAACTTGGCAATTCTCTCACCACGCTATCAGATACACTTCTTAAGCGCCTTAATGCATATGGCTTTTTACCTCTACAAGTTTGATTTTTTTTAAAAAAGAACATCACGGTACTAGGTGAAACACTTGTATTTTTGATCAAATAAATATACAATTTATAGATATATTTGATCGAATGAATATAAAATTCACACACACATATATATATATATATATATATATATATATATATATATATAAAATATCAAAAGCATATTTGGAGAAGAGCATAAATAGAGAAGTTTCTAGATTAGACACTGAGGTAAGGTTTATCTGGACAGTGTGGCCATGATGGGCCTGCCTGGAGGTCAGACAGGATCTCCAGAGAGTCAGGTTTGGGAAGTTTTGAAGCATATTTTAAATATAATTTGGAATTTGGAAACCAGACAAAATAAAACTGCATTGTTTTCATAATACTTATTTCAGAAAGTAAAGCGAGACACAATCCTTTCATTTGGTGAAAAACATATGATGATGATTTTCAAGAGATGGACACAATTTTCTGAGGCTGGGAGAGTTATCTCTAAGGATAGGCAGACTTTAAAAGGGTCCATAGATTTCAAGGCAAGGGACACAGCTCTCCCTGGAGCAGGAAGGAAGGAAGTCCCCTGTGCAGTTCCCTCTCTGGCCTGCAGATAAATGAATTTAAGATCTAATTCAGAACTTTCTGCAAAGGAAATGTGAGCACTTGCGGGACGCTTCCGACGAGGTAATATGGTAAAGGTGCCAGAGCCATGGATTCACATGGGTAGAGATTCAAATCCTGACTTCACTAGTAGTTAGTGATAAAACTTTGGGGAAGTTTCCCCATCTGTGAAACAGTGATAATAAATCGTACCTCACAGAGATACTGTGGGGAATGAATGAAATAATGTAAAGAAGTCTCTTGATAGTATTTAGCACATAATAATTATAAAGTAAATGGCCACTATTATTATTATTGTAAAAGTTTGTACTCATATTTTTTGGTTAGGTTGAAAATTCATTAGATTCCTAATATCCAGTTTGTTTTAAGAAGTCAAAGTTTTCTAAGATATATGACTTTTAACTTTTCCACTCAATATATTTTGAATAAATAATATAAATTCCCTCAAATGAGTTCTAGTTTAGTCTCTTAGTAACCTAGAGTTTAGAATAATAGAATCATTAAACTGTTTTCTTTTAAAATTATATCTATTGTTTACCAAATATTTATTTATCAGGCACTGAGCTGGCAATCTCATGAATTATTTCATCTAATCTTTAAGATAAAACTATAAGTAGGTACAATATAATTCCCATTTCATAAAAAGAAAACTTAGAAGCTGTAAGAGACATGTCCCAAATTACACAGAGCAAGGATTTGAGCTGGGATTCAAACCCAAGATGTTTATAACTCTGGATATTTAATAATTGAATGATAGAACAATGAGGGCTATCACTTACTGCACACCTACCCCACGAAAAATGAAATAAATGTATCGAAAGTTTTCCCACTAAAATAAACACTTTAGGACAAATTCTAGGTAATTCAGCAGATAGAAAATTGGTTTTAGCATAAATTAGGCTCTATATTTATTTAATTTTTTACTATCACGTTATTAGGATTAAGATTATTGGAAGATAGTTATTCCTATTTTAAAAAACTATCCCTACTTCTCAAAAAACATATCTGATACATGACATACACAAGTGAAATAGGGAGTGAGGCAATGTTTTGTTTGTTTGCAATATTCAAGGAGCAAATGCAAGCATGCTTTGAGTGTGAAGTCTGGAAGTAGGACAGTGGGCAGGATTTGCTCCAGTGGCCCAATCTCATTTTCCCACTGCATATCATGAGGAAGTGAGTTGTGAGCACATGTGTGTGTGTGTGTGTGTGTATGACATGTGTGCATGCCCTTGTGTGATCTCATGCATTAAGCCACTCAGTTCTCTTGGAAACTGAACCATCCAATTTACTTGTTTTGACTGACAGTGGCTTCTGTCCAACCAAGCTGACCAGAAGTCACCAGTGACTAATATCTAAGAACCCTTGCTACATAGAGTAGATTTTCTTATTTGCACCCAGAACAGAAAACTTACCAAATATCTTAGGCAAAATCCTAGCTGTGCTAAGTAAACGTAAAGGGGACAGATATTTTTCTGTGGTGTGTTGGCAGTAAGGCTATATATCTATCAGGTTAGAAGGCCTATGCAAGTCTGTACAAGGTGATGCGTATTATAATTACAAAAGAGCATAATTAAATGCTATAGTTCTTCATCTTCAAAGTCTCCATGATTCCATATTACATAAAGTCTCCTGGGCCTCAGAAGAAAAATGCCACCTCAAGAAACTAATACTTTGCTCAGGGCCTTGACTTAAAAAAATTTATTGCTATCACCTCACCAAACTTCAAAGTGTAGGTTTATTTTAGGATAATGGGATTTATATGCAAATCACTTCATTTACTACTGTATCACATTGTATGTAAGTATAAAGTGCAGTTAATATGCAAATTCTACTCTACGCTGCTCAGAATAGGCTTCCCTCCATTCATATAAACCAGTTTTCTAGTTTAAATATTAAACCTTAAAAAGAAACTTCACTTTGAGAATATTATACCTGAGATATAGGGTCTATGGCACTTTGCATATGTTCTTGCTCCAAGTGAGCAAATTCATCTCTTTTTATTTTGCCTTTTAACAGAACTCTTAAGCACTTCTAATTCTAAGAAAAGAACCCCAAAGAATCACAACTCTTGAGAAGCAGAATCCAGGCCACGCTCGGGGACGCTGTATGCATACTCTGGGAGATGCATTAAGACCCTGTGGGAGACATGGCTCTGAGGATACGTAACACTTTAAGAATAATTTTTCTTTGGAAACTTAGAAAAACCAATCAAGTTATTTGCATCACAAAATAACGGAAGTACTGTACCCCAAACCTAAGTGCCCATCTTTACAATTATAATTTAAAATTTCTGAAATTTAAAAAATAAAAAAAAATTGATGTATTTTCATTGGAGTCAAATATTTAAAACTTATAAAGCATGCCATCAGATAACATAGTAGCTTTCTTGTTATTTTCATTTTGTGTATATTCATTAGAGATATTCTAAATAAATGGTAACCTGTGGATTATAGAAGTGAGAAAAGCACTCTTGAGGTGACATTTCTTCACTGATGAGTGTTATATACCTTTAACAGCTAAATGAAGTGACAAGTTAGAAGTAGACCTGGCACCACCAGTGACTGTGCCCTTGAAGAGAGGATATGGTCAAAGACTTGGTGATTCTACAGATATTGGGAAGGTCCCTGAAGATGCCTGAAACCAGGACCCAAGGGCTAAGTGCAGCCTCATACCATGGTTAGCACCACAGGAAGCTGCACAAATTCTCTGATTGTCTGTGAGGCTCTCTGAGAGCAACTCAAGTAAATTAAACTCGTGGAGACTGCTTGGGGAAACATGAGAGAGAGTTTGCCAGGACAGTATGCATTGGTTTTAGAGTACCATGGATACGGCCTCTCCTTCACTACGTTAGCTTTTTTTTTTTTTAACATCTTTATTGGAGTATAGTTGCTTTACAATGGTGTGTTAGTTTCTGCTGTATAACAAAGTGAATCAGCTATATGTATACATATAGCCCCATATCCCCTCCCTCTTGCGTCTCCCTCCCACCCTCCCTATCCCATCCCTCTAGGTGGTCACAAAGCACCGAGCTGATCTCCCTGTGCTATGCGGCTGCTTCCCACTAGCTATCTATTTTACATTTGGTAGCGTATATATGTCCATGACACTCTCTCACTTTGTCCCAGCTTATCCTTCCCCCTCCCTGTGTCCACAAGTCCATTCTCTACATCTGTGTCTTTATTCCTGTCCTGCCCCTAGTTTCATCAGAACCATTTTTTTTTTTTACATTCCATATATATGTGTTAGCATATAGTATTTGTTTTTCTCTTTCTGACTTCCTTCACTCTGTATGACAGGCTCTAAGTCCATCCACCTCACTACAAATAACTCAATTTCATTTCTTTTTATGGCTGAGTAATAGTCCATTGCATATATGTGCCACTTCTTCTTTATCCATTCATCTGTCGATGGACACTTCAGCTTTTAAGTTCCCTGGAGACAGCATCTTCACACAGATCTTGTGAGACTCACTCTTGTCACCAGTTTGACCAAATGGTCCCAAAGGGCTGAGGCTTTCGAGTCCCAGAATTACTACGTCCAAATGATTCATTGCTAGCTAGTATATTCCCTTATACCTACTGCAGTTTTACTTTAAGTGGAGTGTTGGATGAATCATCTCATGAAATTCTTTCTACAGATCTGGGCTTCTAGGAAAAGCAACAGCGTCTTTAATTCTGAATTGTGTTTGCCTGGAACACCACATCTTGCTCCAGCTCCTTCACTCAGCCCAAAATGCCCTTGCTTTTCTAAGAAACTCAGTTTTTTTCTGGAGAATTTCTTGGCCTGCATGCTTAACTTCCCAGGCTGCTGCTTTCTTACTCTCACGGTCCTTGATGAAGATTGATTTGATCAACTTCTGCAGCGGTTGAGCCTCTTGATTACTCTCTAGCTCCTGTACTGCATCCTGCCTGCTGAGAACTCCTTTTTGGAGCTGAGAGCCTCCTCCACAGCCAGTCGGTAGCACCTTATGCCTGGTTCTGCAAATAGGATCCAAGAGATGTCACCTTGTTGCACCAAATTCAATTAACAGTATTTTTTTTTAGACTTATTTTATTTATTTATTTATTTATTTGGCTGCGTTGGGTCTTTGTTGCTGCGCGCGGGCTTTCGCTAGTTGCGGCGAGCGGGGGCTACTCTTCGTTGTGGTGCTCCAGCTTCTCATTACAGTGGCTTCTCTTATTGAAGAGCAGGGGCTCTAGGTGCACGGGCTTCAGTAGTTGTGGCATGCAGGCTCAGTAGTTGTGGCTCGTGGGCTCTAGAGTGCAGGCTCAGTAGCTGTGGCACATGGGCTTAGTTGCTCTGCAGCATGTGGGAGCAACTTCCCGGACCAGGGCTCGAATCCATGTCTCCTGCATTGGCAGGTGGATTCTTAACCACTTCGCCACCAGGGAAGTGTCAGTTAACAGTATTTTATACCAATCTTAGTAAATTCTGTTTTAAAATATAACAGGGGAATTTTATCCTCTTGCCCTTTATTCATTGTGTAAACCCAATTAAATCTTATTTTACACCCCACAATAAAGAAGTCTAGACCAGAGGACAGACAGCAGAAGCAAGAAGAAATACAATCCTGTAGCCCGTGGAACAAAAACGACATTCACAGAAAGACAGACAACATGAAAAGGCAGAGGGCTATGTACCAGATGAAGGAACAAGATAAAAGCCCAGAAAAACAACTAAATGAAGTGGAGATAGGCAACCTTCCAAAAAAAAATTCAGAGCGACCTTCCAGAAAAAGAATTCAGAATAATGATAGTGAAGATAATCCAGGACCTTGGAAAAAGAATGGAGGCAAAGATTGAGAAGATGCAAGAAATGTTTAACAAAGACCTAGAAGAATTAAAGAACAAACAGAGATGAACAATACAATAACTGAAATGAAAACTACACTAGAAGGAATCAGTAGCAGAATAACTAAGGCAGAAGAACAGGTAAGTGACCTGGAAGACAGAATGGTGGAATTCACTGCTGCGGAACAGAATAGAGAAAAAAGAATAAAAAGAATTGAAGACAGCCTAACACACCTCTGGGACAACATTAAACACAACAACATTCACATTATAGGGGTCCCAGAAAGAGAAGAGAGAGAGAAAGGACCAGAGAAAATATTTGAAGAGATTATAGTAGAAAACTTCCCTAACATGGGAAAGGAAACAGCCACCCAAGTCCAGGAAGCGCAGCAAGTCCCATACAGGATAAACCCAAGGAGAAACACGCCGAGACACATAGTAATCAAACTGGCAAAAATTAAAGACAAAGAAAAATTATTGAAAGCAGCAAGGGAAAAACGACAAATAACATACAAGGGATCTCCCATAAGGGTAACAGCTGATTTCTCAGCAGAAACTCTACAAGCCAGAAGGGAGTGGCATGATATACTTAAAGTGATGAAAGGGAAGAACCTACAAACAAGATTACTCTACCCAGCAAGGATCTCATTCAGATTCAATGGAGAAATCAAAAGCTTTACAGACAAGCAAAAGCTAAGAGAATTCAGCACCACCAAACCAGATCCACAGCAAATGCTAAAAGAACTTCTCTAAGTGGGAAACACAAGGGGAGAAAAGGACCTACAAAAACAAACCCAAAACAATTAAGAAAATGGTCATAGGAACATACATATTGATAATTACCTTAAACATGAATGGATTAAATGCTCCAACCAAAAGACACAGGCTTGCTGAATGGACACAAAAACAAGACCCATATATATGCTGTCTACAAGAGACCCACTTCAGACCTAGGGACACATACAGACTGAAAGTGAAGGGATGGAAAAAGATATTCCATGCAAATGGAAATTCAAAGAAAGCTGAAGTAGCAATACTCATATCAGACAAAATAGACTTTAAAATAAAGAATGTTACAAGACACAAAGGAAAGACACTACATAATGATCAAGGGATCAATCCTAGAAGAAGATATAACAATTATAAATATATATGCACCCAACACCAGAGCACCTCAGTACATAAGGCAACTGCTAACAGCTATAAAAGAGGAAATCGACAGTAACACAATAATAGTGGGGGACTTTAACACCTCATTTGCACCAATGGACAGATCATCCAAAATGAAAATAAATAAAGAAACAGAAGCTTTAAATGACACAATAGACCAGAGAGATTTAATTGATATTTATAGGACATTCCATCCAAAAACAGCAGATTACACTTTCTTCTCAAGTGCACACGGAACATTCTCCAGGATACATCACATCTTGGGCCACAAATCAAGCCACAGTAAATTTAAGAAAATTGAAATCATATCAAGCACCTTTTCTGACCACAACGCTATGAGGTTAGAAATCAATTACAGGGAAAAAAACGTAAAAAATACAAACACATGGAGGCTAAACAATACGTTACTAAATAACCAAGAGATCACTGAAGAAATCAAACAGGAAATCAAAAAACACCTAGAGACAAATGACAATGAAAACATGACGATCCAAAACCTATGGGATGCAGCAAAAGCAGTTCTAAGAGGGAAGTTTATAGCTAAACAAGCCTACCTCAAGAAACAAGAAAAATCTCAAATAAACAATCTCACCTTACACCTAAAAGAACTAGAGAAAGTAGAACAAACAAAACCCAAAGTTAGCAGAAGGAAAGAAATCATATAAATCAGAGCAGAAATAAATGAAATAGAAACAAAGAAAACAGTAGCAAAGATCAATAAAACTAAAAGCTGGTTCTTTGAGAAGACAAACAAAATTGATAAACCATTAGCCAGAGTCACCAAGAAAAAGAGGGAGAGGACTCAAATCAATAAAATTAGAAATGAAAAAGAAGTTACAACAGACACCGCAGAAATACAAAGCATCCTAAGAGACTACTACAAGCAACTCTAGGCCAAAAAAATAGACAACCTGGAAGAAATGGACAAGTTCTTAGAAAGGTATAACCTTCCAAGACTGAACCCGGAAGAAATAGAAAATATGAACAGACCAATCACAAGTAATGAAATTGAAACTGTGATTGAAAATCTTCCAACAAACAAAAGTCCAGGACCAGATGGCTTCACAGGTGAATTCTATCAAACATTTAGAGAAGAGCTAACACCCATCCTTCTCAAACCTTCCAAAAAATTGCAGAGGAAGGAGCACTCCCAAACTCATTCTATGAGGCCACCATCACCCTGATACCAAAACCAGACAAAGATACTACAAAAAAAGAAAATTGCAGACCAGTATCACTCATGAATATAGATGCAAAAATCCTCAACAAAATACAAGCAAACAGAATCCAACAACACATTAAAAGGATCATATACCATGATCAAGTGGGATTTATCCCAGGGATGCAAGGATTCTTCAGTATATGCAAATCAATCAATGTGATACACCACACTAACAAACTGAAGAAGAAAAACCATACAATCATCTCAATCGATGTAGAAAAAGCTTTTGACAAAATTCAACACCCATTTATGATAAAAACTCTCCAGAAAAGTGGGCATAGAGGGAACCTGCCTCAACATGATAAAGGCCATATACGACAAACTCACAGCAAACATCATGCTCAATGGAGAAAAACTGAAAGCATTTCCTCTAAGATCAGGAACAAGACAAGGATGTCCACTCTCACCACTATTATTCAACATAGTTTTGGAAGTCCTAGCCACGGCAATCAGAGAAGAAAAAGAAATAAAAGGAAGACAAATTGGAAAAGAAGAAGTAAAACTGTCACTGTTTGCAGATGACATGATACTATACATAGAGAATCCTAAAGATGCCACCAGAAAACTACTAGAGCTAATCAATGAATTTGGTAAAGTAGCAGGATACAAATTGAATGCACAGAAATCTCTTGCATTCCTATACACTAATGATGAAAAATCTGAATGAGAAATTATGGAAACACTCCCATTTACCATTGCAACAAAAAGAATAAAATACCTAGGAATAAACCTACCTAGGGAGAAAAAAGACCTGTATGCAGAAAACTATAAGACACTGATGAAAGAAATTAAAGATGATACCAACAGATGGAGAGATATACCATGTTCTTGGATTGGAAGAATCAATATTGTGAAAATGATGATACTACCCAAAGCAATCTACAGATTCAATGCAATCCCTATCAAACTACCAATGGCATTTTTTACGGAAGTAGAACAAAAAATCTTAAAATTTGTATGGAGACACAAAAGACTCCGAATAGCCAAAGCAGTCTTGAGGGAAAAAAACGGAGCTGGAGGAATCAGACTCCCTGACTTCAGACTATTTTACAAAGCTACAGTAATCAAGACAATATGGTACTGGCACAAAAACAGAAATATAGATCAATGGAACAAGATAGAAAGCCCAGAGATAAACCCACGCACCTATGGTCAACTACATGTATACGTGTGTACGTGTGTATACACGTACACATGTAAATGTATACAATGGAATATTACTCAGCCATAAAAAGGAATGAAATTGGGTCATTTGTAGAGACGTGGATGTATCTAGAGACTGTCATACAGAGTGAAATAAGTCAGAAAGAGAAAAACAAATATCGTATATTAATGCATATATGTGGAACGTAGAAAAATGGTACAGATGAACCGGTTTTCAGGGCAGAAGTTGAGACACAGATGTAGAGAACAAACGTATGGACACCAAAGGGGGAAAGCGGCAGGGGGTGGTGGTGGTGGTGTGATGAATTGGGCGATTGGGATTGACATGTCTACACTAATGTGTATAAAATGGATGACTAATAAGAACCTGCTGTATAAAAAAATATATATATATTTGTTCATATGGTGGTATAAGTAATCCCTCTCTTTTATGTACAAGAAAGGGATTACTTATTAAAGACTTAATTTGTCTTTTCTAGTTTGCCTGGCATTTTACTGTTTCTATAATCATATGTATGATTTGATTTAAAAAAAAAAGTAGCATAATTCAGCTATAAGATGTGCAAAAAAAAAAAAGAAGTCTAATAATCTATTTTATAGTCCAAGTTCTCCAGTGATTCTGTACTTGGCAAAAAAAAAAAGAGTTCCCATATTCAAGTAATTTTTAAAATCCCAATGATCTGAAATCTAAACAATCTGAAAAATATATTTTAGGAAGAGATTGGTGAAATGGGTATATAAAGAAAATTTGGACTGGGCAATCTCTTCAAGAGTTAGGTGATTAAGTAGTATTCTCTTGGGGAAACGGCATTTTGAAGGAATCAGACCTTTAAACAAGTGTCTGAAGGAACTTTTACTTATTGAAGTGTCTTCGTTTAATGTCATCAGAAAGATTAAGCAAGCAGACAGCAGCCCAAATAATCATTAGCTTGCAGCAAGGTATCATTGTTTACAAAGTTTGTTGGGTTTTACTGAGTCTAACATTTACAGGAGTGAAGAATTTGCATATCAGGCTGAATAATTTCTAAAAGAAACAAAGTAACATCAGTGAAGCAGTCAGATATCAGAGACACGTGTAAGAAGGACTCAGAAAATAAGTTCTGAACCTCCTACCACTTCAGCTTCAGTTCCCCTCGTGACAATGATAGCTTCATAACCCCAGGGATCATGACCCTCTAGATAATGAGGCAAAATGGACTCACTTGATAATTAGTGCAGCTAGAACAGCTACGGAAATTTACGTTAAATTTATTTTAGTGAAGAAGAGAATTTTCTTAGCATCAACATGTGAAACTCTAATAATTCAGCAATTTGAGTGAAAAATAAGACAAGGTAATTGCAGTTTAATTTACAAATATAACAATTTTTTTTAAGTTTCCTGAATAAGTATGCTAACCTCTTGTGAGTGGATTCATTATTTAGAATCATCTTTACAGTATTAGAGAAGACAATGCGAAAATCATTTTATTGATGGATTGAAATATATTTCTTGTATTTTTATTTATCATATTTCATGTGGTACTATATTTTTAAGTGTTTATTTATGTCTGCAGTGAAATACATATTAAAAGATCCTATATCATATGGTCGCTTATTTGTGGAATCTAAAAAATGATACAAATGAACTTATTTACAAAACAGAAACAGACTCACAGACATAGAAACCAGACTTACGGTTACCAAAGGGGAAAGGGGGGGAGGGATAAATTAGGAGCTTGGGATTAACAGATACACACTACTATACATAAAATGGGTAAACAACAAGGGCCTACTGTGTAACACAGGGAACTATATTCAATATCTTGTAATAAACTATAAGGGAAAAGAACCTGAGATAGAATAGATTTATATATATATATATATATATATATATATATATATATATATATATATATATATATATATAGCTGAATCACTTTGCTGTACACCTGAAACTAACACAACCTTGTAAATCAACTAGATGTCAATTTAAAAAGAAAGAGAGAAAAGATAAAACATATCAATAAGTAACCCTCCCCCCCAAAAAAGATACTATACCAAACATAAAATAGTGAAACTAAGAAGCCTTGGGTCTCTTAGAATAATGACTAATGTTCTGAAGCAAGTGTTTTCTGCAAAGGGCCAGACAGTAAATGTTTTAGAATCTCTGCCACAATTACCAGACACTGCTGTGTAGCACAAAAGCAGCCTTAGCCATTATGAAGACACATGAGCATTGCTGTGTTCCAGTAAAACCTGATTTACTAAATCATACAGCAGGACTTTTTGGCAGCCCTCCTGCAGGGCTACAGTTTGCTGACTGCCCCCCGGCCCCCGAGATACCAGACTTGTTCCGTGTATTTTCCCTTCCTATCTGATACAACCTGGTAAAATAGCTACAAAGCTTAATCAAGGGTCAGATCCACATACCTTTTCCCCAGGAATTCCAGGAGCACCCAATTCACCTTTAAGACCAACTGCACCCTGAAATATAGAAATGCTCATTAGGAGTTTTTTCAAAGGTGTATTAATTGCTAAGGGTGTCATAGATGAGTTGCTTTTTCTTGCGCCAAAGTGTGTGCCGTTAAGTTCTTTTTTCCTATTATTCACAAGTCACTAAACTACACTTTTGACAATTAATAAATTATCAGAAAGTTAATAATAAATATCAGAGTGCTAATCAAAACTCAAACTAGACATTCTCCATGCAGACATATGCAGTACAGCTTTCTCATTTCTTTTATATTTATCAAAGGTTAAGGAATGATTCTATTGCTGTTACTTCAACTAGTACCTGGTACTTTCAATTCAAATAAGTCATGAAATTTCAGACTCCAAGGTACCCATACTTTTATATTTATTGTGCCTGACCTTCCATTACATCCTCCAGGAAAACACTCTGAAGCTGGGTCAATCCTTTTGTCAGTTTCCTTGCTCATCCACGTAACTGGAAAAATCTGCTCAGTGAAGCTGATGGGCTACCCTGATGGGCTATCTGCCTTGATGGCTCTTTCACAAATTCAGTCTAATAAATTTATCCTTGAGACAGTGGACAATAATGTAAACTTCCTGAATGAATTTCTCTATCACTAATGCTTGGTAGAGATTAATAAACACATTAGAATTCTATGAGTATATAATACCATTATTACCCTGATATTACATGTTAATTTCAGATTGAAGGCATACAAATAAATGTCAACTTCAAGTTCCTACAGATTAGATGAGATTATATCAGATGGAGTAAAATTACAAAAACAAAAAAGGACCTGTCAATTAATCCAATATGCTCAATATTGGATTAGAAAGGATGAAGAAATATTCTTTATTTCTCATATTGACATAGATAAAAATTCAAAACCATAAATATTAAATCTTGCTTCTTTGAGGTTATTACTAAGGGAAAAATATTTCTTCTTTTAAAAAATTATGAACATATTTTGATTCAATTATTTTTTATTGGTGTGGTGTGTCTTCAGAATGGGCACATGAGTAATGTCAGATTGGAAACAAAATAAAGGGAAATTCACTAGTAATCTCTGGGTTAACACACTAGACCACTCAAAATGGAAACTTCCATACAGTGAGATTAGAGAGTAGGGGTAGTAGAAAAAAAACAATACCAAAGTTTTTGACTATAGAGTCAAGTAAGTTAACATTTCATCTTAAATTATTCTGATTTTCTCTAAAAGTATACCTACAAAGCAATCATTTCATAAAGCCTACACTTTTTGGGAAATTAACTTGATATGGAAGGTAATAATACAAAAATAAACTGGAAAATCATTCCCCAAATAGACCTCAGATCATACTCCTCCTTAGGTTCAGGAACACTGAAATTGAGCTGCTATTTTATAAAACTGAGGGAATTTCAACTCTGAAGTGGGTGAAGGTATTAGCAAGGGTATTAAAGAACTGAGAAAGTAATGTGGTTGCTAAGTAATTAGGCTGCTAACCACATTTGCTAAGAAAAGGGAATTAAAAGATTCAGAAAATTATAATAATAATTGAGTCTAAATGAAAGAAAAGTATTAATTATTATTTCAAATAATGTCATCCAGAGTTTAGTCTTGGACAGAGGGCATGGTTAGGATGGTCTGATTGGGTGGCCTGATACAGAATATTCCTCACAGCTATGTGTTTATAAGCAGTGGTTGAATCTCAAACTATCTTTCTCCATGAGAGGGGGTCATAAGCTTTCTGAAGAAAAAAGAAGCAGTAAATCAGTGTGGATGAGAAAATAGGCAAATAAACACTAAGTCATGCCAAAACTTGTGGCTTTTCTCCAAATATTTCTGATTCACCATTAACTAGTGGGTAACATCAAGCTAAAACTAATCAGGTCACTATGTAAAATTTTTTTTAAATGCTTTTGTTTGTAAAGGAAAAAGTGTAGTAGAACGTTAGTGAATAATACAACAGTTCTTAATGATTTAGCTTATCTAGCTCTTTCTCTGCAGACTGACTCTTCGCCCTGCTTGGCAAGGTCCACTGGGCAACTGGGGCATAGAATTCACAGGTTCTAGAAACAGCTGAGTTGATGATTTAGACTTTCCTTGTGGTAGAATGTTCATTCATTCAATGTATTTTTAGCTCCTATTATGTGCTGTTCTATGTATGGTGCTCACAGAACTCATATTCTAGTAGGGGAATAAATAGAGGTATAATGATAACATGTCAAGTGACAATACAAGTGCCAAGAAAAGAAAGAAGATAGAGGTGGAATGAAGATGTCAGAAGAGGCCTTTCTACTTTCAAGTGATTTATGAGAGAGAGCCTAAATGATGTGAAGGAAAGAGAAATGTGAATATCTGGAAGAACATTCCAGGTATATGTAGCCTGGTGCAGAGACCTTGGAACAGACATGAACAAGGGGAGAGTGTAGGAGCCACACTATAGGGAGGGGTAGTGGGGTAGGGAGAGCTCTACACATTATGGGAAACCTTGTGGCCCGTGGTTAGAGCTTCAGTGTTACCGTGAGGGAAACAGGAAACCATTGGTGGGTTTTGATCCAGGTGGGACAAGATTCACTTACAGGATTATTCAGAACAGTTGTCTAACTCATAGTGCACAGGCATAAATAAAGTAAAATTTGCTCTTTGTAAAGCTGCCACAGATGACAGTAAGGATTCTCAAAACGTAAGACCTTCAGCAATATTGTAATGGGCAATACATAATTTGGAAAGAGACTTGGGAACTGTATTCTCTAAACTTTTCTCATTTTATCTCGTTGGGCCAAAAGTAAAATGAGAAAAAGGAGAATGAGAAAAATTAAATTGCAAAAAGTAGCACACTATATCTAAAAACAGTCTTGCCAAATAAGATTGGGAACAAAAGACACAGATTTGAATGTAATACTTAAATCACTGAGTGATCTTTTGAAGAAATGACTATCATTAAATTATTAATATTTACTATAAGTGGCATATAACAACTCAAGGTTTTTATAAACTAAAACATTTAATCAATTGAAAATTCTAAGGAATTATTTCACAAAATGAAGATGTGTTTGGTTTTGATCAAACCACATATGAAACTAAACTCAATCTAAAAGGATTACCTCTACCTCTCCTTCAACACGTGAACAATTACACTGTGTATAGAAAAGTAGAGGAAACATACATTTGCTAAGTATCTACTGTGTGCCAGTTCCTGGTACTAAGTATTCCTTCTTCACAATAAGCTGTTGACTCAGTGTTATTAAGCATCATTTTCAAAGCAAGTAAGAGGTGGACAGGATTCAATCCCAAGTGATTCAGCCTCCAAAGTCATACTCCTTCTAATATACTGTCCTACAGCCCCTAAATATACTCTCTTGGTCTTACACACCAAAAGAAAAACCTTGAGAACAACATCTGGTTGCCTTAGTAACACTGCACTTCTGATCATTTCACAAAATCAACTATTCAATATGCCTTAGAGCAAAAATGACTTTTGATCTTCAAACTATGCAGGCACTATTTTGTGCACCTGCCCTAATAATGAAACTTATATACAAGACTCAAACACAGATGGAAGGCCCTCTTTATTTACTGCCCATTAAAGTTGCAGGATCACGTAGTACAATAAGAACAGAAATGTACTCATCAACTCCTCAAAAGGAAAAATACATCCATGTTTATTAAAAAAAGCTGATCACATTCATGGCCATGGTCATCTGAAGTCGTATTTGCACGTCAAGGATTATGCTGATTTAATTAAATGCTGGTGCATGTACTGAAACCATAAAGGAAGTATAGTGAGATTATTTGCCTTCTTTTGTAGATTATCAATTCATTTTATCCCAGCTGTCATTGCCTTGCCACTGAAATCTCTTGCCATTACGAATTTTGTGTAGCCTGGAAGTTAACACAAATGTTATCATTTTTTAAATGTATCACAAATGGGAAATCATGTAATACATTATAACTGTAAGATACATTTTGCACATTTTATAGATTTGGCATACAATAAATTTGCTAATAATTATGATCTTTCGTATCTCTGGGGTATCAGTTGCACCATGCCCTCTTTCATTTTTTATTGTTTATTTGAGTCCTCTCTTTTTTTTCTTGGTGAGTCTAGCTAGCTATAGGCTTGTCAATTTGTTTCTCTCTTCAGAAAACCAGCTCTTAGTTTCATTGATCTTCTCCATTATATTTTTAGTCTCTATTTCATTTATTTCTGCTCTAATTTTTATTTCCTTCCTTCTACTAACTTTGGACTTCATTTGTTCTTCTTTTGCTAGTTCGTTAAGGTGTAAAGTTAGGTTGTTTATTCCAGCCTCTGCTTCTTTCTTGAGATGGGCACTTATCTCTATGAATTCCTCTCTTAGAACCGCTTTTGTTGCATCCCACAAATTTTGGTACGTTATATTTCCATTTTCATTTGTCTCAAGGTAATTTTTAATTTCTTTTTTGATTTCTTCTTTCACCCATTGGTTGCCCAGTAGCATGTTGTTTAATCTCTACATTTGAGAATTTTCCAGTTCCTTCGTGTAATTAATTTCTAGTTTCATACCGCTGTGGTCAGAAAAATATGCTTGATATAATTTCAATCCTTTTAAATTCTTTAAGAGTTGTTTCATGGCCTAAAATACGATCTGTTCTAGAAAATGTTCCATATATATTTGAGAAGAATACATTCTATTGCTTTCAGAGGGAATGTTCAGTATATATCAGTTCAGTATATATCTCTTAAGTTCATCTGTCATTTAAGGCTAGTGTTTCCTTATTGATTTTCTGTCTGGATGATGTACCCATTGATGTAGAGGGGTATTAAAGTTTCCTACTATTATTGTATTACTGACCACTTTTCCCTTTAGGAGTGTTAATATTTGCTTTATATATTTAGGCACTTCTGGGTTAAGTGCATAAATATTTACAAACGTTACATCCTCTTGTTGGATTGACCCCTTTATCATTATATAAAACCCACCTTTGGCTCTTATTACATTCCTTGTTTAAAGTCTATTTTGTCTGATATAAGTATAGCTACTCAGCTTTCTTTTGATTTCCATTTGCATGGAATATCTTTTCCAATCCCTTCACTTTCAGTTAGTGTGTGCCCTTACATATAAAGTGAGTGTTTTATAGGTAGCATATAGACGGATCTTCTTTTCAAACTATATTATAAAGTTATAGTAATTAAAAGTGTGGTATTGGCATAAAAACAGACACATAGATCAATGGAACAGAACAGAGGGCCCAAAAATAAACCCACATATATATGGTCAATTAATTTATGACAAAGGAGTCACAAATATAGAGTGGGGAAAGGATAGTCTCTTCAATAAATAGTGCTGGCTATTTACAATAGCCAAGACATGGAAGCCACCTAAATGTCCATCAACAGATGAATGGATAAAGAAGATGCTGTATATATACAGAATAGAATAATACCCATAAAAAAAGAATGAAATGATGCCACTTGAAGCAACATGGATGGACCTAGAGATTATCATGCTAAATGAAGTAAGCCCTACAGAGAATGACAAATATCACATGATATTGCTTATACATGGAATCTAAAAAAGAATGATACAAATGAACTTATATGCAAAACAGAAATAGACCCACAGACATAGAAAACAAACTTATGTTACCAAAGGGGAAAGGAGGGAGTGATAAATTAAGAGTTTGGGATTAATATATACACCCTACTATATATAAAACAGATAACCAACAAGGACCTACTGTATAGCATGTAGAACTATACTCAATATTTTGTAATAATCTATAAGGGAAAATAATCTGAAAAAGAATATATATAGATAACTGAATCACTTTGCTGTATACCTGAAACAAACACAACACTGTAAATCAACTATACTTCAATAAAAAATAGATAAAAATTTTAAAATAAATAAATAGTGCTGAGAAAACTGCAGAGCCACATGCAAAGAAGAATGAAACTTGACCACTATCTTATACCATACAAAAAAAGTAATCCAAAATGGATTAAAGACTTGCACGTAAGATCTGAAACCATAGAACTCCTAGAAGAAAACATAGGCAGTAAGCCCCTCAACATACATCTTGGTGATAATTTTTTTGAATATGTCTCCAAAAGCAAAAGTAACAAAAGCAAAAATAAACAAGTGTGATCTCAAGGGCAAAAATAAATGCCCATCCCAACACCAAGCATTTCTTCTCAAGCACTTGCTTAGGTGCCAGAAGTTCCCATGGAAGGTACAATGGTGGACTCCCCTTTGGGAGTCAAAAGACCAAGGATGGCTTGGCTGAAGCTTGCTGTGCAACTTTGAGGCATCAGTCATTTCACAAAATTCAGTCTCTTACCTTTTAAAATAAGGAGTCCATGAAGATTATATAAATAATTTAGAACCATGGACTTCCAAGTTAAGGCATGAAAAGAATTTAAATCTGTTCTACCTTGGAAAGATAGTAAGAACATAATCAACTCCTAATCTTAGCAGAAATTAATCTACCTAGTTAGCTAACAAAAGACGTGACTCATAGAAAACAAACTTATGGTTACCAGAGGGAGATGGAGGGGGAGACAAATTAGGAGTTTGGGATTAACATATACACACTACTACATATAAAATAGATAGCCAACGAGGACCTACTGTATAGCACAGGGAACTATACTCAATGTCTTGTAATAATCTATAATTGAAAAGAATCTGAAAAAGAATATACTTATATATTCTGTAAGATTATAGATATATAATTCAGTTATAGATTCAGTTATATATATATATATATATCACTGAATAACTTTGCTGTACTCCTGAAGCTAACACAACATTGTAAATTAACTATACCTCAATTTAAAAAATGGTTAATAAAAAGACCTGACTCAAAGAGTGGGGAATAGACAGTTTCGTTTCGAGAAGGACAGGGAGAAAGGAAAGGCAAGTCTCTAAGTATGGATCCTGGCTAGAACCAGATCTGCACAGGTCCAGCTCACCCACCATCTCCTCCAGCAAACTCTCTCCCCAGTCTCCCCAAGACTGTTACCTCAGGGCCCCTGCAACCCTCCTATAGCCCCTAACTGGTGTGGCCTTGTAAGGTCTTCTATCTCCTTCCAGATGTAAAATCCCAGAACATAGCCTATCCCTTCTATCCGCTCTAACACCCAGCACTAGGCCTTACGCAGAGCAGGTGCTCAACAAAGGTGAGCTGTATGAATAAAGGGTGGGGAAGAATCTTCAGTGGAGACCTATCAGCAGACAGAGAAACAGGAGTTCGTCAGGTATCTGGAGAAGAAAATGCTAGAGAAGGCTAGAGCCCAACTAAAAAACAGACTTTCTTGCTTCACAATTTTGCTTGTGGTTTACAGGTACATTTTAGGCCAGCCTTCCAGTAGGAATGCAAAAGTAGACTTACATGCCAATACAGCCTTCCTTATTTCAGTGACCAGCACTTAACTACAGCCCTCGATAGCCTTTCACAGAAATGTGCATTTGTATGGGACACAGAAAAATGAGTTGGACACAACTGTGAAGTCACTTTTGGACAAATCCTCTTTTGTCCCGACAGCGTTGGCTGGTGTCTTACCTGCTCTCCTTTGTCCCCTTTCTGTCCAGGTGAGCCTGGAACTCCCAGCAATCCTGCTTCTCCCTGAGCAGAAATGAATTTTGTGTTATCAAATATTCTGTCACATTGAACTAAAAACACATAGTTTACAAATAAGAAGCTGACAGTAGTAAGACAAAGCTTTGCTTTCCTGGAGGCTGACACAGGTCCCTCCGCTGGGAGGCCCTTCTCCCCTCATCATAAGCCTCGCTACCCCCTATTCCAAATGCCTGCCAGCATCATCTCCTCCCCGAGACCGTCCACAGGCTGGAACATGTGCTCTCCTCCACGTCCGCTGCACCTCGTACTTGCCTTTTGCACAGAGCTTCCTGTGCAGTGCTCTTCACTTGAGGACATGTAAGCTCCCTCTAAACTTCCACCTCTCCCTCCTCCCCACTACTCCAGCCAGGAAGGGAAGTGGCACAGGGTGCTCTAAGCCGAAGCACACATCAAGTCATGTGCCAGGGACCTTCTGCTCCAGAAGCTGGGGCAAGTTTCCCTTCTCTTTGTACTGGTGTAGAGGAAAGCCGTCCAGAGATCACTCAGGCCTCTGAGTGCCATTAACATCCACAAAAGACGTTCGTGCAGCCCAATGGGCCCAGGCTTCCTGACCAGGAAGGGGCAAGCAAAACAAATTCTTTGGGCAATAACAGAGCTCCTCTGCACTTCCTGTACAACTCACTGCAGAAAGGAGAGCTGGGTGGATATTTGGGATACTGGACAGACACGGTCTCCACACTACGTAGAGTATCTTTGGGTATGTGTTGAAGGGCAGGCACTGCGTTTCCTTCATCTGTGAATTCGCAGAATTGAAGCCTATTCCTGGCATGTGTTATGTCCTTGTGCTTAGCTGTGGTACAGGTGGTTCCTCTCTTTATTTTCTTCTACTTCCTACCCAGGAAAGAAGGTCAGATGGCCTCAGAACTATCCAGATCGAAATCCAGGAGATCCTATCCCCAGCCCCGTTCTCTTAACCCACCCAGCGACTGAGAGGCCCAGGCACCTGATTCAACCAGCACTAGAGGGCAAGACCAGGGCCACACCCGCAGGGCCTGGCTCCCTGTGTGGCGTGGCTTTTCCGTGGGCATAGGTGAAAGGCAGCATACCTTGTGTGGAATGCACTGGCACTGGTCTGTAAGTTCCTGCTTTGCTGGCAGAAATGCAGACATTCTACTGGCATGAGCGGGTACCAATGATGCTTCAGTACTTCCAAAGCCTTGCTGCTCTGGGCACTAAAATCCAGAAAGAGGCTTTAGGATATGGGGTCAATTCCAAACATTGTGACATTCCCAACACTGACTCTCACCAAACTAGACATGACTGGAGTTTCTTGCAAGAACTTCCTTCTAATAACTAAAGGTTGACACCAACCTGTGAAACTCCGTAATGACTTTGCCCTTTCACTAGCCCCCTACGTTTTTATTACTCTGACAACACACTAGAAATGCATTAAATTGTTGGTTTTGGTGAGAAATTCTAAAGCTATTATAGGTGACTTTACGACAAGTACAGTAATATCAAACGTTTACAAGAATTACAATTGTTACAATAAAATACTTTATACAAATAACATTGGTGCATGTGCTTTGGGAACAAATTTTAAAATAAAAGAACGTAATTTGAACCTTTAAAACATCGTTTACTTCAAGAAGATGATTATAAAGGCATGTAAAAGTAGAAAATAAACTCTTTTTATGCTCTAAGGTAGTATGTATTTAATCAAAGTATGTATATCTTATTCCAGTCCATTGTTCTTTATTCAAGTCTCCACTGTAACAGACAAGTGATGACTTTTATAACTTATCCAGCGTGTTCAGAACATGTGGGGACAGCCACATGAAGTGAAATTTGGTTACAAAGCAATGAACTTTTTTTCTGTCAAAAAATAAATCCAGATGGCCGTCTGAAGAAGATAAATGCATCCTTTCCTCTCAGCATCATTTACCGGAGTCCTTACCACGGTTTGTAACTCTGAATTTGCAGTTTCACGGATTTGCAATTTCATATCTCTGAATTTGCATTTTAGGGGGAAGCGTTCACACATTACTTTATATACTGCAAATTATATATGCCTGGAAAAATACTGTCCGGATACAAAATTAAAATATTGTCTGTGGTTATTTATTGTGATGAGATCATGGTTGATATTTATTTTCTTCTATGAAGTTGGCTGTATTTTCCAAATTTTATATAGTAAACATACATAACTTTTCAAACAAAATAGTATTTTGAAAAAGTGTGTAGCATTCTAATGCTTGTGAGCACAGTAAACACGGTAAGAGAAATAGCTCCCCAAAAAACTGGGACTAGTTTCCTGTCTTTACCACTAGTTCTATCACATTTACTCTCTGCAGATTTAATGATTAGCTGTTTAGTTATCGTCATACGTTTCCAAGTCCACAAGTCTAAAAATTACATTAGAATGAAACACACAAGATTATCCCCAAAACGATCCACTTATCTCATATGATTTGATATGGTTTTCCAGCCAGTTCCTGCCCCATGCCCCATGGGTTCAGTTAGATAATCAGGACCTATTCCGAGCTCACAGTTTTGCTCTGGGTAACTGATTCACTACTTTAAGACTTTAAAAGTATGTCTCAGGCTTCACTATAAAACTGCCCATACTTTCCAAAAAGTGCCTACAGGGAACATAAGATGTACAAGTAAGGACCCCCTGCTTCATAAAACCTCTGGTTTTGATATGACACATATTTAGTTAATTAGCCCTCAAAATTTTAATCATCTTTCTCATTTATTTTCAACAAATGTTGTTGATTTTCTCCTCTCTTCCTATTTATTCTTCATTCTCTCTGTCTAGGTCTGTAGTCATGAAATCTGACTGCTTCAGAAAGAGAAACCCTAATTAATAGCAGCAAAGAAGTATATTTATAGATTATCCTGAATAAATTTCACTTTTGAAATATGCTATAAAATATTATTAACAGAAAGGATGTCTGATTTGAAATTACAGGACAAAATTAGATTTTTAAGCAAGTACATTAAAATTTGTTGAGTTCAAGTATTTTTCAAAAAATATAGTTGATGCCAAAATTATAGCAGATGCACTTAAGTATCTTTTATATAACTATTTACCTTCCAAAATATATATTTCCATTAAATGTAATTATAGCACATATCCGTTTCCTGCTAACGGTTAACAGAATGGTGATGTCCGCCCCCAAATACTTATCAGCAGGAAAATAAGCAGTCTTTTGTTATTTTTTTCCAAGGTTGGAGACGATTTCCTACCTTATTTTCTACTCTTTAAAACCAAATCTTTTTCAAACATGATTTAAAATTTTTTTTCATGATGTGTGGGGTCATGTCACCGCTTTTAATTATCAAGCCACTCCATTGAATCCATCACCTATTTCCTTAAACAGTTTTCTCATAATTCAAGTTGGAGTGACTACTGGTCAAGAGTATAATATTTAGGTACCTCAAAACATCATTAAGTAACTTTTCAATCAGGGAAAATTCGTATTTTAAAAGCTCTCACATAAAAGAAGCATAATTAATTAAAGAAAAACTTCTGGAGAATTCACATCTTCACGATTTAAATGTGTGCCTCCAGGAAGTCTAGGTATTTCAAGTCTGTAGATTGGCATTCTAAATTACCTTTCCAGATATTTATAGAAAGATATTTGGCTGGCTTTCCTTGCAATGAGAGCCATAAACTGGGTTGGAGATATGGTTTGTAAAACCAAGTTACGTTAGCAAAACATATAATTTTTACAGACTTAGCTATGCTTTGAGTCAGTTGATCACATTATTATTCTACTACCCAAAGTGAGTGATAGAAGTTAAAAATATTTTTGAACTACTAAACTATGAATAAATCTTACAATTGTCAATGGTAAGCTTAGAACTTCTGACCCAAAGAATAACATTTTCACCTTTTACTTTTACTTTTCATATGTTCTTTCTGTAAGACTTTTCAGAATTAATCCCTTTCAAACACCAGTCAACAAGTCAAGAAACAATGTTTTGACATCTTTTACAAACAAAGCACTAATCATAAAAGAAGGGTACAAAAGTATAATTCCCTTCAATGAGTTTAAAAGGTAGCTGAATAAATTAAAAACAAATACAACTATATCTAATAATATAAGACACACACATGGCCATTGCAATAAGAGATACAGAAAGTACTGAATTTAGTGGGGTTTTTTTAATGGAAGGTTGGTACAAGAAAGTAATAGTTGTAGAGTTAGGTTGAGAATATTAAGAATGAGAGACTAAGAAACTGAATTTCTAATTTGTTGCAAACAGGGAGTAACCAAAGGCTTTGAGGGTGAGATGAACAGAGGACCGGGAATGTGCCTTATTCATGTCAGCCAGCCTTGTTCCTTAGCACAGTGTCTAGAAGATCAGTGTTATTGAATAACAGATGTTTAGTGAAAGAAGGTAAATGAACCTACAAAGCAGTGATGCAGAGACTTATTCTGGCTATGTGGGGACAGAGAAGGCGGATGACACAATAATGAGACGATCTGGGCACGAGGTAAAGGTGGACCACGGCGGTAACAGGAGAGGGGAAGATGCAGGTGAAAAATCTCTCACAAAGGAAAACTGGCCAGGAAGGGTGACGGCCAGGAGAGGGAAGTGAGTGAGAATAACGTACGATCACAGACCTAAAACCCCTGTAACTGGAAAATGCTGATGCTACCGTCAGAGCATGGTTTAGCGAGAAAGGCATAAATTCTCTTTTACTCATGTGGAGTCCAAAGTGAGGCCATATCTTTCCTGAAGTTCAAGATGAAGCACTGGGATTAAAATTGTGACAACAGATGATGGGACAGCCCCATGAGGGGTCTCTTGCTTGGAACTGTTTGCTCGCCTGGCTTCAAGAGAAGACATTCAGTGCTGCCCTACACGTGACTCTACAGCCCAGGCAACTGGCCTTCTACAGTCTTCACACACCAAAAACTGAGCTTACCTTAGGGTCTGATATCTCACAACACGTTTCTTGAGCTACGATGCTCGAGTTACAGTAGATTTGAAGTTGGTGAATTTCAACCTATTAAAAAATTAGTAATAAGATATATCATTAGTTTTTTTCTTTTTGAAAATCACATTTAGGCATTTGAGAACGATGGTAATTTAACTGGAAAGAAAAATAGAAGCTAATAGTTATACAAATAAATCACCGGCAGATATTTTGGTTTTTACTTAATTTAGGATTCATGATTTTATGGACCATTTGAGAAACAGAAATGGATTTGGCTGTTGAGATAGATCTATATGTAAAGGAAATCAAGTAATAGAGCAATTGCAGATCTTTGCTCCTTGTTTCAAACCATCAAAAAGAAGTATTTAATTAAAGAGAGGTAATGCACTACGATAAGAAGAAAAAAAAAAGGTATTTAGTTTTTATCTATTTTTCATGGATACTGTCTAATACCTATGGATTTTATGTTACATGGCATACTCCTGAGCAAGACTCACAGTATTTTTACAAAAATAATTGATTCTTCTATTTGCTCAGCAAATTCACATTTGTTGGCATTTGGACATGAAATTAAAAGTAGTTTCAGGAAAGTACAATCATGTCTTCAAGTGCAAGATCAAACAGCCACATCAGAGAAAGTAAATGGTACAGACTACTGACAAAATTTCAATATGACAGATGCACAGAGAGGCTGCTTCAAATTAGTTTGTGGTTGTAAATTTAATAATTTAATTAATAATCAATCTTATGATGATTTGACATATAACATAGGTCAGGAACAACCTCTTTCCTCCCCCTCCTTCTCCTCCCCACCTTTCTCTCTCTTTCTCTCTCTCTCCTCTTTCCCCATCTTTCTCTGTCTCCTAATGTAACAGAAGTAGATTGTGTATTTCTTTGAGGTCAGTAAGTACTTTCTATAGTAAGACCCAACTATAATAATATAATAATCCTATGATAATAGAAAGCAGATATCTGAGGTTAGCTCTGAATCGCTAACCCAACACCAAAAAAGCAAGAAAGGAGGGGAAAAGCTGTAACTATTACTCTACACTGAGATGAACAAAATCAATTCAGCTCATAGAAAGCATTAAGAATTCCAGACATCTTTTGGATTCATGAGCAGCCTAAGATTTGCAGCCAATGCAAAATTCTGAGATGAAATGAAACTTAATGATTTCTCTTCTAAAACTGTTTGCAAGGTTACTGAAGTAAACTTTTATTTATAAAGTTTAAATACACTGTCTTATATAGTCTAATGAAATACCAGGCAGTAACATACCCATTATGTAGCATGAAGAATGTAGAGACTCCAATTAATTAATATTCTCCTTAACTAAAACTAATTTATCATCAACACTGTTATCTAAATAGTCAATAAATACTGAAATTCTATTATGTATCACCCACTGTGCTAGGGCCTTCATATGAATTATTTTACTTAACTGAAGATAGATGATCAATTTTTCATGGATTAGAACCTAATAAAGTACCCATGACACTGAAACTACAGTCAGCCTAGTTTAATTATGCTTTTTTAATTCATTAGTTGCTTTAGAATCCTTCACTGACATAGTGCTTTAGAATGAGAATGCACTGACCCTGTCACACAGAATTTTTTTGTTAAAAAAAAAAATCCTTTTATCAGTTTTGTCACCTATTTCTCTGCACGAAAGCACACGAGTAGTATATGTAAAATAAAACCTAATCATTAGAAGTTTTTTCTGATAACTTACGTTCTGAATAAACAAAACATTTGCACATTACAGCACATCTTATAAATCACAGAGCTTGTATGGAGATGATAAAAAAATTAGTTCACTTAGAGTTTTAGTAGGACCAAGAATCTTTAAAAACTAAAAAATGTATTTTATTTGTTTGTTTAACTTAAACAGTGACTCTCTCCTCTAAAAGCTCCATCATCGTGACATGGCTTTAATATTATTTCTTAAGTGAACTAAGATTCCACATTAAACTATGAAAGTGTTGTAAGACTATAATTTTCCCATTGTGGCTTTTCATCAGGACACACAGTGATATTCTTCAGCCTCAGGTTGTTCCCTTGAGTAAAAAGTTAATTAGACACAGGACACAACACTCAACCTTCAGAGGGGAGTTTGGAGCCAGGACCCCACTCTTGGAATAACTTGCTCCTCTCTCATTGTCATCTCTCCCTCAAAGGTTATGAATTTATATCCCAATCCTAATGTTCTCTGGTTCTTGCCATTCCCCACTTTGCCCTCGCTAGTCCTGCAGGAGATCAGATTCCCGTCAACACCAGCGCTCCAGCAAGGGCTACCGCCACCCCTACTACTGTTACTAGAACTCCCTGAAGATCACTTCCCGTCTACCTACACTCCACCCACTGCTGGAAGTCACACCTCTGAGGTTTAGCTGCTGGACTCCACTTCCTCCCTGACCCTGGAGAGACCTTTCTGAAAGGTCTGTCTAGGACTGTTGTCATTACAATTAACACTGTGATTATTATTGGCAGTTACCATTGCCTGACACAGACTTGATCCATCGTTCTGACACAGACTGAGCCTTTAAGATCTTTGAGAGAATAGCAGATTTTGCTGTTGTTGTTTTCCACTCTTTTATGCCAGGGTTGAACGGCATGTCTGGCCCTAAATAAATAAATGAATACACAGAAAACTGACCACATACTATGCACTATGGCACATACGCTATGCAATTATAATGAGGGAGTCTACCAATATTATTTTATAATTTAGGATACCGAGACTCAGATAAATTAAGAGTGAGCAAGATAAATGAGCAGATCATGAGAGTTAAGTGGATGAGCTAGGATTTACAATCACATCTGTCTGATCCCCAAGCAAGCTCACTCTCCCTGATGCCATGATGTCTTATGTCCAGAATTGGCTTCTCCTGCTCTGGGGTATTTTGATAATCATCACTGAACCCTAGTTATGACATTCTCACTGATTTGTTCATTGTGTCTGAGAGAAGACAGTTTAAAAATAATATTTTATTGGAGATATATATATATATATATATATATACACACACATATATAATATCTATCTAGATATATCCATCTGTCATCTTTCTCTGATGCCTTCCACAGGGGCCTTTAGAAAGAATATGCTGGCCAAACATGTATGTGCACAGAACCGTACTTTGGAAACAAAAGCGAACTGTTAAGGGCTTTGCGTTAACAATTCCTATTGGTGACCTGCATTCAGATTATTTTTATGGGTTTTCCCATCATTCCACCCATAAGAAAATGTGAACTCATCAAATTTAGATATATCCCCCTTTTTAAAGATTATAGGCCTTTGGAAAATTAATAATAAATCTGTATCATGTGAGCATCAAATATAGTTTTTAAGGAAACTTTTCATCTGAAAAGGTGTTACTAGACAGTTGTTCTCATCCAAATGACCTACTGTTGTGTTTCAGTCCAACAGAACTCTAAAAAAACATTATAAGCTAATGAAAAATAGTCTGCGATACAAACACTTGTGATTCTGAGGATGAATAAATAACCTATTATTCTCGAATGAAAACACCAGATAATCTGGAACCATTTAATTTAAATTTCATCTTTTTCCAGTCCTTTCTATTCAAGACATAGGAACTTAGACCAAGCTTACTTTTGTATATTTTCAATTTTTACTAACATTTAATTTTAATAACCTTATTTTTTAAGGCATAACCTAGTTCTTTTAAATTCACAGGCTAGAGAAAAATGGGTGAAAATAGATAAAAATAATATATGTAAAAATATAGTTGGAAATACATAGCTATGCTTCACACATCTGATAGCAAATTAATTTAAACAGTGTTGAGAAGGGAATATCTTATACAGTTATTAAAGGAAAAAGGTTTTAATAAGGTATTTTATTTTAATTTATAAATGTTACTAGTTCACAACTCACGTCCACAGGCTTGCCATCTGAAGCTCGGGTCGCAATAACAGTCCTTCCGTGGAAGTCCACAGCGCCCTTCCCATCAATATGCCGGCTTGCAACTAAGTTACAGTCCGTATAGACCGAGATGGCCCGGGATTGTATACTGAAGCCAAGTTTATGCCACTGACGATCAAACAAAGGACGGAGTTCTCGATTTTTAAAAATGTAGTTCAACACATCTCCCTCCACAGCTCGGAACATAAATTCCACCACCTTCTTTCCACCATCAACTACTATAGAAACCTGCAAAAATGCAAATGATCTTTAAATGTTTGAAATTCAGTTTTTAAAATTATTAAAGCACACAAATCAAAACTCAAGGTGCTACCATATGACCCAGCAATCCCACTACTGGGCATATACCCTGAGAAAAGCATAATTCAAAAAGACACATGCACCACAATGTTCACTGCAGCACTATTTACAATAGCCAGGACATGGAAGCAACCTAAGTGCCCATCGACAGATGAATGGATAGAAAAGATGTGGTACATGTATACAATGGAATATTACTCATCCATAAAAAGGAACAAAATTGGGTCATTTGTAGTGATGTGGATGAACCTAAAGTCTGTCATACAGAGTGAAGTAAGTCAGAAAGAGAAAAACAAATACCGAATATTAACGCATATATATGGAATCTAGAAAAATGGTACAGATGAACCTATTTGCAGGGCAGGAAAAGAGACGCAGACAGGGAGAACAAACTTGTGGACACAGGGCGGAAGTGGAGGGTGGGACGAATTGAGAGAGTACCATTGACATATATACACTACCATGTGTCAAGTAGATAGCTAGTGAGAAGCAGCCACATAGCACAGGGAGATCAGCTTGGTGCTTTGTGACCACCTAGAGGGGTGGGATAGGGAGGGTGGGAGGGAGGCTCAAGAGGAAGGAGATATGGGGATATATGTACACATATAGCTGATTCACTTTGTTGTACAGCAGAAACTAACACAGCACTGTAAAGCAATTATACTCCAAAAAAAAATAAAATAATTGAAAAAAAACCTCAAGCTGCATGTTAGTAGAACTGAGGCACTCAGTAAAATGTTTTAGATGATACTTGTGTCCGTCGGATTTGTTAACATATAAGAACAGCAAACATCCAGCTACAAAAATGGTTTAAATATGGGATATCTGGTGAATGTAATATGCTCCTTTCTTGAGAGGACATCTAGGAGTGTGTGTGTGTGTGTGTGTGTGTGTGTGTGTGTGTGTGTATCTAAGTATATACATAATTCTGAATGAGTGATTCAAGAATTAAATGTTACTAATTTTAAAACAATAAGAAATGATCACTTCTCTTAGCATGGAAACTGAGATCAACTTCTTCAACCTTTGATGATTTGCATGGTGCCAAGAAAATACATTTTCATAGAGGACATATTCTTTCTGTTCAAGTCATATTTCCATCTTAATATTGTGACTATATAATAACATATTAAAAAACCAGTGAAATGAAAAACATTTCAATGGATATGTACGGAAATAAACACAGATGGATGGTGCCCATAAGTAATTGTGATGTTTACCTCCCCTCCCTGGAGCACCTGCGTCCCCTCCTTTCTGCCCAAATGCCACATCTCCCACAAGTATTCCTAGATCCCTGCTCTTCTCGTGTCCCATCTGGGGGAGCCGTCCTTTCCATGCTCGCACAGTCCCCACCCAACTCCCAGCTGTCCTCGGCCACCACACTTGTCACCCTGTGGTCATGCTCCAATAGGCTGTTCTCATACGTGGCACCCCCAGACCTACGTGCTCCCTGAGAAAAGGAATCATGCTTTGCCAGTCTCTTATCTTTGTCACTAACTAGCATCTAGCATGTGTTCAATTATTTTCATTGATGCAATCAATATTTATATTGCCTCTCTTAATTCACTAAGGATTTTCAGAGGAAACAATGAACAGCTTTAAAATAATGTATAATATCAGAAATAATAGGAAATGAAGAAGTCGTTAGTGAGGTGGTCTCGGGGTCGATGAAGCAGTTGTAAAGGAAGGGTAGTTAGAGTGTCTTCAGACAAAAATAGGAACCTAGTAGAAAAAAACAAACAGAAAAACAAAACAAAAACAGAAAACAAACTAATCTTGCCTCACCCACCAGGCTCTCCCATTACAAATCTCAGCAAGATCCTTCTAACTCTGAGAATACTTGCATTTCCCTGTGGATGATTCCTCTAAAAGACAGAATATCCGTGCATGAGGTCTGTTCCCAAATTTATGCCCACAGTTCCAAGATTCACCTGGCCTAATCCCATCAGAGGACACAGATCTGTACATCTCTCTGGTTCCTTACCTGTGGCATATTCTGCTGGTTTAAAACCTGCCACAGAAACCACCGTTCCTTTTTGGTGCTTCTTCGTACCCGAAACACGGCTGCTATGGCGAACTCCTCAGGAAGGCCTTTGGGAAACACCTTACTGTGGGAGAAAAACAAAGAACCATTGTGGGAAAACTGAAGGCAAGGACAGAAAATCTCGGTATGAAGGTCTCTGCAACACAACATCTCAGTCACTTTTTCTCAATGAGTTTAGAATTCATTATGCATGTTTATAGCATTCTACCAAATGCATACATGGACGCATCCACACCTACTTTTACCTATGGAATTTGTATCCTTGTTCTTTCCCTTTTAAAAAATTTCCCGGGAAGCTGTTGTTAAAGCTTGAGGTGTGTAAAAGCGAGTGACTACACTATAGTACTATGGGGCAATATTCATTTACTGAACAAGATGTTCCAACAGAATCTCAGAATTCACTGCAGTCTGGCAAACAGTAGACATTTAGAGAGGAAATAAATACTACCCCTAGACTTTATCGGTAGAGAGAAGTACAGAGCATTTCAAAGAACACTGCTGGCAATTAAATGTATACTTCCAAAGAACTTTTGTCATATTAAACCCTTGCAAAATGAACTCCTAATTCTGATTTCCTAGTAGGTATCAATTTAGGACTGAAACTAAATATAATAAAGACATTTTAGCTTATTTTTTATTCTTACAGAAAATAAGTAAATTATTTCTAGGTAGCAGAGAGAAGCCTAAAGACAGTCCAAATATGCTTCTGCCTCAACCTTGTTTCAAAATACTGGTCTCACTGGATCCATGAAGAAACTTGGGGGAAAAAAATTCACCATGAACATAAATCATATTTAGGCTTTCATTGGAAAACACGGAGAGATACATTCCTCCAAGTTGACTTTTAAAGTTATCTGCATTGTATGTAAAAACTCTGCAAGGCAGGAATCTTGCTTTTCTTTCAAGAAATCATGAGGAGTAGTAGGTAAGAATTCTCTTAAGGATTAACACAGCCAGAAGTTGTTTATATAAATAAAACATCATACATTGAGATGGTAACTACTCACTGGGAATATCACACCAAGGTCCACTGAAACTGACAACCAAACTCACGGAGAATTCTGAAACTTTGGTTTTACACTTTGTGTTAGAGAAAAAGTCACAAGTGGTAGGGAAATCAGGAACAAATATGAATAAAAAAAAAAGCTATGCTGGCCTAAAGTTCTTAGTTGGTTAAACTCACGCACGTGCGCACGCACACACACACACACACACACACACACACACACACACTTACGTATCTAGTGTATGAATTTAGGTATATGTACATAAGCATACCTCAGGGATATTGCAGGTTTGGGGCCAGCTTACTGGAATAAAGTGAATATCACAATAAAGTCAGTCACACGAATTTTCTGGTTTTCCAGTGTGTGTAAAAGTTGTGTTTACACTATGCTGTACTCTATTCCATGTGCAACCGCATTATATCTAAAAACGTACATACCTTAATTTTTAAAATGCTTTACTGCTAAAAAGAAATATGCTAACCATCATCTGACAACCCAGGGTTGCGACAAACCTTCAATTTGTAAAAAATCCAGTATCTATGAAGTGCAATAAAGTGAAACACAATAAAAGGAGGTCGGCCTCTAAATATATATAAACTCTAGTTTTACCTTCTTCACTAACCTGCTTACCCCCAGTCCGGAGGCTTTCTGGCTCTCAGCGCTTGTCTGGCTGGCTGAAGAAAGAGGCGGCAACCCGGGGCCTCATTTTCATCACACACACACACACACCCCTCTCCAGCCTCCACAGAGGCTGGCTGGTGCCTCCCCGGGATGAGTCTCTCCCGTACCCTGGGAGGTACCCCAGCCCACGTGCCAGCAGCACCCCGCCCTGCGGTTCCGAGGTTCTAACTTCCTCCTCTCTGCTGCCTGTGACCCCACTGCTTCCCGTCTTCTAAGAATGTATTATGTCTGTCTCTGTGGCTTCATTTCCCACTCTACAGTCATTTCTGCACTTTAGAGGATAAAACTCCATCTCCTATCTCTCCCTCACCGACGCCCTTCTTATCTCGGTTTACAAATGTATGCATATCTTCACCCTCTCCCCTGCTGTAAAACAGACAAAACTCCCTCCATCCTCGCTACAGCATTATATTACCCTTCCAGGTATCCACCAAGTTTCTTAAATGAAGACTCAGAATGTCACACTGTCACAGCCCTCCGCCCTGAGCCGTCCTGCATTCTAAAAGCAGTCCCGTGGGCTCTCGCGAGGATGCTCGCCGTGCGCCCCTGTTCCCGAGGCGGGCCGTCACGTGAGCGCTCTCACCCAATCGGCGAGGGGGCCTGGGGCGGGGGGTGGGGGAGACGCGCTTCCCGCCAGAAAGGAGCGCGCTGCTTCGGGCCGGAGGGGGAACCGTAGCGGCCGCCCGAGGGGAGCTCGAGACGCCACAGGGCTATGTTGAAGGAGCCCGGGCAGCGGCCACAGCCACAATGGCAAAAACAGCCTAGCTTACCCAGTCAAGAAGTTAATACAAGAACCGGATGGGCTTATCTCCAAATGGGATTTCCACCCATAATGAATAACTGCGGGATTTGTACTGGGGATGGCGAGCGGATCAGAAAATGTGTCCTTCGGGATTCAGGCAATATCCCTGCTGTGGAAGCTTGTCAGTTTTTTTGGCTTTTGCTTTTAATTAGGATGTTGGAAAATAATGAAAAGGTAACCCCTTTTTAAACTTAAGGAATTCCCCCCTCCCCCTCCGCCAAGCACTGCAAGGTCGATCATTTCTGGAGCATCTGGAATGTTGAAGTACCGACGGTTGCTCTTCACCCTCGCCCTAAAAAGACGGCCTCCCCCTCTTTCGGTTTCCGCCCTTCACGCGCCTGAATCTCATCCCGAGGGAGAAAACCCATGACACTAGGGGCTCTCAGAGCGCGCCTGCGTGGAGACAAGTCCCCGAGTTCGGAACCCCTTTGGACCACTTGGAGGAAAATTGTCATGTGGGTTCCGACCTAGATTTTAGGCCGAAACTTGGTGACGGGAAGGGCCCCTTGGGTACTTGAAGAAGGAGGCGAGTGGAAACCGCTATGGGCCAGGCCGTGGGCATCATCGCCTGGACGGAGGGCTCGAGTGACCCACCAGGCGACACGGTGGCTACAGTGAACTGAATTCTGCAGGAGGATGTAACCGGGTCACAGAAGAGGCCGGAGGAGACAGGGCAGCTGGAGGCCGGTCCGAAGGCTGAGCTGGTGAGTCCTGGGGAGGCCCTTTCGGACGCTCTGCGCCGAACGAGGAGGGGGCGCTGAGCCCGGGCCGCAGACAGGCGTGGACGTGCGGGGGCTGCCCGGGCTGACGGGGGCGGAGACCGCGCTCGCGGGGGACAGGCCTCAGCGGGGCCGGCATCCTGTCCAAGGGACGGTGCCCACGGTCGCCCTGCAGGATCTCCTGGGGCCAAACCCAGGCCCGTCTCCTCCCGCCACACCTTCGGGCCAGGCCGGAACATCCGAAAGTGGGACACAGGGTCCAGCCCCAGAGGACTGTGTCCCGGGCCACTGTCCCCAGAGTCCAGCCCCAGAGGGCTGTGTCCCGGGCCACTGTCCCCGGAGTCCAGCCCCAGAGGGCTGTGTCCTGGGCCACTCGTCTCCAGAGTCCAGCCCCAGAGGGCTGTGTCCCGGGCCACTGTCCCCAGTGTCCAGCCCCAGAGGGCTGTGTCCCGGGCCACTGTCCCCAGAGTACAGCCCCAGAGGACTGTGTCCCGGGCCACTGTCTCCGAGCTCCTCCTCCCCCACCCGTGCTCCCGTATGGCCCCTCCCACCTCCATGCCATCCCAGGGGGAGTATCTCCCCAGAACCAGCGCTGCTGGAATCCAGAGGCCTCTGGGTCTGGCCCTTCACTCCTCATCCAGGGACACCATCACCCAGATGGCTAATGGCGAGTGAGTTGGGCTGCGGGCCAGGTCCTGTGACTTCCGATGCAGAATTCTTTCCAATATGGAAAGCCGTTGGGGTATTCAGTCCCGCGTACCCTGTGATTTGCCGGTGGTTCCGTGAAGTTCCGGTGTGTCACTGCCGCCCTGGTAGGCTTGTTCACGCCTCCTTAACAGTGCTGGTCACCTTAGCCACGTAGTGACTATTGGGTGTCAGTGGGCGGCTGGAACCCTTGGGTCAGCTCCCTGCCCACCTCCTGTTCCAACAGACACTCCAGGGACGTCGCTGGTAAGCAGTCAGTAAGGTTGGTGAAGAGACCCCCAGACAGTGGGAAGAATAAAAGGGGGCACTCTGTAGGGTCAGCTCTGGTCAGCATAGCCGCCAGACTTAAAAACCTCACCCAGAGTGAGGAGGACAGGAGAGACCTGGCACCATGTTTAAGAACCCAGAAGGGTGACTTTGGAAATGTCTGTTTTTGTTATTGGCTTCTCATCAGCACAATGACAGATGTCTCTGTGCTCATCTGTTATTAAGGTCCTGTGGGTAAAACTGATAAAAGCAGTCAAAATAAAATAAAGTAAAATGAAATGAAATAATATAAAAGGTAAAGTAAAATAAAATAAAAGTATTCCCAATCACCTAATCCCCTGGCCTCTTCTAAATCCTCACTCCCCTTGGTCCTTCTGAAGTTTTTAACACTGAAGACATCCTGTCTTCATTGATATAAACCAAGAGTCACAACCACATGGCTCTAGGGCCCAGCCAGGAAACTGGAATGTAAGCTTCCTAAGGTTCTTTGTCTATCCTGTTCACCAGCATCTAGAGCAGTGCCTGCACAAGGTAGGCACTCAATAAATAGTATTAAAGGAATCAATTAATGCCCTGAATTCAGTTGCAAAAAATCTGTAAACCAAAAGAAAAATAACATATGGCCCCCTCTAAGTCTAGCTTTAGTTTTTCTGTCTTGGATAGAAATGTGCATGTAAGAAATTTTCACTTTCCTCTTAAGAGTTCTATAGTAAAAACAAATAGAGCAAGTGAGTTAATAACAGCACTGTTACCCATTCTCACGTAGAGGACACACACGTAGACTAAGGGAAATGCAGAGTCCAGCCCATCTACAGGGGCAGCTGCTAATTAGCTCCAGCCAACTCTTACCATATGGGGAAGTGGGTCCAGGGTTGCCAGTTCATCCCATTTTTCAAGACAAGCCAAATACCCAGATTTTTATCTGAGAAGTTTAGAGTTTTAATTTTGGCAACTGTTTCAGAGTTTTCATAAACACTGTCCAGACCAACATTGTGCAAAACCAAACAAATCAGTGACTGCTAGTTAGCAAAGCTGGATCTACACAAATGTTTGCTGAATCCCCACAGAGGCTTACAAAGATGGAAAAAGGAAGATTCCTGCCCTAATCAGTTCTTAAAATCAGTTAGGAGAGGAAAATTAGAACTCAAGGTTATGAACGGAAAACCTAGTACTAGGAATGGGACTGCTTTTAAAATCCTATAACAGCAGGAAAGTTTCAGTCCTTTTAAATTTATTGAGACTTGCTTTATGACATAACATATGGCCTACCCTGGAGAATGTTCCACATGCAGTTGAGAAGAATGTGTATTCTGCTGTTGTTAGGTGGAATGTTCTACAGTCTGTTAGGTCTAAATAGCCTGTGGATTTGTGCAAGTCTTCTATTCCCTTACTGGTCTTCTGTCTAATGTTCTATCTATTTTGAAAATGGGGTATTGAAGTCTCCAACTATTACTGTTGAATTGTCTACTTCTCCCTTCAATTCTGTGAGTTTTTGCTTCATGAATTTGGGGGCTTTGTTTTGGGGTACATATTTGTGATTGCTCTATTGTCTTGATGTATTGACACTCTTTTTAAATTTTTTTAATTGAAGTATAGTTGATGTACAATATTATATGTTACAGCTGTACAATATAGTGATTCACAATTTTTAAAGGTTATACTTCTTTTATAGTTATTGTAAAGTATTGGTTATATTCCCCATGTTGTGCTTAGCCTTGTAACCTTTTTTTCCATTGCCATCTTTATTTTTTTTAATTTTATTGAAGTATACTTGATTTACAATGTGTTAATTTCTTCTGTACAGCAAAGTTATTCAGTTATACATATATGTGTGTGTGTGTGTGTGTGTGTGTGTGTGTGTGTGTATATATATATATATATATATATATATATATATATATATATATATATTCTTTTTCATAGTCTTTTCCATTATGGTTTGTCACAGGATATTGAATGTAGTTCCCTGTGCTATACAATAGGACCTTGTTGTTTATCCATCCTATATATAATAGTTTGCATCTGCTAGTCTCAGTCTCCCAATCCTTCCCTCCCCTACCACCCATTCCCCTTGGCAACCACAAATCTGTTCTCTATATCTGTGAGTCTATTTATATATCATAGATATATTGATTTGTGTCATATTTTAGATTCCACATATAAGTGATATCATATGGTATTTGTCTTTCTCTTTCTGACTTCAATTAGTATGATAATCTCTAGGTCCATCCATGTTGCTGCAAATGGCATTATTTCATTCTGTTTGATGGCTCAGTAATATTCCATTGTACATATATATACCACATCTTCTTTATCCATTCATCTGTTGATGAACATTTAGGTTGTTTCTATGTCTTGGCTATTGTAAATAGGACTGCTATGAACATAGGGGTGCATGTATCCTTTTGAATTATAGTTTTGTCTGGGTGGGATTGTTGGATTATATTGCAACTCTATTTTTAGTTTTTTGAGGAACCTCCATACTGTTCTCCATAGTGGCTGCATCAATTTACATTCCCACCAATAGTGTAAGAGGGTTCCCTTTTCTCCACCCCCTCTCCAGCATTTGTTACTTGTAGACTTTTAATGATGGCCATTCTGCCTGGTATGGGGTGGTACCTCACTGTAGTTTTGATTTGCAATTCTCTAATAATTAGCAATGTTGAGCATCTTTTCGCGTGCCTATTGGCCATCTGTATATCTTCTTTGGAAAATCTCTGTTTAGGTCTTCTGCCCATTTTTTGATTGGGTTGTTTGCTTTTTTGTTATTGAGTTGTATGAGCTGTTTGTATATTTTAGAAATTAAGCCCTTGACAGTCACATCATTTGCAGATAATTTCTCCCAGTCTGTAGGTTGTCTTTGCATTTTGTTTATGGTTTCCTTTGCTGTGCAAAAGCTTATAAGTTTGATTAGGTCCCATTTGTTTATTTTTGCTTTTATTTCCATTGCCTTGGGAGACTGACCTAAGAAAACATTGGTATGATTTATGTCAGAGAATGTTTTGCCTATGTTCTTTTCTAGGATTTTTATGGTGTCTTGTCTTATATTTAGGCCTTTAAGCCATTTTGAGTTTACTTTTGTGTATAGTGTGAGGGTGTGTCCTAACTTCATTGATTTACATGTGGCTGTCCAGCTTTCCCAACACCACTTGCTGAAGAGACTTTCTTTTCTCCATTGTATATTTGTGCCTCCTTTGTCAAAGATTAGTTGACAGTAGGTGTGTGGGTTTATTTCTGGACTCTCTATTCAGTCCCATTGATCCATATGTCTGTTTTTGTGCCTGTACCATGCTGTTTTGATTACTGTAGCCTTGTAGTATTGTCTGAAGTCTGGGAAGGTTATGCCTCCTGCTTTGTTCTTTTTCTTCAGGATTGCTTTGGTAATTCTGGGTCTTTTATGGTTCCATATAAATTTTAGGATAATTTTTCTATTTCTGTGAAACATGTCATGGGTAATTTAATAGGGATCGCACTAAATCTGTAGATTGCTTCGGATAGTATGGCCATTTTACCAATATTCATTCTTCCAATCCAAGAGCATGGGATATCTTTCCATTTCTTTGAGTCATCTGTAATTTCCTTTATTAATGTTTTGTAGTTCTCAGCATATAAGTCTTTCACCTCCTTGGTGAGGTTTATTTCTAAGTATTTTATTTTGGGGGGGTGCGATTTTAAAAGGTAATGCTTTGTTACTTTCCCTTTCTTATATTTCATTGTTAGTGTAAAGAAATGCAACCAAATTCTGTATGTTAATCTTGCTACCTTGCTGAATTCATTTATCAGTTCTAATAGTTTTTGTGTGGAGTCTTTAGGGTTTTCTATATATATTATTATATCATCTGCATATAGTGACAATTTTACCTCCTCCCTACCAATTTGAATACCTTTTATTTCTTTTTCTTGTCTGATTGCTGTGGCTAGGACTTCCAATACTATGCTGAGAAGTAGTGAGAGTGGGCATCCTTGTCTTGTTCCAGATTTTATCAGGAAGGCTTTCAGCTTTTCACCATTGATTATTATATTGGCTGTGGGTTTATTGTAAATAGCTTTTATTATGCTTAGATACGTTACCTCTATACTCACTTTCATACCGATTTTTATCATGAATGGATGTTGAATTTTATCAAATGCTTTTTCTGCATCTATTGAGATGATCTTGTGGCTTTCATACTCTCATTTGTTAATGTGGTGTATCCCATTGATTGATTTGCATATGTTGAACCATCCTTGTGACCCTTGGATGAATCCAACTTGGTCATGGTGTATGAACTTTTTTATGTGTTGTTTGATTCAGTTTGCTAATATTCTGTTGAGAATTTTTCAGTCTATAATCATCAAAGATATTGGCCTGTAATTTTCTTTTCTGGTAGTGTTTTTGTCTGGTTTTGGTATCAGGGTGATGGTGGCTTCATAGAATGTCTTTGGGAGTGTTCCTTCCTCTTCAGTCTTTCGGAAGAGTTTGAGAAGGATCAGTATAAGTTCTCCTTTGTATGTTTGGTAGAATTCCCCAGTGAAGCCATCGGGTGCTGGACTTTTGTTTTTAGGGAGTTTTTTTTATTACAGATACTATTTCATTTCTAGTGATTTGTCTGTTCAAGTTATCTATTTCTTCTTGATTCAGTTTTGGTGGGCTGTATGTTTCTAGAAAGTTTTCCATTCTTCTAGGTTGTCAAATTTGTTGGCATAGAGTTGTTCATAGTATTCCCTTATGGTTTTTTGTATTTCCGCAGTATCAGTTGTGATTTCTCCTCTTTCATTTCTTATTTTGTTTATTTGGGTCTTGTCTCTTTTTTCTTGGTGAGCCTGGCCAGAGATCTGTCAATTTTACTTACGCTTTCAAAGAACCACCTCTTGATTTTATTGACTTTTCCTAATTTTTAAATCTCTACTTTATTTATTTCCTATCTGATCTTTATTACCTCCTTCCTTCTGCAGACTTTAGGTTTTGTTTGTTTTTCTTTTTCTGATTTTTTTAAGTGGTAGTTTAGGTTGTTTATTTGAGATTTTTCTTGTTTCTTAAAGAAGGCCTATATCACTATGAAATTCCCTCTAAGAACTGCTTTTGCTGCATGCCATAGAATTTGTATGGTTGTGTTTTCATTGTCATTTGCCTCAAGGTATATTTTAATTTCTTCTTTGATTTCATCACTGACCCATTGGTTTTTTAATAGCATGTTGTTTAGTCTCCAGGTAATTGTTTTTTTCTTGTTTCTTTTTCTGTGGTTGATTTCTTGTCATGCCGTTGTGGTCAGAAAAGATGCTTGAAATAATTTCTATACTCTTAAATTTGTTCAGGCTTGTTTTGTGCCCTAGTATATGGTCAATCCTAGAGAATGTTTCATGTGTACTTGAAAAGAATGTGTATTCTGCTTTTTTTGGATGTAATGTCCTGAAGATATCAATTAAGTCTAACTATTCTACTGTATCATTTAGGATCTTTGTTGCCTTATTGATTTTCTGTCTTGAAGATCTGTCCATTGATGTGAGAGTGGTGTTAAAGTCTTCTACTGTTATTGTGTTCCTGTCAGTTTCTCCCTTTATGTCTTAGTATTTGTTTTATGTATCTGGGTGCTCCTATATTGGGTGCATATATGTTGACAAGTGTAATATCCTCTCCTTGTATTGATCCTTTTAGCATTATATAGTGTTCTTCTTTATCTTTCTTTATTGCCTTTGTTTTAAAGTCTGTTTTGCCTGCTATGAGTATTGCAACCCCCGTTTATCGTCATTTCCATGTGCGTGAAATATCTTTTTCCATCCCCTCACTTTTAACCTATATGTGCCCTTTGCCCTAAAGTGGGTCTCTTGTAGGCAGCATGTTGTAGGCTTTTGTTTTTTTATCCAATCTGCCACTCTGTGTCTTTTGATTGGAGCATTTAGTCCATTGACATTTAAGGTAATTATCGATAAATATGCATTTATTTCCATTTTAAACCTTGTTTTGCCATTTATTTTATATTTCTTCTTTGTCCTTTTCTTTTTCTTTTTGTTTTTCCTTGTGTGGTTTGATGATTTTCTTTCGTATTATGCTTATGTTCTCTTCTTTTTGTTTTTTGTGACTCTATTGTATGTTTTTGATTTGCGGTTGCCCTGTTTTTCACGTATGTCAACCCCTTCCTATATCGACTTGCTTTAGAGTGGTAGTCGTATAGGCTCAAACACATTCTAGAACAAAAATCTACATTTTTTTTACTCTCCTCCCCCACATTTTATGATTTTGATGTCCTCTTTTGCATCTACATGTTCACCTTTTTGCTGTTCACTGTAGTTACCACTTTTCCATAAATTTTTTGTTTTCCATTTTTTTTTTAATCTGTGTACTGGTTTATTTAAGTGATTTGGTTTCCAACTGTGATTTTCTCTTTCCTATAGATTCTTACTTCTTTTCTATTTAGAGAAGACCTTTCAATATTTCCTTTAGGGTAGGTTTAGTATTGCTGTATTCTTTTAGTTTTTGCTTGTCTGAGAAATTCTTTATCTCTCCTTCTATTCTAAATGATAATCTTGCTGGGTAGAGTATCCTAGGTTGCAGATTTTTCCCTTTCAGGACTTTGAATATATCTTGCCACTCCCTTCTGGCCTGCATCATTTTTGTATAGAAAACAGCTGATAGCCTTACGAGGGGTTCCCCTGTAATTAACTCTTTGTTTTTCTCTTGCTGCCTTTAGAATCCTCTCTTTAACTTTTGCCATTTTTAGTATAATATGTCTTGGTGAAAGTCTGTTTCGATTTATCTTGTTTGGGATCCTCTGTGTTTTCTGTATCTGAATATCTGTTTCCTTTTTTAGGTTTGGGAAGTTTTCAGCCATAATTTCTTCAAATACATTTTCAATCCCCTTTTCTCTTTCTTCTCCTTCTGGTATCCCTATTATGTATAGATTGGCACACTTTATATTATCCCATAGGCCTCATATTGCTTTCATTTTTTTTTTAATTTGGCTTTCTGTCTGCTATTTTAATTGGGTGACTTCTATTATTCTATCTTCTAGATGACTTATTCGTTCTTCTGCATTATTCATTCCACTATTCATAGCCTTTAGTTAAGCTTTCATCTCTTCAAATGAATTCTCTAATTTTTCTTGGCTCCTCCTTATAGTTTCTACTTCCTTTTTACAGTAATCTGCATTTCTATTGATAATTTTTTAATTCCTTCAGCATTTTCATTACCTCCTTTTCGAACTCAGTGTCTATTAGACTGAAGAGGTCTGTGTCATTGTTTGTTCTTTCAGGGGAATTCTCTCGATCTTTTAATTGGGAGTGGTTCCTCTGCTGCTTAATTTAACTTATATTTCTCTTACTTTGTGAGTTTAGGAGAAACAATTATCTACTGTGGTCTTGGAGAGCTATTTATATGTGGGAACATCCCTGTGTAGCCTGTGTGGGTTTAATATTTTTTGGGTGCTAGGGCTGTTTTTAGTATGGATGCCTGGCAACTCTTTCCTCAGTATATGCTGGCCGTTATCCCCTTGATAGGTGAGACTGATGTTGTGGAGACCAGAGCCTACACTGGATATTGAGCAGGACCTCCTCTTTGCTCTGTGGTTGTCACTACCCCATCAGGTACAGGGTCTGCTCCTTAGTTGTTGGAGTAGAAGCCCCCAGATCCATTTCTGAGCTGCTTTTCTGATCTGCAGTGTTGGGATTAGAGCACTCCCACTGGGAGAGGAGCCACTGAGTATTCCTCTGCTGAAGCTGTGAGTGTGCTCTGTTGTGTCACCTTTCACCCATTATGTGGACTAGCTCATGTTACATATAATAGTTTGTACCTCTTAATCCCCTACCCCAAAGTTGCCCCTTCTCCCTTCCCTCTTCCCACTGGTAACCACTAGTTTGTTCTCTATATCTGTGAGACTGCTTCTTTTCTATTTTATCACTAGTTTGTTGTATTTCTTAGATTCCACATACAAGTGATATCATACAGTATTTGTCTTTCTCTGTCTGACTTACTTCACTTAGCAAAATACCCTCCAAGTCAATCCATGATATTTTTTTTTTTTTAGTATTCCATTGTATATATACACCACATCTTCTTTATCCATTTATCTGTTGATGGACACCTAGGTTGTGTCCATACCTTGGCAATTGTAAATAATGCTGCTATGAACACTGGGGTGCATGTATCTTTTTGAATTAATGTTTTTTGTTTTTTTGGATATATACCCAGAAGTGGAATTGCTGGATCATATGGTAGTTTTATTTTTAGTTTTTTGAGAAGCCTCCACACTGTTTTCCACAGGGACTGCACCAATTTACATTCCCACCAACAGTGTACAAGGGTTCCCTTTTCTCCACATCCTTGCCAGCACTTGTTATTTGTGTTCTTTTTGAGGTTGGCCATTCTGGCATGTGTAAGGTGACACATCATTATCAAAATGCCCTTCCTTGTCTCTTCTAATAGCTTCTCCTTAATTCCATTTTTTCTGATATTAGTGCTATGGACTGTATTATGTCTCCCATAAATTCAAATGTTGAAGCCCTAACCCCCAATGTGATGGTATTTGGAGATGGGGCCTTGGGGAAGTAATAGGTTCACATGAGGTCATGAGGGTGTGGTCCTCATGATGGGATTAGTGCCCTTATAAGAAGAAACTAGAGAGCTCCCCCTCACCCTCTTTCTCTCTCTCTTTCTCTCTCTATCATGTGAAGACACAGAGAGAAGACAGCTACAGCAAGCCAGAAAGTGAGTCCTTACCAGTACCATGCTGGTACCCTGATCTTGAACTTCTGGCCTTCAGAACTGTGAGAAATAAATTTCTATTGTTTAAATTACCCAGTCCATGGTATCTTGTTATGGCAGCCCAAGCTAAGATAATTAGTGTAGCCACTCAAGGGTCTTTCAATTTCTGTTTTCATGATATACCTTTTCCCCTTTACTTTTAATGAATCCTTTTTACTTTCACTTTGAATCTAACGTGTATCTTCTTCTTTGACAGCACATAGTTAAATTCTGTTTTCTGTTTTAATCCATTCTGCAAACCTTTGCCTTTTAATTTAAGTGTTTAATATTTATATTTAATACAATTACTGCTAAAGTAGGATTTGTGTTTGTTATTTTCCTATTTGTTTTCTCCGTATTTCATCTTTTTTTTTTAGTTTCTTTGTTCCTCTATTACCGCCTTCTTTTGTGTATAATATGTATTTTCCAGTGTGCCATTTTTATTCCCTTGTTTTGTTTACTGTGTTTTTTGAGGTATTTCCCCAGTGGTTGCCCTGAGAATTACAATTAACATCTTAAATTTACAACAGTCTAGTTCAGATTGATACCAATTTAATTTCAATAGTATACAAAAATACTGCTCCTAAAAAGTGGTTTCCTCTTCCTTCCTTTGTGTTATTATTGTCTACAAACTGTGTCTTTAGACTTTATATGCCCATCAACTTAGATTTATAATTACTGCTGTATTTGTTTGTTTTTATGCAACTGTATTTTAAATCTGATAAGAGAATGAAAAAGTTACAAACAAAATACATTTATTCTGTTTTTTATATCTATCTATGTAATTAACTTTACCAGTGCTCTTTATTTCTTTGTGTGAATTTGAGTTTCTGTATAGTTTCCCTTCATTCAGCCTGAAGTAATTCCTTTAATATTTCTTGTAGGGAATATTTCCAAGTGATGAAGTGATAAATTCTCTCAGTTTTTATCTAAAAATATCTTAATTTCATATTCATTTATGAAGGATAGTTTTGCTGGATATAAAATTCTTTACTGGCATCCTTTTTCCTTTAGAACTTTGACTGTCATCCCACTGCCTTCGGGCTTCCATGATTTCTGATGAGAAATCAGGTTCTTTTATTGAGAACATCTTGTTGATCTCATGATGAACCATTTCTCTCTTGATCCTATTAAGATTCTCCCTTTGTCTTTTGGCAGTGACCAGGTGTTGATCTCTTTGAGTTTATCCTAGTTGGAATCCTTGACTTTCTTGAATGTGTAGATTAATGGTTTTCATCAAATTTGGGAAGTTTTCAGCCATTATTTCTTCAGATAGTCTTTCTGTCCTTTTTGTTTTCTCCTCTCCTTCTGAGATTTCTATTATGCGTATGTTGGTATGCATGATGCTGTCACACAGGTCTCTGAGGATCTGTTCATTTTTCTTCATTTTTTTTTCTCTTTTTCCTTCCAGACCATCTCATTTGACTTATCTTCAAGTTCTTTCTTTCTTCTGCCACCTCATATCTGCTCTCAAGCCCTCTTAAAAATTTCTTATTTCTGTTACTGCAGTTTTCAACTCCAAAATTTTGTTTTGCTTCTTCCTAATAATTCCTATCTATTTATTGGTATTCTTCCTAATAATTCTTATCTATTTATTGGTATTTTATTGAGTTAACATTGGTTTATAAAATTATATAAGCCTCATTTATACACTATTATATTTCTACCTCTGTATACACTACAGCATGCTCACAACCAAAAATTTACTTTCCATCCGTCACCATACAGTTGATCCCCTTTACTCATTTTGCCCTCCCCCCTGCCCTTTCTCCTCTAGTAACCACTACTCTGTTCCTTGTATTTACATGTTTGTTTTTGCTTGGTTTGGTTTGTTCATTTATTTTGTTTGTTTTTTATACTCCACATATGAGTGAAATCATACAGTATTTGTCTTTCTCTGTCTGACTTATTTCACTTAGCATAATACCATCTAGATCCATACATGTTGTTGCAAGATGGCAAGATTTCATCTTTTTATGGCTGAGTAGTATTCCATTGTATTTATATAAATATGAACCACATCTTCTTTATCCATTGATGGGTACTTAGGTTGTTTCCCTATCTTGGCTATTGTAAATAATGTTGTGAGATAAACATAGGGGTACATATATCTTCTTGAATTAGTGTTTTGTCTTTTCTTTGGATAAAACTGAAAAGTGGAGTAGCTGGGCCATATGATAGTTCAACTCTTAACTTTTTTAAGGAATCTTCATACTGTTTTCCACAGTGGCTGCACCAAGTTATATTCCTACCAACAGTGTATGAAGATTCTCTTTTCTCCACATCCTCACCAACACTTCTTATTTCGTACCTTTTTGATAATAGCCATTCTAACAGGCATAACTGATACTTCATTGTGGTTTTGATTTGCATTTTTTAAATAATTAGTGATGTTGAACATCTTTTAATGTGCCTGTTGGCCAACTGAATGTCTTCTTTGGAAAACTGTCTATTCATCTTCTCTGCCCATTTTTTTAACCAGGCTATTTGTTTTTAGTTGTTGTTGAATTGTATGAGTTCTTTATATATTTTGAATATTAACCCTTTATTGGATATATGATTTGCAAATGTCTTCTCCAATTTGGTAGGTTGTCTTTTTGTTTTGTTGGTCGTTTCCTTTGCTGTGCATAAGACTTTTCATTTGATGCAATCCCATTTGCTTATTTTTTTTTATCATCTTTATTGGAGTATAAGTCCTTTACATTGTTGTGTTAGTTACTGCTGTATAACAAAGTGAATCAGCTATACATATACATATATCCCCATATCCCCTCCCTCTTGCGTCTCCCTCCCTCCCACCCTCCCTATCCCACCCCTCTAGGTGGTCACAAAGCACTGAGCTGATCTCCCTGTGCTATGCGGCTGCTTCCCACTAGCTATCTGTTCTACATTTGGTAGTGTATATATGTCAATGCCACTCTCTCACTTCGTCTCAGGTTACCCTTCCCCCTTCCTGTGTCCTCAAGTCCATTCTCTATGTCTGCGTCTTTATTCCTGTCCTGCCCCTACCCTACGTTCTTCAGAGCCCTTTTTTTTTTTTTAGATTCCAAATATATGTGTTAGCATACGGTATTTGTTTTTCTCTTTCTGACTTACTTCACTCTGTATGACAGTCTCTAGGTCCATCCACCTCACTACACATAACTCAATTTTGTTTCTTTTTATGGCTGAGTAATATTCCATTGTATATATGAAGCACATTTCTTTATCCATTCATCTGTCGATGGACACTTAGGTTGCTTCCATGTCCTGGCTATTGTAAATAGTGCTGCACTGAACATTGTGGTACATGACTCTTTTTGAATTATGGTTTTCTCAAGGTATATGACCAGTAGTGGGATTGCTGGGTCATATAGTAGTTCTATTTTTAGTTTTTTAAGGAACCTCCATACTGTTCTCCATAGTGGCCGTATCAATTTACATTCCCACCAACAGTGCAAGAGGGGTCCCTTTTCTCCACACCCTCTCCAGCATTTATTGTTTGTAGATTTTTTGATGATGGCCATTCTGACCAGTGTGAGGTGATACCTCGTTGTAGTTTTGATTGCATTTCTCTAGTGATTAGTGATGTTGATCATCCTTTCATGTGTTTGTTGGCAATCAAACTGGACAGATACATGTAAAAGAATGAAATTAGAACACTCCCTAACACCATACACAAAAATAAAATCAAAATGGATTAAAGACCTAAATGTAAGGCCAGGCACTATAAAACTCTTAGAGGAAAACATAGGCAGAACACTCTATGACATAAATCACAGCAAGATCCTTTTTGACCCACCTCCTAGAGAAATGGAAAGAAAGACAAAAATAAACAAATGGGACCTCATGAAACTTAAAAGCTTTTGCACAGTAAAGGAAACCATAAACAAGATGAAAAGACAACCCTCAGAATGGGAGAAAATATTTGCAAACGAAGCAACTGACAAAGGATTAATCTCCAAAATATACAAGCAGCTCATGCAGCTCAATACCAAAAAAACAAACAACCCAATCCAAAAATGGGCAGAAGGCCTAAACAGACATTTCTCCAAAGAAGATACACAGATTGCCATTTGTTTATTTTTATTTTTGTTCCCCTTCCCTGAAGAAGCACAACCAGAAAGTTATTGCTAAGACTGATGGCAAAGAACATACTGCCTGTGTTTTCTTCCAGAAATGTTATGGTTTCAGGTCTCATATTCAAGTCTTTAATCCACTTTGAGTTGATTTTTGTGTATGTAGTGAGGTAGTGGTCATTTCATTCTTTGGCACATGGCTGTCCAGTTTTCTCAACACTAATTATTGAAGGGATTATCCTTCTCCTTTGCTCCTTTAGGTGAGACTCCATTTTTATAATTTCCTTTAGTTCATTAGACAGCTTCCTTTTGTTATTTGAACAGAATTTAAATAGCTGATTTAAAGTCTTTACCTAGTGAGTCCAATAACTAGATTTCCTCAGTAACAGTTTCTATTAACTGCTCTTTTCTCTGTGTGTGGGCCATACTTTGTTTCTTTGCATATCTTGTAATTTTTTGATTGAAAAGTAGAAATTTTAGATAATATAATGTGGCAACTCTGGGAATCAGATTATTCTCCACCCATCAGTGGTTTGCTGTTGTTGCTGTTTGTTATTTTTATCATAATTGTTGCTGCCATTGTTTGTTTCCTTAGTCACTTTCCTGAACTAATTTTGTAAAGTGTGCTTTCTTTGTCATGTGTGACCACTGGAGTCTCTGCTCAGTTAGTTTAGTGGTCAGCTAATGATTGAACAGTTAAGTGCCTTTGACCTATAAGCATCCAAGCCTCTGCTGAGACACTATGTGCATGTTGGAGAATGGCTTCAATGCTCAGGCAGGCAGTTTACAACTCTCCTTAGCCTTCTCTTTTTGCTTGTGCAGAGTTTCAAAGTTGGCCAGGGCAATGAGCGTAGGGCCTTTTTGGAGGTTTCCTGGGTTTCCACAAATCCCTGTGCCTACACATAGGTGTAGATAGCACAAATACGCTGGAGGTTTCTAATGCTTTCTATGGACATCTCCTCCCCCAACTTTTCCTTTTAAATGTTTTTGGTCATCTTCTCATTTGTCCCAATTGTAATTGCTGTCTTGGGTAGCTGCAATGTTAAACAATTACTATTGATTATTTTCAACAAATGCCAGGGGAAGAAGGCTGTACTTATTGAGTGAGCTGAGTCAGGTCAAATAAAGACAAGCCCTGTGAGTTGGGGTTTCCAGAGAACTACCAGTCAGGTAAAATAATGACAGCTTTCTAGAAATAGGGTTTTTGTTGACCTCTAAACCCATTCTCCTCCCTTCAATGGCTGCTAGGCTGCTAGTTTGCACTTGTGATTATAGAGCTGTTGGTTTTCAAGTCAACCATTGTGGGAGAGAGAGGGATGTGAATAGGACAAGTTTAAAATGCCACAAAGCTAGCTATTCTTACCAAGAGTCAGTCTTTTTCTTGAATAAACACCCATTAATTGTTGCAAGCCCTTGGTTAATTTCCAGAGTTCTGAAATACTGATTTTGACCATTTATCCTGTGTTCTTACTGTTTTTATGGATAGGTACATTTTCTGGGCTTCTTACTTTGCCATTCCTTCTGACATCATCAGTAATATCTTCTTGGATCTTCCAGTTCAGCCTGACTGCAAGCTTAATGCAGCTCAGTGACCTGAGTGAACATCTCATGAAGCAGAACCATGTGGATAAATCCTGTGCCTTTTTCTAACTCAGAAAATCATGAGAAATAATAAATTGTTGTTTTAAGCCACTAAGTTTTGCAGTGGTTTGTTACAAAGCAAAAAATAATGAAAACACCTTTTTCCTCACTTTCTACTTAGGATTATAGTCATATAGGTACCTGTCACATTTCATCATGAGATTGCAAGCTCTTTGAAGGCAAAGACAACATTTAATCTATCTTTGTATCACCCACAAAGCCTAAGTACAGTGCCAACAGGGCAGTCTATAACTATTTGTTAAATGAGTGGAGTGAGCGATCCAGCAAATGAAACATTTTGATATGATTCTTTAATACTTCATAAATAAAACTAAATATAATTATTTTTAAAAATTAAAAATGTAACTCAAAAATTGAAAATATTTTATATTCCATGAAAGGTTTCTTCTGTGACAAAAATAATAAAACAAAATAATGTTATTAATATTAATAATGTTTATAATAAACATAGTCTTAAAATAATACATTGAAATAAATTTAGTTATGTTTAAAGAAAAATTATTTTTTCTTAGTCTAAGTTTATAATGGAAGAAAATCCTTATAATTACTATATTTCCCTTTCAGAAATTGATATTCTGCTTTCGAGGCCAAAAATGATTTTGCTTGCCTAGACTGTAATTTCTGAAGAAAAAGTTTTGTATTTTAAAAATAATACATTACAAAATATATCTACTCTTACAGACTATGTTTTTTGTTTATATCACACAAGCACAAACACTTAACGTGACACAGAATAATTTCTCTGCAGCTTGCCAGAGTTTCTATTATAAAAGACGCCATATTGGATTACTGGTCTGTTACCAGAGAGATATAATGACAGCTTGCAGTGTCTAAGATATCCATGCTTGAGTATTTTTGAATGGAGTGTAATTTCCTATAAGAAATTCTATCCATTGCTTATTCCGTGATACTCCCATTAAGAAAAATACTGTTGAGACTTACTTGCCAAAGTCATTCATAGGTATATTGGGCTAGAAATTCTCAATGGGATATTTTCTACCATCCCTCCATTTTATACACATTGTACCTAGTTCAAGGCTGTAAATGAGAAGTTCATCCACAGAAATTAATATTAACCTACATTTGAAGAGCTCAAAGTTTAGTGAAATATAAGTATAGTTAATCCTTTATTTCCCATTGTCTACTTTTCTTCACATTAATAAAAGTCACCTAAATATTCATGGACAGGTGAGAGCAGAGGTATGCCAAAGTAACAAAATGTTCAATCTAAAATCAATTTTTACAAGATATGACTAAGTAAAAGTCATAGAGAGCCAAAATAAAGTCATTCCAAATTACCCACAGGAGCCCAAGAAACTTACTGCCTCTGTAGTCCTCCTTACACTAGCCCCCTGAGAGTTCTAGATATAATCTGGAGTGTCTCTGAAGCCTTGTAATTCACATATTTTAGACTCTTTTGAACCTGTAATTTACTTCAATGTTAAGAAAAATCTAAAATTTAGTTTTCAACTGCTCTCTGATATTCTCTATGTATAGCAGCCCTCAGTTCAATCGTAAAGTAGAAGGAAATGCTATAAAACTATAGAGGAAGTGGTGGAGAATCAAAAGTGGGGCTCCTTATAATGATCAGCTATGGAAGAATGCCCAGATCTGAGACTTTGACCTCAATACAAAATTTCATAAAGATCTTTACATTACAGTGCTTCCCTCTTGGTATTAAAATTAAAAGGTTTTTATGCAATCAGCATAAATTGTAAGAGTGATTTTTTTTTTTTTTTGAAAGCACTACTATTTTCAGTTTAGGAAAAAATAATCCTAACTTTTAAAACAACCTATAAATTAACCTTATATTCTTCAAGGACAGAGATGAGGGAGAATTAACACTAAAAACATTATTTTTGCTACTATGGGAGGTTAAAAATAAGTCACAAAATCTACAAGTCCCAGCCTATAGCCTTCATAATAAGTCACTGAACTGTTAAGATGAGAAACTTCAAATAAAAATACACTTTTTCCAATACTTTCTCCACATGCTTCAAACAGAATATTTAATTACAAAGTACTAGTAACTATATTTGTGGAGTCAGATAAAAATTAACGTCTTATTAACCATAAGGGATTTACTGTATAGGACTCTAAGAATGGATTGTATTTGTCTAAATAGCATAATAACTACATTCTCTAGATCTTTTTTCCCACTTGACTAACGAAAAATACTTTCCTGGTCGGAATTTATTTAAAATCATTAGAAAATACAAGGATTTCCCTGGTGGTCCAGTGGTTAAGAATCCACACTTCCACTGCAGGGGGCATGGGTTCAATCCCTGGTCAAGGAACTAAGATCCCACATGCCACGTGGTACAGCCAAAAAACAAATAAATAAATAAAAGCAATAGAAAATACAAATAAAATGATGATGTCTATAAGGCATCTATATTACAGGAAAGATCTTGGCCTACGATGAAGTATTTAATCACTCTGTGTGTGTATACTTGTTATTAAATATTCAATGGAACTCTGCATCTACTGTCTTTTGTATATGCAGTATGGACTCAGAGATACTCACATTCTCCCTAACTATGAAGTACTTTCACTGACAAGCCAAAACACTTACTACTCTACTATGAGAGAGCTTTCTTCCTCTCTGGAAAATGCATTTTATAAACACAAGCTGTGTTACCATTAAAATAGTCCCTAGAAACCAGTCACGCATTACTAACAAATTGTCTAATAATTAATTCTCTCCTTGGAAAGCAAAGAACAGGGAATCTATGGGGATTGTTGTAAAGCATGGAAGTTTAAATGGGGAAGACACAGGGAAGGGGGAATAAGTCCAGAGCAGGAAGCACCCCTAAGTCAGCCAGACCAAGATGAGATGCCACGGTTGTGAGCCCTGGGCAGCAAACGTGTCCCGTGAAGGCACTTAAAGTTTGGGAGGAAGGTTCCAAAAAGAAGGAGGGGGAAAGGGGAGAGGCAACCAATATAAACCTTGACTATTCCCCTTACCTGTACTGTGGACTCTCACACCTAAATTCCTACTTGTCATCTCTACTTGGATGTTAAAGGCATGTCTCAATAAATAACTGAAATTGAACTTTTTGCTTCCTACCAAACACATCCCTTTACAAGGATTCCACATCTCAGTAAAAGACATGACCATTCACCCAGGTGCTCCAGCCGTCATACCTGATTCTTGCGTTTCCTTTATGAACTCCAATCCCATCCAACTCATCGGCAAGTCTTACTGTTTCTACCACCGAATGGATCCCGACTCTGTCCACTTCTCTCCAGCTCCACCTTCACTCCCCCTCCCAAGCTGCCACGTCTCGCCCCAGACTCTTGTTACACGCCCTGGTCGCTCTCCCTCTTTTCCCTCCCTTGAAGTATAGCCTGCACACAGCGGTTAGAATGAGCTTTTTAAGTGAAAATCAGACCAGGTGCCTCCCTTAGTTATCACCTTCCTACAGGGCCCCGCGGCTCCTAGAATGAAACGCACGTCACTGATCGTGGCTCACAAGGCCTAGTGCTCTGACCCCTGCCTTAGTCTGCCACATCGTGTCCTATTCCAGTCTCTGTGTGGCACCCCCGCTCCAGTGGCAGTGACCTGAATTTTGTTCCTTGAACACCTCATTCTACTGAGGTCTTGGGCCTTTGTACTTCCTGATTCCTTCCTGGGAAGGTTGTTCCCAGGAGTCGTCACGTGGACGCTTCTCCTCACTATTCAGGTCTCAGCTCTAATGCCCCTTCTCTGAAAGGTCGATAGTAATACAACACCTGCTCTGTTTTATTTCCTTCATAGGTTTATAAAAGCCCAACTTTTTTAAAAAATGTATTCGTTTACACACGTATTGCCTGTTCCCAACCACTAGAATGTGATTTCCGTGACAACAGGGGCTCTGCCAGACCTGTTGCTCTAAATCAAGCATCTAGACCAGTCCCTGGCATATAGGAGGTGCTCATAAAAATGTGTTCCAGTCATGGAAAATCCATGATGATGCCTATGACCGGTCCTGGTAGATATCAAACACTTGTGTTCAGTATGAAGTCTGTGTCACTCTGCACAATGCCTTAAAAGTCAAGGCCTTATGAGACTGGGCTATATCACATTCATCATGAAAAAAGCAGAAGGAAAAACCAAGCCCTATGCAAGTCTGAAGCAGGTTAATCAAAACGTTTGACACAAAACAATTCCAGGAACAAATACAATCAGTATTCTTACTTTCAAAAGGACGTTTAAAATCTCTACAGACTGTAGCAAAACAGAATCTCTGCTCCAAGAAGATTTCTCCAAAAGTGTCTTTGAGCAGAAGTCTTCCCATCCTTGGAAATGTTTCCGTTATAAGAAACCACACATGACAATCTCCTGTAGTCCTACACTCCTAAAGCTGAAGGGGAACTTAACAGTGATTTAGAGCAGCCATCTCCCTGGGTAAATGAGAAATTAAAGCCACAGAAGTTAAATAACTGCCTCTGTTAAATAACAGAGGTCAGGATGGGACTTGAACTCGGGACTCTTAGTTCCGAGGTCAGATTTTTCCAGTATATCAAGTTGCTTGTGTCCTCTGGGCTAAAGATAAAGTTTCCCTCATCATTACTGACCTGACTTAAAAGTAACACTTTGGGACTGTAAGGGAGAAAAAACTGTTTTCTGAGTACTGCGTGGGGCAGGGTCGGTGTAAATAAATATAAAATATTAACGTCAAGAAATGAAAAAATAATTAAAATGTTTAACATCATACTATAATATTAACAACAACAGTAAATCACATTTTGGGCTCCGAGCAAAGGATTCATGATGACATTTGCACATCCTAGGTGACTAGTAGCCCTGAGGGGTAGATTATTACAGTTCCTTCTTCTAATGATATTTTGAGCACAGATCAGGAAGTATCACAAACCACATAGTAATATCTTTAAAATGGGGATAGTGTCTGTTGGGTTTTAGGAAAGAAATGTATGCTATAGAAGGTGATAACCAATCAGGAATATTTGCCCTGTATTCCTTAGAGATCACTTATTAGAGAAAAAAAAAATAGGATTTTTCACCAAACATTTCCTTTAAAATGAGTACAATTTGGGGAATGTAGTGAAAAATATGAGAACAGTGTATATACTAATAACTATGTAATGTGAAGAAAAGTATGAAGTGTTCTGATAAAAACTGCCTCCGTTTTTATCCTACTGGCGAGAAGTTATATGTTGGGATTTTAATGCCTAAGGAAGAACATCAATAGAATGGTTACCTAACTAAAAAGACAGGTAATTCCCTGAGATGTGAAAATAATGATCATAAATGTGACTCTTTCAAGTGATTACGGAAAGAAAGAGAACTCTTAGCACTGACCCTGGCCCAGGGGTCAGTGGAAGCTTCCATCCCATTCACCCCCTGAGCTGTGGAATCCATGACTAACATAGCTATACACAAAGTTACCTTAATGAAGGGGAGGTGTCTAGTCTCTCGGGGACAGAATAATGTCAACTGAACAAATAATGGACATTCCTGGCTGTCCAATTAATGAGAAACCAATAAGCACTGCCTTAAGAGGATAAACTTTGCTTTTCCACACTCCCTTCCAGATAGGGAGCACGGCAAGCATGGCAAAGCCAGGGAAAGTCATAAAACTTAAAAATAATGCACTCTTGGACTTCCCTGGTGGCTCAGTGATTAAGAATCCCCCTGCCAATGCAGGGGACACGGGTTCGAACCCTGGTCTAGGAAGATCCCACATACCATGAAGCAACTAAGCCCATGCGCCACAACTACTGAGCCTGCAAGCCACAACTATTGAGCCCACGTGCCACAACTACTGAAGCCGCGTGCCTGGAGCACGTGCTCCGCAACAAGAGAAGCCACTGCAATAAGAAGCCTGCACACAGCAACAAAGACCCAACGCAGCCAAAAAAATAAATTAATTAATTTAAAAAAATAATAGTAATGCACTCTTTTAAAGTAAGTACATGCAAGTATTTATTGCTAAAGTTGTTTTATGGGGAGATGGAATTAGGGAGTGGATCTCATTTTTTCCCCACTGTGCCCTAGTAGTGTGTCAAGAAAAATAAAGACCATAATGAAGCTCATAAATTTGTTTACTCCTTAGTATATTAAGCAATTGGCAACTTCATTGTACAACAAGTTCAATTTGATGTATTTGTTCAGTGTTCCTAAAAGAACCTTAGTGTGTCATGTGGCAAGTAATATCTCTGTTTCATGTATAGAAAAGTAAAGAACAAAACCAAACTACAGACTAAGAGAGGATTAGAAAGAAAAACCCATGACTACCAGTTTCTTTTCTGTTCTTTTACCTAACTAAATAATAAGGAATGTGAGGCAAGCAGTGCAATGTCAAAAGGAAAAAACAAAGATGAACAAACTTTCACTATTACAGTACTTAGAGACTGAAAAACAAGATGACACAATTATTCTGGAGAAAGTTCCTTTTGTAAGTGGTGTTCCAAAAACCAAGTGTGATATACACTTAGAGAACAAAATGTTTAAGAAGTTTAGTTACTAATTACAATGATTCCAGGGCTAATTCCACCAGCTCATAGCGCAAGCCTTGAAGCAAAGCCCTTTTTTTAAAAGTCTATTTTGGTAGAGCCGAAGTGAGTTTTCCAGATCATATTTAGCAAGACCAACCTTTATTTTTCTGCTTTAACGGCTAAATGGAAAAAAATCTATTTTTAAATATCAAGAACTGGCTTCCAAATTAATTCTTCCATTCTAAATAAGCGTGAGGCAGGCTTTATGAAGAACTTCCGTATTTACAAGTATCAGTGGGGCCTCTGACTTGCTGAATATCTTCCAGGAAGAGAAATCTGATACAAGTTACATTTCCTGAGAGTGAAGTGAGAGATGCTTGGAGTTTATAGTAAGTCATTTCTTGCCCAGCTGACATTCACCATCACCTGTCACGTTACAAGCAGTTTGGCTCGCAGGGCCTGAAGGGTTTGTCTGAAATGCCTTCACCCCGCCGTGGGGGGCTGGGGGAATGATGTCTGAGTTCCACAGTCACAGAGACTCTGAAATCTTAGCCTTTCTGTGTTTGTCGGGGGATTCAGCCCCCGTAGGTTGCTAATGGGAAAACAAAGCTTGGATGGCTCTCTAATAATCTTATGCCTGTTACGATTAACATTTGTTCATTGTGACGTTGTAAATGACTTCCCCTAGAAAATGAGCCCTCCTACTAGATGACATTCTGATCACAAAAATCGAGGGTGGACCAGAGAAGCTGCTCTCCAGAAAGGTTTTTTCACTGTCCCCCACCCCCCAAAAAAGATAAAACAAATCCCGGGTCAAACCCCGCTCCACCCCCAAGAAGTCCTCTGAATTGTGAAGTGTCCTTCTGAGTCTGGGGGCTTGGCTTCTGCTTCAGGGTCAGCCCGGGAATCCCAGGTCGCTACCCAAAGCTGTGATTGTCCCAATGGCATATACTCAGCTTTTTTTGTTGTTGTTTCTAGAATGGAACGTTACTGCTCCCACACCTTCACGCTTTTGAACATGGCTTTCTTGTGGTATATCTGATACACTCGGGTTTCTCTTCGGAGCCCAGAAATCTTTCACCTTTTACTTTCCGTTTTTACATGAATAAAGTTCTAACCCCTTAGCCTGGCACGTAAGGCCTTTCAGAACAGCACCTCAGCTGCCCCTTCAGCTTCCTTCACCACCAGACAGTCTCTCCCCTCTGTTTACTAACCCCACGGGATTTCTCACCAGTCTGCAAATTACGCTGACCTTGAAAACCACCATGATGCCCCCTCCAGCTACCACCTGGCAAATTTGTGCTTATCCTTCAAGCCTTTTTTCACATCCCCTATGAAGCTTTTCCAGATTCCTGGAAGGGTTCATCCGTTCTTCCAGAGTTCATCAGACCTCATATCTAAAGATTGCTACAAATTCCATAATTCCCAGACAGAAATAACTAGGACGCTGTCTTTATTTATTCTTAAATCCTCAGTGCCTGACACATAGTGAGTATTCAATGCCATTTGGGAATTGAGTGAAATACTTTGTTAGAATTTCTTCTTTCATTGGCATCAAAGCTGAACTTAGAAATAATGGTGACTATATCATGAAATATTTTTTCCTACATAGCTCTCCTAAGCAAAGGGAATTTTATTTTCTTCTCATGGGTAAATTAGAAGAGAGCCATTGTCTGTGAAGATAGTAGAGAGGATTGCCTAGTATCCGTATCGACGAGCTTTAGAGCCCCACAGAGGAAGGCGTGCCAAAAGTTAGTTGTTAAATACACTGTGAGAGGGAATTCCCTGGCGGTCCAGTGGTTAGGACTCAGCACTTTCACTGCCGTGGCCTGGGTTCAATCCCTAGTTGGGAAACTAAGATCTTGCAAGCCGCATGGCACGGTCAAAAAAAAAAAAAAAAAAAAAAAATTACACTGTGAGGCTCTGTACCCAAGCAGCACTGCTTTGGAATCCACGGGATAGCTAGAGGGTCACTGAACCCATGCCACCACCCTCCAAATCACACACACACAGAGCAACTTTGGCCTTGAAGGCTGAGGATAAGCCGCCTTGAGCAGAGGTTGGCTGGGTCTCATGGAGGGGACCCACAGCAAAGGCCGGGGTGACATGCACTGACAAGATTAGGACACAAGAGCAGAGGCAAACTAAGTGAAATAAGCCAGACACAGAAGGACAAGAATTGTATGATTCCACTGATACGAGGTCCCTAGAAGAGTCAAATCACACAGACAGAAGGCAGAAGGGTGGTTGTCAGGGGCTGGTTGTAGTGTTGACCAAAACGAGGCAATGAACAAGGCACTACCGAGCTGATGTGAGTGAGTCACATACAATAACATAAGCAGCTTTATGGCTACCATGCTTATTTTCTGATTAGCCTTGATGGCTAAGTTGAAATGATAATAAATTAATGATTTATTAGCTGACACTATTCTTCTTGGATTCACAGACATTTCAGAGTTTGTCAGTGAAATCATAATTGCATCTTCCTATCTGATTCTGTGTCTGAGAATGAGAATTAGACTATCCAATGCTATTTTATGAAACATGGAGTCCTGTCAATCCACAACAAAATCTGTAGAGTTGTTATAAAGCTATTCTTACGCACTAGTATAACACAACATCATCTATTACTACAGTCGATGCTCTGGTTAATTCATAAATTTAAGGTCATGCTTAAATTTGGGTTTACAACCATTATAAAAGCAGCACATTTGCCCCCACTGAAGGTTAATAGCTAATTAATCCTCATAGCATTTTTATGGGGCAAATAAGATTAAAGATGACTGAAGTATGCGGTTCCATGCTTTCTTTCTTTTGTATATTCTGGAAACCTGCAGTGCACATTCCACAGATACATACATATAACCCGCACCCAAGCAAAAGCTCTGCTGTCTCTTATAAGATTTGATTCATAGGATAAAAAGACAAGAGAGAAAAAAATGTAATATATAATCCAACCACAGAAGTAGATTCATTAATGCCTGTCAAGCTGGCCTGAGTAATTACCAAAATAGGACACCTTAATTTTATTACTTTATGATGACATCTGCATTATTATGACTCCTAAGTAGGAGACTTAACTGGTACTTCACTTCTCTCAAGGTAAATGACATCAGGACATTTTAAGATAAGATAATTTACATGTAATTAGCCATAATAAAAAAGAGATCGGCTGTATAACATTGAACTTATAGTCAGCAATGACATATTATTCACTTAAACATTTGTTAAGATGGTAGGTATGTTGAGCGATGTTTCCAAAATAAAATAAAACAAAATAACATAGATATGAATGTTGTAGAATCTATATACATAAGATCAATTACTGATACTTTTTACTTCTCCCTCCAAAATACTGAATTATATGAAATCTGAAGGAGGAAAATCACAACTTATTTAAAATTGTTGATAATATTAAATGTTTCCAAAACTGTTAAATGAAACTACTGAACTGGTAATATTTCATATTATGTTACATTTTAGAAGTATTGGAGGAGGTCATTGATAGGATTTGCCCACCAATTGACCTGTGAACTGGACCCGGGCAACCAGAGGTTCCATACCCCCTCCCCTGTCCTTGGGATGTACTTTCTGCCCACCATTCCCACTTTAGGAGTTGTTTCAAGGATGCAGCCTTGAGAGAGTAATGTGTAGCTGAGACCATCTGGACAGTGTACATGACTGACCCCCATTAAGGCCTCTACATAAACTTCTATGATTCCGGCGTGTGGGTGCAGAGATTTACTGCTCTCGCCATGCCCAAGACAAGCCTTGTATGTATGTTCCCTTGCTCAGTAAACCTGCCACCTACCAATCTGGGGGGGCTCTGTCTCTTTCTTCGGTCTCTCCTTGCCCTCTGTGTACAGGGGCCAATTTCAGGTTTTACCAGGGGAACTCCCGTGGTTATGAACAAACAAGTAGCCATTTCAACCTAAAGCAATTTATTATTGGAACATATTAACATCTCTTAATTTTCTAGAAAAATATAAAAGAGGTTCTTGTGATAGAGAAGTAAATATTTCCGTGCATTCTTAAAACTGCATAATACTCTTAAAATTATTTTCTATCTAATATATAAAATTTGGCTAAATTGAATTAAAAAGAATGAAATGATGCCATTTGCAGCAACATGGATGGACCTAGACATTATCATACTAAATGAAATCAGAAAAAGAAAGACAAATACCATATGATATCACTTATATGTGGAATCTAAAATATGACACAAATGAACTTATCTACAAAAGAGAAACAGACTCACAGACATAGAGAACAGACTTGTGGTTGCCAAGGGGGAGGAGGGGGGAGGGAGGGATGGATTGGGAGTTTGCGGTGAGCAGATGCAAACTATTATATGTAGAATAGATAAACAACAAGATCCTTCTGTATAGCACAGGGAACAATATTCAATATCCTGTGATAAACCATAATGGAAAAGGATATGAAAAAGAATGTATGTATGTATAATTGAATCACTCTGCTGTACAGCAGAAGTTAACACAACATTGTAAATCAACTATACTTCAATAAAATAAATGTTAAAAAATAAAAATAAAATAAAACTTGGCTAAATTGTATGATTTTAAAATTTTAGGGCTTCCCTGGTGGTGCAGTGGTTAAGAATCCGCCTGCCAATGCAGGGGACATGGGTTCAAGCCCTGGTCCGGGAGGATCCCACATGCCGCGGAGCAGCTAAGCCCGTGGGCCACAACTACTGAGCCCGTGCTCTAGAGCCTGCGAGCCACAACTACTGAGCCTGTGTGCTCAGAAAGTGTAGCTTTTCTGAGAGGAGCTGTGGGCTTTGAGTCCTGTAGCCTATGCTCGAATGATAGGCGGGACACAGCTCAGTTTCTTCTTGGGTCCAGGCAAGAGCAAAGTGTAGCTTTTCCTTGCACTGTGTATCTCTCCAGCAAGCTTCAGGAAGGCAAGATGAGACCTACACTTTTCCACCAGTGCAATCCCAGAGCTTAATAAAGTTCTCAGTCCATAGTAAGCTCAGTAAATGTTGAATAGAAGGGTGAGCTCTGGACTAGACTGAATTCATTTCAGTGACTTATTGAATGCTACCTCTTATTCACCCTAAGTGGAACAGAAAATTCCGGGAACCCCTAAAATACTTATATAGTAAGCCACAACTTTTATTTGTAATTGTTACAAGTTTTCAGTTAAAAACACAAAACTTAATAACAAAATTTTTAAGTATAATATCCAATGCTACTAAAGAAGTTGGGTAATATGCAGAAGAGATGGATAAAACAATGATGGAACATAATCAGAAGTATATTACCAAGATGTCTAAAAATGAACTTGTAATTCTACTTTGAAAAAATCAATCTTACAAATTTTTTTGGCTCAACAAATGTTTACTGAATGAAGGGACACGTGAAAAATAAACAAAGGAGGTGATGAGTAAGTGATGAGTCTTAACTGGTCTCTCTAGCCAGAAAAACAGAGGGAACAACTTTCCTGTATGTGGTAGTGTTATTTATAATAATAAAAAGCTGACGGTAGTGTGAAGGTCCATGTAGAAAAGACATGCCCACGGGGTGAATCATTCAACAGGAGCAAAGACCAGGGCTGATAATGCTGTGATACACACAACAGCTTTCCCCATATTTAGGAATATTTCCAAGGGAACTGTTAAGGTCCAGAGAACTTTTAAATCTCCTAAAAAATGCTATACATCTTCTAAATATTTAGAAAGATTGCTGAGGTTTATTATGTATTACAAAACACAAATGAAAAGGGCTTCTACCAGCTCTTTTCTTCCATGTAAAGCCATGAAACTAAAGAGCCCTTTGCTTCCAGAAAGCAACCACCAATTTAATGAAAGGGACAGAGAGACGACTCCTCTTCAATGGAGATTTATTTGTTTGTAACAAAAGAAAAGGGGACCATATCTATCAGCTATGCCACTGTTTCTAGCTACACTATCCAAGCTCATAAAATCTTAGTAATCTGTGTTGATTATTTTTTCGCACATAGTCTCATTTCCCCCCATTCTTGGGAACTGCTTCAGCTGCAAAAGCCACCCACTCACACGTGTCATCCTAAATCAGAGACGCTACAGACTAGACTACAGACTACAGCCCTCCCTTCCCCCCTCTTTTCACGAATGGGCTGCGAATGGGCCATAGCACGCCAATCTGCTGAACTCAACAGGGCCTCAGAAGCCTTCTCAACACAATATTCCAGATAGACATAGAACCTGAGAGATAAGGCTCTTTACCATCCTTGAATTCAATAATAAATCAGGAATTCACTTTTCTGTGACATTTTAAATTTATTTATTCAACTACTAACACACTTTTATTTAAAAACCTGTTTATATACAAGCAACCAGTGAAACATAAGAATTATGTTATACCAAGAAAATAAGGTGCTCCATACCATATGCATGTTCTGTGTATGTTTTCTCTCAAAACTTCACCATTTTGCCCTGATCATTGCCAAAAGACAATTTAAAGATAATCAGAGTATGATCATCTGGGATATTGCTCTCAATCTGTAGAGAAATAATTTCTTTCACATAACCAGAGATACTTGTAGATACAAGAAGCTGAGAAAATTTCCTCTAAAAAGATGCTAATTCTAGAAAACTGGTTAGCATGCCACCCAGAATCTTTTAAAGCACCCAAATACTTACCATTTGCTATCCTAAGGAATACTAAAGAATGGACATGAAAAGAAAAGAAAACCAAACATAGAAACCTTGTCAGATGTTCCCCGAGCCTGTGCCATCTTTTTGGGTACAACAGTGTTGATCTGAAGGACCCTTGCAAGAGCTGCCTTTGGGTCCTCACATTAAGCCAGGCTCAAGGCACTAAGTGTGCCCAGTGGGTACCTGACCAACAACTCATGAGATCTCTCCCCTCGTAAACCTCACCTGGAAGGTGCCAGAACAATAAAAACAAGCTCAGGCACAGAAAGAGTCCCAATTTCCATATAAACTAGCATCTGCCTTCTCCCATGCTGATTCTGCAAGATGGCTCATTTACAAATATATAAATAGCTGCAACTTTACTCCAGTCTCATTGAAAAATCAGAATGGCATCATGTGAGAGAAGCATCCTAGCATCCTTGGCTCACGGAGCGAAATGTAAGTGGAGCTGGGCCAAGCTACTTGACACTTGCTAGTCAGCTTAACCAGATCCCCTCCAGTTTCCTGCAGTGGAGGGACCGGGTTCTGCTGACAGAGCCTGAGACTTCATGCACATCAGTTGCCCGGCAGTCGCACCGTGATTTAGAGCCAGAGGTCGGAAAGTAAATTTCAAGTAGTACCTAATATTTATTATCACACGTATTCAAAAGAGAATGGCAATGTCTAACTGTGGCAGGAAATTTTCCAATGTAGCTACTTAAAATTCGCTGCGTCTTCTTATACACAGGCTCAATGAATTTTCAAAGATTGTCTCTCCAGTACTCTGGCCACCTGGCCAGACTTAGAGGGGTTTAAATCATCAGGAAAAGGGCGAGAGAGAAAATGCATTTTAATTTTTGGAAGGGAATTTATTGCCTTGCTTAAACTCATTAATTAAAGTTATCTACTTGTAGTTAAGAAACATCTAAACCAATATAGATGAAATATAGATGAGATACATGTTGACTTTTCTTTGCTGCATATGAATACCCAAATAGGAAGCTGTCAAGCCCTGAGGGTTTAATGCCTGCATGTGAAGCCACCTTCAGGCTTAAGACGCCCACAGTAGCATAGGTCTGTACAGTGACATCTGCTGAAGTTCTCCACCAGACAAATCGCCCATTACATCCCCTGGTATCAAATTACCCTCTTCCTTAGCCCTCTGATTTCTTAACAATTACTGAGCAGTTTACTTTTAAGGAACCATATCATTAAACTAAAAGTATCTAAAGTATCACAAAATAGAAAGTTTAAAAGAAACTTTGCTCAGGGAGTTAGGAACTTGGTTTATACAGTGCATCTGAGGATAGGCAACGAGATAATTAATGCTATTTCCCTTTGAGAATTTCAATGCTGAGATTTCTCAACAACCCTGTCTGGTAACTTAAATATTAGAATACCCATCAGGAAGTGAAAACATCCATGTATGTTTTCACACAAAAACATCTGTGTTGCATATTAAACCAAACAGAATTTGATGCTTTATTCATTGCAGTGTATCCATACCCTGGAATGTTCATCTTGGGCTCAAAGGCTGACTATCAGGACCATATACGCTGTATTTGCCTCCCTGATGACTCAAGCTTTCTGAATTACTATTGATCCATCCTCCAATTACATATAGCCAACCATATGGGGAATTATTATTGCCTTGTATAATTGCTGACAAATTGTCAGTATTTAAGTGGCAAGTCATTCTTCTTAATCTCATATTTATCAGAAGAAATAGTATAGTAAAGATAACAAACCAACAATAAAAAAAAAAACCTTCAGTAAATTCATTTTGAAATGAAATGAGTAACAAGACCAAAAACAAAGCTTTTCTTTACTATATACTCTACACAATATATAAAATGAATATACAATAAGGGCTAAGTTCTTTTATTTTAATTTACCATGGAGCTTATCTATATGCATGAAGCATGTGGAAATACATATAATAAATATCACTCTTTTGTCTCTAAGTCTACATTGTGTCTTATGTTTAAAATTCACATTTTAAAATCTAATTTTGGTTATGTCTATTTAAACATAAATAATATTTCTTCAAAAACAAATTTAATCACTATTCTGTAAAGATTATGCCTCTATCTATACATGTAAATTTACGCTATAGAACAAGATCAGTTTGTAAAGATTACTAAAAACCACAAAGAATCAAACAACACATTTACCACAGCATTCAAGTGATTGTGTTACTGTCAACAAGACTTTTTATTTTTAAACAAATTATTTGGAATCTCTTTAGAAAGTAGTTTATGTTGTATTATTAAAATGTAAAGAAAGGGCTTCCCTGGTGGCGCAGTGGTTAAGAATCCACCTGCCAATGCAGGGGACATGGGTTTGATCCCTGGCCCAGGAAGATCTCACATGCCACGGAGCAACTAAGACCGTGCGCCACCACTACTGAGCCCACGAGCCACAACTACTGAAGCCCACGCACCTAGAGCCCGTGCTCCGCAACAAGAGAAGCCACCGCATTGAGAAGTCCTTGCAACGCAACGAAGAGTAGACCTCTCTCGCCGCAACTAGAGAAAGCCCGCACGCAGCAACGAAGACCCAACGCAGCCAAAAATAAATAAATTAAATAAAAATAAATAAATTTTTTAAAAATGTAGAGAAAAATTATTATTTTACTTACATGGTGTCTCTAATAAGAAGTGAACTTCCCAATTTGAAGCAAGTTTTATCACCTTCACAAAACACACGTCTCAGAGAAAAGCGCTCTCCTAGGTCAAAACCTGAGAAATGTGACAAATGACTTAATCCAGCAGTTTTATTAAATTTAGTAAATTCACAGAGATACCGACTTTTAAATAGGATTTTTTGTAGTCCTTATCTGTAGACTGACTTATTTCAAGTTAAATCTGCTCTTTATGATCAGCAACATTTCTTGATTTCTTTTTCCTCTGTTTAGGATATAGGAGGATGAAATATATGTCAAAAGATTCAAGTATTAATTTTCTTTGGCCTAGGAATTATTCTAAATAAGTAATCAGAGTAGTTTATTGTAGCAGCTCTGATAGCTAAAGACAGAGAATTAGTTAAGTAAAAAATACTACAGCCATTCAATTGAAATCTAAGCAGCCTTTTAAAAGAAATCGTGCTTTAGAAAAATATATGTTGATGTGGGGAAATGCTCAGATTTCAAATGCAGTATATGTTTTAGGATTACGTGTGCGTATGTGGGTGGGGGAAGGGTGGGAGAGAAAACGGGGGATGAAAGGAAAAAAGAGAAAGAGAAAGATAAGAATGTTGCAAAAAGGGAATCATGACTGTATTTGGGTAGTGAGATCTTCTTTCTCATACATTTTCTCTTCTTTTTTTCAAATTTTCTACAATGGATACAAGTTCTAAAATTTTAAATAACTTTTGTTCTCCAAGAGGTTGAGTTGTTGGTGGTCCTAGATTAAATGATGTAGAATTCTGCGCTCAGAAATTTTTGTACATCATTTGACTTCTTTGCTTTTAATTTTTTAGTATTGGTGTTATCTTAAATTACAATGTGAAGGAGTCACCTACAATACACTACGTGTTTGGTGATAATTTTACACAAAAATGTTTCTTTGTGAAGAACTGTAATGCTTACCTGAAACTTCAACTTTATCTCTGTAGTCTGGTGTAAACTGGTGTCCCTCTTTCCTCAGTATAGGACATTGTTTTTCTATTAAAAAAAAAAAAGGTATTGAGAATTTTCACTACATTGTCTATCATTTTTTTCAAATAAGTTTGAATCATACGATACAATCAGAAATGTAAGATAAAATGGAAAGAAATTAAACCGCTTTATTAAATTTCTTTTAAATAAGGATAAGAGTATTACCCACCTCACAGTGTGTTCGTCAGGAATACACGTGGTTATGTATGTGAAGTCCCTGGTACACAGGGAACGCTTGTCAGTGTTAGCTACTGTTTGCTCTCATGTTCTAATTGTCGCTCTGTACTTGACATTAGGAAATTTGCTAGCTTTAATATCGTTAAATTTTCATATTCAAATTATATCCTAATGTTAGAAGAAATGACCTACTACTATTTTCACACACCTTGGATTCAGGTTTAGGTATTAGTGATATTAAACTCTAGAGTAGAAGGAGACTGCACTGGACTAAATGTATCCCTCCCTAAATGCATATGCCGAGGTCTTAATCCCCAGTGTGGTGGTATCTGGGGACGGGGCTTTTGGGAGGGAATCAGGTTTGGATGAGGCCATAGGGACGGAGCCCTGGTGATGGGATGGATGTCCTTACAAAAGGGTGGAGGAACAGGAGCTCTTTCTCTCTCTCTGCCTTGTGAGGAAACCAGGAGGAGGGTTCTCATCAGAACTTGGTCAGGCTGGCAGCCTGATCTCGGACTTCTAAGCCTCCAGAACTGTGAGACATAAACGTCTGTAGTTTAAGCCTCCAAGCCTATGGTATTCTTGTTAGAGCAGCCTGAACTAAGTTATTAAAATAAAACTAAAGAGCAAAAGCAAAGACCTCTGCCATACCAAAGTGGCCTATAATGAAAAATAAATGAGTTAAAAATCATTGAGAAAGTATTAATTATATGCTAAGGCAATTAACGATGTTCAAAGAAATAAAAGATAAAGTTTGCCTCCACTTACAGCGAATTTACATATTCACTGCACCACGACACAGTAAAATAGTAATGTACATACATACACTAATTTCTTATTATCTGGGGTTTGTTTAAATTTAATTCAGCCTAGATTCTAGGAAATTAATAGCCAATCCAGACAAAATTGCAGCTAGTTTTTATAATATGCCAATTGTACAACTGGACAGTTCTTAAGCTAAATTGATGAACTATTTTGGCATCATGCGATCACAACCTTAATTTTCTAAAGTGTCTAAAATTCATGTTTGGGTATAATGACCTGAAAGTTTTTATGACAGAGAGGAGATAAACTGCTGAAAACCAAACTGATCTCCTGCTCTATGGAAAGTGGAAACTATCAGTTCTCCTGGTCAAATGCTCAGCCTCTCAGCCCTTCATTTAACAAATGTGTCAAAGACTTCAAGGGTGGTGACAGGGCATCAGCTTAATATATTTAACCAGGAGAATAAATCGGATTATAAATAGTGCTACCACTTAGATTTAAAAGCTGCAATCCACACAATTAAAATATATGGCACTGAATATTTTAGAGATTACTTAGTTACTTTGGAAATTCCTGTCTCAGAGATCTTAACATGATTGCATGTCCTAAATAATACTAAAATTGGGTCTTTTGTAAACACTACCCATTTTTTGAGAAAATTGAAATCATACCAATTTTTTATCTGAGTTCATCATCATCTTTATAAAAACCAAGCATCTCATCAAGATCTCTGCACTGAAAACTAGAGAATGTTGCAGAGAGAAATTAAAGTCCTAAAGGACTGAGTGGATTAACCAAGTATTTAGACTGGAAGACTCGGTATTGTTAAGATGTCAATTCTCAATTTTATATCTAGACGTAGTGCAATAACAATTAAAATCCCAACAGGTTGTGTGTGTGTGTGTCTGTGCCTGTGAAAACTGACAAGCTGATTCTCAAATTTAAGGTGAACTCCAAAAAAACTAGAACAGCTAAGGCAAAACTGAAGAACAAGCCTGAGAACATGTACTATTGGACACCAGGGGTTTTTATAACGTGATCTTGGTGCACATATAAATAGATTAATGGGACAGAGAGTCCAAACACAGACCTGTGCACATGTGGTCTCCTTATTTACCACAAAAGGGCCACTGCAATTCGATGGGAAAAGGATGGTCTTTTCAGTCAGTGATTCTGGATCAACTGAATGTCCATGTTGAAAAACACTGGGGGCTTCCCTTCCCCGGTGGCGCAGTGGTTGAGAATCTGCCTGCCAATGCAGGGGACACGGGTTCGAGCCCTGGTCTGGGAAGATCCCACGTGCCGCGGAGCAACTAGGCCCGTGAGCCACAACTACTGAGCCTGCGCGTCTGGAGCCTGTGCTCCGCAACAAGAGAGGCCATGATAGTGAGAGGCCCACGCACCGCGATGAAGAGTGGCCCCGGCTTGCCGCAACTAGAGAAAGCCCTCGCACAGAAACGAAGACCCAACACAGCCAAAAATAAATAAATAAACAAATACTTAAAAAAAGGAAAAACACTGGACTGTAGCCCCTACCTCAAACCATGCACAGAAATTAATCAGAGATGATCTTAGACCTGAACACGAAAGGTAAAACAATAACGAACTACAGGAAAACATAAAATCTTCATGAACTGAGGGGAGCAAATATTTCTTGATAGGGACACAGAAAACATGAAAGGTTGATAAACTGGACTTCATTAAAATCTTAATAATCACAAGACAACATTAAAAGAGTGAAAAGGCTAGCCACAGACCATTACAATACGTATATGCAAGAAAGCATCACATCCAGAACATACAAAGAATTCTCACCAATCAATGAGGAGAAGATTGAAAACCCTATTTTGAAAATGTGCCTAAAAACTAAGCACTTCACAAAAGAGAATATCCAAAATGCCAACCCGCATATGAAATAGTGCTTAACATCATCAGTGATCAGGGAAATGCAAAGTGAAACCACAATGATATACCGCTAAATGGCCAAAAATGAAAGAACTGACAGCCTCAAATACTGATGAGGACGTGGAACAAAAGGAAGACTCCTCTACGTTGCTCGTGGGAGTGAAAATCAGTACAACCATTTTAGAAAATTGTTTGGCAGCATCTCCTAAAGCTAAATATTCATGAACTCTATGACCTGGAAATTCAATGACCCAAGAGAAATGAGTACAAAAATGGTGTAAATGGCTCTTTTAGAAGAGAATATTCCTCGCAGCATAACTCATAATAATCTAAAACTGGAAACAACCCAAATGTCCATTGACGAGAGGGTAAATGAACAAATTGTGGTAAATACAATGAAAAAGTATAGAAAAAAGAATGAACTACTGCTACATGCAATGACCTGGATGAACCTCAGAGACACAATGTTAAGTGGAAAAAAATACCATTCCCCAAAGAACACAAGCTGCAGAATTCCATTTATATGAAGTTCAAGAGATTGCATGACTGATCTATGTCAGAGTACTGATTAGCTTGGTGGGGTGTCAACTGGGAGTAGTTACAGGAAAGCCTTCTGGGGTTATGGAAAGTTCTATATTTGGATCTGAGTGGCAGTTTCACAGATGTGTAGATACATATGCAAAAATGCATTACACTGTGCACCTAAGATTTGTGGACCTCGGTGTGTGTCATACAAAACAGCATGTCTGTGAGAAAACACTTTAAGCTAAAAATAATTTTTGCAAAACAAAACACCAAAATTCTGATCAAATTTTTACAATGACTTTGAATGACTATATGACTGTAGAAAATGAGGTTAACTTTAAATTCTTCACAACATATGTAGGGAAACCCCAGTAGATGATTGGCAAAGCAAATATCCAGACTGCGGAAGGAACTTCCTACTGTGACACTTCGGTAATGAGTGGAAGCTATGTTAGCTTATTGCCAAGTTGGAAACAGTATATATCTTATTTAAATTCTTCTGAGGATCTAATGAATATATGATGATGTCAAAGTAATAAACCTGTCACTTTGAAGTGAAGAAAATTGAACATTTCCAGCAATATTTATGAAAGTATTTCTTCACTAAAGTATTTAGTTTATGAAAATCAAATACAGCTTTATAGCTCTAGAATATGTGCTCTGTTATGAAAAGCTGAACAAAACAAATGAAAACTAAATGTTAATTTAAGTGAAGTAAGTCAGACAAAGACAAATATCATGATATCACTTTATATGTGGAATCTAAAAAATGATACAAATGAACTTATTTACAAAACAGAAATAGACTCACAGACATAGAGAACGAACTTATGGCTACCAACGGGGAAACGGGGGGAGGGATAAATTAGAAGTTTGGGATTAACATATGCACACTACTATATATATAATAGGTAAACAGCAAGGACCTACTGTACAGAACAGGGAGCTATACTCAATATCTTGTAATAACCTATAATGGAAAAGAATCTGAAAAAGAATATATATATATTCAATTTTAACTCAATTTTATTCAACTTCAACTTAAAGTTTAAAAAAACAACTAAATGTTAATTCTTTGGGGTAAGACTCAAGGCACAATAAGCTGAATGCATGAGTCTCATGGTCCATTGCATAAAAATGGCAACACAGTAGAAGTGGCTATTAAAAGATGGATATGTTAATTTCTTTAAGCATTGACACTTGCATTTTAATATAAAGTAAAGCATACTTTTTGCGTAAATGTGCGTGTTATCTTGAAGAACTACTGATAAGACCCAAATATCCAAGCATCCTGTCAGGTAGACAGGAGAATCCCGGCAGCAGTGTCATTTCAAAGGCTCTTGGGAACCTTTCAAAAGTAATTATTAAAACTTCACCACAAAAGATGCACTACTTAGGGGCCCTTAATCAACAGACCTTTTGAAACATAAATGCAGAAGTTTTTGACAAATTCATGCTAAGATGCTGTCAGTGATTTTCAGACCCACTTTCCTCCTGACTTAGCTTGAAGGATCTGGTCAGCTTATAGGGTTGGAAGGATATTGAAAGGGGTTAAAGGAACCAGAAAAGAAGACAACTAGGTCAGATTTGGGGAAGATTATCTAGATTTTATCTAGATTATCTACAAAAAATTACATACATTTTACAAATGTGTGTAATTACATACATTTTACCAATGTATGTAATTACATACATTTTACCCTTCTCTCCCTCTAAAAATTAGAAACCTGAGGACCTAAGAACAGATCATTCAAGAGAACTTATGTGATTTTCCCCCAGATCACATAGTAACTCAATGGCAAAGCTGAAATAAGACTCATTTCCCATAGTCCAGCTTTTTTCTCTATACTGAACATCCTTCTCAAAAACATGTTCTAAACAAAATAATAGAGTACCTATGATACTCTCCTCATTCTTTAGTGGAAATATACTTTGTCCTCACTCTCAGTTTGAAACACGTGCTTTAAAAAAATCACTTGTTCCCTTAATCTCTAAATGCTTATGCTTGTTTTCACCTGCTGACTGGGCCTCCTTTTATATTGTTAAGCATTCTAGTCTGGAGATTAGATCACGTGTCTTTTAAAACATATTTTTCCCATCATTGTTCTGGTCTTTCTATACCCACTCATATATAAAAGTCTTCAGTTTAATCACGGAAGGCATGTTCAATTCCTTCTTTCTCCTCTCAAATAGCTAAAAAGCCCAGAACAGTTAAATCCATTCTTTTAATTTTCCATTTTTTTCCCCGCTGATTGAATACCTAAAAGATGTGTGTATTTTGCTGATGCTCATACAGAAAACGGACCAGTCACTTCTCTGTGGCCCCAGAGGCCTCTGGCCTTAGGAAAAACCAGGAGTGAAGTCATTCCTTGCACACCACAAAGACAAGGGGAAAAGTCAAAATGAGAGGCATCCTGAAAAATAAATGTATACATGTTCTATTACACCTTTACAATTTGTAGAGGGTTCTTAGCATTACTTAAGCTATTAATATACCACTTTACTGATTGCAAAGAAAGGAAATATATCATTTGCCTAGTGGATATATAATTTATATTTTAACTTTGCTAAGTGCACATGTTTCCACACATTTGTACTTAAATGTATCATGAATAACTCAGTATTACAGTATTAAACTACCTGTGAATTAAGGCTTGTTGAGAGGTCTTTAGGGAAGATATGTGACTGAAAGACATAAATTCAGAAGCCTTCCCGCTGGTAGTCCTAGAGGGCAAGGTTTTAGCATCTCCCAAGAGGTCTCAAAGGGCAGCGTCTACTGCCCTGGTGAAGTTTACCAGAGTCCAAGGTCTAGCCTTTGAGCTTGCAGGCTCAGAAATCAGATGGTGACAACACATAAAGCACAGTTGCATTTCTGAGGAGCTCGTGCCCCCTCTCCTCCTCCTCCTCACTCGCTGGACTCCAGTCTCCCGCTCTTTCTCGCTGTTCCTCCTACACGCTGAGCACGCCCCTTCCTCGGGGCCTTGGCGTGTGCTGCTTTCCAGGTGATCACGTGCTTCACTCTCTCACTACCTTCCTGTCTCTGCTTAACTGCCCCCCCATGAGGTCAGCCTTCCCTGACCGCCCTCTAAATAATGAAACAGCCTCTCCTCCCTTCATACCATGTAGGATTGCCAAATACAGCAAATGAAAACACAGGTGCCCAATGAAATCTGAATGTCAGATAAAGAACAAAAATATTTTTAGTATATGTATTTCTGATACAATATATGGAGCATACTTATACTAAAATGTTTTCATTATTTGTCCCACTTCAGACTTAACTGGGTGGCCGGTATTTCATCTGGCAACCTCACCCACATGTTCATTCTCTTGGAGGCCAGATAGGGTGATAACTTAAAGAGGTGACACTGAAGGTGGACAAGGGGGAAGGAACTGAGACACAAGAATGAACAGGACGGGGACTTTGCTGGTGGCGCAGTGGTTAAGAATCCACCTGCCAATGCAGGGGACATGGGTTTGAGCCCTGGTCCAGGAAGATCCCACATGCTGTGGAGCAGCTAAGCCCGTGCGCCACAACTACTGATCCTGTGCTCTAGAGCCCGTGAGCCACAACTACTGAAGCCCGCGTGCCACAACTACTGAGCCCGTGTGCCTAGAGCCTGTGTTCCGCAACAAGAGGGGCCACTGCAATGAGAGGCCCGTGCACCGCAACAAAGAGTAGCCCCCACTCGCCACAACTAGAGAAAGCCCGTGCGCAGCAACGAAGACCCAGTGCAGCCAAAAATAAATAAATAAAATAAATTTTAAAAAAATTTCTTGTAAAAAAAAAAAGAATCAACAGGACGTGATAACAGACTGAACGTAGGGAGGAGGGGGAGCTGCCTGGCTCAACTGGGTAACAGGTGAGTTTACTGAAATGAATCAGTAAGAGGAAGAAAAGGAGATTGGACGAGGAGTGAATTCAGCTGCGGGGGAAAAGAGACAGAAATGTCAAGGTCAAGATGCCATTAGGAAATACCGGTATGGAACGCAAAAGAGGGGCGGGCTGTGAGGTAAATTTGGGAGTGATTGACATACAAACCATACTTAAAGCCACAGGGATGGATGGCGTTACACAGGAGGTAAGGCCTGAAGGGAAGAAGGGCAACAGCTATCTCCTGAGAAATTGCAATATTTCCTCTCTCTTGTCCATTTCACCTGCTTTATTTTTTCTATTTCTTCATAGCCTCTGGAGTCCACATAACATATTATGGAATTATTATTACCTGTAAAATCACAGTTAAATCTGCCCAGTTTCACAGGCTTTCTGTTTATCACTCTTTTTTTTATCGAGGTATATTTGATGTACAATATAATATGTTTCAGGTGTACAACATGGTGATTCAAAAATTTTAAAGGTTATACTCCATTTATAGTTATTATAAAATATTGGCTGTATTCCCCATATTGTACAGTATATCCTTGTGGTTTACTTATTTTATACATAATAATTTGTATCTCTTAATCCCCTACCCCTATCCTGCCCCTCCCCTTCCCTCTCCCCACTGGTATCCACTAGTTTGTTCTCTACATCTGTGAGTCTGTTTCTTTTTTGTTATATTCACTAGCTTATTTTATTTTTTAGTTCCACATATAAGCGATAACCTGCAGTATTTTTCTTTCTCTGACTTATTTCACACAGAATAACACCCTCCAAGTCTGTCCATGTTGCTGCAAATGGCAAAATTTCGTTCTTTTTTATGGCTGAGTAATTTTCCATTGTATATATACACATCTTCTTTGTCCATTCATCTGTTGATGGACATTTAGGTTGCTTCCATATCTTGGCTATTGTAAATAGTGCTGCTGTGAACACTGGGGTGCATTTATTTTTTCAGATTAGTGTTTTTGTTTCTTTCGGGATATATATCCAGGAGTGAGATTGCTGGGTCATGTAGTAGTTCTATTTTTAGTTTTTTGAGGAACCTCCATACTGTTCTCCACAGTGACTGCACCAATTTACATTCCCATCAATAGTGCACGAGGTTCCCTTTTCTCCGCATCCTCTCCAGCATTTGTTATTTGTGGTCTTTTTGATGATGGCCACTCTGACAGGTATCTATCTTGTTTTCTAACATGCATTAGGAAAATTGTTCTCTTTACCTTTAGTGACAAAACTCATGACACAACATTTGTCTCAAGATCAGGTTTGGGGAAGTTGAAGAGCAGTAATTTACCACAGACTTAGAACTTGTTTGTTTTCTTTTCATAAATGGATCCAAATAACAGCCTTTAGGTGTTTTGCTTTTTTTTTTTTTTAAAGGCTGAGAGACTTCCCATTGACAGAGGCCTTTCATTTAATTGTTACTAGTTGCCCTAGGGACCCCTGTACACTTCATACTTTGCTAATACGTCTGATGAAGGATTACAGAGTATCCTAGGTTGGGAGAAAAACAATGGTTAACAATAAGAGGTTAGCACATTGGACCAGAATATAACAAAAAAATATGGAAAAGTGACCAAACGAGAAAAAAATGGGAACACAGCTATTTTAACAAAGGGGTAACGAGGGGTCACAGAACCTTCACTGCTAATTTTTTATCCAAAACCGTTCCCCCAGAGGAGTATACCAGGTTAGGAGCTATAATCTTTATTTAATAATTGTGAAGCTTTCCTGCACTTTAAAAATTTAGGAGTTACAAAGTACATTTGTCAGCAGTAGGACTCTTACCCGGTACCATACTGAACATGAGGAATTCTTCAAAACACAAAATAAAATTCTCTATATAATAGCATACTTCTACTCTGAGTTTAAGAGTGCAGCGTGTGTCAATTAGTAAAAGCCAAATTTCAGAAGAATCGTTTTTCCTTATAATCAATAGAAAACTAGTTTAAAAGGGTGTATGTGTATAGTTTGGGGCCTAAGTTTATAATCAATTCCATCAAGACACTTAACCTGAAGTTTTACCGTAAGTGAAAGGGATGGCGTTCTATTATCTCTTTATTGAGTCTGGCTTTTTTTGCTGCTCTTTCTTACCTTATTTTCTGTTTTTATTACTTTTGATGGTAACTCAGTACTTTTGCCTTAGAACAGATAAAGGGAAATGCAGGAGAAAGAGGAACCATTATGAGACATAAGCTTCTATCATAGAGAAAAGTTTTAAGAAAGTAATTAAAGCAAGTTTTGAGATGATCTCTGTGATGTATATTTATTAATACAACTCTCTTCCCCACCCTCTTTTGACAACTAAACTGAAACGGCCACATTCAAATTGTTTATCTGCAGTGTGAAAATATGCAAACATGCCTTATGTCATAATCTCAACATAATAGTAAAACTGACGAAAGAATATGGAATAGCTAATTCTGAATAGCTTCAAGATTTTAATATTAAAGGTGTTATCGAATCCCTCCATATTACTCTTGAATTCCATCCCAACTGGGCCAATATTGCAAGCAATCGTTAGGCACACCATTGGGTTAAGTAAAGCAATTAAAAGACTCGATTTATCCTTCGTGTATTTAAGTTTAACAGCAGATTGTTGACCACTTCACAGACTCCAGAGCTGAAACCCTAGCCTCTCCCTCAGATTTGTTATATTTTATTTTTAGGCTGTAATCACTTCCCTCCGGTAAATGGTTAGTGACCACAGGCGCAGGTCTGCACATGAGGAAACTAAAAAGGGAACTTTGTGCTGTGAATCAGACACACAAGACATGAGAAGAGTCCCTGTCAGGCCAGGCCCGAAATGTTATACTCTTCAATAATCCTCATGACAGCGCTGTGCTGACATTTTCAATGAACGCAAACGATACTTGCAGTTAAGCAATTTCCATGGCACGTTTAGTGTGGGCTGTTTCACAAGCATCTCCTACCAAATGCCCCGATAAAAAACAACTCTTCATTGTTTTTCTTTAGGAATTTCCCTTAGTGCTTCAGGTTACGTGAATCTTACTAGAGTTCCAATTAATTTGGAATTCTCACTCTTGGGAAAATCTTTCAGAAAGATTAATTTGGTAGGGTAAATTGGGCCAGAATATATGCATTTCAGTCTTCCCACATAACAATATAACCTGATTAAAGAATTGAGATAGCCAAGCTACAAGAGCAAAACATTCAGGGGAATCCCAAGATGGAGAAGTTTCAGTTACGCAAGGTGATCAGTACTGTTCACAAGATCTATAGCGAACAGTACTGTATACCTAGAAATTTGTTACCAGAGAGGAGCTCATGCTAAGTGCTCTTACCCCTCCCAAAAAAGTTATTAAAGTCTAAATAAATAAATAAATGCAACCTGGTAGTGTAAGGTGAAAGACAACCAGCTAAGAAAAAAATAATAATAATAAAAAGAAATAGGGCTTCCCTGGTGGCGCAGTGGTTGAGAATCTGCCTGCCAATGCAGGGGACACGGGTTCGAGCCCTGGTCTGGGAAGATCCCACATGCCGTGGAGCAACTAGGCCCGTGAGCCACAACTACTGAGCCTGCGCATCTGGAGCCTGTGCCCCTCAACAAGAGAGGCCGCGATAGTGAGAAGCCCGCGCACCGTGATGAAGAGTGGCCCCCACTTGCCACAACTAGAGAAAGCCCTCGCACAGAAACGAAGACCCAACACAGCCAAAAATAAAAATAAATAAATAAATAAATAAATAAGCTCATTTGTATCATTAAAAAAAAAAAAAAAGAAATAGTTAATCATCCCAAAGGTGAGTGTTCCTCTGTTTTCCACAAACATACGGCATTAGATTCACCTGGGGAGCTGGTTAAAGATGTAAATTACTGAATCCCACCCCAGGCTGTCCCTCATCATAGGAATCTCTGGGAGTGGGACTCTGGAATCAGTACCCCAGATGATTCGTGCTCACACTAAAATTGGAAAACCATTTATGGAGATCCTTCAAATCATTATCATCAGGAACATTTATTTATTACACACTAGCATGTGCCTAGAAACTGATTCATTCTCCTTTCGAACCAAAAAAGTCCTATTCCCTCTGATTAAGTAGCAAATTGCATTTCCTGCTATGTCTCTTAAAAGGAAGAGATGTAAAAAAGATTCAGAAGAGGGACTTCCCTGGTGGTCCAGTGGGTAAGACTCTGCGCTCCCAATACAGGGGGCCTGGGGCTCGATCCCTGGTCAGGGAACTAGATCCCTCATGCATGCTGCTACTAAGAAGTCTGCATGCCACAACTAAGAGCCCGCATGCTGCAACTAAGAACTGGCATAGCCAAAATAAATAAATGTATATTTTTTTAATTCAGAAGAGTAGCAACATTATCAGAATAAACTCCCTACCCTATGGACTTCTTTTTGCCATGAGTCACGCCCGATTTTTCTGAAAAAAGAGTTTCCCCCAAAAAAGTATGATAGCCACAGGATGTCATTTGTACAGTGTTAGAATATTCAAACTTTCATGTAGATTATTTTATGAAATGTACCTCCTGCCAAATTAGTAAAAAATCATAAAGACTTACAAAACACTCTGAGAGACTCAGATGTGTTATATCTTTATAAGAGATTGTTTTTATTTTATGAGTGCTTCAAACTCAAAAGTCTCTACTAGGGTATGTTTATACCTGTTTAGCAAAAATTCTGAAAGAAACATTCAAAAGAATAAGTACAATAAGACTCATAGTCTCAGGACACATCATCATATGTGACCATGGTCAGAATATATCGTATGTGATCCTTTGCATAGAAGGTGAGTTGAAGTTTCTCTTTGCTCAGCAAATGGCTTTTCAATGTGTCTAGTTCAACTTTGTAATATGAAGTACATCAAGGTCAGTAACTTACGCATACTCAATGTTCAAGAAAAGCCTTCCAAATTAGCCACCGGATCATTTTTAAAAATCAGAGGTGGAAGTGAATGTTTCAAATTGCCTTCAAGTCCTTTGGAAATATTTATGAGGTTGATAACTGAACAGTTGCAAATAAATGTTATCTATTTAGTTCAAAAAGTGCTCTCACGACTGTTAATCTTTTTTTCGCCTCATCTGAGATACTACAAAATTGATATATAATTAAACTACATTTCCTTTTCTATTTCTTATTCTATTTTTCACTTTTCCCTAATTAACATTAGCTATGTCCTTGGTTAATCCTAACTGGGGATGGGTTTCCGTACTTACAATTTGAATAACTTGAAAAACTTCATTTAAAGGGGAAAGGGAAAAATAGACACACACAGAGATGTACATACATATTTATATTTGTAAATATCAGTGAGAGAAAGAAAAGGCTATTTAGACTAATATAATATGCATATAAAAATGTAATTTTAGACATTCTCAATGTGCAATGTGAAGGTCAATGGGGAAAACAATAAATTACTATCTATTTTGTGCTAGTAGATTTATCTATGGCCTCTTCAACCCTAATAAGATTTATTTTTAATAATTCTTTAAAATAAAGACTGTAAATAACATTTGGAGACTGGACAAGAGGTGGCCTGGATACCTGGCTTGTCCCTGCTCACCACGGAAGCGGAAGCAGGAAGCAGGAGCATAGCTGCCCAGAACCAAAGCTTCCAAGAGCCAGCGGGTGTCATGGCGCCTCAAAACCATGGGATCCAGTGGCCACAGACCTGCAACAGAACAAAATATCTGAATTGAGCTTATTGCATACAGTTCCCTTCATCATTATCTCCAGAAAATCCTCGTCACCAAAGAGAACACAATAGATTTTTACAATATATATAATTATATAATTGGATATCTGATTATATATGTAATTAGACATTATATATTAATATATACCTTATTATGCATGAAAGCCTCTGAAAATGTTTTCAGATTAGTTCCTAATTAATTATCAATATCCATACAGCCTCTTATAACTTAAATTTCTCTTCTTCTAAATTTTTGTAAAGCCACGCTACTTACGATGATTTGTATATATCTTTATTTTTAATCCTGGTAAAATACGCATAACAAAGTTTACCATCTTAACCATTTTGAAGTGTACAGTTCAGTGGCATTCAGTACCTTCACGCTGTATAATCACCACCACCACCCGTCACTTTTCATCCTGCAAAACTGAAACTCTGTATCTATTAAACAGTAACTCCCCATTTCTCCCACCCCAGCCCCTGGCAACCACCATTCTTGTTTTCTGTCTCTACAAATTTGACTGCTCTAGGTCACGTGCATGTGGAATCACGCTGTATTTATCCTCTTGTGACTTTATTCACCTGGCATAATGTCCTCGAGGTTCAACCATCTTGTAGCATGTGTCAGTGTTTTCTTTCTTTTTAAGACTGAATGGCATTCCACTGTACGTAATACCACATTCTGTCCGTCCATTCCTCCCCCATTGATGGACGCTGGGTGCTCCCACCTTGTGGCTATTGTGAATAATGATGCTATGAACATGAATGTACAAAAATCCGTTCAAGTCCCTGCTTTCAATGCTTTCCAGAAATGGAATTGCTGGATCATATGCTAATTCTACTTTTAATTTTCTGAGGAACCGCCATACTGTTGTCCGTAGCAGCTGCAACATTTTACATTCCCACCAACAATGCACCATGGTTCCAATTTCTCCAATCCTTGTCAAGATCCTTTATTCTATTCTGATTTTTTGTTTTGTTTCATTTTTTTTGTTTTTTTTTTAACAGCAGCCATCCTAATGGGTGTAAGATGGTATCTCATTGTGGTTTTGATTTTCGTTTCCCTAAGGATTAGTGATGTTGAGCATCTTTTATTAACTATTTGTATATCTTCTTTGGACAAATGTCTATCAAAATGCTTTGCCCATTTTTTTTTTTTTTTTTTTGGCCTCACGGCATGTGGGATCTTAGCTCCCTGACCAGGGATCGAACCCATGCCCCCTGCATTGGCAGCATGGAGTCTTAACCACTGGACCACCAGAGAGGTCCCCTTATTTTGCCCATTATTTTAAGCTGGTTGTTTGTTTTGTTTTTGTTGCACTGTAGGAATTCTTTATATATTTTGGATATTAACCCCTTATCAGACATAATGATTTGCAAACATTTTTTTTCATGTTGTGGGTTGTTTTTTCACTCTGTTAATTGTGTCCTTTGCTACACAGAAGTTTTTTATTTTTATGTAGTTTAATTTATCTGTTTTTTTTTCTTTTGTTGCCCGTTCTTTTGGTCATATAAAATGATTTGTATTTTTAAAATAGAATTATAGTATTCACAATTCTATTTTCTCTTCTGAATATTAGTGTTACATATTTTGGCTTAATTTATATCATTACATTTTCTATAAGCCTAACTATGTTTGTTACTGGATTGAATAGTCACTGCTACTGGAGTGATTACTGCACACATGAAAAGTAATCTTTCCTTCTATTTAAAGAAAAAAATGGATATATGCAATGCCTACCTCATCTGACCCTGCCATTGGCATCATTTTTAACTTTAGTTTGTTACCTCCCATAATTATTTGTCTTTCTGAATGTAGATTACTACTTTGCAGGTATTATAATAAAAGATTCATTAAAAAGAATCCCTGTAATGAAAAACTTAAACATTACTTAAATTAATTTTTTATATTGAAGTAACTAACATGGAAACAAACTGCAAGTAAAAATATAATGGCCCTCTCAGTGTATTTAACAATTTCAGTATTATTAGAATAGCTATTGTAAGAGTATTAAATATACAAATAATGTTATATTATTTTTTGCCATAATTCAAAGTTTATTCAAGTCAGATATGAAAGAATGCATCACACCAAAGCCTAGATGTTGTCAATAGACACTCTTTAGAAAAAACTAAAGCCACTATCTTTGATATTCTGTATGTGCCAAATACCCTAAGATCAGCATTTTTAAATTAATTCAAGATTTAGATATTTATGGATGAATAGCTAGAAGCAGAAATTACAATATTAAAACCACATGTGTGGTTCTAAAAATCAAACAGCTGGTTTTATGCCTTATTTCTTTTGAACTCTCTCATCCAGCTACGGTCGTAATCCTCATGTGACTTTGGAAACTTTTCCTAGCTATTATTTCAAGGCAGTTGGTAACTGTTAAAGTAATTAATTCTATTTCAAATAAATGAACTCACAAATATGGATCAACTTTCAGAGAGATCCTTGATTGTTTGCATTTTTAACCAAACTGATTTTTTATGAGTTGATAAGTTAGCAGTATAGCACAGTGCTTAAAACTTCATGCCTAGATTCCACCACTTATGAATGAGTTACATGATTTCACCAAGACTTCATTTATTCATCTGAAAACTGGGAATAATACTAGCAATAAATTGTTTAATACCTGGAAAGTGTATAGCACAGGGCATTGAATACAGTAAGTGTTCAAAAAAAGTATCTGCTATTATAATTGTTTGCTCCACATATTCATAAAAAATAATTAGTAAAAATTTAGTTATATTTATCTATTCATCCTGAGATTGATAATGATGTTTGAACAGTGGAGAAATGCCAAAGCATCCTAAAAATTTATGTTCATTGAAGCTTTGGTCCCTGTTTCAGCAACAAAGAACCAGAGAGCTATATAGCCATAAGCATATGAATTCAAACTTGAGGTTTCCCAACTATTTCTTTGAGTCACTTAGAGGATAAAAGTACTTAACTTCACACTCATTTCCTCAAAATGTTTGAAGAATTGATGTTATGGTTAGTTGCCTAAATGTTCTAGTTACAAAAGAATTGCCATTCCACCACTCTACTGAAATGTCTCCAGCCAAGTTCAGCCAAACTTGAAAGAAGGATCCTTTTCTCTTTGCATCTAATTCAACTCTCCGTGGCATTTCCAACAGCTGATCACTCCCTCCTTCTTGAAACCCTCACTCTCATTGGCCTCCCTGCCCTCACACTCTCCGGTATTTCCTTCTAATTCCCCTTCTTAGATCTTTTTTCTACCTGATTTCTTAATGGTGGGATCTATGGGTCCTCCTCTCCTCTCTCCTTATAATGTCTCTTAGGTAATCTTACCAATCCTCTCTCGGCTTTAAGCAGTATCTGTCAGATGATGGGTCTAAAATTTACCTCTCCAGTCTAATCCTGGTCTCCGAACTTTAGACTTTGCATCCAGCGGCCTACTCACTATTCCCTCTCAGACATCACAGAGACATCTATAACTTCGTACAAATCGAATGCTTGGTTCTTAACCACACCTTGTTCCTGTCGTGCTCTTCCCAGCCTCCATGATTAGCCCCCATCAAAGTGCTCCAACTAGACACCCAAGCATCACGTGGATTCTTCCGCCTTCCGTACCACCATCTCACACATCCCCACCAACAAGTCGCATCACATCTCAAACCCACTAACCATTGCTCTCCACTCCTCTGCCACTAGCCTAGCTCAGGTTGCCCTGGTGTAGACTCCTCCAAAGCTTCCTAACTGATTCTCCATCCACGATGGGCTCCTGACCAAGTTCACTCTCTACATAGCACTAGACAGCTTTCCTTAAAGTCAAGGTTGGATCACGTCACCCCCTATTTCTAACCCTTGAATGGTTTCCCACTGAACTTCGAATATAATCCAAAAGCCTTTCTATGGCCTAGAAGCCCTGAGTAAACTGGCTCCTACCCACCTCTCCTGCTGATGTCCTATTCCTCAAATTCCCTGACTCTTTCCAGCCTCAGGGCTTTTGCACATGCTGTTTCCTCATCCAGGAACATGCTGGGTCCTGTTCATCCTGCATCTTTCCATGTAAATGTTACTCTGTGGAAGAGCCCTTCTCTGACCAATAGATGCCCTGGCCCCGCTCTTCTCTAGCTCAGACTTTTCTGTCTGTACATATGTTTATGGCCTTCACTCATCTCTAAGCTCCTGAGGGCAGGGACTAGGTGTCTTGTCCATCACTGTATCCTGGTGTCTGGCATAGTACCTGGAAAAGCAGGACTCAGTAAATATTCTTTGAATTGAAAAGGAGGAAACTGCCAATTTTTAAATCTTGAGACACAGTGAATTATACTTATGTTTGAATCTGTAGTGACAATAGTTTAATCTTTCAGAATTCTTAAGGCATTTCAGAATCTTATAATATTTTAAGGGTCATTGTAATGTACGTCCTTTCTTTTTGTATGTTTTGAAAAACGTGTTTGCTATTGGAGGTTTCTGTTGTTTCGATCCTGATTAGACATGTACGCAGCTACGAACGTCTGAAAAAACTGTTTACGGGGTCTCAAAATGAAGCCTTGTTTGTGTTTAAAAAAAAAAAAAAGACACCTTTCCTAGATATTTTCCCTGTGCCACCGGCAATTTCAGGGTTGACCCCAACAAAAGTGTCAAGGACAAAACTTCCCTTGAGGTCTTCCTGGACCTCTCTCCCAGATCCTTCCCACAGCCCCCAGACACCTGCTGTCCTCAGGCTGCATCTTTCTGTTCTCCACCCACCTCTGGTGCCCTCCCTGGATTTCTCAATTCTGGGCTTTGTCCACCATCCAAAAATCTCCTTCCTCACTGAAACTTGCCTGTTTTCTCTCCTGTCCCCTCAGATCCCAGCTCGTGACTATCAAGATAGTTTTACAAATGAATCCAAGCCAATGTTATCACAGTGTAATGGGTTGTTCTTTCCAGGTAAGATTTCAACATTAACCTTCAATACTTTACCAACTGAGTGACTGATGGAGAACCTCGGGATAATATATGTAGATGCTGAGGTTTCTTAGGGCCCCCAAATCACTTTTTTCCAGACTTATACAAAGATGGCTCTTGATGCATTTTAAGAAGGATATGGAGATTTCTGGCAACATACTTGGTCTCATTTTCTGAAGCAGAATTTCTTTTATATATGATATCTTATTTAATATTCATAATAAGTTGAGAGGCAGGCATGCCTGCTCCTAACGTTAGCAGAGTACAGGGCAAGAGATCCGCATTCCGTATGTCTAAATATTTAGAAGTTAAAAATAAAGCTAATAAAACTGATAAGAAGTATATATTTTCTCCTTTCATCTTGACAAATAAACTTTCACAAAGACCTAAAAGCCAAGGTCACGTTTAAAATTGAACAGAGCAGGCTGCAAGGGATGCAGTGGCTTCTGGCCTAGGCGAAGCTCCTCCCTTACTGTTTCCCATTCCTGGCTCCATCTGCACCATGAGGGGCCTCACTCACGCATGTGGGAACATGCCAGTAAGCCCAAGCTTTGTCCACAGCACCTGCAAACATCTCTCCTTGACCACCCCTTGGGCTTAGGATTGTTCACACCAGTGGCTTGGTCCGTCCCTGGGAAGATGGACCCAAGGAAGAGGTGTCCAGATCCTGCAAGATGACTAAAGGTCATTTGGTCAGGGAATGTCAGGACCGTGGATTCCCACAGCCTAGTTTAGAAGCTCTGGCTTTGTGTGGGCAGGTCCCCTTACCTCTGTGGACCCTTACCGCTGAAAGCAGGTGCACAGACAGAGCAAGACCTTCTAAAGTGTAGAGCCCAGAGCAGGGACCTTCTTGCCTGGTACAGACATGAAGCATTAAAGCTCATAGAGAGGATCCCAGAGCCTGGGGTTCAAGTTTAGGTCTGCTTGACTAAAAATCCTCTGCTGTTACCCCATGATGTTTACTATCAGGATATGGGACAGACCTATCACATCCCTATAAGCTTCCTTTTCAAATTTCAGCTAAACTCCATCAAGATTCGAGCCAGACCCTCCACAGTTCCTCCAGGCACACTCACGAAAGTCACCATCGTGAGTGTGCCTGGCACTGGCCGTCTTGAACAGACAACACTCCTGGGGACCAGGAACCCTCTAAGGTCATCCAGACAGCCCTGCCTACAGCTGGATTCTCATTGTCTTAACAGCAAAGAGAAGTCAGCTGCCTGAAGGCTGGCCTCTGACCTCTACCGCAACCCATTATTCTCACCATCCTTTGCCAACCAGAATATCTGTGGAGGCTGGTTGGGCTTAGGGAATTTTAAAGAGCCCCTGTCCTTTAAACTTCTTTAACCCAGTTCTTGAAATCTTAGATGGCAACTATAAAAACTGAGAATATTTGAATTAGGACATAGATTTTTAAAATTTTCTTATTAATGTATATTTGTGTACAGAGACCACAAAGAGGACAGAAAGGAATATTGGGAAATCTTAATCTTTCATCCCATCGACAGGATGTGGTCCTACTATGTGCACTGTGGACACCAAAGCAGTGAGCCAAACAGTCCCTGGGTCACTCTGGTCAGGGAGATGGCGAACAAACAGACACATACGTCATCTTTTAGAGACAGACACTAGGAAGCAAAGGAATGCAGAATCAGCAGACAGAATGACGGAATGGGGGCTGCCTAGATAAGATGCTCGGGGGCCATCTCAAAGGAAACCAAGCCAGGGCTTCCCTGGTGGCACAGTGGTTGAGAATCTGCCTGCCAATGCAGAGGATACGGGTTCGAGCCCTGGTCTGGGAAGATCCCACATGCCGCGGAGCAACTGGGCCCGTGAGCCACAATTACTGAGCCTGCGCGTCTGGAGCCTGTGCTCCGCGACAAGAGAGGCCACGATAATGAGAGGCCCGCGCACCGCGATGAAGAATGGCCCCCGCTTGCCGCAACTAGAGAAAGCCCTCACACAGAAACGAAGACCCAACACAGCCATAAAAATAAATAAATAAATAAACCCAAAGTTTAAAAAAAAAAAAATTAAAAAAAAAAAAGGAAACCAAGCCAAATCTGCCTACAGAACATGAATAATTTGACTCTATGCCATCAAATAGTTAATAATGCTCATTCTGCATCTCTGAAATTTGGTCTTAGGTAAAGGGGCAGAGCATTAGATCTAATACCAAATAGAAAATAACATGTGAAAGATAAGTGAAAGGAGAAAATAGAAAGGCAACATTGATTCGCTTTACGTAAGCTGTTAAACGAGCAACACATGTCAACTTTATAAAATAGGCTTGAGTTGTTAAACGGCTGAAAGAACCCATGTTTTCAGAACATTCATTATAAAAAGAAATGCCATGTGAGTGGGTAGAAGGTTGATTTTTAAATCAAACCTCCTTGACTACCCTCCAATGTGCCTGTACATAACTCCACCAAGGAAATCTGGCCATACTGTTATGAAGTGACACATCTTGTAAATAAGCAAAAGCAACAGGTGTTACACATCTGTTCTTTTACCAATCTTTAGAATCTATCTTTAGTGAAGCTATAATAGAGTCTATAAACTATTGTAAAAAATTGGCTGGAAAGTCATGCCTATGCAGTTAAAAATCCAAGCCCACAACAGGAAAAAAATATCTTCAAGAGCTTAGGACTCCATCTAGCATTATTTCATAATTTTGCTATTGACTGTAGTCATGAAGTTGAAGTTATTCTGCAAGGTCTTTTGCAGCTTCAGCAATGTTTCTGCCCTTCTTATATTCTACAGAAACCTCTTGATTTTTATCTTTTAATTACAGGCATCATCTTTAACTTAGGAATCCAGGCTAGAAATTTCAAAATCATCTTGAATTCATTCTTCATCCCCCCTATAAAATCTCTTTCAAAATCTATCAAATCTACTTTTGAAATGTTTTTTGAATCCATACCAACTTCCCCATCCTCACAAAAGCTGCCTTAGTTCACCTCCCTACAATTTTGAATCTGGAAAAGTACAATTGACTCCAATAATCTCCTCTCCTCCAAGACTGTTCCCTGGAGCTCCATCTCCCTACTGCCCAGGAATTCTATTTCTAAAGCAAAGACCTGGCTTTCGTGTTCTGCCTTCTCAAAGCCTCCTGGTGCTTTCCATGCCCACTCCTCAGGGCAGCAGACACTCAAGGCTGTGTTATATCAGGGCCTCCACTCATCCGACCAGGCTATGTCCAAACAAACTCTACTCCATCAAACTATTCCCAAGCCCCAAAATGTGCCAGCCTTCTGTGCATGCTGGAATGTTCTTCCAGCTCTCTTCCATCTAATCTGCCCTCCACATGTAGTTCAAATGCTGTGTCCTCTGTGAAGTCTGCAAGCCCCATCTCAGAATTCATTACTCACTGCCTTGTGATCTCCCAGCGCTCAGGATCCAGCCCTGCTTCAGCTTGGTCTACACTGCATTGTAGTAACTTGTGTGCATTCTGTGTCCTCTCTATACTGAATATCTTGGCGAAAACAGGTTGTATCTGATATTTGCATTTTGTTTCAACTTGGCATTTAATAGATCCTCATTTGATCAGTTTGTAGGATGAATATAGTCTAAGGCAATCCTATTTGGACTAAAATTAAGCAAATGAATGGTTGAAACCAAGTAATATATTCTGGTAGGGACTTAACAATTACAAAAAATATGGATGAAGTGAAGAGTTATAGAGAAATAGAGGAAAAACTACTGAAAGAAGGTTCAGGGAACATAATTTCAGTTATTTAGTGAGACCAAAAAAATACTATTGAACTTTTCTTCTTTTACCGAAAACATACTTCCTGGTTCTTAATGTTTCTAGTTCTCTAAAACTGATCAACTCTATCACGTTTCCTCAAAGTTCTGTTATTTCTCCTGTCACTTCAAAACTAGTGCTGACTTCCCAGGGGGTCACCAGGCTTAGGTTCCCTTTTAGCAGGTTTAACCAACTCTCTCCACCCTCAACAACCTGTTTCTTTCATTGACTCACTTCTCTAAAAGACAGCTGTCACCATCAACTTTCTGGATACTATTCTCAGTTTCAACCATCATGACCGACCTATATTTTGTCAGATTTTAATTCTCTAGCTCTGCCTCCACAGGTATTTCTATATCAATGACCCAATGCCGCTTCAAATTTTAAATAAATATTGTATCTTTTTGCCTAATCTATCAACTTTTCCTGATGTTCCCATTCAGAAGCCTCTACTAATGTTCTGATCGAATAACCTTGCAATCTCAGTATTATCTTTGCTTTCTCTCTGAGAGGGATCAGAGGCGCTTTGGGCCTCACAACCTCTGCATGGATAAGAGAGGCCTATTGTTCCACTCTTTTTTTTTTTTTTTTTTTGATACCACACTTGAATTTCCCATCTTTCTATCATTTCCAAATTCGATGTGCAACTTCCTCACCTGGTTATCTCACTCGTGGCCTGCAGAGTCACACCCTTTCGAGCCCCTGGCCCTTCAGCTCTCCTCTCCAATCTTTCCTGAGCAGGTGCTATCTGATCTCCTCATCTCTGGTTTCACCCCAGCTAGGATTCTCCAACTTACCAGGCACATGACGGCTCACGCCCGCCTCTAAGCCTCCACACGTGCCTTTCCTTCTGGCTGGAAGGTCCTGTCTCCTGCTCTGTTCTGCTAAGCCTCCTTATTCTCTGCCTCTTTAAGATCTACTCCTCAACGTGGCCCACCTCAAATATTTTTTCCAGCATCCTCTCCAGGTTATATATTGCATCTCTCTAGCTCTGCTAGTTCATATTCCTGCTAATTTTTCACTCTTCACTTGAATTTGTATTTATGATGCCAATTGGCCAGACAACCATGGTCTCTATCTGCGTATCTTCTCCTGCCTTTAAACCATCCATTCTGTGTACCCACCGGGCATTGCTGTCTGCTGGGGGGAAAAAAATGAACTAAAATTGCAGCAGGAGAGATTAAACTGAAGGACCAGAAAGTAGATGGGAACTTTCTATTTCAGGAGAATACCACGGGTTTCCATCTGTTTTAGGTGGTTTCCTTGGATGATGATGATTCAGGCACAGAGACAACGTCCCAACTATGAGGATGAATAATCACACTTGGTTTTCTGTCATCTTTTTGCTCTTTCTCTGACCTTTTCTTATCAGGTTCAGGCTCTCTCCCCTGCTCTATCGCCCACCTTCTCCCTCCTTTCTCAGGAAACCCCACTTAGGTTCCTGACCAGTTCTAGAGAGCAGGCTGGACAACACCTCATGAAGCACCTGCCTGTAACTTTCTCCATTTTCTATCCCCCAGGGAGAGAATGAACTTGCCACCCTGGGCATCACCGTCCTCTTTTCCATCCTCAAGAGCTGTTCCTCAGGAAGGGGTTTTAGGGACGTGTTGCACCATCTGGAGACCTAAACATCTCTGCTCCCCTTCTGCAGGCACACGTCAAAGATCTCTACTTAGAGAGGGTCCCACCGTTTCTTCCCCACGGACCAGAAGCAGATGCTGAAAGACTGTCACTCAGTTGAAGAGGTTTATTATTAAATCCCTTAAAGAATGACAGTGGCACTTGTTTGGGGGCAGAAGAAGCACCATTGCTCTCTCCCTCTGTTTTTTTTTGTCGGGATGGGTGGGAAGGGGGCTGTTGGAGAGGTTTTATCTCCTCCGCTCCATTATCAGGCAGATATAAAACCCTTTTGCGCGTCCGAACCATCCTCCCATCTGCTTTCTCCTCGGCCTCCTCCTCCAAGCAGAAGATGGAACCAAGTAGTCTTGGAACCGAGGGTAGGGGGAGGCAGCTCAATGATTTCCTTTAGGCTCCCATTTCCCAGCCTCCAGCTGTGGCTCAGGTCACCCAGCTGCTACAGTTCCGGGATGGTTCGATTAAAACTATGCATTCGCGGGAATCTGGGCCCTCGTCTTCTTACCCCCAGCCTGCTGGCCCCTGAGGCTGGCTGACCTGCGTTCTGGAACTCCGCTCCTCCCCACCCTCTGCCAATCCGCGTCTCTGCGCCTCTGAGGCTGCTGCAGCCCTGCCTGCCCACCGGCTCGCCTCGCTTTTCTCCCCCTCCCTCCGTAACCGACTTGAGGCAGCTTTCGCTGCCACGCCGCGCGCCCCGGAGGAGCTGGAGAGCCCGCGGCCGCGGCAGGCTTGATTCCGGGCCAACAAACTTCTCCGGGACCCTGCAGTGCCCGCCTCCTCCCCGCGGCCGCGGCGGATCTGGCGGCTGCAGGGCACGGCGGGGACCCCGGCGCTCGGCCCGGCCTCGCGGCGCCGGCTGCGGGACGATCAGGGCGCAGGGCCGGGCGCGCCGGGGCGAGCGGGGCCGGGGAGGCCGAGTCCCGGGACCCCCGCTGGCGCCGCACCCCCGGGAGCCGCGCTCGGAGAAGCAGCCTCGGGTCAGAACGGGTAGGGGAGGAGGCGCCGCAACCCCGCGTCTCCCAATTTATGTCCCGTAACTGTCTGCTCGCTTCTAGACAGAGACCAAAAAATACGCTCTAACGGCCAGAGTGGGTTTGTTTTGCGCATTCCACCCCAGAGATCTTTGTTTCCTCTGTGTTCGGTGCCTGTTCTCACCGCATCAGCAGGGGTCCTGGTTCTGCGCTACAGACACACAGAGCCGGCAGAACCACCTAGAACTAAAGTATAGAGCCCGCAGCCTGCATTATGGGAACACAGGAACACGACCTACGGTGTACGCAGCGTGCTCCAGTGGCCGGACCGTGCCAAACGTTGCCGTTCCCAGGGTTAAGCTACCTATGGGAATGCGTAATTGCAGGTGTGCGTTATTTATCCGCCCAAACCCACCTACGAGGTTAGCGCCGTTTTCAGATTTTCTGGGAAAGCGGATGCACGCGAAGGAGCCCGAACGCGAGCGGCGACCCGGAGCCGCGCGCGTGCGAGGGAGCGGGCGACGGGCAGGGTCGCGGCGCCGCGCACTTACCTTGACCGCGCGCGGGGCCCTCGGAGGCGCAGCGGAGACCGCGCGCGGCTGCAGCACCGCCAGCACTGAGCGCCCTGCGAGTGGGGACGGGGGACGCCTCGCTGCCCTTATTAGTCTCTCCCCGTGTGACCCTCCCCCTCGGCGAGGACCGAGGACTCCGCCAACTCAGGCCCAGGTTTTCCTGCATTACAGCCACGTCGCCCTACACCCGGGAGTTGTGCCTTTCGGGTTTCTGTTTTATTCGCTGGTTCCCAGATAGAAGGACGGGTGGATGCAAAGGCTTCAGAGTTTCTCACTCCTGATTACGAAGTGTCATCAAAGTATTGCATGCGGCGAGCACGCACAGGTAGAGAATTGGCTTTTTAACAGTTGAGCTACAGAAGGGCATCGCTTACGTTTCAGTTTGTGCTTTTCCGTCAGTTTAGATGAATTTGGTCAGCAGAGCCCGCCAGCCTTTAATCAGGCTCATGTGCACAGGCTTGCGTGACACGGTTTTGTCTCAGAGTACACAAAACTATTTTGTGATTTTAAATATTATATCTTTCTATGGATTGGTACTGCAGATCCTGGGTTTTGAACGCTTTGGGATCCCTTAGAACCTGTGAAGGTGACATTTTTCTGCAGATCAGTGTGTGGGGATGTGTGTGTAGAGAAAGTATATATGACGGTATGTATGTATACTTGTAGGTATATATACATATTGCATAGACATATAGATATATAGATATATAGATATTTGAAAGAAAAGTAGGACCATTATAGAATTCAGAAAAGTAAGTCAGGCATTAGAAAACAGATAACTTGGTTTAACATTCAGTATTGACACAGTTGGCGAAATTGGATAAATTATAATATTGATCCATACTGGTGGAAATCATTAAGCTTAAAAGTTATCTTAAACCATAGCAATAGGCTTCACAAACGTCTGGGCTCACAGATCAGGAAATAAAATCAGGCTGGCAAAAAATTTTAAATGTTAAAACAAATTGTTAGAAGACAGCTCATTTCCACTTCACTGAAGTGAAACTGTGAAAGAGTCGACTGGTAGTTTTTAAACCTGTCTTTCATCCTGATCAAAATCCCTGTGGTTTTAGAGTCTTGCATCCATAGTGATGCAAACCGTGTTTACAGGTCAGGACTTAAAACCTCCTGATGTGTTTTCTTCTCCTGTGATTTTCATCACTGGTTTTTGGTTGACTGTGGAAAGAGGCCAAGGAGGGAGGATGTTACATGAGTCACACTGCTCAGATGGCCATTGAAAACCAGGGTTCCCATACCTGCATCAGACTTGTGGTGACCTTTCCCTACTTTTTAAAATAGTATTACCCCTCTTTGAATATTTTTTCCTCTCAAAGCAATTGTACTTTACCTTTTAATTGAAATGAAAGCATCCAGGTTTTATTTCTCCCATAGACAATTAACTTTACGTTGACATTTAATTAGTACTATTTAAAATAAGCCTTTAAAACTACCTAACAGGAAGCCTGAAATTTTGCTTCTAATTTGTGCTTTAATACAAGTAAATCATCTTCATGTTAGCGTTATTTTCATAAATATTTTAATAATTTCATAATCTTTAAGAGGTTTTGGAACCAGCCAAACACTGTAATATTTTTGTTTCTCCGGAATTGCTCATTTTCCTACTCAAAGTATTGAACTAGATAAGAGTTTGGAAGAAAGTGAAAAATAAAGAAATACAATTAAAAATTATTATCTACTGCTTCCTTTGCCCCTAGATACACCAGTATCTCTAGATCAGTAAATCCTCCTGTGTTTTGCTTTCAGGAAAGCGTCTGAATGTGGGCTGGCTTCATGATCACGAACTATCAGATCCCTGCGATTTGGTCCTTTATCCAATTCCTTTCACTGAATTTTAAAGTGACTTCAAGTAGCGAGATCTCCTAACCAAGCACATTTTATTTATCTAACCCCAGTACTGTTATAAACTATGCATTTTACCACTTGCTTCTGAAGCTACTGCTGGTGAAGGAACATCTGAAAATTACAGGGGAATGTGACAGGACTTTGAATTCTGGCAAACAGCTCGGAGGGCTTCTAACGCCCAGTTTAGCTGTACGCATGTGTGACAAAAAAAAAAATTTTAAGATTTCAAAAACAAACAGTTTTCAACATTTATGGCCCATGGGAGACATGCTTAACCAGTATTTTTTATGCCTTAAGAGGGCTAAATTCCATTTGAAATGCAGTTTTAAAAAACTGTTCCATATTTTTAATGCCCCACCTACATAATTTAAACATTTAAATTAACACTGAACCATATTTTGATAATTGCCCCATAATAAATTTAAAGAATGCGTGTTTTCTAAGCCTCGCTTCTCAATCGCTTCTGTTTTAACATGGCCATTTCTTTTTCCTTTTCTTCGTTTTTGTGTACTTCTGTACTCCCAGCCATGTTGCTTTACTTTTTGCCTTTTGTAATTTCTTTCACTTCCCCCCCCACTTCATAGTTTCCATTTTCCAAGAAGAAAGAATTTCAGCATTGCCCCCAGCTAACTTCTTAGTTAACAAGCCATAAGAGTGCCCATTCTTTACTGAATGGAGGGGTACAGGCGTACATGACTCCTATACAGACCCCATGGAAATTCTTCAATGCATCCATAGAGGAGGAACAGACGTCACTGTCAGCTGTAATTACCAACTCTGACTTGTCATCAAGAGCACGTACTTCCCTTTCTATTCCTTTTTAGGCTGGTCCTGTGTCTCGTATTCGTATCATACAAGTAAGGGTAAAAAGAAAGTAGTCTTATTAGTTCAAAATGTTTAGTAATTGGCGAAAGTAAGTTAGGGCACTTTAAATTTTTAAATGCTATTTTTACCATTGTTTCAAAAAATAATTGTCCTCATAGAGAAAATAATATTCCACTGGTGGTTGCTATGTTTGCTTCCGTTCCTGGAAGACGTCTAGCTCCTGACATTGACTCAGCTTAGAAATGAGAGGAAGAGGTGATCATGGATCTGACTTTCACTTAGGTTATTAGACCCTTTTCCTAGGGATCGGTGACGCTGAAAGGAAATATGTTAAAAGACAAATGCCTGACTGGAGAAAATGTTTATTACTACACACCCAGCTCTCAAAAATCATTTTCTAAAAAAGGAGAGAGATATGTATCCCAATTTTAAAAAAATAAGCAAAAATGTAAAGAGGCAATTCACAAAGGAAATACAAATGGTCAGTGAACACATGAAAAAATATTCAACTAAATTACTATGCAAAGAAGTGCAGATTGATAAAGGGGTGATTTTTCCTCCACCCATTTTGACAGGATTAATATTCTCGACATCAAAAGAAGGGGCACCAAATAGTTGCCCTTTCTAAAGGGCAAATTGGCCAAGTGTATTAAACACTATAAAAAAAATGCATGTTGAATCACTAATCATTAGAGAAATGCAAATTAAAATCATGAGGTATCACCTCACACCAGTCAGAATGGCCATCATTAAAAAATCTACAAACAATAAATGCTGGAGAGGGTGTGAAGAAAAGGGAAGCCTCTTGCACTGTTGGTGGGAATGTAAATTGATACAGCCACTATGGAGGACAGTATGGAGGTTCCTTACAAAACTAAAGATAGAACTACTATACGACCCAGCAATCCCACTACTGGGCATATACCCTGAGAAAACCATAATTCAAAAAGACTCATGTACCACAATGTTCGTTGCAGCTCTACTTACAATAGCCAGGACATGGAAGCAACCTAAGTGTCCATCGACAGATGAATGGATAAAGAAGATGTGGCACATATATACAATGGAATATTACTCAGCCATAAAAGGAAACAAAATTGAGTTATTTGTAGTGAGGTGGATGGACCTAGAGACTGTCATACAGAGTGAAGTAAGTCAGAAAGAGAAAAATAAATACCGTATGCTAACACGTATATATGGAATCTAAAAAAAAAAAAAAAAGGTTCTTAAGAACCTAGGGGCAGGACAGGAATAAAGACACAGACGTAGAGAATGGACTTGAGGACACGGGGAGGGGGAAGGGTAAGCTGGGACTAAGTGAGAGAGTGGCATGGACTTATATATACTACCCAATGTCAAATAGATAGCTAGTGGGAAGCAGCTGCATAGCACAGGGAGGTCAGCTAGGTGCTCTGTGACCACCTAGAGGGGTGGGAGAGGGAGGGTGGGACGGAGACGCAAGAGGGAGGGGATGTGGGGATATATGTATATGTATAACTGATTCACTTTGTTATAAAGCAGAAACTAACACACCATTGTAAAGCAATTATACTCCAATAAAGATGTTAAAAAAAAAAACAAAAAACAAAAAAACCCAAAAAAACAAAACAAAACAAAAAAATGCATGTTGAGTCCGCTTCATAAACTCCTCTGAAACGGTAGCTGTGGTTACTTCTGAGTTAGGATATGGGAGATTCTGATTTCTTCCTTTTGCTTGTCTGTAATGTATAAATTTTCTACAGTGAACATGTATTGCTGTTGTAATAAAAAGTACAACAAACGTGAGCAAGTGTGGTGTTTTATGTATCGCCAACAAATTAACAAAGCAGTGGGTTTAAGAGAACTGAGAAATTGGCCTTTCAGGTACCCCTTTCAATGATTACCAGCAGGAATCTTCCAGATAAAAATTAGGATGCAACTTAAAACATTTGAACTTAGCCTAGCAATTTCACTAGGAAGCAAATACTAATTAAACCATTTATTCATTCAATATGAATTTTTGAATGCTTCTTAAACTAAACACTGTAGGGAATACAAAGATAGGTTAGACATGGGCCCCACCTCCTGCGGTTTAACATTTGGTAAGAAAGAGATGTATATGTGTATAATGACGATCTGAAATAAAAATACAGAATGTAATAAGCAAAGTAGATATAAAATACTGGGGGAGTTCAAAAGAGGGGGAAACTGTATTCATATGTGAAAGCATCAGGTTCAAAAGATTTCAGTGAACAAACTTCAGTTGACCCTTGAACAGCATGGCTTGGAACTGTGTAGGTCCAATTGTACATGGATTTTTTTCCACTAAATACGTACTACAGTACTACAAAATCCCATAGTTGGTGAATCCATGGTTGCAGAACCACAGAGAGCTGACTGTAAAGTTATACTCTGATTTTCCACAGTGTAGAGGTTCAGCGCCCCTAAGTCCCTCACACCCCAACACACACATGGTTCAAGGGTCCATTTTTTGTCGTCTCAGTAAATACATTTACAAATCATCAGAGCATCCTAGTGGGCACTTTCACTAAATAATTACACGTGAAATGATGAGTTTACTATTTCTGTAATAAAGATTTGTTGAAAGAATCAACAGGGAACAAGCTCACTTCTCCCCTTGTTCAGACGAGGAAAGTGAATTGTCTTGTTTCCTACTGAACTAAATCCTTTCCCTGGAATTCGAGGCCCTAAACCGTGTAACCTCCACCTCCTCACCTCAGTTCCCTTAAATGCACATGATGCCATAACCAGGGTAATGACCTGCGACCACAGAATGAACAGCCAATGCTTTCTCACACTCTCTTGTTGTAGCCGCCAACTGAAATGCCAGATGGCTCTTGAAATCCTGCTTATTTGAGGTGTTTTCTATCACACAGTTCCTTCCCTGGCCTCTTCCCACCTAACAGACCCTCCCTGCCTCTGTACAGTGGAGCGCAATTTGCACTTTTTAATGACAGTCTACTTGACACCTTGTTTCACACACATTTCTGTATTGGGCCCTGACTTGATTGTAAACTCCTTGAGGGCTGGAACTGTGTCTTTTCCTTTTTTAAGAATGCCCGGAGCATCTAAGACAATAAATTATTTTTCCTTAGTATAATCTTCAAGTATTTCTTGAAATGAGGCCATGGGGGGTTAAGTAACTAAGGACATACAATTTTCTAATGACATCATATAGACTGAATCTCAGAGTTGGTACGGAAAAACGGTAGGTCCGTTTGGTATTTATGTCTAAGGGAATTAAATTACCATATTGCCAAAATAATCACAGGATAACTTGTTCTCATCTGTAAAAGACCCCAGCGCAGAGGCTCTGAGGACAGCAACACATCAAGACAACAGATTCTTATTAGTTGAAAATGTCCTCATCCTATGTCCTCTTCACTCTTTTTCCAAACCTAAGGGAAATTTTCATTACTGAAAATGAGAACACAACTCTGTTTAATCTCTTATTATTCTTAGAACAAGAATCTCTAATTATTCTCTAATTAAACTTCGTACTAACTCCTGATTGTTTTTAAAGAACCAATCTTATATACATCTAAAAAAATAAAAATTCAGTGCTGGAACATCGTAAATGATAGCTTGCCTAGAACATTATGTCAGATTTATGTCTATAAAATTGTGATTCTTTTCATTGTAACCTCTTTCTAGAATGTTTATTTTCAATTTAGAATTTATTTAACTTATGATTCTCATGGAATCACTTAAAAAAATCACCATGTGGGCTTCCCTGGTGGCGCAGTGGTTAAGAATCTGCCTGCCAATACAGGGGACACGGGTTCGATCCCTGGTCCAGGAAGATCCCACATGCCGCGGAGCAGCTAAGCCCGTGCGCCACAACTACTGAGCCTACACTCTAGAGCCCGCAAGCCACAACTACTGAGCCCGTGCGCCAAAACTACTGAGCCCGCGCGCCTAGAGCCCATGCTCTGAAACAAGAGAAGCCACCGCAATGAGAAGCCCGTGCACCGCAACGAAGAGTAGCCCCCGCTCACCACAGCTAGAGAAAGCCCGCGCACAGCAACAAAGACCCAATGCAGCCAAAAATAAAATAAATTAAAAAAAAAAAATCACCATGTGTGGGACTTCCCTGGTGGTCTAGTGGGTAAGACTCCACGCTCCCAATGCAGGGGGCCCGGGTTCAATCCCTGATCAGGGAACTAGATCCCGCATGCATGCCGCAACTAAGAAGTCCGCATGCTGCAACTAAGAATCCCGCATGCCTCAGTGAAGATCCTGTGAGCCACAATTAAGACCCAGCACAGCGAAAATTAATTAATTAATTAATTTTAAAAATCATCATGTGCTAGGAACGGTACTAAGTACTTTACATGTTTTATCTTTTTAAAATCATTCAACCCTATTGCCCTCTTTTTACAGCTTAGGACTAAGGCTCTGAACCAATCCCTGACAGAGCCAGTATTTGCACCCAAATACTGTCTGATTCCACAGCCCAGGCTCTCAGCCACTCTGCTCTGGCAACTTTTCTTCTGCAAACACCTGTTTGCAGCCCTACATCACCCAATAGACAGGATAAAGGGGAACTCAAGACAAAGCAGGATCCTCAAAGGTACATGGTGACAACATAATCCCCTTACAAGACAATGTGAAATAAACCTACAAGTCTCTGCTGTAAGACCGGAATCAATTTTAATTAAGAGAAAACCATGAACTAAATTGGTTGGTCTTAAAACCACTTTATTTATTCAGATGCTGTGTTGCAACACGCTTTGGTCTATGCTGACTTAAAAAGAATTCCAAGATAGTGAACTAGGCAAAGTAATAGTCAACGAAGACAAGGTAAGATGAATTTGACTAGATTCTGTTTCCTATCAAAGGTGACAGATTTACCTGCTTTTCTGATACTCAAGGACATTCTTGCTGTCAAATTATTTTACTATAAACCCATTTGTATCCATCTTTTTTTTTTTTAACATCTTTGCTGGAGTATAATTTTATCCATCTTAAATGTAAACTCTTATGTTTATAAAGCCCCTTTCAAGTAATTATGAGAAGTCATAAAACATAACTAGTGAAGGAAATAATGATAGTTCATAAATCTACACTTATTTTTAAGCACGTCAGGTGTTAACCAAACTCTACAGAATATTTTTTTTCTTTTCCTATACAGAAGAGTTCTTTATTTTTATAAAAGCCTCACAATAACTTTTAACGTTTTGATAGTCATATTAAAACCCACTCTCTTGTATCTAAAGACTTGCTTGCATGGGCTGCCAGACAGACGCTCTGTGCTGATCCTCTCCCTAACCGAGGTCACTGCTCAGCTGGTTCTGCTGTGGTGCTACCACCCAGTTTTGGCCCCAGCCTGGGGATGCTTGTTCCGTCAGGAGACAGGGACTATCTGAAGCCAAGGAAGGGTCTGTTTTCTCCATCAAGGTCAGTCTCATGTCAGTGGTTTCTGTCAGAATGGCAATCTCACGGTAGGTGACACAAATGGTCACGGGCGGCATTCAGCTTCTTTACTCCACGTATCTTTAGCTATAATAACGGATCCCAAAACTCAGTAGCTGGAAGCATAACCAATTTTTATTGCTCACGGGTCTGCTGATTGAAGTTCATTTGTCTGGGCTCGGTGTGACTGCTCTCAGCTGGGCTCTCCCCTGTGTCTGTCATCAGCTGGTGGGTCGGAGGAAGATTGGCTGGTGGTAGGTGTTTCAGCTGGGACAGGTCATCTCTCCTCTATGTGCACCCTCCAACAGGCTGGCCTGATCCAGGAGGTCACAGGGGTTCGGGACCCAGTGGAAGCTGCAAGGCCTCTTGAGCTTAAACCCAGAACTGGCCTCCATCATTTCTACCATATTCTATTGGCCAAAACAAGTCACAAAGCCAGATAAGAGTCAAGGTTCCATCCCTTGATGGGAGAAGCTTCCAAGTCACATTTCCAAGAGCACCGACATAAGAGGGTGAAGCACGTGAGTCACCGGTAGTTTTCCGTGGTTAGGAGGATGCACAAAGGGCATCTTCACTCACTCAGCCCCACCAGGGCAACATCCCACATCCTCCCCTGGATCTTTGTTGCCTCTAGAACTGCCGCTAACCAGCTACCCATGCAGCTCTGCAGACCCTGTCCCTCACTCAGCCAACCCAGCCCCTCTCACTTGGGATCTTCTTCAGAAAGTCTCACCACACCTCCAGGGAGATCGACCCAGCACCCCAAAAAGGTGAGGGGGAACAATTTGGTAGCTCTTTGCTCTCTTTCTTGCAGAGGAAGCCCTCTTTCTTCTGTAGCTCCCATGGCTTTGCTGGTGACACACTGTCAAGCCAGGTGAGCCTTCTTCAAACTGAGAAGGACCTGGGAAGCTAAGGGACCAGGGCCTTTATCCTTTTGCACCTGGCCTTGGGAATTTGGCATCTTTTTTTTTTTTTTTTTAACTGTTTGCTCTCTCTATAATAATGCGGAGGTAATGTGATAAAAAAAATTACTAGGCGAGAGTGCAAAAGACAACTATAGGTGGGATAGCCCTAGAAAGCATCTCTAAGGGGTGATATTAGAGCTGAGACGTGAATGCCAGCTGCGCAAAGATCAGAGACAGGAGAAGCCAGTGCAGAGGCTCTGGGTGGGCAGAGCTGGGCCTGTTCATGAACTTAAAAAGGCCTTCTTGCCTGGAACGGGTGGCAAAAGAGGGTGTGGTCAGAGATGCTGGGGTCCAGGGTCAAGTCCTGCAGGACCTCTTAGGCCCCAGTAAAAAGGGTGTGAGCATGGGAATGATATGAACTGATTTTTGTTTTGCAAAGACCACTCTGGCTTCCCCGTGCAGAATGGGAGAGTAGAAATGAAGACACCAGTTCCGAGGCTGTGGTATCCAGGCAAAGGATGACAGTGGCTATGATGAGGGTGGTGGTTGTAAAAGGAAAGAAGTAAACAAATTCAAGGCACATTTTAGAGGTGAACTTGACAAGACTTGCTGAAGGGTTGGATGTAGGGACTGAGGTAAACAGAGAAGCAGAGAACAAGCCTGTATTTCAGGAACACAAGAGACCTTAAACATCGCTTGGACCAATCATGTTTCTATATTCATTTTAATCAATACAATTAAATGCAAAGTTGCTTTGTTTTCAAAAGCTCATCCTTTAGGCAAAAGGGGGAAAGGGAGAACTACATAATAAATGACAGACAAGCCCTGTGTGTTGCAGTTTGTGTTTGAGTGCGGAGAAGGGGCATAAGCCCTCCTAAGCGATCCCCTGTCACATTGCTGGGGAGAAGGGGGCCAGGGGCGGGAGGAGGTGACCGAGAATCACGTGAGCTTCTCCAAGATTCAACAGATTGAAACAGCAAGTTCTGCACATGAAGACAGATTTTCCCCACAGAAGGTAACACATTAGCAGCTGTTTTGGTCCTTGAACCTGGACGGGAGTTGCTCTAGACCTGGATGACCAACCAACCACCTTGGAGAAATTGAGGGAAAAAGGAGAGAAAGAGGCAGTGGGGAAGAAGAGGGGGTGCCAGAGAGAGAGAGAGCCCAGAAACAGACTGCTTTCTTTTCATGAACCCTGATTATCATTGTGCAGCAGAGACACTTGCAGACATGCAGAAGTGAAAGGGAAAATTAAACACTGTATTTTATGGACTTGGTGAAATAAATCAAACTTAAAAATTCTGTGTTGAGCTAGTGTTTAGGTTTCCTTGCATAAGACTTGGCAGAACACTATTTTAATAATCCAGTGATTTAAATCTTGACTCTGGTTTTTTAGCTATGTAAATGGCTACGTGTGCTCACATAATTCCCTAATAAAGCGGGGAAGTTAAGTATGTGAGTGGCTGAGGGCAGGCTACTGCTCAACACAGCACCCTTGGTCATCTTAGAAGGACAGGAACCCCTACCATGTCATGTTGTGGTCAGTGGGAAAAAAATAGTAGGACGCGATTTCCTAACATTTCCTCCTTTATTTAATGATCCTTCAATATTTTGGAGGATTTATTTTGGGGAGAAAAAAGGAAATAATAACCCTGTTATGAAAAACTGGTATTCATGTAATTTTTTTTTTTAATATTGGAGTCCCATTAGGTTCATATGAGCAAGATCGAATTTAAAGTAAAAATTATTCATATTTTAATATAATTTATATATGCACATGAAAACATAATTTTGAAATGATTGACAAACAGCAAGATGTATTCTTTAAATGATCAAAAGTAAATCAATTCTTAGGCTTTTCTGTTCATCTTAATGAATCTCTTCAAGGGTATGGTCTGCAAAGAAGACTCAGATAGATACTGCCTATGACAAGGAATCTTTTCACTTTACACAGATGGGTTTGAATAGGATGACCAGATCATTTCTTTCCAAGCAGGCACATTTTCAAGAGTGAAAGGAGGCTCTATGACTATTATAACAGGACAATGGGTATAAATGCCTGTGAGACAGCCCCATATTTAGCGCATACAGTAAACAAGCAAAGTGTCGATAGAAGGACAGGACTTTACATATAGATCCTTTATATTTAGGATTGATTTCTAGGAATCAGACTGGGACTGATGTAACTATGGCCCAGTGAAAGCCCTGATCACTGTTGCAACACTGTAAGCTTTCCTAAGAGCAGTGTTAATTGGCCACCTTATCTTCAGGGCCTGAGGCTCCCTCAGTGCCTGAGCTGTGTATCTTCTCGTTCTAAAATAACTCTCCGGATGCTTGTAGGAGTTAATGTGCTTCTCTAAGCACCTTTAACCAGAACGTGACTTGTGCTGTGTTCTAAGCAAAACTGAGTCTCCTGTTTCAACATCTGTTTATTACATATTTAAGGTAAGGTTATAGCTCCTAGTACTGTTGTCCAATTTCTTCGTGGTTTTATATTGGTCCCCATATAAGTGAATTAATTAGTATCACAGGTATCTTTTTATAAATAAAATAGAAAACTTCAATCCTATAATATGTAGCCTCATGCTGTGTAAACATAATGGAATTTTAAAATGAATATGTGTATGTGTGTGTGTGTGTGTGTGTGCGTGTGTGTGAGCTTCAGAGAATGTTGAAAGCATTGTTGGGCCTTAGGAGTCCTCGTGAAGATAGATTAAATAATGGATGCATGACCTAGAGAGATCAAGTGCTATATAACACTAAGGAGAACACATGCCCAAATTGACTTCTTATAAAAAGGGGCATTTGTAAGTTGCAGCTGGCTTCGGTTAATACCTTAGTAATTTACAAGGTTGGAGCATTTGGCTTTGTGTTTTATTTGAAGATGCAAGAGAAAATAGAATCTTTCTTCATCAAATAATCAAGAGATTCTGAAGACCTAGAGCTTTATACACTGTAGGATAATACATAATATATATATATAAACACACACATATATATATTCTAATAAATATATTTTTTAATACAAAAAATATTTATTGAGCCCCTCACACTGTTTTTACTTCTTGGGATACAACCATTAACAAGACAGATAAGATTCCATGTTCCTTACATGAATTGTGATGGAAAAGTTAATTGAGATGGAGATAGCTCCAAATATTTCCATCAATACTTCTGGATTAACCAGTTGCAGATATGTTTAAGGATTCTTCTAGATGAGATGAGATGAATGCATAGCAATTTTTCATGTGCCAGTGCTATGTTCTAACTGCAAGATTAGATTTAATTTCTGTGAATAATTATCTCCTAATGGCTTAGCTGGATTGAAAACCTTCTGAAAATTCTTCACAAAATATTGTGTATTCAATATTCATTGATTCAACAAATACTTATAGAGTGCTACCACGTCTGAGGCACTGTCAAGATACAAGTGAACAAAATGAATTCTCTTCTCTCATAGGATTTATATCCCAAGGGAAGTGATGGATAGTTACTTCAGAAATTAGTGACTAATACATGTCAGATGGTGACACATGGGATGGAAGAAAATAAAGCTAGGAAGGAGATATTGCCAGGGTGGGTGCTGAGGCTAAGGCAGGGCCTGTGTTACTCTTTCATAAAGAGAGGTCAGAGGCCTCACTGGAATGGTAACATTTGAACAGAAACCTGAAAGAAGGAAGGGAGTGAATTATGGAGACACAGCAGGTAGACTGGAGACATTCAGGCAGAAGGAAAAGTTCGTGCAAGAGTCCTGAGTTAGGAATGTGCTTAATGTATTCAAGAAAACCACAATTGCCAGAGATGCTGAGGACGAGGAGGGAGATGGGGGCTGGGGTCTGAGAGCTGAGCTGCCTCTAATTGCTGCGTGTAGCCAACCTAGACAGGAGACGCTGGCAATAGAAAGGTGCTCATTGGGAGAACAGTGGACACGTTAGAAGCAACTGCTCAACTCTCCTTTAGTCTGTTTATCCTATTAAATTCTTTCTAGGCTTTTCCTTTCTCATCCTTGTGATAAAAAATATGTCAGCTTCAGGGTTACGGGCATAAAATGAGATTTCTGAAATAACTTTGCTCTCCTGAGGGCATTTTTTTGGCAAACAATACAGCATGCACTCACTGAAGTGTCATTCAAAAAATAATTTATGAAAACTAATGCAAGAACATTTATTCCCAATTCTGGAAATCAATGGTCTGTTAAGTTACTAGACAAATGAAAGATTTTCTGGCCTATCTTCTGTATGTGTAGCTGTGTATATGTAATATGTATATTTGTATTTTTAAAAATCTATTTCTAGTACATGAAGAACCTAGCCCTAACTCAAATTGTATAAAATCTTTAAATACTCTCATTGGCAGGTGGGTTATGGATTGGTGGGGAAGATATTGGATACTTTCTTACAAGTTTAGAAAAAGTATCAATACCAAAGAAGAGGAAAAAAATAAAACCTCCAGAAGCAAGGAATAGTTCTCTCTTTTAGGTATGTTAATATATATCTTCATCTATCTATCTATGTCTATATAACTAGGTTCATATATTTTTAATTGCCTATGAAAAGACATTTTTTCTGTCCTTATGCTTTTTATGTCCCTATGATGCTTGGGCATCATAGTGTAATGATTAAAGGCTTTGGGGTCAGACATACCTGAGTCTGGATTCCATCTTTGCCACGTTCAGGTAGGGAACATAATCTCACTCTAAATGCCTGCCTCACAGAGAAACTGTACGTGTTATCTGACATAATATGTATGGAACATTCAGAACAGTATCTAACATGCAGGAATTGCTCAGTTGAGTGTAGGGATTCTCACTTCTTAACTCCTCCCTCTTCTTTCGGTTCCTATGTTCAGTCAATCACCATTTTTCACCCTTCAAGGGAAAGGCTGAGTTTTATCACTTTATCTGTATTTCTTTTTTTTTTAATTAAAAAAAAATTTATTGAAGTATAGTTGACTTACAATGTTGTGTTAATTTCTGCTGTACAGCAAAGTGACTCAGTGAACATATATATATTCTTTTTCATATTCTTTTCCATTATGGTTTATCACAGGATACTGAATATAGTTCCCTGTGCTATACAGTAGGACCTTGTTGTTTATCCATCCTATATGTAAGAGTTTGCATCTGCTAATCCCAACCTCCCAATCCATCCCTCCCCCACCCCCCTCCCCCTTGGCAACCACAAGTCTGTTCTCTATGTCTGTGAGTCTGTTTCTGTTTCATAGATAGGTTCACTTGTGTCATACTTTAGATTCCACATGTAAGTCTTTTGTCTGTATTTCTAATACAATTAACTCAATCACTCATTTAATCATCCAACCAGTACTTATTGAGTGCTCCAGGCACTGTACTGGGAAACAAAGAGAGCACTGAAAAAGACAGAGAATTGTCATAAGACTTTCAGTCTAAATAGTACTGCCTTGAGTACTAAATTCAGATCAAATATCCCCTCAGTATCTAGCACAGTGCCAAACATGAGAGCATTCCAAAATAACCCTAGACTTAGTCTTGCAGAATTAGAGAAGTACCTAGAGATAATCCTGTATAAACCCCTTACTTTTAAATAAAAGTTTGTGGCTAAGCACAGCTTAATATTGTAAGGTGACTCTTCAAGGAGTATGAACAAAGTAGTTTTGTTTATCACATTAACAGACCTCTTTATTTAGTAGATGAGAAACAGTGACATTAGGACTTCATATTTTCAATGCTAGAAACGTTGTTAGAATCAGAGGTGGGACTGGCAGACACTGTTAAACACATGAACTTTAATTTAACTATGAATAACATGGCCAAGAAATTAAATGAAAAGATGGAGAATTTTTAACAAAAACTTAATTTAATGAAAAAGAATCAAGTGGAAATTCTAGCTGTTAAAAAAAACACAATATAATTTAAGTAAATAAATGGGTATAACAGTAAATTGGACACAGTAGAAGAAAAGGTTGGTGAAACTGGAACAAAAGTCAGTAGAAATAACTAGCTGGAAGTATGAAGACCAATGAGTAGAAAATAGCCAGAAGATCATCTGGACAAAGTGAAATATCTACATGTGTGTAATTAGAGTCCCTGAAGGAGAGGATGTAGACAATAGGTTGACAGTACATTTGAAGAGATAATGGTCAATATTTTCCCCAAGATTGATGAAAGACATGAAGCTACAAATTCAAGAAGTGCTATAAATCTAAATGGGATAAATGCAAAGAAAACAACATCTATGAACATAATACTAAAGCTGCAGAAAATTAGTAGCATTTGGAGAAAAAAAGAGACATTTTCAAAGGAGCAGCATAAGATTTACAGCTTAATTCTCAAAAGAAATAATGCAAGACAGAGGCAATGAAATGAAGCCTTTAAAGTATTAAAAAGAAATAACTGCCAATCTAAAATTTCAGACCCCAAAATTATCTTTAAAGCAAAGAGAAAATAAAAGCATATCCAGATAACAAAAGTAAGCTATTTCATCACCAACACGTCCTAAAAGAAAACACTAAATGTAGTTTTTCAGACAAAAGTAAAATAATTCTAAATGTCAGCACAAAATTTCAAGAAAAAAGGGAAATCAAAGGAAAGGATAAACAAATGGATAAAGCAAAACAGATTTTGACTGACAAAACCAAATGTAATGAATTTTTGAATTTAAATTATATGTACAATTATATATATATTTATCATGGAAATAAATGCTTGATTAATCTGAAGAAGGCAAGAATAAAGGACATAAGGTTTAGAAAGAAAATGTAGAACTCTCATGTTTCATAGATAATGTGTCGAATAATAGAAAATTAAAAAGGGGCTTCCCTGGTGGCTCAGTGGTTGAGAGTATGCCTGCCAATGCAGGGGACGTGGGTTCGCGCCCTGGTCTGGGAGGATCCCATATGCCGCGGAACAACTGGTCCCGTGAGCCACAACTACTGAGCCTGCGTGTCTGGAGCCTGTGCCTCGCAACAAGGGAGGCCGCGACGGTGAAAGGCCCGCGCACCGTGATGAAGAGTGGCCCCGCTTGCTGCAACTAGAGAAAGCCCTCACACAGAAACGAAGACCCAACACAGCCAGAAATAAATAAATAAATAAAATGCTAGCTTAACTCCTAGAGAGTTTCATTATATAAAAAAAAAAGAATTTTAATACTACTAGAATTAGTAAGAGAATTCAGCAATGTTATAGATCAGTATATAAATATTATCTCTATTTCTTTACTAGCAATGTTTAATTAGAAAATGAAATTTTCTTTTTTAAAAAACCATTTACAACAGCAATAAAAACAAAATAAAAGGAATAATTTTAATAAGGTTGTGTGACTTCTACACAGAAAAGTATAAAATGTTATAGAGGTCATTTTAAATAACTAAATAAGTGGATGCATTTACTATGTTTGTGATTTGGTAAATTTGCTATTGTAAAGTTACCAGTTTCCCACAGATTAATCCATTTCAATGCTATACCAATCAAAATATCAGAAGTTATTTTTAAAGTATGTATCAATCAACAAGTAGATTCCAAAATTTTTCAATTTATTTTCAATAAATAATGCAAAGGTGCATGTCCTACATGACACCATATTTTTAAAAAAACTCAATTCCAACTGGATTACTGATGTAAAAGTAAACATAAAAGCACAACTTTACAATATAATATAGCAAAGTATACTCACTAACTGATGATAAAAAACATTTTAAAATAGAACCCCAAAAATATGCTAATCATAAAATGAGTGAATTTGCTTTATATTTAATGTAACTTTTCATTAAAAATTTTTTCTCTCAAATTAGTTTCTCTATATTTTTTACTACACAGTGCTTTACACAAAATATATATTGTTGAAAATCTTGTTGAGTGTTGATTATTTAATCTTATGCTTTTGTTTAGTGACTCTTTTTTCTATAACTTTTCCATAACTCATGAAATATTTTAAGCATGTAAAAACTTTTAAAATGCATTATTTATATTCTTTTTTATAAGCTCCCCTGCTGGATAGTAATGCTCCATTTCCATATCATAATGGCAACAATATTTTGAAAGAAATCTGAAACTAACTATCTTTTTACGCTCATTATCTATAAACTGTAGATCACAGAATTTTAGAGTTTGAAAGACTGGAATAAAGGGATTGCATTGGATAACGTCTGCAGTGAAGAAAACTAGAGTCCAGAGATGTTCAGATCCATCAGCAACACAATTACTGTCACAGCCAAGAGAGTAGGCAGGGTTTTTCTCACCCAGAATGATGTTTTCTTTCTTTATACATTTTAGCCATTAGTAAAAATTCCTAACTACATAGTGGGTATTTGGAAAACAGAAAAATAATGCCTGAGACTCCTACTATTCTGACGTAAGCATATTTTAGATATATACTTGTTATTAGATATAATAATAACATACCTAAAATCTTTAAGTGGATTTTATTCTTTAAGCATGAAGACAAACATTTTGTTTTGGTTCTAATAACCTATATTCACAATGCCTGCATAATATTCAGATGATTATGATTAGATGTAATTAATCATTCTCCCACTTTGGAATGTTTAGGTGGTTTCACCTTTTTTAGGGCTAAAAACCATGATGAACATGTTTATGAATCTAGAGTTTTCTACATTTGAGGTTATGTATTTTCTTAGGTTATTTGTTCACAAATTTCTACCTTCTCATGACTCTTGATATATACTGCAAAATTACAAAAAAGCTTACAAAATCACCAGCAATATATAACATGCTGTTTCAATAGTGAGAAAGGGTCCTTTTTTTATTTATACAAATCATTTATATGATTTGTCTTCACTGAAAATAAACATTTTCCACATATTTCTTTTTGTTTTTCCTTTTTTGTAAATTTTCTGTCCCTATCATTTTCCTTTGTAAATATGTACTTTAGAGTTTTTTGTGCCCCATGTATTACCTACCTATTGATCAATTGATCAATCGATCAATCTATCTTCTATAAATAGGATATTAATTCTGTATCTGTTATATTTGCTAAGAATTTTTTCTACTTTCTTCTTTAACCTCTACTACTATTTCCATTACAAAATAATCGGGTTATTTAAAAAATTATAAGCTTTCCTAAATCTACCGAGAAGAAAGGGTAACTAATCACTCGTATGGCTAGTAGATTTTCCTTCTTTTTCTTACGTTAGACAATGATCTGAAGGTGTTTTTGAGTGCTCCTTTTCATTATGAAGGTATCATTCTTCAATTGGGTCATAGTAGGGTTTATGAGGCTCAAGTTTAGCCTTCTATGGCTTTAACATCACACAGAGTTCCCAGGCAAATGTCCATGGGGATATTAACTGGTCCGAAAACTAATTCTTTTTTTGTGCATCAGGATTGCAAATTTATATATTCCACAATTTGGATGTGCATATAAATGTAACTCCATTTCTCTGCAACTGATCTAATCTTCATGACCCTACCTACTCACTCACTAGGAAGAAGGATTGAAATACCAAATTTATCCCCATCTGACTCAAATATTAGGGCATCCAATGATCTGGACAGATTATTAGCATAATCCTAAAGTAACCCTGCAACAATGCCTCATTCTCCATCCCCTGTTTCTCTTCAAGGTGGCATTTGGATGTGTAGGAGGGAAGTGTAAATCACTGCATGGCATTGGGGGAGGGGGAGGGCCAGCCTCAGGGCCAGCCTCATGCTGGTCCTGTGATATGCACTAACTGGCCAACCACGAACATTTGATTGTCATTTATTGATTGTGATACTAAAAACTTTTTTAAAACCGGCACGACAAGGACACCTAAGAAAACAGACGCTGGCTATAAACAACAAGTACAGTCATACTACGCATGCTGGATGAATCACAGCTCTGCACCTGCTGTGTCTGATGCTAATAAACCCCTGTCTATCCCCTCTCAGCTCAGTCAGGATCCTTTGGCTTCTTGCAGCTGACTAGGTCTCTCCAGTCTGGTACTAGAGATCGCTGTCCTGCCTTTGACTCCCCAGTTCCCCGCACAGCCCTGGACAAAGGGGCAGGCTTCCACTACATACTAACCTCTTCCTTCCAGAGAAGGCCTCTCCCTTCCTCTATCTCTTTGCCTGGAGCTATGATGGTGACCTTCATGTTGGGAGAGAAAACCAGCTTACCAATAAGGAAAAAACTCAGGAATTTGTTTTAAAAATAGGTTATACTTGTATCATATGCAATGACAAAACAAGAAAAGGGTTTTATAGAAATACTACAATAATAGAGCTTAAGGTATGCTTTAAAATAATGGATTAAGGTACTTAAAATCCTTGCTTCCTTCACGTTGACCCGAAGCAAGAGATAATTCCTTGTAAGCTTGCTTCCAGATGCTCTATCTGTCCTTCATTCTGATACCATAAAAATCAAGATGAACACACAGTCTCACTGTTAGTCATTTCAAACTCAAATCAAGTATCATATTAGGAAAAGACAATGAGTCAGCAGAAGTCATCAAGCAGTAAGTGGACCAAAAAGCCCTACATTTGAGAGTATGATAGACATTTATTGTTTTTTCCTATTTAGCATCTTTCTTTGGTAATATTGTATGGTTTTCCTCCTAGGAGCCACCTCTTGCTCATGGACAGTCTATGTGGCTTGGCTGAAACTGACAGCTTTGTGACCTCCCTGGACACAATGAGAGTATTTCTCCTCCCTTGCTTCAAGGATGTGTGCATGGTCCAAGTCACCCCAGGATACCTAGAGCTCGACTTTTATTGGAACTACTGAGGAAAGAACTCTAGTTCTAACAGTGAACCTAGAGCTTCTGGAGGCCACCTTATGTCGATGACTTGCTTGAAGATTATAACCAACACAACGCAAATGATAGCTGGGAAATGAGTGGGAGATCTCTTGAGCATCTTAATTTAGCAGTCCCCAAAGTAGAACCTAACCCGCAAGTTTTCCATGATGTTAGTCAATGAATTCCCTTTTCTGTTTTAGTCGATTTGAATTTAAATTTATATTACTCATAAACAAACAAACAAAAAAACCTGCTGAATAATGTAGAACTGCAATGCTTCTACTTTATACCACACCATTGCCAAGAATTTATCTGCCTCTCTTATAGTTTAAGTTCTTTCCAGAGGACTAAATTTAGATTTATAAGGAAATGTTTTATATGCCGTTGCTCCACGTAAGAGAAATAGAGTTTCTGTTTACTGTCTCTCAAGAGATATCATTGTAATTTGGTAAAGAATAGTGCCTTGCAAACTGTGCATGTATAACAATTAAAAACAAACAAAGAAAAAAGCAAGCAGTAACAATTTGACCAGAAATTACATATTAACCTCTTCCAGCCATGTCATTTCAAGTGCCAAAAGGCAATTCTTTTGCTACTTCAAATGTAAATGAAAGTCTAGGGAGAGAAATTCCAACATTACCAGGAATAATTAACTACAATATTTTAAATATGATGGTAAAATGTAAATTATATCTAAAATATGTGATTGCAGACTGATGGATGACTTGAAAGCCTTTAGTAATATTTTGCTGACAAATTATTTTAAATATTATTCTAGGGCATTTTTGTATATTCCTAGAAGACTATGGACCAAACTTATCAACTTTTAACAGCAGAAACAACTTTTAACTATTATAAAAATGGCCTTTGTCTATATTAGAGTTTCTACAGATTCTGCAAAAGTCAAGATTTTCATTTTCAATAATACCATCATAAAGACATGTGGGTCCTCCAGATCATAGACATAACTACAAGCAAAATGTTAGGGTTCTGGAGTATCTCAGAAATAATTATATTTCTCTTAAAAATAGACCATGCTTTCTACCTTTGGGGTTTGTTTTTTGTCAGAGTGGGTTGGGGAGATAGTGTATCATTACCAAAAATTTTTTCGCATTCACCATGTAATTGTAACATGTACATTATGTATTGAACCACGTACACTCTGCTTTGAAAATTAGATATGCTTGACCTTTTCAAAGTCAGCTTTGTGCAAAACAATTCTGAGTAGTCTCATTAGGAACAAAAAAGAAATTTTCATAGCTCCTTATTGCTATTTATATTATTGAAATTAACCAAAGAAATCAAAGTTTTAATAAAATGGAGACTGAGTATGCTATCATCAAAATTTTAATATGAGAAAGCTAGTAGCTTTATAAAAATAAACCAAGTTTGAAACTCAGTCTTTTATTATTTCAAGAACTATATATATAAACTTGGACTAAACACTGAATGTCTGAATTCATTAAGAAAGAAACACACTGCTTTCTTTTTACTCCATGTAATTCAGTTGGCAATTTATGATCAACAATAGCCTTGTATCTTTCTTTAATAAAAATTAACTGTCAGAGTTGGAACTTTCTTTTCATGAATAATTGACATAAACCACTTTGTGACTTACAAGTTATATTCTATTGATGCAGCACAATAAATACTACCTCAAATTTTAAGCTTTCTTTAAAAGGAAAACATTTAGAAGACACAATAAAATATAGCATTTTTATTTGTATGGGTTTTTTTGTGTGTGTTTTAAACACTATGCTGAAACTTTTAATAAAAATAAATCTACCCGATTGGTTTATATCCAAGTCAAAATGTTAAATGAAACAAAACATTTCAAACAAAACTTGTTTCTTTGGCTGCACTTTTAGCAAAAGTGTAAAGTGAGGATCTTTATCTATTTGTCTAAGATGTTGTTGACAGCATTTTTTTTTTTTTAGTCTACAGAAATTTTCCTGATGTCACCCAAACCTCTTTGACTTACAGGAAGCTCTCTATCAATGCATAAAGAGCAGGGATCTGGGGATACCCCCTCACTGACACGACTGCTCTCTTCCCTATGTACCCTCTTGGTATTATGTTTACTTTCTTTTGTAATGTTATTGCATCCTTTTTATTTATTTTTTTAAATTAATTTTTATTTTATATTGGGGTATAGTTCATTTACAATGTTGTCCTAGTTTCAGGTGTACAGCAAAGTGATTCAGTTATACATGTACACATATTCACTCTTTTTCAGATTCTTTTCCCTTATAGGTTATTACAGAATATTGAGTAGAGTTCCCTGTGCTATACAGTAGGAACTTGTTGATTATCTATTTTATATACAGTAGTGTGCACATGTCAATCCCAAACTACTAATTTATCCCTCCTTCCCATGTTTCCCCTTTAATAACCATAAGTTTGTTTTCCAAGTCTGTGAGTCTGTTTCTGTTTTGTAAATAAGTTCATTTATATCATCTTTTTAGATTCCACATATAAGTGATATCATATGATATTTGGCTTTCTCTGACTTACTTCAATTAGTATGATAATCTCTAGATCCATCAATATTGTTGCAAAAGCATTATTTCATTCTTTTTTATGGTTGAGTAGTATTCCATTGTATATATGTATCACATCTTCTTTAACCATTCCTCTCTTGATGGACATTTAGGATGTTCCATGTCTTGGCTATTGCAAATAGTGCTGCAATAAACATTGGGGTGCATATATCCTATCAAACCATGTTTTCCTCTGGATATATGCCCAGGACTGGGATTGTTGGATCATATGCTAGCTCTATTCTTAGTTTTTTAAGGAACCTTCATACTGTTCTTCATAGTGGTTGTACCAATTTACATTCCCACCAAGAGTGTAGGAGGGTTCCCTTTTCTTCACACCCTCTCCAGCATTTATTGTTTGTAGATTTTTTCATGATGGCCATTCTGACTAGTGTGAGGTGATACCTCATTACAGTTTTGATTCACATTTTGCTAATAATTAGTAATGTTGAGCATCTTTTCATGTGCCTGTTGGCCATCTGTATATCTTCTTTGGAGAAATGTCAATTTAGGTCTTCTGCCCATTTTTTGAATGTGTTGCTTGTTTATTTGATATTGAGCTGCATGAGCTGTTTGTATATGTTGGAGATTCATCTTTTGTCAGTTGCTTAGTTTGCAAATATTTTCTCCCATTCTGTGGGTTGTCTTTTCATTTTCTTTATGGTTTACTTTGCTGTGCAAAAGCTTTTAAGTTTAATTAGGTATGATTTGTTTACTTTTGTTTTTATTTTCATTAATCAAGGAGGTGGATCCAAAAAGATATTGCTGCAGTTTATGTCACAGAGTTTTCTGCCTATGTTTTCCTCTAAGAGTTTTATAGTATCCGGTCTTACATTTAGGTTTTTAATCCATTTTGAGTTTATTTTTGTGTATGGTGTTAGAGAATGTTCTAATTTCATTCTTTTACATGTAGCTGTCCAGGTTTCCCAGAACTGTTTATTGAAGAGACTGTCTTTTCTCCATTGTATATTCTTGCCTCCTTTGTTGTAGATTAATTGACCATAGGTGTGTGGTTTTATTTCTGGGTTTCTATACTGTTCCATTGATCTATATTTCTGTTTTTGTGCCAGTACCATATTGTCTTGATTACTGCAACTTTTTAGTTTAGTTTGAAGTCAAGGAGCCTGTTTCCTCCAACTCTGTTTTTCTTTCTCAGGATTGTTTTGGCTCTTCAGGGTCTTTTGTGTCTCCATACAAAGTTAAAAATTTTTTGCTCTTGTTCTGTGAAAAATGCCATTGGTAATTTGATATGGATTGCATTGAATCTGTAGATTGCCTTGGGCAGTATAGTCATTTTGACAGTATTGATTCTTCCAATATAAGAACATGGTTTATCTTTCCATCTGTTTGTGTCATCTTTGATTTCTTTCATCCACATCTTATAGTTTTCAGAGTACAGGTATTTTGCATCTTTAGGTAGGTTTAACCCTAAGTATGTTATTTTTTTATTGCGATGGTGAATGGGAGTGTTTTCTTAATTTCTCTTTCTGATCTTTCATTGTTAGTGTATGGAAATAGATTTCTGAGTATTTATCTTTTATCCTGCTACCTTACCAAATTCTTTAATGAGCTCTAGTAGTTTTCAGGTAGCATCTTTAGGATTTTCTATGTATAGTATTATGTCATCTGCAAACAGTGACAATTTTACTTCTTTTTTACCAATGTGGATTCCTTTTATTTCGTTTTCTTCTCTGATTGCTGTAGCTAGGACTTCCAAAACTATGTTGAATAAAAGTGGTGAGAGTGGACATCCTTGTCTTGTTCCTGATCTTAGAGGAAATGCTTTCAGCTTTTAACAGTTGAGTATGATGTTAGTTGTGGGTTTGTCATATATGACCTTCATTATGTTGAGGTAGGTTTCCTCCATGCCTACTTTCTGGAGAGTTTTTATGATAAATGAGTGTTGAATGCATCTATTGAAGTGATCATATGGTTTTTAACTTCAATTTGTTAATGTGGTGAATCACACTGATTGATTTGCAGATATTGAAAAATCCTTGCATCCTTGGGATAAATCCCACTTGATCATGGTGTATGATCCTTTTAATATATTGTTTGTTTTCATTTGTTAATATTTCCTTGAGGATTTTTGCATCTATGTTCATCTGTGATATTGGCCCGTAATTTTCTCTTTTTGTGGTATCTTTGTCTGGCTTAGGTATCAGGGTGATGGTGGCCTCATAGAATGAGTTTGGGAGTGTTCCTTCCTCTGCAGTTTTTGGAATAGTTTCAGAAGGATGGGTGTTAACTCTTCTATAAATGTTTGATAGAATTTACCTGTGAAGCCGTTTGGTCCCGGATTTTGTTTGCTGGAAGTTTTTTAATCACAGTTTTAATTTCAGTACTTGTGATTGGTCTGTTCATATTTGCTATTTTTTCCTGGTTCTGTCTTGGAAGATTGTAACTATCTAAGAATTTGTCCATTTCTTCCAGGTTGTCAGTCTTATTTGCATATAGTTCCTTTTAGTTGTCTCTTATGATTCTTTGTATTTCTGTGGTGTCAGTTGTAACTTCTCCTTTTTCATTTCTAATTTTATTGATTTGAGCTCTTTTGCTTTTTTTCTTGATGAGCCTGAAAAAAGTTTATCAATTTTGTTTATCTTTTTGAAAAACCAGCTTTTAATTTCATTGATCATTTCTATTGTTTTCTTCATCTCTATTTCATTGATTTCTGCTCTGATCTTTATGATCTCTTTCATTCTACTAACTTTGGGTTTTGTTTGTTCTTCTTTCTCTAGTTGCTTTCAGTGTAAGGTTAGGTTTTTTATTTGAGATTTTTCTTGTTTCCTGTGTAAGATTGTAGTGCTATAAACTTCCCTCTTAGAGCAGCTTTTACTGCATCCCAAAGGTTTTGGACCATCATGTTTTCATTTTCATTTGTCTCTAGGTATTTTTTAATTTCCTCTTTGATTTCCTCAATGATCCATTTGTTGATTGGTAGCATATTGTTTAGCCATCAATTGTTTGTGTTTTTTACAGTTTTTTCCTTTTATTTCCAGTTTCTCTTGATTTCTAATTTCATAGTGTTTTGGTCGAAAAAGATGCTTGATATGATTTCAGTTTTCTTAAATTTACAGAGGTTTGCTTTGTGGCACAGCATGTGATCTATTCTGAAGAATGCTCCATATGCACTTGAGAAGAATGTGTATTCTGCTGCTTTCAGATAGAATGTTCTATAAATATCAATTAAGTTCATCTGGTCTAGTGTGTCATCTAAGGCCTGTATTTCCTTATTGATTTTCTGTCTGGATGATCTGTCCATTGATGTAAGTGGGGTGTTAAAGTCCCTCACTATTATTGTGTTACTGTCGATTTCTCTTTTTATGGCTCTTAGCATTTGTTATATATTGAGGTGTTCTTATGTTGGGTGCACATATATTTACACTTGTTATATCTTTTCTTAGATTGATCCCTTGATCATTATGTAGTGTCCTTCTTTGTCTCTTGTAACAGTCTTTATTTTAAAGTCTATTTTGTCTAATGTAAGTATTGCTACTCCAGCTTTCTTTTGATTTCCATTTGCATGGAATACCTTTTTTCATCCCCTCACTTTCAGTCTGTATGTGTACCTAGATCTGAAGTGGGTCTCTTGTAGACAACATATGTATGGGTTTTGTTTTTGTATCCATTCAGCCAGTCTATGTCTTTTGGTTGGAGTATTTAATCTATTTACATTTAAGATAATTATTGATATGTATGTTCTTATTGATAGTTTGTTAATTGTTTAGGATTTGTTTTTGTTGGTCTTTTTTCTTCTCTTCATCTTTGTTCTCTTGTCTTGTGATTTGATGACTAACTGTAGAGCTGTGTTTGAATTGCTTTTTCTTTTTGTGTGTGTGTATCTATTGTAGATTTTTGGTTTGCAGTTACCATGAGGTTTTAACATAGCAGTCTATATATATATAATATATATGTATATTATATATATATATATATATATGATTGTTTTAAGTTGCTGGGCTTTTAATTTCAAATGCATTTCCAATATCCTGCATTTGTACTCTCCTCTTCTCATGATTGCTGGTTTTGATATCATATTTGTGAGTGGATGATTTCCTACCTTTACTGTATGTGCCTTTACTGGTGAGCTCTCCCATTTGTAAGTTTCTTGTTTCTAGTTGTGGTCTTTTCTTTTCTGCCTAGAGAAGTTCCTTTAGCATTCATTGTAAAGCTGGTTTGGTGGTGTTGAATTCTCTTAGCTTTTGCTTTTCTCTAAATCTTTTGATTTCTCCATTGAATTTGAACAAGAACCTTGCTTGGTACAGTATTCTTGGTTGTAGGTTTTTCCCTTTCATGAGTTTAAGTATATTGTGTCATTCCTTTCTAGCCTGCAGAATTTCTGCTGAAAAATCAGCTGATAACCTTATGGGGATTCCCTTGTATGTTATTTATTGCTTTTCCTTTGTTGCTTTTGATATTTTCTCTCTGTCTTTAATTTTTGTCAGTTTGATTACTATGTGTCTTTGCATGTTCCTCCTTGGGTTTATCCTGTATGGGACTCTCTTTGCTTCCTGCACTTGGGTAACTGTTTCCTTTCCCATGTTAGGGAAGTTTTCAGCTATAATCTCCTCAAATATTTTCTCAGTCTCTTTCTCTCTCTCTTCTCTTTTTGGGACCACTATAATGCAAATGTTTGTGTTTTAGTGTTGTCCCCAAAGTCTCTAAGACGGTCCTCATTTTTTTTCAGTCGTTTTTCTTTATTATGTTCTGCAGCAGTGATTTCTATCAGTCTGTCTTCCAGCTCACTTATTCATTCTTCCACCTCATTTACTCTGCTATTGATTCCTTCTAGTGTATTTTTCATTTCAGTTATGGTATTGTTCATCTCTGTTTGTTTATTCTTTAAATCTTCTAGCTCTTTATTAAACAATTCTTGTATCTTCTCAGTCTGTGCCTCCATTCTTTTTTCAAGATCTTGGATCACCTTTACTACCATTACTCTGAATTCTCTTTCATGCAGATTGCCTACGTCCACTTCACTTAGTTGTTCCTTTAGGATTGTTTCTTGTTCCTTCATCTGGAATATATTTCTCTGTCATCTCATTTTGTCTAAATTTCTGTGTTTGTGGTTGTCATTTCTCAGTCTGTAGGTTTTTAGTTTCTCTTGCTTCTGGTGTCTGGCCCCTGGTGACTGAGGTTGGCCCAGGGGCTGTGCAGGCTTCCTGGTGGGAGGAACTGGTGCCTGCCCACTGGTGGGTGGGGTGGGTCTTGTCCCTCTGGTGGGCAGGGCCATGTTAAGGGGTGTGTTTAGAGGCAGCTATGCACTCAGGATGACGTTAGGCAGCCTGTTTGCTGATGAATGGGGCTGTGTTCTCACCCTGTTCGTTGTTTGGGCTGAGGCATCCCAGCACTGGAGGCTGCAGGGTGCTGGGTGGGGCCAGGTCTTGATGCCAAAGTGGTGACCTCCAGGAGAGCTCACATCAATGAATATTCCCTGGGTCCTCCATCACCTGTGTCCTTGCCCACACAGTGAGCCACAGTTAACCCCTGCTTCCGCAGGAGACCCTCCACTATCTGCAGGTAGGTCTGTCCCAGTGTCCTATGGAGTCACTGCTTTTCCCTGGTCACAGTATGTGTGAAATCTTGTGTGCGCCCTCCAAGAGTGGAGTCTCTGTTTCCTCCAGTCCCGTTGAGCTCCTGCACTCAAGTTCCACTGGCTTTCAAAACCAAATACTCTAGGGACTCCTCATCCCGATGCCAGACCCCCAGGTTGGGGAGCCTGACGTGGGGCTCGGAACTCTCACTCCTGTGGGAGAAACTCTGTGATATAATTAGTTTCCAGATTGTGGGTCACCCACCCAGAGGGCATGCAATTTTATTGTATCACGAATGTGCCCCTCTTACCATTTCACTGTGGCATCTTAGTATGTATGTAGAATATCTTTTTTAGCAGCTTCCAGTCTTTTTTGGTTGTTCAGCAGTTAGCTGTGATTTTAGTGTTTTCATTAGAAGAGGTGAGCTCAAGTCCTTCTATTCCACCATCATCTCCCTCTCCAGATTTGTTTTAATTTCACAATTCAATATTAATTTTCAAGTTGAACTGACTGGGCAGACATGCATGGCACAGACTAAGGACAGAAGTGTCCTGTAAATGTCTGGAACTGTCAACCCAGAGGCAACATGTCCAGTCTCACCAACCACTTCTGAGCAGGTTTCTCCTGCCTCTTTCCCAGTTGGCCACCTCCACCCTCGCCTCTATCCCATCCTTTTTAGTTTGTTGCACAAGAACCAATTTGAGAACAAAAAATAGTTTATTTACTTTGCATTCCCAATATTTTGTATTCCAATGTCTATTTTAATATTTGTAAAAGGAATGAATAGGTAACAAAGGTTAGAAATAGAAATAGAAATAGAAAGGGGAACAAAAATGTAGAGTCCAGGTTTACACTCTTCCCTCTGTCATTTACATGTCACCAACATTGGATAAAGCATTTCAGCTCTCTGGGTCTCAGTTTCCTAAATGGTAAAGTGATAGAGTTGGACTAGATAATATCTGAGCTTTTCCTGACCTAAAAGTTCTATGAACCTCTGAGAGGGCTACTGTCTAGACACCTTTGGGACAAACATTCCTAAATGTATACCCTATTCTAATGTCTTATAGCTATAAGAAGATAAAACTCCCTGAACTTAATATCTTTTCTGTCCTGTTTAAAATCTATCAATATCCTCTATATCTTTTTTCCACATCTATGTGATGCCAGTAATAAATAAATTTAATATCATTGTGAGCTCTGGAAAGGCAGATTTCATTCAGGTTTTTATATCCTCCTTAGTGATTGCAAATAATATGGACTCAACACCTGTTTATTGAGTAAGTTGTTAAAGAATGTGATCTTTACTTATTTTTTAATGTTTTAATCTTTTTCCATTTTCCCTTTTCCACTGATTCCAACTATACAAGGGTCCTGCATGCTGAATCTATATCTTTATCAGTAATATAAAATTTAAAAATTTTAATCCAGATAAATATTGACTCATGAGCCTTGTAAATAATCATTATCTACTTTCCTAAATCAAGTATACCAACATAGGGTGAGTAATTATATTTTGGTACCTAATTCTTGCTTTAGCATAACTGAGCCTACCCACATCTGCTACTCACAGATGAAAATATAGAAAATGATTAAAAATAAGAGTGAGGAAATCAAGAAAAAACAATCTGAGAAGAAATTCAAGCAAGAGAATTAAGACAGCGTTGGCAGTTTTCTTTTAAGATTGAAAGGCATAAAAAGACACATATAGTAAAGAGAGAAAGACACTACAGAAAAAAATTGACTCTGTGAGAAAGGATATGATAAAAATGTTTCTCAGGTCCAACCCTAGAAATCTAGGTAGATATTTCTATTGGAAATACTTGCCTTAGTCCAATTTTTTCTACATTTCTTTTCATGTATCAAAGCAATCAGAGGATGTGAAAATGTTTTGGATTAATTAGTAGCCAATGATTTTGAAATGCCTCTAAACACAGGTTCTTTTTTAAAAATTATTTATTTATTTATTTATTTATTTATTTATTTTTGGCTGTGTTGGGTCTTCGTTTCTGTGCGAGGGCTTTCTCTAGTTGCGGCAAGCGGGGGCCACTCTTCATCGCGGTGCGCGGTCCTCTCACTATCGCGGCCTCTCTTGTTGCGGAGCACAGGCTCCAGACGCGCAAGCTCAGTAGTTGTGGCTTACGGGCCCAGTTGCTCTGCGGCATGTGGGATCTTCCCAGATCAGGGCTCGAACCCGTGTCCCCTGCATTGGCAGGCAGATTCTCAACCACTGCTCCACTAGGGAAGCCCTAAACACAGGTTCTTAATTAGAATGGAAAAAACGTACTAGGACGTCCTGTTAATGGAACTACTGACTAATTGAGAAAAAAAGTGAGCTAGAAGACTAAGACTAGGAGCTTTCAGGGTATATGGAGAAGTTCAAAGTACATGACCTCAAAGTCAAGGATGTGGAAGGATAAGAATGCTTTGGACATATTTAGAAAACTGAGATTGGAGAGGAGGTAGTTCTGTGAATAGCAGGTTGAAATATAAGTAATTCAGAGCCTGGCTTATGCAAGAGAGAGAGAGAAAGAGAGAGAACGACAGATTGGATGTGGCAGCCTGCTTACATTATGGAAATAGAACAAACACACAGAAGAAACAAGGAAGAATTCATCCTAGTAAAAATAGGTGGCAATGTAATAGAGAGTTTTCAAGCACAGTATCACCAAAATGACCTTGTGGAAAGATCTTAGCTCTCATGGGAATTCAGAGGGCCTGGTTTTGAAGTCTCAGCCCCAAACCAAAATAGCTGAGTGACTACAGGCAAGGTATTTCTTATCTAGGATCATTCAGTGGTATACACTTCAGCTTGCATTGACTCAGTTCTGAGCCAGGCACAGCCAGGAGTGGGAGGGGCACGGCTGTGAGTGAGGTCTGACTTTGCCCTCAGGGAGCTTAGATTCTAGAGGAGTAGACAAACATGATAAGGGCTTTCTGGTTCAGAAGAGAAAGATCGAGTGTTAACTAACACATTGTGAGTCTTGAGAAAAGAAACAATTAATTCTCCCTTTGGGGAGCAGAAGAGAAATATTTAAAACTGGCTTAAAATACAGCATAAGCAAAGGCTGAATGTCATTTCAGGGCTCATGAGCAGACTGACGTCAACTGGAGTGTGGGTTGTAGTGCAGATGAGTCTGGAAAGTTGTTAGAGATTGGGCCTTGCAAGAAATGTCATGTTTTCATCTTTTGGCAACTGACTGCAACTACAACTTTTTTTCAACATGTATAATCTGATCTAACCATTAATCTCAAAAATATTTTTCAAAATTGGCTATTTCAACAGCTAAATGTGTGTCACTAACTATTTCAAAGGCCATTAAATAATTGTGTGGCCATTTGCAAATTGAAAGTTAATATAGCACATTGTTTAAGGACAAACTCCAGAGTTAGACACTTGGGTTCACATCTCACATCTGCCACTTATTAGCTGTACGAATTGGGCGTGTTACTTAATCCCTCTGTGTCTCAGTTTCTTCACCTATAAGATACATGTGCATGGCATATAGCAATCATTCCACAACCGTAGGCTGTATGAAAGGAAAGACAATGACCATCACAATGATATGAAAGAGAGAAGGAATAATGAAGGTCATATGCAAGTGAAAAAACCCACTGGGATTAACCAATGAATTCTGTAACGTTGCAGGATATAAAAATCAACATATAGAAATAAGTTGTGCTTCTATACACTAACAATGAAATATCTGAGAAGAAATTTTTAAAAATCTCATTCACAACAGCTTCAAAAATAATAAAATACTTAAGGACAAGTTTAACAAAGGAAATGAAAGATTTGTACAATGAAAACTAGAGGACTTTAGTGAAAGAAATTGAAGAAGACATGAACAAATGTAAAGATATCCTGTGTTCATGAATTGGAAAAAGTAATATTGTTAAAATTTGGTCTACCCAAAGCCATCTCTAGATTCAATGCAAACCCTATCAAAATTGAAATTATATTTTTCACAGAAATAGAAAAAAAAATCCTAAAATTTATATGGAACCACAAAAGACTTTGAATAGCCAAAGCAATTCTGAGAAAGATGAATAAAGTCAGAGGCACCACACTTGCTGATTTCAAAGTACAAATCTCTAGTAATTAAAACAGTATGATACTGGCAGAAAAACAGACACGTAGACCAATGGAACAGAATAAAAGGCCCAGAAATAAACTCCTACATATATGGTGAACTAAAACTTGACAAGAGAGCCAAGGACACTCAATGGGGAAAGGATATTCTCTCTAACAAATGGCGTTGGAAAAACTGGATAACCATATGCAGAAAAATGAAATTGGACCCCTTTCTTACACCACTCAGAAAAATTAACTTGAAATGGATTAAAGGCTTAAACGTAAGCCCTGATACTGTAAAACTTCTAGACGAAAATATAAAGAAGCAGCTGCTTGACATTGGTCTCGGCAATGATTTTTTTGGATATGACACCAAAAGCACAAGCAACAAAAGCAAAAAATCTATAAATAGGACTACATCAAACTGAAAAGCTACAGCAAAAGAAATAATCCATAAAATGAAAAGACAGTGTACAGAATGGGAGAAAATATTTACAAAGTGTATATCCAACAAGTGGTTAATGTTCAAAATATATAAAAAACTCATACAACTCAATAGCAAAAACAAACAAGCAAACAAACATTTAAAATGGACAGAGGAACTGTATAGACATTTTTCCAAAGAAAAAGATCCACAGGTCCAAATGGCCCACAAGCACATGAAAAGATGGTCACTATCACTAATCACTGGGGAAGTGTGAATCAAGACCACAATGAGATATCATCATTAATTGTTTTTCTATCGCTTTTAGCATCTTGATTTCTCGTCAAGAAAAGCAAAAAATCAAGAATTTAAATATATATTTTTCGGATATATATATATATTTTTTGATCAAGAGCAAACAAGTAAATAAATAGCCCTTTTTGCATGTATGAAAGCAGTGATTCTTGACACGTGGTCCCCAAAGCAGCAGCTATAAAATCACCTGGGCCTTGTTAGAGATGTAAATTCTCTTGCCTCACCTCAGACTTATGAATCAGAAGCTCTGGGGTGTGGGTCCAGTACTAGGTGGTTTAGCAAGCTCTCTGGGTGATCCTGGTACACACTGGCATTTGAAAACCACTAGGAGCTAAGGTTTTGCTCTAACTTGTAAGGAGCCTCTAGGGGTACTCAGGGAGAGGAATCCTTTCCCCTTCACTGCAAAAGTTTATGCAACCCTAAGTAACTGGAGTAAGCAGAACTTGCTGATCTGAGAACCATTTGAGAACCCACCTTTTGTCCCAGGGAGGAGACACCATACCAATCTGGTAGTTATGTCACGTATATTTGCCTATCATCTTCCCTAGGAGACAGGGCAATTTTTCAAATGTGAACATACTTTTAATCATGTATGTTCTTTTTAAGTTCTCGGCTAAGTTCCTTAGAGTGCCAAAGAGAACTTGAGATTTGTGCTGGGGATGAGAAAATGTTAATGCAAAATAAATCCATGAAGAGGATAAATAAACGAAATATTAAACGACCATGATGGAAAAAACCTCTAAAAGTCAGCAAAAGCAAGCAACTTTTAAAATCTCTCTTGCCTTTTAAATCTTAAAACACAAGTGGAATTTACCAGCTAGAAGATACTGAAGCAAATAGTTTCGTGAGAGTGAAAAAACGGTAACACATTTATTTAGCTAAGAATAGAAATAGCAGTTACAGTACCCTAGATAAAATTACAAGGACTGTAAATCTTTATCCTTTAGGGTATACTGCTGGGATTAGGAAGAAAATCTACTTATGATTTATACTTTTAATAGTTCTGAGATTTCTAAGGGTCTTTTCTTTTTACTCCTTATATCTGCTTTGCCCAACCTTCTACAGCATTTGGAGGATACTTTCTATAGTGCAAATACACTGTATAAGCATGATCTGTGGTCAGTGTCTCAGTAACAACGACATCTTATTAATGCCTATTGTCAAGATACAGTGTCTTGTCGAAAAAGTTTTGAGTCCAAATTCTAAGTATTTCAGAGCAAATAGCGTCAGGAAATGGAAGAAAATGCAGTCAGCTGTGAATTTGGACTGAAGGGTTTCACCAGCCTGGTGAGACTTGGTGGGCTCAGCTGGGAGTTCCTAAACACAATAGCCAAGCAACCTCTGTGTCCTCGGCTTATGTACAGACAAAGCACAGCATAGGTATTCCAAGAATACAGTGAGAAAAAGGGACACTTTCTCTGAGACTGTTTATTAAGAGCCTTGAAGCTCCATCCACAGAGAAACTCAGTGCTGAATAAAGACAAGGATCTGGATAGACTGAGCAATAACAGTTTAATTTTTTGAAGTTATTTTATCCTTTATTATCTACTTTGTTTATATTGATCAGATTCACCAGGTAATCACCCAATTCCCCAGACAGCTTTGAGTTATAAATGGACAGAAGCTGTTTACCCAGGGCAAAAATAAATGAGTTTTCCACTGTGAGACCCACCTAATAATTCGTAATGGAGTCGATCAGAACTAAATATCCTAAAAAACTTGATGCAAAAGTATTGTCAAAAGTTGCAGCGACACACGAGTGTTTTTGGAGATGATGCGAAAAACATCTAACATAAAGAGAAAAATGAATCTCTTGGTGAAACTTTAAAATTTACGGAATTGAGTGGAAAAAAAGTTTTTTCTTTAAGTTTCACTATAAGCCTCTTGAATTTCCAAGTAGGCAACTTGTAAAGCCAATCTTGATGAGAAGGTGATAATTTAAAAACAAAGACAGGAGTAGAGTAGAATAAAAATGATATGGAATGGACCTATGACCTACGATTATTTATGTTTCCTGCCCTTAACTTTCTGATCTTGATTTCTTAACCACCTAGAGGAAATTCCAAATAGGAAGGTGGTAAATGCAGGGAAAGCTACTGAGGGCACATATTCTCTGTTGAATACATAGCCTTATACTCACACTTTTACCTGGCTGGGACACGCCTCACCAATACAATATATGCACACTTCCTTTCTGACCCTGAATTTCTCAGCTCTCCTGAGGAGAAGATAGCTTTGATTCCTTACAAAGAGCCATGATATATTTTATCCTATTAAATCCTAAAACCTCTGTGAGATGCCAAAGAGGTCATCAAACCCGTTGTGCTCTACAAAGAGAGTCAGCAGAGTTCAGCCCGAGTTTGCAGCCAGGTTCTGTCCCTTAGTAGCTGTGGGAATTTGAGAAGTCACTTACCCTCTCTGTGCCTCAGTTTATTCATCTGTGAAATGGGGACAAAAATAGTACCTCCCTCAAAGGGTTGTTGTGAGGTTAAAATTAGTTAATATTTACATGTAAAGTGCTTAGAGTCCCACCTGGCACGCAATAGGTGCTAAACACACATGAGCTATTTGTACTCGATTTAGAGTCAGGCCTAATTGTGAATCCCAGTTTCATGGGACCCACTGGCTGTGTACCCTGGGAAAAGTCCCTTTATTCATCTGATCCTTGATTTCCTCGTGGGTAGTTTGGAGGTTACAAACTAAAGTAAAATCTCACAGAGGTGTTGTGAAGATTTAAGGGGATAAAATGTGTCACAGCTCTTAGTAATCCGTAAGACTAAAAACTGACCAGGACAGTTGAGGAGTTTTGGTGTCAGAAATCAAATGTCCACACGTGATGCTGACCAAACTAGACAGCCTGTTTGCAGACTCTCACTTCGGGAATGCAGTCCAGACGGGGCTGGTAATACACGAATGTAAAATTGATCCCAATCCATCAGGCTATCAAAGCCGCACCTACCATAGGAAATGAAAATAGTAAAAATTTCACCTCTTACACGATGACCATAGCTTTTCATTTCCGTGTGAGCGCCATTCCCACTTACAAGACAAATGTGTAATCAAACAATTTGTGTAATCAAATGTTGAGAAAAGCTAATGAAATACTACAAAATGTCAACTGTAAAATTAATTTTAGTGGGTCAAATTTGAGAATTAGAAAAGGGAAGTTGGTTGGGAGTAAGGTCATCCTGATAATTAGCCAACAGAAAAAGTCTCACTGAGCATGACTGAGGTCGTATTGAGGTTAGCTGCTAAGCTTCTGAATTATCATGAATCAGAAAGTGAATAGTAATCAGAAATCAGTGGAGAAATTAAAGACTTTTTCAGCTATGCAATATAAACAATAAAGGTTTACACTTTGACGATAAACACTTTCTTCAAGTCTCCAAATACAAGGCAATCGTGACAAGCCAGGCAGAAGTGGGTGAAAGATTGAGGAGGGAAGGAACACAGCTTGCCATCTGGTGAAGGGGCCATTTTAAGGGTCCCTATACAGATATGGGTTTCCTCTAAACCAGGCAGGAAATGAAAGTCTCATCCCAAGGCCAATGACATTTCTTCCACATGGTAAGTGATTTCCCCAGAATTGTGTCCAGACAAATGCATCCATGACTGGGTGTGGGGCTACCTGGTGGGTCCTGTCCCGCAGTCCTCTTGGTCAGGGGCTCTGACCGCCTGCAGTACTTATTTTGGATGTAGCTGTCAGTAAATAAATGTGTAATGAATAAATCTTTATATATGTTTTACCCAGTAATTTATTAAGAACATAAGGGAAGAAATCATGTCTTCTATTTATATTCTTTATAGTGTATTTGGCATAATTAAACATAATTGTAGGCAATTGTTAAAATTTAATTGAAGACCAGCAAGGACCTACTGTAGAGCACAAGGAACTATACTCAATATTTTGTAATAAACTAAAAAGGAAAAGAATCTTAAAAAGAATATATATATGTGTGTGTGTGTGTAACTGAATCACTCTTCTGTACACCTGAAGTGGAAACTAACACAACATTATGAATCAACTATACTTCAATTAAAACAAAGAAAAACAATTTAATGAAGAGTCCTATTTGTATTCTTCGGGAATTACTTTATGGTCATAAAAACGTTATTGATTGCTCATTGACTAGCAAAACTGTGAAACAAGATAGTTTATGGAAATTATATGAAATAAAGCAAACAGCAAAAATATATGACTTGAGCATTTTCATGTACTTAAGTTTTATCTTAAAACAGAAATTAATTATCAGAGGACTTATATTCTTATCTGGCATTGCCACTGACTGGCGATCTGAACTTGGAAATTTCACTTTCTATTCATAGTGCAACAGAGTTGGCTATTATATTAAATGAGATAATAGATAGGATTGTACATTGCACGGTATTGACCTGGAAGTGTGGCACACTCACTGTAGACAGAGTCTAGAAAAGAGACAATTACCAGTTTTCTTGGATGCCTTAATTACAGTTGTAGAAAACCCCATTGATAATCCTTGATCTGCCATTTATTGACCTTGGGGAGTTGTTCACCCGAGCGCCAGATTCCTCATACGTAAAGGAGAGATCATTCATTCACACTTCCTCTGATTGCTTCAAAAAATAGGTACGGAAACACATGTCAAGAGCTTAGCTCATTGCCTGGCACACAGAATACACTTCTCTGTGAGCTTTTCATAGTCCTTCTCTCTTCCTCTTCCTTCTGCCGCTTCTACAGCAGATCCTCAGGGTGGAGGACAGGGGACACTGAGGTTATTCAGGACGGGAGTCAAAACTACTGTGATGGGGAGTTCCCTGGTGGCGCAGTGGTTAAGAATCCGCCTGCCAATGCAGGGGACACGGGTTCGAGCCCTGGTCCGGGAAGATCCCACATGCCACAGAGCAACTAAGCCCGTGCTCCACAACTACTGAGCCTGCGCTCTAGAGCCCACGAGCCACAACTACTGAGACCACGTGCCACAACTACTGAAGCCCGTGTGCCTAGAGCCCATGCTCCGCAACAAGAGAAGCCACTGCAATGAGAAGCCCGCGCACAATAATGAAGACCCAACGCAGCCAAAAATAAATAAATAAATAAATAAATAAATAAATAAATTTATTAAAAAAAAAAAAAACACTACTGTGATGATGGAAGAAACAACAGCAACCAGGTCTCACCCTGGCTTTTCTAACTCCTTCCCATAAATGAATTCAGTCTTCCTGCCCATACTTTCTCTTCTGGTTAGGGAGGTGGCTAGTCTTGATACTGCAAAGGCAAGAACATTAATTCTAGCCAAGAGTTTGGCTAGCCGTGCAACGCAAATTTTTCCCTTAAATATTACTGTAGGACTTAATTTCTTTATCAATATGTCTGATGATTTTACAGGTGTTAGTAAGGACTAAGAAGTGGGGCACAGAATCACTAAGGCAATAAACAGAGGGAAGGCATGTCTCATACTCCCTAAAAAAAGTCTATAGAGGGAAATATACTCAATATTTTGTAATAACCTATAAGGGAAAATAATCTGAAAAAAATTTGATGTATATGTATGTGTAACTGAATCACTTTGCTGTGCACCTGAAACTAACACCACATCGTAAATCAACTACACTTCAATAAAAAATTAAAAACAAAGTTTAAAAAGTCTATAGAGGAAGAATAGGAGATGGTCAAACCTGAAACTCATCCTTAATTAAGTCATAAAATACATCCTTAATTAAAACCCTTGATTCCAATGACAGTAAACCTCTGGAAATTGACTTGAAGCACTGATAATTGTAGAGCGCCATCTAGTTTTGGCTACTAGAACTGCAACTGAGTCTTCTGATTCCCTAAAGCATGTTTTAATAAATTTTCTGGGGGGTGGGGACAGAGAAACATTTTCGTGTCTTGAATTTTTTAATTATTAAAATTCTAAATTATATCCATTGATTCCCTATCAGCTCAGAAAAATAAGCATGCTTTGCAACAGCTGTTTGTTGACATACTAGAGTTTCTAAGGAAAAAATAAATGATCCATAGGTAAATCTACCAACAGATCATAATATCAAAGATTTATGTATATTTTAGACAATGTCAGTGCTTCCAATATGAACTTTTTTCCCTCCACAGCTTATGGATCAGCTGCATAAATTTACAGTGAGTGTAATCTAGTGTATAATGAACTCAAGCATATTTTAGAAGCAGTCAAATTTTTAATAAAATCAATATTTTATAAAAAGAACAAGATTTCACTTAACTCAGCAGTTTTGGTTTCAAAAGTATATTTTAATCTTGAATGAAAAGTTAAGTTATGGTTCTCTGAAAATATTTTAAAACAGAGAATGCTCTTGCTGTCTTCATTTTTCCTTGGCTTAGAGATTACATTTTTCATTTTGGCTAATAATATATATTACCCTTTAAGATCAACTTAAACACTCCTCAGTTGGTTTTATTTTTGAGGAAACAATTATTTTTATTGAAAAATGTGAAAGTGAAATATATTTATTGTATTTATTTAACATCTTTATTGGAGTATAATTGCTTTACAATGTTGTGTTAGTTTCTGCTGTATAACAAAGTGAATCAGCTATACGTATACATATATCCCCATATCCCCTCCCTCTTGCGCCTCCCTCATTTGGGTTTATTGTGCATATGTAACTAGTTGGAAATAATTTAAAGAAATGGAATGACATTTTAAAAATGTCATTTTAAAAGAAGGATTTTTAAAAGAAGAAATCCTTTTAAAAGAAGGAATTTTTTTTAAAGAATCAGAATACAGGTCGATTTAACTAAGATGAATTCCATTTATAAAAAATGCCCTTTGTATTGGCAACTCACCATGGCATTCATGTTATATTTCTATGTAAGCTTTAAAAATATCCATTAGCTACAATGAGGTTAATCATCTATAGTCTGACAAAAATCTTTCAAAAAGAAAGATTACTATAGGAAAAAATATGACAATCAGTGCTTCAAAACCATAATAATTTGGATTTATATAGCATTGTGGTATCTTAAAACAATATTTAGGAGCTTCCCTGGTGGCACCAGTGATTAAGAATCTGCCTGCCAATGCAGGGGACATGGGTTTGATCTCTGGTCCAGGAAGATCCCACATGCCGCAGAGCAACTAAGCCCGTGCCCCACAACTACTGAACCTGCACTCTAGAGCCCACGAGCCACAACTACTGAGCCAGTGCACCACAACTACTGAAGCCCATGTGCCTAGAGCCCATGCTCCTCAACAAGAGAAGCCACGGCAATGAGAATCCCGCGCAACACAATGAAGAGTAGCCCCCGCTCGCTGCAATTAGAGAAAGCCCGTGCACAGCAACAAAGACCCAATGCAGCCAAAAATAAAATAAATTTAGAAATAAATTAATTAATTAATTAAAAAAACAATATTTAATAAATCACTCATCAAAGAGGAAGGATTGTTTCTCTGACAGAACAATATGCTTTATGTGAGAGACCACTTTAACCTTTATATTTTCTATTCTTCAGTTATTCTATATACAATTAATGAAACTTCTGGATGGCATTTTTTTGTTATTGGAGTTAAAAATGTGTTTGTTACTCCAGGAAAATATTTAACGACCTGGTGCTGGGGTTCAGTGGATGTTGGGAGAAGTGAGGTCCCAGTGTTCAAGTTATGCAGCTTTGAAGCTTCTCAGAAGCTGAAACAACCAGGTAAAACTGATCCTGATGAGAGGCAAAATGAATCCCCCTCAGTGTAGTAGCTTCTACCGTCCCCATGAATTGGTTCCCCACCTCCTGATCCAAGCACGCAGTGCGCTAAAGAGGATTCAACACTTCGGTCAGTTTTTCTTAAATAATCACCTTTATTTAAGGCCAACCCTTCAAGATAGTATCATATTTTTAGTTTCCGTGGAAATCATATTTCCCATCTTCTCCCAAATATTGCTTAGGGTTCTAACCCAAAGCAAGTATTACTGAGTCAGTTTCGGGTAAAAAAAATTATACATAACGATGATCAGGAAGTAAATTCAGGGGGACAGGTAAGAGGAAAATGGTCAAATCTCTGGCTTTCCAAATAGGACAAAACTCTAGTTCTAGAGAGGGACAAACTGTGGAGTGGTCAAGTTTGTCAAAATAAAATCAGAATGTTTTGGACCTCTGAATGAAATTTGCAGATATAGTTACATTTTAATTTTCAAGTTAGTTTTTGTTACTCAAAGCAAATATTTGAAATGTCAAGGACTAAAAGTATTTGTAACCAATTTACAATCATGAACATATATCTTACTTTTGCAAAGAATTGTCCAATTTTTGAAAATATAATTTAATTTGTAAATATTCTTCTCTCCAAAATAGAATTGCTCTATTCTTATGCTTTCCTGCAATTCAGGAACTATCTTTGAACACATAACTACCTTTTTAAAAATTATTATTTAAAATTTTTATTCATATAGATAGAAAATTCAAAAATGATACTTGGATCTATACTAGAGTCCACCCATGTAATAAGTTCTCCGAAAGAGTGTATTTCTCAGAATCAGTAGAAATACAAAACTTTTTAAGTCTTCTCTAAGAAATTTGGGAAAAAATTCTCATCTTTCTGGAAGGACTGCAGCAGCTGGCAATAAGACAATAAAGATCAATCGTTAGAACCAAATGCACAAAGGCGTGGGCTTTGATCAGTTATCTAAGATTGATTCTCTTGGGATCTTGACGAGTAAGCTTATGTCATCTGACCAGAAAGAATCCTAAAACAAGTATTATATTTTAGGAACTTCTTCCTCTTGCTTTGTATTTGTAAGTTGGATCACATCCCTGGTTATTGCTGTAAGGAGCTTTTCTCTAATCCAAAATTTCCCTGGGGATAGCAAGATTCTATTAATAAAAATGTCAATTAATTGCCAATGGTATCTTGAAACTAAGCAGGTTCCATGATAAATGTGTGAATTTTATAACAATATCACCAGTCAAGTCTTCAGTTATATGGAATCTTGTCATTTAGTGTTGACTTGCTATCAGAAAGCGACCAGACAGTGGAAAGAGGAAGAGGTGAAATCGGGAAGGAAGTAATAGTTAGAGTTGTATGCGACACAGTGGCCAACCTGAGCGGCAGGGCAGGGCTGACAGAACGGGTAGAGTGCTGGCTTGGCAGGAGGTGACACGCCTCTCACATCTCTTGAGAAATACAACAGCCCCATAGTTGTAGTATCAGTTTCCCATTGGCTCTATTTTTTTCCCTTCACCTGTAATACAGATGGCTAAGAGGCAGGTGAAAATATGTTCAACATTGCTAGTTATTAGAGAAATGCAAATCAAAACTACAATGATATATCACCTCACACCAGTCAGAATGGCCATCCTCAAAAAATCTACAAACAATAAATGCTGGAGCGGATGTGGAGAAAAGGAAACCCTCCTACACTGTTGGTAGGAATGTAAATTGATACAGTCACTATGGAGAACAGTATGGAGGTCCCTTAAAAAAACTAAAAATAGAGCTACCATATGATTCAGCAATCCCACTCTTGGGCATATATCTGGAGAAAAACTTGGTTCAAAAGTATACATGCACCCCAATGTTCACAGCAACATTCTTTACAATAACCAAGACATGGAAGTGACCTAAATGTCCATAAACAGAGGAATGGATAAAGAAGATGTGGTGCATATATACAATGGAATATTGCTCAGACATTAAAAAGAATGAAATAATGCCATTTGCGGCAACATGGATGGACCTAGAGATTATCATAACTAAGTGAAGTAAGTCAGACAGAGAAAGCCAAATATCATATGATATCACTTATATGCGGAATTTGTATCAAAGATACAAATGAACTTATCTAGAATAGAGCTGTAGTATTTGATCAAACATTTTCCCTATTATATTTATATTTGTCATGAAAATAAGTTCAATCAAACATAAAAAATAGTCCCAAAACATTAACGTTAATGGAAAAATTCAAATCTATCAAGTGAAATTTAATCCTTCCTTGATTTATATTCCTCTTGTAACAATTGGAATGTTCAGTGGTTCCAGAATTTAGGGTGACCTAACAATGATGAAAAGATTGATCAAATTGCCACATCATCTCTACGATATTTTTGATCCATTCCTCTGTCGTTTTAAAGCTAGTTAGAGACCACATTTTCTCATTTTGTTCTGTTATAAATTTATACAACAAATGGAGTTTTCCATTAATTATAAGATATAAATAATTCAAAATTAATATACATACTAACGTATACTCTTAAAGACTGTAGACCTATTACAGTTTCTTTTGTCTGCCACAGTATAAGCTGAAGATAATGTTGTGGACATTTTTATTCTCTTTGGCCGTCCAACACGTGAATTCCTTTTCCATGTTTGGGGAATTCCCACCACACAAGGCTGAACTCCTCCCACTGTAAAAGCTGAAAATATGAGATAGTCTCTCTCCCAGCTAAGTGCACAATGAAGGAAGCAGTGGTGTTTTCACCAGACTATTTCTGTGCTGTGATTAGTCATCTTTCCTTGTTGTATAGCCATGAAGAAGTTGGGTGAGTTACCCTGTATCTGTTTAACAAGACCATTTTCTGCTTCCATCAAGCCGAGTTAGTTTCATTTGCTGAAGGACAGAGTGAATGAGGAGACATGGTTGCAGACCACGATCCATCATGGGAATAGGAGGGCCTGGCTGGAATTGAGAGCAGTGAAAACCTAGCTTATATTAATTGATGGAGCCTCAGGAACTCAGAACATCAAATTATTTACTAGGTTATTGAGATGAAATACCCACCGAAGACAAGGCTTTGGGGAATTAAGGGGCCAGTCTTCTGGAGCAGAATGAAGGGCGTAAAGAATTAAAGGGCTATGGAAGGGACAGTTATTTCTAACAGCACCATAAAGTTTTTACATAAAGAGAATGACAAGGTCAAAGCAGATAGCCAAGGATAATTCTGCTCCTTATTTATGGAGCAAATTTACGCATTGGCCTGACTTTGTTCCCTGGACATGTATATCCTTCAAGGAAATTCACAGTGGGATGGGTACCTGATAAAGCACTAACTCCTTTCACAAGATCTTTAACATGAATTTTGCATTATGTTTCCCTATATTGGAAAGTTAACTGATACCATGAAATGATAATTAAATCAAACATAGGAGAGGAAGTAAGAACACATGTAACCTTTACCTGTGTTCAAATATCTAGGTCCAGATAAGTGAAGTAAATCATTTATTAGGTGGGTTAAGGTAGAAGGCAGGTTTCAGTCCCTGAAAATGCAGGGTGGGACAGAGCAGTTAGGAAGAAGGAGTGAGTAGGAAGCTGAATTTGAGTATTCAAGATCTGAACACTGGAGGAAGCCAAGCTGACCACCAAGATTAGCCCCAGGGAGAGGAATAAGTGCTCAAAGTTGGCCCCGGCAAGGCTCCAGCCAGCGTTGACACAGAAGATTTAATTTCAGAGGCAGGGTAAAGTAGCAGGGGAATCTGGTTAGTTGTCCAATTCAGAAGTAAGCAGAATCTGCACCCCTTGACATTCCCTAGGGAAGGAGGGCTTACAGTAATTAGCTGTGTTCAAGCTGATGTCTCAAGAGGCTGTATTAGTTAAGAAAACAAGAGAACTAAAATAACTAAGGGTTAATATACAAGATATGAAGGTGGGAACCCAGCCTGGTAATCCAGACCTGTACAGAAGCTGAGCGGGGAATATAAAGATTTAATATTACCACAGGTAACTGATAACACAGTCTCAGAACAGCACAGGAGTTATGGCAGTGCAATCAGATTCCTGATACAGAAAGCAAGGCTATTTTCAAAGCCCCAAATGACAAAATTCCCTGCCTCAGCTGTAAAAATGGACTCTTCAGGAGGTAGATTGATACTGATTTTTAAAATTGTGTGGCATCAAGATGACTGAAGAAAACAAAACAAGACAAGGTTTGAAAAACTACCTGAGAGATAAAGCTTGGAGATTTTGTCATCGTGTTTTAGAGATCACAGGAAACGGGAGTGCTGCAGAAGAACAGAGGTGAGTAAGTACAGCCTCAATTTCCAGAAAAGAAAAATAGATAAATCACTTAAAATTTTTTAAAGTAGATTTTAAAATAGAGGCATCAAGAGAATGAAAAGACAAGCCACATGTTGGGAGAAAATATTTGTAAAAGACACATCTCATAAAGAACTGTAATTCAAAATACACAACTCTTAAAGTTTGACAATAAGAAGACAAACAGCCTAATTAAAAAATGGTCAAAGTCCTCAACAGACACCTCACCACAAAAGATATACAGAAGACAAGTGAGCATATGGAAATATGCTTCACATCATACGTCACCAGGGAAATGCAAATTAAAACAACCATGGATACCACTACACACCTATTAGAATGACTAAAATTCAGAATACTGACAACACCAAGTGTTGACAAGGATGTGGGGCAACAGGAACTCTCATTCATTGCTGGTAAGAATGCAAAATGGTGCAGCCACTTTGAAAGACAGTTTGGCAGAGTCTTACGAAACTAAATATACTCTTACAATGTGCAATCCAGGAATTGTGCCCCTTTGGAATTTACCCAAAGGAGCTGAAAATTTTGTCCACCCAAAAACCTGCTTTATTCATAATTGTCAAAACTTTATTCATAATTGTCAAAACAAGATGTCCTTCGGAAGGTGAATGGATAAACTATGGTCCATCTAGACAATGGAATAGTATCCAGATAGAAGGAAATGAGCTCTCAAGCCATGAAAAGACATGGAAGAACCTTAAATATATATGACTAAGTGAAAGAAACCAATCTGAAAAGGCTACATACTGTATGATTCCAACTATCTGACATTTTGGAAAAGGCAAAAGTATAGAGACAGTAAAAATATCAGGATTTGGGGGTTGGGGGAAGGATGAATAGGTAGAGCACAGAGGATTTTTAGGGCAGTGAAAATTCTCTGTATGGTACCATAATAATGGGTACATGTCATTATAGCTTTGTCCAAATCTATAAGATGTACAACATCAAAAGTGAACTCTTGGGCTTCCCTGGTGGTGCAGTGGTTGAGAGTCTGCCTGCCAATGCAGGGGACACGGGTTCGAGCCCTGGTCTGGGAAGATCCCATATGCTGCGGAGCAACTGGGCCCGTGAGCCATAACTACTGACCCTGAGCGTCTGGAGCCTGTACTCCGCAACACGAGAGGCCGCGATAGTGAGAGGCCCGCGCACCGCGATGAAGAGTGGCCCCTGCTTGCCACAACTAGAGAAAGCCCTCGCACAGAAACAAAGACCCAACACAGCCATAAATAAAATGAATGAATGAATGAATGAATGAATGAATTTTTTAAAAAAGTGAACTCTAATGTAAACTATGGACTTTGAGTGATAATGATGTATCAGTATAGGTTCCTCATTGTAAAACTGTGAAATTGTAACATCTGCTGGGAGATGTTGATAATGGGGGATGCTATACACATGGGGACAGGAAGTTTATGGGAAATCTCTGTACTTTCCCCTCAATTTTGCTGTGAACCTAAAAATCCAAAAAAAAAAAAAAAAGTTGTAATAAGAAAGATGTTTAAAGTAAATCTTGAAAAAAAAAATAGAGGTAGACCTTGCTGCCTGGGGAAAAAAAGTTCATTTGGTTCATTAAATAGAGGAATTATGAACTTTGGGAAAGTTGTGTAGTAAATACTAAATGAATTAATGAGTCACTTAGATAAGATATACCAAGAGAATATCATTTCCTTTAAAAAAAAAATAGGGTTTCTAGACTGGTGGTAAATAAAGAACCAAATGTACAGTGTACCTTGAACTGAGCCGAAGTATTTGATTTAAACCTTTCTTGATAGGCCCATAGAAAAGATAATGACATGTCAACTGGGTAATAGTGTAAATATTTACAGCGTAACTTGTTTGGAAAGATGCTACACATTGGCTATGAAGTTGAAACATTTTTTCTGACTATAAAGTGTCCTCAGATATTAAGGATATTAATTTTTAAATTTTTTATGGAAATATAACTTAGGTCAGAAGGCCTAAGATGGAGTTAATGCAATGAGTTTAAAAGTATATATAATCATCAAATAATGCCATATTTTCCCATTTTTTCACAATTTTCACATCTTCATCACAGTTAGTTCTGTCAAGTAGGCTTTGATGGGGGAGAATCAGATGGAATTGAGGTTTTTATCTTGCCTTGACCTGCATTTCATGGCACCCTGTTTTCTCCTTGTTAGATGCGATGTAATGGATAACAGTTTTTCCAACATCATGAAATTCCTCCTCTGAAAACAGGACCACCTGGGGATATCTGCTTTCTCTTTTTACAGGTTCTGATAAGAATGAACCTTGACGGCACCTTCTCTATTTGTGTAGATGGTTTGTGACCCAGTTGCTCCTCTTGCTTTGATGTGTGGACATTCATCTTGAGAAGTGAATCTGGAATACAGAATCTTTGGTGCGTGGGGCTTTCTGAAACTTTTGTTACTCTTGCTTTCCAATCTCCTAAAAGGTGGGCCTGCCCCCAGGAACTATCCTTTGGTCTCATTATTCCTACTGGCCAACCCTCTGCTTTGATGGTCTTGTCTAATCTCCTGTTTCCTACCATCTCCTCTGTGAGAATGAATCTCACCTCCCTTTTCTAGCCCTGACCTCTCCTAATCTCCAAATTTACAGTGTGAATGCCTGAGTAGCTTTACAGAATATCCAACTTAACATTTCCAAAAATTATTCTTTACTCCCATACTTTTATTTCTCAGAAAAAAAAAATTTTGCTTTTACAATGAAAAAAATGTTAGAAGTGCCATCACTAATACTATATTCCCATGCATTAATCATGAAAGCTCAGGTCTTTTTTTTAACTTCTTTGTTGTAGACTATGTTGCCTACAATAATACATTTTACTTTAATAATTTTGTATATATATATATATATATCTGCCTCCTCATGTTTATCCTAAAGCTACTCTGTAGTTCATGCTCATTTTGCTTAGACTATTGCAATAGTTTTCCGCTGGATTCCCACCTAGAAGGCATGCTATATATTGTTGCAACATGGATTCTTAAAGCGTAGGGATATGCAAATCAAAACTACAATGAGGTATCACCTCATACTAGTCAGAATGGCCATCATCAAAATATCTATAAACAAAAAGCGCTGGAGAGGGTGTGGAGAAAAGGGAACGCTCCTGCACTGTTGGTGGGGACGTAAATTGGTGCAGCCACTATGGAGAACAGTATGGAAGTTCTTTAAAAAACTAAAAATAGAACTACCATATGACCCAGCAATCCAACTACTGGGCATATACCCAGAGAAAACCATAATTCAAAAAGACACATGCACCCCAATGTTCATTGCAGCACTATTTACAATAGCCAGGACATGGAAGCAACCTAAGTGTCCATCGACAGATGAATGGATAAAGAAGATGTGGTACATATATACAATGGAATATTACCCAGCCATAAAAAGGAATGAAACTGGGTCATTTGCAGAGACACAGATGGACCTAGAGACTGTCATACAGAATAAAGTAAGTCAGAAAGAGAAAAACAAATATCATATATTAACACATATATGTGGAATCTAGAAAAATGGTACAGATGAACCTATTTGCAAAGCAGAAATAGAGACATAGACGTAGAGAACAAATGTATGGACACCAAGGCAGGAAACGGGGGTTAGAATGAATTGGGAGATTGGGATGGACATATATACACTATTGATTCTATGTATAAAATAGATAACTAATGAGAACCTACTGTATAGCACAGGGAACTCTACTCAGTGCTCTGTGGTGACCTAAATGGGAAGGAAATCCAAAAAAAAGGGGATATATGTGTAAGTATAGCTGATTCACTTTGATGTACAGCAGAAACTAACACAACATTGTAAAGCAACTATACTCCAATAAAAATTAATTTTAAAAAATCACAATATTAAAGATAAGGGGCTTCCCTAGTGGTGCAGTGAACCCGCCTGCCAATGCAGGGAACACGGGTCGAGCCCTGGTCTGGGAAGATCCCACATGCCGCAGAGCAACTAAGCCCGTGCACCACAACTACTGAGCCCACATGCTACAACTACTGAAGCCCGCGTGCCTAGAGCCTGTGCTGTGCAACGAGAGAAGCCACCACGATAAGGAGCCTGTGCACCACAACAAAGAGTAGCCCCCGCTCACCGCAACTAGAGAAAGCCTGCGCATGGCAACGAAGACCCAACCCAACCAAAAATAAATAAATAAATTAATTAATTAAAGAAATAACCTTTAAAAAAAAAAGATAAGGAAGCTGAACAAATGTACTCTTCTTCACCTATTATAGTTACCTCTGGTGCCTTCATCTGACACACCAAACCAAAAAATAAAAAACATAAAAAAATAAATTTAAAAAAAGCATAGGGATAATCATGTCACTTTCCTACTTATAACTCTGAATGTCTCCTCATAGTTTACAAATTCAACATAAAGTCATCTGACATCTTGACAGCCCCCCTAATCCTACCGTTTAAAAAAATTCTTTTAAACTTTTTATACAAGTTTTAAAGGTTACTTTCCATTTACAGTTATTACAAAATATTAGCTATATTTCCCATGTACAGTATATCCTTGTAGCTTATTTTACACCTAATGGTTTGTACCTCTTGCTCCCTTACCCCTATTTGACCCCTTCCCCCCATTCCCACTGGTAACCACTAGTTTGTTCTCTATATCTGTAAGTCTGCTCCATTTTTGCTATATTCACTGGTTTGTTGTATTTTTTGGAATCCACATATGAGTGATATCATACAGTATTTGTCTTTCTCTGTCTGACTTATTTCACTTAGCAAAATACTCTACAGGTCCATCCGTGTTGCTGCAAATGGCAAAATTTCATTCTTTTTTATGGCTGAGTAATATTCCCTTCCCTTAATATACTTAAATAATATACCACATCTTCTTTATCCATTTAGCTGTCAATAGACACTTAGGTTGTGTCCATGTCTTGGCTATTGTAAATAGTGCTGCAATGAACATTGGGGTACGTGTATCTTTTCAAACTAGTGTTTTGCTTTTTTCGGGTCCCCTCATCCTGACTTTTGACTTCATCTTCCACCATTCATCCCAGAGATGAGTGACGATGTCTCTGTAGCACTTGCATTCGAATCCCTGGATGTTTTGTCAAAATTTGTATTTCTGGGGCCCAGTCTACTTACGGAAGCTAAATCTCTAGGGGTACAGGCCTGGAGTTTTCAGGTTTAAAAATTTGTTACATATTCTAAAGTTTTAGAACCATTGTCCAAAATTCAGACTAAATTAACTCTTTGCATTGACTGTGCATTTGTGCCTCTTTCTCTTGTTCATGCTCCTCCCTCTTTCCGAATGCCCTCTTCCTTCCAAACTCTACCTATTAAATCTTACCCATTCTTTGAGAAGTACACATACCACATGCCAGGCTCAGGGTAGGGGAGTAGGTCAACAGATATATTTACTATAGGTCAACAAATACGTGACTTTCCTTCTTGGCAAGTTCCTCAACTTCTCTAAGTCACAATTGCTTCAGTGTCAAGAAGAATGCGTTTAACAAAATGACCCCTAAAGTAATGGTAACCCTCTAAATTATCGTTCCTATTTTTACATTTCTTTTGATGCTTATCATAATCTGTCTAATGTTATTTTTTTACTTGTCTTTTCACCTTTATACTATAAAGGTCTTAAGAATACAAACTCCATTTGTTCTTATCCATGCCCTGCACTGCTTTGCAATATTCTTGCCACACAGGTGACATTCAAAAAATAACAGATTCATTGCATTGCATTTCAAGGAGGTAAATAGATATTTAAACTTTTGCTATGCTTTTGTATCCTGGGTTTTCCTGCCTTGACTATAATAATTAAGGCATATATACTTGATTTATAGCAAGAATGAATCTGAATTCCTTCCAAAAATTAAATTATTTAGTATTTATTAAACACTGCAGTGTTAATGGCATTTACTGTTGTATTAACATAAAAGACTATGAACTGTGAGACATGGAAATCAATATTCCATTAGAAGAAGTGACATTTTTTAAGTTCCCTTCAGAAGCGTTTTGATAGTTCCATGTGTTTATGATTCTAGTGGTTCCTTAATATGCATAATAAATAAAGGGCAATGCAATGTCAGCAAAGAAAAGGCTTGATTTGAAAGAAGTTAACACATATAAGTTAATTACATTGAGTTCTGCAGTGCGAGAATGCCAAAAGAGATCATGTTTTACATCAAAGTATTTTAAGAACTGTGTCTGAAGTTTAGCCTGCAGATAGGAGGCTGTCAAGGGATTTGACAATTTCTGGAAATATGCAGATGTATGCAGATACATCCTCTGATAATGAGTAAAGATTTCCACTGGAGTAATTCAAGAAAGAATTAAGTAAGCTTCAGCAGGAAGACTGATGGTTAGATATCAGGCAGAACTTGGGAGCACGCTGAAGTCTATAAAGTCCTAGCAATAGTATTAGAAAAAGGAAACATGGAGGCTCTCCCTAGAAGATGAAAAGATCACTATCTTTTCAATCTGGTTTATGCAAAGCGGTCACAAACACACACCACCCAAGCCATGTGTACAGACATAAAATAGGGCTTATTAGGGGGAAACGTACCGATAAAGAAATAGCAGAGAGCGCACACCACCGAGCCCTGCTTATCCCGAGGCCTGGGCTGGGCGCAGGTTGCAGGCACCAGGCCCAACAGTCCAGATGAGACCCTCCTGCGTGGCTTTGTGCACATTGAATAAGGTAGGGGTCAGGGGACCTCTCCGTGATCACGTAACCGTGGAGGCTCCTGTTTGAACAAGTGACCTTGGTAGAACGGGGTGACCTTGGAGCCCGGGGGTTGGTATGGGCTGCACCCGCTCTCCCTGCAGACCCTGCTGTCTGATGCGCCGCTGAAGGGGGAGGTGGTCAGCCTCCAGGACCAGTCATTGCTGCTCCTCTTCAGCCAACGCCCTGGCTCTCGGGGGCCATTAACCCTGCACACCTCCCTCAGCTCCCGAAGGCTCTGGGTGTGGTGTTTGCACAGTGGCCTTGGGAGCGTGGGTTCTGTGTCACAGGCTGGAGGGAGGCACCCTTTCGGACCCTGTGCCAGACACCATTGCCGGCCAGATGGAGCAGCCGCCGCTCGCATCTCTCATGAATTAGAACCAAGCACTGGACAAAATATTACAGAAACTACCTCAATACTGAACGGCCAGCAGATTGGGGAAGAAAGACAAAATCTGAAGAATGGCTGGGATAGTGAAGGTAAGTGTTCTGGTTTTCTTCTTCCTCCCTCCCTCCCTTCCTCTCTCTCTCTCTCTCTCTCTCTCTCTTTCTTTCCTCCTTTATCTCCTGGTGTTGATCCTGGGACGGGCAGAATCAAGTGAAAGCAAAACTAAAAACTTCAAAAGAAACCGTCCTTCTACCCGAAGGGCCAGCAAAGTCTCCTGAGACCAGCGCTAGTTGCAGAACTGAATTGCCATTACTAAGGAACCCATGACAGTGAAGAACTTCCTGTCACTGTGAAGTGACACGCCTGTGCTCATGGCGGGTCCCACGCACCCTGAGAATCTGGATAGAGGAGCTGGGTGAAGGGCAGGAAAGCCACCTGTTGTACAAAGAATAGAGGGTGAACATCCTGGTTATTTTCCTTTCTCTGTTCCCTTGAAACCTCGCGCCAAGGGTACACACAGATCGCACAACAGCATGGGGGACTAAACCTCTGAGAGAATCCAAATTTTTTGGCCAGAAAAACCAGGGATGTCTGGGAGCCAGAGAGCAAGGGACAAATTCCAGAGAGGAGAGAGCTAACTAATGTCATTTGCAGGTTCCCCCAAACTGAGCTTGTACAGAACACAGCCAAAGAAGTGTAACAAGAGCTTTAAGAACTAAATTATGAGCTAAGCCAACATTCACGTCCCAGACTAGCCTCTGAGTGGCTCAGATGTGGGGCAGAGCTTTGCAACTGAACCTACATTGCATCCGTGTTGGTTCACAACCTCAGGAGCCTCCTGGTGAAATCTGAAACTGGTCCCTGTACACAGAAGGCAAGGAGAGACCAAAGAAAGAGGCCGACCACCCCGGATGGGTAGGTGGCAGGTTTACTGAGCAAGGGAACTTACTTCCAAGGCTTGTCTTGGGCGGCTGTAGGACCAGTAGACCTCTGCACTCACCCGCCTGAATCGCAGAACTTTATATAGAGGCCTTAGCGGGGTCAGTCACGTATATCATCCAGGGAGTCTCAACACCACATTTCTGTCCCAAGGCTGCATCCTTGAAACGGCTCCTAATACGGGAATGGTGGGTGGAATGCACATCCTAAGGATGGGGGAGGGGTGAGGAGCCTCTGATCACCTGGGTCCAACTCAAGGGTCAACCACTGATCACGCCCTCTCAGTGACCTCCTCCAACAATACAGAAGATGAGCTGGAACTTTGATCACCTGTGAAAACAACAAACAAACAAAATCAACATTCTTCAGAGAATTTTAAGAGGATCCAGAATTTCAAACTTAATGTTAAAAATGTCCAGGATAAAGTAAAAAATTACTTGACATACCAAAAATATGATGCACTTTCAAGGGAAAAGACAATCAACAGATGGAAACTCCAAGATGATCTAAATGTTGGAATCATCAGGCAAAACCTTGCAGTAGCAGCTAGAACCCTCTTCACTGAGGTAAAGCTGAACATCTCTTGAGATGAATGGAAAGCTATAAGTTCTCTGAAGACACAGTTTTGTGAATGTTCCCTATGTGTTTAGAAAGAAACATATTTGTGTTTGTTGGTCATCATGTTCTGTATGTGTCCATTTGCTCAAGTGTGTTTCCTACATTCTTTAAACTTCTCTATCCTTATTGATTTTCTGCCTGCATTTTATAAGAATTTCTTAGAGAGATTTGATGATTTATTTAGATACTATTTATAGCTTCTTGCGATTCTGCCAATTTTGACTTATAAATTTTAAGCTCTATGAAGTGTATAAAAATTTAATATTTGATATCTTGTTTAGATATTAAACATTTACCATTATGAAGTTACTCTCCTTATCCTCAGTAAATATTTTAGAATTAATGTCTTTTATATTAATATACAATATTAATTATATTAAATATATTATATATAAGCATATATTTTACATATTAAATTTACAGTATTACTATCTCTCTTTCATTTAGATTGTGCCTGTTGATGGATTTTTTCCTTCATTTTTCACTTTAAACCTATCTGCACCTTTAGTTTTTATATATGTCTGATGTAAAGAGCATATAATTAGAATTTTAAAAACACAATCTGGGAATTCCATGGTGGTCCAGTGGTTAGGACTTGGCACTTTCACAATTGTGGTCCCGGGTTCAATCTCTGGTGGGAGAACCAAGATCTCACAAACCACACAGCACACACACACACACACAAAATCCAATCTGACAACATTTGTCTTTTACTGAAGCATTTGGCCTATGTACAAAAAAGAATAGTTGGACTTTAATCCTCCATCTTATTTTCTGCTTTTTTTTGTAGCCTGGTCCATGTTTCTTTCCTCTTGTTCTTTTGAATTATTTTTAGCATTTCATTTTTTCTTACTACTAGTTTGAAAATTGTATACTCTGTTTTTTCCTTTTCAAGATTATCCTAGAAATTACAATTATGTATTACTTCTCAAAGTGTTCATGAATATTTTTATTCTCTTCACAAATAATACAGGTAATACCAAGATTTACAACTCTTTATATTTATCTGATATTTGACACTTTTTCTAACATAACTGGTAATGTTACTTATGTGTTCACATAGTTGTTTGTAAGTATTACTTCAGTAGACACTATGTCTTTTTTAAACTATTAATATTTTTTATAATTATGAAATATATCAGACATAAGTGAGTATGTGTATTGTCTAAGTACATTTTAAAGAATGATAATAAAATGAGCACTCCAACATCCCTAAGCCTATGAAATCAAGCTTTGAAACTCTGTTGAAGCTTCCTGTGTGCCACCCCGCACAACAGTTTTCTTTTTCCACAACAAAGGAAACCACTGTTTTTATATTTACCATGCCTTGGCTTTCTTGGCAGCTTTACCACATTTGTAACCCTAAAGAATATATTGCATAATTTTACCCATTTTAAAGTATTATAATGACAGAATTATACTGTATGTATTCTCTGATAACTTGCTTTTTTGCCTAACATAAATTGAGATCTTTTCAAAGTGACGCATGACCGTAGTTTACATTCATTACCACAGGTATTATTTCATTGTGTAAATGTTCTACAACGTATCTATGTGAGGGGAGAAAGATTGGGTTGTTTCCATCAAATGTTATTATAATTAATGTTGTTATTATTTTTTAAATGCTGCTAAAACATTCTGGACTGTGCCTTCCATGATCACATGCAGGAAAATCTCTCAGATATAAATCTCAAAGTTACAGTGCTGGGTTGTATCATATGTGCATGTTTACCTTTATATAATAATGGCATTTTATTTTCCAAGATGGTCATATTTCCCAAGATACCTGTAAAACAGCTTTCACTGCTTCATGTCCCTGCCACCACTTCACTCTTCAGCCTTTAAGATGCTTCCCATTGGGTGATGTGAATAGTTTCTCAATTGTGGGTTTAATTTGTATTTCCCTGATTACTAAAGAGTCTGAGCATCCTTTCATATGTTACTGGCCATATTTACTCTGTGGGACTTCATATAATAAGGTCAAAAATAGGCAAGATTAATCTGTGGTGACAGAGGTTAGATTAATAATGACCATAGTGATGAGGAGATGGGTGGTTGCTGATTGGTAGAGACCATGGAAGCTTTTTTTTTAAACATCTTTATTGAAGTATAATTGCTTTACAATGGTGTGTTAGTTTCTGCTTTATAACAAAGTGAATCAGTTATACATATACATATGTTCCCATATCTCTTCTCTCTTGCTTCTCCCTCCCTCCCACCCTCCCCATCCCACCCCTCTAGGTGGTCACAAAGCACCAAGCTGATCTCCCTGTGCTATGCGGCTGCTTCCCACTAGCTATCTATTTTACGTTTGGTAGTGTATATATGTCCATGACACTATCTCATCCTGTCACATCTCACCCCTCCCCCTCCCCATATCCTCAAGTCCATTCTCTAGTAGGTCTGTGTCTTTATTCCCATCTTGCCACTAGGTTCTTCATGGCCTTTTTTTTTTTTTCCTTAGATTCCATATATATGTGTTAGCATACTGTATTTGTTTTTCTCTTTCTGACTTATTTCACTCTGTATGACAGACTCTAACTCCATCCACCTCATTACAAATACCTCCATTTCATTTCTTTTTATGGCTGAGTAATATTCCATTGTATATATGTGCCACATTTTCTGTATCCATTCATCCGATGATGGACACTTAGGTTGCTTCCATGTCCTGGCTATTGTAAATAGAGCTGCAATGAACATTTTGGTACATGACTCTTTTTGAACTATGGTTTTCTCAGGGTATATGCCCAGTAGTGGGATTGCTGCGTCATATGATAGTTCTATTTTTAGTTTTTTAAGGAACCTCCATACTGTTCTCCATAGTGGCTGTATCAATTTACATTCATGGAAGCTTTTTGAGGCACCATATACATTCTACAGCATAATCTGGGTGGTGGTTACAAGGGGTCTTCTTAAGTAAAAAATCATCAACATATAAACTTAAAATTTGTGCACTGTACTATGGATATTATATAGCAATAAAAATGAAAACATCTCCGATGAAAGGGGAAATGTACATGTAATTACAGAATTTCTAAAACAATAATAAAAGTATTACATAAAAGAATCTTTAAGGTACAATTAAAATAGCAGTTTGAGGCAAAGATTATAACCTTAAAGTATATCATAGAAAAATAAACAATAAAGATAAAAGCAGACTGAGCTCTGACTGCCACAGCAACAGTCAGCTCTACCCACCACCAGAGCCTCCCATCAAGCCTCTTAGATAGCCTCAACCACCAGAGGGCAGACAGCAGAAGCAAGAAAAACTACAATCCTGCAGTCTGTGGAGCAAAAACCACATTCACAGAAAGATAGACAAGATGAAAAGGCAGAGGGCTATGTACCAGATGAAGGAACAAGAAAAAACCCCAGAAAAACAACTAAATGAAGTGGAGATAGGCAACCTTCCAGAAAAAGAATTCCGAATAATGATAGTGAAGATGATCCAGGACCTCGGAATAAGAATGGAGGCAAAGATTGAGAAGATGCAAGAAATGATTAACAAAGACCTAGAAGAATTAAAGAACAAACAAACAGAGATGACCAATACAATAACTGAAATGAAAACTACACTAGAAGGAATCAATAGCAGAATAACTGAGGCAGAAGAACGGATAAGTGACCTGGAAGACAGAATGGTGGAATTCACTGCTGCGGAACAGACTAAAGAAAAAAGAATGAAAAGAAATGAAGACAGCCTAAGAGACCTCTGGGACAACATTAAACGCAACAACATTCGCATTATAGGGGTCCCAGAAGGAGAAGAGAGAGAGAAAGGACCAGAGAAAATATTTGAAGAGATTATAGTCGACAACTTCCCTAACATGGGAAAGGAAATAGCCACCCAAGTCCAGGAAGCGCAGAGTCCCATACAGAATAAACCCAAGGAGAAACACGCCGAGACACATAGTAATCAAAGTGGCAAAAATTAAAGACAAAGAAAAATTATTGAAAGCAGCAAGGGAAAAACGACAAATAACATACAAGGGAACTCCCATAAGGTTAACAGCTGATTTCTCAGCAGAAACTCTGCAAGCCAGAAGGGAGTGGCATGATATACTTAAAGTGATGAAAGGGAAGAACCTACAACCAAGAGTACTCTACCCGGCAAGGATCTCATTTAGATTTGATGGAGAAATGAAAAGCTTTACAGACAAGCAAAAGCTAAGAGAATTCAGCACCACCAAACCAGCTCTACAACAAATGCTAAAGGAACTTCTCTAAGTGGGAAACACAAGAGAAGAAAAGGACCTACAAAAACAAACCCAAAACAATTAAGAAAATGGTCATAGGAACATACATATCGATAATTACCTTAAACGTGAATGGATTAAATGCCCCAACCAAAAGACATAGACTGGCTGAATGGATACAAAAACAAGACCCATATATATGCTGTCTACAAGAGACCCACTTTAGACCTAGGGACACATACAGACTGAAAGTGAGGGGATGGAAAAAGATATTCCATGCAAATGGAAATCAAAAGAAAGCTGGAGTAGCTATACTCATATCAGATAAAATAGACTTTAAAATAAAGAATGTTAAAAGAGACAAAGAAGGACACTACATAATGATCCAGGGATCAATCCATGAAGAAGATATAACAATTATAAATATATATGCACCCAACATAGGAGCACCTCAATACATAAGGCAACTGCTAACAGCTATAAAAGAGGAAATCGACAGTAACACAATAATAGTGGGGGACTTTAACACTTCACTTACACCAATGGACAGATCATCCAAAATGAAAATAAATAAGGAAACAGAAGCTTTAAATGACACAATAGACCAGATAGATTTAATTGATATATATAGGACATTCCATCCAAAAACAGCAGATTACACGTTCTTCTCAAGTGCGCACGGAACATTCTCCAGGATAGATCACATCTTGGGTCACAAATCAAGCCTCAGTAAATTTAAGAAAATTGAAATCATATCAAGCATCTTTTCTGACCACAACGCTATGAGATTAGAAATGAATTACAGGGAAAAAAACGTAAAAAAGACAAACACATGGAGGCTAAACAATACGTTACTAAATAACCAAGAGATCACTGAAGAAATCAAAGAGGAAATCAAAAAATACCTAGAGACAAATGACAATGAAAACACGACGACCCAAAACCTATGGGATGCAGCAAAAGCGGTTCTAAGAGGGAAGTTTATAGCTATACAAGCCTACCTAAAGAAACAAGAAAAATCTCAAGTAAACAATCTAACCTTACACCTAAAGAAACTAGAGAAAGAAGAACAAACAAAACCCAAAGTTAGCAGAAGGAAAGAAATCATAAAGATGAGAGTGGAAATAAATGAAATAGAAACAAAGAAAACAATAGCAAAGATCAATAAAACTAAAAGTTGGTTCTTTGAGAAGATAAACAAAATTGATAAGCCATTAGCCAGACTCATCAAGAAAAAGAGGGAGAGGACTCAAATCAATAAAATCAGAAATGAAAAAGGAGAAGTTACAACAGACACTGCAGAAATACAAAGCATCCTAAGAGACTACTACAAGCAACTTTATGCCAATAAAATGGACAACCTGGAAGAAATGGACAAATTCTTAGAAAGGTATAACCTTCCAAGACTGAACCAGGAAGAAACAGAAAATATGAACAGACCAATCACAAGTAATGAAATTGAAACTGTGATTAAAAATCTTCCAACAAACAAAAGTCCAGGACCAGACGGCTTCACAGGTGAATTCTATCAAACATTTAGAGAAGAGCTAACACCCATCCTTCTCAAACTCTTCCAAAAAATTGCAGAGGAAGGAACACTCCCAAACTCATTCTATGAGGCCACCATCACCTGATACCAAAACCAGACAAAGACACTACAAAAAAAGAAAATTACAGACCAATATCACTCATGAATATAGATGCAAAAGTCCTCAACAAAATACTAGCAAACAGAATCCAACAACACATTAAAACAATCATACACCACGATCAAGTGGGATTTATCCCAGGGATGCAAGGATTCTTCAATATACGCAAATCAATCAATGTGATACACCATATTAACAAACTGAAGAATAAAAACCATATGATCATCTCAATAGATGCAGAAAAAGCTTTTGACAAAATTCAACACCCATTTCTGATAAAAACTCTCCAGAAAGTGGGCATAGAGGGAACCTACCTCAACATAATAAAGGCCATATATGACAAACCCACAGCAAACATCATTCTCAATGGTGAAAAACTGAAAGCATTTCCTCTAAGATCAGGAACGAGACAAGGATGTCCACTCTCACCACTATTATTCAACATAGTTCTGGAAGTCCTAGCCACGGCAATCAGAGAAGAAAAAGAAATAAAAGGAATACAAATTGGAAAAGAAGAAGTAAAACTGTCACTGTTTGCGGATGACATGATACTATACATAGAGAATCCTAAAACTGCCACCAGAAAACTGCTAGAGCTAATTAATGAATATGGTAAAGTTGCAGGATACAAAATTAATGCACAGAAATCTCTTGCATTCCTATACACTAATGATGAAAAATCTGAAAGAGAAATTATGGAAACACTCCCATTTACCATTGCAACAAAAAGAATAAAATACCTAGGAATAAACCTACCTAGGGAGACAAAAGACCTGTATGCAGAAAACTATAAGACACTGATGAAAGAAATTAAAGATGATACCAACAGATGGAGAGATATACCATGTTCTTGGATTGGAAGAATCAACATTGTGAAAATGAGTATACTACCCAAAGCAATCTACAGATTCAATGCAATCCCTATCAAATTACCAATGGCATTTTTTACGGAGCTAGAACAAATCATCTTAAAATTTGTATGGAGACACAAAAGACCCCGAATAGCCAAAGCAGTCTTGAGGCAAAAAAATGGAGCTGGAGGAATCAGACTCCCAGACTTCAGACTATACTACAAAGCTACAGTAATCAAGACAATATGGTACTGGCACAAAAACAGAAACATAGATCAATGGAACAAGGTAGAAAGCCCAGAGATTAACCCATGCACCTATGGTCAACTAATCTATGACAAAGGAGGCAAAGATATACAATGCAGAAAAGACAGTCTCTTCAATAAGTGGTGCTGGGATAACTGGACAGCTACATGTAAAAAATGAAATTAGAATACTCCCTAACACCATACACAAAAATAAACTCAAAATGGATTAGAGACCTAAATATAAGACTGGACACTATAAAACTCTTAGAGGAAAACATAGGAAGAACACTCTTTGACATAAATCACAGCAAGATCTTTTTTGATCCACCTCCTAGAGTAATGGAAATAAAAACAAAAATAAACAAGTGGGACCTAATGAAACTTCAAAGCTTTTGCACAGCAAAGGAAACCATAAACAAGACGAAAAGACAACCCTTAGAATGGGAGAAAATATTTGCAAATGAATCAACGGACAAAGGATTAATCTCCAAAATATATAAACAGCTCATTCAGCTCAATATCAAAGAAACAAACACCCCAATCCAAAAATGGGCAGAAGACCTAAATAGACATTTCTCCAAAGAAGACATACAGACGGCCACGAAGCACATGAAAAGATGCTCAACATCACTAATTATTAGAGAAATGCAAATCAAAACTACAATGAGGTATCACCTCACTCCTGTTAGAATGGGCATCATCAGAAAATCTACAAACAACAAATGCTGGAGAGGGTGTGGAGAAAAGGGAACCCTCTTGCACTGTTGGTGGGAATGTAAATTGATACAGCCACTATGGAGAACAATATAGAGGTTCCTTAAAAAACTAAAAATAGAATTATCGTATGACCCAGCAATCCCACTACTGGGCATATACCCAGAGAAAACTGTAATTCAAAAAGACACATGCACCCGAATGTTCATTGCAGCACTATTTACAATAGCCAGGTCATGCAAGCAACCTAAATGCCCATCAACAGATGAATGGATAAAGAAGATGTGTTACATATATACAATGGAATATTACTCAGCCATAAAAAGGAACAAAATTGAGTCATTTGTTGAGACGTGGATGGATCTAGAGACTGTCATACAGAGTGAAGTAAGTCAGAAAGAGAAAAACAAATATCGTATATTAATGCATGTATGTGGAACCTAGAAAAATGGTACAGATGAGCTAGTTTGCAGGGCAGAAGTTGAGACACAGATGTAGAGAATGGACATATGGACACCAAGGGGGGAAAACTGCGGTGAGGTGGGGATGGTGGTGTTCTGAATTGGGCGATTGGGATTGACATGTATACACTGATGTGTATAAAATTGATGCCTAATAAGAACCTGCAGTATAAAAAAACAAACAAAACAACTAATACTAAACTTTCATTGGGTTATTTGTATGGAAATATGTTAATATAAATGTTTCAGACATTACATGAAATTTCTAAAAATCTTATATTTGTATTTGTATGGAAATATGTATGGAAATATGTTAATATAAATGTTTCAGACATTACATGAAATTTCTAAAAATCTTATATTTGTATTTGTATGGAAATATGTATGGAAATATGTTAATATAAATGTTTCAGACATTGCAAAAAAAAAAAAAAGATAAAAGCAGAAATTAATGAAATGGAAGAACAATGAAACTAATAAATCAATCAAAATATTGGTTCTTTACATAGTATGACATAAATCACAGCAAGATCCATTTTGACCCACCTCCTAGAGAAATGGAAAGAAAAACAAAAGTAAACAAATGGGACCTCATGAAACGTAAAAGCTTTTGCACAGCAAAGGAAACCATAAACAAGATAAAAAGACAACCCTCAGAATGGGAGAAAATATTTGCAAACAAAGCAACTGACAAAGGATTAATCTCCAAAATATACCAGCAGCTCATGCAGCTCAATATCAAAAAAACAACAACCCAACCCAAAAATGGGCAGAAGACCTAAATAGACATTTCTCCAAAGAAGGTATACAGATTGCCAACAAACACATGAAAGGATGCTCACCATCACTAATCATTAGAGAAATGCAAATCAAAACTACAGTGAGATATCACCTCACACCAGTCAGAATGGCCATCATCAAAAAGTCTACAAACAATAAATGCTGGAGAAGGTGTGGAGAAAAGGAAACCCTCTTGCACTGTTGGTGGGAATGTAAATTGATACAGCCACTATGGAGAACAGTATGGAGGTTCCTTAAAAGACTAAAACTAGAACTACCATATGACCCAGCACTCCCACTCCTGGGCATATACCCTGAGAAAACCATAATTCAAAAACTGTCACGTGGGGGCTTCCCTGGTGGCGCAGTGGTTGAGAATCTGCCTGCTAATGCAGGGGACATGGGTTCGAGCCCTGGTCTGGGAAGATCCCACATGCCGCGGAGCAACTAGGCCCATGAGCCACAGTTACTGAACCTGCACAGCTGGGGCCTGTGCTCCGCAACAAGAGAGGCCGCGATAGTGAGAGGCCCGCTCACCGCGATGAAGAGTGGCCCCCACTTGCCGCAACTAGAGAAAGCCCTTGCACAGAAACGAAGACCCAACACAGCCATAAATAAATAAAAATAAATAAATAAATAATAAAAAAGTCTTTAAAAAAAAAAAAAGAGTCATGTACCACAATGTTCACTGCAGCACTATTTACAATAGCCAGGACATGGGAGCAACCTAAGTGTCCATCGACAGATGAATGGATAAAGAAGATGTGGCACATATATACAATGGAATATTACTCATCCATAAAAAGAAATGAAATTGAGTTATTTGTAGTGAGGTAGATGGACATAGAGTCTGTCATACAGAGTGAAGTAAGTCAGAAAGAGAAAAACAAATACCGTATGCTAACACATATATATGGAATCTAAAAAAAAAATGGTTCTGATGAAACTAGGTTCAGGACAGGAATAAAGACACAGACAGAGAATGGACCTGAGGACACAGGGAAGGGGAAGTGTAAGCTGGGACGGAGAGAGTGGCATGGACATATATACACTACCAAATGTAAAAGAAATAGCTAGTGGGAAGCAGCCGCATAGCATAGGGAGATCAGCTCGGTGCTTTGTGACCACCTAGAGGGGTGGGATAGGGAGGGTGGGAAGGAGACGCAAGAGGGAGGGGGTATGGGGATATATGTATATGTATAGCTGATCCACTTTGTTATACAGCAGAAACTAACACAACATTGTAAAGCAATCATACTCCAATAAAGATGTTAAAAAAAAAAAGAATATTGGTTCTTTAAAAATCAGCAAAATAGGGAATTCCATGGCAGTCCAGTGGTTTGGACTTGGTGCTTTCACTGCTGGGGTCCCAGGTTACAAAGATCCTGCAAGCTGAGCAGCAAGCCCCCCAAAAAAAAAAAAAAAAAAAATCAGCAAAATAGACAAATATCAAGCATACAAAATAAAAATAGCTAGGAGAAAATAACCACTGAAAGAGAGGTATTTTTTTAAAAAATAAGACTACTTTGCACATAACTTTTCAAATAATTTTTAAAATATGGATTAAGTGGATTATTTTCAAGGCAAATGCAAATGACCAGCATTGACAACAGTTTATATAGAAAGCTTTAACATGCTATTTTCCATGGCATAGACAAGTTGTTTTAGCTGTCTCTACTAAAGGTAGACATAATGTACCATGAGATCAAGTTCTTGTTAAAAAAAAAAACTACCACAAAAAATAAAGTATTCTTTTCATAAGGCAATTCTACAAAATTTTTGAAGTAATAATTGAGGGATATTTATTTTAGAACTTAGAAAAAAATAGAGAAAACTTTCAAATTATTTTTAATGAAGCAGCTATAAAATTAAGAAATAGCCTTAAAATGCACACACAATAACCAGTTAGAATATATAATGTAAGAGAAAATCCAAATTACAATCAAGACAAAAAAGATAAAAATACTGAGACGTAAACTCAACAAGAAATATGAGAAACTTTAAACATTCCTAGAATGTTGAGTAGACTTGAAAGTTGAACACACAGAAATGTTGTATATCTATATAATTACCAACAAGTTTTATTTTCTGAAGTCAATTTTAAGTTCTCAATTTTAAAATTTATATAGAAAATTAAATATGCAAGAATATCTAGAATAATCCTGCAGAAGGAGGTCAATGAGGGCTGTATTTGTTTGCTAGGACTACTGTAACAAAGTACCACAAACTGGATGGCTTACAAAATAGAAATGTATTGTCTCAGGTCTGGAGGCTAGAAGTCCAAAATCAAGATGATTTCTTTCTGATGGCTGCAAGGAAGGATCTGTCGCAGGCTCTTTCCTTGGCTTGTAGATGACCGTCTTCTCTTCATTGTCTTCCCCTGTGCATGCCTCTGTGGCCAAATTTCTTGTTTCCATAAAGACACTAGTTATATTGGATTAGGACTGATGCTAATGACTTCATTTTAACTTGATATCTCTGTAAAGTCCCTATATCCCTATAAGGTCATACTCTGAGGCCCTGGGGATTAGGACTTCAACATAAGAATCTTGGGAAGACACAGTTCAACCCATAACAAGTGGGAACTACCATTGCTGCTTTCATTACATGTTACACACATTACATATGATGCTGATCAGAATAGACTGACCTGTACAACAGAATAGTAAGTACAGAAATAGACCCAGGTATGCAAGAAAATTTAATATATGATAAAAGGTGGCATCTCAAGTCACAAAGGGAACAATGGTCTTTTTAATAATTGATATTGGACAGCTGATAGCCATGGAAAAAGGTAAAACTGAACTTATATCTCACACCATATACCAGAATAAACTACAAAGGGATCTGAGATGTAAATGTAAAAGCCAAAACTGTACCAATAATAGGGGAAAATATGGGGGAATTATTTTATAACCAGAGTGTGCCGAAACCCTTTTAATTCTGACTTTCTTAAAAAAAAAAAAGACTGATAATGCAACTCTATAATATTTTGTAAAATTTACTTGGCAAAAAAGCACAATAAGCAAGGTCAAAAGGAAAAAAAAAAAACCCCAACAGACATGGAGAACAGAAAAGTATTACATATATTACAGTTTGGCCAATATCCTAAATATCAAATCATTATGTTGTACTCCTAAAATTAATACAATTTTATATGTCAATTATATATCAATTTAAAAAATCAGTGGGGATACAATGGAATATTACTCAGCCGTTAAAAAGAATGAAATAATGCCATTTGCAGCAACGTGGATGGGCCTGGAGATTATCATCCTAAGTGAAGTAAGTCAGACAGAGAAAGGCAAATATCATGATATCGCTTATATGTAGAATCAAAAAAAACAAAGATACAAATGAACTTATTTACAAAACAGAAACAGACTCACAGACTTAGAGAATGAATTTATGGTTACCAGTGGGAAGTGTGGGGGAAGGGATAGATTGGGAGTTTGTGATTATCATGTACACACTGCTATACTTAATATAGATAACCAACAAGGACTTACTATATAGCACAGGGAACTCTACTCAATATTCTGTAATAACCTAAATGGGAAAAGAATAGATACATGTTTGCTATACACCTGAAAGTAACACAACATTGTTAGTCAATTATACTCCAATGTAAAATAAAAATTTAGGGACTTCCCTGGCGGTCCAGTGGTTAAGACTCCATACTTCCACAGCATAGGGAGAAGGTTCGATCCCTGGCCAGGATCTAAGATCCTGCATGCTACATGGTGTAGCCAAAAAATATAAATAAATAAAGAAAAGAAAAGAAAAGAAAAATCAACAGGGAAAAAAGACCAAAATCAATAGAAAATGGGTACCAATCAAAACCAAACAAAACCCAAATAGATCTCAGAGAAATTATAATGGCTCTAAACATATAGAAAGAAGGCTCAATTTCAGTCATACTAAGGGAAATGCTAATGACAGTTGTATTGATATATTTCTTACTTAGATTTGTAAGCATTCAAAGAAGCTTGACTACTCATTCTGTTGATAAAGCACTCTCATTGCTGGTGGGTGTGCAAAATGGTAAATTCCCTGTGGAGAGAAATTTGTTATTATTTAAGGAAAAGTGCATATGGATGAGACGTAAACTCAACAAGAAATATGAGAAACTTTAAACATTAAAGTTTTTCAAAAAATAAATATATTTTTTGACCCCAAAAGTTCCACTTTTGGAATTTACTGTGAAGATTAATTAACTCCTACAAATATATAACAACATATGTACAAGGTTATTCATCATAGCATTATTTGTGAATGAATGAATAATAATGCCATTAACTCATTGAGAATAAGGAGCAGATTTCTGAGGGAAGATGATGAGTTCAGATTCAAATTCAAATATGTAATCTTGAGATGGAGATGCTCCAAAGAGAATATCCACAGTATATATCTTTTCTTATTTTTATTTTTGGCCACACTTTGCAGCGTGTGTGATCTTAGTTCCCCAACCAGGGATCAACCAGGGATCCCCGTGCCCCCTGCATTGGAAGGAGGATTCTTAACCACTGGACCACGGGGGAGGTCCCTCCACAGATTATGTCTAGAACATCATAGAAACTTTTGAGGAGACTGGCACCAGCTGCCACAGTGCTTGGTGCCTTGCACTGAACTTGAGAGTGTAAGAAATACAGCCGCTATTTCACTTCTGCCCTCCAAATCTTATGCAAACTGTCTTCTGTGGCCGACACTAGCTGAAACTCTGAAGGTTAGGGGATTCTAGGAGGTGTAATTCCAGTCTAACAAAGGCAACACAGTACAAGACCACAAATGGTAAACTGAGCCTCTGAAGGTTTTAGTTTTGTATGCAAGAGCTCGCTGCAAGTGGGCTTATGCTATTCGATTCCAAAGCTGGTGTTCTTTCTGGTGTGTTATACTCAAATTTTTACCCAGGGCTGGCTATACACAGGTGGGGGGAAAAGGACCTGTACATGGAGGCCCTTTCTTTGTGTATAATCATGCCCACACACAGTGGAATGCATACCTTGCTTGTGTGGGTAGACACGTAGCAGAATAGATGAGATGTGATTGGAAATGCTGGCAAGGAAGATGCTGGAGAACCAGCTGCTGCTCTCACGGGAGAGATACCTGCGCCCTCTCTGCTCTTTGTTCCTGGAGCCACCACTGAGATGCGAGGGTGCCCAGGCTGCTATAACAAATACCACCGACTGAGTGGCTTATAAACAATAAGCATTTATTTCCTGAAGATCTGGAGGCTGGACGTCCCAGATCAGGGTGCTAGCATGGTCAGGTGAGTGTCCCCTTCTGGGTGGAAGACTTCTTGTTGTACCCTCACAGGGCGGAAGGGGCTAGGGGGCTCTGTGGGATCTCTTCTGTGTGTAAAGTCTTTCGATTTTTTTCCCCACGTTTACTGAGCAATATTTCACATACATCACTGTATAAGTTTAAGGCATACAGTATGATGGTTTGACTTACATGTGTTGTGAAATAATTATTGCGATAGGTTTAGCGAAAGAGGAAAAGAAAAAGAATACAAATGTTCTTCTTGTGATGAGAACTCTTAGGGTCTACTCCCTTCACAGCTTTCCTATATATCATACAGCACTGTTAACTACAGTCATCATGTTGTACATTACAACCTTAGTACTTATTTATCTTATACCTGGAAATTTGTATCTTTTAACAACTCCCTTCAGTTCTCCCTCCCCCCACCCTTTGCCTCTGGTAATAAGATGTCTGATTTCTTTTTCTATTTGTTTTTAAGATTCCACATATAAATGAGATTATACCATATTTGTCTTTTTCTGTCTTAACATAATGCCTTCAAGTTCCATCCATGTAGTCACAAATTGTAGGGATTCCTCATTTTTTATGGCTGAATAACAGTCCCTTATTCCATTTTGTGTGTGTGTGTGTGTAAAATCTCACAACTTCTTTACCCCTTCATCCACTGATGGACATTTAGATTGCTTCCATGTCTTGGCTATTGTAAATAGTGCTGCTATGAACATGGGGGTGCAGATACCTTTCTGAGTTACTGTTTTTGTTTCCTTTGGATATATTCCCAGAAGTGGAATTGCTGGATCATATGGGACTTCGATATTTATTTTTTGGGGGAGGCATCCTCTGTACTGTTTTCCATAGAGGCTGCACCAATTTATAATCCCACCAATAGTGCACAAGGGTTCTTTCTGTGGGATCTCTTTCATAAGGTCACTTATTCCATTCTTGAGAGCTCCACCATCATGACCTAATCACCTCCCAAAGGCAACCACCTCCTAACACTACCGCATTGGGCATTGAGTTTCCAATATGTGCATTGTGGGGGGACCAGCCCTTCAGACCATAGCAGGCAGAAAGTGGAATGATCCCCAAACACTACTGGCAAAGAGAGGCCATTCATGGAGCTACCGACTTGTCCTTGGACTTGTGTTTGGATGGACAGGATTCCCAGAGGACAACAACATATTTTATCTGTTAATCTGCTTTGATAGAGAGAGACTTGTAACTTCTGCCAGGTGGATGAATGGACAAGCAAAATGCTGCTAAAAGGTATAGTCAGGGTCAGCTTCATGGGAATGTAATCATATGGACGACGCCATGCTTGGTCTAATGACCTATTGTCAGTATTCTGTAATTATTAATACTTATATTTTTAATTTGTTTGAAGCTCGATTCAAAAACTGTACTTTTGTATTTTTAAAGTGATGTCCAATGGGGAAGTGGAGCGTATGCTTTAGGAGAGGAGAGAAGTGGAGGAAACAAAATCCTTTCTATTTTAGTGTCTTTAAAGGCACTTTTTCCTGCTTTTAGAATAAAGAGCCCCTCATTTTTATTTTTCTCTGGGTCCTGCAAATTATGCAGCCAGTCCAGAGTATAGTGGTAATAGGAAACTTGCTCCCTCCAAAATGAATGAAATAGGCATTTTAAGTATGCGTTATAACTGACATCAATAATTAGGAGTTGAGGGGTGTGGCCCAGATGGCAGAGTAGGAAGACCCTCTACCTGGACCTGGGATGACTTTAAACGCTGGATAAACCATTAAACTTAGCATTACCTTCATGATGTGAAACACTTATTTTATTTTATTTATTTTCACTCCTCCCTCAGGCATACCAAATTTACAGCTAATTACAGAGCAGCTCTCAGTGAGAATGACCTGAAGATTAGCAGAAAAGATTTTTCACAATTCAAGACATAAAGAAGGAGACAGGTAAGAGGGGCAGAGACATGGTGTAGTCAGGACCAACACCCCTGGGGTTGGGGAACCACAAAGAGGAGGAACATCACAAATGCAGAGGTTCTCCCCAAGCCAGGGAGGGGTGTGAGCGCCACATCAAGCTCCTCAACCCAAGGGTCCTGCACTGGGAGATGACCCCCTAGAATGTCAGGCTTTGAAAAACAGCAGGGCTTGCTTTCAGGAGAGCCAAAGAGCTCTAGGAAACAGAGACGCTACTCTTGAAGGGCACATGCAAAATCTCACGAGCTCCAGGTCCCAGTGCAGAGGCAGTAATTTGAAAGGACCTTGGGTCAGACCCACTTGCTGATCTTAGAGACCCTCCTGGTGAGGCAGAAGGCAACTGGGACTTCCTCTGGGGACAGAGACCTGGCAGCATTCATTTTGGGGAGCGTTACCACAATAACACCAGTGCTGGCAAGCACTATTTTGGAATTCTCACTCTAACCTAATAACACCAGGGCTTACCCACCCACTACTGGGACAGCACCAGCCAATTCAGGAAGCTGTGTGGAGACCGGGGTCCATCCACCAGCAGTCAGGCACCAGCCCCACAGACCCCCAGCCCGTGCAGCCAGCCATGCCAGGATTGAGTCCAACCCTCCAGCAGACCCAAAGTCACAGAAGGAGGCACAGCCTTATAGGCAACCAAGCCAGAGGCCAGCCCCACCTATCACCTACTACCTACAGTAGTCAGCCCTGCCACAACAGAAGGGGGCACACAGCCCACATAGGGGGCACCCTGAGAACCTATTGATCTGGTAACCAGAGGGGAGTGTGCTGCTGGGCCCCATGGGACATCTCCTACATAAGGCCACTTCTTCAAGATTGGGAAATGGAACCAACCTACCTAATGCATAGAAGTAAACAGAGAAAGTTAAGCAAAAATGAGGAGATAGAGGAAAATGTTCCAAATGAAGGAACAAGACAAAACCTCTGAAAAAATAAACAAGTGGACATAAGCAATCTACCTCATGAAGAGTTCAAGGTAAGGACCACTGTGAGTTCCTTGGTGGTCCAGTGGTTAGGACTCGGCGCTTTCACTGCTGTGGGCCGGGTTCAATCCCTGGTCAGGGAACTAAGATCCCAAAGCCTCGAAGCACAGCCAAAAAAAAAAAGATAATGACCATAAAGATGATCAACAAACACATGAGAAGAATGAACGAACACAGTGAGAATTTCAACAAAGAGTTAGAAAATATAAAGAAGAGTCAAACAGAGCTGAAAAATACAATGACTAAAATAAAAGCTACATGAGGAGGAATTGAGAGTAGATTAGATAATAGCAGAGTAACAGATCAGTGAACCAGAAGACAGAGTAGCAGAAAGTACCCAAGCTGAACAGAAAAAAAGAAAATAGAACAAAAAGAACTGAAAATAATTTAAGAAATCACTGGGACAACATCAACAATACTAACATTCCCATATAGGCATCCCAGAAAGAGGAGAGAGAGAGAATGGGTCAGAGAATTTATTTGAAGAAATAATAGCTGAAAACTTCCCTAACCTGGAAAAGGAAAAAAAAAATTCACGAATCACAGAGAGTCTCAAAAAAGATGAACTCAAAGAGGTACACAACAAAACACATTATAACTAATGGCAAAAATTAAAGAGAAACTCTTAAAAGTAGGAAGAGAAAAGCAACTAGTTACATATAAAGGAACTCCCACAAGACTATAATATGACAGGACTTCCCTGGTGGCGCAGTGGTTAAGAATCCACCTCAAAATGCAGGGGATGTGGGTTCGATCCCTGGTCAGGGAACTAGATTCCACATGCATGCCACAACTAAGGAGCCTGTGAGCCACAACTAAGGAGCATGCATGCCGCAACTAAGATCCAGTGCAAAATAAATAAATAAATAAATAAATAAATAAATAAATAAATAAAGACTATCAGATGACTTCTCAGCAGAAAATTTTCAGTACAGAAGGGATGGCATGATATATTCAAAGGAATAAAAGGAAAACAGCTACAACTAAGAATATTATACTCATCAAGGTTATCATTCATATGTGAAGGAAAGAAAGAGTTTTACAGAAAAGCAAAAGCTAGAAGAATTCAGCACCACTAAACCAGTTTTACGCAAAATGTTAAAGGGACTTCTCTAAGCAGAAAAGAAAAGACCACAATTAGAAACATGAAAATTATGAGAGAAAAAAATCTCGCTGGCAAAGGCAAACATAAAGTTAAGGTAGATCAAATATGTATAAAGCTAATAGAAAGGTTAAAAGACAAAAGTAGTAAAATCATCTACAACCACAGTAAGTAGTTAAGGGATACACAAAACAAAAAGATGTAAGATATGATATCAACAACATTAAACATTGGAGAGGGAGTAAAATGTAGAATTGTTAGAATGCATTCAAACTTAAGAGGTCATCAACTTAAAATTATCACATGCATATAGCTGTCCCTAGGGAACACGCGGGTATTGGTTCCAGGACCCACTGCATTACCGAGATCCACAGATACTCAAGTCCCTTACAGTTGATCCTCTGTATCTGCAGGTTCTACACCAGCAGATACAGATGGTCGACTGTATGTTTATTGAGAAAAATCCATGTGTAAGTGGACCTGTGTAGTTCAAACCCATGTTGTTCAAGGGTCAACTGTTCATAGGTTGTTATATAAGAACATCATGATAATTTCAAACCAAAAACCTATAAAAGATACACACACAAAAAGAGAAATGAATACAAATTTACCACTAAATATAGTCACCAAATAAAAAAGGGAAGAATGCAAAACAAGAAAGGAACAACAACAAAAAAATTACAGGTCAATATCACTGATGAACATAGATGCAAAAATCCTCTGCAAAATATTAGCAAACCAAATTCAACAGTACATTAAAAGAATCATACTCCATGATCAAGTGGCATTTATCCCAGCGATGTATGGATGGTTCAGTATCTGCAAATCAATATAATACACATGTTAACGTACTGAAGAATGAAAATCATATGATCATCTCAATAGATGCAGAAAAAGCATTTGACAAAATTCAATATTCATTTATAATAAAAACTCTCAGAAAAGTGGGTGTAGAGAGAACATACCTCAACACAATAAAGGCTATATTTGACAAGCCCATAGTCACATCATATTCAATGGTGAAAAGCTGAAAGCATTTCCTCTAAGATCAGGAACAAGACAAGGATGCCCATTCCTGCCACTTTTATTCAACATAGTTTTGGAAGTCCCAGCCACAGCAATCAGAGAAGAAAAAGAAATAAAAGGAGTCCACACTGGAAAGGAAGACGTAGTACTGTCACTGTTTGCAAATGACATGATAATATACATATAAAATCCTAAAGATGCCACCAAAACTATTAGAACTAATAAATGAATTCAGTTAAGTTGCAGGATACAAAATTAGTATACAGAAATCTGTGACGTTTCTATACACTAAAAAAAAAAAAACTATCTGAAAGAGAAATTAAGAAAGCAAACCCATTTACAATTTCATCAAAAAGACTAAAAATACCTAGGAATAAATCCAACCAAGGGGGCAAAAGACTTGTACTCTGAAAACTATAAGACACTGATGAAAGAAATTAAACATGATACCAACAGATGGAGAGATATACCATGTTCTTGGATTGGAAGAATCAATATTGTGAAAATGCCTAAACGACCCAAAGCAATCTACAGATTCAATGCAATCCTTATCAAATTACCAATGGCAGTTTTTATGGAACTAGAACAAAAAATCTTAAAATTTGTATGGAGACACAAAAGACCCCGAATAGCCAAAGCAGTCTTGAGGGAAAAAAACGGAGCTGGAGGAATCAGACGCCCTGGCTTCAGACTATACTACAAAGCTACAGTAATCAGGACAATGTGGTACTGGCACAAAAACAGAAATATAGATCAATGGAACAGGATAGAAAGCCCAGAGATAAACCCACACACCTATGGTCAACTAATCTATGACAAAGGAGGCAAGGATATACAATGGAGAAAAGGCAATCTCTTCAATAAGTGGTGCTGGGAAAACTGGACAGCTACATGTAAAAGAATGAAATTAGAACACTTCCTAACACCATACACAAAAATAAACTCAAAATGGATTAGAGACCTAAATGTAAGACTGGACACTATAAAACTCTTAGAGGAAAACATAGGAAGAACACTCTTTGAGATAAATCACAGCAAGATCTTTTTTGATTCACCTCCTAGAGTAATGGAAATAAAAACAAAAATAAACAAATGGGACCTCATGAAACTTCAAAGCTTTGGCACAGCCAAGGAAACCATAAACAAGATGAAAAGGTAACCCTCAGAATGGGAGAAAATATTTGCAAACAAATCAACAGACAAAGGATTAATCTCCAAAATATATAAACAGCTCATGCAGCTCAATATTAAAAATTTTTTAAATATTAATATTTTTTATTAATATTAAAAAAAAGAACCCAATCCAAAAATGGACAGAAGACCTAAATAGACATTTCTCCACAGAAGACATACAGATAGCCAAGAAGCACATGAAAAGCTGCTCAACATCACTAATTATTAGAGAAATGCAAATCAAAACTACAATGAGGTATCACCTCACACCAGTTAGAATGGCCATCATCAGAAAATCTACAAACAACAAATGCTGGAGAGGGTGTGGAGAAAAGGGAACCCTCTTGCATTGTTGGTGGGAATGTAAATTGATACAGCCACTATGGAGAACAGTATGGAGGTTCCTTAAAAAACTAAAAATAGAATTACCATATGACCCAGAAATCCCACTACTGGGCATATACCCAGAGAAAACCATAATTCAAAATGACACATGCACTCCAATGTTCATTGCAGCACTATTTACAATAGCCAGGTCATGCAAGCAACCTAAATGCCCATCAACAGATGAACGGATAAAGAAGATGTGGTACATATATACAATGGAATATTACTCAGCCATATAGGAACGAAATTGGGTCATTTGTTGAGATGTGGATGGATCTAGAGACTGTCGTACAGAGTGAGGTAAGTCAGAAAGAGAAAAACAAATATCATATATTAAAGCATATATGTGGAACCTAGAAAAATGGTACAGATGAACTGGTTTGCAGGGCAGAAATTGAGACACAGATGTAGAGAACAAACATATGGACACCAAGGGGGGAAAGCCACAGGGGGTGGTGGTGGTGGTGTGATGAATTGGGAGATTGGGATTGACATGTATACACTGATGTGTATAAAATTGATGACTAATAAGAACCTGCTGTATAAAAAATAAATAAAATTAAATTAAAATATTAAAAAAAAAGAAATTGAAGATGACCCAAATACATGGAAAGATATACTGTGCTCATGGATTGGAAGAATTAATATTGTTAAATTTCTCTTACTACCCAAGGCAATGTACATTCAACACAATTCCTATCAAAATACCTATGGCAGGACTTCCCTGGTAGCGCAGTGGTTAAGAATCTGCCTGCCAATGCAGGGGACACGGGTTCGAGCCATGGTCCGGGAAGATCCCATATGCCGCAGAGCAGCTAAGCCCGTGCACCACAACTACCGAGCCTGTGCACCTAGAGCCTGTGCTCTGCAACAAGATTAGCCACTGCAATGAGAAGCCCGCGCGCCGCAACAAAGAGTAGCCCCTGCTCGCTGCAACTAGAGAAAGCCCGTGTGCAGCAACGAAGATCCAACGTAGCCAAAAATAAATAAATTAATTAATTAATAATAATTAAAAAAAAATACCTATGACATTTTTTCACAGAACTAGAACAAATTATTCTAAAATTTGTATGGAAACACAAAAGCCCTGAATAGCCAAAACACTCTTGAGAGAGAAGAAGGAAGCTGAAGGTATCATGGCCACTGATTTCAAACTATACTACGAATCTACAGTAAACAAAATAGTATGGTATTGGCACAAAAACAGACACATATATCAATGGAACAAAATAGAGAACCCAGAGGTAAACCCACCCTATCATGGTCAATTAATCTATGACAAAGGAGGCAAGAATGTACAATGTGGAAAAAGATAGGCTCTTCAATAAATAGTGCTGGGAAAACTGGACAGTTATATGCAAAAGAATCAAAGTGGACTACTTTCTCACACCATATACAAAAATAGACTCAAAATGGATTAAAAACTTAAATGCAAGACCTGAAACCATAAAACTCCTAAAAGAAAACAGGCAGTACACTCTTTGACATGGGTCTTAGCAATATTTTTTGGTCATGTCTTCTCAGGCAAGGGCAACAAAAGTAAAAATAAACAAATGGGACTACATCAAACTAAAAAGCTTTTGCACAGTGAATGAAACTATCAACAAAATGAAAAGGCAGCCTAATGAATGGGAGAAGATATTTGCAAATGATATATCCAATAAGGGGTTAATACCCAAAACATACAAAGAGCTCACACAACTCAACATCAAAAAAGCAAACAACCCACTTAAAAAAAAGGTCAGAGGACCGGAATAGACATTTTTCTAAAGAAGACATACAGATGGTCAACAGACACATGAAAAGATGCTCAACATCCCTAATCATCAGGGAAATGCAAATCAAAACCACAATGATATACTACCTCACACCTGTCAGAATGACTATTGTCAAAAAAAGTAAGAAAAATAGGTGTTGGCAATTATGTGGAGAAAAGGGAACACACATGCACCGTTGGGAAGATTGTAACTTGGTGCAGCCACTATGGAGAACAGTATGGCTGTTCCTCAAAATATGAAAAATAAAACTGCCATATGATCCAGCAGTTCCACTTCTGGGTATTTACCTGAAGTAAAGAAAAACACCAATCTGAGAGGATATATGCACCCCAATGTTCATAGCAGCATTGTTTACAATAGCCAAGATATGTAAACATCATGTGTCCATCATCAGATGAATGGATAAAGAAGATGTGGTGTATATAGGCAATGGAACTATAAAAAGGATGAAATCTTGTCATTAGCAACAACATGGATGAACCTAGAAGGTATTATTCTAAGTGAAATAAGTCCGCCAGAGAAAGACAAATATCTCACTTATATATGGAATTTAAAAAACAAACAAACAAAAAAACAAACAAAACAAAATGAAAATAGACTCATAAATACAGAGAACAAATGGGTAGTTGCCAGAGGGGAGGGGTGTGGGCATTGCGTGAAATAGGTTAAGGGGATTGAAATAAATAAGCCACGGGGATGTAATACACAGCAAAAAGAATATGGTCAATTATATTGTAATAACTTTGTATGGGGACAGATGGATACTAGACTTATGGTGGTGATCATTTCATAATGTATGTAAATGCCAAATCATTATGTAGCACACCTGAACTAACATAATATTGTACGTCATCGATTTTTCAATGAAAATAGTTAGGCGTCAGTGAAGAGACCATGCTGTCATGAAGCAGGAGGTGCTTTTCATTCAGAAAAAAATGGCTTTATTCACAGGATTGAACTACAGAATATTAATTTTTTTAGATTGGTTTCTGTTTAACAATCTCTAAAATGTACTGTTAAATCCAACGTTAAGGTTACTTAGTAAAATTAAATCTCTCCTTGGCGAAAAGCACACAGCACTTTGATTTCAAATATAATCTGAGAAGCCCAGAAATGAGGCAAATGGAATCCCACGATGAAAAAGAATAGATGCTGGAGTCGGGAGAGGAACCCTATTATTAGAAAGAGGAGAAACGTATGCTACAAATGAAAAAATACATGCTTCCTTTGTTAAAATTATTGACAGTGCTATGGATCATTTTTAAATGTCATAAATTTAAAATCAGTTTTTATTGTAATTTCCACTCATAAACTGACTTTGACATGACTTTATGTTTAAGTTGTATAACTAAATTTATTTTTTATACCTTAACGTACATAAACACCAGGATTGGGAATTGACACAATGAAAAACACTTGAAGGTATTGATATTACATGATATTTTAACATGTCTAGACTATGAATAAATCATTTCTTGCATCGCCAGAAGAAAAATCTTAAGAAGAAAACTAACTTGGGTCACCAGTTCACGTGAGAATGTTTGTTCCATTAGGAGAAGTACACAAACGGTATCCATTAAGAGTTTATAATTGCAGAAATATGGAAATGCGAATTTCACAATTCACATTATGATACTGTGTGCAGTCTAATTTTAGGATGAGAAATTGGAAAATTGCCTCTGTGTCCACAAATCAAAAACACTCAGATATTAACATTTCAGTGTCATTTTCGTGTTTGGCAGTTTTCTACACAGTGAAATAGGTGAACCACGTTTTTGAGTATAACATATACTTTGGGACTCAAAAAAAAAGCTCTTTTGATTTTAAATGAAGAAACGGAGAGCATAGACATTTAATTTTTCGTGGATTGGCTCTTGTGCAAAAACCTCTGGCCCCCCCTGGTTTACATACAAATGAGCAAATGTTCTAGCAGAACCAAACGGGCTCTCAACCATAGGTGCCAATTACCTTATAAACATATTGTAAGCACTTCCACAAAGAAAAGAACTTCTCAGGGTCGTGATGACCAATTCAGCTGGATGAGAGTAGAAGGGGATTACTAGCATTGGGAGGAAAAGGCTTGATCAAACTTCCTCAGGTCCACGGAAACGGTCCCCCTGGATCATTGTTAAATCCTTTGGACGGAAGATTACGTGTAGGCACAACACGGAACACAGCAGAGAGATAAATTCCAAATCAGCACGCAATGCAGCAGGACAGACATGTGCAAAGTCACTGGGATCTGAGGCCAGAAACGCTTAACTGTATCCTGACTGTAGGTATTAAAATAGCTAGAAAAGTATTTGTCAGTCAGAAAAAGGATTATCTGTTAGCGAGAGGGACAGAAAATATGACAAGAAGACAAATTTTGCGGGTTTTCAAGAGCCTTATTTGGAAGGACAGTCTGATATTTTAAATTTCCAGCAAGGTGATAAAAATTTTTTCAGGGATGTGTAAAAAGCAGCTATTTTTGAAACACAACATGTTAAAATCCAGTGGTGTAATACACACAGTTAATCTGGATACAGAACTGGATTTCGCTGTGGTCTAAATGTAATTTCAGGGTGCAAAACCATAGCAACCTGTACAGTTACCATTATGTGGGTAGGTTGACTCTGTTTGCTGGGCCTAAGGTCTGCAGTCATTGCGATGGGGCTCTTTTAGATTGCTGACCCCTCCACGGCCCCTGACCCTCATGTGTTTCTGACACATTCACCCTTCTACTCTCCAGTTCTAGGCCAAGTTAAGCCTCTATATCCTACTTTTTTTCTTTCTGTCCCATTGGCATAAATTTTCCTTCTAGCCTGTTCTTCTTTCCTTTTAATGAAAACTTTCAATTTTCTTTTCTTCTTTCTACCGATTCCTATGTAAGATTATTTTTATAAATTCTACCTCACAGTACATGTTTTTTTGTTTTGTTTTGTTTTTACCATTACATTTATTTTTTAAATTGAGGTATAGTTAATTTACAATGTTGTGTTAGTTTCTGGTGTACAGTAAAGTGATTCAGTAATACATATATCCATATATCCATATATATCCATATATATATATCCTTTTTCAGATTCTTTTCTGCTATGGTTTATTACAGGATATTGACTATAGTTCCCTGTGCTATACAGTAGGACCTTGTTGATCACGGCACTTGTCACTTGATCGTAATCCTATCTTTCGTTTTCCAAAAGGACCTTGTAAAGGGAATGAATGAGAAACCATTCTTATGCCTCCTGTTTCCCACACCCGCCCCCCACCCCCCAGCTGGAGGAGGGGAGCCTCTTGAGTGCCGTTGGGATTGGGCTGAGAGGAGTGATGGTTTGTGCTCATGAGCTCTTTTGTTGAGAGTTTTGGCGTCTATGTTCACTGTAGTTTTCTTCTTTCCTTCTGTCTTTGTCTGGTTTTGGTGTCAAGATAAACTTTCTATAGGCTGTCACGGCCTGGTCTGGTTTCTCACTTGGGCCACTCCACCAACTTCCTGCTGTCCACGGGTTCCTGTCTTGCCAAGAGAATTCTCTGGAAGGCCTCCACCAGGGGAGGTCGTTGCAGCCCTCCTTAGCCTTCCACACAAATAAGCACGTGGGAAAGGGTAGTTCTCAGGGGCGTCCACCAAAGCCTTCAGGGTGAGTTGAATGAGCTAGTCTGGTGGGGGGCGGGTGGATGGGAAGGAGCTCACCCACACCCTTTCTGCACCAAGATGCCCCTCAGCAAGCTCTTTATGCCAGCTCAGCACCAGGCACCTCTGAGCCAGCCACCCTCCGCACCTGCAGTGATGCTGGGCCTCTCCCAAAATTCAGGTCACACCCTTCAACCTGATGGGTGATTCTCTTGTGTAACCTCGTCCCACTGGCTTTAGGAAAAGACTATTCAAAATCTGAGAGACAGAGGAACGAGGGGGAGGAGAATTGCTCCCTTGCACACATTGCCTTCCTCCAAGGGCCTCTAGCCCTCTTCATATGGTCAAGGGGCTCTAGGTTTTGATAGGCCTATGTTTTCCTGCGACATCTCCTCTTACTAAACCCCTTGGGAGTGAGGAGCTACACATGGCCATTTCTTTGACCTTAAAATGGAACAGCATCCACAGAAATCCTGGTACCTTCCCATGACTGGTTGGGTGTGGGGTACGGCAAGGGCTTCTACAGTCATTCCAAGTGTCTTAGTCCATTTGGGCTGCTTTAACAAAAATACCATAAACTGGGTGGCTTAGAGACAGCAGACATTTTTTCCTACAGTGCTGGAGGCTGGAAAGATCAGAGTGGTGACAGATTCAGTGTTTGGCTGGGGCTATGTTCTCGTTTAACTTCACATAGCAGAAGGGGCTAAAGACCTCTCTGGCGTTGGGCACTGACCATTCCTGAGGGCTTCACCCTCCTGACATAAGCACCTCCTACAGGCCCTACCTCCAAATAGCATCACCTTGAGTCTTAGAATTTAATATATGGATGTGGGGCAGGGGAGCACATATTCAAATATTCAATCTATAGCATCAGGGGAGCAGGAAAGGACTGTCTATTGGGTTTTTACATCCTCATGGAGTATATTACAATGTGCACACAAAAAGCCTTGAAACTCTTAAAGGCAAGTATCTTGGGGTGAGGAAGATTGTGTTCCTTTATGAGGAGCTTTTCACTTTCTAAATTATTCATGTTTGGAAATTTTATTAATGATCATGTATTCCTTTTGTAATCATCAACAACCAATGAAGATGGTTATTATTTTTAAAGAACTCTGGTCTGTAATGGAAGGCTTCCTAGGTTTAAGAACATCATTTAGGAGAGTGAGTTCAGTCCTCGCTGGTCTGGTCATACGGTGAAGGAATAGTACATCCCGACCGGGTGGAAGAATGGAGAGATGGGCTGACGTGCCCTTTTCTACCTGTTCAGGTGTGTCACTTTCTCTTTTCCCTTTCTCGCAATCTTCCTGATTCAAACCACTACTATCCTTGTAACTAGTCACTCTCTCATCAGCAACACAGGTTTACAAGCCTTTACCAACTTGAAAGTCAAGCTACTGCCCAATGCTACCCCAATACTTAGGTGTTCAGAGTCAGCAAAAGAGTGAACCCAGTTTATTAAATAAGCTTAATTCAATGGAAGGTATTGGGTTGGCCAAAAAGTGCCTTCAGTTTTTAAGTAAAAATAAAAGACACGTTTTTTATTTTCACCAAGAACTTTATTGAACATTATAGTCACCCTTTTGTTCCACTACCTTCTGCCATTTTTCATGCAACTTCATAATTCCATCTTCCGAAAACTTTTTATCTTTTTGAGCAAAGAACTGTTCCAGGTGCCTTTTACAGTCTTTCAGGGAATTGAAATTTTTTCCATTAAGAGAATTTTGTAAAGACTGAGATAAATGGAAATCTGAAGGTGCAATGTCTGGTGAATATGGTGGATGAATCAGAACTTCCCAGCCAAGCTATAACAGTTTTTGCCTGGTCATCAAAGAAACATGTGGTCTTGTGCTTTCCTGATGGAAGATTATACGTTTTCTGTTGACTAAATCTGGACGCTTTTCGTCGAGTGCTGCTTTCAGTTGGTCTAATTGGGAGCAGTACTTGTTGGAATGAATCGTTTGGTTTTCCAGGAGGAGCTCATAATAGAGGACTCCCTTCCAATCCCACCCTATACACAACATCACCTTCTTTGGATGAAGGCCGGCCTTTGGTGTGGTTTGTGGTGGTTCATTTCACTTGCCCCATGATCTCTTCCGTTCCCCACTATTGTACAATATCCACTTTTCATCTCTCATCACAATTTGTTTTAAAAACGGAAACTTTTCATTACGTTTCAGTAGAGAATCGCATGCGGAAATATGGCCAAGAAGGTTTTTTTCGCTTAACTTATATGGAACCCAAACGTCAAAGTGATTAACATAACCACGCTGGTGCAAATGGTTTTCAACAATTGATTTGTGTGTTTTGAGTATGTCGGCTGTCTCCCGCGTGGTATAATGTTGATTGTTCTCAATTAATGTCTCGATTTGATCGCTGTCAACTTCAACTGGTCTACCCGACCTTGGAGCATCGTCCAGTGAGAAATCTCCAGCACGAAACTTCTCAAACCACATTTGACATGTTCGATCAGTCACAGCACCTTCTCCGTACAGTGCAAAAATTGTTTTTTGCGTTTCAGTTGCGTTTTTACCTTTCTTGAAATAATAAAGCCTAATATGCCAAAAATGTTGCTTTTTTCTTCCATATTCAATATTAAAATGGCTACACAAAAATTCACCAATTTTGATGTCTTTTTTTTAAATGCACGCTGATGTGACAGCTGTCACATACAATCTAATAAAATTGTTTCGAATGAAGTTAAAGACAACTAAGTGCTACTAGAGCCATCTTCTGGAAAAAACTGAACAAATCTTTTGGCCAACCTAGTACATCAGCTATTAAAAATGGTTCATTCTAGTCTTGAAAAAAAATCACCAACTTCACATAAAATTTAAAGTGGTAGGGAGATTATGATCTTTAATTCTTTAACTCCCCTCCTAACCATAAATTCTCCTTCACATACAGAGTTAAAAAGGGATGTAAGAGGAGTTTAAATTCTTGGCCCTTCAGCCAAATAAAATAGTAGTAAATGGACTGGAGGGGGAGAAGAGAAATTGAAGAGATTTCTTCTCTGAGAATTGGTGCTGGTCTATGAATTCCCACCTCTAACACCAAGAAGTGTGTGTGGAAGGCAGAGGTGACATGTTGCCATCTAATCCCTAGCCTAGTAAGGGAGGCCTCGAGGGAGCTACTTGGGAAATCTGACATATGGTCCTTGCATCTGAGAGAGGGCTGGTACCCAACTCAGGCATGGGAGAACTTCAGCCGACTCTGGAGTTCGGCTGACTCCCTCTGGGATATCCAAGAAGGGCTGATAGCATTAATATTAGAACTAGGACAAGGTAGCTACATTGGGAATGGCCTGCGCCCTCAAAGGTTATTGGCGCAAGCCATACGGATCATGTGGTGTACAGGGGATTTGGGTGGTGTTGGAGAAGGGGGAAAACTGGCCTGCCGTTGTCTTAAATCTCTCCTCCAAGCCAGCAGGCCTTCAGGAGAGGATTAGGAGACCTTAGCAGGAAGAGGCAGAAGTTTAAGTGACCACAGTATGCCCTGCAGCAGGTGAGGGAATTCTAAGTGGCTAGCTGGAGGAGAGATGTCTCTATTCACTTTGAGGAAACTATAGGAGAGAGGCCTCCCCAGAGGTGAATGGCCCACAGGAGAAAAAGTCACATTCAAACACTCGCAAGTTCAGGGAGCAGGAAACCACCTTGGATGGTACAATTCACAGTAACACTCTCTTCTTGATTTTCTTCTTCCCTCCTCATTTTGCCCTTCCCTTCAGCAGGATTCTAGCCCGAAACAGGTCGGGGGTAACATAACCACATAATGCATTGTCAAGAGATGTGGGATTCATCCATAAAGTTGTGTTGTGACTACAAATACGTTTGTTCATTTCAGTGGTTAACAATGTACCCACGCTCCATGGACCCAGGCAAGCCATCCCGGAACCATTCCATGGGCTTCACTATGGGCCTATGGCGGTACCTTGCTCACTTATTTATGCACATCACGAGAAGCTGAGATTTCATTCTGATATGCTCACAAAGTCAAGTACCTTTAGGGTATAAAGTCATCATGGAAATTTACAGGCATGTAGAGATCTAAATATAAAGGCCATAACATCACATGATAAGGCAGCGTCCAGCCCAGCAGCTACTCAGGCTGGGCACCGGTGCCAGCAAATCAGAAGGTCATTTGGGCAGCTGGGAAACGTTCCCTTCATAGACCGCCATGCCTGCAACCTGGGGAGGACTTCTGCCTAGGACATTAGGGAGCCTCTTCCTTTACAGCGGCAGTGAAGCCCCCAAGGCGGCCGAGCTCTGCAGAAACAACAGCTGCAGCGCGCGTGGGCTCCTAGCTTTTCCGGTTCAGCAGCCAGGACCTAATTAAGTATTCCACAGAGGTGACGTGGTAGGGAGACCACGCCCCTTCAGAGCCCCTCCCCGCCGCCGGCAGCGCGTGACGTCACGGCGTCCCGGACGCGCCCCGCCCCCGGCCGCTCGTCGCCAGGGGCCGCTCGCGGGCCCGGTCTCCTAGGCAACCAGGCGCTCCGCCCCTCCGCCCCTTTAACCTTTAGGGTGCGCGGGGCCGCGTCCTGCGCTCGCTCCCTTCTCCCCTCCCCTCACCCCCTTCGCCGGGGCTGTCCCGGCCGGAAGCGAAGATGGCGGCGGCGGCGGGCGCGGCGTCAGCCGAGCTGGTGATCGGCTGGTGCATCTTCGGCCTCCTGCTCCTGGTAGGGGAGACGCTTGGAGTTCCCCAGGGCCTGGACGGGGGAGGGGGCAGCCCCGCCGTTGGCCTCCGGGGCCGGGACCCTCCTCGCCCCGCCTGCTCCTGCGGGGGCTGCGGGGGCCCTGGGCGGGGGCGGGGCCGCGGGGAGGGGCGCGTCGGCCCCTCGTTGCCCGCGCGGGGTGGTCCCCCCGGCTGCTGGCTGCGTCCTGACCCGGACTCCGCGCGGGCGCACCTGGGTATGGGGTCCGGGGAGAGGAGGGGCCCTGGGAGCCGGGAGCGCCCGCCTGCGCGAGTCCCGTGGGCGCCACGTCGTCGCCCCGTGGGGGGGGTTCTCTGCCCCTCTGAGTGGTCCACCTTGCCCCTTCTCTTAGGACGGGGGGTCTGCAGCCTTCTCTCCCCATTGTGCGACCCTGCCTTGGTGACGTGCGGTGTTCGTTCTGACGCCGGGTGTCGCGTTCTTTCCCGGTCTCTGATGGCCGAAAACCTGCGCAGGGCGGAGCTGGGGCCCCGGTCACTGCCAGTGTCAGGGTCTGTGTACCCACCTGTCTGACTTCAGGTGCCTCCTTCCCAGCCTCCTGGTTCCTGCTTTCCCAGTGAGCAGAACGTGGGCCTTAATGGGCCAAATGGCCTAGGTTGTACTTCCCTAACCCATATTAAAACGCTTTTATGTGGGAATTCAGTTTATTTCTCTTCGTACCCTTCCCCAGTCTCACTCTTCCCTCGTGGTCTCCAGCCCATCCTGTCGTTGCTTCAACAGGACAACTATCCGCCCCAAAGTATTTTGCCACTTTGCATTAGGAAAACAACAAAATCAAACCAAAAAACTGTTTACTTCACTTGTTGAGATCAGACTTGTTTCATTTTACTTTACTTTCTTGATTCCACTACCGTGTCTGCAACCTCTGTGTTATAGTCTGTTTTTCCAGTAGGTGTTGCAGCGGAAACTACCCTCCCCTCCAAAGTGCGAAAACGTGAAAAGGCTTCTCTTGTTGCCTTTACTCCTCGCCCGTAAAGTAATAATGCCTTTACCCTGGAACACACTTTATCCTGCTTGGAGAAAAGTGGAAACCGTGAAGGTTGGCTGTGGTTTCCAAAGCCTGTACTTGGAGAGTTCACTGGCTTTTCCATACCCTCGTATTCACTTGACTTTGTAGGGGAGCAAAATTTGGCGCCCCAAAGTGGCTCCCTGGCTTGATGGTTAGTTCAGGCTGATTATATGTAAGAAACAGAAGACTCGGGAAATCTTTCTTTTTTACCTCTGTCTTAGCTGCTGGGAGAATTTAGGTAAGGGGCTTGTTCCCCAAATAGAGTCATCACCTGAGATGTCTGCAGAGGATGTGGGCTAGGCGTGATGGTGGTGGTGGTACTCCGCTGGGCCTAGAGATCCGAGTCCCTCTGTCCTGTTGTCTCTGCCTGGCCCAGCAAAAGTGTATTTGCCAACCTTTTGCTTTCTGTCTGCATGTGAATTGCCTTCCTCCCTGTTGAAGTCCCAAACCACCCCCGGCCAGGATCCTCTGTCTATAGCTGAAAATGGTATTTAAGGTGAGGGCTTTGGCCATTTTGGCGAGTTTTCTTGGGTATCTCCCCTGTATACATGTTCTCAAGCGTTTGTTTGATTTTCTCCTGTTGCTCTATCTCATGTCAATTTAATTGTTAGACCAGTCAGAAGAACTGAAGAACGAAAGGTACATTTCTTCCTCCCTGACAGTTAGAGGAAAACAAAGGAGCATGTAACCTGTATCAAAGTCCAGGGGGGAATCTCTTGGCAGTTATCAGTGAAAAACTTGTAAGGTACAGCAGTTGTGCTGTAAATTGTAGGAGGATGCAAACGAAACATAGTGTGGCCTTTAGGAGGGCCTGAAGATAGGTGGGAAAACAAAAATCCTTGTAACAGGTTATTTTAAGTACTGAAAACCAAAGTATGGTTTTATGAATTAAATAGGACTTCAGAGAATAGAGAACAGTATTGGGAGAAAGTGGAATTGAGGCAAACTTTGGATAGATAATGAAGGGAAGGCATTTAAGTTGGTGATACTACAGTGGGAACAAGATAAAATGAGAAGGGAATTAAAGGTCTGAAATTAGATGTTGGAATAGAAAGAAATTAGTAATGAGGGCCATTGTTTAATTTTCTGCAAGTCTCTTTAGTTCCTGGATTATTAGAAGAGAGCTGAATTCTCATGTCTGCTTCTGCATTCAGCCTTTTCAGAGATTATTTTGGTTGAAGTATATGAAGTTTTAGTGATATGTAGTTGGAAGCAGAGTATCTTTTAGGTCATTGTGGACCTTGTTCTGTAATACTACACCCAAACTCAGTTAAGTAGAAGCTTCTTAATATGAAATATGGATTCTGAAACCCTATCAATGAACTTTTGTTCAGTTTTATTAAAGTCCACGTTGTACTTTGAATGGCTCTTTCCCCATGCGTGGTTTTATAATGTGATGCATTTGATCATTTAGAAAATACTGGTTCACTGAGTTATGCAGATCTTCCAAATGTGGATACCTTTCATTATATAAATCAAAATATCCTATTCATCAGTATCACGACTGATCTTGTCAGAAGAAATGTCTCAGAAATAAGTATTGAGAATTGTCAAGCTCACAGTCGTGGATACAGGTTTTCCAAAATTCTGGTTTTCATTTGAAAGCTTGAATTTTATCACTGGTAACAAATACTCTCAGTTGTTTTTCTTGAACTGATCGGCTTCCTTTGTTCATTTAGACAAAATCTGCCAAATATGCAAGTCTGAATAACCATAGTTAGTCACTTGTGCTTTCAAGTGAAAACGACGTTTCTTGGAAATAGTGCCTAGTTTGGCTTTTGACTCTTAAATGCTGAGGTGCTTTTCCTGGGGACAGCCAGCCATCGCAGGTTGAGTACATACTTCCAGTATGCGTTTCCCCAAGGAGTATTAAAAGAGTCAAGTGTTGACGTTTAATAAAGTTAACATTTACTGCTTTGTCAACTATAGTTTTAAGTTAAATAGTCTTTAAAAAAATTTTTTTTTCCCCCTTCTGTGAGTGTGGTGTGGTGTGGTGGTAAAGAATAAGATTACTACTGGCACGTTTGGTGCCATTGTCTTGATTCATGCTTAAATCGCCAGCAGTTTTCCCCACCATGGCTTTTGCACCATCAGTGCATATATCAACATAGTGACAAAGGCGGATGACGTCTTAGTATTATTATGGGGTTAGTTTCTATTTGCAAATCCCCAGAAAGGGTTGTGGGGCTGCCAGGGGTCTGGGGACTTAACACTTTGAGAACTGCTGCCGGTCATCTTCTAAAGAATCAGAACACTGAGATTGACTACTTTTGTAACCTTGGGCAAACAGGATGGACTTCATTTTCTTCTGCCACATAAGGAAAGGTGAGACTTGGCTCCTCCAAAGCCTATAATCTAACTGTCTACGTTTACTGGATCAATCTGAGCTCCTCTACCTAACCCCTCCCCCTGCAAGATGCTCAGTAATTTGGTTTACACCATCTCTCAAGTTGCAGTTCCCGTTACTGTACAAGATTGAGTCTCCGTTTCTGTAAAGTAAGTTTACTCTGGTTACTCAAAGTGAGGGGATCATCTGGGAACTTGTTAGAAGTACAAAACATAAGACCCCCAGCCCCACCGAATCAGAATCTGCAGTTCGACAAGATCCCAGGCAGTATGTGTGTGCGTTCATTTAACAAACGTTTATCTGTTCTCATGCCTGCCTCTGCCCAGGTGCTTCTCCACCTTGACTGCTCATTAAAGCCACCTGGGGAGTATTAAAAGCCCTAATGCCCAGACAGGTTAAATCACAATCTCTTGGGAGGGGTTGGGGACTGCTCTAAACCTTTCCTTATAATTGTTAGCAAAATTATGTATTGGTTTCTTTTATGAAATCCTCTAAGATGTTATTTCATATGACATTTAATAATAATTGGTGCTGTTTGTGGCACTGTGCTGAACTCTTCATTCAGTTTTTATAACCTGCTATGAAAGAAGTATTCTTATTTCTGTCTTACAGTTGAGGACATTTGGTTTACTTTATAATGTAGTAACTATTGATAGATTTGTTACCGAGTCCAAGCTTGCTCTGCTCGCCGCACGACAGGCCAGTGAACCCGAGACGAGGTGTCGGGGCGAGGAATACGACTTTACTCGGAAAGCCGTCAGACTGAGAAGGTGGCAGACTAGTGTCTCTGAAAAACCATCTTGTCGGGGTCTGGATGCCAGTTTCTTTTACAGAATCGGAGAGGGAGTGGCCTTGAGGAAGTAAAGTAAAAGGGCCATCAGTCTTGCAAAACACTTCCTGGAATGACCAGCCTCGGAGAGGGGATGTGTTAGTTTCTTATTTCTTGTAGCCATTCACAGGTGGGCGGGTTCCCTGAGGCAGGCCATTAGGTATGGTTATAATAACAAAAGCAACGAAAAGCAAAGGTTAAAGTCAAAGAAACAGATCCCACTTGGAGTCCGATTTAGCTCTTCCCTGTTACCGATTTAACCTGTAAACGACTGTTTGGGGTTCTGTTTTAAAACTGTAAAGGGATCTTGAGACCAAAAAGTTTGGGAACCTCTGGCTTAACTATTTTGCCTGCGTTGCCCTTTCCCTGCCTGTTATTGGCAAACTCCTTTCTTTGCAGTAATACCTGTCACGCTGAACTTTGTAAAAGTGCAGATCTCTTTGAAGTCCAACAAAAAGTTTATTGAGCACTTTGTGTCAGGTACTGCTAAAGATAGAAAGAAAAGGCTCATCTTCCAGTGACTTCCAAAATAATTGGGGAATGTTTTAAATATCTGTCAATTAATTTAGAAACAAACCCATTAAATATTAATATGAGTAACATTTTATGAAAGAATATTTTCCAGAACAAAGAAATTAGTAAGTTGTTAAGCCGGAATTTGAATGAAGCTCTTCTTTCTCTCTCCCTTTCTTTCTTCCTTTCTTTCTTTCTCTCTCTCTCCCCCTCCCTCCCTTCCTTCCTTTCTTTCTTTTTCTTTCTCTCTCTCTCCCCCTCTTCCTTCCTCCCTCTCTCCCTCTCTCTCTCCTTCTTTCTTTCTTTCTCCCTTCGAAGCTTGCTTGCTTTCTTTCTCTCTCCCTTCCTTCCTTCCTTTCTTTCTTTTTCTTTCTTTCTCTCTCTCTCCCCCCCCTTCCTCCCTCCCTCCCTCTCTCTCTCTCCTTCTTTCGTTCTTTCTCCCTTCGAAGCTTGCTTGCTTTCTTTCTCTCCCTTCCTTCCTTCCTTTCTTTCTTTCTTTATCTTTCTCCCTCTCTCCCTCCCTCCCTCCCTCCTTCCCTCCCTTCCTTCCCTCCTTCTTTCCTTCCTTCCTCCCTCCCTCCCTCTCTCCCTCTCTCCCTCCCTCCCTCCCTCCCTCTCTCCCTCTCTCTCTGTCTTTCTTTCTCCCTTCCTTCCTTCCTTTCCTCCTTTGTTTCTTTCTCTCCAACAACCAGGTTCCGAGGAGCACATTTTCTTTTTCACCTTATTTTTTCCTGCTATTCTGATACCAACTGAAATGTTAATAATGTAAAGGAATTACATGCAACAATTTGGATGGATTTCAGATTCATTATGCTAAGTGAAAGAAGCCAGACTCAAAAGACATACTATATAAGGACATGATGACATTCTAGAAAAAGCAGAAGGTATGGGGACAGATAACAGATAGTGGTTGTCGAGGGCTGGGGAGTAGAGAGACGGGTTAACTCTGGAGGGGCATAGGGGATTTTTCTGCGGTGATGGAACTGTTCTTAGATCTTGACTGTGGTTGGAGAATTTGGAAACTGAAACTAGTTAGGTGGTGCTTAGGTTAGTTAGGTGGTGCTTAGGTTAGTTAGGTGGTGCTTAGTTCAGTTCTGGCTCCTGAACTAGAAGGGAAGTTACATGAAAAACTGGGTTCACCTGTTGATGGGTGTTGAACCAAATGACACAACCACGCCACAGAGCAGGAGTAGGGAGAACACCGGGGATCTTTCCCAAAGCAGTGTCTCCTCAGCAGCAAGACTGGGGAAGCTTTAAGCTAAGGGTGTGTGCATGTTCCTGAAGGGGCTTGAGCGGAGGAATAGAATTGGGGCACAGGTCCACAGAGCTAGCTTTAATTGATTGAAGTCACTAGGGTCAGAAAAGGTCAACATCATCACCCCTTAGGTTCTAGTTGGTCTAGTGGTTGAGCGCCCGAGGCGGGGTTAAATTCTGCAAAACAGCTCGAGAAAGTGCTTCAGGCTAATCTTTACCACCATTGAAACAGAATTGGGAGTTTACAACTGATTTATTATCTTTACTGTTGGTACTTCTCTTGCCTGATAAGTCTTTTGTTCCTTTAAGGTCTTTAATTACTGAGACCCATTCAAGGATGTGCGCTGTGGCCAGGCTTAGATCACTAAATGGCTTGGGCCAAGAGTGGCTTCTCTTATGTCAGGAAGGCCATGCCTGGTTCTCTTTCTCTAGGGAATCCCTGCCCTATCTGCTTATAGTGAAAGTTAAATCTGTTGAAAACCATGAAATGCCAAAACCAAGCTTGTGTCCCAGGGCTTTGATAGAGCTTAGTGAACACCCTGGTTTTCAGGCTCGCCTCAGATTGGAATCCTCAGGCACTGGAAGTGCAGATGCCGGAGGAGCCTCGCTTGCTGATTGAAGTGGTGTGCGGGGTGGGTGTGCAGGTATGTAAGTGTTTACCCAGGGGATTCTGACACAGCCAGGGCGGAGGATCCCTGATTCAGGATCTGTCTGCTTCCCCTAGGATTAGGGCGGGGGTTCTCGAAGTGTGGTCCTTGGACCAGCAGCAGCCTCACCTGGGAACTTGTGACAAACGCAGGTTTTCTGGACCTTCTCCAGACCCGTTGGATCTGGAGCTCTGTGCTTTAGCAGCCCTGCAGGGGATTCTGATGCTGGAATCTGAAGTTAGAGGATTGCGAGAGTACAGTCCTATACCCTCTGTTAGTTTCCAGGAAGATGTTGATGACTGTTGAGAGTACCTGGTGGAGATGTCAACCTCAGTACCTCTGAGTGTGCTTTTTCCCTGAAGAGTTCCTTGCGATGCACGGGCATCCATTTTCAGTGTTCACTTTTCTCCGTTTAATGCCCTTTGAAATGTGAATTATAGTATCATGTGTCAATTGCGTGGTGATTATTGGCAGTTAATCTTTAGTTGAATGGTACTCTTGAACTGTAATAATGGGACAGAAGTTAATTTCAATTCAAGTGGTATTCTGTGATGCTTCAGCAGTAAGAATAGGATAGAACAACTTCTAGTTATGTCTTCGATCTATAGGGAAAAGTATTCAGAGCTAGTTAGAACTGTAATGTTGTGTGAAACCATGAATGGTTATACTGTGTTCAGTGAGGAAATATGTAACTGAGCACTGTTATTGATAACTTTTGCTTGTTTTTTCTGGTGTCTTGGCACCCAAGTGAAGTTGTACTGCTTTCATGAACTCGGCTTTGAAAGTTATAAATCTTGAATAAGTTTATAAGGGGTAGTGGATGTTGCTTGCACATCCGGAAGAATCGCTACTTGACATAATGTTTCCCATTGGGAACTTCCACAGACTAAAATCAGTTTTAGAGAATACATAGGGCAGTAACAAAACATTTCTTTCTGTTCTATTTCAGGCTATTTTGGCATTCTGCTGGGTATATGTTCGTAAATATCAAAGTCAGCGGGAAAGTGAAGTTGTCTCCACCATAACAGCGATCTTTTCTCTGGCGATTGCTCTTATCACATCAGCACTTCTACCAGTGGATATATTTTTGGTTTCCTACATGAAAAACCAAAATGGTACATTTAAGGTAATTATCGTCATACTATGGGAATTTTTCCTTTCATATTCTTGGCAATTAAGTATTTACTGAAATGTTTAGCAGTGCAGTGTATGTTGTGTTTTATTGTCGTCTCTGGGGATAAGCGAGAATGAAAATGCACATAGAGGCCGAGTATGTGACAACTACATGGAACAGACTGTTCGCTGACTTACAACCATCCAAGTGTGAAGACTGCATTTTGTTAATCGGAAAATGTGCCAAGTAATCATAATAGGGTTATTTTTGTGCCTCTTGCAGCTCCCTTGAAGTCTGTTTAACTTGATCTGCATCAATGCAGTACATAGATAATTTAGAAGGGATTTTGTTAGTGGCAGATTAGGGTCTTCATCTCTATGTCATATTGAGTACTCTGAGTCACTGTGATGTAGGCTGCGGATTATCAGACCTGAGTTCTAATCTTGATTCTCACTGTCTGACTTGTGTCTTTGGCCAAACTGAACTTTTCTGGACTTGAAGTTCCTCATTTTTAAAATGCATGGTGTTGGACTGGAAAATTTCTGAGTTCCTTTTCAATTATGCAAGTTACTTTTACATTTCTTATTAGTGTAAACTTCTATGAGGCCGGAACTGTGTCTTGTTTGTTTCTGTATGCCCAGTGTCTGACAAGCAGTAGGTACTTAAATATTTGAATGAAATATTATTTCAGTTATCTCAATAATGCATGGTTCCAAAGTAAATTCCTGAATTGGGCCAACTGGGCTGAAATAATTTGATAATTTTTTGTAGTTAGGTTTGGATAGATTCTGATTGCTGTGAAAACTACAGTTATTGTCTGTAGGTCAGTCATTCATTTAGCGAGTATCAATTGACCACTTAGTATGTGCCGAACACTGTACAGAGATAGTAACTAACGTTTGTTGAGTATTTACTATGTGTCAGACCCTTTCCTAAATGGTTTACATGTCTTCACGCCATTAATGTCCCAACAACCCTATGAGGTAGATAGTGTTATCCATGTTTTTATGGGCAGGAAGCCAGGGTTCAGAGAGGTGACATGACCCATCTCAGGTCTTGGGGATTGTAAGTGCTGTTTGCTGGGATTTGAAGCTCTGCCGTCTAGCACCGAAGCTCTTTGCTCACTGGGATCTGGATCTGTACCTCTGTCTATATCTATCCATCTGATACAGTGGAAGTAGTGTTATCCCTTGTATAACTGTTGTTTGAGTAGGAGATTTTTTAAGTTTTAAATTTAGAATATTTGATTTGTTTAGATTTTGTGGGATTATGTTTTCATCTTGAAATTTCTAAAGTAAATATTTTCATGAAATTATGAGCTTCCCCTTAGATGATGTAGTTGTTCTGGAACCATGCTTAATTTAGTAGTCACTTTCTGGGTACTAGTTTTTTGTTTTACTTTTGTTTTTTTTAATCCGTGAGATTGTATTTATACTTGTTTAAACAAGACTTCAGGAATTCACCCACCTAAAGAAGCAAAAGTATTACCCATAAAAACTTAGGGCATTTATTTTATTAATAATATGCCCCAAAAGAGAAGAAAATGTATAACTGTAGTTAATGTGCTTATTTTATGGTTGTTAAATCTGAATGTGCACCAATAATGAGAAGGGACAAATTCCATGTTAGTGTTTTTTTTCCCCCAATTAAAAAAAAAAATGTTTTCTTTCATTATTGAGGGATTATTTATTTAGCAATTGTATGTTCTTTTTTTTTCCTACTGTTCATTTACTTAGTTGTCTCTGTTTAGTTCTGTTTGTTTTTAGCTAACTCAGCTTAATGTACCAGTTTTTTTTTCCCAATACTTTGGTGCCTTTCTTGATATTTTAAACATTCTTTGTTTCCCTTTCTGCTTTTTTCTGGGAGGGCTGGATGGGAGACTAGTGAAATTCATAAGAGTTGTCATTTGAAGCTGGCATGTGCTAACACTCAAAGGAGAACTGAAAAGACTTTCAAAGGACACTTTCCCAGTAAACCGTAGAGAGTATTTTCTCCAAACTGTTATTAATGAATTCTCTTGAGGTGCTTAGTGAAAGACAAGAGTGAGTATTTAAGAATTAGTTTTCAGACTTCATGCCGCAGCTGTAAATTTAGCTGTCTTCGGGTAGAAGTGTCCACACTGTCTTTAATCTCTTCCGTCCTTATTAGTCAGGATGAATGTGCAAGTTGACGTTGTTTTCCATGATGCATTATGTCGTATCCTAAGTTTTGCAATGTGCGTTTCTTATTCCTAAATGAATATAAGTATCGTCTAACTTTCTCCATTTGCACCTCAAATATTGAAGCCTCTAAACCGATTAGGGACCTGCTTATAAGGTGTAATTGTTTGGAAACTCGAGATGTCAAGGACTGCTAACATTTGACTTAGGAACTGAAGGTGCCGGACAGGCGGTCAACACACTTTCTCTGTTTTGTCTTATTTGCCTTCCTAGCTGTTTCTGCCTTCTTTTGGCCAAGGGTATATTGTAATAATGTCTGAACTGTTTCCATTCACCTTTTTTTAAACACATGGCACTATGAATAATTTCAGCCAGATAATTTATTTGTTTCTAGTTTTTGTGAAATAATTAACTTTATAGATTAAAGGAAAAAAAAACCTTAAAGTATAGCCGAAGTGTTCTATTATGGTGTCTAGTTGATCAATAACTTTAGCTAGTGATATACACAAAGTATGCCAATCAAAGAAATCAGAAATGGCCACTAACGTGAACAAATATTCTTTATTTTATACAGTGTGTAAAATTAAAATAAAATCAGTAGTTAAGGTATGGCATCGCAACATTTGTTTTGGTAGCTAAAATGTTCATCTCCTCCTTCCCTCCATCAATGATTAGTCTCTCTATGGCCCATAATTATGAGATGTCTGGGTTGAACTCTGCTACTGCCTCATTCCTACTCTCTGATGCTGGTGATTTTATCTTAGAGCTCTGTACTCGTCACTACACCTTAAGTATATTCATGCACTTCATACTTACTGAGTGTGTAATGTGTACCTGACAGAGACATGGATGCTAGAGGTTAACGATTACAGCCATGAGGCCGCTGCTCTCAGGGAGCTCACGTTCTGTGAGAGCAGACCAGCAGCCAGCAGACAAAACAGGCTAGCTTCCTAGTACTCCCTGCTGTGAGGACGCGGAACAGAGGGACGGGAGGGTCCGCCCGGTGGTGGGCGAGGCAGGAGAACGGCTGAGGAGGACCGGGCTGCCGGCGGTCCTGCAGGTGAGAACCGAGCAAGGGCCGCCTAGGGAGAAGCAGCGGCAGGTACAGGGGCCCTCAGGCAGACGTGCTCTTGGTCCGTTTGGCTGAGGTGTGGCACTGGGGGCCGTGCTTTGGTACGAGCTGAGATGAAGAGGAAGGTGGGAACAGATTGTTTGTGACTTTTAGGCCATGTTAATGGGTTTAGATTTTCTTCCAAGGGCAATGGGAAGTTAGTGAAGGTAAAAAATAAAGGTGATGTGGATTAGAAGGGTACTAGTGGAGAGAAGTGATTAAAAGCGGTATGGATTTTGGAGCTAGAACTGCTTGGATCGGCTGATGGATTAGATATGGGGGTGGAAGGAAAATGAAAACTAGAGATAAACGAAGCACTGAAGCCTAGTACACCTTCGAGAAATAGGGCAGCCTGGGGGAATAATTAGACCTGTGTGTGCACACGGGGAAGTGAGGGATGTAGAAAAAGAGCTTGTATTTTGGACAAGTTACCTTCAAGGTGCCTATCATACCAAGTGCGGTGTCGAGCAGGGAGTTGAAGCTCCAGGGAAACCTTAGGGTTGGAGAGGGGTATCTGGAAGTCATCAGCACGTGGATGGTATTTAGAGCTATGCACTGTCCAGCAGCTGGGGAGACCGAGTGGTCAGAGAGGGCTTGGCATGGGCCATGGATTCGAGAGCTGCGTTAGTTACCTGGAGGCCGGCCCAGGGGGAGGGGCTGCAGCCTGGGAGGTGGGAAGGAAAACGACAGAGGGGCCTTCTCAGGAGAAGAACGTGTTTCAGGAAGCGTGATGCTGAGAGATGGAGGGCGAGAGGGAGGGGAGTGACCGTGGCTTTGGTGAAGAGCCGTTTCTGTGGAGCCCCGGGGCAGCTAGGTGGGAGTGGCTGAGTGTGCGACGGAAGGTGAGGGAGCAGGGGCAGGGGATGCCCACAGCGTTTCAGGAAGCTCTGTCCTCCAGGGCAGTAGGAGGTTGGGCAGGGTGTGCTTATCTGTGGTGGTGGCGTGTCCTTTCATGGAAACTACTAGAGCGTGTGCGCTTTAGGGTTCAGTAGAGTGGGAGAGGTGTCTGGGAGGAGAGAAAGGATATCGCCGCAGGTGCAGTGTCCTTGCGAAGGCAGAGGGGTGGGGACCCAAAGGGAAAGGGTTGGCTGTAAATAGCGCGGGCGCTCGGCAGAAGGAAGGGCTGGCATTCGAGTACAGATGGCGGTCGGTTCTAGATTTGGGAGTGAATTGAGTAGCTGTTTTTTGTCCTCAGGTTATTTGAGAGACCTGTAAGTCAGTGCTTGTCAACCATTGGCTTCTGTGCTGGGTGACCCTTGTGAGGGCTGCCCTGTGCATTGCAGGTGTTTAGCAGGTCCTGGCCTCCGCCACTCGATGCCGCTAGCGTACAGAGCCCGCCGCCACCCTCCAGCGTCTCCAGGACATTGCCAGGTGTCCATGGGGGACGGAGTCACCCCTGCGTGAGAACCATTGGTCTAAGGTGAGGTTATCTGGTGAAATTAAGGGGAGTCAAGTGTGGTTTGGGGTTGGACCGAGCATTTCGGAAAGTCATCTTGAAGAATGGGAGAGGGAGTTTTACATACACGAACCGCTCCCTCTTTGTTCTGTGGACTTTATATCCTTTTCCTTTCTTCTAAAATGTTCTTCTTTCGTATTCTTTACTTAGTATTAGTTCTTGTTTGTACCACATTCCTTTGGGTCTTCTGAAGTTCCTTTTGGTCTCTACTTTGGGAGGCAGTAGCTTGTGGAATGTATCAAGGGTACAGCATTTCTCAAAATGTAGAAGAAGGAAGTTTCATAAACTAAGCTCTTTTGACAGTACATCAGATACCTTGGAGGCAAGACTGTATATAAAAGCCAAATACACAAATAGTACTTGAGTGATGTTGTATATTTTACACATATTTTTGCTTTAAAATAGTAACAGTAATGCTCTCTAACTGCCACAAGATTTGGTTAAAGTAAAGAACGTTGGAGGGTAAAAGATACTAAATTTCAATGAACCTTTGGCTTTAATTACCTTCAGACTTTCTACATTTAATCTTTTTCTGAGGTTGGGGCCTTCTTCAATTTTGAAGTTTAACTTTTATGTGATTCTCAGTGGGTACGTTAATACCTCGTGGGGTTGTCTTGGAAATTGGTAAGGAGCTTGCGTAAGGATAGATGTAATTATCCTCTGTTTCAAAAAATCTTCAAGTTTGAAAAATCTTTTAAAATGTCTGTTTTGATGTTTAAACAATCACTAAAGAAACGCAGCTTTTGGGAGTAGAAGCTTTGGTTGTGTGTATATTCATTTGGATACTTGAGTCGTTGATGAAGAAATTTCCAGTCATTGGCGAGAATTCTCCCCAGTGCTTTTCCAGTCCTGTGTGGTAAGCACTGCTTAACGTTCTTTCCATTTTTCTGTAGTATATGTACAGTGTTTCTTTCATTACATTTTTTAGACAAAGATTGTGTATGTTGTTAAAACTATTGGTTGCAACTTGTTCTGTTTACCCGCACTCAAAAGTACTTTATGGATATCCATATACGCCTGTATGTTTTGCACATGACTTTTAGAATCAGCATGGCAAAACACTCTACCCACTATTGGGATTTTGATAGGCAATATATAGTTTTTATAGATTAATTTGGAGGGATTTGGTATTTACAGTCTTTTCATGTGGGAACGTGTGACTTTTCATTTATTTGGATCTTTTTTATATTCTGTATAGTTAACATAATTTTAAAATTGAGGCCATTAAGTTTTTCTTTTTTTAAAAAATTTATTTGTTTTTTATTTATTTTTGGCTGCGTTGGGTCTTCGTTCCTGTGTGCAGGCTTTCTCTAGTTGTGGCGAGCAGGGGCCACTCTTCGTTGCAGTGCACGGGCCTCTCATTGTGGTGGCTTCTCTTGTTGCGGAGCACGGGCTCTAGGCGCGCGGGCTTCAGTATTTGTTGCGCATGGGCTCAGTAGTTGTGGCTCACGGGCTGTAGAGTGCAGGCTCAGTAATTCTCGTGCTCCGCGGCATGTGGGATCTTCCTGGACCAGAGATCAAACCCTCGTCCCCTGCATTGGCAGGCGGACTCTTAACCACTGCACCACCAGGGAAGTCCTCTTAAGTTTTTCATAGTCTTAATTGCTATTGGAAAAATGCTATTTTTATTGTGCGCCGTGTGTCAAGGTTTGCATTTGTAGTGCTAAATTTGGGGTTTCCACATTTTTGTTCTGTTAAGCATTTGTCAATTAGAAATTCATAGATATTCATTGCTAGAGGTGTTTGTAGGTGAAAAAGGAAAAAAAAGAAAAACCTAAATTATTTTAGGAGAGTTAAATGTTTCCACTCTTTGTTAAGAGACCTTGTAAGTGGGATGTTGATACTAACTTGAGCTCTTAAAGTATTGATAGAACAAAATTGACCTGGCTACTAATTTGAGCCTTGGTGCTTAATCGCAATGACCAGTCACATTGGCGCTCCAGGCTTAATTTTCATATGCATACAATTAGGATAGTCAAAAAGACTTGCTATTATACCCCAGTTCTATTTTGTTAATGTATAGATGTTTTTATTTGAAAAGATTAATTAGAATTAATTTTCTAAGTTAAAGTACTAAATTTAAATGACTAATTTTAAGAAAATGTGGGTTGAATGCAAAGAAGTTTATGTTGACTGTTCTTTTAGGTATTTTAAAATATCTTGTTTCTAAAATACAAATCATACCTGTTGCTCTGCACAAAGTTGCATCACTGTTTTCCGTTGCCTTTAGGACAGAGGCCAGAATACCTAGCGTGACTCACGGTCCCTCAAACCTAATGCCTTTCCCTCCCTCACTCCACCTGCTTTCTCTCCCCTTTCCAAAAGCTCTAGTGAATCTATAGTTTGCTTCCTGCAGGTTTTTCAAAGTCTCCATGTATGTTCCTTTATTCTCTTCCCTCCTTCCCACTGTGTTATTCCGGCCCCAGTTTAGTGGCCCTGGCCCGTAGCTGCCTCTCCTTCACGTGCTTCCCCAGGACCATGTCGTCACGTCAGCTCAGCATTCACCTGCTGAAATTGCCTGTTTACTTGTCTGTCTGTCACTTCTTGAGGGCACAGACCATACCTGTCAGAGTCGATGATACATTTATAAGTGATATCCAATCATATTAAAATTTAAGTATAATTGTTAAGCAAATGGCTGTTTCATTAATATTTCTATTGTTTCCTTTTGATCCTAGGACTGGGCCAACGCTAATGTCAGCAGACGGATCGAGGACACCGTATTGTACGGTTACTACAGTAAGTATATTTCCGTTTCATTGCCTGTCTGGGCTGCTCGCCAAAATGTAGAATAAAGCTACATATAGACTTTTTTTTTTTAATTGGAGTATAGTTGCTTTACAATGTTGTGTTAGTTTCTGCTGTACAGCAAAGTGAATCAGCTATATGTATACATATGTCCCCTCTTTTTTGGATTTCCTTCCCATTTAGGTCACCACAGAGTACTGAGTAGAGTTCCCTGTGCTATACAGTAGGTTCTCATCAGTTATCTGTTTTATACATTTTATTGTGTATGTGTCAATCCCATTCTCCCAGTTCATCCCAAGCCCCCTTTCCCGCCTTGGAATCCATACGTTTGTTCTCTACTTCTGTGTCTCTATTTCTGCTTTGCAAATAGGTTCATCTGTACCATTTTTCTAGATTCCACATATATGTGTTAATATACGATATTTGTTTTTCTCTTTCTGACTTACTTCACTCTGTATGACAGTCTCTAGGTCCATCCACATCTCTACAAATGACCCTATTTTGTTCCTTTTTATGGCTGAGTAATATTCCATTATATATACGTACCACATCTTCTTTATCCATTCATCTGTCGATGGGCGTTTAGGTTGCTACCATGGCTATTGTAAATAGTGCTGCAGTGAACATTGGGGTGCATGTATCCTTCGGAATTATGGTTTTCTCTGGGTATATGCCCAATAGTGGGATTGCTGGGTCATAATGTAGTTCTATTTTTAGTTTTTTAAGGAACCTCCATACTGTTCTCTGTAGTGGCTGTACCAGTTTATGTTCCCACAGTGTAGGAGGGTTCCCTTTTCTCCACACCCTCTACAACATTTTTTTTTAAAACTTTTATTTATTTATTTATTTATTTATGGCTGTGTTGGGTCTTCGTTTCTGTGCGAGGGCTTTCTCTAGTTGCGGCGAGCGGGGGCCACTCTTCATCGCGGTGCACGGGCCTCTCACTGTCATGGCCTCTCTTGTTGCAGAACACAGGCTCCAGACGCGCAGGCTCAGTAGTTGTGGCTCACGGGCCCAGTTGCTCCGCGGCATGTGGGATCTTCCCAGACCAGGGCTCGAACCCGTGTCCCCTGCATTGGCAGGCAGATTCTCAACCACTGCGCCACCAGGGAAGCCCTCCAGCATTTATTGTTTGTAGATTTTTTGATGATGGTCATTCTGACTGGTGTGCAGTGGTATGTCGTTGTAGTTTTGATTTGCATTTCTCTAATAATTAGTGAAGTTGAGCATCTCTTCATGTGCCTCTTGGTCATTTGTATGTCTTCTTTGGAGAAATGTCTGTTTAGGTCTTCCACCCATTTTTGGATTGGGTTGTTTGTTTTTTTGATATTGAGCTGCATGAGCTGTTTGTATATTTGGGAGGTTAATCCCTTGTCAGTTGCTTCGTTTGCAAATATTTTCTCCCATTCTGAGGGTTGTCTTTTTGTCTTGTTTATGGCTTCCTTTTAATTCTGATATCACATTTGAGATGACTGTTTCAGCACCATGAATAAGTAGTGTAGAACTCATCTGGTCACCTGAAACTTCCGTTACATACTTTGTTTCACTTAGGTTCACTTTCAGCCCTTCTTTGTAGAGGTTCAGTCAAGTTCCGTTAAATCTCCACTCTCTTCCTCTGATACCATTGTTTGGTAACTTTTGTTACCACTTTCCCACTTGCACTCTTGATTTTGAAAATCTCAGTTTTCTAGAAATTTCTTCTAAGTATTGGCACTAGTACAGTGTACTGTCTGGGAGTTTGCAGCATCAGCCAGTTTAACCTGGGGGTCGTGGTGGATTGGTGTGTTTTGTACTTTACAGAACCAATTAATCCGGGGGTGGTGGTGGATTGGCCCCTCCTTCCCTCCTTTCCTCTCTCTTCCTCCCCTAGTGTTGGATTAGAGAAGCTATTTATAATAACCACCTAAATGTTTTCGAAATTGTCTCTTTGAATACATATGACTTGTGCTTTTATAAAAATGTGTAAGTGCTGAGTTAGGAAAGGGGTGTCTTTTTTTTTTTTTCCAGCAGTGAATCAGGAGGTTGAATAAAATTTCAGTAGGACACTGAAAAAAAAATCTATAGAAGTTTCTGTTGATGGGGTAAGTTTTTCAGGGGTTTCATTGGATTTTAACTTAGCTGCTTTGGCTCTAACTTTTGTCTCTTTTCTCCTGATCTGAAATCTACAGGACCTATGAAATTCCATTTCTTTGGTATAGATTTCAGAAATATTTTTATGGTATTTTAATATAGAATTTATTATTTCTAATGAATAAATTTAATATATATCATAAAATCTAGATTTGACCTGTTAAGTTAAAACTTTTGAAATGGTGGTATATTAAGCAGAATACAAACTTATTGGCAGGATATAAATCACTTCTTCAAAAACAGTTTTGTGAGGTGGGGCCTGTCTCCTATGTAACACTACAGTGTATTTATGCTGTAGAACATGTGACAAGATAAGCCAGCTTTTATCTTAGTGCAATCCAGGTTTATGAACCGTATCTTATCAATGAACCTAGAGGCTAGTGGATTGATCCATTGTAACCAAGGTTACAGAGACTTCTACACTGGAATGTTAATTCAGCAGTCTTTCCAGTTGGTTTCATAGCGAGAATTAAGCTTACAGGAAGTGATCTGTGATTATTTTTCTTAATCCTCCCAAGGATAGTGTGTTTCTAGTATCATTTTAAATGCATGGGAGAAAATTAATCATTATAAACAAGATGACTTAGGGATTTAGGGTTTGGTCCTCTGTATAACTTGGGTTGTAGTGAGAAATAATAACTGCCTTGGGATAAGATAGTTGAGTCACTGATCTAGGGAAGAAATCTGCATGAGAAGCCAAACCATGAATAGAAGATTTCTTGATGACCACGGAATTGAAGCAAGAAGATTTAATTCAATAATATTAGTGGTTGTTGTCATAAAGTTAGTTACATCCGTTTTAGCTACGGCGGGTGGGCCTTTGGGTTTAACTCAGATCATGCCCTACTGCTAGGAGCCGTAGCCTCTGAGATGGTCATTGTCCTCCAGCCCAGCCGTTTCCCAGAAATGCTGGGTGTTATCTGATTACATATTATTACATCTCTGATTCTGCATGCTGAGGACTAAGCAGACTCCAGAGAATCTGGAGCACCATTTTTATCCATTCGCTTCTGTGAGGTTCTGTAGTTCATCTAGTCTCTCCTAACATATCAACACATTTTCGTTGTCTGACCTTCCCAGGCACTGTGCAGGGCTTTCATATTCAACACTTTCTTTGGTCTTCATGAACGTCGTTTTGTGGAGGTATTTTCTACATTTTACAGGTGACGAAATTGGACCTAGAGATGTTAAAGATCACCTTGTTAGTGAGTGATGTAGCCCAGAGTGGATATTATTTCCTAAGCTGGAGCTGCTTACCGTGAAGTCAGCTGCCTTTTAATAAATTGTTCTGGGAATGTTTGTTACCTCTGGGAATGCTTAGCCAGCCCTGAACCCCTGGGGCCGCTTCAGACATCATCTCGAGACCTTTTAAATAGTACGGAATGTAGATTACATCCGCAGAGATTCTGATTTACTTTGGCATTCAGTTAATATCACCACTATTCTTATCAGAGAAGTGTTTATGCATTGGAAGGATGTAAGACTCAGGGTGCTGGATTCAAGTTTTCCAAAAATTACGGTTTTCTCTTGAGACCTCAGTTTTTATCATTAGTAACGAATACTGTTACTTATTTTCTTTAAAGTGACTGACAGACTCACTTTATTCATTTTTGAGAGAATCTGCCTAATACTCCAGTCTGGATAGCTATAGTTTTTCTGTCCGTGTTCTTTCAAGTGAAAATGATATTCTTTGAAAAAAAGTGCCTAGTATAGCTCGCAACTGAAATAGCACAGGTGCTTCTCACAAGTACACTGTATGTGTACGTCCCCAAACACAGAACACTAAAAAGACGTGCACTCAAGGGTGGACATCTCAGAATTATTTCTTCTTAGAGGGACTTTGCTGAATAAAAGTGCCCCCCGCTGGTGTGCGCTTGGAGGGTGAAGAGTATAGTAACTGCTAGTGGAAAGGGAAACAGCATCTTAACATTGTCATGAAAATAATTTCACATTGCGGATACCCTGCAAGGACCTTGCTGATCCTAAGGTCTCAAAACGACATTTTTAAGAAACTTCTGTTACGTTAATGGAACTTTGGGTGTTTCTTCTGGAAAGTTTGTGGAAGTGAGGCCTGCTGCTTCTACCCACTGGATATCCCCAGCTGTTGATCGGTTATTACCAGTCTTCATTAACTGAAGCTGCCTACAAAGGTACAGTTTCCTGGAGCTCGTGGAAGGCTGAGAGGGTAGAGTTTGTTTCTGCCCCTTTGCCCGGTACTCATGGGGACCCTGCACGCAGGAGGAGACTTCCTTATCTGAGGATGTTGTGCCCACCCCAGAAACACTAAGGACTTGTTCTTTTTTCTCGTTCTGAAAGTTTTTGTTTGTTTCTTCATCTGTGTCTTCAAATTTCTTTGATATTTTCTTTGAAAAAGCATCTCTTGTCTGATGTTCTGGCTCTCAGTTCTGTTTTAATCTCATATTTGGACCTCTTATGAAATCTTTTATCTCTTCTGTATATGCTTAGCCTTTTATCTGAGCTCTATTTTTTTTTTTAATTTTTATTTATTTATTTATTTATTTATTTATTCATGGCTGTGCTGGGTCTTCGTTTCTGTGCGAGGGCTTTCTCCAGTTGCGGCAAGTGGGGGCCACTCTTCATCACGGTGCGCGGGCCTTTCACTATCGCGGCCTCTCTTGTTGCGGAGCACAGGCTTTAGACGTGCAGGCTCAGCAGTTGTGGCTCACGGCATAGTCGCTTCGCGGCATGTGGGATCTTCCCAGACCAGGGCCCGAACCCGTGTCCCCCGCATTGGCAGGCAGATTCTCAACCACTGCGCCACCAGGGAAGCCCCCGAGCTTTATTTTTGATTTCGAATTTATTTTTATCTTTAAATTCTTTCCTTTTATTTATTGTAATCTATTGTAAATGTTTAATCTGTTTTCTCTGACTATTCTTGAAATTTTTAGTTTTAATTCTTTCACCATCTACTTTAATTTCTTTTAAGTGAATTTTCCTTTTATTTAATCATTTTTCCTAACCCTTGTTTTGATTTTGTAGTGAGTGCAGGGGTTGTAGAGATGGGGAGCGCCCAAACCAAGAGCAGGGATTGTTCAAGGCTGTCGTGCTGGCTTGTCTGTAGTTGTCCTGTCACTTTCTTCCAGAGACCCTTTCTCCTCTTGATGCTGATTTTTCGGGCTGTCATTTTTCGTCTACATATAAATTGAGTCATATGCTATGTATTGTTTTCTGTTTGGCCTCTTTAGTGCTCAGCATTACATTTGAGACTTATCGGTGTTGTTGAGGGTAACAGTACTTTGTCGATTCTCATTACTGTGTAATATTCCATTGTAACAGCATACCATTGTTTATCCGTCCTCGTATTGATGATCAGTTGGGTTGTTCAGCTTTTGGCTATTTCAAATACTGCTGCTGTGAGGCTCTTGTATATATGTGTGTGGTGTGTGTATGTGTCTATGTATACATATAGATAGACACATACACATATATATATAATATATACACTGCATTGTTTTCCATCGTATGGATACTCTTTTTCAAATAATCGCAGATAATTAGATATTTAGTACGTTGTTAACTTTTTGCTGTTAAGCAATTCTATAGTGAAAATAGAAGACTTTGCCAAAGTGTGTGCATATTTAGATGAGTTACGTTATGGAACTGAGGAAGAATAAGATGGACCAAGAAGGTTTCAAGCTCCTCTTTCTATGCCAGGCATTTTAGAGCACCTAAGAGAGTTTTTAGGAAGTTTCTCCTCACTCCCTATTGGTTAATTGCTGAAAAATTGTACAGTCATTTTGAAGTTAGTATCTAATTTGTGAAGAGTGCCGTGGGACCTTGAGGTCAGCTTAACTTCCCTCTGACGTCTCCACCTGTGAGATGATACTGGAGTAGCGCCTCTTTGTCGCAGCAAGAGTGTGAGAAGTGTTAGTGCTGAGTAGGTGTTACTGCCGGGCAGACCTCTCTCGAACTTCATGTCCCTGTGTCCAGTGGTCCATTTGTCAATTTCTGCCAAGAAGTTAACATCTCAAACTTAACATTTCTAGAACAGCTGATGCTCAATCTGTTATACTCTGTAAATTTCCTGGTTTCAGTGCAGGGCAACTGGAAGAATAGAGTTGCTCAGGCCAGAAACCTTGGAGTCATCCTTGACTCTGTTTTTTCACACTGTATCACACATGGCAGTACATTCTCTTGTGTTTGACTTTCAGAATTTATCCATATCTGGGAGTTCCCTGGTGGCCTGGTGGTTAGGATTTTGGGCTTTCACTGCTGTGGCCCCGGGTTCGATCCCTGGTTGGGGAACTGAGATCCTGCAAGCCATGCAGCATGGCAAAACAAAAACAAAAACAAAATTCATCCAGAATCTGACCACTTCTCACTGCTGTCTTAGTCAGTTGGGGCTGCTGTAACAAAAGCATCGTAGACTAGCTGGTTTCAGCAGCAAACATTTATTTCTCTGAGTTCTGGAGGCTGAGAAGTCCAGGATCAAGGTGCTGACGATCTGGTGTCTGGTGAGGACCTGCTTCCTGGTTTGCAGATGGCCGTCTTCTTGTTGTGTCCTGACATGGCAGAGAGAGAGAGAGAGCAAGCTCTCGTGTCCCTTCTTACAAGCACTACTCCCGTTCATGAGGGCTCCACTCTCGTGACCTAATTACCTCCCACCTTGAAACCCCAGCTCATTGGAGATTAGACTTCAGTGTATGAATTTTGGGGAAACACAGTTAGTCCATAACGCTGTATAAATGTGAAGGATAATGGGTACTTCCATGTTGTTAAGGTTGCATGATCTGGGGTGTGACTTCACACATGGCCAAGTAAGAAGGTTGGCGGAGCCTCTCCCCAAAAAGCAATACAGAACTGACAGAAGAACAACTTCAGTGCTTTGGAAATCAACCAAATACAAGACTCTTTGTACTTGCAAACTGGTAAGGACAGTGGTAGTGTGTAATGTTTTAGACTGGGTCTGTTGCCTCCCCTCTAACCAGCTCTCCCCTCTTCAGCCTGGTTATGTTCTGAACTGAATGAAGATAAAAATACAACATATCAAAATTTATGAAGTGCGGCTAAAGAAGTGCTCAGGGGATGACTTGCAGCTTTAAATTTCTCTTGAGAAAAGAAGTCTCAGTTGGGACTTCCCTGGTGGCGCAGTGGATAAGACTTCACACTCCCAATGCAGGGGGCCCGGGTTCGATCCCTGGTCAGGGAACTAGATCCTACACGCCACGGAGCAGCTAAGAGTTCGCATGCTGCAACTAAGGATCCTGCCTGCCGCAGCTAAGACCTGGTGCAACCAAATAAAAAACAACAAAAAAAAGTCATCTCAGTTGCCTAAACTGCTGCCTTATGAACTAGAGAAAGAAAAGCCAACTGAACTCTAAGCGAGCACAAGAAAGAAAATAAAGGTTAGAGGGAAATCAATGAAATAGAAATCATATATTATACACTGTGACAAAGTGGGATTCATCCCAAGAATGCAAGCAAGGTTGGTTTAATATCCCAAAATCAAGTCATGTAACATACCTTATTAATGGAATAAAGGACAAAACCCACAATAGATACAAAATCTGAATACATATGAAAAAAAGCATGAATTTTACAAAATCCAGTATCCATTGCTGATAGCAGCTCTCAGCTGTCTGGTTACGGAAGGGAGCTTCCTCAACCTGGTAAAGGGCATCTATGGATAACCTACTCCTGACAGGTGGAAGACTGAATGCTTTTCCTCTAAGATTAGGGACAAGGCAAGAATGTGTGCTCTCACCAGTGCTGCTCCTGGGGATTCTAGCCAGTGTAATAAGTCCATATATAAATAGATAAATTAAGGCATCCACACTGGAGAGGAAGAATTAAGACTCTTATTTTCTCAGCTGACATGAGATCCGATAGGTGCAAAATCTCAAGGAATTATATAAAGTCAAATAGAACCAATAAACAAGTTTAGCAGGGCTACAGGATGCAAGATTAATATGAAAACTAGAAATCTACGATTCAAATGAAATGAAGGAAACAATTCCATTCACAAAACATCAGAAGGAAAAAAAAAAAACCTGAGAACACATTTAACGAAAGAAGTGTAAAACTTACACACTGAAAACTACAAAAAATTGTTGATAGAAATTAAAGATCTAAATAAATAGACATTTGTTATTAATGGATTTGAAAACATAATATTGTAAGGATGGCAGTTATAGCAATTTTCCCTCAAATTGACAGTGTTTTTCTTTTTTTTCTTTTTCTTTTTTTTTAGAAATTGACAAATGGTTCCGGAAATTTACGTGGAAATGCAAAGGACCTAGAGCAGCTAGAAACAATTTTGAAAAAGGATAATGTTAGAGAATTATACTATGAGATTTCAAAACTTACCATACAACACAATAAACAAGACAGTGTGATATTGAAGAGGGATAGGTACATAGAGCCATAGAATTCAGAGACCAGAGAAAAACCCTTACATGCATGATCAATTGATTCTAAACAGCTGTGGCAATTCAGTTTAATTCTTTTCAGTTTCAATAATTGTCGGGTGAATTGGATAACCACACGCCACAATAACAGCAGCAACATTGAGCCTTACCTGACATATACAAAAATTAACTCGGAAGTCGGAGACCTAAACTATACAAGTTTTTCTTTTTTTTTTTTTTTTTAAACTGTAAAAGTTGAAAACTTCTAGAAGAAATTCAAGGACATACGTTCATGATGGGTTAGACAGAGTTCTTAGATATGACACAAAAGCTTTATTCATAAGAGAAACCTTGATAAATTCTACTTTATCAAAATTAAAAGCTTTGTCCTTCAAAAGACATAATTTAAAAAATGAAGGTAAGCCACAGACAAGGAGAAAATATTTACAAATCATGTATCTCATAAAGAGCTTGTATTCAGAATGGATAAACAGTTCTTACCAGTCACTAAGTATACAAACAGTTAAAAAATGAGCAAAAAAAAAAAAAAAAAATGAGCAAAATATTTGAGCATAACTTCATCAATAACGATCTCTAGGGACTTCCCTGGTGGCACGGTGGTTAAGAATCCGCCTGCCAATGCAGGGGACATGGGTTCGAGCCGTGGTCCGGGAAGATCCCACATGCCACGGAGCAACTAAGCCCGTGCTCTGCAACTACTGAGCCTGCGCTCTAGAGCCCGCGAGCCACAACTACTGAGCCCATGTGCCACAAGTACTGAAGCCCACGCGCCTAGATAGCCTGTGCTCCGCAGCAAGAGAAGCCACCGCAATGAGAAGCATGCGCACCGCAACTAGAGAAAGCCCACGTGCAGCAACAAAGACCCAACGCAGCCAAAAATAAATAAATAAATTTATTTTAAAAGAATAACGATCTCTAAATTGCTTGTAAGCACGTAAAAAGATGTACAACATTGTTAATTAGGGAAATGCAGATTAAATCCCCAGTGAGATGCTACTACACAGCCGCCAGAATGGCTGTGTCAGCTTAGGCGGCTCTAACAGAATGCCGCAGACTGGGTGACTTAAACAGCAGACACACGTATTTCTCGTGGTCGTAGAGACTGGGAAGTGTAAGATCAAGGTGCCAGCAGATTCAGTTCCTCTCTTGGCTTGCAGAGGACTGCCTTCTTGCTGTGTCCTCACGTGGCAGAGGGAGGGGGAGAGAGAGAGATCTGGCCTCTCTTCCCTTTATCCTGAGGACCCGAATCACGTCATGGGGGTCCCACTCATGACTTCATCTAAACCTAATTACCTACCTAAGGTCCCACCTCCAAATACCATCACACTGGAGGTTAGGGCTCTAACCTGTACATTTTGGGGTGAACAAACATTCAGTCCAATGGCTGTAATAAAAACCAGACACTATCCAAGTATTGACAGATCTGGAGAAACTGGAAAATTCAAACGCTGCCATTGGGAATGTAAGATGGTGCATTGCGTTGGAAAGCAGTTTTCAGCTTTGCTAAAAAGTTAAACTTACTGTATGATCCAGCTGAACATAATGTCCACATGAAGATGTATGCAAATTCCACAGCAGCTTTTTTCGTAATAGCACAGAACTGGAAAGAATCCACATGTTCGACAACTGATGAATATTTAAGTGAAATGTGTTCTGTCCATACAATGGGATGCGTGTTCAGCAGTCTGAGTCAGAGATCAGCAAATTGTGGCTTGGCCCATGGGCCCCTAAATCTAGGTACCTATTTGTTTACCTGTTGTCTGTGGCTACTTTCATGCTCTAACATCAGAGTTGAGTGGTTGTGACAGAGATGTATAGGCTGCAAAGCTGAAAATATGATCTGACCCTTTACAGAAAAAAATCTCCCAACCCCTGTGCTTAGTGAAAGAAGCCGGAGATGAAAGACTGCATCTTGTATAATTACATCTCTATGAAATGTCCAGAAAAGGCAAATCTCTAGAGACAGAAAGCAGATCAGTGGTTGCCTCAAACTGGGGGTTGGAGTGGGATTAATTGCAAATTGGCACAGAGCAGCTTGTCTGAGGTAATGGAAATGTTCTAAAAATGAATCATGGTGACAGTTACCCAACTGTATACATTTATTACAAATCATTGAATTGTAGACCTACAATTCGTGCATCTTGTGATATGTAAATTGTATTACAAAGTTGTTGGGAAAAACATTTAATGGGCAAACATAAGTCAAGAGTGTAGCACAGAGCTGGATATATGACAGGCTGTCAGCACAGGATAGCTGCTAGTATTATGACTGAAAACTTGAGGGGACTTGCATTATTATGATTTCTTTTTATTTTCTAGAGTTGGAATCTTATCCTAATTTACAGATGGAAAAAAAATGAGGCTGAAAAGTTATGAAGTACTAAGGTTTATAAATTGGAATGTGATTCTTTGTATATCACACAACATGGCTTCCAAGAATAGTCAGGTAGTAATGCTAATTTGCATTATGTCTTTTTTATGTACTGTTATTTCAACTAATATTTCTATGTATAGCTTTGGAGTCAACAGTTAATGATAACAGTCTAGTTATCATTAATTGCCACACAACTGTGAGTTACACTATAAATTGCTCAGCCTCTTCTCTGACCATGTAGTTTAACAATTTCTTGTTATAAAAATGGCATTGCAGCGTAAACCTTGAAATAAATACCATAGAGAGAGGAAACAACCAACGAAAATAGTCCTTAAGGTAAACGACTGTTCTTCAGACGACATATTCTAAATTAAAACCTGTAAACGATTTTATTCTCCAAATTCTATACTGTCAGATCATGCACCAGAATGTTTTAATCACTTTGCTCTACCATCAGCAATGGTACTAGTTTTCTATTGTCACGTAATAAATTACCCCCAAATTTAGCAGTTTAAAACAACAAACATTGTGTCACTGTTTCTGTGGGTCAGGAGTCCAGAAGCAGTGTCTCAAGGCTCCGCTAGGGGGGACCTGGCTCCCGAGCTCCCCCTCGTGGGCATGGGCGGCCTCAGGTCTCGTCTGTGTGTCCTCAGCAGTGTCAGTTCCTGGCCACGTGCACCTTCCATAGAGCAGTTCACAACAGGCCTGCGAGCAAGCTGGAAACCAGTCTTGCAGTAACTTGTTCCCCCACTTTTGTCGTACTGTCCTGTCAGCAGTGATGTACTGGTCCAGCCCACACTGAAAGGCAGGGCGTGAACATTGGAAGTGCTGGGCTCATCAGGAGCGTTTTAGAGGCTGCCCACCACAGCTGTCTTGCAAGTGTTGACAATTTTGATATTTACTCAACACAAAGTACTTTTATACTTGCAAAGTATTTATTAAGCATGCAAAGTTTGAGGTTTGACGTCAGCATTTTGAAGTTCCCTGTGCGCCTTTCCCTGACGCCATCTCCTCCCCAACCCCCTTAGAAATAACCACTACTTAAATTGTCTGTGTTAATTCCTTGCTTGCCTTATAGTGTTACCATCCTGTGTCCTTAGTTTTACATTTTCTGAACTTTATATGAAATGACTTGCTTGTTTTCATTCGACCACATGTTCGGGGGATTCAAACGTGTTATTGCGTAAAGGGTAGTTTATTTTCATCGTGTATGACTATATACTGCATGTTGGTCAGTCTGGACATTTGGATTTTTTGCTATTAAAAATTGTGCAATGAACATGTTTGTACACGTTTCTTGTTGCATGTGTGCAAGATATATACATATAATGGCGTCGATGGGTCGTAAGTTATGTTCATCCTCAACATTCTAAATAATGACAGATCATTTTTCTAAATGTACCAGTTTAAGTCTTGTTAGGAGGTCATAGCCTTCTAGTTGCTCTATACCCTAAACTTTGACATCGCCATGTAGTTTTAGTTCTTGCCAGTCTGGCGAGTGTGAAATGATCATTCACCAATCTGCATTTCACTTATTTGGAAATGAAGTTGCATGCCTTTTAAGATTTATTGGCTTTTCCAGTTTTCTGCTTCAAGTGCCTTTTTGCAGTTGGGTTGTGTTTTTCTTACTGATATAAGAAATTTTTCAATGTACTCTGAGTAGTTCCTACAGTGATTCTAAATATTCTCTCTTTTTCCCACTAGAATTAAGTGATGTGAGAGTAGGGAACTTCTGAGTTTTGATTTAACCATGTCTGTGACCCCTAGAATGATGCCTGGCAAGTACTCAGTAGATGTTTGTTGGATTGAATACATTTGTCAGGGGAGATAATCATATGAAGTTTTTTGGTTTTAGTTCCTCCAAGTGATGTGTTACATGGATAAATTGCTCTTAAACCAACTTTGCATTCCTAGGATAAACCCAGATTGGTCATAACGGTGGCTTTTTGGGTTTCTTTTTAAATCTTCTGCTGGACTTGATTGCTGCTGTCTTGTTTAGGATTCCTTTAAAAATTGATTCAGAGGTGAAACTGGTCTGTAATTTTCCTTGATCTTATTCTCATCAGGTTTGAGTATCAAGACTCTGCTAGCTTCCCAAAATGAATTGAGAAGTGCTCTTTCTGTGTGTTAGAGAATGCTGTGAATCACTGAGCGCTACCATATGGTTCTTTTCTCCCGTAATCTGTTTGCGACCGGTGTGACCGGTGACTAAGGGGTAGAAGTGAGCATGGCAGTTTGGACTAGTATTCCTAATGAACCATTCACAAAATTGTTGCTTTTCACCTTGCAGCTGAGTTCCTCTGTTTTAGAATTCTTACCAGCCATATGGGAGTACATCCAGCAGGGATGAAACAATGATTTCATTGAATTAGGAGGTGTGATTTCTACCTGACCATTTTGGTCTCCTTATTCCACTGAGTGAACAGGCCGTAATAGTTACTGTATCAGCTGGAGGGACTGGTGCTGATTATTAGGGGAAGGAGGGAAGGAGAAGTATGTCTTGAACCCAGGGGACTCTGTGGCACCTCATGATGCTGTCATGTGCAGTGGCAAAAACAAATGGAGATCTGTTCCACTCACCCCTCACAGCACCACCAGGGACTCTGGATGGCTCAGGAGTGAATGTTTGGGGTCCCCCATTTCTCCTACAAAATTCTATCTCAGGAATTACACCTGGCTGCTGTGAACAGATTGGAAACGCATGGCTTAAATAGTATAGTGGTTTTTCAGTCTTACTTAAAGTAAGTCTGGAGAGAGGCTATCCAAGGCTGGTAAGGCAGCATCAGGAGGGGCCTAAGCTCCTTTGCTCTCTGCTCTCCATCCTTAGTACCTGATTTCTACTTGAAGGTCACCACAAAGTCCAAGAGAGTAGCTGGAGTTTAAGCTATCATGTGTCCATTTCAGGCAGAAAGTCGAAGGAAGGGAGAAAGACAAAAAAGGGAGTGGGAGCTGAAAGGAAAATGAATATTGTGTATGCAGCTAGCAGCCTTGACTCCAGATTGTTTCAGCTGGGACAATGGGATAATTTTAGACGGCTTTTAGGTTCCCAGAATATCTTTATACTTTGACCCTCTAAAGCAAAATGCTTTGTAATGATTAACTATACTATTACAATATTGACTAAGTTATTCTTTGTTTTAGTGTTTTCACTGGTAGTTGGGAGGGATAAAGAATGTCTAAAAATTCAGAAGTCTAATTTATCCAAGGTAATTCTTATGTGAGTACTAATTAATGATGCAGTTTTGAAAAGGTAGATTGTTTGCTTTGCATATATTTAAAAAATCATAAGAATTACCATGTATTCTTTGCTATAGTTTTTGTCTATGGCCTTTTGAGAGTTGATGGCTTTCTGTTCACTTGTTTTTTTTAGTTTCGTTTTAAACAAAGAACTCGTTTTATGAGTTTAATTTTTGCCAATTTCTCTGGGCATGAGGTTTTTTAAACTTATTTATTTTTCTTTGGGTTTTTTTGTGTTTCTTTGTTTCTTTTTTCTTTTTTTTTTCCCTTTCTTTTGGACATCAGGTTTAAAATTTTTTTCTTAGTCTGTTTTCTTTGATGTTAGTGGGACTATTAAACCAAGTAGTCTGTTTAACTTTTACTTGCTGGTAGCAGTCTTTTAACAAAAACATTTACAAGTAAATATAAAGACGTCAGGATATAAGAGTGTCATCCCTGTTGGAGTTAAGAATAATTTTACTTTGAAAATAGCTATCAGTTTGAAGTAGAATTTTATTATTTTTATTTATTTTTTTGGCATGGAACAGTGTTTTTCTTTTTTTAACATCTTTATTGGACTATAATTGCTTTACATTGTTGTGTTAGTTTCTGCTGTATAACAAAGTGAATCAGCTACAAGTATACATATATCTCCATATCCCCTCCCTCTTGTGTCTCGCTCCCTCCCATCCTCCCTATCCCACCCCTCTAGGTGGTCACAAAGCACCGAGCTGATGTCCCTGTGCTATGCGGCTGCTTCCCACTAGCTATCTGTTTTACATGTGGTAGTGTATATATGTCCATGCCACTCTCTCGCTTTGTCCCAGCTTACCCTTCCCCCTCCCTGTGTCCTCAAGTCCATTCTCTATGTCTGCGTCTTTATTCCTGTCCTGCCCCTAGGTTCTTCAGAGCCATTTTCCTTTTTTTAGATTCCATATGTATGTGTTAGCATATGGTATTTGTTTTTCTCTTTCTGACTTACTTCACTCTGTATGACGGACTCTAGGTCCATCCACCTCACTATAAATAACTCAATTTCGTTTCTTTTTATGGATGAGTAATATTCCATCGTATATATGTGCCACATCTTCTTTATCCATTCATCTGTCGATGGACATTTAGGTTGCTTCCATGTCCTGGCTATTGTAAATAATGCTGCAATGAACATTGTGGTACATGTCTCTTTGTGAATTATGGTTTTCTCAGGGTATATGCCCAGTAATGGGATTGCTGGGTCATATGGTAGTTCTATTTTCAGTTTTTTAAGGAACCTCCATACTGTTTTCCATAGTGGCTGTATCAATTTACAGTCCCACCAACAGTGCAAGAGGGTTCCCTTTTCTCCACACCCTCTCCAGTATTTATTGTTTGTAGTTTTTTTGATAATGACCATTCTGACCGGTGTGAGGTGATACCTCGTAGTTTTGATTTGCATTTCTCTAATACTTAGTGATGTTGAGCATCTTTTCATGTGCGTCTTGGCCATCTGTATGTCTTTGGTGAAATGTCTATTTAGGTCTTCCACCCATTGTTTAATTGGGTTGTTTGTGTTTTTGATATTGAGCTCTGTGAGCTCTTTGTATATTTTGGAGATTAATCCTTTGTCCGTTGCTTCATTTGCAAATATTCTCTCCCATTCTGAGGGTTGTCTTTTCGTCTAGTTTATGGTTTCCTTTGCTGTGCAAAAGCTTTTAAGTTTCCTTAGGTCCCACTTGTTTATTTTTGTTTTTATTTTCATTTCTCTAGGAGGTGGGTCAAAAAGGATCTTGCTGTGATTTATGTCATAGAGTGTTCTGCCTGTGTTTTCCTCTAAGAGTTTGATGGTATCTGGCCTTACATTTAGGTCTTTAATCCATTTTGTGTTTATTTTTGTGTATGGTGTTAGGGAGTGTTCTAATTTCATTCTTTTACATGTAGCTGTCCAGTTTTCCTAGCACCACTTATTGAAGTGGCTGTCTTTTCTCCATTGTATATGCTTGCCTCCTTTATCAAAGATAAGGTGACCATATGTGCGTGGGTTTATCTCTGGGCTTTCTATCCTGTTCCACTGATATATATTTCTGTTTTTGTGCCAGTACCATACTCTCTTGCTTACTGTAGCTTTGTAGTATAGTCTGAAGTCAGGGAGCCTGATTCCTCCTGCTCTGTTTTTCTTTCTCAAGATTGCTTTGGCTATTCGGGGTCTTTTGTGTTTCCATACAATTTGTGAAATTTTTTGTTGTAGTTCTGTGAAAAATGCCATTGGTAGTTTGATAGGGACTGCATTGAATCTGTAGACTGCTTTGGGTAGTATAGTCATTTTCACAATGTTGATTCTTCCAATTCAAGAACATGGTATATCTCTCCATCTGTTGGTATCATGTTTAATTTCTTTCATCAGTGTCTTATAGTTTTTTGCATACAGGTCTTTTGTCTCCTTAGGTAGGTTTATTCCTAGGTATTTTATTCTTTTTGTTGCAGTGGTAACTGGGACTGCTTCCTTAATTTCTCTTTCAGATTTTTCATCATGAGTGTATAGGAATGCAAGAGATTTCTGTGCATTAATTTTGTATCTTGCTACTTTACCTAATTCATTGATTAGTCCTAGTAGTTCTCTGGTAGCATCTTTAGGATTTTCTCCGAATACTATCATGTCATCTGCAAACAGTGACAGCTTTACTTCTTCTTTTCTGATTTGGATTCCTTTTATTTCCTTTTCTTCTCTGATTGCTGTGGCTAAAACTTCCAAAACTATGTTCAGTAATAATGATGAGAGTGGGCAACCTTGTCTTGTTCCTGATCTTAGTGGAAATGGTTTCAGTGTTTCACCATTGAGAACGATGTTGGCTGTGGGTTTGTCATATGTGGCCTTCATTATGTTGAGGTAAGTTCCCTCTATGCCTACTTTCTGGAGAGTTTTTATCATCAATGGGTGTTGAATTTTGTCAAAAGCTTTTTCTGCATCTATTGAGATTATCATATGGTTTTTATACTTCATTTTGTTAATGTGGTGTATCACATTGATTGATTTTAGTATATTGAAGAATCCTTGCATTCCTGGGATAAACCCCACTTGATCATGGTGTATGATCCTTTTAATGTGCTGTTGGATTCTGTTTGCTAGTATTTTGTTCAGGATTTTTGGCATCTACGTTCATCAGTGATATTGGCCTGGAGTTTTCATTTTTTGTGACATCTTTGTATGGTTTTAATATCAGGGTGATGGTGGCCTCGTAGAATGAGTTTGGGAGTGTTCCTCCCTCTGCTATATTTTGGAAGAGTTTGAGAAGGATAGGTGTTAGCTCTTCTCTAAATGTTTGATAGAATTCGCCTGTGAAGCCATCTGGTCCTGGGCTTTTGTTTGTTGGAGGATTTTTAATCACAGCTTCAATTTCAGTGCTTGTGATTGGTCTGTTCATATTTTCTATTTCTTCCTGGTTCAGTGTCAGAAGGTTGTGCATTTCTAAGAATCTGTCCATTTCTTCCAGGTTGTCCACTTTATTGGCATAGAGTTGCTTGTAGTAATCTCTCATGATCCTTTGTATTTCTGCAGTGTCAGTTGTTACTTCTCCTTTTTCATTTCTAATTCTATTGATTTGCGTCTTCTCCCTTTTTTTCTTGATGAGTCTGGCTAATGGTTTATCAATTTTGTTTATCTTCTCAGACAACTGGCTTTTAGTTTTATTGATATTTGCTATAGTTTCCTTCATTTATTTTTCATTTATTTCTGATCTGATCTTTATGATTTCTTTCCTTCTGCTAACTTTGGAGTTTTTTTGTTCTTCTTTCTCTAATTGCTTTAGGTCTAAGTTTAGGTTGTTTATTTGAGATGTTTCTTGTTTCTTGAGGTAGGATTGTATTGTTATAAACTTCCCTCTTAGAACTGCTTTTTTGCTACATCCCATAGGTTTTAGGTTGTCGTGTTTTCATTGTCATTTGTTTCTAGGTATTTTTTTATTTCCTCTTTGAGTTCTTCAGTGATCTCTTGGTTATTTAGTATTGTTTAGCCTCCATGTGTTTGTATTTTTTACAGATTTTTTCCTGTAATTGATATCTAGTCTCAAAGCGTTGTGGTTGGAAAAGATACTTGGTATGATTTCAATTTTGTTAAATTTTCCAAGGCTTGATTTGTGACCCAAGATATGATCTGTCCTGGAGAAATGTTCCATGAGCACTTGAGCAGAAAGTGTATTGTGTTGTTTTTGGATGGAATGTCCTATAAATATCAACTAGGTCCATCTTGTTTAATGTGTCATTTAAAGCTTGTGTTTCCTTATTTATTTTCATTTTGGTTGATCTGTCCATTGGTGAAAGTGGGGCGTTAAAGTCCCCTACTATGATTGTGTTACTGTCGGTTTCCCCTTTTATGGCTGTTAGCATTTGCCTTATGTATTGAGGTGCTCCTATGTTGGGTTCATAAGTATTTTCAATTGTTATATCTTCTTGGATTGATCCCTTGATCATTATGTAGTGTCCTTCTTTGTCTCTTGTAATGGTCTTTGTTTTAAAGTCTATTCTGTCTGATATGAGAATTGCTACTCCAGCTTTCTTTTGATTTCCATTTGCATGGAATATCTTTTTCTATCCCCTCACTTTCAGTCTCTGTGTGTCCCTAGTTCTGAAGTGGGTCTCTTGTAGACAGCATATATATGGGTCTTGTTTTTGTATCCATTCAGCCAGTCTGTGTCTTTTGGTTGGATCATTTTATCCACTTACATTTAAGGTAATTATCGATATGTATGTTTCCATTACCATTTTCTTAATTGTTTTGGGTTTGTTTTTGTAAGTCTTTCCCTTCTCTTGTGTTTCTTGCCTAGAGAAGTTCCTTTAGCATTTGTTGTAAAGATGGTTTGGTGGTGCTGAATTCTCTTAGCTTTTGCTTGTCTGTAAAGGTTTTAATTTCTCTGTCAAATCTGAATGATATCCTTGCTGGGTCTAGTAATCTTGGTTGTAGGTTTTTCCCTTTCATCACTTTAAATATGTCCTGCCAGTCCCTTCTGGCTTGCAGAGTTTCTGCTGAAAGATCAGCTGTTAACCTTATGGGTTATGTTATTTGTTTTTTTTCCCTTGCTGCTTTTAATATTTTTTCTTTGTATTTTATGCTTGATAGTTTGATTAATATATGTCTTGGCATGTTTCTCCTTGGATTTATCCTGTGTGGGACTCTCTGTGCTTCCTGGACTTGATTGACTGTTTCCTTTCCCATATTAGGGAAGTCTTCCAATATAATCTCTTAAAATATTTTCTCAGTCCCTTTTTTTTTTCTCTTCTTCCTCTGGGACCCCTTTAATTCAAAAGTTGGTGCGTTTAATGTTGTCCCAGAGGTCTCTGAGACTCTACTTAATTCATTTCATTCTTTATTCTTCTCTGCGGTAGTTATTTCCACTATTTTTTCTTCCAGGTCACTTATCCATTGTTTTGCCTCAGTTATTCTGCTATTGATTCCTTCTAGAGAATTTTAAATTTCATTTATTGTGCTGTTCATCATTGTTTGTTTGCTCTTTAGGTTTTCTAGGTCCTTGTTCAACGTTTCTTGTATTTTCTCCATTCTCTTTCCAAGATTTTGGATCATCTTTATTATCATTACTCTGAATTCTTTTTCAGGTAGGCTACCTATTTCCTCTTCATTTGTTAGGTCTGGTGTGTTTTCTCCTTGCTCCTTCATCTGCTGTGTGTTTTTCTGTCTTCTCATTTTGCTTATCTTACTGTGTTTGGTGTCTCCTTTTCACAGGCTGCAGGTTCGTAGTTTCTGCTGTTTTTGGTGTCTGTCCCCAGTGGGTAAGGTTGGTTCAGTGGGTTGTGTAGGCTTCTTGGTGGAGGGGAGTGGTGCCCGTATTCTCATGGATGAGGCTGGATCTTGTCTTTCTGGTGGGCAGGACCACGTCTGGTGGATTGTTTTGGGGTGTCTGTGAACTTAGTATGATTTTAGGCAGCCTCTCTGCTAATGGGTGGGGTTGTGTTCCTGTCTTGCTAGCTGTTTGGCATAGGGTGTACAGTACTGGAGCTTGCTGGTCGTTGAGTGGAGCTGGGTCTTAGCGTTGAGATGGAGATCTCTGGGAGAGCTCTCGCCGATTGATATCACGTGGGGCCAGGAGGTCTCTAGTGGTCCAATGTTGTGGACTCAGCTTTCCCACCTCGGAGCCTCAGACCTGACACCTAGCCGGAGCACCGAGACCCTGTCAGCCACATGGTAGTTCTGTGATCTTGGACCAGGCAGTGTACCTCTCTGTGGCTCAGATTTCCTTTCGTGTAGCACCTCCTCACCCCAGAGGCCCAGTCAGGTGCGAGGGGAGGGCTGTCGCTCCCAGGCTCTGCAGGGAGGAAGCCCATGAGGCTGAAGTAGAGCTTTAAACGAAGCAGTTTCTCTGTTTGATGATAGTGGTAGCAGCATTTTTTTTTTTTCCATTTACAGATATATTGATGTAAGTCCAACTTGGCATTAGAACTGATCCGAAACACATAAAAATGTTAATTTAATTCCTTCTTTACAGTTTAACATTTACAGGCTAAAGGAAGAAATCTTTTTGAAGGACACTGAGAGAGAACAGTCTGATAACCAGAAGGTAGCTTAGAATGTGGTGTCAGGGAAACAAAGACTTAGAGCAGTGCCAGACTGAGGGGATGTTAAGAGTCTCTTCAGAATTGTGTCTTCCCCATTTCCTTCCTCCAGGAGTTGGTTCCTAGAAATTGTCTTTTCTGGATATTCCTACCAGCAACATATGAGATTTTTGGTTGCTGTACATCCTCATGTCTCTTTATAGTCAGTAGCTGCCCCAACTACTTTTTTGGTTTGGGTCGTAATAAACCGGTTTTGCTAGTTCTTGAACTTCCTTAAGTTCAACTGTAGAAGATGTATTCTTGTGTCTGTGCTGCTTTTATTCAGTTTAAGGTCTGTGAGGTTCATCCTCATCACATGTGTTCATAGTTTATTCTTTCTTATTGCTGTACAGTAGTCATTTGTATGACTGTACCACTCAGCGTACCCGTTCACCTGTTGATGGACATTTGGATCGATTCCAGTTTTTGATCACTGTTAGTAATGTTGCTGTCAACTTTCTTGTTGTGACTCAGACCCGATATTGTTTAATTCTCACGTATCTGTAGGAGGACCTGCTGGTGTGGCTGACACTGGACCAATACTGGGAATCTGGCCCTTGGATGTTCCCTAATGTTAGTCATTGCTGAACGGTTCTGTACAGCTGCGTACGGCCTGGAACCACACAGTCCAACCTGTTCAGCCTGTTTGTGTGGGTGATTTATGGTGAATACTTGCTTTCCTTCTCGGGGTCTGTATTTGGTCATCATAGCTGGTCACTCAGGCAAATGTGCCTATATCCTAAGTCCCCAGTAAGAGCCCTGGACTCAGCAACTCAGGCAGGCTTCTCTGGTCAGAAAGACTTTGCATATGTCGCTGCACTTCATTGCTGGGGGAATAGAATTGTTCAGTCATATGGTAGATATATGTTTAACTTGGTAAGAAACTACTGAACAGTCTTCTACAGTGTTGTGCTGTTTTACACTCCCTCTAGCAAAGTATGGGAATGTCTGTTGTTCTGCATTCTTGGCCACACTTGGTATTGTCAGTTTAATTTTAGCCATCCTAGTGGGTCTGTAGTATCTCATTACAGGTTTAGTTTGCGTCTTCCTGATGACCAGTGATGATGAGCACCTGTTAAAAGTGCTTATTGGCCATTTTGTATATCTTCTGTGATGAAGTATCTGTTTGTCTTTTGTCTATTTTTAAAAGTGGGTTATTTGTATTTTATTTATAGGAGTTAATTTTATACCTTGTTATGCTAAATGAGTATAATGGTGACTTAGGCATTTACAAGGTCGTTGATCACACAAGTTCAGGAATACCAGGAATGCTTATGAAATAGTCATTAGGCTCTTTGGCTGTGTGAAGGCCTAGGCCACCAAGTAGTAGACACAAATGGTGTGCTGAGGCTGAAGCCAAACCTTACTGCGTCTGTCAGTTTATCAGAGTTTTTGGCATGTGGCTGTCAGCCCACTATACTCTGTTGTCCTAATTTAGGGTTTTTCTTCTTCTGTACAGATTATTTGATTATTTCAATCATAATATTGGTATGGTGTTTAGGGTGATTTATAGTACTTTCCCTTTATGTTTAATTTTTTGAAGCTTTTAGAATACTTAATTTTGGTTACTTTTTTTTTTATTAATTAATTTATTTATTTATGGCTGTGTTGGGTCTTCGTTTCTGTGCAAGGACTTTCTCTAGTTGCAGCAAGCGGGGGCCACTCTTCATTGCGGTGCACGGGCCTCTCACTGTCGCGGCCTCTCTTGTTGCGGAGCACAGGCTCCAGACGCACAGGCTCAGTAGTTGTGGCTCACGGGCCCAGTTGCTCCGCAGCATGTGGGATCTTCCCAGACCAGGGCTCAAACCCGTGTCCCCTGCATTGGCAGGCAGATTCTCAACCACTGCGCCACCAGGGAAGCCCTTGGTTACTTTTTTGAGTACTTGTTTATTTCCACTGGCTCTTAGATTTGTAATAGAAATGTTAATACTGACTACTCTCTGGTTTGTAATAGAAATACCAATATTCATTACCCTAAAGATTTACTGTCATTATTAGTTTCTCATAATATTAAAAGATTGGATAAATTTCACTGAATATCTGTAGTGCCAAAATTCAGTATGCTGACAGTCATTTTGTGATTGGTCAGTATAAATTAACTGATTTTTCTGTCAGTTATTTAGGGCCCTGTTCTGAGTTTTTTTTTTAACTATGTTGCAGTTAGTGGGGGCTGCTTCATAAGTGGCCTCCAAATAAATGAGATGGTGCTAGCAGGTATTTAGATCATGTTTAAAACCTCTGTAACTCATACAGTCGTTCCTTCCAAGAGAATAAGTAATTTGGGGTTTATTATACATTACTAACGAATACTTTTTTTTAAATAAAGGCATATAATGATTATCATCCTGTGGTTGCTTTGTATAATTATGTCATCACTATTTTCCATGAACTTATGTATATGCAAATAAATGTAAATACACAGAAGGTTTTAAGGCCAGGTTTCTTAGGTAGATTTGTTAAGTCTCAAAAAGCTGTTTATGTTGTTTTTATTTTAAATACTGTATCTTTTGCTGTTCAAATTTTAAGTTCTGTATTAAATTAAAAGAAATATTTTGATTGACTGGCCACTGGTTGAAAGTATTTCAAATCTAACGTTATTTTAAAGCAGATAAATAGAAATTCATGTTAGTTAACTTTGAATCTGGTTTTACTGTTCTTACTTTTTCTCTATCTTGATTTGTTATAAGATCAGTTTCATAACACTGCATATTTTAAACTTAGATTAGGGAAATGATTTGTATCAGAAATGCAGTATCAATTATAGTTGTTTCTTTAACTTGAGTGACTGGCAAATGTGTCAGCTGTACTCAGTATTAAGGTGGAAGGAAGACAAAAGTTAAAGTTTATTTAAATGAGATGGTTCACAGAAAGTTCTTAGCACTGGTGAGTACATAGTGAGACCTGAGATGTTAGCTGCCACAATTTATTGGCACAGTTACTATCATGATTATTGCTAAAAATTGCCCCGTAGTTAACTTGAATTATGATTTGTTATGTAATAGTGGTGTTGATTTCTTGGAATGGGGGTCAGAAAAGGCTGATTTTGGATATTACATATACGTATAGAGTTACGGTTCTAGGGATCGGATGGGGAGTGTGTGTGTGTGTGTGTGTGTGTGTGTGTGTGTGTGTACATATATGTATGAAACAGCTATTCAGTCCATGTGTTTTATTTTAACTCAGCTTATTATTTCTTCCCGCAGCCTTATATTCTGTCATATTATTCTGTGTGTTCTTATGGATCCCTTTTGTCTACTTCTACTATGAAGAAAAGGATGACGATGACACTGGGAAATGCACTGTGAGTAGCTTTAATTCACAGGTCTCAGTTTAGGGGGAAAAAGATTATTTCCTTCTTTTTCAGAGAGTGATGTGACTTTGAATTTATTCTAGAGCAGTGTTGTCTAATAGAACTATAATGTAATCCACATGTGAAATTTAAAATTTTCTAGTAGCCACATTAAAATAAGTAGAAAGAGCAGTTGAAATTATTTTTCATGACACATTGTATTTAATGTAATATGTTGCAAGCATTATTATTTAAAATAGTCAAAAACATGTTAGTAATGAGACATTACATTTTGTCACACTCTGAAATTTAGAGTGCATTTTACACCTACAGCACACGCCAGTTCCACCCAGCCATATCCCAGGTGCTCAGGAACCACATGGGACTTGAGACTGTTGTTTCAGAGCAGTTCTAGAGCAGGGGTCAGCAGGCTTGTTTCTGTAAAAGGTCAGGTTGTAAATATCTTAGGCTTCGTAGGCCTTACAGACTCTGTCTCGGCCGCTCAGCTCTGTGGTCGTAGTGTGAAAGTAGCCAGAGACAGGACTCAGCGAGTGTGTTGTGGAGTAGGAGGGGGCTGCGTGTGGCCCACAGGATGTGGTTTGCTGACCCCTGTTCTAGGGCATAAAGGAGGAACATTTGCAGACTGGTCTTACTAGTCCGTGGTAACACTGATACAGAAACCTGATTAGTAGAGCACAGGTGCACGCCCAAAACTGCAGATCAAGGTCACTTAAGTCTTGGTATAAAAATCTTCACTAAAACATTAGCAGATAGAATTCAGGAGCATCTTAAAAGTACATTAATGCAGTATAACTGAGTTGGGCCTATCTCTAGATTGCATTGGTGGTTTAGAATCAGCACATCTGTTAATAAATAGTAATTTAATAGGTCCTCGAAGAAATTGTATGTTGAAGGGTATTTGTGAAAATCAAACACTTTATTTCTGATTTCAGGGGAAAAACGCAGCAGAAAAGGAATAAATTTCTTTTGTCTTTTTATTGAGTTATAGGAATTTGTTTTATACCTTGTTTTTGTTTTGTATTTAAATACAGAAATATATTCACTCAAAAGCCAGCATTATGCATAGCCGTGTTTATTAAAACCTTAAAGCATTTGCATTAAGATCCATGAGCAAAGTACTTCAACAGTATTTTAAATGATTCCCAGAGTGGTAATCAGTGCAATTTGTTAGAGAAAAAAAATAGTATGCTGAAATATTTATAAAGAAAGTCGAATTATTGTTTGCAGATACTATGTAACTCTACATTTGAAAACCCACGGTATGTAAGGTAAAGTGGCTGGTCACCAGTTTACTGTTGAAAACTGAATGAGATAAATGCTTTCTCTTCTCTTCTCTTCACTTCTTCTAAAGCACATCTTCCCCATCCCTTTTGGTTGACCCTCCTTACCTTTACTTTAGGTATTTGTGAATAAGAATTCATCATATAAAGCATAAAGTTAATTTCTTTTTTTTTTTAATGATACCATCATCCGTCTCGTGACACTTATTTGTTTATTTATTTATTTATTATTTTTTGGCCATGCCTCGTGGCATGTGGGATCTTATATAATAAGTATATATAAATATATGCTTTATATATGATATATACAAACATATGTAAATTAAATATTTATTGTAATTATTAATTATTACTTAACCCATTTTGGTGAATTGGGGTAGGGGCATTGTGGATTCTGAATGCTCCCTGTTTTGAGAAATATTTTATTAAATATTGTGGTAATTTTACTAAAGTAAATTAATTACTATTAATTCTCCCATTGGAGAGTTAATTATGCTTTAGGTGTTCTGCTTTTCACAAGGTCTAACCATTGAAAAGATTTAAAAAATCTAGTGTAGTTTGATAGATACTTAAGATGTGGTATATACGTTGTTTTCTTTAAATTTTAAGATTTGCTTTTCAACAAGGGGAGCTTTACACAGTTGAATATAAATGTGCATAGGATATGAAAGTGCTGTTACACTATAGCTGAGAATATTTTATATTTTAAAAGTCTTACTAAATGGAATATTTTTTCTCCCTTGACATCTAGCAAATTAAAACGGCATTCAAGTATACTTTCGGATTTGTTGTGATTTGTGCACTACTTCTTTTAGTTGGGTAAGTCTTGATTTTTGTTTTCCTGAAAATGGAAATAGCATTATTTTAACAATAATAATAATAATAATAAAGACTCATTCATAAAAGTCTAGGAAAGAAAATTAAGAAAATCTAAAAAAGAAGAACAAAGTACTACCTTTTATATCACCAACAAATAATAACCATAATTAACCTTTTTTTCTACAATGCTCTTTCTAGACATTTTTTATGTGCTCAAATACATGCGGAAAGCCCCTTCTCCCACATAACCTTCCATGTTGTAATTTTACACAAATGTGATTATGTTTTATGGGATTCTTGGTAATCCACTGGTTGACAGCTCTTCAGTATAGTGAGTGTATATCCATCAATTTTGTCTGTATTGCATTTCCTTCTTAGGATACAACAACTTATTTGATCTTCTAGTGATGACTACTTTGATTCTTACGATGTTAGCAGTTTTTCCATTTTTATAAACAACACTTTGATAAAAAATCCTTGTCTGGATATCTTTTCAGATTTGATGCATCAGTCTTTAAATCTTTGAATTAAACTTTGTCAATGAGTTCGTTCTTAATTCTTCTTCCTTAAGTTTTTATAAAGTAATGGCAATAAAATTTTGCACATTTTTTATACATTTAAAGTTTTCTTTTTGGAAAACATTTGTCCCTGTTAATGGAAGACATTTATCTTTGTTAAAATAGATCTTGATAATTTTGTTTTTTATGTTAGGAAATATATGAGGTGCTAATAAGTTTTTTAAAGTTTCTGCTTGTAATTTGGTCTCAGAATTTTCAATAAATAAAAAAAATTTTTCAAATACAATTTGTGGTGGGAATAAAATTGGTCAATAACTTTTTGTAGTTCTAGGAGTTCTTAGAATGCATATGTTCTATAGTCAAAGTATATTTTTAGGTCCCTTTCCTCCCTTGATATGTCATGAAAAAGAGTACTTGCTGAAAGGACACATTTTAGTGGTTTTGCTATTTATTTTAGCTCTCAAATATATTTTTTAAAGTCTTTTTTGGCTTTTTAAGTTAAGCCATATATAGTTAGGTGAATTTGCTTTGTCAGTGTTCAGGTCCCTTATCTGTAAATCTAAATAGAGATCAGCAAACTTTTCTTAAAGAGTAGATAGTAAATATTTCAGGTTAGGGGTCCATGTGGCACTGCTCAACTCTCTTCCTGTAGCTCTAATCACAGACAATACGTAAACCAAAGGACATGACTGAGTGCCAGTAAAACTTTACAAACACGGGCAGTCAGTAGTTGGCCAGCTCCTGATTTAGAACATGACTGAGAACCGTCAGTAAAACCACAAATCTTTACAACAGCCAGGATATCTTTCCCAGACAAAAGGGTTCCTGAGGTTTCTTCTGAAATTTTTTGGTTCTTTGCATGGAAAGTCATCTTCAGTCCTAGAGAGTTTACATTTTGTATGATTTTAATAAGCTTTAACTGATTATCTACATAATATTTATTTATTTAGAAGCAGTGCATTAAAAGTGAAGCAAACAGCTCCTTGCAAATCCACTAATAACGAGAAGTGACGGTTTGACCAGATATTTTGAACAATAAAATATTCACTTATTTTCCAAATACTTACTGTGTTCCTGATGTGTTCCAGATACTGTACAAGGCGCTGGGGAAACAGCGATTAATAGAAAAGACAGTTCCTTCTTCTCACGGAGTGTACGTTCAGTAGGGGTTAGGGGAGCGGATGAAGAAAATAGTTTGTGTTGGGGGCGTGACATTTTCGGGGAAGGCACTGCTGAGGAGGTAGGGTGAGAAGACACTTGAAGGAGGTGCAGGAGCCGTGAACACATGTGGAGGGAAGAGCGTTGCAGTCAGAGCAAAAGCAGGTAGACAGCCCCGAAGCAGGAGAGCGTCTGGCACGTTCAAGACAAAGTGAGGAAAGCAGGGCGGCTGGAGTGGAGGGGCGGAGGCGGGAGTAGCTGAAGGTGCGGTTAGAGGGGCCGGAGCTGCCGAACCGAGCGGGGCATCAGGGGCCGTTGCCAGGACTCTGGCCTTTATTCTCCAGGAGTGGGAAGCTGTGCTGGGGGTCTGGTCTTGGAGTGACATGATGGACATTTTGCAGAGATCTCCGGGTGGTGTTTTGAGGGTTGACTTTGCGGGGTGTAAGGCAGGAGACATGAGGTCTGTTCAGTAACCCAGGCAAGACAGGATGGCAGCGGCAGTGACTGGATCCTGCCTGTCTTTTGGGGAGAGAGCCGGCAGGATCTTCTGGTAGGTCAGGTACGGGGGGTACGAGAGAGAAAGGCGTGGAGGACACACCTGGAGTTAGCCCAGCTGCGGAGTCTGAGGGGCACTTCTCTCACTTTTGAAACCAACCGCAAGCTTTGGGGGGTTCCTAAAACCACCCTCTGCTTTGATAATTCTCTAGAAGGATTCACAGAACTCACCAGAAGCAGTTATATACCATCTATTACAGGTAAAGAATACAGACTAAAATCAACCTTTTAAGAGATGCACAGGACAGAGTCTGGGAAGATTGCAGATGTGAAGCGTGTGTTGTCCTCGGGACGCATTCCCCTTCTGGCTTCCATGTCTGACAACGTGCGTGGAGTACAGGTTTCCCCTGCCATCCAAAAGTAGACGGTTCCTATGAAACCTTTCCTGAGCTGAGAAGGCGTAAAGGGAAGAAGCAGTGACCTTAGGACACATCTTGCTCACGGACGCGCAAGATAAATGGGGTAAAGCACAGATGCCCACAAAGGTCAGAGCTGTGGTGGCTGATGGCTGAGATGCAGAGCGTGGTCCCCGGGAAGGAGCCTGGTGGGGCCGCACGCTCTGCTCTGGGCGCAACGCACGCCGCCTCTGCAGCAGCTCACTCCGGAACCAGCACTGACGTCACGTCGTCTCTGCTTTTTGTCTTTTTCGTAAAAGTGACGATCCTTCAGATTTCTTTTGGTTAGTGAAAATAGGTGCTAATGTAGGTCTTTAGTAAAAGTGAAGTGGTATAAAGCGAACGTTCAAAAAGCTGGGGGGATACTTGTATTGCCAGCCAGGGAGGCTCGCGTGAGACCTGGTGCCTGGTGTTTTTATTGAGACCCTCTCACGCAGGCGTGTCTAAGTGACTGACTGCCCGCCTGGTTCTATCAGCCCCCGCTGATGCCACTGGCCCAAAGCCCCACCCTAACCACATGTTGGTCTTTCTGGCCACCACCTAAGGTTGGGTGTGGCCACCCGCTGTCCTAAACACAGACACTCCTATCAGGTCTGACACAGATGACATCCCGGAATCACGGGCAAAAGTCAGACCTCGTTTGGGGGCAAGGCCGAATTCTTTACCACGCAGGAAGGGTGAAGTTGTCATCCACGGGCACGTCGGAAGGAGGAGCCGCTTTGGAGAGGGGGCGTCAGAAGCTCAGCTTGCTTCACGGTGAAGCCTTAGGAACGCTCAGGAGAAGGTTTGGGGCAAGCCGCCAGATCAGGCGTTAGGACACTCGAGTTTTAGTCTCTGCTCTGTTCCAGTAGCAGCACCCAGTGAAGAAAATGAGCTTTATCCTGTGTAAAGTGTGGGCAGTAAGCTGAATGACTGCTGTGCGGTACTCCTGCCTTTCTTAGAACCGGGACCCTGCTTTGGTGGAGTTGGTGGCGTTGGCTGTCGGGGGTGTAACAGGAGAGCAGGAGGGGCGTCCAAAGCACTCAGGCAGTGGGAGGCTCCGGTCGGGGGGAAGGACGGTCAGGGGGGAAGGACGTTTCCTCCGTGGTTCTGAGAGGGATAAGAATGAAAAGAATTCCAGGTAGGTGCATAGGTTTGGTGGGCAAATGAAGGAGTTCCTCTCTGATCGCCTTTATTTTCTCCTCCGTATTTGAGGTGAAGGCATCTGCCCAGGACACTGAGGTAGGGGAGGGTGTGTGGACTCCTCTGTTTCACAAGCCAGAAGTTTGTGACTAAAAGACAAGCAGTGTTTGGTTATCTAGGGCAGTGTTGTTCTCATTACCGTGTGTGAGTATTTGAATGAGGTACATTTAGCTTAAGTGATTGACTGCGTTTCCTGAAACTTTTTTGGAGGTGACACGCTTGTAGTTTTTGTTAAGTGATGTATTTTTTTTCTGATAAAACAGTAGGTAATTTTATGGCAAAAACGTGGTCTAGGTTTAACCAATTCACGCAGCTAACGCTTGGAACTCCTGCGGGTTGGGTAGTCTTGGGAATAAGGTTGGAGGGTCGTGATGTTTGTCCTCAAGGTTCACATGGGGAGAGATGCAAATAGATAACCTGAGTTACAATACTTGAGGGCTCTAATAAGAGATGGACGCCAGGTTTTGATGGTGGAGTAGCAGGTTCTGCCTTGCGGAATCAGGTAAGACATAAGAGGAAGTAATCTCGGAATCAAAATTTGATGGAGTGGAAGTTGGGCAGCAGACTAGGAAAAAGGTGAACAGCAGGTGTAATGTACGCTTCACCCCTGAACACATGGGCTTGACCTGTGCAGGTCCACTTACACGTGGGTGTTTCTCAGTAGTAAACCCTACAGTACTGCGTGATTGGTGGAGCTGTGGGTGCTGAGGAACTGTGGACGTGGTGGGACCAGGTCTGGGGGGCCAAGTGTAAGTCGACGCTCAGAGTTTTGACTGCGTGGAGGGTTGGTGCCACTAAGCCCCGGATTGTTCAAGGGTCACCTGTATTAGTCTGCTCACGCTGCCGTGAACAGCAGGCGTTTATCTTCTCACAGTTGTAGAGGCTTGACGTCCTGGTTAGGGTGTGGGCAAGTCTGGTTTCTGGCGAGGACTCTCCTCCTGGCTCAGGGACGGTGTCGTTCTCACCGCGTCCTCACCTGGTCTTTCCTGTGTGCTTCACGGGGGAGAGAGTATCTCCAGGGTCGCCTCTTCTTCTTGTAGGGACGCCAGTCCCGTTGGCCTAGGGTCCCACCGTTACGACCTCATTCAACTTTAATTACCTCCCTGAAGGCCCTGTATCCAAATACCATCCTGTTGGGGGTTAGGGCATCAGCATGAATTTTGTGAGGACAAGTTCAGTCTGTACTCTGTTCTCTGGCCCCCCAAAATTCATGTTCTTCTCACACACAAAATGCATTTACTTCATCCCAACAAGCCCCCAAAGTCTTAACCCAGCATCCAGTCTGAGTCCTAAGTCTCATCTAAACATCATCTAGATCAGGTGTGGGTGAGACTGATTCCTCCTGAGTCAGAATTCTTCCCCAGCAGTGAATCTGTGCGACTGGACAAGTTATGTGCTTCCAAGATACAAGGTGGGACAGGCATAGGATAGGCATTTCCATTCTAAAAGGGAGAAATTGGAAAGAAAAAGTGATGGGAGCCAAGCAGGTTCAAAACCTAGCAAGGCAAATTCCCTTAGACCTTAAGCCTCAAGAGTAAGCATCTTGGATGGATGCTCTGCCCTGCAGGCCCCCGAGGGGCAGGTCACTGCCATGGCCCTAGGCAGCGGCCCCGCCCCCTTGATTCTGGGTGTGGGTCCTGCCCCCTTGACTCTGCAGCAGCTCCCTCGCAGCTAAAGCTGAGCAGAGGGCAGGGGGTACCCTATCCTCTGAAATTGAGGAGGAAACAGCCTTGCCCCCTTGGGGCAGTAGAAGTGGCACCCCTGGTGATAACTGAATTGCCTTTGGGGTCATTCTTGGGTTTTCTTGAAGGATAAAGCATGTTCTCAGCGAAATAAGTATCACCCTGTCCTGTAGAATCCCCAGAGTCTCATAGCCTCCCTTTATTTTGTCTCATCTCTGTTCCCTTAGTTCCAGCTGGCCGTGTCTCTGCTAGTGTCACTCTGTCTCTCCTCCTGTCTTCTGCTGAGATAGCTGATGAAATCCATGGTTTCCACCCACACTGATCTCCTTGCCAGATGGTGGTTCAGCCACACTCTTGGAACACCCTTTCCCATTTTTTGCAGTGTGGATAGGCTGCTTCCTTTCTGCTTAACCTACCTCTCTGCTCTCTCCCTTTACTATAAATGGTAAGGAGAAACCACCCAGCTTCTTCCAGCACTTTGCTTACAATTCTCCTCAGCTAAATATCCCATTTTATCTCTTACAGGTTCTGCCTTCCATAAAACACTACAAAACAATTCATCCAAGCTCTCTGTCGCTTTCTAATAAGGATCTCCTTTCTTTCAGTTTCCATTAACATGTTCCGCATTTCCAGCTTTGAGCTCCCCAGAATGACCTTTAGTGTGCATATTTCTACGAGCATTCCATTCATGGTGATGTATGTCTTCTCCAGGATGGTAGAGGTGTTCTCTATAGCGCTCCTCTTTTCTTGCTGAGTCCTCAACAGAATTGCCGTTAACATTCACATTTTTATCAATAGCCCCTTCAAGGCAGCTTAGGCTTTTTCTGGCATGCAACCTCAAAACTCTTTAGGCCTCTCCCTATCACTGGGTACCAAAGTCACATGCACATTTTTTAGGTATTTGTTACAAAGTAGCAACCCGCTTCAGGGTACCAAAATCTGTATTAGTCTACTTGTGCTACCTTAACAAAATACCGCAGGCTGGCTAGCTTAAACAGTGGACACTTGTTTTCTCACAGTTCTGGAGGCTAGAAGTCTACAGTCAAGGTGTCAGTGAGTTTGGTTTCTGGTGGGAGCTCTCTCCTTGGCTTGTGGACGGTCACCTTCTCACGGTGTCCTCACACGGCCTGTCCTCTCTGCTGGCGGTGGGGAGAGAGAGCCCTGGTGTCTCTTCCTCTTCTTACAAGGACACCAATCCCATCGGATCAGAGCCTCACCCTTAGGGCCTTATTCAACCTTAATTACCTTACGAAGGCCCTGTATCCAAGTACCGTTCCCATTGGGGGTTAGCGCTTCAACATAGTAGTTTTGGGGGGAGGGGACACGGTTGAGTCTATAACATGGTAACTGAGAGACTGAAGTTAGCATGGAATAGTTAAAGAATGATATAAAAAGTACAATGTAAATTTAATCCTCCCTCCCTCGGTACAAAAAAAAAAAAGTGAGATGTGACATTGCAAGTGTTTGCGGCGGCCAGTGACAGACCATGACCTTAGCCACAAAGGTGGACTCTGGGTCTTACTTAGAGTGTTTAAGACGTTGTGTTTTATCCTGCTGCGCAACTGAAAGGCAGGGCAGATGTGTATGTGTTGGTGTGTGAATGCGGGAAAGCAAATACGTGTGAATTGGTCGTAGCACTGAAGGACGCGTCAGAAGGGGCATTTGGGAGTTGGTCAGGGAGCGAGATATAAATGGTAGCTGGGAAGGCCATTCAGTGACCACTGTTGTAGTTCAGGTGAAAGGTGAGGGCCTGAACTAGAGTAGTTACGGAGAGCAGAGGGGAAGGCACAGGCTATTTGGAAGATAAATAGGACTTGGCATTTGAGTGTAGGAGGTGAAAATCTTATTTTCAGTTCTGCTGAATTCATCATTTCAATTCCATATCCACTGAAATTCATTAGCCTTTCCTTTGTCTCTTCCTGAAGAGATAATCTGTATTAAGCTAATGCACTCAGTCAGATGGGATGTAAAATATTTTTTCTAAGCAGTTTTACTATTGTTAAGAGCCTAAGGGAAATTTATAATCTCACGAGATTCCGGTTCTTATCTTGATCTAGCATTGTGTGTCTTTGAAAGCTGAGGTTCTCTGTATCCAGTTTTTTGAGAGGGACTGAGATGAAGAAAGTATCTGTACCTTTCTACCACACAACTCCCATTACACTCTCGGTTACTTGAGGACCGTCACCATTTGGTAAAGGCCTGAGAATCGTATAACTGCTGCCTCCCCTTCAAAATGCCTCTGGCTGTGGTCCAGGCTCGTCTGGCTGAAGCGGCCTCTGCATCTGTTAGCAGGTGCTCCCGGCAGGTCTTTGTCTTCGGGGCTGGCATTTGGCCCTGAACATTGCTTGGGCCCTTCTGGTTGTTAAAAGGTTGAAATGCTCCACCTTCCTGAGTCTCTTACCTCACCCTCACCCTCAGCCCGGTCAAAGGGTAAAGCCCGGGTTAGCAGGGTCTTCAGGACCAAGGCCAGCGCCCGTTGATTGGTTAGTGCCTTTGCCACATTGGTTGTTAGATGTTTTGAGTATTATTGCCCAGGACGTACAGACATCTTTAGTTGTAACTCGTTTGAATTCTGCTTATGGATGTTACTCTTAGCTTATGAGAAGGCATTTTGTGTCTGTTTCTTGGATTCGACAGCGCTGGTGGCCAGGGGGCTGAGGAAGCTGCTTTGGGTTTGTGCTTTTGCCGCTCTAGCTGTACCTAAAATAACAGTGCTGAGATGTCAGCACTCTGCTGATTGCTTCAGAATAAGTATTTTCCCGATGTCGTTCTGGCCGTAGTTTGGGCCATTTAACCTTTTATTATTATTATTATTATTTTTTTTTTTAAATTTTTTGGTCAAGTCAAGTTTCCTCTGGTGTTATTCTTCATTAAATATTTGAACTGCTCAAGAGCCCTGCTCAGCCGCTAGAACATGAAAGTGTCAAGATCGAGAGAGCTAATTGCTTTTCTTCTACCACTGGACAGAACATCTGATTACCTAAAACTAACATAGATACTGAATGTTCTAAGTAGGAATGCTATTTTTAGGTATTTGTGACACGTATTTCTATTTTAATAGACTTTAGATGATATTTTATACAACATAGAAGTTTTTCCCCATATTCACAGAAGTGGTTATTCCAACTAACAAGTTCAAAATATACTTTTCAAAAAAAAAATATATATATATATCTGGAAAAAACTGTTCAAATAAAATAGAGGGATATTACATAGGTAGTTTTTTCTTGCTTGATTTATATTTTTGTTTAAATGCTAATATATAAGTTAATATCATTATAGAAGTACAATATGCAAGAGTTTGTTTTTTGATTCCACCCTCTGCTTTTATTTAATTGTTTTTGATTTTATAACCAGGGCAGCAGATAATGAGCTCTTTACATTTATTGCTCTATCCCTGTGAGTAATCACTTTTCTTTCTAAAAGTAATGAGAAGTAAATCTCCAAGATTGAGAAGAGTGTAGTAAACTGATGTCAGTGCAAATAGTTAGAAATTTAAATAACCTCATGACATGTCTGATAATTCATCTTTTTATAAGAATAAAAAGTATCAGTAGTACCAAGGAGTAAAGGTTTTTGAAATTTTAAAAAATTAGAATAATTACTTTGTTTTACTTGCTTACATTATCAGGGCAGGTACTTTAATATATTGTTGAACTCATGCAGTATTTCTTCATCACAAAAAAAGGATAGATGTTACTGCTTTGCTTACAATTAAAATTAGGTTGGAAAGGAGGTAGTATTAGAGTTACTTCTTACATTCCTGTTTGATTCTCCATATACACAATCTAAGGGATACTGAGCCCTCTACTTTAATCTCTTGTCTTCTTGCTTCTGAGCTAGATAATAAAGTGCCTTTCTGTCTGTCTGTCTGTCTCTCTCTTTCCCTCAGCTGTTGATTGAAAAATAGAAACTACTTACTTTCATTATGTATATTAGGTAGAATCTTGAAGGATACAGAAAAATACTAAGAAGAAAGTAAAAAGCACCCCTGATTCTACAATGAGATATTTACTGCTAATTCTGGTGTATTTCCTTCCTGTTCTTTTTTATGCATATAAATATACTGAAATCATTACTTAATATTATATTCTGTTCTCCTGATTTAACAAAGGAATTCTTAACCTCTTTTGTGCTGTGGACCTTTTTGACCATCTTCAGCCTATGGCTCCTTCTCAAAATAGTTTTAAATGCAAAAAATAAAATACACAGCATTACAGAGGAAACTAATTATACTGAATACAGTAATTAAACCATTAAAACAAATTTGTGATATGGTAAACACATAGATAAGCAACTTCTCACACCTCTCTGTACTTGGTGCAGATTTGATTTGCTAATTCTTTTGGGGGGAAAGTTGATCTTGTTTAAAAAATTACTAAAAATTGAGTTTCAGGTCATTTCCTTTTATTTGACCTTTTGTCCTTAAAACCATTAAAGAGTTATTTTCTCCTTTATAGTGCTTTTGTTCCATTGAATCTTCCCGATAACAAAAATTCTACAGAGTGGGAAAAGGTGAAGTTCCTGTTTGAAGAACTTGGAAGTAGTCGTAAGTATTCTTTTAAAAAATAAAGTCCGTAATAATTCATATTTCATGACTCTTGCAACTTTTTTCATAAGTAGTCTATTTTTACACTGTTAAAAATTTAACTTCATAGTTCTTTTAACCTGTGGTTAAAAGGATGTTAGACAAATTAGGAACTTTGTGTTACTGAGACTTCTAGCCGTCTAGCTGTTCTATAGCCCAGTCTCTTGACTTCTTCATAAAATTACCATGTTGAAAAGACAGTGTAATCTTCAAAGTATTTTAGCGGTAAAGGTCTTATAATTTCTATGTGGTCTTTAATTCACTTAGGATAATATAGAATAATATGTTAAAGAAATGTGCTAGATATATTGGTGTTTATTTTTAATTTTTAAATGAGAGAACCCTATTTTGCTATTTGATCATGATTAAGTAATCTTTGTGGAATATAAATTACAGAGGTTTTATGTGGATGAAATAATAGTTTGTTATAAATTTACCTCACCAGAAGATCTAAGTTTTCCTCCTTTTAATCAACATGACCTTGGTTTTTAGAGAGGAACTAAAAAGCAGGTTTAGGAAGTTAGCTTAAGAAAGTTGCCTAATCATTGAAAAATATAGTTGGTGTTAGAAACTGATATCAAATAAGAATATGTATTTTATTACTTAGAATTTCATGTGCCTTTGAACTATTTTCAAAGAAAGCTAGAGAACTTATTTTATAAACATTATGCTGAAAATTCGTATTGCTTTTGTATTTATTCTTTTTATTAGGTACTGTACATTCTTTGAACAGCACTTTCTCTTTACCCAGATACAATATTAAATGATGGTTAAATTAGGTCTTGGAGTCTTTGCTGTACAACTTCTTAATTTTTTTGCTTTCCACTTAAGATTTCATCTTGTAAATTGTGGTCCATTAATCTTGCTGATACCAGCAAGAATACGGATAGCGGGTCTGGCATATACTGATACTGCATGTCAGGATTTATGTACCTGAGCCTGTTGCTGAGAAATAAATTGCTTCTTTTCCTGCAGTTAACTCCTTCAGGTCTCTTTAGTAACTACTCTTCTGCCCTAAACATTATTCTATCAGTTTTGCTAGTCTTTGAGGGTTAGCATAACTTGAATCAGTGATTATAATAGGTAGCATTACTGTACTTGCTGTAATCTCCTTAGTCTTAACATTTAAAAAACCTCACATCTTAAACACCATATTTTAGAGTACATTTTGCTTATCACTATTAGTAATATCAACTTTTTGATTAGCCAGATATCTTAGCAGAACACTCCACTTTATCAATTCTCAGATGCATATTTTTATACATTTTCATATCTCTGATTTTGTGATGTATTTTATAAGTGGAGGTACCTTAAAATTGCTATCAGCCAAATGCCAGACCTCTCCTAGTTGTATGAATACTTTCTGTTGATACTTCTAGTAAGATCAAGAAAGTAACAGCACCAATGGTCTTTGATTTAATAAAATGTAGTATTACAGTTAAAAAAATTAAGGCTTAAAAATTTGTCTTGAATAGTTTCTGAACTTGTTAATAATATGCTTTCTCTAAGTGTTATATGTTAAAACTGAGATGTGAGTTTTAATAAGATGGGTCATTCTATTATTATTTAATATTGATACATGAAATTACTTTAAAAATTATATTTGGTTCCACAGTACCTGCATTTAAACTAGATCAATACAGGTCCAATAGAACCTGTATTAAAACTAGAACAATTAGTATTACTCCATTAAGAATAGTCAAATTTGCATATTTCATTGTATTATCGGGTATGTTTATTTGAAAGCGTCACTCTCACTACTCACTCATTGGCCTTCCTTTAAAAAGTTTCCTAAATCTAACTTGTTAGCATAGTATTCCTGTTTTGGTATTACGTTTGAATCTATTTTCTGTTTGTTTGCTTCTCACTAAGGGAGCATGCTAGCTCCTTTCAAATTAAAGAGGGAAGTAAACTCTTTACGATTTTAGTTCTAGGCTGTGTTTTAAAAACTTACTTGAAATTTAAGAACAGAGGAACCTAGGAGTTTGAGTGGAGGGGGAAGACAGGGTCAAGGTCACTGGCATTCCTATCATGTTATTTCTCGAGGGCTGCCTTTGAGCAAGGCCAGGGCATTTTTTTGGCCAACTTTTGAGCATCTGGTATTTTGCTGATTTCCTTTTAGGCTCAATAATTTGGCAGTAATTTCCCTCTTTAATTTTAAGAGGTGAAAGAAAGAAAGTCTTAGCCTGAAAGATCTTTAACAAATCCATTTATGAAGAGCTATTTAAAAACTCCTTTCCACTTGGAGTTAGCACTTCAAGAATGGGGTAATGCATATTGGGTTTATTCCTTTGGAATGTGTAAGAAACCCAATTTTTATATTCCTGTTGATTTGTTGAATATAAACATTTGAAAAGCTGTATATTTTTAACAATGTTTTTCTTCTTTTGCAGATGGTTTAGCTGCCTTGTCGTTTTCCATTAGTTCTCTGACCTTGATTGGAATGTTGGCAGCTATAATCTACACAGTAAGTATAATGGTAATAATTGAGTTAAAATTAAAGAATCACTTTATGATGCAATTTTGTTACCTTATTGGTATATTCAATTTAGCTCTGTTTTCCTTTTTAATATCTAGTACTTTCTTCATTTTTCTTGAGAGGAGGGTAGATTTTTAACTACTTGGTCATAATCATTTTATCCGTATTTGTGAAATTTAATATTCAGAAACAAACTTTATAACTTGTGAACCTTGAAGTGGTTATATACTATGCAATAATAGACTTAGTGATTTATAAGCATATTAGAACTCTGAACCATAGATCAGTACCTGTTATGGATTCAGTAGATTTATCCTATATGGGGATATAGGGCTTTTAAAATCAGATATTTTACATCACTTGATATATCTCTAGTATAAAGAATCTAATCTTATACTCTCAGAGACTTTGATTTTTTTTTTTCTGGTCTCTCTGGGAATGGTACGATATGACTTATAATAGCCTGACAAACTTGCATGCAGAGTGCTTTTTGAGTTTTTTGCTCAAATTATAGAGGAAAAGCCAGTAAAAATGCTTCTTACTTGCCTCCCAAAAGAGAGTTGTGCAGGAAGCTTTAAATTATATGGAACCTTTTTCAGATTAATGGAGTTTATGTTTAGAGCATTCTTGATTGATGCAAAGATGAAAAATGCTGGTTATAAAGAAAAAATTTTGGGTATTGTTCCAGTGTCTCCCTTTAAACATAAAAGAAATGGGCTATTAGTGTGATAGCAGAATCTGGTTTTGTTGCATAATCATTCAAGTGTCATAATGTATAATAAAAGAAGTCTAAAATCATGCATTTTAGTATCTTTCAGGTGCTTGAGTATTCAGTTTTATTATTCATTGCCATTTTTGCTTTTTTCATGTATTACTACACAAGGAATGTATCGGTGGGTAACTATCTTCCCATCTCAGAGAATATGTATACTACATGTGAATTGTCTTTCAGGAAACATTCACAAGTTAATAACACATTAGGAGTTAGAGCTGGACTCTAATTGCTATTCTGTGACTGATTTGTTACGCTGATCTTGGGTTTGTCTTTTTACCCTTCCTGGGTCAGTGTTTTCCCCATTAGATGGGAATAAAAAAATGCCTCTTAGGGATTTTTGAAGGTCAAACGATACTTTTTGTAAAAGTGCTTCGAGAAGTATAGGGAGATGAGGATATAACAGTCAATGAAAGGTGAGTCAGGAGAAAGGAACAGAAAAAGGGGAAACCAACATGTAAGGTCATCCTCAGGAGCCAGGAAGAGTCTGCGATTTTACCCTGCTTGTAGCTTGTAGTCTGCTACAGTTCCGTGGATGTTGGTCAAAGGTGCGAGACTTCTGGTCAGAGAAGAACTTTGTGTTGCGCGGCAATGGCAGCAGCCACGGGAGCGCGTTGTCTTGCGCCCGTTTGCTGAGTCCCGACTCCCGTGGGGCGACGTGAAGAGCACCCATGGGGACTGTCACAGAGCTGAGGACCCTCGAGCGTAGGGAAGCTGAGTCTTTATTAACGGACAGGAAACGTGCCTGCTCTCGCTCCAGAGGAATACTGTCTTTGTCTTCCCAGGCTATTTGCTGCACAAACATTCTTGAAAGGATAGTACAGGAAAAAAAGGGCAGTTAGTGCCTGGCTTGCAAGATGTGCAGAAATGAGAGACCCACGGAGAGCTGTCTTCTGACGGCCGAGTGGCGCTCGCACAGCGCCGTGTAGGGGACAGACGGTAGTGGCAGGTCGGGAGTAGCTTCTCTGACCTTGGAGCAGAGACCCGAGTGAGGGGGAAGGACAGCCAGCCACGAGGGCAGGCGAGGGCAGAAGGCCTGGGGTGGGCACCCGGCGCTGTGCTCAGACAGTCAGCAGGAGGCAGAGCTGGCGTGTGGGAGCTCAGGCAACTGGGGAGCCTGGCGAGCCTGGGTGGGAGGCAGCCACGGGGCGTGTTCTGTAGCGCCTCATGGGCCCTCGTTAGGGTTTGGAATTCATTCGGACTGAGATTAGAAGCTACTGGAGGGTTCTAAATGGAAAGTAATAGGATCTGACTGGCATTTTAACAGTATTACTCTGGTGGGTCTGAATTCAGTAAGCTCTGGGGCTGATGAGTGGGAGTGGGAAAAATGTGTGAAGTTGTTAAAACTCTTTGAAAGAGAGCTTCCCTGTAGGAGCGATATTGTAAAGAAATATTTCAAACTAATATAGTGTATATTCAAATGGAAACTGAAAATTATCATTTATGCAATGAAACCAAATATAATAATCATACTGACTTAGTTAAGATAGCCTTAGAAAAGCTTTACTTTTTCTAGAATGCAGAGGGCTGGGCTGAAGGCCATTGTTAAAACAATCAGAGGACCTGATGGCGGGAACCAGAAAGACACGATGCTGAGTAGGTAGGAGGGGCCGCCAAAGGCCTGAGCCCAAGGGGGAGGGTCCAGTGTCATAGGCACCAGGTGAGACTGCCTAGGGGTTACCTACCTAGGAGTTACCGTGTACGTTTTCTTTAAGTAGCATAAGCAGTACCGTTATGATCCTTGGGGGAGAGGCTTAAATGTGGGTCCCTTTTAAGTCCATGGGTCTCTTGAACTACTTTCCCATCTAAACTGGGAGTAATATTTAATAAGGTTGTGAGGATTTAATTAAACAATTCATCAAGTCTTGGAATCTGTTGGCCACTCAATCAGTAGTCACTAGGAGCTCAAACTGTTGAATATTCAGTTTCATGTGGTTCAAGCTATAGATTCCACCGCTTTCCTCTCACAGTGAAAGTAAACCAGGTGTTAACAACAGTTGTGTCATGGTCAGTGAGAATGTGGATTATGGAAAGGTAAGTAAGTCCAAGAGACATCCACAGTCGGATGGTGGGTTCTCTTGGGGGTGTGGATAGACAGGTAAACATCATCTAAATAGCACTACAAAATGTGCTCAGAACTGGGCGGAAGAATGTTTTGCTACCAAACCGTAGTCGCGCCAGTTTTACTACCTAGGTGGGATAGAGAAGACCCCGGTTAAGGGGGAGCGTGGTATGCACAGCTGAAGACTAGCCATGAGTGTGAGTCTTTATGTAAAATGCAATTTCTGAATCCTAGCTTCCCCATATGAAAAATGGGCCAATAATACTTATTCAGACTTTATTAAAAACTAGTTGAAAATCAACTGTTTACTGATAAGTGGTTTTATTATTGGTAGGTGGCTAATGGTACTAATTATCATATTTGCTTGTGAAAGCAAAGTTTTCTCCTAAGTAGTTAGGGAAAACTCAAGAATTGGAGCAGAACATGAATGAGGGTATAATAGATATGCATGGGGAATAGAAGAGGTTTAATTTTAATATGTACCAAAAGTGGGAAGTTAATGCTTAGAGTACTTTGACCCTGAGTACAAGGAATTAATTATTAAAGGTAAGATTATGTCTGTTATTGAATCTGTAGCTATTAGTATTGAGACTACAGAAGTTTTTGTAACGTATGTGTCAGTTGAATGTGAATTTCTTAGGTATGCATTGTTGTTTAGTTTAGAAACTAGTTGATTATTTAAATTTTACCAAGATTATATCCACTGTACCACATCTCAAGGAATAGCCAAATAATTGGGCACTCAGTTTTAGGAGAAGAATGTCAAATGTCATGTTATCTTGCCTGTTGTTTTCAGCTTAAATTGAAAGGGAATCTACTACTTTTTAAATTAAAAACAAGCAAACAAAAAAACCTCTAGACACAAATATTTATGCAGACATTTTAATTTTTTGGTGCCACCAAGTGGGGAAATGTTGAATAGTGCTATTTTCATACAAAATGTATCTTACAGACCACTGAAGTGCCTATAAAGACAGCGACTGCTGAACTTTTTATTATGTACACTTATCAGTAAAAAAGTTGAACATGTCTTCCAGGAGTTTATGAATTATATATATATTTATGCTAATCAATATAAATTTACTATAAATGTAGACCAATGTATTAAAGAAAACCAGAGTGCTAAATTAAGGATTTGAAAATAGAAATAAATAGAGCAGTGGTTCTCAATAATCTTTGAAGACAGAACTCCACTTTAAAAATTAAATTTCTCGGCCTTCTATGTGATAGTATGCTTCATTGAGTCTGTGACCTGATTTGCAAGATGCTCCTTGTGTACCACTGTAAGGAAAAGGCCCTGCCCATGCTCCCTAATCATTCATAGTTTTTGTTTTATGTTAATGAGAGAAGTGTTTTAGCCTTACCTACATAAAAAAAAAAAGTCATATCACTCTTCTGCATACAAGATAAGGAAAATATAAGTGCAATAAGTTGTAAAGGTATTCCTAAAACTTCACATTTGGAATGTGAGTCTTCTGAATCACTTTTTTGAATAGGCTGTTCATGTCCGTGTTTCACTCTACAGGGTTGTGTTATGCGATCAAGAGAACTGAGGCTATCGGCTCTTCTTGGGTGCCCCATTCTTGTCTCTGGGATTTTCTTTGAAGCTGCTAACACACCTGTTGTGTAAATTTAAGCTGTTTTTGTTGTTGTTTTGTTGTTGTTTCTTCTTTTGCTACCTAAGTAGCAACGTACAGAATGTCTTCTACTTTGGGCATCTTCCTTTCTTAAGCTTACAAAGCCTTTGACTGTTGCTTTGCAAGAAAATACAGAATCATGCTCATTGTTCCGGTTAACTTTTGCTTCACTGCTTGCTCCTTTCTTCTGTCTTTCCTTACACATTAACTTTTTGCCTCGATGTCAAATCGTAGTACTGTCTTATAAGACGTGGTAAGTGGCAGTTAAACTCAAGAGTTGTACGAAGAACGCAGGTCACTCCACTGGAGAGGTAACTATAATGTAACCAGCTGTGACCAAGTTTGTGAATGTGCAGGTAATGACAACTACGTCATGACTTCTGCCTAGCCAGTGTTTGTAAGATGCATCCGAATTTCACTGATGTTAAATGTGAAAAAATATATGTATATTTTAGAATCAATGAACATTTAAAAGGGAAATCTTCATTGAATACATGTTAAGTGAGTTGTTTCATTAGTCATGACAGCATCCGTGTCCTTGAATAATAGGTGTTATAAGTATATGCAGGACATATATTCAGTTTACAGGCAGTGCTTGGCGTTGACCTTTCTAATCCAAGGCTAATAGGTTGGAAACTCATCCTTCACAGAAGAGAGAGGTGCAGGGAAAAGTGGTGTTCTTATAGGGGCAAGAAGGTATTAGAAGTGTCTGTAGTTTGTATATATTCTTTCAAAACATTTGGCTTTTAAAATACAGGTAGTGATTTACTCTTGGAACTTGAAACAAATAAAATTGGAAGCAATTATGGCTGACCTGGAAGCATTTTAAATGATATGATCTCTTTAGCCTTGTTGATTTTCTGGTAATTCACTAGAGGGCAGTAGTAAGCAATAAAAGTTTTGTGTTTCTGAAAAATGATAGCCTTCATACATGTTTTTCAAAGAAATCTGAGGTTAAATTCAAAAGATTGTTGTTTAAAGATCTTAAAGTTGTAGTGATTAAATATTTTGTATACTGTGTTATGTCAAGTTTATCTTAATATAAATATTATACTTAAATTTCCTGATAATCATTGAAATTTAAGCATGCAATCCAAAAATAAGCTAAAAGCTAGGTAACCAAAACAATGATTACTTTCTTTTATTTGTTCTCTTCAGACAATTAATAATTCACAAAAAGATGTTGTATTCTGGTCCCATGTTACCACAGGGTGGTACCAAGGACATATTTTTATTTTCTAAAATTTTTACTTTAAGCTATTTATTTAGGCTATAGGAATTCAGTTTAACTCTTCGAATAAATGTGTAAATTCCATGTAAGGAAATAAGTTCATGTGAATAAAGGGCACTGAAAAAATTTTTTTTGTTTGAATATTATTTTCTTAGAGAAGTTGTTTTATTAATTGAACACATGTTTGTTCTTGGAATAAAGGTAGGTAAAAGAAGAATTGAGACCTAGTCCTCACATACCAAACAGTCTACTGCAGTTATTACTAGTCTGGCTGAGAAATCTATATTGTTACGAACTTTCCACATGATTCTGATTAGCTAAGTTTGGCAGATCTAGTGATAAAACAGACATGCAGACAAATAATGTTAATGTCCAGTGTTCTGTACTATAATTGAGTTATAAGCAAGGCACATTTACAAATCAAGGAAGGTTTCTCAGATGCGGTGTAATTAAGCTGAGACCCGAAGGGCACTGGGCTGGGCTACTGAGGTCGGGTGAGAGGTGGGCGTTCCAGGTGAGGCAGTGCATATACGCAGGTGTGGATGCGGAAACTGCAGTGACTGAGGAGCAGTGAACCGCTCGGAGGCATGAGGTTGGGTGGCAGGGATCAGGTCACGAAGGGCTTCGCAGGCCAGGATTAGATAGTGGCGTCTATTCACAAGACCAGTAATCGTACCTCTCACTGGAAAAAAAAAATTGTAAAGCGACATTTTCAAACAGTCGTCCGTGAAATTCTGATACATACAAAAAGAGGTGGACAGAGTAGTGTGGCTCTGGCCAAAGCAGCAGCAGACCGACCCTCCCTGGCCCCCTGCCTTCTTGTCTCCTGTGTGGTCCTGACGGCCCCGAGGCAGAGTCCTGGGGACTCCCGCCAGAGCGCTTGGTCCTGGGGAATCTCAGCGGATGCGAATCAGAGGAATGGCATAATCTGACATGAGGGTTAGAGCAAGATCACTTCGGAAACAGTGTAAAGGATGGACTTGTAGAAAGTGAGACCAGCGGACCAGTGAGGAGAATTTAGATGGCCTTGTCTTTGACAGTAAACTCTAAGTAGCGGCCACGTTTTTAGAACTGACTGGAGTACAGATTCCTTGGGAAATAATTGGGTTGGCCAAAGAGTTCGTTCAGGTTTTTCCATAACGTCGTATGGAAAAACCCGAACGAACTCTTTGGCCAACCCAATAGTATTGAGTTCTGAGGTTAGTATATTTAGAGACCCAGATCCATCAAGCAGAATAGCAAGATTTGGGATTAAATAAGCCTAGTTCGGAGGTGGTTGGAAAGACAGGAAAATATACTTGGGCATAAACTCGGTTTAGCAAAATAATTTTGCCTCGGCAGTTGGTTGTAAAAAGCAACGTGGACTTGTGGTAAAATGACGTGAGTGTGGAGAATCGGTGAATAATCATCATGTAATACTGTATACTCATCAGAGTCTTAAAGTGCTGTGTTACTTTGTTTCATTACCGTTTAAAAGGTGTGGAACTACTAGAACAACAGATAGGTCAGAGTGATAATAGGGATAGGACACTCCTGCAAGGGAAGGGTAACCATCTCTGGGACACCTTGGCTTCCATATGCTTTTTTCTTTACATTTTCAGTATTTTGAGGATATAAAATTTACTGTTAAAAAAATAAACCTGATTATGTTTTTCCTTTTTATATTTTACCCAAGGTCATTAGGAGTATAAATTGGATAAGAATTTAGTTAGTTAGAAGAAAATTATTCTGCTCTGTCCAAATTATATTTTCTTCTAATACAAATAGACCCTTTCCCCAACCTCTCCTTGTTTTTGTTTTCGGATGATGGGAAAATCGTGAGAACATTAACTTATGTTTTAACAATATTTAAAATGCAACATTTTAAGTATCTCGCCTTTAGAAAATGCAAGGATTTGCATATTGGGTAATAATTTCAGCTAGTTAATTATCTAAATACAATGTGCTATATAGAGTTGGTACTACCTGATAGAACTGGTTGAGTTCTGGGATTTCCTTTTAATCATGTTCTTTGTTCCTATTTTTCCTTAATTAAAAAACAACCCTGATGTGTCAGAATTTATGCCTCCGTATATGAATTGTGGTTTAATCAATATTTAATCAATGTCTAAAGGAGGCTCAGTGAGAATACTGAAGTGATTAAAATCGACACTAAACACATTTGAGGTCATCCTGGGAGTTGACAGCCTGGTAGCCGAGAGCATGAGAGAAAATATGCAGGATTACTCAGGATATTTTAGAGTTCGGGGTTAAGCCTAAGAGGTAGCGTTTGTCACTTCTGCCCACATTCATTGCTTGAACTCAATCTCATGGCCCTACCTAACTTCAGGGAGGCTGGCTGAAGTAGTTTGGCCGTGTTTTCAGGAAGAAAATGGAAAGATTTAAATACGTGATGTTGTATCTACTTTAGAGCCCATTGCTGCAGCCAAGAGGTGATAGTTGTCAGTTTTGCTTCTAAGGATTTAAGGTCAGTAACGATTTTGAATAATGGTCACATGGCAGTTGCCATTAAGTGTTTTTAATAGTTACAATAAAATTTCACATTTGGGACTGGCTAATATAGAATTGGGTAATATAAAATAATATGTTGGGCTTCCCTGGTGGCGCAGTGGTTGAGAGTCTGCCTGCCAATGCAGGGGACACGGGTTCGAGCCCTGGTCTGGGAGGATCCCACATGCCGCGGAGCAACTAGGTCCGTGAGCCACATTTACTGAGCCTGCGCGTCTGGAGCCTGTGCTCCGCAACAAGAGAGGCCATGATAGTGAGAGGCCCGCGCACCGCGATGAAGAGTGGCCCCCGCTTGCCACAACTAGAGAAAGCCCTCGCACAGAAACGAAGACCCAACACAGCCATAAATAAATAAATAAATATTTAAAAAAAAATAAAATAATATGTTTATTTTTAATGCTGATTAATATTTTAAAATTTCTTATAAGAATTATATTTAAAATACTTAGCGAAAAGACTAAATATTTAGAACTTACAAATAAACTACATACAGATCATTGGTATGCTAATCAAATAACATGTATATTAAAATACATTTTATTAAGGGTTTACTATATACACTTGGATAAAATTGGTTTTTTCCATAGAAAATAATTTTATAAATTATTTCTACTGATTCATACTGTCTTAACCCCTGATTAGCCTGAAATTATGACTTATTACTTTGATAAAGTATTATGTTTACATTAATTTTGTAACTTGTCTTTTGAAAAATAGGTATTATCTATTCTAGGAATAGTATTACAGATGTAACTCTATGTAACTAAACATGAAATAAACAGAATTATGAGGCAATATAATCATGATTCACTCCCATATACCCTGTTCTTCAGTGACTGTCCCCTTCACAACTGCTTACTCATTTTGTTATTACTTAAAAGGACATTTTTTACCTGAAAATTCTGTATAATATGTTTAAAATAGCATTACTAGGGAATTCCATGGTGGTTCAGTGGATAGGACTTGGCGCTCTCACTGCCAGGGGACCAGGTTTGATCCCTGGTTGGGGAATGAAGGTCCCGCACGCCGCATGGCGCAGCCAAAAAATAAAGAAATAAAATAAAATAGTATTACTACAACGTGTTTTACTTTTCTTTCTTTCAGGCCTATGGCATGTCGGCATTACCTTTAAATCTGATAAAAGGCACTAGAAGCGCTGCTTACGAACGTCTAGAAAACACTGAAGACATTGAAGAAGTGGAGCAGCACATCCAAGCGATTAAATCAAAGGTGAGTTGATACTTTATTGTGATCAGGGAGCGTAAAAGTACTTTGTCTTTGAGCTGCTCCGTGTTGTGACTTAGACATTGGTAAGCCCATATTTTGACATTGTTTGAGTTTTTGTTCAACGTATCCTTAAAGAACCATATTTTTAAAAAATTGTCTTCTGTGAAATGTAGGACACTGACAGTATGAGAATTTTTATCAGTGTTCTAACAACTAAAACACAAAAGTTCTACTTACGTATGATGAAGACCTTGCAATTTCCCAGGTATGCTGATTCCATGTGTAGTATCAGATTTCACTGTATCACTTACGTTAAAGTTTTATGTACTAGTTGAATAAGATAAGATTACGTGTAACCACTTGCCAATTAAATGACTTCTAAAAACACAATAAAGTTTTTCTTCCTTTGTCACCTTCAAGTAACAGATAAATCTTATTTATAGAACATAGGAAAAAATGGAAAGTTTTCTGAATCATTCTATTAAACTGTCATAATCCTGAGACAGAAACCAGATGGTAATAGCACACCAAAAAGAAAACTGTTTACTGGGCTCTCTTATGAAAGTACAGGCAAATAATTTAATATAAATAAAAATGTTAGCAATTCAAAAACTATGCTGTAATAAGAGAATATTTCATAATTATAAGATTAGGTTTATCCCAGGAATGCAAGAATGATATGTTAGAAAATAAAGTAGTTTAATATATTGAGAATAAATGAGAAACATAAACATCTTAATAGATGCCAAAGAGTATTTGGTAAGAGTCAATTTGTAGTTAACAACGTTTAGAGAAAACTCTTACCGAATTGGAAGAAAAGAAGTTGTTTAGCAAAGGAAGCCTACCGTGAGCATCGTACCTAATGAAAGAAACATTCTCACTAAAGGCACGTAGACGACAGGGATGTTCGTATCCTATTCCTAGTCAGATAGAAAAGAACGTAGGGGTAACTGTGGAAGGGAGAGGAGAGAAAAGGGGAAGTAACTTCTGTTATTTGCAGATAGCCTCTACCAAGAAAATCTAAAAGAACCAACTGGCAAATTAATAGACCTAAGAAGAGTTCATCAAGGTGTCCAGATACAAGTGTACAGGATCGTTCACCAGGTGGAGGATGTAATAGAAAATGACCTCATTTCCAATAACTGTGAACTATAAAATAATAAGAAATGTCAGCATCTTCCTGGTGGAAATTACAAACTTTATTGAAATACATAATAGAAGACTGAAGTAAATGGAGAACTTCATCCGTTCCTACTTGGGAAGATTCAATATTGTAGAGACGACAGTTTTCATACGTTTAGGTGGAAATTCAATACAGTCTATAAAAGATAAAAAATGAAATCTTCATAAACCTCCTACCATATACTAAACAAATTCAGAATTTAAATCCAATATAACATTTACAAAACATTAGGAGAAAGTGAAAATAAAATTTTATTTTGGTATGTGGAAGACCTTTCTAAATAAGACTCAGAACTCGAGTGCAAATTGAGAAATTGGTGAGCTTTACATTTTTATGTTTTTAAATTTATGTACCAAAAAAAGTGGCAGCAAAAAGGAATTTAAAGAACCAACAATAATATGAGAGGAAATAATCTGCAATATAGCTGATATATACTGAGCATCTTTAAGTCAAGAAGAAAAAAAGACAAGAAATATGTAGAAATAATGAACAAAAGACCTAAATAGACAGTTTACTGAAGGAGAAATTAAACTCTTCAGTGAAAATATGAAATGATGCTTCAGCTCATTAGTAATGAGTAGGTTGACTAAGATCCCAGTGTGTGTGGGACCTGAGGAGTTTTCCAGAACATGCTGGGACTTTAACTGCTAAAACCAGGATGACTGGTAATTAGAGCAACTCAGTATTTTTTAATCCTTTAGAAGTCTTTAAAATTTTTACCTTCGTCAGGGGTTGATAAGAATTTGGGGATAGGAATACTGTTTGAGGGAATATAAAATATATAGCTTTTTAAAGAAAACTAAATGTTGTCACATGCGTCTGCACACAGAAACGCACAAACAACGTACCTTTTAATAATTAAATTTTAATCCAACAGATGCCTAGGAACTTATCTTACTGGATTGTATGTATGTGCTTGTGCCCAGGTGAATAAGGATGTTCATGTCCCTGCCCCCTCAAAAAAGAAAATAATCTAAATGTTCAAAAATAAGGTATTTGTTAAATTAAAATATCATGGTATAATGTGCTGTGCAATGATGAAAAGGAATGAGGTAGATTTATATAGCTTAGAGAACGTATCTTATGAAATTAAATTAGACTTTCTCAGTTTAAATTCTGGCTCTCCTGATTATGCAGGTAATATCTGTGGGCCTTATTTTCCTCATCTAATAAATGAATAAAATGCTGTTATCAACCTCAAAGTTTTATTCTGAAGATTTAAGGAGAATAAGGCACAGGAAATGTTAGCTATTATGTAAAACAAAAACCGTTAAGTATGTTTACACAGAGGGACACATGCAGACACACAGATATACATGGTCTCTGTGACAGCGATAACCACAGAAGAGGGGGTGGTCACTGGGGACCATGGGAAGGGCAGCTTTCACGTGTTACTGTTTTTCCAACACAGGATATTGTTTATGTGCTATGTAACTTCATTTTTTTTTTTTTTCCAAATGAAATAATTGGGTGACTGCTGGGTGTCTCTCCTGGTGTCTGTCTGACCACAGTTCTTCTTATGTTGGTTTAGACAGTTGCTACAGCAGAGTGGGCCTCCATTCATCCCACTGATCCTTCAGCAAATGGGCAGATAATCTGAGCGTGTTTTCAGTGGTCCCTTAAATCAGCTTACGAAAAAATTTCTTTCCTGAAATAGGGAACGCCAGCAGTGAAATAAATCTACCTTGTTGGTATCCTTTTGATATTAGAATGGCAGTTTTGAGAAAAATTGTGTAGTTAAGATATAAAGTACCACACGCTTGAAGCATCGTGGCCTGGATCTGTCTTCTGGAGGGAGGTGTCTTATTCCTCTGGTCTTCAGAAAATACCCTTCTGTAAGGTTCCTTTTTGGGGGATACAATTTGATAATAACCAGTGTACTTAAAGCAGTGAAGATAGTTAAATAATAGTAATAGCCCCACGTATGCGAAGTGTGGTCTCTGGTTGGGGGATACAGTTTGATAATAACCAGTGTACTTAAAGCAGTGAAGACAGTTAAATAATAGTAATAGCCCCACGTATGCAAAGTGTGGTCTCTGGTTGGGGGATACAGTTTGATAATAACCAGTGTACTTAAAGCAGTGAAGACAGTTAAATAGTAGTAATAGTCCCACGTATGCAAAGTGTGGTCTCTGCACCAGCGGCATCGGCATCTCCTGGGGATTTGGCAGAAATGCAAATTCCGGGCCCCACCCGAGGCCTAACTAAGTCATGTTCTCTTGGGGTGGGGTCTAGAAACCTGTGTTGAACGGACTGTCCTGTTGACTGTTATGCGTGTGAAGCTTGGGAAGCAACACGATCAGGAAGAGGATGGCTGGTGCCAGAAGAGCATGGCAGCGCCACTGTGTGAAGAGATCGTTGTGACCCCGTACCTCCCCTTATGAGAGGCCATGCGGGCTGTTTGCGTGTGCCCGTCATTTCACGTTGATGCTGCTCTGGGCCGAGCTGCAGAGCACTGGCCGCTCTGCCCCCCAGCGTCCTATTTAACCTTGATAGGGGTTTTAACACTCTAATTACCTAACGCTTTTGCAGTTTAAAAATGTCCCGGGAATTCCCTGGCAGTAGGACTGCCAGGGAATTAGGACTCAACGCTTTCACTGCTGAGGGCGTGGGGGTTCAATCCCTGGTCGGGAAACTAAGATCCCACAAGCTGCGTGGCGTGGCCAAAAACTTAAAAAAAAAAAAAAAGAAAAGTGTTGTCCCATGTAAATATTTTCTTGGTCCTTCCAATAAAAGCAAACAAATTTATATTTCACCTTTTTAGTATTTAGCAGTTGTCTTGTCATTGTGGTTTATTATCGTACCGAGTTGAAGACACTTAGGGGCAGAGGGGAGTTCAAGTGGGAAAGTGTCACTCAGACACCACAGAAAGGTACTACTCATGGTTACGGTAAATATCGTATGAAAATAGATGAGAATTATCTGTCAGATAGGTCAGCCAAAGAAAACATGACTCATTTGCAGATGTAAATGGAGAATAAGAAAGTGCTGGTTCTTAGCAATTGTTATAAAAGCCTGTGCACACCACGTACTAGTACTGCATCACGCTGCTGGTGTTTGAATCAGGGACTGAAAAGCATCAGCTCGGATACACTGTAACACAATCACTTGACCAGAAGGAGAGAGAGCAGAGGACCGAATATGTTAAGATAAGGGATAGGATGAGGAATTTGGAGGTGAAGGAGAATAATTGAGCAAAGAACATAAAGTGCCTCATAAAAAGGGTGTTTTAAAAAATATTTATCTGTCTCCGCATAACTTTACCGTGTACGGTATTTGGAAAATAGGGATCAAGAGGAAGTTCAGCATTAAATGTACACACATTCACATCACATTTTGACACTGATCTTGGTTCAGAGATGTGTATTGTCACATAGAAGTTGTTGGGTTCTTTTTTTTTTTTCCCCCCAATTTGTAAATTTGCCAAAGGAGTCAAATCGAACCTAAAAAAGTTTTTGTTGCCTGATCTGCTAAATCTGATGGGTACTTTATAAAGACCTTAATGGTAAAAAAACTGTTTTATTTTGTTCTCTTCTTTGCAGAGCAAAGATGGTCGACCTTTGCCAGCAAGGGATAAACGCGCCTTAAAACAATTTGAAGAAAGGTTACGAACACTTAGGAAAAGAGAGAGGCACTTAGAATTCATTGAAAATAGCTGGTGGACTAAATTCTGTGGTGCCCTGCGTCCCCTGAAGGTAAGTGGAGTTTTACAAAATTATGTTGTCACTCTTCCTCTCAGAGAGGTTGAGTTCTCCTAGTGAGGCATTGCAGCATGGAACTTTAAGGGCGTGGGTTTCGCAGTTAAAATAATCTGGTTTTAAATCACAGCTCTGATATTTGGTAGTTGGGGCAAGGTACGTAACCTCTCTGAGCTTCATTTACTCATGTGTAATGTAAGTATTATAACAGGTTTTGGGGAATTTAAATTAAAATATAGGTAAGTAATGTGGTATTCTCCTGGTTTTACAAGGTTGTACTTTTCTGTAGGAGATCTGGGACCCATATTAGACCTTTCTCAGATAGACAGATTTCAATATTCAGATTGAAAATTTCAATAGAATTTGCTTCATTGTGAGGTGGCATGTTTCTGAAAGTATGTAAAAAGGTATTATTTAAGATGGAAAACCATTAATTTCCTTTTTTTTTTTTTTGAAACCATCATTAGCTAGCCTTGAATTCTTCAGACTGTGGTCTTCCTCTTATAATTCAAAAGGAAATGAGGAAATGCACTGACTGCTTACCCTAAAAAGCTTCTCTTTTGAAAGACTGCTTCAAAAACATACCATAATCAGTTAGATCTACGTGTGTATCACTTTTAAACCTTTCTTAAGACTTACCTCAGTCCCTTTTCCCAAGGTGATTGTCTTCATAGCACCAAAGGTATGAAGAAACCCTGCTCACCCTTAACTTAATTCTAAATTGTTTCTATAGCTTCCTTATAAATATTTATAACTTGGTCGCTAACATTAGCTGCCTTGTTTTAAAAGTGCTTTGTGCCGTTTCACTGTACCTGTGTTTAGAGGGACTTTCAAATCAACTTTATTAAGTGTGCAGATTGATTTCGCCAAATGTAGGTATGTAGGTATAGAAGATCTACATCACTACAGAAAGCTACTTTATGTCTTCCCCTGCGCCACTGGGCTCAGACCCCGACCACCCACTGATGTCCTTCTGTCATTGAGGTTTACTTTTGTGTGTTCTGTGGAGTCATGGCATATATAGGCTTTGGTCTGGCTTTTTTGGCTCAGCATGGTGCTTTTGAGATTTCGTCCATGTTACTGCATTTCTTTTCAGTGGTTCAATCTGTTTTCTTGCTGAGTAACATTCCATTGTGTCTGTTTCACAATTTGTTTATCCACTCACCTGTTAGTGGGGATTCGAGTTGTTTCCAGTTTGAGGCTATTATGATTAATGCTGATGTGAACATGGTGTACAAATCTTTGTGTAGACATCTACACATTCATTCATTTTTCTTGAGTAAATACCTAGGAGTAGAATTGCTGGGTCTAATGTTTAATATACATTTCACTTTATAATAAGTGAAGTATTTTTCACAGTGGTTGCACCATTCTGCATTCCCACAGCAGCATGAGATTTCCGGTTGCTTCACATCCTTGTCAACTCATATTGTAACTGTTTGTGATAGGTGTTCTAATGGGTGTATAATCTTACCTCATGGTTTTGATTTGCATTTCCCTGGTGACTAATGATATTAAGCATCTTTTTGTATTCTTATTGGCCATTTGTTTATCTTTTCTCAAAGGCCTGTTTAAATCTTTGGCCACTTTAAAAGTTAGGTTTTTGTTTTATGAGTGAGTTATGAGGCTTCTTTGTATATTCTGAATCAAGTACTTTGTCAAATTTGTGTATTCTTAATGTTGCCCTCTAATTTATGCCTTGCTTTTATGTTGTCTCAACCCTGTCCTTCAAAGAGACGTTTCTTAAGTTTTTATAGAGAGCATTTTCTCCTGAGTGTCTTCTAGATGATAGTGTTAGTTCTTATATTTTAGGTTTGTGGTCCATTTTAAGTTAATTTTGTGGAATGATGTGACTTAGGGGTCAAAGTTTATTTTATTTTCCGTATGGATAGCTGGTTGTTTCAGCACCTTTTTTTTTTTTTTTTTTTGACAAGACTATCCTTTGCTCTTTGAATTTCCTTGGTACTTTTGTCAAATCGATTGTATATATGTGTGGGGTCTGTTTCTGGACTCTCTTCTGTTCCGTTGATCTGTATGTTCTTATGCTGAAACTTGATTACTAGAGCTTTATAATCAGTCATGAAATCAAGCAGTGTCAGTTCTTCAGTTTTGTTTTCCTTTTTCAATATTGTTTCAGCTCTGCTAGATCCTTTGCATTTCCATATAAATTTAGAATTGACTCGTAACTCCACAAAACACCCAGTGGAATTTCTATGGGGATTACTTTGAATCAGTAGGTAAATTTGGGGAGAATTGTTATCTTAATATTGAATCTTCTAATCCATGAACGTGATATCTTTCCATTTATTTATGTTATTGTAAATTTCTCTCAGCAGTGTTTTGTAGTTCTCAGTATAGAGGTCTTGCAGGTATTTTGATAAATTTATCTATAAGTATATCTTCGTTTATAATATTATGCATTATTTTGTTTAATTTCAGTTCTCAATTATTTGTTGCTAGTATGTAGAAATTCATTTCTGTACATTGGCCTTGTATCATGCAACCTGGCTAAATTATTAGTTCTAGTAGCTTTATTATAGATTCGCAAGGAATTTTTATATACATGATTATGTCAGTGCTAGAAGACAGTTTTACTTCTTCCTTTCAAATATAAGATTTCCGATTTTTTTTCTCCTTATTGCATGGGCTAAAACTTCCAGTACCGTCAGTTTACCATTTATTCCTTTGTTATATAAATAAACCAGTATTCTCGAATACTGATTGGAATTCTTACCTATCTTTCTATTATCTGGTTTTAAGTTAGGAATAATAGGAAACACTTAGGATTAGTTAGTAGTAGTCATGCCTGATGGAAAAATCTGAGGATGCAAACTTATTGTTATGTAATTGAGGCTTTAAGATGAATTTTTCTCACGTGAAGTATGAAAATGATTTGTTACACAGATACAGCTCAGAAAATGGGAAGCCGCGCTGTTCGTGCTTCTCATACTTCAGCATCCGGTGGTCCTAGTGGGAACAGGCAGGCAGGGCCGCGCCCCGCTCTGCGCTGCTCAGCCGTGCTGGACGTCGTTTAACACCTCTGAGAAGCTCCTGGTGCAGAATTTCTTTAAAGTTATGTCTGTCTCAAAATTTGGTGGTAGTGTTCGGTGCTGTGTATAACCCATGTTTGCTTTATTATAAAGTGTATTAAATTACACTGAATTTGCCATTTTTTATAAGAAAATTTTATAATTATTTTTCATAAGAGTAGCTCCCCCCTTGCCCCCCCCGAGATGCGATTGGTCTTGTGATTTCACACGTCCATGATTGCCTAGCATATGTGTATCTCATGTCAGAGGCACGGGGGTTCCGAGCATGGCTTTTCTGTCACATACATCTAGTGTTGAGTCCTTGCTCTCCTCCTCACCAGCCGTATAGATTCTTGTTGCTTCACCTTGCTACACCTCATTTTTCTCATTCATGTAATGGGGTTATGTACTTTTTTTTGTTATGGGAATTAAATGAAATAATCTGTGCTGTGCCTTTTGATGTAAGCAGCTCAGAAAATTGCCGCTGCTATTGTTACAGTTCTATATATAGGATTTTTCAACTTCTTGAATACTGCCATGGAACTCAAGGAAGAAAATTAGTTTTGAGTTGAAGGCACTTATAAAAATAAGCATCTAATTAGAATAAGTTAATGGGTTCTTAAAACAGCGTTTATATATAATACCGAGCACATTTCTAAGCGTACAGTCTAATCTTCGTTAGACACTTGATTAAACTTGCCTCTGACAGATGGGCATTCTTTGAGTGTGTACGACTAATTGGCCTGGGTAACCTACAGATCCATTAGGTTTTAAATAAAACTTGAGATTTTACTATAGATACACCTGTTATTGTATATATATTTATACCTCTTATATTTATAAAGAGAGATATAAATTCATGTCCATAATTATATCACGTATTTTTTCAGACTTTTTTTTTTATTGTGGTAAAACATACATAACATACAGTTTACCATTTAAGCTATTTGTTGGTGTGGCATTACTTACATTCACAGTGTTGTGCAACTGTCACCACTCTCCATTTCCAGAACCTTTCATCGTCCCAAACAGAACATTCAACAGTAACTCTCCATTCTGCACCTCCACCCCCCATACCCTGCAACCACACAACTCAGACTGGGACTTGAACCCACTGTCTTTTAGTTGAGATCACACACCTGGTCTCAGGACTTAATGAAGCTCAGGTTCTTGATGTCTCGTCGCAGAAAGAATTCAGTGAGAGACAAAGTGATAGGTAAGAAGTGCATTTATTTAGAGAGATACACAGTCTATAGACAGAATGCGGTCCATCTTAAAAGGCGAGCATGGCCCTGGGAGAAGCACCCTCCACAGACAGAGTGTGGGCCATCTCAGAAGGCGAGAGGCCCTGAAATACGGCATGGTTAGTTTTTATGGACTGGGTAATTTCATAAGGAAAGGAGTGGGAGGATTATTCCAACTATCTTGGAGAAGGGGCAGAGATTTCCAGGAATTGGGCCCCCGCCCACTTGTTGACCATTTTTTGGTCAGCCCCAGAACTATCATGGCACCTGTGGATATGTCATTTAGCTAATGTATTACGTTGAGCATATAATGAGGCTTAATGTCCACTGGAACTTGAATCTTCCTCCATCTTGAACCTAGTTGGTTCTAACCAGGTTATGTCATATCCAACAGCTCTGTCATTCTTTTAAAGGTTGTGCCCTGCCCCGTTCCCTCCTGTTTCACCCCTGCCCAGCTCACATCCCCTAATGACCTCTATTCTCTTTTCCGTCTCTGAATTTTTCTATTCTAGTTACCTCATATAAGTGAATTATATGTACTTTTGTGTCTGGCTTATTTGACTTCACATAATGCCTTCAAAGTTCATCCATATTTTTGATGTATCAAAATTTCATTCCTTTTTAAGGCTGAATAATATCAATTTTGTTTTTCCATTCATCTTTTTGTTTATCCATCCATCTGTTGGTGGACATTTGGGTTATTTCCAACTTTCGGCTATTGTGAATAATGCTTCCAAGGTAATTGGTATACAAGTATCTGTTTGAGTCCCTGCTTTCAGTTCTTTTGAGTATATACCTAGAAATGGAATTGCAAGATCTTGTGTCAGTTCTGGTATCACTTTTTGAAGAACCTACAAATTGTTTTCCACAGTGGGTGCACCATTTTACATGCCCACCAATAAGGCACAGGGTTCCAGTTTATCCATATCATTGTCAATACTTATTTTCCTTTGTTTTGATAATAGCCAACCTTATTGTTGTGAAGTGATATCTCATTTTGGTTTTTATTTTCATTTCCTTAATGATTAGTGACATTGAGCATCTTTTCACTTGATTGTTGGCTTTGTATCTTTACTTTGGAGAAATGTTTATTCGGGGTTTTTTTGTTTGTTTGTTTGTTTTTAATATTCTTGTTGCCAAAATATTGGCCCTCTGTGCTCTGGTGCTGACTAGAAATTCAGAGACAGAGTTTTGACAGGCAAAGAGGGAACACAGGAGACTAGCGCTAGTGCCCCCCTCCCTGGGGAATAGGGAGAGGTCTTACAGTCAGGGCTCCTGCTTGGGGGTAGGTGATAAGGATCAAGGCAGTGATGGGCTTGCATTCTTCTGATGGGTTGGTGGTGAGGGAAGCAGGAGTCAGCATCATCAGCCTTCAGGTTCCAGCTGGTCTGGGGTCTGCATGGTTGTGGGCATCGTACCATCATTAATCATTAACTTCTTCCACCTGGAGGGGGTTTCAGTATCTGCAGAACAGCTCAAAGATACCTTTGTGTGTATCCATTGATTGGGACACCAGGACCTTGCCCCAAGGCTGCACTATTGTTTCTCTTGACTGTTTGTTTCTCCGTTGTCTCCCATCCCCTCTCTTCCCTAATTACCAACTGCTTGAATCTGCCCATTGGAAGTCGGGGAAGGTCATGGAGGCTGAATGAAGCCTATTTCCTGTAATCAGAGGAATGGAGGACACAGAAAGGCTTTGTTCCCTGGAACCCCACAGGGCCTTGCTCAGTATCATTCTGAATGTTACTCCTTATCAGATACATGATTTGTAAATATTCTCCTATTCTTGGCTTGTCTTTTCATTCTGTTGATAATGTCCTTTGATACACAAAGTTTTTTTAATTTTGATGATGCCAGTTCATTTTTTCTTTTGTTACCTGTGTTTTTTGTGTCATGTACAAAAAATAATTGCCAAATCCAATGCCATGAAGATTTTTTCCCTAAGAGTTTAATAGTTTTAGCTCTTACATTTAGATCTTTGATCTATTTTGAGTTAATTTTTATATATAGTGAAGGACAAGGGTCTGATTTCATTCTTTATGTCTGTCTCTAGGCCAGTACCATACTGTTTTTTTTTTTATATATATATATATACATTTATTTATTTTATTTATTAATTTTTGGCTGTGTTGAATCTTCATTGCTGCGCATGGGCTTTCTCTAGTTGCAGCGAGCGGGGGCTACTCTTCATTGTGGTGTGAGTGCTTCTTATTGCGGTGGCTTCTCTTGTTGCAGAGCATGGGCTCTAGGTGCGTGGGCTTCAGTAGTTGTGGCTCACAGGCTTAGTTGCTCTGTGGCATGTGGGATCTTCCCGGACCAGGGCTTGAACCCATGTCCCCTGCATTGAAGGCAGATTCTTAACCACTGCACCACCAGGGAAGCCCACCATACTGTTTTGATCGCTGTGGCTTTGTAGTAAATTTTGAAATAAGGAAGTGTGAGTCCTGTAACTTTGTACTTCTTTTTCAAGATTGTTTTGGCTATTCAGGGTTCCTTGAAATTCCACATGAATTTCATGATGGATTTTCTTGTTTCTGCAAAGAACATCATTGTGATTTTCGTTGGGATTGCATTGAATCTGTAGATCATTTTCAGTAGTATTGTCATTTTTAACGTATTAAGTCTTTCAAACCATAAATGTGGGATGTCTTTCCATTTATTTATGTCTCCTTTAATTTCTGTCAGCAGTGTTTTGTAGTTTTCAGTTGTAGGAGAGGAAAAAATTTTCTTCTACCCTTCTGGGTTCTTCTGTCTGGTCTAAGAATTAAATTGACATGAGACAGATTAACAGGAGAAATTCAAACAAAAGTTTGATAACATGTACATATGGGAGAGACCCAGGAGAACTGAATAACTAGCCCAAACAGCGGAAACCGGCTCCTTAAATACCACCTTCAGCTAAAGACAAAGGAGGATGTTGGGGGTAGTGGTTTGAGACTTCAAAGGGGAGGAAGGCAACTCACATGGAGATGGAAAAGCAAATGTTTGGTAGACAAGTGTTTGCTAGACCAGCAGAGACAAAGGAACACAGAGTGGACCCTGAGCTCTAGGCCCTACCAAGTTTCCCCCCACACCTGGCCCTTATTCCTTGCAGACATCTCTGGTGACAACTCTATTCTGGGAACAGGCCCTTTATCTAAATTCTTTAGGCAGCTGGGGGGTGGGGTGGGCGTGGTTTTAATAAGAAAGGCTTTGAGTCTTCTGTTTCCTAAAAATAATCAGCCGAGATTAATTCTCATGCCAGAGGGACACATTTTCTGGTGGTAAAATTTCCCCCCCAGTACTGTATCTAAGTAGAGTATATCAGTCATTTGCCTCCTTGTTTAAATTTCTCCCTAAGTGTTTTATTCTTCTAGATACTTGTTTACAGGATGAGATTTAAGTAGTTGCCTTCTGCATTGATAAGAGTTTCTAAAGATTTGGTCATCACCCTCTTCCACCTTTACAAATGGACCTTTCCCTTATAAATGTAAATATCTCTTAAAAAAGAGTAACTGTCAGTTTTCAGAGCTTCTGTTTCTGCTGTTTCTTAAAAAATAGCTTAAAATAATTCTTAAGCCACAGAGGCATATTTTAGGGTGGAGAATTCTGCTCCTCTTTACCAATAACATTATGGTATGGATATTGAAGTTCATGTAAGGGTAAACCCACTTGTAAATGACCTAACCCATCTTTACACTGGCATAGCAGTAAGCCTCAAGTGCGTAGAAAAGCTTGGACTGGGTCTTGGATATCAGTGACTGATCAATACATAACCTTGTTTGTTATGTGTTTGTGTTTAAGAACCACTGACACAGTGTCGATTCATCAACATTGAACTTGGGACCAACAGCAGTATAACTCATACCTGAACAAAACTAGCACATGTGTTTTCTCAGGAATCGTAGCCTTCTCAGTCTTAGGAAACAAACGCACATGTGTTTTCTCAGTAATCGTAGCCTTCTCAGTCTTAGGAACCAAAAGCACGTGTGTTTTCTCAGGAATCGTAGCCTTCTCAGTCTTAGGAACCAAAAGCACGTGTGTTTTCTCAGGAATCGTAGCCTTCTCAGTCTTAGGAACCAAACGCACGTGTGTTTTCTCAGGAATCGTAGCCTTCTCAGTCTTAGGAACCAAACGCACGTGTGTTTTCTCAGGAATCGTAGCCTTCTCAGTCTTAGGAACCAAACGCACGTGTGTTTTCTCAGTAATCGTAGCCTTCTCAGTCTTAGGAACCAAAAGCACGTGTGTTTTCTCAGGAATCGTAGCCTTCTCAGTCTTAGGAACCAAAAGCACGTGTGTTTTCTCAGGAATCGTAGCCTTCTCAGTCTTAGGAACCAAACGCACGTGTGTTTTCTCAGGAATCGTAGCCTTCTCAGTCTTAGGAACCAAACGCACGTGTGTTTTCTCAGGAATCGTAGCCTTCTCAGTCTTAGGAACCAAACGCACGTGTGTTTTCTCAGGAATCGTAGCCTTCTCAGTCTTAGGAACCAAACAGCACTTCAGCACTGTGCTTGGGGGCCATTTTAAACAACAAAGTTACCAACAAAAAGCACAAAAAAATGCAAAGAATGTAGCAGTCAGTAGACCACTTACAGGGTACTTGTTTGCAGTGTGAGAGCTGAAACAAGAAAGCAGAGCGTGGCCTGGTTCAGCCTCAGCTGGGAACTTGCGCATCAGGTGACTTGGAATTTTTACCTCTCTGCATGTATCCGCAAAAGACTGCCAAGGGCCACATGTATTGATTTTAAGGTCATAAATAAATTTTAGTGAGCAGAGAGCTTGCAAATGCCAGATCTGCAAACGAGAATCAACCGTACTTATAAGTAAAAACAACAACAAAAATCCCCAAATCCACCAAGTTTTCTCTCCAGCTCTTACTGCAAAACTTTGTGTTAAGCAAAGACAATCTGGGAAAAATTGCATGGTAGAGAGAAGAGAAGATTTGGAGGTGGGCCTAAGATGGATCTTAAACCGCCCAAAATGAGGTGAAATAAGCCAGTCACAAAAAGACAAATACTGTATATGAGGTACCTAGAGCAGTCAGATTCGTAGAGACAGAAAGTAGAATGGTGGTCTCCAGGGATTGGGGGCAGGAGGTGTGGGGAGTTGTTTAATGGGTACAGAGTTTCAGTTTTGCAAGATGAAGATAATTCTGGAGATGGGTTGCACAACAGCGTGAATGTATTTAACACAACTAAACTGTACACTTAAAAATGGTTGAGATGGTAACTTTATGTTATTTGTATTTTACCACTATTTAAAAAACCAGAACCAGAAATGGCCAAAAAGCAGGTAGAAATGAAGAGAGTTGAACTCAGAGGGGAAAATGGGAGGAAAATACGCTTAATTTCAGAAATGAAAACAAAATTACAAGGTGTCCAAAGGAGAATAGAATCAAATAAAATTTAGTAAGGGGAGGCTTTGAAGAAAGCCAGAAAGATAACCAAGAGAAGGAAAACAAGATGAAGTAAAAAGGATCAGAAAAAGAGTGTTGAAAGAGAAAGAAAAACTACCTGTGTGTAGTGGTTTCCATGCAGTAGCAAAACAAAACAAATTAGCAGACTATTGAAAGGCGTAATCTCCCCCAAAACACCGAAAAATAAATAGACCTGAATCCACGTGTCATGGATATTCTGTCGTGGTCCGAACGCGGGTTGGAAAAGAATTTCCAGACCCAAGGCAGAATGTAAAGAAGACAGGATTTATTAGAGGGAATTTCCAGACCCAAGGCAGAATGTAAAGAAGACAGGATTTATTTATTATTTATTTATTTATTAATGTAAAGAAGACAGGATTTATTAGCGGGCCGAATTCCTAGTAGTCCTGGAGAGTAGAGCCCGAACATGTGCTATTGATTAGTTTTTATAGCCAGAAAACAAAGGAATGGTCCGAAGTAAAAATTTCGTTTACAGATTGGTCAAGGCATATATACCTTCCTTCTATAGGGTGGGAGTGGGGCAGGGCAGATGCCTTTCCTTATTTGGGACAGGTCCTGTTGCCCAGGTGGGCGTCGCCCAGGTGGGCTCAGGAATTTCATAACCATGGCAACATGGGGCAGAGGGCGAGTAAGAGTCCAGTAGGGTGTGGAATGCTGACACTTTTTCAGGCAGGGTCATCCTTTGTCCTTGAGGCACCATTGTCCTTGGAGCACCACATATTCTATTTCATGAATAGACATGAAATAGACACTTTGTACCTGGGAAAGTTTATGTGCAATTTCCTAGTAAAACTGACTTCAAAATTAAAGAAAAATCCTCAAGATTTCTAAGAAAAAAAAATCAACTCACAAGGGCAACATTGTTAGACTTTTTAAAAAAACATGCAAAGCAAGGCAGGAATGGAGGAACATTAAAAACAAACAAAAAGCCTCAATGAAAATGTATGAACTGTCGACTGAAAAAAAAAAAAAACACACACAACGTGAGAGTTGTGAGTTAAGTTTTATTTGGGGCAAAATGCGGACTATAGCCCCGGAGACAGCATCTCAGGTGGCTCTTAGAAACTGCTCGCAAGAGGTGGGGGGAAGAGCAGTATTCTATACGGTTTTAGTGAAGGGGGTACCTGTAGTCAAGCACACATTTAGGCAGAGGCTCGCTGCTAGTCGTCAGGAGCAGACATCACCATTGATGACTTTAGTGCTTTTCTAGATACGAGGAGATGCAAGAATCGGGCTCATAACATTGTCTCCCGAAAATATCTAACCATCTGAAGACCTGTTCTGCCCGTTTTTCCCAGAGCACAGAGGGCCTCCCTCCTGATCTCCACCCTGAACTCCTTTCAGGGGGTGTTGAAGGTCAGCGGCTGCAGCGGTTTGTGACTTAGTCCTTGTAGAGGCAGATGGCAAGTGCCAGTTTTTAGTTGGCAGAACCAAGGAATTGATCTTTAGCCAAAATAGCCTTTAGAAAAACAGTTATGGAATTCTGTACCCATGAGCTCTTTTGAGAAATCCACTCGTTGCCAAGCTTTGACCAATTAAGAGGTGAGAACATAAACATCAGCGAAGGGAAAAATGGTGAACATGTAATATTGTAGGTCTGTGGAGAGAAGGTGTGGGCTAGGGCAGAGAATAAGGCACAAACATACGTGCTGATGAATAGAAATAATGTAATTAAGAAGGGGGAGAAGGAAAAGTAGAATTTCTCATAATTATTGTGTAGGCAGTAGGTAGGAGTTGGACACGTAAAAACTAATGAATTGTTTAGTAAAGGAATTAAAAAGGAAATGGGGGCTAAGGGTGCTTGAAAGTTTAAGTACACTAGAACAAAAATATAAACCCTCTTAACAAAAGAACTAAAAATCAAAGAGCAAGGAATTCACATTAACTGGAGAAAGAAACACGGGAAATATACACACAGTTATCAAGCAACAAGATATTTTTGAGACGAAATGTGTTAGTCATATCAATAAATGTGAATGGACCTAACTCACTATTAAAAGAAAAATTTTTAATTTTCCTCAGAAAGCAGGATATAACTATATCCTAAAACAGTGATTCACAAAGGCTAAAAATGTGTATTGAAAGATATACTGAGCAAATGGAAACAATAAGAAAGCAGGTAATGATCGTGCTATTAGACAAAGTAGGATTCATGCCAAAAAACGTTAAATCCAACAAAGAATCACTATCACTTTTTGTGATAGACAGAATGCCTCTCTCTTCCCCCAGTGATGTCCACGCCCTAATCCCTGAAACCTGTGAGTATAATATACACGAAATGTCAAAAGGGACTTTGCAGATGCAGTTAATGTTATAGACTTTAAAATATGGAGCTGATCCTGGATTATCCTGATGGGCCCAATCTAGTAGCACAAGTCCTTAAAAGCGAGAACTTCCATGGTTAGAGTCAGAGAGATGTGCTAAAGTAAAGTGTAAGAAAGAGACATTCAGAATGTAAGACTTGAGCTGCCATTACTGATTTGAGGATGGAGGGGATGTGAAAAGGAATGCAGGAACTGAATGCCCTCAAAGAACTGAGAGGCTCCCAGCTGATAGCCAGCAAAGAGATGAAGACCTCAGTCCTATGACCTCAAGGAGCTGTATTCTGTTACTCAGACTTGATCATCTCAGTCGATTTATCTTCAAGTTTAATGATTCTTTTCTCCTGGCTGATCAAATCTGCTGAACTTTTCACTTTGATTCTAGTGAGCTTTTTGTTTCAGTTTTTATATTTTTCATCTTGAGAATTTCAATTCACTTCTTTTTTTATAATTTCTATTTCTTTGTTGATATTCTGTATTTGGTGAGAAATTGTTCTCATAATTTGTTTTAGTTCTTAAGACATGCTTTTCTTTAGTTCCTTGAACATATTTAAAATAGTGGCTTTAAAGTGTTTGTCAGGTAAGTTCAGCATCCTCAAGGACTTCCTCAAGGACAGCGCCTATTGATTTTTTTCTTCTATTAGTCACACTTTCTTGCTGCTCTGCATGTCTCTTTAATTTTTTTTTTTTTTTTGGTTAAAACCTGGGAAATTTTAAATAATATAATGTGGTAACTCTGGAGATCAGAGTCTCCCCTGGATTTGCTGTTATTACTCTTTGTTGTTGTTTGTTTAGTGACTTTTGTGAATTAATTCTGTAAAGTCTGTATTCTTTTTATTTATTTATTTATTTATTTATTTATTTATTTATTTATTTATGGCTCTGTTGGGTCTTCGTTGCTGTGCGAGGGCTTTCTCTAGTTGCAGCGAGCGGGGGCCACTCTTCATCGCGGTGCGCGGGCCTCTCACTATTGCGGCCTCTCTTGTTGTGGAGCACAGGCTCCAGACGCGCAGGCTCAGTAGTTGTGGCTCACGGGCTTAGTTGCTCCACGGCATGTGGGATCTTCCCAGACCAGGGCTCGAACCCATGTCCCCTGCATTGGCAGGCAGATTCTCAACCACTGCGCCACCAAGGAAGCCCCTGTATTCTTTGTTGTGTGTAGTCACCGAAGTTTCTGCTTGGTTACTTTAGTTAATAACTTGGCGAAGATTTAAACACCTAGAACCAGTAAGTCTCCCAGTCTGTGCTGAGGGGCTGAGTGTGAGTGGAGACATGACTTCAGCACCCAGGCTGACTTACAGTGCTGCCTTCGCCTGCACTTCCTGCTCCTGCAGACAGAGCTTCAGGGTCAACCACAAGTGGACATTTAGGCCTCTCCTGTCTCTCCTGAGCATGCACAGGGCCTTCTTCATTCCCAGGAATATGTGGAAACTTTTCAGAGCACCTGTGGACATCTCATTCCCTGGGTTTCCATTTTAATCTCTTTAGTTAGTTTATTTTTTTGCCTGACATTGACTAGCTCTTGTGTCCATGAAGTTCATTGGTTGCCTGTAATTTTTTGACAGGCACTCCTGCGGAAAAGGAATTTTTGCACTGTGAACTCCAGTTCAGGCCAAACATAGACAGTCTTGCAAATGGGATCTTCCACGGAATTACCAGGCGGGTCGAGTAATGGCAGTTCTCTGGGAAGGAGACTGTGAAAGAACTGCAGCCCCTTTCTTACAGGCCATCTACCGTGCACGAGAGAGGAGGGATTGGTACTAGAGCAAGTCGGAATGCCACAGTGCTCTGTGCTGTTACTGAGGTTCAGCCGTTTTTCTTGAATAAATGCTCCTAGATTGTTGCATGCCTCTGGTTAATTTCCATAGCATTGAAAAAGTTGATTCTGACCATTTATGCCAGTTTTCTCATTGCTTTTAGGGGGGAAAGGATTTTCGGAGGTTCTTATTCTGTTACCTTTGCTGATGTCATCTCTTTGGCTTAATTTTTATTTTAAAACTGACACTATAGCTAGTGTGGAATATGTAGCATTTAGGTCAGCCCAGGGTGGTCACCCCTGACATTCTGGAAGTAGTAACTTAAGTCCTTATATATAAATATATACAGTTTCCTTGGTCTTTGTAAAACATTTATCTTTTTAATACTTTTTCTTTGTTTTGTAAGTAGCTGTGATTAAACAGTCTAACTCTGGGTCATTCATCTCAACAGACTGGGAAGATACTTAAGGATTTTCTTTTCTTTTCCTCCCCCAAAACGGAGATCAGGGGAGGGGAATGTTAATTTCTCCTGCTATCTCTGGGTGATGTTCCTCCTCTGCTCATTGGTAGTTGGCAGCTGTACTACCTCATGCTACAAGCTATTTCTTATCAACAGGCTACTGGGAAGTAATATGTTTCCTCAGTGTAAGGATATTGTCTCCAGTTCACTTAGGCATCAAGTGCCGTGCTCAAACCTAGTAGAAAAAGATTGTGTATGCTACTAATAAACTTATGTTACTATAAAGGAGTCACTTCAAACTTATTTAGCAATGAAACTTTTTTAAAATAAATGAATGCTCACGTGAAACCCAGTATGTAAAATGGATACATGCAGGGGTTTTTATTTCAAATGATGCCTATAGTCGTTTTTTGTTTTTTTTTTAAACAAATTTATTTATTTATTTGTTTATTTTTGGTTGCATTGGGTCTTCGTTACTGCGCGCGGGCTTTCTCTGGTTGCAGCGAGCAGGGGCTACTCTTTGTTGTGGTGTGCGGGCTCTAGGCACATGGGCTTCAGTAGTTGTGGCACGTGGGCTCAGTAGTTGTGGCTCGCGGGCTCTAGAAAACAGGCTCAGTAATTGTGGCTCACGGGCCCAGTTGCTCCGCAGCATGCGGGGTCTTCCCGGACCAGGGCTCGAACCCGTGTCCCCTGCATTGGCAGGCAGATTCTCAACCACTGCGCCACCAGGAAGCCTAGTGTTTTTGGTCCTCTCTTGCCAAGCTGCCTCTTCCAGTGAGCTCTAAAGGCACTCTTTCAGAACTGAAGAGTTCCCTAGAACAAGTCCTAAAATTTATTTCCAGATTCATCTTTATATGCTGGGTAGGATAATGGGTTGTTATTCTACTTTTTTTATCCTGTCAGCATTCTAAAATGTACTCAACGATCATGTGAAGTAAGATGAAAAATCTCCTTAACATTCATGATGTTTTCCATCTATTCCTATCAATTCCAGACGAAGGAGAAACCAAAACACTTAACTGTACTTAATAGGAATCTTCCTTTTGGCTCTCGCCAAACATAGACTTCATCCCTTTTTTATTCTGAAATTTTATTCCTTAGAGACCCAGTTCCAATCATTGTTTTCCTTGTTTTCTGTGGTCCTACTACTATAAAGTTCATATGCTATCCTTTTATACTTCATACATATCCTTTCATACTAGAAAGTTCATACTTGAGTACAAGGGAGTGTACAGTGCTTATTACCACATTCTTCCACAGAGAGAGTTCTACATGACAGTTCCTTCAGTGCCGTTAGTACTCTATTTCAAGAATATTATCAGTTATATAGACTTTTCTAGGCTGTGGTATAATTTTTTTTTTAAACAGATGTAACTTTATTTATTTATTTATTTATTTATTTTTTTGGGTGTGTTGGGTCTTCGTTTCTGTGCGAGGGCTTTCTCTAGTTGCGGTGAGCGGGGGCCACTCTTCATCGCGGTGCGCGGGCCTCTCACTATCGCGGCCTCTCTTGTTGCGGAGCACAGGCTCCAGACGCGCAGGCTCAGTAGTTGTGGCTCATGGGCCCATTTGCTCCGTGGCATGTGGGATCTTCCCAGACCAGGGCTCGAACCCGTGTCCCCTGCATTGGCAGGCAGATTCTCAACCACTGCGCCACCAGGGAAGCCCTGTGGTATAATTTATTTATAAGATATACACAGCTGACCCAGCATGGTTTGAACTGCTCAGATACACTTACACATGGATAATTTTCAGTAGTACATATTACAGCACCATGCCATCCACAGTAGGTTGAATCTGTGGATATCGCAGTGGGCCGACTGTAAGTTCTATGCAGATTTTTGACTGGGCAGAGGGTCAGTGCCTCTAACCCCTGCGTTGTCCAAGGGTCAGCTATATAGTATCTCATTACTTCTGTGAGAAAATGTTCCAAGTTCTCTGTTTTAACAACAGGTTAACATAACCTGATGAGTTTCTTGGTTTTGGTTTTTTGTGTATGTGTATTAATCTTAATGTAGTTTTCAGCTAACTTTTTATATTTGAGTATAACTGAATATAAACCTTTTGTGGAACCTAGCAAAGAGCCTCATTTGTTTATTTACCAATGAAAACTTTCAAATGCATTGTCTCTTTTGTGTTTTTGTTCTCAAATAGTCTCATAATGAAAATTTAGATGACGGTGTGCCTAGGATTATATACTAAATGATTACATATTAAATTAAAATGTATCTTAGGTCATTTTTTTTAGATCATTGTCATATACTAGTAACTCATATTGAGCATGATGGTTTTGTGCTTTTAATATCAACTTCAGAAGTATATTTTAATGATTTTTTTTTTTTTTTTGCTTTTAGATCATTTGGGGAATATTTTTCATCTTAGTTGCATTGCTGTTTATAATTTCTCTCTTCCTGTCCAAGTAAGTACAGTAGACACATTTTCTAAAGCACTTACACACATCCTATGATATTATACATTTTCCACGCTGAATTCCATTAGTGTAGCCTATTCATCTTAAGTAGCTATTTTACTTGAAGTGTTCTATAGCATTAACTCAAAGAATGACTAAAAAGCCCCAATAATAGACAGTATTTCTTTATTCTGTATCAATTGAACAATATCTGTAAGATATTTAAGTGAGGTTTAATTTGTTATCTATGGTTTTCTTTGACTCCATTGAGTCTGCATGCTTAAGTTATGATGATATTCTTTCTAAAGTAACTGAAAATGTGGTGCAATATATAAATTCACTCTTTATACATTTTTTTGTTACAGTTTGGATAAAGCTCTTCATTCAGCTGGAATAGATTCTGGTTTCATAATTTTTGGAGCTAACCTGAGTAATCCACTGAATATGCTTTTGCCTGTACTACAAACAGTAAGTAAAAAAATCATCCATTTTATACTCTAGCAAACATTGTCACACTCTGTCAAATTATTATGTTGACAAACCTATTAGTACTTGGAAGTATATGCCTGTGCCCTCTGCTGATTTGGCTTTTTATTTACATATAACTTCTATGTTGATATGTTGCTTTAAAAATTATTGCATTGATGTATTACTGAACTCTTATGTTATACATAACTTGATTTGGGGATACATTATAAGACTTGGGGTGAACTTTTCCAAGCACTTACTGTTTTTACTTTTTAACGAAGTCCTTTATTCCATATATAAATGTAATTTTTAGTTTAATTTGTTATAGGATTTTTCTTAGGATAATGATACTGAACAATTTGGTAATAGTTTGGTAGTTTGGTAATTGTTTCTTGGAGGGTTTTTTTTTTTTTTTTTGCATTATCAAAGTAACCTGATCAGGGTTGATATTTTAAACATTGCCAAATATGAACAATGAATTTTCAGTTAATTTTACATGACTTCTAAAGCCCTTATTGTTTGTGCATTAAGTTTAATTTTATCTTTTTTCAGGTGTTTCCTCTTGATTATGTTCTTATAACAATTATTATTATGTACTTTATTTTTACTTCAATGGCGGGGATTCGAAATATTGGCATATGGTTCTTTTGGATTAGAGTGAGTATATGTTACAATATCATTTTGATTTTTCCATCATTTTGTGCATAATCTCCATTATTGCAAATTATGTTAGATTTATAATATAGAAGTTGTAAATATCTTGATAGCAAAAATGGAAATACTGGCTTTTTCACTTCATGTTAACATAAAAGTGCTCTTCGTCTACAGGGACGATTTTGCCCTCCTGGATACATTTGGCAAAGTCTGGAGATGTTTTCAGTTGTTACAGCTAGGAGGCGCTACTGGCATCTGTTGGTTAGAGTACAGGGATTCAGTTAAACATCTTGCATTGCACAGGGCAGCCTCCCACAGCAAAGACTTATCCAGCCGAAAACATCAGTAGTGGCGAGGTTGAGAAGCCCTGGGCTAGAAGTTCTATTGTTTTCCTTAGTGTTAGGCTGCATGGAAACACACTGAAGCACAACTGGATGCATGGTAGCTCAAAAGATGGCCCTTACTCCTGGGAGTGAAAGATTACTGTATGTTTGGAGAAAGGGTTATTTTCTTCTTAGAGTCACCTTGATATAAATTAAGAATTTTAGAACGAGATACATCATCTTCATACTTCCAGCTGTGGGTAAAATCCAGTTAAATAGTGGCTTGAACTAATGAAAGACTTCTTGCTGTGGAAAATTTTTAAAATCTAGCATTGCTTCAGTAGCTCAAAAATCAAGTCTAATATCTCTGGATTCCTCTTGGCTTCTCCCTCATGATTGTGATGTGGCTGCTTCAGCCCCATTTATTCTGTCCATGTTCCGTAAGGAACAGGTAGCTAGGAGAAGTGGTGACACCTATATCAAAAAGCAAGGCTTTCCCAGAAATCCCCAGCAGACTGCTTTCCTTTTGACGTTTAATGTTTTATCACTACCAGCCACTACTAGGCGTAGGGAAGCTGGGAAATGTACATTTTTAGGTGATCATATCCCATCCAGTATCGGAGTCCTATTACTCTATACTGTACTACAATCTAGTAATAAAACAGGGAGGTGCTATTTTAGTTGCTAGAATAAAAGTGTGCTCTGCCGTTGAAATGAAGCCCGTCACCAGGCTCCTTCTATCTGTTACCACATGTTTTAGTTTCCCTCCTGTATGGATACATGTGAAGGTAGCTGTAGTCAGATGAACATAAATTACCATAAACTATATTATAGTTTTATAGTAGAGTATAATATGAGGATATCGTATTTCATAGAAATAAGTATTTAAAACATGTGACATGTCTGTCCTTGGGAAGTAATATTATATAAAGCTCAAATATATTACTAATACTTACAGTTGAAACTCCTCTAATCTTTAGATAGAATTAGAAGTAGTTCTCAGTTCTTCTTAGCTCTAGGAACTTCTAACAGATGCTCTTACATAATAAGTTTAGAAGATTTTTCTGAAACAGACCGTGTGAATACAAATATATTCTCTAGGATTTGAGTTTTTAAAATAAACATGGATCTGAACCTAAAAGCTTTACAGGGAAAGCTTTGTTATTCTTTGTTATTCTTATAAGTATCTGGAAAGATTAAGAACGCTTAGCATTTATTTTGGGAAAAAGACATGGTGGATTGAACTGTGTTCATTACGCCCTAACAAAGGAGTGGGACTGAGGCCCTTCACATGAAACGTGTTGCTGAAGTATCGTCGCTGTGCTCTTTCGTTGCAGCTGTATAAGATCAGAAGGGGTAGAACCAGGCCCCAGGCGCTCCTGTTTCTCTGCATGATACTACTGCTTATCGTCCTTCACACTAGCTACATGATTTACAGCCTCGCTCCCCAGTACGTTATGTACGGAAGCCAAAACTACCTAATAGAGGTAAGTGCACACTTTAAAAAAAGTCATTATTTTGATATTTTAAGCATAGTGAAATCTAAAATCAAATTCTAATTTGTGAAAGCTAACATAAAAAATTAGCTCATCAGGTTAAACTGAATACTGCTAAAACTAGTTTTTCATTCCATTTGTCAGCATGTGTATATTTGTTTCATACAAGTTCTTTTTAAAAATAACACTGAATTTCATTACCGTAGTTCCTTAAATGGATCCCATGGTGCCAAGCTACTGAGCTGTATCTCAGCACTTTGCTAAAACTCATAATATTTACTCTAAAATAATATTTTAAGTAAGTTTATTAATATGGCTCCCCAAAAAGTTTTGGTGTGCAGAAAAATACGTCTGCTCATTGGTACCATGAATCCCATAGGAGAGGCTTTATAACTATTTTATTTGTACGTAACTGTGCTTTCTCTTAACGTGACAGGGATCCTCTTAACCTGTTACAATGATTCCTTGGTGTTGATCTTTCAAAAGCCAGCTCTGATACCTAGTTGTACCTGGAGAGCTAGTTTGAATATCTTGACAGCTTAAAATATTTTGACCATATCTAATTCAGCCTTTGTTTAGTTTCCTTTTCCTAAAATATCTCTTGCTCTACCTTCTAACAAGTCAAATCAAATCCATGTTTCAGGGCCCAGTTCAAGCCTTACTTTAATGGAGTTTTTCATTATTAATCCAGTCTGCCCAGGTCACTCCTTTATCCTGTACTTCCTCCATTCTTTCTTTAATATGTAATTAGGAACAAACAAACAAAATCTAGTAAGCACATCAGACCTTTAATACCATCCATAATATTGCTAAGGATTGAGAAGTTAGTCCATTGAAAAATATTAAGTAACAATGCCAGTGGATCAAGGATAAGGCACGATCATAATGGAGGTAATGAATGACACAAGTTTGGGAAACAATGCTAGAAGGTCACCTTAGTCATTTTTTTCATTTCTTATACCTTTTATTCTCTTCTTGCCTTATCTCCTGCACCTGGTTCACTAGGTCATGCTTATAAAACATTCTTCTATGAATGAATGAAATAACGTCATGCTTTTGCATGGATGAATGATATTCTTTTCTTGTTCCACAGTGGAAAAATAAGTAGGCTCTTTCTCTGGGCAGAAGCTCTGTTGTTCAACACAGGGCCTAAAGATTGTTGTAGGAAAGCCCTAATGTTAAATTTACCCTAAATCTTTTTCTTCTAGTTGCAATTTTATGTAATTTACCTTTTAGAATATTAGCTAGATGTAGTTTAATAGAAAACAGTATAAAGTTCATAAAGTGATTTCTTTTTAATCAAAATATATTTATTAATATACTATTTATATTTTAACTATATTTTCATCTTTCAGAGCAATATAACTTATGATGCCCATAAAGGCAATTCAACCCTTTCTGTGCCAAAGAGATGTGATGCAGATGCCCCTGAAGGTAAAGTAGCTTTTATCACCCATCTTAGAATTTATAGCTCTGTGAGAAAAGATGTGTCTTGCATCTTGGTGTCTTAATCATTTGATGCAGTTGTTTTAATATGTGGTGACAAAGGAACTTCCAGCAAGAAGACCTTGGTCTCTTCAGTAGAATATCTTGGTAATTTAATGATTTCCATTAGGGAAAGTATCATTACAAAGTAGTTACTTTTGAAGAACAAAGCGTAGTTATTATTTATCACGTGTACTAGTATAATGAGAAACATTCTAAATGTCTTTTTTCATTGTTCTTAAAAATTTCAGGAGAGTTTTGGTGGTATCTGCAATTTTTAGGACTGAGACCGAAAGTACCTATGACCTAGAACGACTTTTGATCCATCCAACTCTCGTTACTTTAGTTAATAATAATAATGTTAATGATGACAGTGATGAACTATTAAGAACATGTAATTGTGTTTCAGACACTGTGCTAAGTATTTCGTGTGTATTCTGACAAAAGCTCTGAGATCCTGTGCTGTTAACCTCTGTGAATTTTGAGACAGTCTTTTTTTTCTGTTTTCTGTGTGCTAAGATGAGGGTTTTTTTCCCTTTGAATATTATAGTATGCTGTCCTGATTAAGGATTCTAAATTGATTCTTTCAGGATTCGCAAAAAATTTTTTCTACTTTTGTCTTCAAAATGCTTTTATTTCAGGGTAAAGTAATATGTCAAATATAGTATATTTCTTGATAAATCATTCAGGGGTACCGTTATGGAAAAGATAAATTTGGAGCTTTTTACCAGGGTCAACTCTGGAATGTGGTAGAGTAACAGGAATAGGTACAGAGTCCAGGGTAGCCCAGCGGAAGAAGTAAGGAGCTCTCCGTGGAGATCACTGGGGGGGGGGGGGGGGTGGTGTTCAGAAAAGGGAGAGCAGAGCTGCCTCTCAAGGTGTGAATGAAGAATTTACCTGGTCTGTGCATCAAGGGGAGGCTGTTCTAGGCAGAGGAACAAAATGCTCAAACGAAATTCGCTTAAACTGTAAAGTTTTGTGTTCCTGCGAACGTAAGGCACTGTTATTGTTTTGTTGTTTTAATTCTGGAGTGGTGTGGATTAGAGGGAGGGAGAAAATGGGATTGCAGAGTTAGAACTCAAGCCCCGGAAGGCCTTGGAAGAGTTCTAAGCAAGGAAGTTGAAACTGTGGTCTGGTTTGTTTTCAGTAACTTTATTATAACAGAGAGAACGGGTTGGAGAGGTTGAGAGCAGAGCGTAGAAATCGGCTGGGAGAGGCTGCCGGCAGGGGCTGTGTGCAGTCATGCGGGCGAGATGGTGAGAGCCTGGAGTAAACAGTGGTCTGGAGGGTGTGAGATGAAGAGAGAAGCAAGAGGATTTCTGCTTGCTTGGGTCTGAAGCAGTGGCAAGGCAACAGAATATTCTAGAATGGCCCTCCAGTTACTGAGTAATGGGGTAAATTTTGGTATCACCAAGCTGACTTAAAAATGGATACTAAGATTAGAGAAGAAATGTAAGAAATGATTAGTTGACTTGAGATGTCTCACAGACCTTGAGGTGGAGATTTCGTGGGCACTTGGATATTTTATGTAATGAACTCAGAAGGGTAGAGAGTGAGGAACATGGAGACCGGGGCTTGGAGGAGGATGGCTATCCAGGGGCAGGCGGGTGAAGGAGGTGTGGGGAAGGGGACTGCACAGAGGCGGTGGCGGCGAGAGCTAAGTGCAGTGAATAAAAAGAGATATAAAGCCGTGACTGAGTTTATATTCTTCACAGAAATTATTTGTGGAGGTTGAGAGGGATTGGATGGAAACTAGAGAAGGCGTGCAGGGTCAGGAGAGAATCTTTCTGTTTTTCTTTTTAAATGAGGAGAGACTTCAGGGATGATGGAATGGAATTAATGGAGCAGGAAAAGTTGAAGAAAAATATCAGAAGGGATGAATGATGAGCCAGTACCGTCCAGTTCTGGAGGAGACGGTATTTAGAACATCAAAGACTGAATGCTTTAGATAGAAGGAGGGATACCTCTTTCCCTAGAACAAGGAAGGAAGCAACAATATGGACTCAGATAGTAATTTCTTAGGGTGAACAGGAAGTTCTATATGATCGCCTCATTTTGCTGTGAAGTTTGAGTTCGGTCATCTGCTGAGAATTGTGTGGGCCATTGGGCACCAAACTGAAGAAAGTGGCAAAAGTTTTGATCGGTGAACAGAAGAAGGATCTGACTGAAGATAAGTTCGTGATAGATAAATATGTCAGGGGCCAGAGATGAAATTATCTGTCTGTATTTTTGTTGAACAAATCGGTACAGCTGGTACCATTCTCCATCATTGCCTAGGCTGTCTGGGAAGGTGGGTGGAAGGAATGAAGTAGAATGGAAAGCCAAGGACAAGCTGAGAGCGAGAGAATGAGGAGACCTACCGCAGAGTCCAGGGTGTAAGGGAAAGAAGGGAAGAGACTAAACCTGGGAGAAAAGAATAAATCAAGAGATGAGATGGGAAAACAGACATGAAGAAGAAATAGTAATAAAAGGTTTCTATTTTTTTTAACATCTTTATTGGAGTATAATTGCTTTACATTGTTGTGTTAGTTGCTGCTGTATAACAAAGTGAATCAGCTATATGTATACATACATCCCCATATCTCCTCCCTCTGGTGTCTCCCTCCCACCCTCCCTATCCCACCCCTCTAGGTGGTCACAAAGCACTGAGCTGATTTCCCTGTGTTATGCGGCTGCTTCCCACTAGCTATCTGTTTTACCTTTGGTAGTGTATATATGTCCATGCCACTCTGTCACTTTGTCCCAGCTTACCCTTCCCCCTCCCTGTGTCCTCAAGTCCATTCTCCATGTCTGCATCTTTATTCCTGTCCTGCCCCTAGGTTCTTCAGAACCATTTTTTCTTTAGATTTTATTATAGGTTTCTATTATAAATAAATATGACTTGATTTTCCAGCTCTACTTTTGTAATGAGTTTAGTCCCAGATTTTTTCCTTTGAAGTGTACATACACACGTCACAGTAGGGTTGATAGTTGAAATGCTTTGGGTTGTCGTTTTTAGCTCAGTGAAAGTAGAATGAAAAATTACTGTTGAGTTGATTTGTAATTTTTTTTTAAGAGGGCACTGATCTTGAAGATCTAAAATAGGTTCTGTTTCTTAAATTGTTATAGTAGTATTGAAACCTTAGCAGAAAAGCATTAAAATTTCAAAATTAAGTTGCACTGGTAAAGGGCTTTAAAATGCCCTTATATTGCTGAACTGAGTGAATTTTTATGTTATAGATCAGTAAGTTTAGTTAAATCATACCCTTGGCCATAACTTTTTTATGAATCACATTCAGTATTTTTCTTTTTCAGTCAAACCTAATTTATAGTGGCTTAAATCAGGGGTCCCTAGCCCCCAGGCCACGGACTGGCACCGGTCAGTGGCCTGTTAGTAACCAGGCCGCACAGCAGGAGGTGAGCAGCGGGCCGGCAAGTGAAGCTTTGTCTGTATTTACAGCCGCTCCCCATGGCTCGCATTACCGCCTGAGCGCCGCCTCCTGTCAGATCGGCGGTGGCATTAGATTCTCATAGGAGCGCGAACCCTACTGTGAACTGCGCATGCGAGGGATCTAGGTTGCACGCTCCTTATCAGAATCTAATGCCTGGTGATCTGAGGTGGAGCTGAGGCGGTGATGCTGGCGCTGGGGAGTGGCTGCAGATACAGATTATCATCAGCAGAGAGGTGTGACTGCACGGAGACCATCATAAATCAGTTACTTGCAGACTCATATCAAAACCCCATCAGTGAGTGGCAAGTGACAATTAAGCTGCATCTGGTGGCAGGCTTTAAGTCAGAATCCGACACTTATTTTAGTCTGTGCCTGGCCTGCCCATTATTTTATTTACCACTTCCATCCATGCCTCTTTCCTGCACTGCGCCCTTGTCTCAGTCACAGTTTTTGGTAAGCCCACAAGATAACCCTAGGCAAAATGAGTAAAAAACAAACGTCGCTGGAGAGCTTCTTTGAAAAGGGGGAAAGACCCAATGATGAGACAGAAGACTCTTAAGACTGCCAACAAAAAGAAAGCTGCATTTAAAAGAAAATACCAAGAGTCCTACTTAAGTTACGGGTTCATTGCAACAGGTGATTCACATTCTCCAAGCCCACTTTGTATAACATGTGGTGACCGGCTATCCAACAAAGCCATGAAACCTTCAAAACTGCTTTGCCACATGGAGACCAAGCACCCTGCATTAAAAGACAAGCCTTTGGGGTTTTTCTAAAGAAAAAAGGTGAACATGAAGAACAGAAGCAGTTATTGAAGGCCACCACTTCATCACATGTGTCTGCACTGAGAGCGTCATTCTTAGTGGCTAACCGCATTGCTAAAGCTAAGAAGCCCTTTACTATTGGTGAAGAGTTGACCCTGCCTGCTGCTAAGGACATTTGTCGTGAACTTCTGGAGAGGCTGCAGTTTAAAAGGTGGCACGTGTTTCTCTTTCGGCTAGCACCATAACTAGACGAATTGATGAAATAGCAGAGGATAGTGAGGCACAGTTGTTAGAGAGGATTAATGAGTCACCGTGGTACACAGTCCAGGTTGACGAGTCCACCGATGTTGACAACAAGGCAACAGTGCTTGTTTTTGTGCCATATATTTTTCAGGAGGATGTGAATGAGGGTGTGTTATGTGCACTTTTGTTGCCAACCAACACCACAGCTGCAGAACTAGTCAAGTCTTTGAATGATTACATATCAGGAAAACTGAATTGGTCATTTTGTGTCCGTATATGCACGGACGGAGCGGCTGCTATGACTGTACGGCTTTCTGGTTTCACTACTTGGGTCAAAGAGGTCGCTTCTGAATGTGGGTCCACGCACTGTGTCATCCAGAGAGAAATGCTGGCTAGCCGAAAAATGTCACCTGAACTTAACGTTTTGCGGGATGTGATTAGAATTATCAACCACATTAAAGTACATGCCCTTAACTCACGTCTGTTCGCGCAGCTCTGTGAGGAGGTGGACGCAGAGCACTCACGTCTTCTCTGATACACAGACGTGAGATGGCTTTCTAAAGGTAGATCACTGGCCAGAGTTTTTGAGTTATGAGAGCCGCTCCAGAGAATTCTTTTAGAAAAACAGTCACCACTGGCAGCACATTTCAGTGACACAGAATGGGTTGCAAAACTTGCTTACTTGTGTGGCATATATTCAACCTGCTCAACGAACTCAATCTGTCACTTCAGGGTAGAACAACCACTGTGTTCAAGTTGGCAGATAAAGTGGCTTCATTCAAAGCCAAACTGGAATTGTGGGGGGCGACAAGTGAACATTGGGATTTTTGACATGTTTCCAACATTAGCAGAGATTTTGAAAGAGACGGAGCCAGGGCCTTCTTTCTCCCAGCTGGTGCATGATCACCATCTCAGCTTTCAGAAGAGTTTGAGCATCACTTCCCAACCACAAAGGACCCCCGAACTGGGAAGGAGTGGATCCATTACCCATTTGTGAATAAGCAGGTGAATCGACTTTGTCTGTATTAGAAGAGGATCCACTGCTTGAGATGGCAAATGACGGTGGCCTTAAAAGTATGTGTGAGACAACTTCAAATCTCCATGCGTTCTGGAGTAAAGTCAAGGCGGAATATCCTGAGATGGCCACAAAAGCACTGAAAAGCCTGCTTCCATTTCCAACATCCCATCTTTGTGAAGCAGAGTTTTCTGCAACGACAGCAACCAAAACGAGATTATGGAGTAGACTGGACAAAAGCAACACACGTCGGGGGTCACTGTCTCCCATCCCCCCCAGATGGGACCATCTAGTTGCAGGAAAACAAGCTCAGGGCTCCCACTGATTCTGCGTTATGGTGCGTTGTATAAGTATTTCATTATATATTATAATGTAGTAATAGAAATAAAGTGCACAATAAATGTAATGCGCTTGAATCACCCCCAAACCATCCCCCGCACCCCCTGTCCATGGAAAAATTTTCTTCCACGAAACCAGTCCTTGGTGCCAAAAAGGTTGGGAACCACTGGTTAAAATGACCTCCTTTGAACTGTCGAATATTTTTGTAAAACATTTTAGTTGACTTATTCTTTGAAATGTTACTTTGCAGTACAAAAACATACCCTTTAGGTTTATGGCTTTATTTTTCCCAGTATTTTTTTGGTTCTCCAGCTAATCTCTAAAGTCAAATTTGCCTGTGTATACTTGGAAGAGGATGGTAGAAATATGACCATTGAATTTGGGGTGGCAGGGTAGATTTTTTAAGAGAATACTTTAAATAAAAATGATGAGGGGCTCTAAGAGAACTCTCCTCCCCCAGATTCAAAATTAAGATGGCTTTGGGGACTGCTGCTCATAAAGAAAATATTAATCCTACTAATTCATATATAAGGAGATGAAAATTATTGAGTTTTAAATGTTAAAAGTTTTCTGAAATGACGGAGAAAGATGAAGGAGCAGGTTAGAACGTGAGATTTGACGCATAGGGATGGGGATGGGGTGGTAAGTGTGGTGACAGAGCGATGGTGCAGAATCCACTTACTGCACGCTAGGAAATGTCAGCATGCAGAGAAGAGACGCAACACTATTACTTGTGATGTTTTAGTGGGCACGTTGACTAGAGTAGATAATACTGTAATATAAATACCCCGTAAGGTACTTGATGTCACCTTCGTTATGTACCTTTTGCAAGTAACAGAATTTTGGAGAATGATTTTTAGATTATGAAACAAAAATTATAATTTAGAGTGTTATACTTAAAATTATTTTTGAGGAAAGGTAATCTCCTTAAAAGATGTTAAAGCAGTGATTTCTAAAAATACATATATTGATCTCTTACCATTATTAAGTGCATTTTATAGACTTGTTTTTCTTAAGTAATCTTGCATTCATATATGTGGTGGTCTGGCATTTATTAAATGTTATAATGTTTGAGAGTCATCTAATACTTAACTATTTGTTAAGGTTAAGTCATCTAATACTTAACTATTTGTTAAGGTTTTTTGTGTTTAAAATGATCCCTTAAACAATAGGATGATTTAGCAGATTTATAAAGAATGCCTATCATACTATGTTCACAAAGTTACCTTAAAACAACAATATTACTTAATTTATCCTTACAGGTAATGCATTGTTTATAAGTCCAAAGTGAGTCAGCTGAGCAAATTAGAAATCAAGTTTTAAATTTTATATGCTAATATGACAAAAGGACTTTTATTTACATTCTTAGTTTCACGTTCTTTAGTTGCTGCTTAATCTAATAAGCATTAGTACACAGACAACTTATATGTTAGTGTGAATAAAATAGTTAAAACAGACACAGAATTATGAAGAGCAACATAAATATACAGAAATATTTGAGCCCAAATAGGAAGATGAATGATCCGTGTCCCTTTGTGGACAAACAGAAGAGAGTACTGGGGTAGATTCTGGGAAGGAGAGAAGGCATCAGAGGAGACACATATACCACAGCCTTTGGAAAGCAAACAGCCTAATGGATTTGGATATGAAAATAAATAATTGTAATAGAAAAGTAAATGGCAAGCTATAATGAAATTACAGACAAAATGCTATGGGAAGGCAAAAGGGGCTAATGGTTTTCTCTGCAGTGTAACTTTTTAACTGGGCCCCAAAGCATAAGTTAAATCCAAATGAACAAACAAAAAAACTGGAGGCTATTCCAAGCAGAGAAGGAACCCGCATTAACAAGGCGTAAAAACAAATCTACTTGGCATCTTACAGAAAAAATAAATTGTGGCAGGAGCATTGAGTATTTGGGGAGTACAGTGAGGGATGAAGCAAGATAATATATTTCCAAATGATCATTTTTAAAAATCTATGAACCCAAAGTCTTATTTCTGCCATCCTATTTATTACTTTATCATTCCTTGGAGTAAACTTGTGTTGTCTTATTTGGACATTAAAGCAACTGGAAATGGGATGATCTGTATAAATCAAACTGGATTTTTGTGGATTATTCTGGTTAAGTATATTTGTTAATATACATAGCCAGCCTTAAAAAATCATTGAACAATCTATGGCTTTAGATTTTAGCTTTAGGATATAATTTTACTAGGACAAATGGTTAAGATGACTCAAGTTAGCTGATGATACTAAAATAGAAACTGATGTGTTAAACTTTAAACTACGTGAATTACAAAAAACTGATTTAAAATTAAAGGGCTAAAGCAGGGTTAAAATTATACTAAGTACAAAGGGAAAAGTAAGAATTATTTTGAATAACTAAAGATAATGTTAGAGTAAAATTAATAAAGTAAAATGTGCATTGATATCTTACTTTAGAAAGTAGTTGAACACTAAGTTCTGGAGTAAACAAGCCCATTATCAAGGAGTGACTCAAAATACATTCTCTATAAATAAAACGTGTTTACCAAGCAGTTTTGCTTTTGCCAATGATAAAAGTGGGTTGACTTGTTTTCTCAGAACCTCAAGTACCTGTCCTTCTGCAAACTTTTATCTAAGATATTATGTCAGTTAGAGATAGAGAATCTTTTCCCCCTCATTTTCTGTATTAGAAGTATAGAAATGGACATACAGGCTACAAAGAGACACTTAAGTTGTAAACAATTTTAAAAATATAAACTAGAATGTTAAAGCAAAAAAAGGGAACTTTAGTGAAGCCATCTAACTGGTTTAATACCCCTTTTCTGCAGATACAGATACTAAGGCCCTAAGAGATAAGTTAAAAGTTGATAGTATGAGACTTGGGACTATAATGCAAGTGTCTGGATTCCAAGTCTCTTTTTTCTACATTTCACATTTTTGTGTTTTGTTTGCATCATCTGTCCTTTAATTTTAAAAACAAAAGGGTGTTACTGCTTTTTTAGTATAATGGAGACAGTCATTTGAAGTCACGAGGAAATCAAAGTCACAGACAATATAAAAGAAAATCAGAGGTCAAAGAGCTTAAACCTAGGTTATTTGAGAAGGAAACATGAGTCTGGACAATGAGAGATGAACAGAATACTAAAGCATTACAGGATCCAAGGTACTGCTGTGTGCAGAGATCATTCGTGTGGATGCTTCAGAGAGATATTCACCAACTAGCCAATCTTAAACCTTTGAGAATGCAGTTTCAGTTAGGGTAGTATGGGCTGAAGTATTAGAGAATTAAGTGAAAAGATTTATCTGTGAAGAAAATTCCTTTCTGAATTTGTTTTTTGTTTGGGATTTTTACCATGCTTTCTAAATAGCCTTAACAGTCCCACATATAAGTGGCACGCGGACTGAAAGCATGAGGGTATTGCTGAAAGTTGTATATGAATCTAAGTTTTAATATGATACCATACCGGAAGTACATTCAGGAGCTTGCTGTTGGGCTGATGCCTCTTGACTCTTTTTGCAAAGTGAATATATTCTTAATTCCACAGATCTGTTTCCCTCATTCATGCAGTGAGGGAGAACATGGGGTTCTGGTTTGAGTATTTTGGGTTGAGTCCTTTGTTGAACATCCAAGTACAGATCTTGAGTTGGCAGTTGAGTCGGGTCTGGAGATCTGGAGAAGTTTATGCCGGGTTGGCTGGGGCAGGTGGGAAGGAAAGCTGTGAGGTTGGATGTGAGATCACCTAGAGGGTGAACTCAAACAGAGAAAAGGTGCGAGGGTGGAGCTCTGTGGCCGTCCCGTTGAAAGAAGAGCAACCAGCAACGGAGAACTAAGAAGAAGGAAGATTAGGTGACAGTAGTTTCCTGTAAGCCAAGGGAAGAGTGATCAACCATTTCAAGCAATCAAAAGGAGAGCCATATTTAAACAGATTATTACAGTAGGAAGAGGGGATGCTGCAGAAAGAGGAGCTGACCGTGAGATACTTGCAGGCGTTTCAGACGCCAGGCAGGAGAGGGCTTTTCTTTTCTAGGGAGGAGTAAGCAAGGCTAGAAGGAACCAGCTGGAAGAGTGGGATGACCATGGGATGTTTTTCCTGAGGTCAGCCAGGAGGGCTTGCTTAGGAGGGGCTGTCTGCTGGCTCAGGCTGAGGGTAGGGCAGAAGGAGGCTCTTTGGGGGCCTGGCGAAGGAGGGAAATCTAACTAAAGGTTACTCAGGTCAAATCAACAAGCCTCTTGTTCTGATTGATCAGTGGGAACAAACAGCTTAGCAGATCTTTCGTGAAGGAGAGACAGAGCATAGAGGGCTGCTGTCTGGCTTCATCCCAGGTAAACAAGGGAGGTGTCCAAGAGCCTTCTCTGTGTCATACATTATATCCTTTTTCATACTAAGTCCTCAAAACCTGGTGTGTGTTTTATACTTACGGAACATCTTAATTCAAACACTATAAATTTTCATTATCTAAATGAGAACGTTTATTGGTTAAAGTGAAGTATAGTTCTACCAAAGCACTAAAGTTGTTTAATGAAAAAATATTTTACACTGCTTCAGTTTTTAGTTTAAATTAATTAAAATTAAATACGATTAGAAATTCAGTTCCCTAGTTTCAGTCTCAGCCATGTTACCAGTGGCTATTATATTCGACAACGCAGGTCTAGGGCCCACGTGAGTGGCTGGCATCTCAGGAAATGCAGCCTCTTACAAAGCTAAGCCCCTCCCTCTCCCAAGGATGGCATCATCGTGTGAGGGTGAACCACAAAGAAAGTTAAACATGTTACTTGCAGAAAACCGAAAGCAAAGTTGGCCTTAGTGCCAAGAACAGGAAGGAAGGAATCACATTCCTAAGAAATTGTAGCCGCAGACTAGCTCTTTGCAGATTTGCAGGCCAAATACACATCACCAGAGTGAATTTGTTTCATTGCAATTTCTGGCAGTGCGGTAGGCACATGGTGCAAGTAAATTTAATCCTCCCTAGAGGAAAGTACCATAATTCTTGGCTTCACGGAATTCCCCACAGAGGAGTGCAAGTGAAGACATCAGAGTCAAATATACAAGCACACAAGGAATCAAAACACCATGTAAGAGAGCTAGAAGAAATAGCAGACAGCAGAAAGAGACTTGTAAAGCCCTGATATTGGAATTACCAACACAGATTATGGAACAGCTAACTGTGATGAAAGGAATAAGACCAGATCAAAATATCAGCAGGGAACAACAAAGTATTAAAAAAGAATGAATGAAACCCTAGCAGATTTGTAAATGAACCAAATACAGTGTTTAAAAATGAAGCTACAGTAATTGAAATTAAACTCAGTTTAGAAAACTGCAGATTAAAACCAGAATGAGGCGTCTCCACTTACCGTTTGTTAGCTGTAAGAGGAAAAGTAGTAGCTGTCATAGCACATCTCAGAGGAAGATGGGCACACGCCGTCCTGGGTGAACAAAATTAACATCATCCAGGGGCAGCGCAGCCTGTGCCTCAGGATGTGACACCCTGGGAAGAACGGGGAACAAGAATCAGATCCCGAGGAAACAGGAGACAAACCCAGACTGACGACTGACAAACATGGTATAAAGGAACTGGCCGTGTGCTTCAGAACTGTCAGTGTCGTCAGAGACCAGAGGCTGAGGAATTCACAGATTCAGGGTAGTAAAGGGACACCAGAACGCAATGTGATACGTGGTCCTGGATTGGATCTTGCACTAGAGGGTAAATGCACTGCGAAAAATACACTGGGATAAATGACATGTCGAAGAATGGACTGTAGAGCACATTTTAAAAAATAGAATCATAATTAAAATTCCTAAATTTAATAGCTGTTCTCTGGTTATGTAAGAGAACATCCGGCTATTAAAAAGTGCTCTGTTGTTAAGAGGTTAAATCACATGATATATGGTTCAGAAAACATAAGTGTATATATTTTGAGAAAATGATAAAAGGGAGGGGAAAAAAACACATGAGAACCACTGTACACCACCAGATGGCTACTATTTTAAAAACTGACAGTTCCAAGTGCAGGCCACAATATGGAATTGCTAAAGATAACCACTTCTAATTACCATTTTGGGGGTATTATAATTACATTATTTATATAATTATATATTACTTATTTCCTTTTAAAAATTTACACTTCTATATATTATTTTTCTTAAATTCCAAAAAATTTAAATTGATAGGCCCAGTGGTTCAACAAGATGAATTTTGCCCCACAAAATGACAGAACATATTTTGAACATAAGAATTAGTGAATACAGTGTATGCTATCTGGTAATTCCCTAAGCAATTTAGATTAAAAAGTATACCTTCTTGTGCAAGTGAGTTGATCTTTTGTGTTTACTTTCAGTTTTGAATCTGCTACAAAATAATTTATCTCTCACATTTTCCTGTCATTTCTTGTATAAATTTCTAGCATCAAATAAACCTTGGTTTAACTATAGGAATATTCAGCTGTGGAAAATGAGTCATTCTTTGACTAGGTTTACAGAATCTACTCCTTTTGAGGCTCTGCAAAAGGACAGTTTAAATCCACAAAGAACATAATAAAAACTCTTCAGAAATTAAACCTCTAAAGGCACATAATACTTGAAAACTTGTTGAAGAATTTTTTCATATATTTAAATAACCCACCAATTTAAATGCAAAGATGGTATTCTATGTTTGGTTATATAATCCAGCTTACTTAAACAATTTAAGATATTTCTGTAAATTTCTCACCTATTTTTAAAGATAGAGCAATTTTTACACTCTCTTATGTTAAGCATTTGCTCAGAAAGCTGTGAGCGAAACAGGAGGATTTTCTAGTCAAAGTCACTTCTTATGATAGTGTCAGAAACCTAGTGCCTTCTTTCTGGATATTTTCCATATGTACTCCAACTCTAGCATCTTATCCATTCCAGGGCACTCTCTTGTTAACAATTCATAGTAGACTAAAGTCTAAACCATTCCCAAATGCTGCTCTGTAAGTTTTAAAAGCTTTTTAATCCCATAAGATGTGGGGAACTGACACCAACATTGTGTTGCTAATGCTCAACAATTCTGGGCGCAGACGCATTTCCCTGCCCCTGTGTTAAGTACCACCGAGGACAAACACAAGTGGTTGACAACTCCTACTGTGAAACAACTCCAATAGCTTACTTACCAAGATTAATTGCCCAAGAAGATTTGCTTCGGGATTTCTCATTTCACTGCGTCCACCAACCCAAAACCTATGTCATAAACGTAGCCCAATTCTAGCCTGTTCCCCACTGTGTCTAAGCCCTTGATTAAAGTGGTCCAACCCAGCCCCTTAAACCTTATAAATACTCTTTGCCCTCCTTGATCTCCCTCACTGCAGTTAGTCTAATAAATGTAGCTTTACTAGATCAATGAGGTTTTCTAAGTCATGTTTTGGAGACTTGACAGTTGACAATAAATAAGCCTAGTTATGCTGGATAATTTAAGGGGTATTAATAATTTAATCAATAAATTCAGAATCTTAGATTTCCATTCCTATCTTCTAACCACTATCTGGTTTATCTATACCAAAATGAATGTCCTGCCAACCCCTTAAACCTCAATTCCAAGGTTGAACTCCTTTCCTTCCCTCTTCCACTTAGTTTCCATCTGTCATCCTCATCTCATAGGGTAGCAGGAGTTGTCCTCTGCCTTTTGTGTGCCCTAAACTGTTTACTCAGAGGGAAATCTTGAAATCATATTTGCATTTTCTTGCTCCTCCAATACTAACCAGTTTCCACATCCCACCAAGGTTAGATAAGAAATAGCAAACAAAAAGAAACAACTTGGGTATTTACCCATCAATGAGGATACTTGAAATAACGTTACATACAATGTAATGATACAGCTTTATATGTTTTGACAGAAAAATATTCATATTTTTAATGATAGATGGAAGAATGTATATATTATCTCATGTTTTATGCTTTTGTGCATAAACAGTGTAAAAGTCAGGCTGCAGGTTCACAAGGATGGTTCAGCATACTTAGAGCAATCAATGTGATACACCACATAAACAAAAGATGAAACTACATGAACATCTCAGTAGATGCAGGAAAAGAAATTCAGCATCCATTCATGGTAAAAACTCTTACCAAAGTGGGTATAGAGGGAACATATCTCAACCTAATAAAAACTATTTATGACAAACTCACAGCCAAAATAATGCTCAACAGTGAAAAGCTGAAAGCCTTCCCACTAAAATTGGCACAAGACCAGTATGCCCACTCTCACCTCTTCTATTCAACATAGTATTGGAAGTCCTAGCCACAGCAATCATACAAGAAAAAGAAAAGTATTCCACATTGGTAGGTAAGAGGTAAAGTTGTCATTGTATGCAGATGACGCGATACTATATTTAGAAAACCCTAGAGACTCCACACAAAAACAACTAGAACTGACAAATGAATTTAGCAAGGTAGCAGGATACAATATTAACATACAGAAATAGGTTGCATTTCTTTACACTAACAATGAAATATCAGAAAGGGAATGTAAAAAAACAATACCTTAAAAATCACATCCAAAAAAATAAAATACTTAGGAAGACCTGACCAAGGAGGTAAAAGACTTATGTGCTGAAAACCATAAAACATTAATAAAGGAAACTGCAGATGATTCAAAGAAATGGAAAGATATCCCATGCTGTTGGATTGGCAGAATTAATAATGTTAAAATGGACATACTACCCAAAGAAATCTACAGATTTAATGCAATCCCTATCAAATTACCCATGACATTTTTCACATAACTAAAACAAATAATCCTAAAATTTATATGGAACCATAAAAGACCCAGAATTGCCAAAGCAATCCTGAAGAGAAGGAACAAAGCAGGAGGTGTAACCCTCCCAGACTTCAGACAATACTACAAAGCTACAATAATCAAAATGACGTGGTATTGGCACAAAAACAATATGGATCATTGGAGCAGAATAGAGAGCGCAGAAATAAACCCACCACACCTACAATCAGTTAGTCTTTAGCAGGAACATACAATGGAGAAAAGACGGTCTGTTCAGCAAGTGGTGTCAGGAAAGCTGGACAGCTGCATGTAAATCAGTGAAGTTAGAACATTCCCTCATGTCACACACAAACTCAAAATGGCTTAAATACTTGAACATAAGACATGACACCATGTAACTCCTAGAAGAGATCATAGGCAAAACATTCTCTGGCATAAATTGTACCAGTGTTTTCTTAGGTCAGTCTCCTAAGGCAGTAGAAATAAAAACAAAAATAAACAAATGGGACCTAATCAAACTTACAAGCTTTTGCTCAGCAAAGGAAACCATAGACAAAACGAAAAGACAACCTGCAGAATGGGAGAAAATATTTGCAAATGATGTGACCAACAAGAGATTAATTTCCAACATATACAAACAGCTCATAGAATTCAACAACAACAACAAAAAACAGCCCAATTGAAAAATGGGCAGAAGACCTAAACAGACATTTCTCCAAAGAAGACATACCAGCCATGAAAAGATGCTCAGTGTTGCTAATTACTAGAGAAATGCAAATCAAAACTACAAGGAGGTTCCACCTCACATGGGTCAGAATGACCATCATTAAAAAGTCTACAAATAACAAATGCTGGAGGGCATGTGGAGAAAAGGGAACCCTCCTACACTGTTGGTGGGAATGTAAACTGGTGCAGCCACTGTGGAAAGCAGTATGGAGGTTCCTCAGAAAACTAAAACTAGAATTACCATATGATCCAGCAATCCCACTCCTGGGCATATATTCAGATAAAACTATAATTTAGAAAGATACATGCACCCCTATGTTCATAGCAGCACTATGTACAATAGCCAAGACATGGAAACAATCTAAATGTCCATCGACAGATGAATGGATAAAGAAGATGTGGTACATATATACAATGGGATATTACTCAGCCATAAAAAAAGAATGAAATAATGCCATTTGCAGCAACATGAATGGACCTAGAGATTATCATACCATGTGAGGATAAGTCAGAAATAGCAAGACAAATACCATATGATATCACTTAGATGTGGAATCTAAACTATGACACAAATGAACTTATCTATGAAACAGAAACAGACTAGAGAACAGACCTGTGGTTGCCAAGGGGAGGGGGTTGTGGGAGGGATGGAGTGGGAGTTTGGGGTGAGCAGATGCGAACTATTACGCAGAGGATGGCTAAACAACAAGGTCCTACTGTACAGCACAGGGAACTACATTCAAAAACCTGTGATAAACCATAATAGAAAAGAATGTAAGAAAAGAATGTATATATATGCATAACTGAATCACTTTGCTGTACAGCAGTAATTAACACAACTTTGTGAATCAACTCTACTTCAATAAGAAAAAAATGTGTATATATATGTATATATAAAGTCGGGCTGTACCTCCGGGAAACAAGATGTGGAATAAAGAAATAAATATTCACTGTTTTTTGTTGTTGTTGATAAATAGCTTTTATTCTGTAACTAAAGAAAAAACACCGTTAAGCCTTTTTAAAGAATGAAAACAGTGAGAGACCAGATAGTGGCATGCGTCTGCCCAGTAGCTATGGATTATAGAGAAGACTTATTTCCTTCCAGTTTGTTGAAAGGTAGCAGTGGGGAGGGTAGTTACTGAGACTTTGAAAAAATGTATTTCTTTTTTTTTCTTTTGGCCATGCCGCACGGCTTTGTGGGATCTTAGTTCCCCAACCAGGGAGTGAACCTGCACCCTCAGCAGCGAAAGCGCGGAGCCCTAACCACTAGACCGCCAGGGAATTCCCTGAAAAAATGTAATTCTCGAATTCTTGGTAACATCTTTTTCCCAGAATATGAAATGTTTCTTTCTACTTGAACTTCTGAGCTTCCAGGAGATTTTATAAGTCAAGGTAACTAAGCAGTGGTGCTCAAGTACTTACATAATCACTAACAATGGATTCAGGTGATTGTTTTTTTTAACCTACCAATACTTTCGCCTGTAAGCAAAATTAAAAAATAAAAGATAAAATTAAAAAATTTTTTTTAAATTGAAAAATGTATTTTGCAGGAGAGACTTCTGTTTAAAACTAGTTTTATTAAAGGAGTTACTCCACTAGTTTACACTTGATGTTTGGTATACAGTTATAAATAAAAAGCTCATTTTAAGGAAAGCCAATTTTAAGAGGCTGAAAATGAAGCTGGTCAAGGGATTTCGTTAGAAACTTAGCTGTATGGCCTGAGGTTAAAAAGGGACACTGATGCTTTGTGATGACAGTATTTGTTAATGTCTCCTGTGGTGCTGTGTGCCCAAGTGGGTGGTCCATAAATGTAATTTGAAATGAAAATGGTACCAGACTCTTTCTGTGTGGATTTAAAAGACAGGTTTGAATATGGACTTTAAATTTAATACCTCCTACCCCATGTTAAGTGAAGCTAATTAATTTTAGCTTTCTGGAATTTTGTAACAAGAAGATCCACTTCAGGAGAATATATGTAATCCTTTCCCTCAGACTCAAGCACATGGGGCCTTTAAAAAAAACACTATATGGTCTTTTTGTCTTATACTCTGCAAATTTGGAGGTGGGGATGGGAAAGTTAAGGACAGTTAGGTTTAGTCTAAAGATGAGGAGAAAGGTCACCTAGAATTGTGATAATTTTGATAGCCTTATTTAGAAAGTTATCCTATTTATTTGAGGAATGCAACAATAATAACAGCCTTTGCAATTTGAACACCTTTGGAAGATATTGACATATCATTTTTTCTAGTACTGAGAATCAAAGCCTGTGTGTCTTGAAATTCTAAAATAAATTTATAAATGTCTTAATTTCCAGGATTCCATATGATCATTTAGTTTTTCTTATCTATTCTTCCTTGCTTTTTCATGTAACAAATGTTTATATTGATATCTAGTATGTGCCAGGCACTATTCCAGGTACTAGTGACACAACAGTGAACAAAGCTCAAATGTTCCTGTCCCCATGGAGCTTACTTAGTAGAAGGAGATAAATAAGTATGTCAGGCGGTAAGCATTATGGAGAAAAATAAAGTGACAAAGGAGGGTAAGCGGTGCACAGAAGGAGGGACGGTTTGAAATGCTGAGTAGAGTAGAGTAGAAAGGAAATCCTTACTGAGAAGCTGACATCTGGGCAAAACGACCTTCAGGAAGTGAGATTCCTGGGGAGAAGCCCTGCAGACCAAGGTGACAGCAGGTGCAGAGTGGGGAGGGGGAGGGGAGCCTGGAAGAGTAAGAGGAAGGGCAAATCATCAAGGTAAAGGACTTCAGGTTTTACGCTCATATGGAAAGTCTAGAAGGTTGTGAGCAGATGACTTGATGTGATATGTAGACCAGGGCCTGGCAACCTTTTTCTCTAAAGGACTGGATAGTCAATATTTTAGGCTCTGTGGGACCTACAGTAGGGTCCACGCTGCTTAGCTCTGCCACTGCAGCACAGAAGCTGCAGTACACGGTACGTCACGGATGCCGTGGCCGTGTTCCAGCAAAACTTGCAAAAACAAGGAACAGTCTAAATGTATTCTTTTGGGGTAAAGTTTACCAGCCCCTGAGATAGACTGTAATAAACCAAGGGCAAAGGGAAGTTGAGAGAACTTTTGCAGGAATCCAAGGCAGAGCTGATGGTGGTAGTGGAAGTGGCAGGAAGTAGTCAGATTCTGGATAGATTTTGAAGGTAGAGCCAGTGGGATTTGCTGAGGAGTCGAGTATAGCATATCAGAGAGAAAGGGGTTATGTCTGTGTTTTTAGAGTTTTAATTAGAAAACATTGCTTAATATTTTATATTCTGTATTTGATAATATCTAGAATAATTGTCTTTTAAAATCTATGCAACTTTCAAGGCTGTCCTTTTTTTTCCTTTGAACCTGTTTGACTGTTTGTTTTGTTCTTGGTATTCCATCATAAACTGAGAACTAATAAGAAACCTAATAACTTCTCAGTCTACCGTTGGTTACCGCACATTTTTTCATTAGGTTTCCCTTACGGCTGAAAGCACGTGTGTAGTTGCGGTGTGGTGTGCAGGGTCAAGGAAGAAAGCGAAATTAAGATGTTAGTGTGTTAGCTTAATCTATGGGTAGTCCTAAATGAGACTTATCAACCATATGAAAATAATATACAGAGCCTTCTTATTTTGGTAATGTGCTTTTATAAAAATGTTTAAAATGAATAATTATTGGGGAAGTACAAACTATCAGATAAGGTCTTGGACCGTACGTCCTGACTTCACTATTTCTTTTACTACCATCATTCTTCAATGCACAGTTCTCTTCATTCACTTTCTCTTCAGCTAATCAGTTGCTAAGGGATGCAGAGTCTGTTGCCATAGTGACCCTCACATCTCACCTAAATGACATGTCAGATGAATTGCTGAGCCTTTTAACTAGTGCTCCACTCTGATCCACACTACACAGTGCTGGTAGCCTAATTGTTCTGAAACAGGGGTTATCGAAGTTTCGTGTGCATCAGAATCACTTGGAAGGCTTGCGAAATACATCGCAAAATTTCTGATTCAGTGGATCTGAGGAGGGACCCTAGAATTTTCTGACGGTTTTGGTCTGGAAACCACACTGTGGAAACCACTGTTCTAAAGTCCTCTGACAATGTCATTCCTCCACCAGGAACCTTAAGTGCTGCCCTGTACCATCTGATAAATTCAGCCGAGGACTGAAGGATTCCACTCTCTAACCTGTCCTGCATGTTTCCAGCCTTTTTTCATACACTTCCTGAACGTGGCCATCTTTTCCGTTTTTGCTTTTCAACTGTTTGTTCTTGGAATGTCACAGCCAATTTCTACCCATCTCCTCCCATCTTTGTCAGTCAGAATCCTGGCCATCTTACAAGGTTTCTTTCAAACCTGACCTTCTTTTTTGAATCTCCAAACACGTGTGCCGTTTCTCTTTTTTTCATTTGAATCCCCATAGCATTTATACTTCTGATGACATGACCTCACTCTGTCTTAATCTATCGTCATTTATGTGTCTTATCTCTGTCCTACCCTTTTATAGGAACGTGTAAGCTCCTTGAGGATAAGAAAACATATAGATATATATGAGTATATTTTTCTGCCTTGTTCAACCAGCATTTGTAGAATTGAACCACTTTTAAAATTTGTTCCTTTTTTTCTTTCTCTTGTTAAAAAATGTTCTTAAAGTAACATAAGATTGATATCTACCTAGTGTCTTGTTGCTTCTTGCTCACTTTATCTGTTGGAGGAAACCCATTGTATTTACTTCCTTCTAAGTACCTACTGACCCCTTTTCTTTGGATTAATTGCTTTCTAATTGTGGTGTTCAGCTCTAATGTTATAATTTCTGTTCATTGGACTTCTGATGCATTAGAAACCATATCTTCTTTCTTGATTTCCTTCCCAAAGCTCTTAGTTTACCTAGAGTTAAAGAAAAGAAATGCTTTGTGCAAAATGTATATCTGAAAAGTATTATATCCTCACAATTGATAGAATTGATGGGTTTGTGCTTAGAATTCTATGGAAGACTTCATTTCTTTTAGAACTTTAAAGGCATTGCACCATCTGTGTTTCATTTTTTACTGGTGAGAAATCCAGCGCCAGTCTATTTCTTCTTTTGAAGTTAACTTGATAGTTTCTGTTTTCTCCATTTTCCCCTTGGGGAGCTCTTGTTCATTAGTTGCTGGATATCTTCAATTCATCATCTGTCTCCTCTCGTATTTCGTATTTTCAGCCTACCATTTTGCTCTAGATTCTTGGATATGTATTCAGCTTTATCTTCAAACTATACCCTGAATTTTTTATTTCATGTAACAAATTTGTACTTTCCTTGAGGTACTTTATGTGTCCCATTTTTCTTTTTCAAGCATCTTTGTTTTATGGATGTAATATCTTCACCAATATGTGAAGATACTAAACATTTTTCTCATTCGTTTTCTTTAAGTCAATTACAGTTCAGTTCATCTTGGAGCATTTCTCTTTATCTTGTTCTTTCCCCTCGTGCTGATCGTTTTCTGTATATATCTGATGATTCATTCATATTTATGCTAGTTTGTATTCAAGTATCAGGAACCTGGGAAGCCTCATCACTGGGGACTGTATGACTGGGGTTTCTTGATCCTTAAGTTATATTTTAAAGTGAATGAGAAGGAAACCAGCTGTTTTACTGGAGACCTTTCAAATGTGGCTTCATCTTCCAGAATACTGCTGAGGTCTCCCATCACCGGGTGGCCTGCCCCCCATTCTCTTCACTGTTAAAGTTTGCTCCTGGCTTTATTCCTGCTCCATAACTTTCATGAGGTCCTGGGAAACAGCACAGGGAACAAATGACTGTGCTCAGTCTGCCCTCTTGAACCAGAAGGCTTTGTGTTCAACAAGTTAAAATAGTCCTTCATGGTTAAGTACTGTAAACTTATCATCTTTCGCTTGACAAATAATAACTGTGTTGATAGCCTCATTCGATTTAATTCTACCCATCAAATGGGCAGAGCAATATTGAAGTTAGAGTGATGAGATAGAATTATTATTTAAGAATCCTGCTTGATCTCCAACATCTGTATTTCGCTCCAGATAAGTGGAGAGGAAACTAATGTTTTAGCCAGATGGCAGTTTATTAATATACCATAGGAAGTATAACCATTAAAGAAACTAGAGGCTCAGGGCTAGTGAATTCTCAATGGAGGAAGGAATCTGGAAAGCCAAGTTTATAGTCACATAGTTTCTCGGTGGGCCTGGAGTCAGAAGAGGGCCTCACTGACATGGGCTGGTATTGTGTCCGTTGTCCAGTGAGGCGGCCGTGCAGACCAGAACATTAAGTATTGATCAGAGCATGTTTTTCTTGGGTTTTGCTTGAGATCCAGAAAGTCTCTTACTGTCGAAGTTCTTTTTCGAGGCGACATTTTGATTGTGTTGATAAAAGTTCAGCTAGGACAGTACACTGAAGTTAACTAGGTGTAAGGTTTCTCAGTTCTTTGGAATCCACTCTGAAGCCAGCCCAGGTGATTTTGTAAAACTTCTCAGCCACTTTTTACAGATCCTTGCTTAAGGATGCTGTCTCCTAAAACATCAACCTTTTTTTTTTTTTTAAGCACATGTAGAATTCTCTCTAATTTAATTCTCAGAAGTTCAGTTTATCTTATCACTATCCATCAGAAGTAGATATTATCTCAGTGACACTTAGAAAGAAACTGCTACTTAGAAGTTAAATGATTCCAGAATCTCACAGTAAATACAAGTGGCAGACTCAAGAACCAAATCTCAATTTTCTACCTCTAATATTTTCTGCTGTACCCCTTAAATTACTATCATTTTATGAAAAAGATAAAGTAATAGAAAGCAGTTGTTTTATATTTTACTATCTTGGACAATTAAGAGTAATAGTAAATCTAATTAATTTAGAGTTTACTAATACAGTTTAAGATTGTGTCTACATGTTATGCTAATGCTTACCTTTGTAACTCTCTTTTATAAGTTGTGTATGGCCAATTATTTTTATATGGTCAAGACAAATGAAATTAGGTTCATTCTTTCTTAAAGGAGCAATACATATTTTAGCATCTTTGAAATACATTAAACTTAAATAAATGTAATCAGAGCTCAACACAGATGATACTGGTTCTTAAAACAGTCACTATAGGGCTTCCCTGGTGGCGCAGTGGTTGAGAGTCTGCCTGCCAATGCAGGGGACACGGGTTCGAGCCCTGGTCCGGGAAGATCCCACATGCCGCGGAGCAACTGGGCCCGTGAGCCACAATTGCTGAGCCTGCGCGTCTGGAGCCTGTGCTCCGCAACAAGAGAGGCTGCCATAGTGAGAGGCCCGCGCGCTGTGATGAAGAGTGGCCCCCACTTGCCGCAACTGGAGAAGGCCCTCGCGCAGAAACGAAGACCCAACACAGCCATAAATAAATTAAATAAAAAAAAAAAAAAAAAAAACAGTCACTATAAAAAGTTACTCTTTAGTACGAAACATGTGACAAATGCTATCTTTATTAGCCTGGTACAATTTATATATCCATAAAATATAATAAATCAATTTCCTTTAGAATTTCTATGATTTTTGATGTTCACCAATTCTTTCTTTCCCTTTTACCCACAGCTCCTGCAGTGAGACTTAACAAAACATTACTAAACTGTATGCCATTTGTTAAGTTTCAGATGAGCATACAATTTTGGTTTTTATTACATATTTAAATTTTTTCTGCCCTCCCTTATTTGGATATATGTTGCTAGTTGCTCACATCTTTTTGTGCGTATATATTTCACATGCTGTAAATCCATTTGACAGTAGTTACTCACTGGCATTTTACTCCTCAGAACCTCAGATCCAGCCTTCCTTTCATCCCGACAGCTCGTGTTTTCACTTGGGTTGTTTCCTGGTTTGATGAACCTCTTCCTACTCTCAGTTCCCTCTGCCAGCCTGCAGTGCACTCATGTTATCCCCTTTGTTAAAACCATTTGATAAATAATTCCTAATCATATCACAATAAAGCCTGAGATCCTCAGCCTGTTTACAGTTAAGATTTGTATGTCTGTTGTATTCAGTAGTAGCAAGACCCTAATCAGAAACCAAAGTTAGCGTGATCACGGGCAACCATGAGAAAGGAAGTGGTGTTCTCAATAGTCCAATCTTCTCCCAGTTTTTTTGTCACTAGTCAAACAAAGAAATTGCTTTAAAATTCTCTGTGGTACATGAATTTTCCCACATGCCCTCTCTCTGAATGCACATGTTAACATAAGGATTTGTTTTATAAGTAAAGTACAAATATAGAGTTAATTAACTCTAAGCTGATTTCAAGTGAAGGTGTAACATGGTGATGACATCATGGTGGCTTAAATCGGCGCCAAGTATTGTTTTTCAAAATCTATTTAAAGTAGAAGGTGCTGTTTATTATAGTTAATGAGCAAAGTTATGTTAGTGGCAGTCAGCATACATTAACAATGACATAACCAGTGGTCTAAAAGGACACAATAAATAAGTAGTATAAAATCTATCAGGTATATTTATAAAGGCAGCTGTTCCATGAGAGGCAGAGGTTTAATTGCGCTTTCTGTTGGTTACTCATCTAGTTTGATGATAAGTGAGAACAGATAGGGGGAGGGTGGTAGAAGCAGGACTTTCATTCTGTTCATATGCTCTAGGTGCTCTCTCTTGGCTCTTTTAATCTTGATCTTTACTGTATGGCCACTTTGTCTGAAGAAAAAATTTTGTCTGAACCCCTATTTTTAGTTTTTCGTTGTAAACATGCACTCTTTGGTGTAATTGGAAGTTTATGTGTCCCTGTGAGGAATAACAGCCAGAAGTCTCCTGAACAATTCCGGTTTTAGAATGCACTCCCTAAATTGAGGAATTCACATTTACTTTGAAGGCCAAACCAAGTTCGAAATACTTACTGTAGTTTTTTAGATAGCAGTAGAAACACCTCTCTAGATCTCCTAGATATCTGTGATTCAGGTGGGCAGCTGGGAGGTGGCAGATGGTGTATTCAGTGTGAAGTTACCGCTCGAACATAAAATATATGCATGGGGATTATTAACTAAAATTCCTCTGTGGACATATGCCACTTCATACACATATAAATATAATGACATATACATATAAACATAACTATAAAAGCTGTTACATACTTTTTCAACAACAAAGCAGAACACTAACAATGTACATTTTTTTCTTATTTTAGAAGGCTTGCATCAAATCTCCAGCCTTTGAAAGTGGTAAACATGTAAAATAATGTGATAGGAAAAATATTTAAGATACGTTTTTTTGTGGTGGGGAAAATAATCAGCAGGTATAGCCAATTTAAAATGTCACTCAGTGGATTATTAGACCCCCTGGGAAAAGTGATTTGATTCTACCTGCTTTTGCCAGCTCAGCCTCTGTCTTGTAATCCCTGTTCTGGCCTTGAAATTTCTAGTTCACTCAAGTTCTGACCCCCCAAATACCTTTAGGTATGGAAATGAGTAATAGAACTTTTTATTTTTTAAGTTTAGAGCATTAGCAGTGTTGAGAAGGTTGAATAACTTTTTAAAAACAGGTTTGTGGGCTTCCCTGGTGGCGCAGTGCTTAAGAATCTGCCTGCCAATGCAGGGGACGCGGGTTCGAGCCCTGCTCTGGGAAGATCCCACACGCCGCAGAGCAGCTAAGCCCGCGCGCCACAACTACTGAGCCTGCGCTCTAGAGCCCGGGAGCCACAACTACTGAGCCCGCACACGCCACAACTGCTGAAGCCCACACGCCTAGAGCCCATGCTCTGCATCAAGAGAAGCCACTGCAATGAGAAGCCCACGCATGGCAACGAAGAGTAGCCCCTGCTCACCGCAACTAGAGAAAGCCCGCGCGCAGCAACGAAGACCCAGCACAGCCAAAAATAAATAAATAAATAAATTTATTTAAAAAAAAAAAAACAGGTTTGTACTTGTACAGTAGAGCTCATGTATTGCTTACGCCATGAAAGATACTGTTGATGTTTTTAAAATAACTGTGAACAGGCATTTTTTACAGCCCATTCCGTTCTTCATTTCAAATTGGTTATTTTTATTTAAAGGTATATTACTGTGCAGCAGGTATCCTTTTACTGAATTATACACATTTAAATTTCACCAAATTCATTTGTATCTGTTTTGACTGTAGAGACAGAAGAATAATGAACATGTACAGAGTAGTCGTGATACTAATACCTAAGCGAGTATTTTCCTCACTACTAGCGTGCACATAATCTTCTAAAATCTTAAGATGAGTTTTTATTGGCACCATTTGAGCAGCTCTTGAAAGTTGTATTCTTTATCATGGTCTTGGTATATCTTGAAGAAGAAAATGGACATTAACTGCCCCTTTGCAACCCTCGTTTGGTCTTCAGGATGACCCTATCAGGAAGTGTGGTGACAAGCAGAGTCTCGTGCTTCAGACTTGCCTGTTCACACGGCAGAGAAGTGACCAAATGATACCTGACGCCAAGTCCGTCAAGACCAGGGCCTGGACTTGCTTTGCCGTGCTGGACATTTAAGTTATACTTTCATTTTCGAGGCATATTCAGAGCATCTTGTTTTGACATCCTTGGAATCTTCTCAGATTTTAGTCAAAAGAAATTAGAAAATGTATTATTTAGCAATATGATTTTAAAGTAAAATACCCCCTTTTTAAAAAGTTTAGTTTTTCAGCAGTCATACTGAATATGAATGCCAGGTATCCTGATGGGTACTGTGGAATATTCAGGCCAATCCAGTGGAAAAAGTGGCAAATTGAGTATGTGATATAACTGTGAAGCACCTTCTGTGATAGAGGGGAGAATTCGCTGTGGGGCAGAGTGGCTGACCAGTGGCTTTCCTGCAGGGAGGCGTCTCTGCTGCCTGAGCTCTGGTGCCTGGTGTGAGGCCGTGATCTGGGGGGGCCGTGACCTGGGGGGCCATGATCTGGTGTGAGGCCGTGATCTTGGGGGGAGCGTGATCTGGGGGGCCGTGATCTGGGGGGAGGGCGTGATCTGGGGGGGTATGGTCTGGGGGGCCATGATCTGGTGTGAGGCCGTGACCTGGGGGGCCGTGATCTGGTGTGAGGCTATGACCTGGAGGGCCGTGATCTGGCTGGGGGGCGTGATCTGGGGGGCCAGGGACTGTAGGACAGGAGAGAAACATTTGTCCCTCCCCTGCTGCTCGATACCTTTCTGGTTTTCCTTAGGAAGCTTGGAATATTCCTCTTAGCCTTTTGTGCTGAGAAAGAGAACGAGGAGTACGAAGGGGGCCCGTGGGGATCAGAGGATCCGCATTAAATTGCTGTCCTGCTTGCGAGGGGAAGGTGCTTCCCTGTGAAATGGCATGTTTTCCTGCCAGAAGCAGAGGCTGTCTGTCCAACTGGGCATTGAGCCATCCGGAAGGACATGCTGAACTGTAGGGGAAGGGAGGGGAGGGTTGGGATAAAATAGAACCTAATGCTGCTTTTCAGAAATCCATGGGACAGTGGTTTTCATAAACAAGTATTTCCTTAGACTTCCTTTACTAGATATATGTATAAAGGACTTTGTAAAATAATGGAAACAATGTATCTGGATAAAATAGTACGGAGTCTCACACAAATATCAAGTAACCAGTCTACCAGTTTCTCTTTAAATGTTACTTTTTTTTTTTTGAAGGAGAAAAGTAAGTGATTTCTTTTTAAATTCAAGCTATAATGCTGTCTAAAATTCATACAGTAAGCAATTCAGTAAATAATGATTTTTCTGTGTTCCTTTATAAGCAGTGGCCATTTTTTCGATAGCATTCTTAAAAAGAAAAAAAATCTCAAAAAAATCTCTCAGTTGGATTCTTAGAAAAGAATGCTAACCACATCTGATTACTTTCTTCATTTCTTTTCTTCATTCTTCATCAGGAAAACTTTGTTTTGTTTTAGGATGTGTCTGGCATTCCAGGTTAAAATGCTTTTTCTATTTCAATTACACTGAACTAGCCAATATAATTTTTTATACCTAAGAGCTGGGGTTACATTGGTGGCATTCACTTTTAAAAATATGTCATATTAGTTGATAATTTAAACTATATTAAGGTGGTTGAAAGAGTGGGCTTTGGAGATAGGACTAAATTTCAATCCTGTCTCTAACACTGATAATTAGTCTTGGTTAATAACCTTTTAGGTCAAGTATTAATAGTCTATTTCAAGAGAAACTACCTCACCCTAGTCCTTTATTTGCTTTTATAGATCAGTGTACTGTCACCCGGACCTACCTGTTCCTTCACAAGTTCTGGTTCTTTAGTGCCGCCTACTACTTTGGTAACTGGGCCTTTCTTGGGGTAAGTACAGGTGTCCCAGGGATGCTGTGACCATTAGTGGCCTGTTTGTGTCACAGCAATGCTATTGGGTTTTAAATTCGGTGCTTTCTGGACGACTTCAGGTTTGAGAAATAACATACAGCTTGTTTACATTTGCAGGTGTTTGTGATTGGGTTGATTGTCTCCTGCTGTAAAGGGAAGAAGTCGGTCATTGAAGGGGTAGATGAGGATGACTCAGACCTGAGTGATGAGGAGCCGTCTGTCTACTCTGTCTGACGGCCTCTGTTGTACAGGTTTACTAAGCTGACTCTGCATCTCTTGTGCATTTGTAAAGTGTCAAACTAACATTAGGATGAACTGACTAGCTTTCATCAAAAATGGGAGCATGGCTATTCAAAAAAAAAAACTATATTTTTTATGTGTTCTGAAGTAACATTATTGTATCATAGATTAACATTTTAAATTGCTATAATAATACTATGTAAATATAAAAGTACCGGCCTTGTGAGGGAATGTTTGTGGAAATTTTTTTTTCCTCTAGTGTATAATAGTGTTGAATTGATTAAAAATCCTCCAGAATTGATATTCCCTTTGGTCACTTTTTAAAAACATAATAAATCACTTGTATCTGTGCCTTTGGGTCTCTAGAGTACTGTGGAATTTTCAGGTGTCTATATCTGATTGTTGAAAAATAATATTCACAGTATAGCTGATAAATAAATGTTATTCCGCTATGCAGCTTGTTTTCTATTTTCTACATTAAATCACTAGCACCATTGAAATAGATTTCATGAACAGATTTCAGGCTGCTTGGTGTGCCAAGATGTATTATATTGTTCAGACATTAGTCCATTAGATATCTTATCACCTCTACAGTATTTAAGGCATATACATTGTTGTAAATAACCTCAAAAGTTGTATTCCAACGTAAATGGGAATATTGTCAAGAATAAGTAATCCTGAAAAAAATCAGTGTACTGATCGGTTTAAGATATATGACATCATATTTTAGCTTTAAAGATATTTTCTCATTCTAAAGATTCAGAATTTGCAAAAGATACAGGGAAAGCTATATACTATCGATAGGGTATTTTGAAGCCATTCCGGATACTGAGATCCTAGTTTACTAACACAAGGAAATTAGAACTCAAGAAAAGCACATATTATGATCCTTGAAGTAGAATACCATTAAGTTTCTGAAAAAGACTTAGGACTTAACAACCATCTCCCATTCAGTTCGTCTCTCTCTTAATTTTTGTGTCACTTTGCTCTCATTCTTTGTCTCTCTAGATAGACCTCCACACCCTTCACGTTTGGCACCTTTGATGTTATTCACCAAGATTCCATTCCCTTCTGTTTTTTCTTCACATTTTCTTTTTGGACAATATACCCTCAGTTTCCAAACTTTTACTTAACCTGTTAACTAGAAATTACTACTTCAATTGCAGCATGTTGATAATTGAACTCCTCGTTTTTCTGGTCATACCAAGCCTCCTTCTTTATTCATTTTTTTGACAGATGGCACCAGCACATTCCTGGTTGCCAAAACCAAAACTCAAGCAGACCTCCTTATCTCCTATGTGTACCTGGCCCATCACTAATCAGGCCATGTTGATCTCTGCTTAGCTGTCCTTCCATTTTCCCTCTTCTCCATTCTCACTATGTTACGGACTGAGTTGTGTTCCCCCCTGCCGCCACAGAAAAATTTCCGTATTGAAGTCCTAACCCGTAGTAACTGAGACTCTGACTGTATCTGGAGATTGGGCCTTTAAAGAGGTAATTAGCTGGCGCCCTAATCCAGTATGACGGGTGCCCTTATAAGAAGAGGAGGAGACATCGGGGATGTGTGTGCATAGAGAAAAGGCCACGTGAGGACCTGCCGGCCAAGGAGAGAGGCCTCTGGAGAACCTGACCCTGCCGGCACCTTGATCGTGGACTTCCAGCCTCCAGAACTGTGAGAAAGTAGGTTTCAGTTGTTTATGCGCCCCCAGCCTGTGGTATTTTGTTATAGCAGCCCAAGCCTTCTAACACACACTGCTTCTTAATTTCCTCACTGGGCTTTCTGCCGAGTCCCAGCTCCTTTCAATCTTTCCTCGACAGTGAAAACACAAATCAGATGATGACATTTCTTTGCTGTGAAAAGCTTTCCGTTATTTCAGAATGAAATTCATAGCTTTCATGTGACATCTAAGACCGTTCTGGTGTGTGTCCTGCCTACCTATCTAGTTTTCACTGCCATCCCCACAGATGTCTCACCATTATCCAAATGGCTCTGATTTCTCACCTCCCCACTCTGCTGAACTGCCCCTTCTGCCTATGACACACTTCCCCTCCTCTTGTCTCCTGAGAGAATCCTTACTCCTCAGATCTCAGCCGTGACGTTATCTGGTCAGGTACCACCCCCGAGTCTCCTAGGCACAGTTAGGTGCTGTCTTTTCCCTGCTCACAGGGCTCCCTGTACAGTGTGTTGTGACTGTTACCTTCAGGGTAACTGCTTCCTCTGGGCTGCAAATCCTTGAACACATATCTGGTCGTTCAACTTTGACCCTGGTGCCAGAGCAGCTCCCTGCACTTGGAAAGCACTCAGTTGGCAGGCGAATTTGCTAATTCAAAGCTTTATGGGAGAAGAATCAAGGTGCTGGAATAGAAGGACGTGGAGTTCACCTCCTCCCACAAATACATCAAAGATACTCATACATGTGGACAATTCTCACAGAATACCTACTGAACGGCGGCAGAATATCTCAGACACCCAAAATTGCAAGAAAGATCTCCACATAACTGGGTAGGACAAAAGAAAAAAGAAATTGGGATGGGACCTGCGCCCCTAGGAGGGAGCTGTGAAAGAGCAGAAGTTCCCACATCCTGGGAAGCCCCTTCACTGGCAGAGAGTTCAGCCAGGACAGAAAGGGAGCTTCAGAGGCTTGGAGGAGAGCGCAACAGCAAGTTGGCAGCAGGCAGAACAGAAAGAGAGCTGCATAGATGGTCCATGCCATTGCCCTGCACACGCCAGCCTGAGACGTGTTCGCTGTTGCGTGTGGGTCCGGGTGCTAAACTCGGACTTTAGAGGACAGACCCAGGGAGAGGGCTGGTGTTGGCTGTGCGGAGACAGCTTGAAGGGGCTGGAGGGTGGTATGGCGGCAACCAGGGGTGTACATGGAAGAGGCCTGGGTCTGCCACAGAAGTGAAGTGCCTTCATTAAGTGGTGCATGAAGGGAGAGGCTGGGCCTCCACAGCAGCCTCACTCTGTGTGTGTGCTCACAGTGGTCCTGGTGCTGCCATTGAAACCCCACTGTTAACATGCAAGAGGGAAGGGAGGGGCGGGGCCTCCACAGCAGCCTCTTTCTTGGTGCACTCTCAACTGGCTCGGTGCCACCTCTACAAGCTCTGGGAGCTCGTAAGTGCCAGCAGATTGCCCATGCGCAGAGGCGGGGTTGCAATGAGAGCTGATCCCCAGGGGCCACATGACTTAGGAAACAGGGATGATATCTGAGCCCTCCCCTCACAGCCGTGTGGTCTGCAGATTTACGCCACCACCACCAGCTTTGTAAGCCCAGTGCCTACAGGACTTCCAGGTGGACGATGGGTACTCCCGCAGCTGGGTCAGGTCTGGCCTTAGCAGCTGTGGGCTCTGTCGGCACATGCACGCAGAGGCAGGGCCGGGGTCTGTGCTGCCTCCATAGTTCTCTTGGTGGGTCCAAGTGCATGATTGCTGCGGTCCTGGTACCTGACTTCAGTGGATCTGCACTGGTGGCTTTGTGAACAGAGCACCTAAGGGACACCAGGGACGATTACTTCAGTGGATCTGCACTGGTGGCTTTGTGAACAGAGCACCTGAGGGACACCAGGGACGATTGCCAGCATTCCCACGGTTGAGCCAGGGCCGAGGGTAGTGCCAACAATAGCATACTTGGGAGCCCTCACAACGGGTTTCAGGTGACACCACAGAGCGCACTCCCTGGTGGACAGCTCCAGCAGAGGAATACTCAGTGGCTCATCTCCCAGTAGGCATGCTCCAGTCCCACCTATTCACTCCACAGCTCAGAAACGGATCTGGTGGCTTCTACTCCAACAACTAGGGAGCAGACCCTGCCCCACAATAGGGCAGTGACAGCCACAGAGCAAAGAGGAGGCCCCGCTCAACATCCAGTGCAGGCTCTGGTCACCACACCACCAGTCACACCCCCTATTGAGGGGATAACAGCCAGCACACACTGAAGAAAGACATGGCAGGCATCCATACAAAAAACAGCCCCCACACCAAAAATATTAAAACCACACAGGCTACAAAGGGATGTTCCCTCATAAAAACAACCCTCCAAGAACACAGTAGATAACTGTTTCTCCTAAACTCATAGAATCAGAGAAATATAAGTAAAATGAAGAAGCAGAGGAACCACTCCCAAGTAAAAGATCAAGAGAATTTCCCTGAAAGAACAAAAAATGAAACAGACCTCTTCAGACACCAAGTTTAAAAAAGATAATGAAAATACAGAAGGAATTAAAGTTTATTGAGGGAATTCCCTGGCAGTCCAGTGGTTAGGACTCTGCATGCTTTCACTGCTGAGGGCCCAGGTTCAATTCAGGGATCTAAGATCCCATAACCCACGTGGTGCGGCCACAAAAACAAAAAAAGATTATTGATAGAAATGCAAATTACTGTAAAAAGGAACTAGAAACTATAAAGAGGAGCCTAGAAAAATTAGAAAACTCATTTCTGACACAAAAGCTGAGCTAAAGGCAATGAATAGCAGATTGAATAATGCAGAAGAATGAATAAGTGATCTGGAAGATAGAATAATGGAAATCATCCAATCAAAATAACAAAAAGAAAGACAAATGGAAAAAAAAAATGAAAGCAATATAAGAGACCTATGGGATAATATAAAGTGAGCCAATCTACACATAATAGGGATCACAGAAGGAGAAGAAAGACAAAAGGGGTTCAAAAATGTATTTGAAGACATTATGGCTGAAAACTTCCCAAACCTAAAGAAGGAAACATGTCCAAGTACAAGGCGTACAGAGGGTCCCAAACACCAAGACATACTGTAATCAAAATGGCAAAAGTTTAAAGATGAAGAGAGGATTCTAAAGGCAGAAAGAGAAAAACAGAGTTAATTGCAAGGGAACCCCTATAAGGCTACCAGCTGATTTCTCTACAGAAACTTTGCAGGCCAGAAGGGAGTGGCATGATATATTCAGAGTCCTGAAAGGGAAAAATCTGCAACCTAGGATACTCTACCCAGCAAGATTATCATTTAGAATAGAAGAAGAGACAAAGAATTTCTCAGACAAGCAAAAACTAAAAGAATACAGCAATACTAAACCTATCCTAAAAAAAATCTTGAAAGGTCTTTTCTAAATAAAAAAGAAGCAAGAATCTATAGCAAAGAGAAAAATCACAATTGGAAAGTAAATCACTTAAATAAACCAATACACAGATTAAAAAATAAAAAATCAAAACATTTTTGCGAAAGTGATGGTAACTGCAATGAACAGCAGAAGGATAAACATGAAAATGTAAAAGAGGACATCTGAATCATAAAATGTGGGGGAGGAGAGTAAGAACATGTAGGTTTTTTTTAGAATGTGTTTGAGCCTATATGACTACCAGTCTAAAGCAAGTAGATATAAGAAGGGCTTGACATACTTGAAAAACAGTAATCAGAAATCAAAGGCATACAATAGAATCACAAAAATCAAAAAGAAGAAAACAAGCATAATACAAAAGAAAATCATCAAACCACAATAGGAATAACAAAAAGAGAAAGAAAGGAAGAAGAAATACAAAGTCAACTGGAAAACAAGGTTTAAAATGGCAATAAATACATATACAATAAATACAATAATTACTTTAAATGTCAGTGGACTAAATGTTCCAATCAAAAGTCAGAGTGACAGATTAAAAAACAAGAGCCTACAATATGCTGCCTACGTGAGACCCACTTTAGGGCAAAGGATACACATAGGTTGAAAGTATCAGAATAGAAAAAGATCTTTCATGGAAATGGAAATGACAAGAAAGCAGGGGTCACAATACTCATATCAGACAAAATAGACGTTAAAACAAAAGCCATAAAGATAAAGAAGGACAATATATAATGATAACAGGATCAATAGAAGAAGAGGATATTACACTCATTAATATATATGCACCCAAATACATAAAACAAACACTAACAGACATAAAGAAATTGACGGGAATACAATAATAGTAGGAGACTTTAACACCCCACTCACATCAATTGACAGATCTTCTAGAGAGAAAATCAATAAAGCAACAGAGATCCTAAATTATCTAATAGAACAGCTAGACTTAATTGATATTTTCAGCACATTACATCCCCCCAAAACAGAATACACATTCTCAAGTGTACATAGAACATTCTCTAAGATTGACCACATAACAGAGCACAAAACAAGCCTCAACAAATTTAAGAGGATAGAAATTATTTCAGGCATCTTTTCTGACCACAGTTGCATAAAACTAGAAATAAATGACAGAGAAAGAAATGAGAAAAAAACAATTACAAGGAGTCTAAACAATATGCTACCAAAAAACCAATGGGTAAATGATGAAATCAAAGAGGAAATTTAGAAATACCTTGAGACTAATGGCAATGAAAACGACCATACAAAATCTATGGGATGCAGCAAAAGCAGTTCTTAGAAGGAAGTTCATAGCCATACAGGCCTTTTTTCAAGAAACAAGAAAAACCTCAAATAAACTAACCTACCACCTAAAAGAATTAGAAAAAGAAGAACAAACAAAACCTAAAATCAGAAGGAAGGAAATAATAAAAATCAGAGAAGAAGTAAATAGAGATTTATTTAAATAGAAAAAAACAGTAAAATCCAGATCTGGTCCTTTGAAAGGGTAAACAAAATCGACAACCTCTGGCCAGGCTCACCAAGAGAAAAGAGACAAGACCCAAATAAAATAAGAATGAAAGAGGAGAAATAACAATCGATACTACAAAAATACCAAAAACCAAAAGAGAATACTATGAACAATTATATGCCAACAAATTAGACAACCTAGAAGAAATGGACAAGTTTCTAGAAACATATGCTCCACCAAAACTGAATAAAGAAAAAAAAAAGTAATTTGAACAGACCAATAACTAGAAGTGAAATAGAATCTGTAAAAAAAAAACCCAAAAAACAAAACCAAACAAACAAAAAATTAAATGCCTACAAACAAAAGTCCAGAACCATATAGCTTCACAGACCAATTCTACCAAAAATACAAAGAAGAAATTATACCAATCCTTCTCAAACTCTTCCAAAAGATTGAGGAGGAACACTCCCAAAGACATTCTATGAAGCCACCATCACCCTGATACCAAAACCAGACAAAAACACTACCAAAAAAGAAAATTACAGACCAATATCTTTGATGAATGTAGATGCAAAAATTCTCAACAAAATATTAGTAAACTGAATCCAATAACACATAAAAGAGATCATATACCACGAGCAAGTTGGATTCATCCCAGGGTCACAAGGATGGTTCAACATATGCAATTCAATAATGTGATACACCACAAAAACAAAAGAAAAGACAAAAACCACATGATCATCTCAATAGATGCAGAAAAAGTATTTGATAAAACTCAACATCCATTCATTATAGAAACTCTTACCAAAGTAGGCATAGAGGGAACATATCTCAACATAATAAAAGCTACTTATGACAAACCCAGAGCCAACATAATACTCAGTGGTGAAAAGCTGAAAGCCTTCTTGCTAAAATCTGGAACAAGACAGGATGCCCACACTCACTACTTTTATTCAACATAGTTTTGGAAGTCCTAGCCACAGCAATCAGACAAGAAAAAGAAATAAAAGGAATCCAAATTGGAAAAGAAGAAATAAAACTGTCACTGTTTGCAGATGATGTGATGCAATACATAGAAAATCCTAAAGACACCACCAGATAAATACTAGAGCTCATCAATGAACTTGTTAAAGTTACTGGATACAAAATTAATATACAGAAGTCTGTGGCATTTGTATAAACTGCCAATTTCTGTTATCAGAAAGAGAAATTCAGGAAAAAATCCCATTTACAATCTCATGAAAAAGAATAAAATAACTAGTAATAAACCTACCTAATGAGGCAAAAGACCTGTACTCCAAAAACTATAAGACACTGATGAAAGAATTTGAAGATGACACAGTTGGTTTGATATACCATGTTCTTGGATTAGAAGAATCAATATTATTAAGATGACTATAATACCCAAGGCAGTCTACAGATTCAATGCAATCCCCATCAAATTACCAATGGCATTTTTCACAGAACAAGAACAAAAAATTTTTTCATTTGTATGGATACACAAAAGACCCCAAATCACCAAAACAATCTTGAGAAAGAAGAACAGAGCTGGAGGAATCATGCTTGCTGACTTTGGACTACAGTATAAAGCTACAGTCATCAAAACTGTATGGTACTGGCACAAACAGTCACATAGATAATGGAACAGGATGGGAAGCCCAGAAATAAACCCATGCACTTATGGTCAATTAATCTATGACAAAGGAGGCAAGAATATACAATGGAGAAAAGACAGTCTCTTCAGTAATGGTGCTGGGAAAACTGGACAGCTTCATGTAAAAACATGAAATTACAACATTCTCTAACACCATACAGAAAAATAAACACAACATGGATTAAAGACTTAACGTTTGTAAGACTGGATACTGTAAAACTGCTAGAGGCAGAACACTCTTTGACATAAATTGCAACAATTTTTTTCTGGATCCGTCTCCTAGAGTAATGAAAATAAAAGCAAAAATAAAGAAATGGGACCTAATTAAACCTAAAAGCTTTTGCACAGCAAAGGAAACCATAAACAAAACAAAACGACAACCCACAGAATGGGAGAAGATATTTGCAAATCATGCTACAAACAAGGTATTAATTTCCAATATATATATAAATAGCTCATACAGCTTAATATCAAAAAAACAAACAACCCAATCAAAAAATGGACAGAAGGCCTAAATATACATTTCTCCAAAGAATACACACTGATGGCCAACAGGCACATGAAAAGATGCTCAATATCATTTACTATTAGAGAAATGCAAATCAAAACTACCATGAGGTATCACCTCACACCAGTCAGAATGGCCATCTTTAAAAAATATGGAAATAATAAATGCTGCAGAGGATGTGGAGAAAAAGGAACTCTACCACACTGTTGGTGGGACTGTAAATTGGTGCAGCCATTATGGAGAATGGTATAGAAGTTACTTAAGAAAAAACTAAAAATAGAGTTACCCTATGATCCAGCACTCTCACTCCTGGGCATATTCTGGAGAAAACTCTAATTTGAAAAGATACAGGCACCCCAGTGTTCATAGCAGCATTATTTACAATATCCAAGACATGGAAGCAACCCAAATGTCCATAGACAGATGAATGGATTAAGAAGATGTGGTACGTATATACAATGGAATATTATTCAGCCCTAAAAAAGAATAAAATAATGCAATTTGCAGCAACATGGATGGACTTAGAGATTATCATATTAAGTGAAGTAAATCAGGCAAAGACAAATATCATATGATCTAACATATGTGGAATCTTAAAAAAATGATACAAATGAACAAATTTATAAAACAGAAATATTATCACAGACATAGAAAGCAAACTTATGGTTACCAAAGCAGATAGCGAGAGGGGGAGGAGATAAATTAGGAGTTTGGGATTAACAGATACACACTACTATATATAATATAGGTAAACAACAAAGTCCTACTATATAGCACAGGGAGCTATATTCAGTATCTTGTAATAACCTATAATGGAAAAGAATCCGAAAAAATACATGCATATGTTTAACTGAATTACTTTGCTGTACACCTGAAACTAACACAACATTGTAAGTCAACTATATACTTCAATTTAAAAAAATCATTTTGCTAAAGGTAGTTTTACTAAACAAAGAAAGGTTGGCAAATGACATAAAATTTATAAAACTACTAAAGGGGGACTGGTAAACTATGTGAAAAATAATTTTCTTCAAATGCTTTTAGCATGTTGTTTCATAGTTTTTTCATGATTAAACATAACTTTTATTTTCAGTTTAAAGGTGATATGAACTTGTAAAAGAATTCAAGCAATTCAGAGGTTGTAACTGACCTAGAGAAATAATAAATACAATATGCAGTGATCTCTGAATTTATTTGATCAAGGATTTGTTTGTCCTGTATCTTCTCATATGGAGCCCAGTGGGAGAAATTGTGGACAAAATTATGTCTACGCTGCCTTCCACTTCCAATATTTGTGTCCTATTTCTCTCTTTTGGTCAAAGAGAATTACAAATGTGACTCCAGAGTTGAAAATTGTGAATACAATTGTCCCTTGGTATCTGCATGGGATTGGATCCAGGACACCCCCAGTGGATACCAAAATTTATGGATGTTCAAGTCCCATGTGTAAAATGGTGGAGTGTTTGCATATAACCTACCCACATCCTTCCATTTCCTTTAAATCATCTCTGGATTACTTATAATACCTAATACAATGTAAATGCTATGTAAACAGTTGCTAGTGCATTGGAAACTCAAGTTTTGCTTTTTTGGAACTTTCTGGAATATTTTCTTTCTGAATATTTTTAACCCCTGGTTGGTTGAATCTGTGGATGTGAGACCCTTGGATACGGAGGGCCAACTCTACTACTGATTATTCCTCTCTGTGTCATAGTTTCCTCATTTGTAAAATTGGAATAATAATATTATCCCCTTCATGGGATTACCAGAGACACAAAATCAGTATAAAATGCTTAGTTTAGTGTCTGTTAGGTGATAAATTCTCAATATTTATTAGCTATTTTTGTTGTTATTTCTAAGGTGCTTTCCTTTATTTAATAATGCTCTTTAACAATCAGGGCTCCAAAAACTTTATATTTAAGAAATATTCTTGTAATCCCACCTCTAGTTTAAGTGCCTAGTAAATTCAAAAACAAACATTTAACCGTATTATGAGAGCTCAGAGTGTAAGAAACCCTAGAGGAAATATCCTTGAGATGTAAACTTTTGTAATGTAAATCATGGCTATTAATGTCTTTGTTTTTTCTGTTTAGAGACTTCATTTTCTCAAATTGTATTTCAAAACTCCAAATAATGAAATGCAAGAGTGAAACATCCCAATTACTTCAAGCAAAGGAGCAGTGAGTTATAGTCAGAGCACTAATTATGAAGCACAGCCATTGTGTTTCTCCTTCCTCACAGGCTCCCTTGCTGGGTGGCTAGGAAAAGACTACAGTACACTCTTTGTCTTCTAGGTTTTTGTGTTTCTGTTTACTTAAATGTACAGAGTGGAGAATTTCTCTTCAGTTCCTCCTGGGAACATTGTGAATTCAAAAAATAACATTTGTAAAGCTTTTTTCTCTTTCAGAGTGAATAAAAATTGTACACGTACCATCATTGTGGAGCTCAAAAACAAAGTAAAATTAAGTGAAACATTTGTCACTTTAGAGGCTAGAATTTGCAATTTATTACCTGAGCTTCTGTTTCCTCATACACCTCCACCAAGCTTGCTTCCATCAGCAGTGTGATAAAAGTAAAAAGAGAAGAAAGACCTAGATCAAAATCTGACCTGAGGTGCTTAGTAGCTGGGTGAATTTAGGCAAGTTAATTTTACTTCTGTAAGCCTATTTCTTCATCTGTAAAATGGGCTCACATTGCCTACCCTGTTATCAAAGCACTCAGAACATAGTAGGCACTCAGCCAATTATCACCAAGGACCAGTCTACATACATACAAGCCTTAGGAAGGCACATGGTTTCAAACCAAAATGGATTTGAGTGCTTTGGGTGGGGTGTATATTCTCCAGGTGACCACACTTCCAATCCAATAGCGTCACGCATTTGCAAATACATGCTCCAAGAAGGCTTCTGAGTTTGGCCCTCGGCAGTGGATTCTGTCCCTAGAGTTCAAATGGATAAGCTTCCCAAAGGAGTAAACTGAAAACACAGGTTTCTCTCCCCATTCATTTCACAACTGTTGCTGTGGGCTGACTGAGCAGAAGTGGAGACCTACAAAGATGTATAAAGCATAGCTCCTGTTGGGGCCCAGGGCAGGCTGCCCTAAAATGTGCCTCAATGGTATATTGATTATTTTGAATTAAATTTACTTAAGAAATGGCCAATGCAAAAAGGACACTGACTCTCCGTTTGTCTCCCTGAAAACAGGAAATACATCTCTCATGTGAAAAGTATGCTTCCTGCATCTGAAAGTAGAGGGACACTCGTCACCAGGGACCGGGAATTTGGGCTGAGAAGCCTGTGTAAAGAAACCTCGCTGCTTCAATTTAGTACCCCAAGCCCACACTCTGTTTAGATTCTTTACTAATTAAGCACCCAAAGCCTAAGTTTCTTTATCCTGTCAATTCCTCCCAAGTTTATTGTTTCTTTGTCTAAAAAGTATAAAAGCTGCCTGCTTTTGGTCAGTCTCTGAGCGTCATTTTATGATCTCCCATGCACACAAAATTAAATTGTTTTTTCTCCTGTTAATCTGTCTTGTGTCAATTTTATTCTTAGTCCAGCCATAAGAATTTAAGAGAGGTAGAGGGGGAAATTTCCCCCTCCTGACACTCCTATCCAAGGAACTTTTCCATTCGATGATTTTTTAAAAATAGTTGGAATTAAAATTACATAGTATATTATGATCAGGGCAAGTTCGTATGGCAAAATTTAAAGGCATATAACTACCAGAATTTAATGAATTAATTTTCTATTTTACCTTTAACTCTTCTCAGCCTTACGTCTTTCTCCTAAAGCTTTAAAAATGGAACCTCTAATTTTTCAGCTATACTACTTCAGGTGCCAATTTTTAGTGTAAAATACAGTTTCACACTGTCAAAGACAAATGACCCCCAGGAGCCCTTCTAAACGTGGTAGCTGTCTGTTACCTCAGCCTCTCCCTATTTAGTTGTTGAAGTAATTTCCTCAGAGATTTGTGCATTTCTCTCTTTCAAAGCTATCTTTCTCTTCCCTTTGGTTTGACAGAAAAAGAAGAAATCTTGACCATGGAGGCTCCACATTTCCCAGCATGACTCCACTTTTCTACTCAGTAAAAGCAATTTCTCACTTTTTTCTAAGTCCCAGTCAATCCTCTTCTCCTGAATTTCTTTGTAGCTGTTGCACATTCTTCCCTGATCCAAGTTGTTCACATGCAAAAGAGCCAGACTTTCCTCCAACATATATTAAAACAATATTGAAAACGCATCTCAACAATTCAGCACGTTTTAAACCTAGACGTGAACGTGTCTCCCTACCATACATTTTTTAAATGAAGTAATCAAAAACCAAACAAAAGCCAAGCTTTGCTCTCACTCCATAAAAATCACAGCAACTTCAAACTTACATTTTTGTCCTGACTGCCCTTTGGAAATAGAGATATAAATATCATATATTTATAAGAGTAAGCACTTTTAGAATCATTAGAGAAAAGAAAAATAAATTAAACTCTATAGAAATTTCCAGAAGACCCCATAAAAGAAAGAGTGGCATCAAGGGGGCAGGCCCTGGCTGTAGCCTCAGTACCTCCCCCTCCAGGACTTCCCAGGTGTGTGTGGCCATTTACACAACAACCCAAAGAGCTCAACTAAGTGCCTAGGGTGACACCTGGCTTGTAGTAGACATTCAGTGAAAGGTAGTTGCTTCTACTTTGTACACTGGTGTTCCTGCCAACAGAACTGTCTTCCAACCATCTCTCTGTCTTCGTAGTTGGGATAATGGCTTGCTACTTGATTTCATCCAGCCACGTCCCCTCACCTCCCTGGATAAAATCATCACTGTTGGGAATGTCTAGGCATTAAGGCACAGCAGACGTTTTCTGTGAAAAGAAACTTTTGCAATTGTTTTAAGTGTTATATAATTTCTGAGAGTGTAGGGACCTTTTACTTAGGCAGTCTCTCACTCAACCTGCAATTAAGAGATACTGAGGAGGTAATCTAGCTGTGGCTACGTTAACATTTCAAGATAAATCTCTCTTTACATTTATAGCGGCATTCCTTTGACATTATTTGCCTGAGAGCAGCAATTATTATGAGTCATGGTGACTTAACAAACGCAGCGCGCTTTCAATCAGAAACATGTTGTGAACGTTTACCGCGTGCCAGACTCCAGGAGATGCTGAGATTACAAAGACAAATACAGCCTGCAAGACAGAATCTTCTCACACCTTCGAGGAAGTCTCATTTCATAAATGGGCTTACTCAGGAGCTTTCAGAAAAGCAGATTGTACGACTCCGACAGAGTGTGTGAGGCCAAAAATATCAACAGCCCTCATCACCAAGGCTCCCGTCCACCTTGGGTTGGTGGCTGTAAACATTGTTTCCAAAATCCTCGGGCCACTTCTCCATACATAATTTATGACCTTTGCTCCAAAAAATTTCTTTACCTGCTTGTGAGTCACTGGATGGCATTTTCTAGCAATCAACAGGCATTCTAGAACCCACCTTGGGAAGCACGTGTGTAGATCTCTCTTTTTACTCTCAGCCGTACCCAACAAGCTGGTAATTGGTACTCCTGATCTTTTTTTTTTTTTTTCTGGGCAGAATATCAACTGTAGCTATTCCACTTCACTGATAATGAAGCATGGAGGAAATCAGGATTTTTACAAATAAATTGAAGGTGTGAGGATCCTTTTAAGTACAAAAGCTTTAGGTAAACACCCTGTCAAAAGTAAAGGATTAGGAAATATTAACGCTGGGCTTTGATTTATGATGTTAGGATCTTGGAAATAAATATTTACAGACAACAAATGGATTGTTTCATACCAGAGACGAGCAAGCTGCTCTGTCCTTTACCTGTAGAACTTACAAACAGTGCTGGGACCTCCGTGTTTCTCTCTCTCTTGTTCCTCAAGCCCCAGGTCTTTGTGATTTGGGTTCAGCATCGTTTGTGCTTTATTACAAATAAAGCCCAAAGTACTACTCAAATTCACTTTTCAAAAACATACTTTTTACTTAAGTGTTCAATCTTATATTTTCATTCTTATTAAGACTTGGAAACAACAGTTTTGAAAGGAAAGCATCTCCAGTTCAAAGTGAAAAGGGTCATTGGGGAAAATATATCTTAGTTTTCAGACATTCACTATAGACACGAGTCTTTGAAAGTTTGTTTTAAGCTGTTCAGGGAGATATGCCTGGTGGACATATCGGCGTCAGGTTGTGTGTTTGACTTAAAAAGTAATAGAATCTTGCCCGCTTGGATAATAGTCTTTCATGTCGGATTTCTTGTACTATGTTCTCCCTTTTGGAAAAAGTGTAAGGTCTGGTTGGTATGGTGAAATTAGTTATGATTTTACTCGATTTAAAAATCTTTAAACCTTTACTTTTTACATATGGATTTTTTGTGAAGTTTCTGTTATGAGAACTGAGTTAGGTGGACAAGGCAGAAGAGCAGCTTTGTGGCAGCTTTTGGGGACTCTGGCTCCTCCAGATTCATGCTCCTTAACGTTTGGCCCCCAGACCAGAGAAGCAGCGTCACAGGAGAAGTGACGGAGAAGGGAACTCCGGTGGAGATGGTTTACCCCCATGGCGCCTGAGCCGTCTTCCCCTTTGTCCCTCTGTCCCCTCCGGCTCTCTGGGTTTTTCCTCTGTATTCTGCACCATTTTTTATTTTCCAGGTTGGTAACCCTGTTCTCAGCTGTGACCATCTTCTTTTTTTAGTTTGTCCATTGAAATTTTAACTACTTATTATACATATGTGTTACATAATAATTATATGATTTTAATTAAATGATCATAGGGCAAATATATTAAAATCATTTAATTAAATTATGTACACGCATTTTTTCCAGAAAGTCTATTTTTGTGCTATAATGTCATCTCTTTAAGATTTATTTTTAATTCTTTTGTGTCTTCACTTTTTCCTCAAAGGGAATGTTCTGCACCACAGGATCCATTCGGCCTTCCTTTTTCGGGTGACATGCCCCCTTAAGTGTATTCTGATTTTGCTTTACTTGCTTGCTCATGTTACGTCCCCTCGACGTTCAGGTTGTTTTGGACTCTCCATCCTTGTCAGCAGTATCTGTCCTTGTGGGTTAGTGGTGAATGAGCTGACCAATCACCGCCAGTTCTGGGAGAGAGGGACTCTCTACCAGCAGGGGAGGAAAGGGGGCCGTTAAGCCCACCATGCAGTTCCTGCCCTTAGCTCCCCCTCAGCCGAGGCTGTTATGATCCAACAAGCCCTCATAAGACCAGAGGTAGCAAGCAAGCAAATTCAGCCCCGCACTGCATCCTGTGCCCGCTCTGAGAACCACAGGAACTCTGGCCTGCCTGAGTCCCGGAGGAAGGTATGGAGCAGGACCCTTCAGGCCTCGCGGGACAGACCCTCCCCCCATATCCACTGCTTTAGCTCCTCCCTGAAGTACCCAGATAACAGTGTCTGATACACATTCCTGAGCTGTTTTACAGACCCCCACTAAGCAGAAGAAATTAACTACTCGATGACCATGAGCACGTAGCCCCCAGGCCTACTGGAGCCTGAGGATTGGTAACGTTAACCCCTGTGACACCACCCTGTTGCCACCATCAACCAACCAGAGGACTGTGCACAAACTGATCGCACACCCTGGGACGCCCCTCCCTCACCTGGCCTTTAAAAAGGGCTTCCCTGAAACCCATCGGGGAGTTCAGGCTTTTTGAGCATTAGCTTCGCTGGACTCCTTGTCTGGTGCCCTACAAGAAACGCTGCACTTTCCTTCACCACAACCCGGGGTCAGCAGATTGGCTTTACTGCACGTGGGTCAGTGGACCCAAGTTTTGGTTTCATAACAGGAAGACAAGGCCTCAAACCACCTCTTGTACCTCAGCTGTCTTAAGCATCAAGATAACAATTCCTTATTAGAGCAAATGTGAATCAAAGCTACAATGAGGGGGCTTCCCTGGAGGCGCAGTGGTTGAGAATCTGCCTGCCAATGCAGGGGACACGGCTTCGAGCCCTGGTCTGGGAGGATCCCACATGCCGCGGAGCAACTGGGCCCGTGAGCCACAATTACTGAGCCTGCGCATCTGGAGCTTGTGCTCCGCGATAAGAGAGGCCGCGACAGTGAGAGGCCCGCGCACCACGATGAAGAGTGGCCCCCGCTCTCTGCAACTGGAGAAAGCCCTCGCACAGAAACAAAAACCCAACACAGCCATAAATAAATAAATAAATAAAAATTAAAAAAAAAAAAAACTGCAATGAGGTGTCACCTCATTCCAGTCAGAGTGGCCATCGTCAAAAAGTCTAGAAATAACAAATGCTGGAGAGGGTGTGGAGAAAAGGGAACCCTCTTGCACTGTTGGTGGGAATGTAAATTGGTGCAGCCACTATGGAGAACAGTATGGAGGTTCCTTAAAAAACTAAAAATAAAGTTGTCATATGATCCAGCAATCCCACTCCTGAGCATATAACTGGAAAAGAGAAAAACTCTTATTGGAAAAGACACATGCACCCCAATGGGTGCAGCACCATTGCAGCACTATTTACAATAGTCAAGACATGGAAGCAACCTAAATGTCCATCAACAGAGGGATGGATAAAGAAGATGTGGTGCATATACACAATGGAATATTACTCAGCCATAAAAAAGATGAAATTTGCAAAAACATGAATAGACCTAGAGATTATACTAAGTGAAGTAAGTCAGACAGAGAAAGACAAATACCATGTGATATCATTTATATGTAGAATCTAAAACAGGACACAAATGAACTTACCAGAAATAGACTCACAGATGTAGAAAACAAACTTATGGTTACCAAAGGGGTAGTCGGGGAGAGGGATAAATTAGGAGTTTGGGGTTAGCTGATACACACTACTATATATAAAACAGATAAACAACAAAGCCCTGCTGTATAGCACAGGGAACTATACTCAATATCCTGCAATAAACGATAATGGAAAAGAACACGAAAAAGGATATGTATATATGTGTGTAACTGAATCACTCTGCTGTACGGCAGAAACTAACACAACCTTGTACATCAGCTCGACTTCAGTCTAAAGAAAGATAGCAATCCCTGTGCCTGCTCCATTGGGGATCATGCCACATTGGATGCACCTGCCACCTCGACCGGTTTGACTGCCCTGCCTGATCGAGGCCGCCAGAGAAGAAATGGGAGGGAGAGGTGCTCAGATCACTAGGAGAGCCTTATACGTTAGATGAATTCTCTAATTCTAATAGTTCTTCTAGCAGATTATTTTATATTTCCTACGTATGCAGAAGTATACTCTACATGTAATATGTTTATTCCTTTTTTATGAACAAAGGCTGAGTCTTTCATTTTATTACTTTTCCAAAACAACCATGGCTTTACATGCAGAATCTAAAATATGACACAAGTGAACCTATCTATAAAACAGAAATAGAATCACAGACATAGAGAACAGACTGGTGGTTGCCAAGGGGGAGGGGGTTGGGGGAGGGATGGAGTGGGAGTTTGGGGTTAGCAGATGTAAGCTTTTTATATATAGAATAGGTAAACAAGTTCCTACTGTATAGCACAGAGAACTATATTCAATATCTTATGATAAACCATAATGGAAAAGAATATTTTTAAAAAAGAATGTATATATATGTATAACTGAATCACTTTGCTGCAATAAATCAACTATTACTTCAATTAAAAAAATAAACAAAACAACTGTGGCTATTGATTCTATACAAACTACCTTAAACTCAAGCTTTGAATCCAACTTAACCTCATCATTTCACTATGAAGAAAATGGAGACATTTTATTGTATTTCTGGGTAGGCATCATATTTAGGCCTAAGAATCAGAAAAGCTTAAGATATATTTTAGGAGATTTAGATCCAATTCAGAAGGCATAAATAAAATTTTAAATACCTCATTGTTAGGTAAGAAACAAATACTTTCCACTAGGAGTCTCTTCCTACTAAAAATTTATTGGATTGGATCATTATAGAAGTAATGGCTCCTTATTTTATTTCATTTCTTTTTTTTCTAGGTCTTTAAATTTTTTTTTAAACATGTATACAACTATATGAAGTTCTGCTGCCTTATATAACCACTCATGTGAAATGTTCCTCCTTGGGGTGGGCTCTGTAGCAGCCCCGTCCATGTATAGTAAATGCAAACATGTGATCATACGAATGTACTGATCTCAAGTTAGTGAATTCTCAAGAGTTTCTCTCCCTCTTGCTCTCTCTCTTTCTGGATTCTCTCTCCTCTTTCATCTCTTTCTTATACCTTTCCCTACCTCTGCAATCTGTGAACCATATAATTACTCACCACATTAAAAACCTGATAACCCGGTACACTCCTGTATTTTTCCAAGCTTATATAATCATATGTTTATACCACATTTAAATAATTATATGAATCTACAGGATTTTTTAAAACCTTTGCTTCACAAGAGATAGTATACATCTGTTTCTATGTCTTGCTTTCCTTATGTCCTTATTTGTTGTACAGATCTCAGCAAATCATCTGACATATCTCTGATTTATTTCCTTTTTAAACAACTTTTTCTTTGTTTATTCTTAAGTTTATAATTATTTTAAAAATAAAACGTTCATTCTGTGAAATGCACCAAACTTAAGCGTATAATTTAATGACTTGATAAATATACACACTCCTGTAACCAACACCCCAATTAAGACATGAAACATTTCCATCTCCTTGGAAAGTTCCTAGTGGTGCCTTCATGTCTGGTTTTTGCCTATCATTGATAAGACCGCTAGGAACATTTGCGTACAAGTCTTTGTGTGGGTAAGCGGATTCATTTGACTTGGACGTATGTGGCCATTTCATTCAGTTCCAGCTGGTGGTGGAATGGCAGGGTCATTCGGTAGTGTCTTTAACTTTTTAAGAGCAGTCAACCTGTTTTCCAAAGTGGCTGCACCACTTTCATTCTCACGGGCGGCACAGGACAGCTCCAGTTGCTTCTGCTTTCTCACCAGCACTTGGTGTGGTCAGTCTTTTCCAGTTTTAGCTATTTTTAATACTTAGATGGTGATTTTCATTTTTTTTCCCTAATGACTAATGATGCAACTTTTTATGTCTTTATTTGCCATCTGAGAGTTCTTTACATATTCTAGATATGTGTCCTTTATGTAATTGACAAATATTTTCCCCCAGGCTGTGGCTTGACTTTTCATTTTCTTATCAGTGTCTTGTAATCAGCAGTACTTCTTAATTTTGGTGAAATCTCATTTATAGGACTGTTCTTTTATGTTTTGTGTCATATCTAAGAAATCTTTGTCTAAACAAATTTCACAAGATTTCTCCTACGTTTTCTTATAAGGGTTTTATGACTTGAGATGTTACATTCAAGTTTATGATCCGTTTCCAGTTAATTTTAATATATGGTACAAGGTATGGATTGAGGTCCCTTATTTTGCACATGGATATTCAATTGTTCCAGCACCATTTGTTAAAAAGGTTATCCTATTGCCACAAACTTGCCTTTGCATCTTTGCAAAAGATCAGTTGTCCTTTGAATGCTTGGATGTATTTCTGTATTCTCTATTTTTTTCTATTGAACTATTTCTCCATTTTTTGCCAAAACTACCCTGTCTTAATTACTCTATAATAATCTTGAAGTAAGGTACTGTAAGTTCTTCACTTTGATCCTCTTTTAAAAACATTTTTGGTCCTTTGTTTTTCCATAAATATTTTATAATTGACATCAATTTCTACAAAAATATCTGCTGGGATTTTGATGAGCTTGTACTGAATCTACAGATTAATTTGAGGTCAATTGCTATCTTAAAAATACTGGGTCTTCTAAACCATGAACCCAGTAATCTCTCTCCATTTATTTAGGTCTTTAATTTTTCTCAGCGATGTTTTGTAGTTTTCAGAGTACAAGTCTTATACATCTCCTGACACGTTTATCCCTAAATATTTCATATGTTCATGCTATTGTAAATGGTATTTTTTTTGTTTAATTGCAGTTTCTAATGGTTCATTGCTATACAACTGATGTTTTATATTGGCCTTCAATTCTTCAACCTTATTTAACCCACTTAATTGTTCCAAGATATTTTTTTGTAGCTTCCATCTGCAAAGACAGTTTTATTTCTTCTCTTCCAATATGAATGTCTTTACTTTCTTTTTATTGCCTTTGGGGTTTCCTGTATGCAAATGCAACTTAGAGGTCAGCCAGTGATTTAAAAGAAGCTTCTTTTTTTTTTTTTCCCCACAGATTTTGGGGCTTCTCCCAGTGAATGACTCCCTCTTTTCAGGGCTTTTCCTCTCAGTGTCCAGCCACTATGACAGCCCCAAATTCTGTCCTTTGACACCTCAAGCCAATAAGATGTTTTCTGCCTGAGGTTTAGTGGCTCTGCTTCTTGTGGGCTGAAGAGGGCCTCAGGGCAAAAGCTATCTGAAAGTGGGTCCCCCATGGACATCCGTTCTTCCAAGGCTTGATTTCCTTCCAATTTTTGCCGGTTTTTGGTCACTCTCTACTGCCTTTAAATAGTTTTTTAAAAAAATATTTACAATTTTGTACAGAATTTATAATTTTTATATGCAGGAGGGTGTTGAAGGGCATGTTTCTACACATTGTATGGCAGCTTTTGTCCCAATCTTTATACTGATGTTTGAATAGAAAAACACCTTGGAATATAGAGATAGGTGCTCTGTTGTGCCATGAGAAATAAAGGCCTTTGTTTTTGTCCTGGGGGTCTGGTTTCTTGTGTCAGCATGTGTGAAACTGTGATAGACTAACTTGTTAGCTTCAAGCAGAGTAAAATCTCAGATTCTCCCCAGCCCTTGACAGAGGGCTACTCCAGTTACCTGTTAGTCCACTATTATAAGAACCTGGACCAGTTTTATAAGCAAATCTATTCCATGATGTGTAAATACATTTATTCAATTATTCTCAGATTGATGGGAATTATTTTTTTCTCTCTCTTTCCCTCTGCCAGTACAAACACATACACCCTTGTAAAAAAACCCATTCTGTTCAGGGGCTCTTTTTTTTGCAGTTTGATAGATAGCCACGAATATGATGGCTTTGTCCTTATTCCAGTTCTATTGTTTGCCTATTGACTATGTTTATGATCTCTTTGCCATCCAAAGCATTTAAGGTTTATGTAGTCAATGAAATCTATCTGTGCCAGTTATTAAACATTTTGTTTTTAAGCTCCAAAGTCATTCCAAATGCTAGAGCTGAGACTCTGTAAATTTCTTTTCTCCTTGCAGCTAGCTTCATGTAGGGTCTGTGACCCAGGCTCGTAGGCCCCCTGAGCTCCTAGGCTTTATAACCCCAACCTTTTCTCTCTGTTCTCCCAGCCTTGGAGTAGGTGTGTGTGTGTGTGTGTTCATGCTGCTTCTGCAGTTACTATCTCTGGGTAATCTCAGCGTCTTCTTCTTGCCCACTAAGCTCTCCAACAACGTGTACCAAATTTTTATACTAAATTCCCTCTGCTGAAACAATTAATGTATTTCTTGCTTTCCTAACTGGATCCTGACTTATACACAATTTCATAAAAACTTCTAGACCCTGATTTTAAAATATATTCCCTAAACACTAGTTTGTACATATCTTATATTTTCTGTTGATACTTAATTTTCTGTACATTGAAATCTTTAATATATTTGAAATTTAGTTTTGGATTCTTGTATAAGAGAAAGATTAAATTTTTATTTTATTCCAAGTGAATACTCAGAATAGCAGCAGCTTATTAACTAATTCATTGTTTTCCCACTAAGTTATAATCTAAAATTATCATGTTAATTATCATATACACTAAGATATATTTCTGGAACCCAATCAATTTTAGATTACCTCTACTCATTCCATATTGCAATATTATAGTAGATTTATAGCTTGATATATTTTAAAATTTCCTGTTTCTATTTCTAGACACTTGTGTCTAGAAATTTTAAAAAGTTATTGATCTTTTTAATGTTTACCTAGTATTCAGCTTTTAAAATTAAATTCTTATTAATTCTAGAATATTTTTTCTAGAATCTCTTTAGTTGATGGGCTTATGATATATAAAGTTTAATTTGTATGAAAATAACACATGTTAACATTGTTAAAACAAACTTTTTTGAAATTTATTTCATCTAATATTAATTAATTTGGATTTATAAACTTTTTTAATTGGTAATTTTCTAGTATGTCTTTTTTATTCATTTACTTCACACATTCTCTGTCCTTTATAATCTGCATGTGGCTGGATTTTTAGCTTATTTCTTAATATTGTCTGACAATATGTCTCTTTTAATTGAAATTTCAGTTCATTTAAATATACCCAATTATTCATAATATGGATTTTTCCTGCATATTTTATAGAGGTTTTTATTTAACCTGATTTTTTGCTGTTATTTCTTTTTTCTTCATCCCTCCCTTCACTCTTTCTCTCCTTTCTTTCCTTCTTTTGGCTTAGTCAGGCTCTATTGCATTGGGAATTATAATCTCTATTTCAATTATTTTAGTTCATATTCTGGGAATTTAAAGTCTAAATATAGTCAATATCCTTATGCTTCGCTTCAACCAGGGATTGGTAAACTTTTTTTTATAAAGAATCAGACAGTAAATATCTTAACCTTCGGGGTTTTTTGCAAATACAACTCTGTCATTGTAGCATAAAACAGCCATAGACAATACATAAAGAAATAGATGTAGCAGTGTTCCAAGAAAACTTTGTAAAAATTGATGCTGAGTTGTCACCAAGGGTCCAGAGTGGGGGGATGGGGCTCCTCCAATGCCAAGGGCTCAGAGGGTGGAATATTAAGCCATAGACTGTTGTGAGTTGAACTTTGTCCCACAAAAAGGTATGATGAAGTCCTAACTCCTGGTATCTGTGAATATGACTTTATTTGGAAATAGTCTTTGCAGATGTAATCAAGTTAAGATGAAGTCATACTGGACTAGATCCTGGGGTTAGTGCCAGACTGCAGTCAGGCAGAGCTGGTTCCTGAATGTATACATATAACCAAATCACTTTGCTGTACACCTGAAACTAACACAAAAATCAAATGACTGTTGTCCCTGTTAGCAGGCCAAGAAGACACAAGCAGGTCCACAGAGGGAAGATGACCACATGAAGACAGAGGCAGAAATTGGACTGATGCAGCTACAAACCAAGGAACACCAAGAATTGCTGGCAATCGTCAGAATCTAAGAAGAGACAAGAAAGAATACTTCCCTAGAAACTTCAGAGGAAATGGGGCCCTGCCAACTCCTTGATTTTGGATTTCTAGCCTCCAAAATGGAGAGAATAAATTTCTATTTTCCAAAATAAAAGAAAATAGGAGGCAAATGAGTTTTCAGCCAAAGGACGTCGTTTGTCAACCTCTGTCATAAACATCAAGTACCTTAGAATGCTTCAGCTCTAGTTGCCCCATCTGTAGGTTACATTCAAACGTTGACAGGCAATCTAGCTATATCCTTTTAAAAAAATTCTACAAAGTGGATATTATTTTATTGTTTTTTATTATTGTTATTTACTATTTATTGTTTTATATTAATATGTATTTAGATTTATCCATATGTTTATCATTTTTCTTTACCCATTTTTTTTCTGTCTCTGATCTCTTTTAAAAAAAATTTTTTTTAAATTGAAGTATAGATGATTTACAATGTTGTGTTAGTTTCAGATGTACAGCAAAGCGATTTGGTTATATGTATGCATTCAGGAACCAGCTCTGCCTGACTGCAGTCTGGCATTAACCCCAGGATCTAGCTGCACATGCCAGTGGTGGGCAACAGCCCCAGCATCTTCAGGACCATGATGCTGCCCACTAGTGAACCAGCAGTAGCCACGGGGATCCCCTAGGATTCCGCAACCAGCTACCTTGTGACCAGGCCCCACTAAACAGCAGCATCTGCACCAGGCAGGGCCTGGCAACCAACTGGGCTAGGGACAAACCAAGCTGACAAGACTGCCCATGTAGCCCGCCACAATAGAAGGACACATGTAGCCCTCTTAGGGGGAACCCCTAGAGCCCTAGAGCCTCGGGTGATGAGAGGGGAGTGCACTGCCAGGGCAACAGGATGCCTCCTACAGACAGCCACTTCTCCAAAGGTCAGGAACACAACTAACCTACCACATACATAAAAGTACCAAAAAAAAAAAACCAACCCCAAAAAACTTAGACTAAATGAGGCATCAGAGGAATATGTTACAGAAAAAGGAACCAGATAAAACCTGAGGGGCTTCCCTGGTGGCGCAGTGTTTGAGAGTCTACTTACCAATGCAGGGGACACGGGTTTGAGCTCTGGTCTGGGAAGATCCCACATGCCGCAGAGCAACTGGGCCTGTGAGCCACAACTACTGAGCCTGCGCGTCTGGAGCCTGTGCTCCGCAACAAGAGAGGCCGCGATAGTGAGAGGCCCACGAACCGCGATGAAGAGTGGCCCCCACTTGCCACAACTAGAGAAAGCCCTCACACAGAAACGAAGACCCAACGCAGCCAAAAATAAATAAATAAATTAATTAATTAAAAAAAAAAACCAAAAAAACCTGAGGGGGGGGGGGAAAAAAAACCTGAGAAACAAACTAAGTGATGTGGAGATACGTCATCTAACTGAGAAAGAGTTCGGAGCAATTTTTGTAAAGATGTTCAAAGGTGGAGGATGGATGCACAGAGCAAGAAGTTAGATGTTGTAAACAAAGAGTTAGAAAATATAAAGAACAAACAAATAGAAATGAAGAATGTAATAACCAAAAAGAAAAATACACTAGAAGGAATCAATAGTAGACAAATTGAGGCAGAAGAACAGATCAGTGAGCTGGAAGACAGAGTAGTGGAAATCACTCCTGCTAAACAGAAAAAATAAATAAATAAAAAGAAATGAGGACAGTTTAAGAGACCTCTGGGACAACATCTATTGCACTAATATTTGCATTATAGGGGTCCAGAAAGGAGAAAAGAAAGAGAAAGGGCCTGAGAAAATATTTGCAGAGTTAATAGCTGAAAACTCCCAAAACCTGGGAAAGAAAACCATCACTCAAGTCCAGGAAAGGCAGAGTCCCATGCAGGATTAGCCCAAAGAAGAACACACCAAGATACATTGTAATCAAAATGACAAAATTTAAATAAGAGAGAATACTAAAAGCAGCAAGTGAAGAGCAAAAAATAATGTACAAAGGAACTCCCATAAGGCTGTCAGCTATTTTCTGGACCTGCCATAAGGCTATCAATTATTTTTTCAGCAGAAACTCTGTAGGCCAGAAGGGAGTGGCATGATATATTTAAAGTGATGAAAGAGAAAAAACTACAACCAAGAATACTCTACCCAGCAAGGCTCTTGTTCACATTTAATGGAGAAATCAAAAGTTTTAGAGACAAGCAAAAGCTAAAAGAATTCAGCACCACCAACCAGCTTTACAACAAGTGCTAAAGGAATATCTCTGGACAAAAAAGAAAAGACCACAACTAGAAATTTAAAAATTACGAAATGGAAAAGCTCACCAGTAAAGGCAAATACACAATAAAGGTAGGAAATCATCCATACACAAAACTAGTAGAGAGGATAAAAGATGAAAGTAGTAAAATCATCTGTATCTACAATAAGCAGTTAAGGGATACACAAAACAATAAGATGTAAAAAATGATATCATGAGGGGAAGAGAGTATAAATGCAGGATATCTAAAATGCATTTAAAATTAAGAGATCAGGGTAATTCCCTGGCAGTCCAGTGCTTAGGACTCTGCGCTTTCACTGCTGGGGGCCCGGGTTCAATCCCTGGTCAGGAAAATAAGATCCCACAAGCCACATGGCACAGCCATAAATAAATAAATAAATAAATAAATAAATAAATAAATAAATAAATAAAATTAAGAATGAATAGATCAGCCTCTTAAAATAATTACATATATGTATAGACTGCTATACAAAAAACTCAGTCAACCGAAACCAAAAATCGATATTAGATATATACACAGAAAGAAAAAGGAATCCAAACATAACACTACAGATAGTCATCAAGTCACAAGAGAAGAGAACAAAAGAAGAAAAGGAAAAAAAAGACCTACAAAAACGAATCCAAAACAATTAACAAAATAGCAATAAGAACATACATGTGGATAATTACCTTAAATGTAAATGGACTAAATTCTCCAAGCGGAAGACACAGACCAGTTGAATGGATAAAAAAACAAGACCTGTATATATGCTGCCTACAAGAGACCCACTTCAGATCTAGAGACACATACAGACTGAAAGTGAGGGGATGGAAAAAGATATTCCATGCAAATGTAAATCAAAAGAAGACTGGAGTAGCAATACTCATATCAGAAAAAATAGACTTTAAATTAAAAACTGTTACAAGAGACAAAGAAGGAAACTACATAATGATCATGGGATCAATCCAAGAAGATACAACAATTGTAAATATATATGCACCCAACATAGGAGCACCTCAATACATAAGGCAAATGCTAACAGCCATAGAAGGAGAAATCAACAGTAACACAATTATAGTGGGGGACTTTAACACCCCACTTACATCAATGGACAGATCATCCATTCAGAAAATAAATAAGGAAACACAGGTCTTAAGTGACACATTAGACCAAATGGACTTAATTAACATATAGAGAGAGCATTCCATCTGAAAACAGCAGAATACACATTCTTTTCAAGTGCACATGGAACATTCTCCAGGATAGATCATATGCTGGGCCACAAAGTGAGCCTCAGTAAATTCAAGAAAACTGAAATCATATCAAGCATCTTTTCTGACCATAACACTATGAGACTAAAAACCAACTATAAGAAAAAAACTGCAAAAAACACAAACGTGTGGAGGCTAAACAATATGCTACTAAGCAACCAATGGATCTCTGAAATAATCAAAGAGGAAATCAAAAAATACCTAGCAATCAATGAAAATGGAAACAGGACAATCCAAAACCTACGGGATGCAGCAAAAGCAGTTCTAAGAAGGAATTTTATAGCCATACAATCTACCTCAGGAAATAAGAAAAATCTCAAACAACCTAACCTTACACCTAAAGCAACTGGAGAAAGAAGAATAAATGAAACCCAAAGTTAATAGAAGGAAAGAAATCATAAAGATCAGATCAGAAATAAATGAAACAGAGACAAAGAAAAGATCAATGAAACTAAAAGAAACTTGGTTTTTTGAAAAGATAAAAGAAGAAAATAAAAAGAATGAAATAATGCAATTTGCAGCAACATGGATGGACCTAGAGATTATCAGACTAAGTGAAGTAAGTCAGGAAGAGAAAGACAAATACCACATGACATTGCTTATATGTGGAATCTAAAATATGACACAAATGAACTTATTTACAAAACAGAAAGAGACTCACAGACATAGAAAATAACCTTATGGTTACCAAAGGGGAAAGGATGGGGGTGTAAATTAGAAGTTTGGGATTAGCAGATACAAACTACTATATATAAAATAAACAGCAAGAACCTACAGTATAGCACAGAGAACTATCTTCAATATCTTGTAATAACCTATAACGGAAAAGAATCTGAAAAAACATATATATATATATGTGTGTATATATATATATATATATTATATATATATGTGTATATATATATAATATATATATGTGTATATATATATATATATAATATATATATATCTGAATCACTTTGCTGTACACCTGCAACATTGTAAATCAAATATACTTGAATAAAAATTTTAAAAAAGATGTTCTATTTTCCCACCCATTTGTTCTATCTCTCCCTGCTCCCAACTCTTATTAGATGAGACCTTTACAACATCTTAACTTTCTTCCTCTCTTGTCTGTCTACCTCACTCCCAACTACATGAGACATCTAGAAAATTTTTACTTTCCTGTGTCCTTTCCACTGTATGAATTCTTAGGTTTTGCTGAATTAATTTAGTATTTTAGTTCTAGATCATAATTAAAATTTCCATTGAATTTCCTTTTCAGAAATGACTTTGTTTTAGGGTACTTATTTAACATTTAAATAACCTTAACATTAATAATAATATTATATGATTTAATGTCATATGTACAACATATAATATACTAACATGACATATTTAAAAGCATTTTTGGGCTTCCCTGGTGGCGCAGTGGTTAAGAATCTGTCTGTCAACACAGGGGACACGGATTTGAGCCCTGGTCTGGGAAGATCCCACATGCCACGGAGCAACTAAGCCCATGCGCCACAACTACTGTGCCTGCGCTCTAGAGCCTGCAAGCCACAACTACTGAGCCCCTGTGCTACAACTACTGAAGCCCACGTGCCTAGAGCCCATGCTCCACAACAAGGGAAGCCACCACAATGAGAAGCCCGCGCACCGCAACGAAGAGTAGCCCCCGCTCGCCGCAACTAGAGAAAGCCCATGCACAACAACGAAGACCCAACACAGCCAAAAATAATAAATTAAAAAAAAAAAGTGCTGTCAAATTTTAATAAATAAATAAATAAATAAAAATAAAAGCATTTTTTCAGAAGGTCTAAGAGATAAAGCCATTCAGACTTATCCATGTTCTCCGTTATTTCTTTCTTCCTCAGGGACACCCATTTTGAGGGCTCTGTTTTGCTCCGTTTTTTACTTTGCATAAAGTCCTTTCTAGAGTATTTCTCTCAGTTGGGGTATGTGATATGCTCTCTAAAGTTTTGCATATATATAAGTATCTTGCTGGCTTGCTGGTGAATCATTTTTGGCTGGGTATAGGATTCTTGGATTGCAATACTTTTCTCCCATTAGTCTCCCATAGTTTATCTGGGAAAAATAAGTCTCAGTTTATCGTTAGATTTTCATCAGCAACACTGGTGACAGGAAAGGTGTGGGCTCTCAGAGTCTAGATTTATTCCACTGCGTTCTTCTATGACCAGTGTTATATATGAGAAGTCCAATATTAACCTGTCTTCTATTTTTTTTTTTTAAATTAATTAATTTATTTATTTTGGCTGTGTTGGGTCTTCGTTTCTGTGCGAGGGCTTTCTGTAGTTGCGGCGAGCAGGGGCCATTCTTCATTGTGGTGCGTGTGCCTCCCACTGTTGCGGCCTCTCTTGTTGCAGAGCACAGGCTCCAGACGCGCAAGCTCAGTAGTTGTGGCTCACGGGCTTAGTTGCTCCGCGGCATGTGGGATCTTCCCAGACCAGGGCCCGAGCCCATGTCCCCTGCATTGGCAGGCGGATTCTCAACCACTGTGCCACCAGGGAAGCCCCTGAGTCTTCTTTTATCTAAATAACTTGCCATTTTGTTTAAAGGTTTGATTTTTTCCCTTTGTCCTAAGAGCTTAAAAATTATACCAGAGAATGCCTAGATGTCTCTTTTCCCACTAATCCTGCCTGAACTCATGAAGTCATTTAAAGCTCCAGGTTCAAGATTTCTTCACTTTAGGTAATTCTTTTCCTAGTACATGTTTAAGCAAATGTTTATGCTCCATGTGTTCTTTTTTCTCTTACTGGAAATGACTGTGATTTTCAGGTGACGTATCCTGGCTCTATCATCCAACTCTTATTTTTTCCATCATTCTACTTGGGGTACTCTGGACAATGTCACCCCTCAAAGATGTCCACCTCCTAATCCCTGGAACCTGTGGGTATGTTACCTTGCAGATATAATTAAGGATCTCAACATCGGGAGATTATCCTGGATGATCCTGGTGGGCCGAGGTAACCACAAGGGTCCTTTTATAGGGCTTTTCCTTTTTACATGGAAGCAGGATGTCAGAGCGGAGAGAGGAAGCTCGGCTGCTGACTTCGACGGCAGAGCAAGGGGCCATGAGCCAAGGAGTGCACGTGACTCTAGAATCTGGAAAAGGAAGGAAACCCACCCCCCAGAGCCTCCTGAAGAAAAGCAGCGCCAAGGACCTAGTTTAGGCTTGTGATGTCTGGAAACGCAAGATAATGAATCTGTGTTGTTTTAAGCCACTGGGTATGTGGTAATTTGTTCGAGCAGCAATAGGAAATCAATACACCATCTTCTTTTATTTTAAACTGTGGTTTGAGATATTTCTTGCATTGATTGTCCATGCCTGTAATTCAAGTATCACAACTATTAGCCTCTCTTTCAGTTCTCCTACTAAAATATTTAGTTGAAAAAAATGTGGTTTCTCGGTAACTCCAGAAACTATTCCTTGCACTCTTGAGTATCCTTACGTGAGTCTATTATTGTTTTATTCATTTTGTCATGTGCCTCCTTTGCTGTTGAGCATTCTGTCCTGACTGATCTATTTCTCATTCTGGCTGCTGGGCCCTATGTGATGTTATTTTTCTTTGCTAGCTCTCTGGGAATTCCTCTGGTGGTGGGGCATACATCTGTCTCCACCTGGTCCAACTGTGCAGAAGCAGACAGGCTGTCAGTCTCTTAACCGAGACACCTGGAGGAAGCCTCCCTGCTTTCTGGTCTCTTTCTTCTCTCCCAGGCTGCAGGCCAAGGAGCACCTGACCATTATTCCAGCTCCTTCTTGGTCTCCTCAGGGGCAAGATGTCTACACATGCTCACTCCTTTCCCCCTGAGATTCATAACAGCCTGGCTGTGATCCTCAGCCTGGGCTTCCCGGTGCTGGTCTCCAGGTGCTGATCCAGTCCCAGGGGGTTAACCTCACCTTATGTCTTTCACGGAGCCCACGGCTTTACTTGGATTTGGTTTCCTGTCAGCACCAACAGTGATTTGGCTCAAATGGGCCAGAATGATTGAAATTGACGCTGGAAAAGACGGTCGTTATCTTCCTGGAATCCCAGGGTCCTGAGTATTTTTTAATCCTTTGGAATATACTTCATATGTTCCATTTTTCCATTAAATTTAACATATATCAGCACTAATTTTAAGTTTTTTAATGGTGTCATCTCTATTCAAAAATTTATTTTCATATCTAGTGTTCTGGAGTAGGTCTTCATCTGACTCCTCTAAAAAGGTTAATATATTTGCATATCTGGGAATGTCATTTTGGTGACTTTCCACACAAGCAACACCTTGATTCATTCTTTTTGACTCTTTATAAGAGAGATTTCTTCAGATGTAACTCTTTTGTCCTGGCTTGGGTTCATCCAGAGGGGGAAAATATTTCTCTGAATTTTTATTTTCTATCCCTTTAGTATAACAGTTTTCAAACTGCATGCTTGCAAAATTACTATTATTTTTTACAGTTTTTTTCTTTTTTTTTTAGCCTCACTGTGTGGCATGTGGGATCTTAGTTCCCCGACCAGGGATCGAACCTGTGCCCCCTGCAGCAGAAGCACGGATTCTTAACTGCTGGACTGCCAGGGAAGTCCCTGCAAAATTATTTTTACATGTAGCCAATTATTATTTAAAACCTGAGGCATGGTGATGCCTATTCCTAAGCTTAATTACTATTTTACTTATGTTTGGAACTTCTTCTTAATTTACATTTTTTAAATACCAATGTCCACATGCATTCATCCTGTGTTCTTCTTTGGAAAATGCTGTCATCGGTAGGTTAGATCTATTATCCCTGATTGTCATCTTTTTGCAGATGTTTTAATATTAACATTTATACCTTTGGTGACCAGGATATGGTTGTCACTTTCATTGTCTAGCTTGCTGATTCAGCATTTTGTCATGAGGTCTGCTTTGCTATGATTTTAGGTAAAATTAACATGTATGAACTGCCTACCATGTGCTAGGAATAGATGCAGTGACATTTTTTTATTGCAGACATTTAGCATGCTGTAATATGTAAGTCCAGGGGCACCGTTTACATTATATTCCCCAGGGTTGTAAATGGGATGTTTCTGACTAGCCTAGAATGTACCGTTAACCTCATTTTACATATGAAGAAACTTTTGCTCAGAGAGGGTGAGTGATTTTCTCATGATCACATAGTGAGTAAATCACCAAAGATGTTTTAATCCCAGATCCTCAGACTCCAAACCTCACACTCTTTCCATCACACAGCAGCTTCCCATAATAACGAGCTCTTGTCTGCTTCCAGCAGTGATTTTATTTGGTCTATTGCAGATTTCATTTTGTTTTTTATTTTATTCTGGACTGTCCTTCTTTAATAGATGTCCTGTCCTTTTTTATCTCTTTGAGAATAGATTTTATCTCTTTTCTAAAATCTTCTTGCAGCACATCTAATTTGGGGTTATGTTTATCTCTGAGCTCTCACAGTTTTGTTCCATTTTAGTGCTACAAAATTTTTCAGTGATCCAGATTATTTTTCTTCTGTTTACTCACCCTATCTTGAATTTAACCTGTGGGGCTTTGTGTTTCTGCTGGAAATGATCTATGTGTGAACTATTTCATAAACAAACAAACAAACAAACAGAAACCTCATGAAATAGAGTCTGGAGACCAGCAGGGGTTGCTCTCACACCCTGTGAAGATGGCAGAGCCCAAAAGGAAGGAGAAAGACTCCTCTTCTTTCCTGGCAAGGACTCAGCCAGTGAAACGCCGTGGACTCTTTGTTTATTCCAGCCCTCCCACCTTCCTTTCCCTCTATAAAGGTATTCTTTTTCCCTTGCCATGAGGGGACTTGCAAGTGGCTCACCATGGTTGCAGACCCTGAATTGCAATTCTTGCTGATCCCAAATAAACCCATCTTTGCTGGAGAAATATCTGGCAGTTTATTTGTTTTATATATATATACATATACATATGAATTGAGATGTAGCTATCTATAGTTTTTGCTTGTTTGCTTGCTTATTTGCCTTTGAGAAATACACACCGGCATAACATGACAAATCTGTGAGCTTATATTAACAGTCCAATGTGTTTGAAAGGGATATTTGCTCCTTGAAGAAACAATACTGTATTCTTTTTGTTGCCTATCCCTCAAATTGCCCAGCTTCTCATAAGGTAGGGCCACTTTCCCACATCACAATTAGCATCCTGTGATTTCCAACAAGTTCTATTTTTATTATTATTACTTTAATTCTACATTCTAAAACTCCTCTTCAAAATATGGGGATTAACTTATTTTGGAAACTAGATTTTCTCAGTAGATGTTCTCAAGTTACCATGAATAAAAACTGCTCAGAACCTGCAAAATATCCACTTACCTGACATCTCTTCAAAGCAGATATGGGTTTATTTTATTAGATTTCCTGCTTGTCTGATAACACTTGAGGAATATTCCATTTGTTCATTAAAACTACGCTGTTTTGAAGTGTTTAGCTTGGAGCTAAAAAGAAACTAAATTAATCAGGGTTCCTTGTTCCTGTCCAGTGACTTATGTGAAATGAGATTAATGATCTGGTCTTCGTTCTTGCTATGAAAATAAACTCCACATGTGAAAATTCACTTTGGCTAAATATATAAAGAAAAGAAAATATTTATCTACTGTTCCCAATCATGGTTGGTTTATAACGTAGCTTAGGCCCTACCTTCTGCTGTCAAACCATTCTGATAAAAATAGTTCAGCGTAGTTCAAAATGACATCTTTGCTGTTTGCATTTATAATCTCTTAGGTATACTTCAACGATGAATAAAGGGATCAAACCTTCAAAGTGAGCAATTTTCAACAAAGTAATTCAAAGGTTATCAAGCCCTTTTTAGTTATGTTTGTACTTATAAACAACATTCCAATAATTCATTTAAATAAGTTTTTAACCAAGATCCAATTTTGGTATTTAGATTCCTCTCTCCTTCCTTCCAGAAAGATTATATAAGCAGTGAAATACAGGTTCACCAAATCTACTAAGCTCCACTACCTGCTAAGAACAAAAAGCAGATCACCTAGTTGGGCAGGCATGACAGGCATGTGATGGGATGAAAAGCAAGGGAAAAATAGCAAGAAAGGTCTGAAGAGCTGAGTAATGAAGAGTGACAAACCTCTGAATGGGAAGGAAGTGATTGATAGCCTGTTCATCAATAACAATGTCTAGAGAGGCTCTCCTGTCTCAACCCCAGGGGAGCTTGTCTTGCGAGTCACTGCATTAGGCCCAAGCAAATGGGCCCCATTGAAATTGATGTGCACAATATCACAGACATCAAGTGTCAACAAGTTATTAAGAAACCTCTGGCACTTAAGTACACTGAAGAGGGCAGCTTAGATGGGATGGCAAGACTACACAAACCTGAGGAATCCTTAAACACGGAATTAATGGGGAAGAAGGTCTGTTAGAGGAAGTTTGACCTTATAATTTATAAGGAGCTAAAAATTACCTTCCTCACAGGAGTGGGTTTTCCTATACAAAATTCCAGTATGTGCAGCTTCCTTAAATTATGCCCTTTCTTTAACAGTATTGGCTGTTGTTCATCACACTTTGGGAATGAATTGAAAAAGAGGAATGAAAATTTGTGAATAGAAAATGGAAGTGAAGCAAAGGGCAGAGAGGAAAAAAGACTTCTCGAACAAAGTCTTGGCAAAAGAAAGGAAACTGGAGGTCCTATTAGGACTGAGTTGAGATTTAACAGCACTGGTAGGTCATCATAATGGAGACAGCTAAGATACATACCTATGTGGTTTGGAGAGGACCCCTGAGAAATAACTCCCAAAATATCCCAAACATATAAAAAGTTACCCCAATCATCTGCGGCTTGTCCATTGCCCAGAGGTACCATACATGTGACCACTAGAACAAGCCCTCTCCACCCCCTAAAGATGTCAGTAAATGAATCAGTGCCTGTAACAGAAATCTCACAGGCCCTTTTAGCCCTTGACCACTTGCTTTTGCTTTCAAATCACCGTTTCCAGTTTCTGAGCTCATTAAGATTTGGCCAACCATTTTCAGTTTTTGCAACATCTTTATTTCTCTTGACCAGAGTTATAGCCTGAAATCTCCCCTCTTCCTGGTCAGTTGGAAGTCACTGCATTTCCGCATCTCTGCATCCTGGATACTGAGTTTGGAGACAGGAGAAGTGAATTCACAGCTGAGACATCTAATCAGAAAGGCACTGCAGATTTGGATATAGGACTAGACACAGAAAAAAATCTCTCTCAGGATGCATCTTCTCTCAAATTTGGATTCTGACCTATCTTAGATCCAAAAATTTTTTTAAAAGATGAAAAACATATGAGTTGTAGGGTTTTCTCTGCCTTCAAAATGCCCAAAGCCCTATATTAAACTCTCAGGACCATGGAGTGATACTCTTGGGGGAAACCATTGCTCTTGTCCTCCAAATCCGCATCATCAGTCTGGTCTATAAGAAGCTAGAAACAATATCTTTGCTGCCTTTGAAAAAAGCACTGATTCTTCCTACCCAGAGTCCTCAGGATCTCCCTTGGATCACTCCCCTTAGCTGGGTTCTTCCGAGGGGGATTTCTTCCACTAACCTCCTGTGTAAAATTGATGGCAGGACTTCACTGGTGGCACAGCAGTTAAGAATTCACCTGCCAATGCAGGGGACACAGGCTCAATCCCTGGTCTGGGAAGATCCCACATGTCGCAAAGCAACTAAGCCCGTGCACCACAACTACTGAGCCTGCCCTCTAGAGGTCGTGAGCGACAATTACTGAGCCCGCGTGCCGCAACTACTGAGCCCATGTGTCACAACTACTGAAGCCCGTGAGCCTAGACCCTGTGCTCTGCAACAAGAGAAGCCACCGCAATGAGAAGCCTGCGCACCACAACTAGAGAAAGCCCGCGCGCAGCAACAAAGACCCAACGCAGCCAGAAAGAAACAAAGCAAAACAAAAAACTGGTGGCAGGAGAACCTCAGACTTTTCTTATAGACTTGATAGCTACTATAGAATTAGAAAACCCTGGGTGATTTTGCTCCTCCCCACTTCTCCCACTTCATTCCTTACCATCGTTTTCTTTCCTTTCCTTGAAAACGTCATTCCTTCCTGGTCTTTGTACTTGCAATCCCTTTTGCTTGAAATGCTCTCTCTCCAGTTCTTCTCACAACTAGGTCCCTCCCATCAGGTAGGATTCAAAGAGGCCTCTCTGACCAGCCTATTGAAAGTAGCATCCCTTCACCCAGCAGGTGCTCTCTCTACCACTATACTGATTTATTGTCTTCAGAGCAGTTATCACAGTTATTATGTTGGCTTGATTATTTTTTGTTTCTGCCCACTAAATTGTAAGCTTCATGAGAGTAGGGCCCCAATCTATCCTGTTTACGGCTGCATCTCCAGCACCTGTCACAATGCCTAGCACATAGTAAGTGCTCAGTAAATATTTTTGAATGAATAAATGAATAAGTGAACAAATGGAAACACCTTATACAGGGCAAGGCATTATGCCTCCAGGGACCCAAATGACTCTGACAGTCCAGCGACCCTTTGGTGAACACAAGTTTGAATCTTTGGTGCCATGCCTCCATATCATGCCCCATAAATGATAAGTAGAAAGGGAAATCAGCAGTTGGCATGCTTATTGAAAGGTACCTGTAACTGTCCAGGTTTCTGCAGGAACCTGATGAGAATGGTTTAATAAAGGGACTCTTTACAAAGTGGGGGCAGAAGAGAAGGGAAGAAACAAGGGATGGAGAAGTGTCTTGGGGACTGATAAACACGTGAAGCATTACCACCCTTAGACGTGAAGACACAGAGGAAGATGCAGTCAGTGGGCAGTGACCTGGCAAGGAGGTTGGATGTGGGACAGTTCCTTACCTTCTTCTACTGCCCTCGGATCACCTGCTGGTACCTCTCCTGGTGAACCCAGGCTGGACCAGGGCAGCAGGGGAGTCTGCAGAGGCATAAAGCAAGGTGAGGTGGATCTGGAGGAGCTAAGAAAGGTCTAGCACAGCACCACTTACTCAAGTTACCAGTGAAAGCCAGGAACTCTCAGATGACCGGTATCTGGCAAAAGCTAGAGAAGCAAAGTATCCTGATTAAAAGCCTGGGCCCTGGAGCTGGACAACTGGGGCTGAATGCTGGTTCCTTCACTTACTATTTGTGTAATTGAATGTATCAATTGCCTTACAGGTAAAATGGGATCAGAGAGATTTGTCATGAGGATTAAATAACTTAAATAAGCTAATGTGTAAAATGCTCAGAAGAATGCCTGACATTCAGTAAGTGTTGGGTTTTATGATAAGCTTCCTCTTTATTTCAGTGTCCTGACATGACATAGACTCTAAGCTCTCAGAACTAGCCTAAAATGATATAAAATATTGGTTGGCTGGGTCAGTGACTACAGTTATAGGACTTTAAGCTGAACATATCCTAAGTCTTTGATTCTGAGGTCCTGGTTTGAGGTGTCTTTTTTCTTATTAATGTCCTCCTGCATAACACTGGCTGCAAGACCACCTTTAATTATCTATCATTAATGGATTGGGCTCCATCTTTTCAGAATCGAAGCTCATTTCTTGTTGTTAACTTTCTAATGCCCTGCAAATTTTGCTTGAGGCCCAACAGAATGGACATCTGTCATGGGACAAATCCAAGGAAGTCCAGTGCCTTGAGGAGAGAATTTTCAGGCTCTTCCAAGATCCTGATGAGGATGATGATGTCATCTAAGTTAAGTAGAACTCCCAGGAAACTCATGTCCATGGTCTCTTTTTCCATCCACAGCTGGAAGGAGCAGGGCCTTCTGGAGCATTCTTCCATATTCCCCGCAGGGAGATGGAAGCTGTCTTTTCTTTGTCTCCTTTACTTAGGCGTTTGCAAATGCTACTCATCAAGCATAGCACTAAATCCACTAGCTTTCTAGCAGTCTAGGAGCCATTGTAGAATGTTATTCCCAGAGATCAGTGATGCACACTGACCTGGGTTTTATCCAGTTTTTTCTCAATCATAAAAGCATATCAACTAAAAAAAAAATGCCAACAGGTTCTGATATGTGTGGGTGTGTATATACGTCCACACTGCAGCAGCTGCCTAAAATACCTTTTGACTTAACATCTCACCGAAAGAATAGAAGATCAGGATCCAACAATAGATGGTAAATGAAATGTCAATGGTATAGAACTATTGTTAATTTGTGTAAAATGTCTGTTTTGCCTTTTTAGTTGACATAAGCGTTTAGAGGGTTTTCCTGAATTCACTTCCAGCATCAGTCTCCTGAACTCTAATGTCTTAAACTTCCCTATCCTCTAAGTTTGGGTTTTTCAGGAATCTATTCAGGGACTAGAGTATTGTGCTTTCACTGGATAAACCCAAGAAACCACCCGGCATAAATTGATGGCAATAGGTAAAATGGTCAACGAGGGCTGTAACCACCAAGGCCAAGAAATATGTGTGCTCACGTAGGAGAGGAAAGAGGATTAAACAAGCCTTGAAGTCAGAGAATGAAAGGAAAAACCAAAATAAATGAATGACCTACAAATGGAATTAATTCTATCAATATTGAAAACACCTGAACTTCCAAACTAGGACCAAATGTTGATTTAGTCAAGGTATCAAATATAATCTAAAGTGGGTAAATTGAGAAATTTTAGGAAACCAAAAAATGTGAAATACAAATGAAACTTTGGTGTAAACATGCTCAGTATTTATTATATCTACAGAAATGAAAATGTGTGTGGCACTTTTTTTTTGACACACAGATACATTTCCTGCCCCCAGTACAATAGCTCAATAAATACAAAAGTACCTGTTACTCCACTTGCAATTTGTATATAATACATATTTTAAAATGTCAGCCTACAGTTTGACTCAATTTTCTTTGTAAAATTTGCAATTATGCAAACAGTAAGTACTTTTAATTCTGTATAATTACAGTGAAAAAACTATCTCCAGAAAAATACAAAATTCATTTTTATTATATAGGACACATTTTTTTTACTTTAGATTTAAAATGTAAGACCATGGTTCCTTAATAAAAATAACAGGTTCCAATATGAAAAGTTATTCTGTTGTCTAGAGGTAAGAGTTTCCCATTTAATGAGCTGTGTGACAGTCAAGTTTTAATACTTTTCTGAAAGCTTCAAAAAGCTACTCTCTTATAATCTAAGACAAAGTCTTATTTTGATATATTCTGAACAAAAAAGAGGATAGAGATTAAAAGCTTAGTATCACATTGTTTCCTCTATACTCAAGTTTTACCATTTGCCAAGCAGCTGCTGTCTGATTTTGATAACAATTTAGAGAAAACTACATTTTTCCTTATGTCTCTTTTCATCATAAGGCTCTTATCTGCTTTTCTGAGTCATTAGCATTTTTCATTTTCCATCGGGGTTTTATTTTCTATTGTGTATTAGTACATGCACACACAGCCACCCTTTCCTCTAGAATAGACTCATTTGCCGGCTGGTAGCTTCAGCTGGGCTTTAGAGTGGTGACTTAGGACAGAGTTTATTGTTATCTAATTACTCAGCTGCAGATGAAAGTGTATATTTGGGTAGTCTTGCTTGGCCTTACTATACTTTGCCTATAAAGAGAGAATTCATTAATTTTCCTCTTTGAACATAGGGTCTGGTCATTTTCAGCAGGGGCAATTCTTTTCATGTGTGTAGTTTGCTTAAAAAATGCAAGTGTGGACCAATTTAATGTATCTTTTATTCTAATTGCTAAACATGGGTGCATCCAAAGTGGTGAGCCTCTATAAAATTAGTCAGAAAGAGTCTGAGCCTAGAGGTGTTACTAGAGAGGGGGAAAAGCCAAGTTGACATTTATATCACCTTTTGAGGGGTTAGGGGTTTAAGATTTGAGTTGGTAGTTAGTGCATGCCTGCTTCATGCTGCCACCAAAACAAAGAAGCTAAAACAGGAGCACTGCCACCTATTTGGAGTTAGGAGTCAGCACAGAGAAGAAGTGAGTGGCTTTGGGCGTAGAAAACCAATCTGTTCTGGGCAACATTTTCCAAAGTGTGCTTGCTTTTGAGTTAATTGGGGTTCAGAGGGAAAGATGATTTCACATCAATATAATGACCTTGGGACCTGGGCAACTTGCTTGTCTTCTCTAAGCCTCAATTTCCTGATCTCTAACTGGAGATAATCATCACCTGTGGCACTAGATTGTTCTGAGGATCATGTAAGATCATTTAAGGAGCTCAGCGTGGGCCTCACGCAGTGTTAGCTCGATCAACGGGAGGAATTTCAGGACCCTTTGTATTCCCATGTGTACTCTGATCTTTCAATAGAGTGATGTAAAATTTTCAACCTTTCTTGATTGCAGTTGACAACGGCATCACTTCTTTTTCTTTTCTTTAACTTTTTATTTTATACTGGAGTATATTTGATTAACAATGTTGTGTTTGTTTCAGGTGTACAGCAAAGTGATTCAGGTATACATATACATGTATCTATTCTTTTTCAAACTCTATTCCCATTTAGGTTGTTACAGAATACTGAGCAGAGTTCCCTGTGCTCTACAGTAGGTCCTTGTTGGTTATCCATTTTAAATACAGCAATGGGTACATGTCAATCCTAAACTCCCAATCTATCCCTTCTCCCCACCCTTCCCTCCTGGTAACCATAAGTTTGTTTTCTAAGTCTGTAGCATCACTTATTTCTCATTATGCAGCCATGGGATTATCATTTTGAGGAAACATCTTTAGAAGACACATCTCAAGGGACAGTGTTTTATGTAATTTAGAGAAAGCAGCTAAGATGGTGGAGTAGAAAGACCCTGATCTCACCTCCTCTCAGGAACACACCAAAATCACAACTATTTGCAGAACAACCATCCATGAAAAAAACTGGAACCTACCAGAAAAGATCTTCTACAGCTAAAGATGTAAAAAAGGAACCAAAATGAGACAGGTAGGAGGAGCAGACTCACAATATAATCAGATCCCATATCCCCCAGTGGGCAACCCACACACTGGAGAATAATTATATTGCAAAGGTTCTCTGATAAGAGTGAGAATTCTGAGCCCCATATCAGCCTCCCCAGCCTGGGGTTCTGGCACTGGGAAGACAAGACCCCAGAACAGCTGGCTTTGAAGGCCAGCAGAGCTTAATGGCAGGAGCCCTACAGGACTGGGGGAAATAGAGACTTCACTCTTAAAGGGCACATACAAAAATCTCATGCACACCAAGACCCAGGGCAAAAGCAGTAATTTGATAGGAGCCTGGACCAGACCTACCTGCTCGTCTTGGAGAGTCTCCTGGAGAAGTGGGGGCAGCTGTGGCTCACCCTTGGGACACAGACACTGGTGACAGCAATATTTGGGAACATTCAAACACATGAACGCTGCTGCTGGCGGCTACCATCTTGGCTCATTAACGCCAAGACCTGGTTCCACCCAAAAGTCTGAAACTCCACTGCTGGGATGCCTCAGGCCAAACAACTAACCGGATGGGACACATTCCAACCCATCAGCAGATAAGCTGCCTAAAGACTTCATGAACCCACAGCCAACTCTAGACACGTCCTTACACATGGCCCTGCCCCCAGAGGGACAAGACTCAGCTTCATCCACCAGGGGGCAGAAACCAAAAGCCAGAAAACTATGATCCCACATCCTGTGGACAGAGTCCAGCAACAGCCAACCAGACCTTACCCTGGGACTAGCTAGGTCCAGGCCCTACCACTAGCAGGCAAATGTAAGGTTTGGGACACTGCGGACCTCATACCCAACTGTGTCAGGAATCGACTCCTCCCACCAATGATCTGAAATGAGCTCTGGGATCCCTGGTCCCTGCAGCCAGACTCCAGGAATGAGTTCTGCCTGCGAGGATCTGGCTTCTGCCCGCCAGTGGGCAGGCAAGAACTCTGGAGTCTTTGGGACCCTGACTCCACCCACTAGTGAGCCAGCACTAGCCCCAGGACCACATACGATTCTGCAACCAGCTGCCTTGTGATCAGGCCACACTAAAAAGCAGCCAGCAGCATCTGCACAAGTTAGGGCCTGGCAACCAACCAGATTAGGGGCCAACCAAGCCTACCAAACCCTCTACATAGTCAGCCCAGCAAAATAGAAGGACCCACATGGCCCTCTTAGGGGGAACCCCTAGAGCATATAGCTTGGGTGACGACGGTGGGGGGGGGGGTACACTGCTGGGATGCATAGGATGCCTCCTACAGAGAGCCACTTCTCCAAGCTCGAGAAATGTAACTAACCTACCACATATGTAAAAATACAGGGCTTCCCTGGTGGCGCAGTGGTTAAGAATCCGCCTGCCAATGCAGGGGACACGGGTTCGAGCCCTGGTCCGGGAAGATCCCACATGCCGCGGAGCAACTAAGCCCGTGCACCACAACTACTGAGCCTGCACTCTAGAGCCCATGAGCCACAACTACTGAGCCTGTGTGCCACAACTACTGAAGCCCACATGCCTAGAGCCCACGCTCCGCAACAAGAGAAACCACCGCAGTGAGAAGCCCGTGCACTGCAACGAAAAGTAGCCCCCACTCACCGCAACTAGAGAAAGCCCATGTGCAGCAATGAAGACCCAATGCAGCCAAAATAAACAAATAAAAATAAATTGAAAAAAAAAATACAAATAGCAACTTAGACAAAATGAGGCAACAGAGCAATATGTTTCAGACAAAGGAACAAGATAAAACCCCAGAAGAAGAACTAAGTGATGTGGAGAGAGGCAATCTACCCGAGAAAGAGTTCAGAATAATGTTTGTAAAGATGATAAAAGAACTTGGGAGGAGAATGGATGCACAGAGTGAGAAGTTAGAAGTTTTTAGCAAAGAGTTAGAAAACATAAAGAACAAACAAACAGAAATGAAGAATACAATAGCTGAAACAAAAAATACACTATAAGGAATCAAAGTAGTCTAAACAATACAGAAAAAAGGATCAGTGAGCTGGAAGACAGAGTAGTTCATACTGCCACTGAACACAAAAAAGAAAAAAGAGTAAAAAGAAATGAAGACAATTTAAGAAACCTCTGGGACAACATCAAACACATGGATAATTGTATTATAAGGGTCCCGGAAGGAGAAGGGAGAGAGAAAGGGCCTGAGAAAATACTTAAACAGATAATAGCTGAAAATTTCTCAAATCTGGGAAAGGAAAGAGTCACCCAAGTTCATGAAGCACAGGGTCCCAAACAGGATTAACCCAAAGAGGAACACAACAAGACACATTATAATCAAAATGACAAATTAAAGATAAAGAGAGAACACTAAAAGCAGCAGGGGAAAAGCAACAAATAACATACAAGGGAACTCCCATAAGGCTATCAGCTGGTTTTTCAGCAGAAACTCTGAAGGCCAGAAGGGAATGGCATGATATATTTAAAGTGAAGCAAAGGGAAAACCTGCAACCAAGAATACTCTACCCAGCAAGGCTTTCTTTCAGATTTGATAGAGAAATCAAAAGCTTTACAGAGAAGCAAAAGCTTAAAGAATTGAGCACCACCAAACCAGCTTTACAACACAGGTTAAAGGAACTCTTCTAGGCAAAAAAGAAAAGGCCACATTTAGGTGAAATAGAAAAGACCACAACTAGAAACAAGAAAATTATGAAATGAAAAATCACCAGCAAAGGTAAACATACAGAAATGTAGGAAATCATCCACACACAAAGATAGGAGGGAGGTTAAAAGACAAAAGTAGTAAAATCATCTGTATCCACAATAAGCAATTAAGGGATATACAAAACAATTAGATGCAAAATATGATATCATAAACAGTAATCATGAGGGGAGGAAGGTACAGATGCAGGGTATTTAAAATGCACATGAAATGAAGAGATCAGCAACTTAAAATAGGCATGTGTATATATAGACTGTTATACAAAAACCTCATGATAACCACAAACCAAAAAATCTATAATAGTTATACACACAAAAAAGAATCCAAACATAACACTACAGATAGTCATCAAATCACAGAGAAGAGAACAAAAGAATAAGGGGGGAAAAAAGACAAAAAACAAATTCAAAACAAGTAACAAAATGGCAATAAGAGCACACACCTATAATTACCTTAAATGTAAATGGATTAAATGTACCAGCCAAAAGACACAGAGTGGCTGAATGGATAAAAAAACAAGACCTGTATACATGCTGCCTACAAGAAACCCACTTCAGATCTAGAGACACATACAGACTGAAAGTGAGGGGATGAAAAAATGTATTCCATGCAAATGGAAATCAAAAGAAAGCTGGAGTAACAATACTTATATCAGATGAAATAGACTTTAAAATAAAGACTGTTACAAGGGACAAAGAAGGACACTATATAATGATCAAGGGATCAATCCAAGAAGAAGATATAACAATTGTAAATATATATGCACCCAGCATAGGAGTGTCTCGATATATAAGGCAAATATTAACCTATATAAAAGGAGAAATCAACAGTAACACAGTAATAGTGGGGGGCTTTAACACCACGCTTACATCAAAGGACAGACAATTCAGACAGAAAATCAATAAGGAAACACAGGTCTTAAGTGACCCATTAGACCAAATGGACTTAACTTATATATTTATATAGCATTCCATCCAAAAGCAGCAGAATACACATTCTTTTCAAGTGCACATGGAACATTCTCCAGGACTGACCACATGCTGGGCCACAAAGCGAGCCTTGGTAAATTTAGGAAAACTGAAATCATACTAAGAATCTTTTACGAAAATTATGCCATGAGAGTAGAAATCAACTACAAGAAAATAACTGTGAAAAACACAAATATGGGAGGAGCTTCAAGATGACAGAAGAGTAAGACATGGAGATCACCTTCCTCCCCACAAATACATCAGAAATACATCTACTTGTGGAACAACTCCTACAGAACACCCACTGAACGCTGGCAGAAGACCTCAGACCTCCCAAAAGGCAAGAAACTCCCCACGTACCTGCGTAGGGTAAAAGAAAAAAGAAAAAACAGAGACAAAAGAATAGGGACAGGACCTGCACCTCTGGGAGGGAGCCATGAAGGAGGAAAGGTTTCCACACACTAGAAGCCCCTTCACTGGTGGAGACGGGGGGTGGAGGGGGGAAGCTTCGGAGCCACGGAGGAGAGCACAGCCACAGGGGTGCGGAGGGCAAAGCGGAGAGACTCCTGCACAGAGGATCGGCGCCGAGCAGCGCTCACCAGCCCGAGAGGCTTGTCTGCTCAGCTGCCGGGGCGGGCGGGGCTGGGAGCTGAGGCTCGGGCTTCGGTCGGATCGCAGGGAGAGGACTGGGGTTGGCAGCATGAACACAGCCTGAAGGGGTTAGTGCGCCACAGCTAGCCGGGAGGGAGTCCGGGAAAAGGTCTGGAGCTGCCGAAGAGGCAAGAGACTTTTTCTTGCCTCTGTTTCCTGGTGCGCAAGGAGAGGGGATTCAGAGCACCGCCTAAACGAGCTCCAGAGACGGGCGCGAGCCGCGGCGATCAGTGCGGACCCCAGAGACAGGCATGAGACGCTAAGGTTGCTGCTGCTGCCACCAAGAAGCCTGTGTGCGAGCACAGGTCACTCTCCACACCGCCCCTCCCAGGAGCCTGTGCAGCCCGCCACTGCCAGTCTCCCGTGATCCGGGGACAACTTCCCCGGGAGAACGCACGGCGTGCCTCACGCTGCTGTGACGTCACGCCGGCCTCTGCCGCTGCAGGCTCACCCAGCATCCGTATCCCTCCCTCCCCCGGCCTGAGTGAGACAGAGCCCCCGAAGCAGCTGCTCCTTTAACCCCGTCCTGTCTGAGCGAAGAACAGATGCCCTCAGGCGACCTACACGCAGAGGCAGTGCCAAAGCCAAAGCTGAACCCCAGGAGGTGTGCGAACAAAGAAGAGAAAGGGAAATCTCTCCCAGCAGCCTCAGGAGCAGCGGATTAAATCTCCGCAATCAACTTGATGTACCCTGCATTTGTGGAATATCTGAATAGACAACGAGTTATCCCAAATTGAGGAGGTGGACTTTGGGAACAATGATATATATATATTTTTCCCTTTTTCTCTTTCTGTGAATGTGCATGTGTATGCTTCTGTGTGTGATTTTTGTCTGTATAGCTTTGCTTTTACCATTTGTCCTAGGGTTCGGTCTGTCCGTCTTTTTTTTTTTTTTTTTAGTATAGTTTTTAGCGCTTGTTATCATTGGTGGATTTGTTTTTTGGTTTGGTTGCTCTCTTCTTTCTTTTTTTTTTAACTATTAAAAAATTTTTTTTTAATAATTATTTTTTATTTTACTAACTTTTATTTTATTTTATCCTCTTTCTTTCTCCCTTTCTTTCTTCCTTCCTTTCTTTCTTTCTTTCTTTCTTTCTTTCTTTCTTTCTTTCTTTCTTTCTTTCTTTCTTTCTTTCTTTCTTTCTTTCTTTTCTCTCTTTTATTCTGAGCTGTGTGGATGACAAGTTCTTGGTGCTTGAGCCAGGCGTCAGGGCTTTGCCTCTGAGGTGGGAGAGCCAAGTTCAGGACATTGGTCCACAAGGGACCTCCCAGCTCCATGTAACATCAAACGGCGAAAATGTCCCAGAGATCTCCATCTCAATGCCAAGACCCAGCTCCACTCAACGACCAGCAAGCTACAGTGCTGGACACCCTAAGCCAAACAACTAGGAAGACAGGAACACACCCCACCCATTAGCAGAGAGGCTGCCTAAAATCATAATAAGGCCACAGACACCCCAAAACACCCACAAGACGTGGACCTGCCTACCAGAAAGACAAGATCCAGCCTCATCCACCAGAACACAGGCACTAGTCCCCTCCACCAGGAAGCCCACACAACCCACTGAACCAACCTTAGCCACTGGGGACAGATACCAAAAACAACGGGAACTACGAACCTGCAGCCTGCAAAGAGGAGACCCCAAAGACAGTAAGTTAAGCAAAATGAGAAGACAAAGAAACACACAGCAGATGAAGGAGCAAGGTAAAAACCCACCAGACCTAACAAATGAAGAGGAAATAGGCAGTCTACCTGAAAAAGAATTCAGAATAATGACAGTAAAGATGATCCAAAATCTTGGAAATAGAATGGAGAAAATACAAGAAACGTTTAACAAGGACCTAGAAGAACTAAAGAGCAAACAAACAGTGAGGAACAATACAATAAATAAAATTAAAAATTCTCTAGAAGGGATCAATAGCAGAATAACTGAGACAGAAGAACGGATAAGTGACCTGGAAGATAAAATGGTGGAAATAACTACTGCAGAGCAGAATAAAGAAAAAAGAATGAAAAGAATTGAGGAAAGTCTCAGAGACCTCTGGGAAAACATTAAATGCACCAGCATTCAAATTATAGGGGTCCCAGAAGAAGAAGAGAAAAAGAAAGGGCTTGAGAAAATATTTGAAGAGATTATAGTTGAAAACTTCCCTAATATGGGAAAGGAAATAGTTAATCAAGTCCAGGAAGCACAGAGAGTCCCATACAGGATAAATCCAAGGAGAAACATGCCAAGACACATATTAATCTAACTATCAAAAATTAAATACAAAGAAACAATTTTAAAAGCTGCAAGGGAAAAACAACAAATAACATACAAGGGAATCGCATAAGGTTAACAGCTGATCTTTCTGCAGAAACTCTGCAAGCCAGAAAGGAGTGGCAGGACATACTTAAAGTGATGAAGGGGAAAAACCTACAACCAAGATTACTCTACCCAGCAAGGATCTCATTCAGATTTGACAGAGAAATTAAAACTTTTACAGAGAAGCAAAAGCTAAGAGAATTCAGCACAAACAAACCAGCTTTACAACAAATGCTAAAGGAACTTCTGTAGGCAGGAAACACAAGAGAAGGAAAAGACCTACAATAACAAACCAAAAACAATTAAGAAAATGTTAATAAGAACATACATATCGATAATTACCTTAAATGTAAATGGATTAAATGCTCCAACCAAAAGACATAGACTGGCTGAATGGATACAAAAACAAGACCCATATATATGCTGTCTACGGGAGACCCACTTCAGACGTAGGGACACATACAGACTGAAAGTAAGGGGATGGAAAAAGATATTCCATGCAAATGGAAATCAAAAGAAAGCTGGAGTAGCAATTCTCATATCAGACAAAATAGACTTTAAAATAAAGACTATTACAAGAGACAAAGAAGGACACTACATAATGACCAAGGGATCAACCCAAGAAGAAGATATAACAATTGTAAATATTTATGCATCCAACATAGGAGCACCGCAATACATAAGGCAAATGCTAACAGCCATAAAAGGGGATATCGACAGTAACACAATCATTGTAGGGGAGTTTAACACCACACTTTCACCAATGGACAGATCATCCAAAATGAAAATAAATAAGGAAACACAAGCTTTAAATGATACATTAAACAAGATGGACTTAATTGATATTTATAGGACATTCCATCCAAAAACAACAGAATACACTTTGTTCTCAAGTGCTCATGGAACATTCTCCAGGATAGATCATATCTTGGGTCACAAATCAAGCCTTGGTAAATTTAAGAAAATTGAAATTGTATCAAGTATCTTTTCCAACCACAACACTATGAGACTAGATAACAATTACAGGAAAAAATCTGTAACAAATACAAACACATGGAGGCTAAACAATACACTACTTAATAACCAAGAGATCACTGAAGAAATCAAAAAGGAAATCAAAAATTACCTAGAAACAAATGACAATGAAAACACGATGACCCAAAACCTATGAGATGCAGCAAAAGCAGTTCTAAGAGGGAAATTTATAGCAATACAATCCTACCTTAAGAAATAAGAAACATCTCAAATAAACAACCTAACCTTACATCTAAAGCAATTAGAGAAAGAAGAACAAAAAAATCCCAAAGTTAGCAGAAGAAAAGAAGTCATAAAAATCAGATCAGAAGCAGCTCATGCAGCTCAATATCAAAAAAACAAACAGCCCAATCCAAAAATGGGCAGAAGACCTGAATAGACATTTCTCCAAAGAAGATATACAGATTGCCAACAAACACATGAAAGAATGCTCAATGTCATTAATCATTAGAGAAATGCCAATCAAAACTACAGTGAGATATCATCTAACACCAGTCAGAATGGCCATCATCAAAAAATCTACAAACAATAAATGCTGCAGAGGGTGTGGGGAAAAGGGAACCCTCTTGCACTGTTGGTGGGAATGTAAATTGATACAGCCACTATGGAGAACAGTATAGAGGTTCCTTAAAAAACTAAAACTAGAACTACCATACGACCCAGCAATCCCACTACTGGGCACATACCCTGAGAAAACCATAATTCAATAAGAGTCATGTAGTACAATGTTCATTGCAGCTCTATTTACAATAGCCAGGACATGGAAGCAACCTAAGTGTCCATTGACAGATGAATGGATAAAGAAGATGTGGAACATATATACAATGGAATATTACTCTGTCATAAAAAGAAATGAAATTGAGTTATCTGTAGTGAGGTGGATGGACCTAGAGTCTGTCATACAGAGTGAAGTAAGTCAGAAAGAGAAAAACAAATACCGTATGCTAACACATATATTTGGAATCTAAAAAACAAACAAAAAATGGTCATGAAGGACCTAGGGGCAAGATGGGAATAAAGATACAGACCTACTAGAGAATGGAGTTGAGGATATGGGTAGGGGGAAGGGTAAGATGGGACAAAGAGAGAGAGTGGCATGGACATATATACACTACCAAATGTAAAATAGATAGCTAGTGGGAAGCAGCCGCATAGCACAGGGAGATCAGCTCAGTGCTTTGTGACCAACTAGAGGGGTAGGATAGGGAGGGTGGAAGGGAGTCAGATGTAAGAGGGAAGAGATATGGGGATATATGTATATGTATAACTGATTCACTTTGTTATAAAGCAGAAACTAACACACCATTGTAAAGCAGTTATACTCCAATAAAGATGTTAAAAAACACACACACACACACAAATATGTGGAGGCAAAACAATGTGTTATTAAACAGCCAGTGGATCACTGAAGAAATCAAAGAGGAAATAGAAAATACTAGAGACAAATGAAAGCAAAAACACAATGAACCAAAACCTATGGGATGTGGCAAAAGCAGTTCTAAGAGCGATGTTTATAGTGATACAAGTTTACTTCAGGAAACAAGAAAAATCTCAAATAGACAATCTAAGCTTATGCCTAAAGGAACTAAAGAAAGAAGAACAAAGAAAATCCAAAGTTAGCAGAAGGAAAGAAATCATAAAGATCAGAGCAGAAATAAATGAAATAGCGACTTATAAAAACAATAGAAAAGATCAACAAAGCTAAAAGCTGGTTCTTTGAAATGATAAACAAAATTGATAAACCTTTAGCCAGACTCATCAAGAAAAAAAAGGGAGAGGGCCCAAATCAATAAATTAGAAATGAAAAAGAAGAAACAACCAACACCACAGAAATACAAAGGATCATAAGAGACTACTATGAGCAAGTATATGCCAAAAAAGTGTACAAACTAGAAGAAATGGACAAATTCTTAGAAAGGTATAACCTTCCAAGACTGAACCAGAAAGAAAGAAAATATGAACAGACCAATTACCAATATTGAAATTGAATCAGTAATAAAAAACACTCCCACCAAACAAAGGTCCAGGATCAGTTGCTTCACAGGTGAATTCTACTAAACATTTAGAGAAGAGTTAACACTTAACCTTCTGAAACTATTCTAAAAATTTGTGGAGGACAAAACACTTCTGAACTCATTTTCATGAAGCCAGCATCACCCTGATACCAAAACCAGGAAGAGATATCACAAGAAAAGAAAATTACAGGCCAAATAACACTGATGAACATAGATACAAAAATCCTCAACCAAATACTAGCAAACTGAATCCAACAATATATTAAAAGGATCATAGACCATGATCAAGTGGGATTTATCCCAGGGATGCAAGAATTTTTTGATATCTGAAATCAATCAATATGATACACCAAGTTAGCAAACTGAAGAATTAAAACCATATGATCACCTCAATAGATGCAGAAAAAGCTTTTGACAATATCCAACATCCATTTATGATAAGAACTCTCTAGAAAGTGGGCATAGAGGAAACATACCTCAACAAAATTAAGGCCATATATGACAAACCCATAACTAACATCATACTCAGCAGTGAAAAGCTGAAAGCATTTCCTCTAAGATCAGGAATAAGACAAGGATGTCCACTCTCACCACTTTTATTTAACATAGTTTTGGAAGTCCTAGCTACAGCAATCAGAGAAGAAAAAGAAATAAAAGGAATCAATATATGAAAGGAAGAAGTAAAACTCTCACTCTTTGCAGATGACATGATACTATACACAGAAAATCCTAAAGTCACCACCAAAAAACTGTTAGAGCTCAATGAATTTGGTAAAATTGCAGGATACAAAATTAATATACAGAAATCTGTTGCATTTGTATAAACTAACAATGAACTATCAGAAAGAGAAATTAAGGAAACAACCCCATTTACTATTGCATTGAAAAGAATAAAATCCCTAGGAATAAACCTACCTAAGGACACAAAAGACCTGTAATCCAAAAACTATAAGATGTTGATGAACGAAATTGAAGACAACATGAAGAGATGGAAAGATATACCATTTTCTTGGATTGGAAGAATCAATATTATTAAAATGAACATACTACCGAAGGCAATCTACAGATTCAATGCAATCCCTGTCAAATTACCAATGGCATTCTTCACTAGAACAAATAATTTTAAAATTTGTATGGAAACACAAAAGACTCCAAATCACCAAAACAATCTTGAGAAAGAAGAATGGAGCTGGAGGAATCAGGTTCCCTGGCTTCAGACTATACTATTACAAAGCTAGAGTAATAAAGAGAGTATGGTACTGGCACAAAAACAGACACGTAGATCAATGGAACAGGATAGAAAGCCCAGAAATATACCCATGCACTTATGGTCAAATAATCTATGACAAAGGAGTCAAGATTATACGATGGAGAAAAGAAAATCTCTTCAATAAGTGGTGCTGGGAAAACTGGACACCTACATATAAAAGAATAAACTAAGGCATTCTCTAACACCATATACAAAAGTAAACTCAAATGGATTAAAGACCTAAATGTAAGACCAGATACTGTAAAATTCCTAGAGGAAAACCTAGGCAGAACACTCTTTGATGTAAATCACAGCAATATCTTTTTGGATCCACCTCCTACAGTAATGGAAACAAAAACAAAAATAAACAAATGAGACCTAATTAAATTTAAAAGCTTTGTACAACAAAGGAAACCATCAAAAAATGAAAAAGCAACCTACAGAATGGGAGAAAATATTTGCAAACAATGCTACCGACAAGGAATTAATTTCCAAAATATACAAAGAGCTCATACTGTTCAATATCAAAAAAAAAAAAATCAACCTATCAAAAAATGGGCAGAAGATCAAAGTAGAGATTTCTCTAAAGAAGACATATAGTAATAACAGGCACATGAAAAGATGCTCAACATCGGTAATTATTAGAGAAATGCAAATCAAACCTATAATGAGGTAACACCTCATACCTCTCAGAAAGGCCATCATCAAAAAGTCTACAAATAATAAATGCTGGAGAGGGTGTGGAGAAAAGGGAACCCTCCTATGCTGTTGGTGGGAATATAAATTGGTGCATGCACTATGGAGAACAGTATGGATGTTCCTTAAAAAACTAAAAATAGAATTACCATATGATCCAGCAACCCCATTCCTGAGCATATATCCAGAAAAGATGAAAACTAATTCAAAAAGATACATGCACCCCAATGTTCATGGCAGCACTGTTTACAATAGCCAAGACATGGAAGAAATCTAAATGCCCATTGACAGATGAATGGAATATATATATACATATATGGAATACACACACACACACACACACAATGGAATATTACTCATCCATAAAAAAGAATGAAATAATGCCATTTGAATCAACACGGGTGGACCTAGAGACTAACATAGTAAGTGAGGTAAGTCAGACAGAGAAAGACAATTTCATATGATAGCCCTTATATGTGGAATCTAAAAAATTGATCCAAATGAACTTATTTACAAAACAGACTCACAGGCAATAGAAAACAAACTTTGGTTACCAAAGGGAAAAGGAGGGGGGTATAAATTAGGAGTTTCCGATTAACAGATACACAGTACTATACATAAAATAGGTAACCAGCAACGTCCTACTGTATAGCACAGAGATCTATATTCAATATCTTGTAATAAACTATAATGGAAAAAGTCTGAAAAAGAATATATATAACTGAATCACTTTGCTGTACACCTAAAACTAAGATAACATTGTAAATCAACTATACTTCAGTCAAAAAAAGTAATTTCACATAAATAAAACAAAAGCAAGTTAATTAAAAAATACAAGCAATAAATTTGGCAATAATGTCAACCTTCTTAAGCCAATTCACAATTGTTTTAAATACTTAGAGAACAGCCACTTAAATCATTAACATTGCTTTACCAAGTCACTAGCCAATTCCTCCTTGCTTCCGAGAGCCCCAGCCACCGTCATGCACTGGCTTTCCTTCTTGGCCACTTTTAGAATTGACTAAGGGCTTCCTCTTCCACTGCAAATGTAGGCTTTTTGACATTATCTCCATGGTCATACAAAAAGTAGTTCTGATTTATATGTGTTTATTAAAAGCACTAATTTTTCATACAGAAAACTTTTACATATACTCTGTTTTGGTATTTTTCCATTTTGTAATATTCCAGAACATGGAGGTGGGGGAATGAAGTGCTCAAGTCTCTCCACCCCAAGCGACTTTGTCTGTGCTTCTGTTGATTGTGTGTGTTCCTCGAGTGTACTCCGCCCTGACCTCACCTCATCACACATCCTTCTAAACAGAACGCTGGTGGGGACTCCATCATCCTCCCGAGCCCTGGGGCTCAATAGCGGTCCTTTCCCCGCAATTACTCACCTTTGTGCCAGGTTGTCAAACACTGTAGAGTCAGTCCTTATACCTGCTGACCCATCCACACTGCTACAGTCATCAGGCTAAGTTAGGATCATTTTCATCCCTTACCTGGAAATAACTTCCTACCTTTTCTCTCTCTCTCTCTCTTTTATATATTTGCTTATATAAGATGCTTATAGTTGAGAAGATTTATACACACACACACATCAGTTAACTATATCAAATATATAGAGATATAAAATGCCAAGTAAAAATATATTTACATATATAAATGGACAATGTATACTCACACACACATAAACCTTCTCAGCTATAAGCATCTGAAAGGTGAGCCTTTGTCTAAATCATTTTTGGTCTCGTCCACAGTGCATAATAGGGAGAATAATGATTTATATTAAGGAGGAAGGCAGGATGGACAGGTAAGGGAGAAAGCTAACTAGAGTGCTATATGACATAACATACGTTACACATGAACATATTAACGTTATGTTCACAGAAACGTATTTAACATGACCTTCCCAATGCTGTCAATTTAGACAATCACAAAGCAGAGAAAACGCACATGTTTTGCTTCTTACATTGTATGGTTTTTCACAAATCTCTTTTTAATGACTCATTCTCTGGAGACCCCAAATCTGGTTGTGAGTATCTTGTGCAAACAAATGAAATGCTTCCTATGTCAAAGCTGGAAGCAATATTTCTGTTTTAGGCAAAGATTCCGAAGGTACAAACTGGGTTGAGTCAACTCCTTCACTGGAGGGGACTTGGAACCTTTCAAAACTTCTCATTTTACAGGTGAGGAAATGACGTGCTGAGAGCTAACTAACCCAGGGCCATGCAGCTATTTAATTATCATTGGATTTAGGATTAGTATTCAAGGTCAATACGTCATACTTCCATGGTTCTTCTCGATGGGTTACGATAGAAGCCATCTGCTTTGGTTTTGCCTAGGCTTGTCCTTGGTCTGCAATACTTATTCTGGTACTCGTGTATCTGCTGTGGTGTAATATTGACCATGCACTGGAATGTTGTGTTATTTACTTAAAGTAAGTCTCCTCTGCCTCTTGACTGGGTAAAATTGTATTTCTTCTTCTTCTTTTAGATTGAAATGGGTTTATATTTCGATATAAGAGGTTGAGGCGAGGTAAGAAACTATAACAAAGCAGAACAGAAGAAATAATAGTAGGTTCCAACCAAAGCACCAAAGAAAAATGACAGAAACTAAACCAAAAGCGTTTTATTTTAGCTCCATGAGGAAAGGAAGATTATTCAGTCTACGTGATAACTGGCCAAATCTGCTTAAATTATGAATTTTGAATCACCTTCTATGCCAATCCAACCTCTGATTTATGAACAAAATGGTACTAAAATGAATTTGCCCATATCAAACATTGTTAATGAGATTTCTTGATATAAAAAGATATTATTGGTATCACCCTCCGAGGAGTTTAAAGAATATCTTGAAGTCATATGAGAAGTAGCAATTTTCCATTTTTTGTTTGTTAAAAAAAAAATTGCTTTGGTTTCTTTTTGATATTCCTTTATTTACAATGTATTAAGCTCCTACTATGTATCGGCTACCCTTTAAAAAAGAACCCATCACCTTTATTCTCAAAACTATTACTGAAAAACTGCATTTCATCTGACATTTGTCATCTACACATGTACAACTAAAAACAGTCATGTCATTTCAAAGCTGATTTCTCTCCTGTGTCTCCAGCAGTGACAAAAGTAAGACCGCATCTTTCCTCTTTTTTCATCCTGGCTTCTTTTCATGGTCCTGGTCCGCTGTGTTTTCTCTTTCTCCCTTGTCTCTTTTTGTTCCAGACCCTTCTTTCTTAAGACAGAGCTCCTGAATCACTCCTAATGGCAGGGAGCCAGGCTCACGCAGAATAGTCAGAGGCAGAGTATCAGCAACTTGGGCTTTCTAATTTAAAGGCTGACTAGCTTCCCCTGTAGCAGAGAGGTGTGGTTTTTGGTTTTGTTTGTTTTGTGGTTTTCTTTTCATAGGTTCACAATAGGAGGTCGACAGGGTGGTTCTCGGAAAGAAAAAGAAGAGGAAATCTCAGCAGTCATACGCCCACGGCCCAGATAATAACAACCCTGCCTGAAGAAGTGCACCCCACCTGAGCCCAGGGGTTAGGCTTCTCTTTCTTGGATGTCTGGCAAGCCTCTGTCTGCAGGCATGAACTGCGGCCACAAAGGTGTGCAGAATTGCCTCCAGCCCTCAGGGTCTGTGTGGGACCCAGGGCTCCACCCTTCCCATTTCCGGCCTTCTTTCTGCTCCCAGGAGCTCAGGCTGGGCGTGAATTCTTCCTCAGCAAGGACTCAATCAACCCTCTTCCTTCCAAAGATGCCTCATGTGCAACATTGGAAAAGGAGAGCTCTCTGGGGCCTGAAGGGGCATTGCCCTCAAGCCTGCCCAGGCCCAGGAGCTGGAGACTGGGTGGTGGACCTGTATGGGAATAAAGGAAAGAAGGAGGGTGTTGAAGAGGGGAAGCATGAACAAAGTGGGGGATGGGTAGGGGGGCAGGTATGGAAGGTAAAACCTTCTGCATTATTTAGCATAGTGGTAACTGCTATAACAGATAAACCCACAAATTTCAGTCGCTAAATCCAAGAGAAATTTATTTCTTGTTCATAGGAAGTCTAAAACAAGTGTTTCTGATTGGCAAGCAGCTGTTTTCCTAAGCTACGATTCCAGGATCCAGATTCCTTCCATTCTGTGACTCTACCATCTTTCATGTGTGGCTTCTAAGTGACTGTACATGAAGCTAGAGGCAACAAGAACCTAAGGGATCAAGTGGTAAACTGGTCCAGGCCTAGGGGTGTCACACAGCTCTTTCTTCCAATTCCATTGGCTAGAACTCAGTCACATGACATGCCTAAGGGCAAGGGAGTCTGGAAATTGTAGTCCAGCTGAGTGCCCAGGAAGAAGAATGGCTGAACAGCTAGCCAGTTTAACCCATTTAATTTTGCAAAAGGGAAACCCTGACAAAAAGCCAAAAGGATAGGTCTGTAGATTGGAGTTATCATATTCCTGCAGTTAGAGGACTTCTCAGAGGTTGCATAAAACCTGGAGAACATTTAGATTGTGAATGCTGTCATCTGTGTCTTTTGATCATCTTGATGAAGTATGCCAAAATATTTTGGCTTCAACTTCTGGTCATTAAAACACTGAAGAATCAAAGGCCTGAACCTATTATATTAACTGAAAATTGACTCTTCTTTGCTAAGAGGGCCAAACAGTATGTTTAATTATGAGTGACAATGCTTTTTAAATATTTCCCCTTTATAACAAACCATCACATATCTCTACAAGATTTTTACCTATACCATATCATTCCACCTCCAGAGAGTCATATATATATGTTACCAATAGATTAGAAAATGTAAAAATCTTAGTGAAATCATTTTAAAGAGGATAAAAAGTTTTAATTAGGAAAACTAATATAGCATCAGATTTAAAGATGTGCCCCATTATGTATCAGAAACTGGAACCTACCAGAAAAGATCTTACCCTTGTATTATATATGACATACAGGGGTTTTTAGTTATACTTAGAGGGGGAATAGGGAAAAGTTTATTTACTCCTTCTTCCCAGAAGTAGAAGTCCAATTTTCATGCAGTTATTTATTTATTTATTTATTTATTTATAGTTTTTTTTTTAACATCTTTACTGGAGTATAATTGCTTTACAATGGTGTGTTAGTTTCTGCTGTATGAAAAAGTGAATCAGCTATACATATACATATATCCCCATATCTCCTCCCTCTTGCGTCTCCCTCCCACCCTCCCTATCCCACCTCTCTAGGTGGTCACAGAGCACCAAGCTGATCCCCTTGTGCTATGCAGCTGCTTCCCAGTAGCTATCTATTTTACATTTGGTAGTGTATATATGTCTATGCCACTCTCTCACTTAGTCCCAGCTTACCCTTCCCCCTCCCTGTGTCCTCAAGTCCATTCTCTACATCTTTATTCCTGTCCTGCCCCTAGGTTCTTCAGAACCACTCTTTTTTTTGTCTTTTTTTTTTTAGATTCCATATATATGTGTTAGCATACAGTATTTGTTTTTCTCTTTCTGACTTACTTCACTCTGTATGACAGACTCTATGTCCATCCACCTCACTACAAATAACTCAATTTCGTTTCTTTTTATGGCAGAGTAATATTCCATTGTATATATGTGCCACATCTTCTTTATCCATTCATCTGTCAATGGACACTTAGGTTGCTTCCATGTCCTGGCTAGTGAAAATAGAGGTGGAATGAGCATTTTGGTACATGCCTCTTTTTGAATTATGGTTTTGTCAGGGTATATGCCCAGGAGTGGGATTGCTGGGTCGTATGGTAGTTCTATTTTTAGTTTTTTAAGAAACCTCCATACTGTTCTCCACAGTGGCTGTATCAATTTACATTCCTACCAACAGTGTAGGAGGGTTCCCTTTTCTCCACACCCTCTCCAGCAGTTGTTTGTAGATTTTCCGATGATGGTCATTCTGACTGGTGTGAGGTGATACCTCATTGTTGTTTTGATTTGCATTTCTCTAGTGATTAGTGATGTTGAGCATCCTTTCATGTGTTTGTTGGCAATCTGTATATCTTCTTTGCAGAAATGTCTATTTAGGTCTTCTGCCCATTTTTGGATTGGGCTGTTTGTTTTTTTGATATTGAGTTGCAAGAGCTGCTTGTATATTTTGGAGATTAATCCTTTGTCAGCTGCTTCATTTGCAAATATTTTCTCCCATTCTGAGGGTTGCCTTTTTGTCTTGTTTATGGTTTCCTTTGCTGTGCAAAAGCTTTGAAGTTTCATTAGGTCCCATTTGTTTATTTTTGTTTTTCTTTCCATTTCTCTAGGAGGTGGGTCAAAAAGGATCTTGCTGTGATTTATGTCATAGAGTGTTCTGCCTATGTTTTCCTCTAAGAGTTTTATAGTGTCTGGCCTTACATTTAGGTCTTTAATCCATTTTGAGTTTATTTTTGTGTATGGTGTTAGGGAGTGTTCTAATTTCATTCTTTTACATGTAGCTGTCCAGTTTTCCCAGTGCCACTTATTGAAGAGGCTGTCTTTTCTCCATTGTATATCCTTGCCTCCGTTATCAAAGATAAGGTGACCATATGTGTGTGGGTTTATCTCTGGGCTTTCTATCCTGTTCCATTGATCTATATTTCTGTTTTTGTGCCAGTACCATACTGTTTGTTGCCTATTCAGGTATTCCACAGATGCAGGGTACATCAAGTTGATTGTGGCGATTTAATCCGCTGCTCCTGAGGCTGCTGGGAGAAATTTCCCTTTCTCTTCTTTGTTTGCACAGCTCCCGGGGTTCAGTTTGTGATTTGGCCCTGCCTCTGCGTGTAGGTCGCCTGAGGGTGTCTGTCCTCTGCTCAGACAGGACGGGGTTAAAGGAGCAGCTGATTGGGGGGCTCTGGCTCACCCAGGCGGCGGGGAGGGAGGGGTACGGATGTGTGGCGAGCCTGCGGCAGCAGAGGCCAGCGTGATGTTGCAGCAGCCTGAGGCGCGCAGTGCGTTCTCCCGGGGAAGTTGTCCCTGGATCGCGGGGCCCTGGCAGTGGCGGGCTGCACCGGCTCCCGGGAGGGGAGGTGTGGAGAGTGACTTGTGCTCGCACACAGGCTTCTTGGTGGTGGCAGCAGCAGCCTTAGCGTCTCATGCCCGTCTCTGGGGTCCGCGCTGATAGCCACGGCTCGCGCCCTTCTCTGGAGCTCGTTTAGGCAGCGCTCTGAATCCCCTCTCCTTGCGCGCTGCGAAACAATGGTCTCTTGCCTCTTAAGCAGGTCCAGAGTTTTTCCTGGACTCCCTCCCGGCTAGCTGTGGTGCACTAGCCCCCTTCAGGCTGTGTTCACGCAGCCAACCCCAGTCCTCTCCCTGCGATCCGACCGAAGCCCGAGCCTCAGCTCCCAGCCCCGCCCGCCCAGGCGGGGGAGCAGACAAGCCTCTCGGGCTGGTGAGTGCTGCTTGGCACCCATCCTCCGTGCGGGAACCTCTCCGCTTTGCCCTCCGCACCCCTGTGGCTGCGCTCTCCTCCGTGGCTCCGAAGCTCCCCCCCTCCGCCCCCCGCAGTCTCTGCCCGCGAAGGGGCTCCTAGTGTGTGGAAACCTTCCCTTCTTCACAGCTGCCTCCCACTGGTGCAGGTCCCGTCCCTATTCTTTGCCTCTGTTTTCTTTTGCCCTACCCAAGTACGTGGGGAGTTTCTTGCCTTTTGGGAAGTTGAGGTCTTCTGCCAGCGTTCAGTAGGTGTTCTGTAGGAGTTGTTCCACATGTAGATGTATTTCTGATGTATTTGTGGGGAGGAAGGTGATCTCTGCATCTTATTCCTCCACCATCTTGAAGGCGTCGTCTCTTCATGCAGTTTTTAAACATGATAATATTTATGTTAAAAAGGAACAGTGTGGGTCTGGAACACAGTGAAACCTGGTAGATACCTATCAAGACTCAGAGCTACACGCTATTATATAAAAAATAGATAACTAATAAGGACCTACTGTGTAGCACAGGGAACTCTTCTCAATACTCTGTAATGGCCTGTATAGAAAAGAATCTAAAAAAGAGTCGATATATGTATATGTATAACTTTGCTGTACACCTGAAACTAACAGCATTGTAAATCAACTCTACTCCAATAAAAATTAATTTTAAAAAAGTCTCAGAGCTAGGTTGTGAGGGTAGGAAAGAGAAAAGAGGGACAGAAAAGATGGGAGTAAGAGAAAAATCAAATGGAAGACCAGGACCACACCTATTTGAGGCGTGCTCTGGATAGATGCCTAGAACTCGAGTGTCTCTTCTCTTTGACCCCCCAACCCTCTACAACAGTGGGGAGCTAGGGTGAAGACAACTGAAAAAGTCCTTATAATGATGTTGTAAAAACAAAAAGAGTACTAGTTAATAAAAATGCAACAGTTAAAAAAAAGCAATCTTGCAGACTAGACCTTCCCCGAGTTGACTTTCAGTGAATTAATTTACAACTGCTTCATGTGAGCCAGACAGTGAGGTGTAGTAGCTACGGACTTTAGGAAAACCCAGCAAATGATTCATGAGAGTCTTTCTTATGTCATTCCTAAGTGAAAGCTGACAATTTAACTCTAAAATCTGACTCAGTGAAAGCGATTTAGAAATTATACTGAGATGGTAGTTCTATTTTTAGTTTTTTAAGGAAACTCCATATTGTTCTCCATAGCGGCTGTATCAATTTACATTCCCACCAACAGTGTAGGAGGGTTCCCATTTCTCTACACCCTCTCCAGCATTTATTGTTTGTAGATTTTTTTAATGATGGTCATTCTGACTGGTGTGAGGTGATACCTCATTGCAGTTTTGATTTGCATTTCTCTAATGATTAGTGATGTTGAGCAGCTTTTCATGTGTTTGTTGGCACTCTGTATATCTTCTTTGGAGAAATATCTATTTAGGTCTTCTGCCCATTTTTGGATTGGTTTGTTTGTTTTTTTGATATTGAGCTTCATGAGCTGTTTGTATATTTTGGAGATTAATCCCTTGTCAGTTGCTTCATTGGCAAATATTTTCTCCCATTCTGGGGGTTGTCTTTTTGTCTTGTTTATTGTTTCCTTTTCTGTGCAAAAGCTTTTGTTTCATTAGGTCCCATTTGTTTATTTTTGTTTTTATTTCCATTTCTCTAGGAGGTGGGTCAAAAAGGATCTTGCTGTGATTTATGTCAAAGAGTGTTCTTCCTACATTTTCCTCTAAAAGTTTTTTTGTGTCTGGTCTTACATTTAGGTCTTTAATCCATTTTGAGTTTATTTTTGTGTACGGTTTTAGGGAGTGTTCTAATTTCATTCTTTTACATGTAGCTGTCCAGTTTTCCCAGCCCCACTTATTGAAGAGACTTTTCTCCATTTAGTGCATATATGTGGAATCTAGAAAAATGATACAGGTGAACCTATTTGCAAAGCAGAAATAGAGACACAGACCTAGAGAACAAACGTATGGACACCAAAGAGGGGAAAAGGGGGGTGGGATGAATTGGGAGATTAGGATTGATATATACACACTACTATATATAAAATAGATAACTAATGAGAACCTGCTGTAGAGCACAGGGAACTCTACTCAGTGCTCTGTGGTGACCTAAATGGGAAGGAAATTCAAAACAGAGCGGATATATGTATACATATAGCTGATTCACTTTGCTGTACAGCAGAAACTATCACAACATTGTAAAGCAACTATACCTCAATAAAAAAATAATAAAATAATAAAAATTATACTGATAAATAACCATATACTAACATTCATCAATCACTTAATATGTTCAGCTACTGATGTGTATTCCTTTCCATTATTGGATACAATTCATTGACAGCAGTGGTTTAGGACCTTTTCTGGATCACTGACTCCTTTGAGAATCTGAGGAAAGTTACAGAAACAATCAATATATAAACAGAAAAACTTATAAACAGAGAAAACATATAAACAGAGTGGCTATTCAGATGAGCTACACTGTGACCACATACTGGCTGGCAACTATTTGGTCAAGGATATACTCCTATCAGTGGTGCCTGAACCACACTGGTTCTTAAATATTTTAAATGTCAGCCCTGCATTATTAGTACCCAATTTTGTATAACATGTCAGGAGGTTCCTGAGCTCTCCCCAGATATATTCCTGAGCCACTCAGACACTGTGGACCTCAAGGTAAGAACCCCTGATCCAGATAAGTGTGGGCTGCTTATCTTTCAAAATATTTTCCATTAGTATCAGTTCTCTGACCCAGGTTTCTATTATTTATTTCTGTTACTTATCTCAAACAAGGGTTATATATAATTAGAGATGACTTCAGTACATTCTCCATCACTATTTAATTAAATTTTGGCTATATTCCCGGCTTTAGGCATGATTCACTTACCCTGATTCTCAAGATCCTTCTGAGAGCTGGGTCACTGGCATTTAGCAGCTTCTCTTGGTATCAAGCCTTGCACAACATCTCTTACGTGGATTGCTTTACTCTAGTCCCTTGCTTCTTAAATAGTGGTATATGGGCCAGCAACATTGGATCTGTTAGAACTGCAGAATTCATCCCTATTGAACCAGAATCTGCATTTTAACAAGATTCCCTGGTGATCTGTGTACTCAACATTTGAGAAACAACTCTCTTTCTCTGAAGAAAGATTTATTTCTTTAGCAAAATTGTTCATTCGTTTTCGTCCTTTTTGTTTGTTTGTTTGTTTTGGCTGCTTGGCTTGTGGGATCTTAGTTCCCTGACCAGGGATTGAACCCGGGCCCTTGGCAGTGAGAGCATGGAGTCCTAACCACTGGACTGCCAGGGAATTCCCTAGGAAGATTGTGGTTGCCCCAAGATACAGAGGAACGTTAGTAACACACTTTGTATAGGACGGCAAGTTACCCAACAATGGATTTAACTCTTTCCTAGTGAATCTACTATGAAACCAACAAAGCTGCTCTGAGGATTTTGCTTCTCAGGTGAAAATTTGTTCTTGAGATTGAGTTCGAAAGAATGTATGCAGTTGGCTATCTCTTAACAATGATTCCCTTGAGGCATTGCACCAGACTCTTGCAATTTTCCATTCAGCAAGAATAGGACCAACCAAAATAATGTAGAAATACTCATCTCCTTTGAAAGTTTCAGAAACTTTATTGCTGATGATGGGGAGGGCCCGGGTTGCCAGATAAAATACAGGACACCCAGTTAAATTTGAAAATCAGATGAACAAGAAATGCCTTTTCAACATAAGTGTGTCCCAAATATTGCATGAGACATACTTATATTAAATATTCATGGGACATGATTATACTAAAAAAAAAGTTGTTTATCCAAAGTTCAAATTTAACTGAGTGTCTTATATTTTTATTTGCTAAGTCTGGCAGCCATAGGGAGGGCAAAACTTGAAAGAGGCAAATTAATGGGGAATCAGAAGACAGTATTTGAATATCAATGTTTATATTTTGACATAAAACATAAAGGCACCCTTTGAGCCTCCAGAGATCACTCTCTTGGTATCGGGACAGCCAAATTTATTCCTACCAAATTGGTGAATAAAGCAAATGGAAAAGACTTTGATTTTGTATTAATCTGGGTCTTGCTTTTAAGAATGAGTATACCCTTGATGTAACACATCAAGCACCAGTCCAAATCTCAAATCAATTGCTATGATGTGAGAAAACCAGGTATGCTACCAGGCAATTAGCTCTTGACAGCTGCTAAGTTCAGTAGAGATTTCTGCAGCTATATCCTTTGAGATGTTAAATTCTGGTAGCCTTGACTGCACAGCTGCAGAGAGTAGGATTCCACCAACATATTACAATCAACTGTCCTGTAGAAGACACACCTGTGGCTCTTTAGGCACAAGAAGTAGGAAAATGCTTGTTAATTCTGCCTTACAACTCAATCTAAATTAAATTTGACAAGTATTCCAAAATTACATAATTTTCCAGGTAACCAGTTTCTTCAGCAGCTTAGACGATATGAAGAAGTCATAAATTGGTTGGTAATTAATTCCTTGGGTAACTTATTCCTATGAAATTAACTTAGGCTATGAAATGCTCCTGGGTAATTGTAAAGTGAATTATGCCAGAGCAGTGTTTCACATCAGCAGTTTTTTTTTTTATATATATATATATAAAAAATTAAATGCTGCAAGCAAACTGTTAAAGAGTCTAATTCATTTCAGAGTACCATATTTTGCATCATCTAAAGATGGGAAAGTTTTGTCTGTGGTAAATGACAGAGTTGAACACTAGATTTAGAAATCCATACTTTAGGATGGATTTCCCCTTATGAATTCTTTTGTTTGTTATTTCACCATCATTATTTTTACTGAAAAAAATTTACTCATGTTTATAACAACTCCTTAGTATGAAAAATATCAAACAATCACAAAAGCAGAGAATATTATAATGAACTCTCAGGTACCCAGAGCCCATCAGCACAATGTTCACTCTTTCTCTTAATATCTTCTCTCCACGTGGGATTACTTGGAAGTAAATCCCAGACATCGTCTCTCACCTGTGTGTATTTCAGAATGTATCTGAAAGGCAAGGACTTCCCTTTTAAAATATAGCCACTGTATTATCATTACATGTTCCCCCCAAATAAACAGTAATTCTTTAATGTCACCTATCTAGTGGTCATTCTCCACCTATTGTTCTGTAAATGTTAATTTTGTTTTTGTTTCTTTGTTTGACTTGGTATCAAAACAAAGTCTTGTTTCATCTATAGGCGTCTCATCCTTTTTTTCTTCTCTTGCTGATTTTTTGTTGTTAATAAACTAGGTATTTGTCCTGTAAAAATTGCTGATTGCATTCCTTTACCGTGTTCTTCTGTCCCTTATTTACTATAAATTGGTATTTAGAGCTAGAGGTTTCATCGGCATTCTATTTCATTTTTTTGGCAAAATTACTTCATAGGTGGTGGTGTGTACTTCCATCAGGAGGTACATAAAGTCTGGTTGTTTATGTTTCTGCCATGATATCTGTAAAACAGTGCTGTGAAAATTCATTTAATAGCTGGAATAGTTATGTAGGGAGATACTTCCCCTCATTAACTATTTGCTTATGCTGAAGCATAGTACATATAGAGGAAGCAGAAAAATGTTAGATTCTTTCACTTTATTTACCAGTTTTCAAAATTATGCTTTGGTTTCTTGTATACTACAAAGGTGATCAATGGGATTTTTTAAAAAATTTATCATTATGTACTCATAGACTTAAACATATTTTATATGTTTTAATCTACTGCCGTTAGTATCCTTTTTGATGCTCAAATTGTTCTGCAGGAGCCTATTCAAATTGACTCCTGAGTACTTCTGACATGACCCTAGTAGTCTTTGGTAACCTCATTTTGTTTTGTTTTGTTTTCTGGAATACCAAGATGCTCCAGGATCATTCTAACATACTTCTTGCCCAGACCTGGAAGAAGCCACTTCTCCAAGGAGCCCTGGTTCCTTTTAGTGGGAAATGGTATTTAGACACAACAATCCAGGTGTTAGAGTTATTCTTTGCTACCATGCAGGATCCTGTTTCTAGGCGTTTTAAGAACTATGAAGGTTTTGAGATTTTTACCTATTTGTAATTTGCCTTCCAAAGTTTCATGAATATTGGTGGAAGACAAGAGATTCCTGGGTCAAAGATGAAGAAAAGTTTATTACTCAATTCAGCAGAAGTAGCTAGAGTATCAGCATTTTTACTTCAGTATCTCCCATTTCCCCATTTCCCACACAGTGGGCCAGGTGATACTGCACAGGAACTGAGTGTATTGTGCTGAGTTTAGGAAACCTGGATATTTTCTCAAGGGCAATAAGAATTTTTGCCCTGTGCTCTGGAGGAAAACTCTGTTTCCATCTTCCAAAGCTGTTCTCTATAGAAACATCCTTGAAATGATAGTGGAAACAAAGGGCAGTCAGTAGCTCTGCTCATAAGATGTGCAGAACTATGAGACATCCATGGATTATTGTATCCTAACAGGTGTTTTGAGTGGACATTTGAAATGAAACAATGAATCCACTTAGACATTTCCAATTCAAATTTGGGACAATAAGGATCTGTTGATGTTACATTTGTATTTTCTTTACCACATGCCCCATATCCCAGTTCTCATGAACACCAACATAATTATCCATTTTCCTTGTCTAACTCAAGGAAATAATACTCAGAATAAAAATACCAACACTAGCACTGAAAATATAAATAATATGATTCCTATAACAGTTAAATTTTTTTTTGCATTTTGTTCTTACGGGTATATATACAAGAATATACAGTCAATTTACAGAACAGAAACAGAATCATAGACATGGAACACAATCTTATGGTTACCAAAGGGGAAAGGAGGGGAGGGATAAATTAGGAGTTTGGGATTAACAGATACGTACTACTATATATAAAATAGATAAACACAAGGACCTACTGGGAACTATATTCAGAGGGAGCTATATTCAATATCTTGTAATAACCTATAATGGAAAAGAATCTGAAAAAGAATATATATATTTAACTGAATCATTTTGCTGTATACCTGACAACAAAACGTTGTAAAATTAACTATACTTCAATTTAAAAAAAATTAAAAAAAGAAAATACAGTCAAATTTCTATGCCTTAAAGTCATTTGAATTAGTTGCCTTTGTATGGTTATTACATCAACTGGATACACAATATATCTTTTATGTTACTTTCAGTTTTTAGGAATTGCTGTTTTAAATTTAACTTGAACTTCTAAATATATAAAGTATTTGCAAGGCTTCAAAATAAAATATATGAAACAAGATAAATTCAGAGATGTCTAGCTTCTATTCCTGGTTCCTCCATGACAAATAGTACTAAAATATAAACCCCTGTGGATTTATCTTTACATATTTTGGCCAGTCTAACTTTGGGACAGACAGAAGTGGGAACCCTGGATCAAAGGGTAGATGCATACACAAAGTGTTCCACAAGCTCAGTGTATTTTAAGGTTTAACAATGTCAGAAATATAAATGTTAAAAACTTACAAAAACTTATCACTTGATGGCTCAATTATTTAAATTTCATTTACATACTTAATCTTGTCAGTTGGAAAAATAATTTTCTAATTTTAATTTTTCAATCAATGTTTGTGTCATCTATGAGAGAGCCTGAAAAGTAAATAAAAATTATTACTTAAAATTCACAACAGTAAGTGAGTATATAAGAATATAAATAAACATTCAAATTACTTTTTGTAGGCTATAGCATTTATTGTTCCTAAGTTAATAAAGCTTAAAAATGCTCTAAGGCTTTTGGGATACCCTTACAATGCTGTTAGATAGTGTGTTAGTTTGCTAGGTTTGCCATAGCAAATTTTCACAGATTGGTTGGTTTAAACAGTAGAAATTTATTTTCTCACAGTTTGGAAGCTGAAACTCCAAGATCAAGGCGTCTGCAGGTTCGGTTTCTCCTGAGGCCTCTCTCCTTGGCTTGCAGGTGGCCGCCTTCCAGCTGTGTTCTCACACGGTCTCTCTTCTGTGCAGCTACTTTTCTGTGTCCAAATTTCCTCTTCTTTTAAGGGCATCAGTCAGATTAGATTAGGGTGCACTCTAATGGCCTCATTTTAACTTAGTCATCCTTTTGAAGGCTCTATTTCTAAACACAGTTATGTTCTGAGGTACTGGGGCTTGGAGCTCTAGCATGTGAATTTTGAGAGGCTACAGTTCAGCCCATAACAGCATCAAAGTCTCCTCTGTGGGGTGATGACATGTAGCATTCCCATGAGCACTGCCTGCAGAGTCCTTTCCTTCACAACCTCACCATCAGAGTACATTGTGCATCTTTTGAATTTCTAACAAACGGGTGGGTGAGGTATGATGTCTCAGTGTAGTTGTTTCTGTAACTTATCTTGTTGAAGTATGATATGCATGCAGTAAAGCACACAAATGTAAAGTAAGGGCTCCATTAATTTCTTCAGAGTGAACAAGCACATATATTCACTGCCCAAACCAAGACAGGAAACTGCCATTAACCCAGAAACCTGTCTCAAGCCCCCTTCAGTCATTCTCCCCCTAAGGTGACACTCATCTGACTTCTATCACCCCAGATTCTGTGGGCCTATTTTTTGAACTTTATATAAATGATATCTTAGTCTTCTGTGTCTGGCTCATTTTGTTCATTTCTGTGAGATTCATCCATATGCTTATACAGCAATAAAATACCCTCTTTCGTTGTATAACATCCCATTATGTGAACATACCAACATTTATTTATTCATTCTATTTATTGATGGCATTTGGGTTGTTTCTAGTTTGGTGCTACAGAATAACTATATTCAGCTTTAATCGACAGCAATTAATTTTCCAAAGTAGCTGTGCCAGTAACCTCCCCAGCAGCTGTGATTACAATTTCTTTGGTACACGTCCCACCAACACTTAGTGCTGTTAGTTTTTAAAATTATAACCATGCAGATGTGTGTGAGGTGGTTTCTTATTATAGTCTTAATTTACCTTCTCTTGATGACTAATGATGTTGAGCACATTTTTATATACTTACTGGCAATTTGCATATTCTATTTTGTGAAATACCTACTCAATTCACTTGACCATTTTTATTTTTCCTCATCAATTTGCCTTTTTCTTTATATATTCTGTATACAAGTTTGTTCTTTATGTTTTCTATATGTAAGTCATTTCCTGAATATAAGTATTACAAATATTTGTCCCATTCTATGGTGCAAATTACTTTAAAGGTGAATTTTATTTTAGAACAGTTTTAGATTGACAGAAAAATCATGAAGATAGTACACAGAATTCCTGTATATCCCATACCCAGTTCCCTCTATTATTAAATCCTACATTAGTATGGTTCATTTGTTAAAATTAATGAACCAATATTGATACATAAATATTAACTAAATTTCATATTTTATTCAGATTTACTTAGTTTTTTACTAACATCCTTTTTCTGTTCCAGGATCCCATCTGGGTTATCACACTACGTTTAGTTGTCATGTCTCCTTAGGTTCCTCTTGGTTGTGACAGTTTGTTAGACTTTTCCTTGTTTTTGATTTCCTTGAGAGTCCTGAAGAGTACTGGTCAGATAAATTGTATAATACCCCTCTACTGGAGTGTGTCCGATGTTTTTCTTATTTTGCATTTTGTACTTAAGGGTATACATAGAAGAAGATACAGTCAATTTACAAAACAGAAACACATTCACAGACATGGAAAACATCTTATGTTTACCAAAGGGGAAGGGTGGGGAGGGATAAATTAGGAGTTTGGGATTAACAGATTAAACTGGCACCATGGGCTTTGCGGAGGAACATCAGAGAGGTAAAGTGGCCTTTTCATCACATCATATCAAGAATGCATGACTTATTGCTGGCGGTGATAATCTGATCAGCTGGCTGAGGTGGTGTTCACTAGGTTCCTCCTCAGTTAAGTGTTTTCTCCTTTTGGGGGGAATTCACTGTGTGCAGCCCACCCTTCAGGATTGGGAAGTTAAGTTGCTATGCTCCTTATCCTTGAGAGCGGAGTATCTACAGAAATTATCTAGAAATCTTCCACATGGGAGATTTGTCTCTTCTCCTCCATTTATTAACTTACTTCATTTATATCAATATGAACTCAAAGATATTTGTTTTATATTTTGGGTTATAATCTAAAACCATTTTATTTTGTTGCTCAAATTGTTCCAGCTCTGGCCATTGGGAGCTCTTTCAATTGGCTCCTGTGTCCCTTTGATGTACCCCCAATATTGTGGGCTATTTTTTTGGGAGCACTTCCTTATTTTCTGGCTCTACAGAGATGCTCAGGTGTCATCTTACGTATTTTCTGTTCAAGTTCTAGAATCAGCCATTTCTTCAAGGATCCCTGATTCCTTTTATTAGAGGGAGGGCACTAGGTGGGATCATTGCTACTGGAGAGTCACTGCTTCTACGCCCTTTCAGCTGATAGAGCAAGACTGTATATGTGCATATACTAACGTGTGTATATGCACACATTTATAAATGTTTCTGCGTGTAAACGTTGCTATCTGCATTAGCTAAATGAGTTCATTACTGATGAGTTCATGCTCAGCTAAATGAGTTTATACACAGTGTCTAATCCATCACCACATGGTTCATTCCAGCATCTTCCACTTGCTTCTCAATAACCTCCGACTCCAACAGTGAGAAACCTGGATCCCACTTCCCACCACCCATCCATTTAATTGTTCAGTTCTGGTACACAAGGGTAGTGGTATCAGAATTGTTCATCCATGACTCAACTTTACATAGAGTACAGTTTCTTTTGCCTTTAGTCTTATACAGATGAAACTCATTTGCAAAGTTATTTAGTTTAACACCCACCTCCTTCACTGAGGTTGTTTCATAAATATGTAATACAATTAGATTGCTTTGTCACACTCTACATTCCATCAATTTGCTAAAATCACTATTTAAGTGTTGCTGCAAGTTTATGGCTCCAGTGACTTCTGCTCAGGGTAAGCTGATCTCAGTCACTATATTGTTCAGCGTGTGCCTGTTTCTTCACATTATGGTTTTTTTTGAATTTTTGAATTTTATTTTATAATTTTTATACAGCAGGTTCTTATTAGTTATCCATTTTATACATATTAGTGTATATATGTCAATCCCAATGTCCCAGTTCATCACACACATTCTTCACATTTTGAAGTCACTGTTTGCCCTGCAATCCCATTCCTCTGATGGATTAAGCAAACTTGTTTATATTCAGTTTGTTTATGTTTTTCTTGTTTAAGGGTGGAGATGATGACTTCCAAGCCCTTTATATGTTGGAGTTTTGGTTTGATTTTTTACACTCTTAATGATGTCTTTTGATGAATTGAGATGCTTTTTAATGAAGTCTGAATTTTTACCTTTTTTGGGTATTACTTTTTCCTTCTCGCTTAAGAAATCTTTGTTTTTCCAAGTTTGTGAAGCCATTTTTCTATGTTCTTATCTAACAACTTTGTTGTTTTATCATTCACATTTTGATCTATGATCCATCTGAGATTGATTTTTATGTGTGGTAGAGGTGGAATTAAGATTCATTTTTTTTCCCCATGTGGATTTCCAACTGATTTAGCACCACTTGCTGAAAAGTCCTTCCTTTCCCTACTGCATTGCATTGGCACCCTTATTGAAAATTAGGTGATGATTTATTTAGACTCTTTCTAGACTCTTAATTTTGTTCCAATGGTCTATTTGTTTATCCTTGTATCAACATCACAGTGTTTAATTACTAAATCTTTACAATAGGTCTTGATATTTGGTAATGTAATGTCTTAATATTTAGTAGTAGAAGTCTTTTAATTTTATTTTTCATCAAGATGGTCTTCTCTATCCTTGCTCCTTTCAATTTCTGTAAAAAATTTAGAATCAGTTCAACAATTTTCACAAAAATGTCTGCTGAAATTTTGAATGGGATTGCATTGAATCTATAGAGAAAATGGAGAAAAATTAATATCTTAAAAATATTGACTCTTCCAATCCATGAATATGGTATATCCCTCCATTTATTTTGGCCTTCTTAAATTTGTTTTTAGTTTTTTTCTGTAGTGGTTTTACATCTCTCTCAGTAAATTAATTCCCAGGTAGTTGATATTTTTGACTTATTGTAAATTATTTTTAAAGTTAATTTTCTATTTGTTTTTGTCTAGTACATAGGATAACAATTAATTTTTATGTTGTCCTTATAGTTAGTTACCTTGTTAATTTAACTTAAGTCTAATAGTTTTTCATAGATCCTTTAAATTTTTCCATGTACATAATCTTATTATCTATGAATAATGACAGTCATATTTCTTCCTTTCCAGTCCTTGTAACTTTTCTTTGTTTTTCTTTTTGCAGTAATGAGGACTTCTCTTATGTTGCTGAATAAAGTCATGATAGCAGGCTTTCTTATTTTATTCTCTATGTCAGAGGGTAAAACTTACACTCTTTCAACTTTAAGTAAGACATTTGCTGTGTAGTCTTTTTTTAGGTAATATCATTGATTACATTATACTAATCAATGATAAGTAATAAGTAACAAGAAGTTTCCTTTTCATTCCTAATTTAATAAAATTATATATATATTTTTTGTATCTACACTTATAATGAGTTTTACATTTTTATCAAATGTTTTTCTGTTGGTTTTTCTCCTTATTTTGTTAATATGGTTAATTACATTAATTAATTTAATATTTAAAAAACTTACATTCATGGATTAAATCCAACTTGATCACAATATTTATATATTACAGAGTTGATTTACTAACTTTTGTAGGTGTTTCACATCTGTGTTGTAGGAGAAATCTCACTGCAATGTTCCTTTCTTGCAATATTCTTGCCAAGTATTGATATCAAGGCTATGCCAACCTCACAAAATACTTAGAAAGTGTACACTCTTCTATAAATCTCTGGAAGAGTTTGCAAAAGCTTGGTGTTAAATATTTGTAAGAATTCACTAATGAAGTCATCTGGTTCTGGCGATTTCTTTGTGAAAAGCTTTTAAATTATAGACTATAGTAGATTATAGCTGTAGGAACATTTAGATTTTGTTTTTTATTGTGCCAGTTTTGGCAAATTGGATTTTTAAAGGATTTTGCTCATTCAGTCTAATTATCTTTTTAATATCTGTAGGATCTCTAGTGAAGTCCTTTGTTTACTTCTTAAAATTGGCAATTTATGTCTTCTCTCTTTTTCATCTTGATCAATTTTTCCAGAGATTTATTGATTTGATTAGCTTTTCCAAGAATCAATTTTTGGCTTTTAAAAATTCCTAATTTTTTGTTTTATATTTTATTTATTTCTGCTTTTTTTTCTTTCTCAAGTCCTCCCTTCTACCTTTTTGAATTTTAACTTTCTCTTTTTCTTCTTCCCTTCCTTCCTCCCTCCCGCCCTCCCCCTCCTTTCTTTCTTTCCTTCTTTCTCCCCTTCCTTCCTTCCTTCTGTACTTCTTTCTTTCTTCCTCTTTTTTCTTCTGTTTAACTTCCTGATTTAGGTTGACAAACAACCTTTTGTACATTATCAGGGACCTAGTTGGTAATGGCCCAATGAATCACTTCTGAAATCAAGCATTAAGCCCAACTGTCTTAGGATCATAGTGGTGGTTACCTATAGAATATTGTCATTAAAACAACCTCAAAAATATTAGGATTCATAATCATAATCAAATGAATTATTTATCAGAATTCACAAGTGTTCATTTTTTTTGTTTAATAATATGCTGTGAATATTTTTTCACAACACACTAATTTTTATAACACAATTTTTGATGGCTGCATAGTGTTCTAGTGTAAGAACAAAGCATACTTTATTGTTACATTTAATAAACAATTTTATATTGTTGGATATGTAAGGTGTTTCTAATTTTTACTACTGATTTACTTATTGTGCTCTAATTTAGTTAGTAGATATACTCCTGAAAATTATGTAGAATCTAATTTTTTGTGAATTAATGGTTATTGTGGAGAGAACAAGCATGGTAATTCATTGTGTTAAAAGGAATAATTTGTTTTCTAAAATATTTGTTCCAAACATCTAAATGTTTACATAAAATTTGATTTAAAATTGGCTGACAGCTGTGATATCATGCTCTTCACTGAATGTAATATTTTTTTTTCCTCTCTCTCTCTAACACAACCATACACACTAATTCATATTTTCAGATTTGGCCCATTGACTTTGTACAACAATAGATTGTTAGACTAAAGAGAACTTGAATTATTTTCTTGAATTTATAAAAATGAGCACTTAGACATAGGAAGATGATGTCATCTATAGTAAGAAGGAAGAAAGGGAAACAGAAGAGGAAGCTTTGCCTTTCATTGTGCTTATTGCCACCACCTTTGGCACCTGTGTGGTGACTGACAGCTACTTCATGTGGAACCTGCTGGCTTCTTGCTTCCCTGTGCTCTGGAAAGCACCTAACTTCACCCTTTGTGGGATGTCTTCCCAGCATTATCCCAAGGGGTATGAAATCGTCATCCTATTACGTGATACACCAAGGCTGGGACCACTGAAGGGTTAAGTAGAGATTATTTATAAAGCACTTCAGAAATGAAAAATGTTCTACAAATGCCAAGATTATTAAGGCACTTGGCAGCATTTCAGAAAATGGAAATTTTTCTGCTGACTTTTAGGTTTTGCTTAATCTTTAAAATGAAGGTGTCAAACCCTCAAATTTCAATTTAATTCAACAAACATTTATTGAGTATATATGATTTTCAAAGTTTGTAGACAAAAATGAATAAAACTTGTTCATCCCCTTAAGAGATTTACTGTTTAGTGCCTGGATAGACAGATGCACAGCTCCTTATAATACACGGAAAATCCCAAAAGTTCCTCAAAGAGGTATAAGGTGATCACTGTAGTTGTCAGAGCCAGTGGGCACTTCCAACCGGAGTTAACCAGAGATTGAGTTGTGGAGGAGGAGACGTCTGACCTGGGCCTTGAAGGGTGTTAAAATTTTAACAGAGCAGATCCTGGGAAAAGGGCATTTTAAGCAGAGGAAACTAGGCATTTAGAGGTGGAGAAGGCATTTCATGGAAAATGGAAGAGTCTCAACTCTGTGCATCCTGAGCAAAGATTGGGCTGAGAAAGTAGGATGGGGTCAGATTATAGAAGACCTTTATTACTGGGCTAAGGAGGCAGTAGAGCGCTGCTGAAGGCCTTTGAGAAGGGCAAGTGAGGATACAGGGCATGATTGGACACAAAAAGTAGACACTCAATTGTTTATGGAGTCATCCAATGCATTACATTTTCTTAGGAACATTCTAATGCCAACAGCAGTTTTCTTAGATAAATTCCTCTTTCCGTTCAAGGCAATGGGTCGAGTTTCTACTAAATCCAGGTTGTGTTTTAAGTATATCTGTCCTCTTCCTTTGGCAGAAGTGCTTCTCTTTACCTTGTCTTCACCGTCCCATCTTGGTCTCCTCCCAGCCTTGCTCATCAGTCCCCCCATCCCCTTGAAGGCAAAGTCACTTCCCTGTTCACTCCTGTGCTGGCATCTCTGGTCGGGTTACTTTCCTTTTCTTACTGATTCTAGGTTCTATTTTTTCCCTTCAGATAATGGAGAGCTAGGTGTACCCATGAACTTCTGTGATTCTTTTTTTTTTTTTTTTTTCTTTTTTAAGTTTTCAGTGCTTAGCATGAATCACTGTAGAGAAAAGTGAAAAGTGCTAGTGAACAAAAACAAAGCCCTGACGGAAGAGAGAGCAGAAGAGAGATCTTTAAAGCATTTTTAAAAACTAGCTATTAAGCAAGATAATATCTCTGCCTCAGCTTCTTCATGTGCCACAAGGAGGATGATAGTGTCTACTGCATGTGTTGTTAAAAGAATTAAATGAGTTCCTATTTTGAGCAAAATGGTTAGCCAACCAACTTGTACATGGTTACCACGCGGTAAAAGTTCCCTTAAACAGAAGGATGAGCATTCAATAGATATCATAAAATAATTTTATCATGGAAAAACAAGTTTGCTTTTTCTACTATCCTTATTCTACTTTTCCTCCATCTTGCTCCAGATTTCTTAAGTATTTGTAACCTTGAGAAAACATAACATAACCTCTGTGTAGAGATCCTCCTCTCTTCCAGAAACCAGCTAGTAGAAGGAAGGTCAAGTAGCAGCTGAAGAGACAACCACCTAAACTAAATTTGTATTGAAATCTTTCTTGCTTAACTCCAAATTTCATTGGTTACTTCTTATAAGTGAAGAATGGGATATCACTTGTAAAAAACTAACTAGAGTCAGGACGCCAGCAGGGGGTGCTCTCACACCCTGTGATGATGGCAGAGCCCAGTGGGGAGAAGAAAGACTCCTCTTCTTTCCTGTCAAGGACTCAGCCAATGAAAGCTGTAGATGCTTTGTTTACTCCAGCGCTCCCAGCTTCCTTTCCCCTCTATGAAAGACCTCTATTTTTGCTGGGGACTTGGACGGTCACTCGCCATGGTTGCAGAGCCCAAACTGCAATTCTCTGCTGATCCCGAATAAAACCAGTTTTGCTAGAGGAATATCTGGCAGTATATTTGTTTTAGGTCAACATTCTGCACATATTTTATCTGATAAAGCTCCCATATTTTACTCAGTCAATTTCAGTCATAATAGCTAGGATCAGTGATTCTCAACCAAGGGCACTTTTTTCTCCCAGGGAATAGTTGGCAATGTCTGGAGACACTTTTATCACATCTGGGGGTTGCTGCTCATGGGTAGAGGCCAGAGATGCAGCTGAACAGCCTACAGGACACAGGATGGCCCTCCACACACACACACGAGCATTACTCAGGATCAAATGTTAATAGTGCCAAGGCTGAGAAGCTCTGGATCATATTGAGAGGGTCTACGCTTCAGTGCCAGCTGAGAGTGAGGCTTTGAGGAGATGGTGCTAGAGGATGAGCGGGTGGAAAGTCAAGCTGACTACCTGGCATACCTGAGCGGAGGAGTCTGGACCAGGGCAGGTAGGAGGAGGATCCTGGGATCCAGGGAGAATTTCTGGCAATTGGGGTCTGAAACAAGTTTTGCTTATTTGTCAACTTGGTCAAGGCAATAGGAACAGGATATTCAGGGAATCACATGGCTGTAGAGAAAGGCTTGCTGTCATGTTTCTTCTGATGGAGACCCTCCCAAAAGGTACAAATGGTGACCTGGGCTAGGTTGATGAGCTCAGCATTTGTGGGCACATTGCAATAAAGTCAAGATAGCAGGAAGAAAACATGACCCAGAGCCAGAATCATTTAGAATATTTGCAATGAGATAGATATAAGTGGTGGGTTCAAAATATGTGCAAAATTCCTCGATATTCCCTTCAAAGGGGGAGCCTAATTCTCTTCCCTTTGAGTTTGGGTTGGGCTTAGTGATTAAGGTCTAATGATGGGCTAAAAAAGAAGTAATGGAACATGACCTCCATGGCTAGGTTACAAGATTCATGGCCTCTGCCTTCCTCTCTCTTTTTGGATCACTTTCTCTGGGGGAAGCCAGCGGTAGTGTCATGAGGACACTCAGGTAGACTCATGAAGACATATGAGGTAAGAAACTGAGGCCAACAGCCATGTGAGTGAACCATCATGAAGCAGGTCCTCGGCCCTGGTGGAATGCTCAGATGACTGCTTGAGGACACATGGAGACCCTGAGCCAGAACTCCCAGCTGAGCCGCTCTCGTATTCCTGACCCTCAGAAACCGTGTGATAATACGTTCTTGGTGTTTTAAGGTGGCAAATTTTGAGGTAGTTTGTTAAACAGCAATATATAACTAACACATAAATATTCAGGAGTGAGTTTTTTTCATTAAGGACTGTTATAGATAGTATGCAGGAGGTTTAGGTGTAACTTTTAAGGAGTAGAGGTGTCATTGCCTCTTCATTGTAAGAGATAGAATTTTGATTCAGAATTGTGTCGTTAGGAATATGGACTTGTGAACAGACTGCCAGGATTCCAATGCTGATTCCCACTTACTAGCTTTGTGACCCTGGGCAACTTAACCTCTCAGGATTCAATTTGCTCATTTTTAAAGGAAAGATAAGGATTAATAGTTGTAAAGTGTTTATAAGAGTGTCTGGAACATAGTAAGCATGAAATAAACATTAGCTGTTATTATTATTTCTGTAGTTGTATCACCTTACACTCAGAAGGTGATTCACATTTGTAAAATACTCTGCGTATGTTATTGGAAAGCTTGGAGCCTGGGTCAGAATGGGCCCAATGAATGAATTCTCAAATTTAGCATAAAGGGCTATCTTTATGTGGGACCCTGTCGCACACAGTTTTCAGGCTGGCCTGGAGGCAGCAGCACTTAATGCCAACTGTGTGGTGGTTGCTTGTTAACTATTGTCATAAGAACAACCTCAAATACATTTGTGTGAGAGGCAAATAAAATGGTCATAAAATGTTCATATTTTTTGACAGCTTGGCTCTTAATGAATACACTTTCCCCTGAACTCTTAAAGAAAATTTATCTAATTTTAGTGCCAGGTACATTAACTTTTCAAAGAAGGAGATTTGATCTCAAATGTCATGTGCCCTTACATGCAATACATTTTTACCCACTGGTTAAGGTTGATAATGATGTTATATGGATTTCAAGTAATTGGCACAAATCTGGAACTTGAAATATAAAATTTCAAAATAAAATTTAAATTTACCAAAACTCTTCTCAAAACTACCTTTCTGTTTAAATGAGGAGTATCAGCCCTGCTCCTGGCCATTTGCTATCTCTGTTATTTGCACCTGTGAGCTTTCAGAATAAACCCATTGTCATACACTGAATGCTTGTGTCCCCTCCAAAATTCACAGTTGAAAACCTACCCCCCAATTAATGGTATAAAGAGGTGGAGTCTTTGGGAGGTAATTAGTATTAGGTGGGCTTGCTTCTGAGGATACAATGAGAAGTCAGCTATCTGCAGCTCACAAGAGGGTCCTCACCAGAACACGACTTTGGGGCACCCTGATCTGGGATTTCCAACAGCCAGAACAGTGAGAAATGAATTTCTGTTGTCAATAAGCCATTCAGCTTATGGTATTTGTTATGCAGCCTCAGCTGACACCAGGCATATTTACTAGACAGCATCACACTCAAGTCAGTTGTGTGTCTAAGGGGAGAGTAAGGCAGAACAATGGATCACTTTGGATTTTTTTCTTTTTTCTTTTTTCCCTAACCTTGAAATAGCACAATAAATGGAGAGAAATTTTAGAAAATTTTGCTGGGAAAATAAAATATGAGAAAATATACCAAGAGTGTGCTTAGAAATGGAAATGGCAGATTTCCATCATGTTTATCAGAAAGAAGGAAGAATAAAATCAAAGCATTTGAACTGCATGTGCTTTTAAAATGTAGAAAGAGCCGTACTGTTCAAGAGACATAGTAAATCAAAAAAAGACAACTTGGCACATTTTATTGTGTGGGGAGGAAACTTACCTTCGCTAAAACTGACACTATTTAGAAAATCACAATACCACCTCTAATCACGGTGTATCTGTATGGGTCTAACCTGTTTGCTTCACAGATTTTACTGAAATCAGTCTGACTTTGTTTTGTCATTTTTACTAGGATAAATCCGTAAGCAACTGCATTTCAAATTCTTTCTTGATATAAACTGTAGAAGTGATAGAAAGAAGAGAGAAAACTACTTGGGGAAAAAAGTTCTCCTTTTTGTATGAAGAAAAAAATTTTGAAATAAATAACTATATTTTGTTTTTCTATAAATAGGGATAATAATATTTTCAACGTTATAGGGTTGTTATCAAAATGACTTATCATTATGAGTTAATATTAATAAAGAATTTAGAACAGTGCCTTGTTCATAATGCATGTTATATCAGAGTTAGTTAAGTGCATAAATAAGAGAATTTTTAGGATGCAATTGTTTAGGGTAGAAATAAGTGTTAGTGATAGTGTGGCATGAGGTAGGTCACCAGAGGTGTAATAGGAGGGTAACAGGCACCTAAACGTTCATTTGTGTGATGACTTCTGTTTGTTTCCTAGCAAACGAAGTTGACCGAAACCATTCAGACAGGTCTGCAGAGGTCTTCTGAGCAGACAAGGACAAGAGATGGGTTGCTTGAGTGCTGAAAATTCTTTGCTCTTCTTTCCTTTGTTAGGGCTTCACCCCTCCTTGCTTGGTTCTAGGAGAGGCTTTCGGATTTTCTTTAAGGCCTTTTTGTTAAATTATTTTCATCAGAATGTTCCCTAGCCTTATTATCTTGCTTACTGAATTAGAAGAGTACAATTTTAACATGGTGTATCGCCCCGAAACATGTGCTCACCCACTCATGCACTCACAGGAATATCCCTTGGCATGAATGCTGGACAAGTTTCAACTAAAGTTTGGATTTCTTTTTTGTCAGAATTCACTTATCCTCCAGGGCAATTATTCAGTTAAGGGAAAGAGGGGCTGGGTACTCTGATTCTCTCTGAAGTAGGCTTACACTTTCTGTGATAATATCAACAACTCACATTTGCTTCTGGCTTTACAATTAAAAAATACTTTCTGGAAATTATCTCATTTGATTCTCATAACAATCCCATAAAATATTAATAATATTCACTTTTATCTGAAGGGAAAACTGAGTCTCAGAGATTAAATTACCTACGCCAATACCACCACTATATGTAGAGCTAAGAGTTTCCAGACCTAAACTTTCTTCCCAACTTGCTTTCAGTTTATCACTCAGGGTTTTATTTTTAAAACCAGAATCAAGGCAAAAAATTCAATATGGTTAGCAGTTATGTTTGTTTATTATTTTACTTTCCTCTCTCTCTCTTTTTATGTTTCACCCTCTCTCCATATTTGCTTAAAAGAACAAGTTTGAATATCAATTAGCCAACATTAATGCCTTTAGCTTGAGTTTTTTAGACCTTGTGGGAGGAAAAATTCCAAAGCTGTCTCCTATGATTCCCATTCCCTAGTTATCCCATCAAATAGTTGTCTACATACTGCTGGACAGAGACTCTGCAGTTGTAATTACGGTTACTAATCAGTTGACTTTAAAATAGGGAGATTATCTTGGATTTTCTGAGTGAAACCATTGTGACACACGAGCCCTTTGAAAGCTGGAGAGGAAATAGAAAAGAAAAAGCCAGAGGAATTCAAAGCATGTTGATTCCATATTTTGTTGCTGGCTTGAAGGAGGAGGAGGCCAGAGAGGAATTCTGCCAACCACTAGTGAGCTTGGGTTAAGATGCTGAGCCCCAGGTGAGAACTGCAGCCCTGCCTGGTACCTTGGTTCCAGTCTGGTGAGACCCTGGACAGAGAATCCCATCACACTGTGCTGGACTTTTGGCCTACAGAACTGTGAGATAATAAATGAGTACTGTTTTAATATGCTAACTATGTGATAATTTGTTATGCAACATTAGAAAACCAACACAGATCTGTACATTTAAGTCTAATAATTCTAAAGAGAATATGTGAAATTTTTATTTACCACATTCTTGGCCTCACTGGACACTGAGATGAGAGAGTGATAACAATCTCCATTCATCATTGTCAAAAAACACATGGCTCCAGGGGATTCTAAATAGCTTCTAAATTGAAGGGAATTCTACTACTCTCTAAGCAGCAGTAACATTGCTTTACCTGGTAAATAAAAGGAGTTTGAGTCACTTCAAGAGGTTGTGCATTTGGGTGATTCCAATAGTGATGATGTTGTCTGCCAAGATGCCTACATGCTATTTCACCTACCTACACTGGCCAGGGCCACACACTTCTCACCATAGGGACTCTGTGGTCTTTTTTTTTTCTTTTGTGTGACTCTAACTGACCCCACGGCAATGAACCAAAGATCCCAGCCTCCTTTGTAAGAGTAGGAAAAAACACAGCCAGCGCCTAAGTCCCATCAATTGGGCATTTTGTTTGGACCATGAGTTCTATTCCCAGAGATTATAGGCTGAATTGTGTCCCTCAAAAATTCATACGCTGAAGCCCTAAACCCCTATTACCTTTTCTGGATTAGGGTCATGGCAGTGGTAATAAATTAAAATGAGATCATGCTGGAGTAAGGTAGAACCCCACAGTCCAATTTTACTGGTATCCTTATATCAATAAATAGGGAAAATTTAGACACAGATATACACACACAGGGAGAATGCCATGTGGAAATAAAGGCAGATATTGGGGTGATGCAGCAAAAGCCAAAGAACACCAAACATGTCAGAAAACCACCAAAAGCTAGGAGAGAGGCCTGGAACAGATCTTTCCTCACTGCCCTTAGAAGGAACCAACACTTCCAACACCTTGATCTTGGACTTCTAGCCTGCAGAACTGTGAGACTATACATTTCTGTTCTGTAAGCTACTCAGTTTGCGGTACTTTGTTATGGCAGCCCTAGCAAACCAATACACTAGGTGATATAGAAACTATTCCCAGACCAGCTCTCATTATAGTTAAAGAATGATGGGGTAACCTGTCCCACAGGCTTGTGTCAATCTAGTTGTAATTTCGACCTCGATGGCAAAATTTTTCTGACACAACCAAGGTGTTCAGCAATCTGATGTCATCTCTAAACCTTTTCCAGATCAAGTCTGCCGATACGATCCTATATTCATCAGTTACCCTGAAGCCCCACATGGAGGTGACAGCACCTAAGATAAGCACATGACTCATTGATTTGAGATGGGCCAAATTCTGAGAAATATTTCATTGCTTGTCATAAAAATGTGTTAAGTAAGACCACAAAAATTATTTTCAAAGAACTAGCATAGTTTCATGAACAATCAAGGCAATGGGTTTTCTGAAGTTAACAATATCGACTTATTGGTCCTTTACATCAATATAAAATTTTAGAATAGGGAAAATACTCAGCACTAAGCTTTTACTAATTCTAATAGCTTCTTGTATCAAACGCAAAGAATGCCAAGTATGTTTGACAACACTTGTCTGTAAAATAGAACATACATTTAGGAACAAAATGTTGTTTTTCTTATCTATGTATATAGCAACCTTGAAAGTTAGGGTTAGATGACAGAGAGAAAAAGGAAAAATCTAAGATTTGGGAAACAAATGTTCCATGTCCAGTTTCTGATATTAGGCACAGTTTGGGGCCATCGTTGTAACCTTCCTCTGTCTGGTTCTTCATCTGTGAAATGGAAGTGGGTGGGCTGCCATGATATTCTTCCTCAGAATGTTATGATGAGATAACTGTGGAAGTTCTTCAAGTTCTTTGAAAAATATATCCAGTATGTATTTTCCCAAGGAAATATGAAAACTATTTCTGTACATGTGTGTGTGAAAACTCATCTGTTACTGTGGCTTCTAAGTCACCAGCTTATTGGAATCGTTTTCTATAAAGATTTGGTTGAAAAGAGAGGAAAGTGAGCAGGGCATAGAGGCTACAAGGTAGCAGTGGATGCAGCCTGTGTCAGGGCACCAAGGCGGGAAGGAGACCAGGAGGGACAGCTTGACTGTTACGAGGGTCTACATTTAGTACTAATACTGATATTATCAATGCCTATGACATTTTGCAAAAATGCTGAGGTTGGGATGATTGGTAAGCTGGGATGAAGTGAGAGAGTGGCATGGACTTATATATACTACCAAATGTAAAATAGATAGCTAGTGGGAAGCAGCTGCATAGCACAGGGAGATCAGCTCGGTGCTCTGTGACCACCTAGAGGGGTGGGATAGGGAGGGTGGGAGGGAGACGTAAGAGGGAGGAGATATGGGAACATATATATATGTATAGCTGATTCACTTTGCTATAAAGCAGAAACTAACACAACATTGTAAAGCAATTATACTCCAATAAAGATGTTAAATAAATAAAAAAATAAAAAATAAAAATAAAAACCATTTCCAGGTTTACCTCCCCCCACTATGTGACCCTTGCAAAAAAGCTTTAGTCTGCTGTAAACTGGTAATCCCTTAATACATGGATACCCTAGTGGGGAAAATAAAATCGGATTGTATACCTTAAAAAAAAAAATGCTGAGGTTGGGATGATTTTATATATGTACGTATATGCACACACACACACACACACACACTCTGAAGCTTCATGTAATGAGGCCATATATAACAAGCACTTTATGTAAAGACTAAAGCAATATGGAAAGACACACATAAGGCTTTCTAGTTTTGAAAGGTTTATCTCGCAGCCTTCACCCTGACATCGATTCACCTGCATTCACAGATTCAGAGCGGTAAGAAACCCCTGGATTACAGGGTTGTGTGTACAAGAAATTCAAGCGGGGTAACTGGGGCAGATTGATCCAAAACAGCTCCTTATAAAACCATACTCATTCTTCCAGGCTCAGTCACTTTTTTCCATGGAGTGTTTCTGACCTCCCACTTCCCATTCTGATACCCCCTGAACAGAACTGATTCATTTCACACCTGTAAACTTATCACGTGGTATTAGCTCAGAAATCGCTTTCCCTTCCTCTCGCACAAGCTTTTGCTGCTGAGGTCACAGCAGCGAGTGGTAGGGCAGACCCTGGCAGGGACTGGATCTCCGCCCCTCCTCGATGCCACGCAGAATGTCTGGAGCTCAGGGGCAGGCGATGGACCTATTTGATTCCGTGAATGCCGTGTGTTTATTCGGGACATAGACCTGTGCCTGTCTTCAGTCAAGTTCTCGCTTCTGCCTCTAATCACTTGTCCTGCCTTTTTTTCCCCTCCCTTCCTATTTTTCTGAGTTAAACTATTATCAAGATCCCTACCTAAGGCCTGGCGGTCGTGTCTATAACTGTTCGCTGAATGAGCGAACGGACTTCTACACAATTCGATGCTGTGCAGTGTCACAGAGCTCGGGCTCTATGATCAGATTTGTACTGAAACCCTATCTTGGCCACTAATTAGCTTTGCGATTGCAGGCAAGTCCCTCAACTTCTGTAAGGCTCATCTGTAATATGCAGGTAACAGTATTTACCTTACAGGGTTATTTGAAGACAGAATCTCATATATAATTAATTATCCTTATGATTTTTTTATGTCTTTTTTTGTTCATGTCTACTATTTACAGGGACCATCTTTATTCGCATTTATATCTTCAGAACCTAGTGCAAGGCACCCTGACCTGGCAGTGGGTAACTTAGTGTTGGATAAATGGTAGGATCCTGGCAGGTCACTGGAATTTTTGCAGAGACTTTTGTAGAGCAGTTTTAGGTTCACAGCAAAATGGAGAGGAAGGCGCAGAGATTTGTGATATGCCTGCACCCCAAAATGCATAGCTTCCCCCATTATCAACATCCTCCCCATTGATGAACCCATACTGATGAACATCATAATATGATTTTACATAAAAATATAGTTGGGGATAGAGGAAGAGTCTGCCATGCAGGGAGGCCACTTTTGGACTCATATCCTAGAGAAAACATGTTTGGTTCTACTGATTTATTCAAATAAGAAGCAAGGGTCACAGAGATCTGGTCTCATGGGTGTTTCCTGCCAGGACACGAGCTCTTGACACTGGGTGAAGAATATTTCACATCCTCACCTTAGGTCAGGCCACGCTGACTGTCAGCTACCAGTGAGACATGTGCTACCAGCCTAAGGTCCACATCTGCCTCACTTGAGATAAAAGCGTCTTTAACTTTCTTCCTCTCAGGGAAAAGGGCATCAGCAGTCTGTGAAATTGCTTCTTGAAAATCAGATATAGGTTTTGCTCTTTGGGCAAACTCAGTGCTCCTCAAAATTTACTGAATTCTTGAAAAGAATATTTCTTAATGGACAATTTCACTTTGCTATGATATTGAAAGTAGCTTATGAAATTCTCACATGCAAAAATTTAACACTTTCATATAATTACAAAATAATATATACATATTGTATGAAAGTCAGAAAATACATCAAAGAGCTGAGAGGATAACAAGAATCAAGATAAATATGCTGGATTTCTGGATATACATATACACACGTATCTATGTGCATATATGCATATATTGAGTTATTCTAAGTATTTGAATGTATTTTGTCATTTAATTTTCATGATACCTCAGTGAGTTAAGTACAATTACTCTTTCCATTTCACAGATGAGGAAAATGAGGCTTAAAGAGACTAAATGACTTGACTGAATTCATACAGATAATTGTGGAATCTGAATTTTAACTCAGATGCTGTGATTTGCATTTCTGTTTTTCAATCTCTATGGTGTGTGTGTGTGTGCACACACATATGTACAAAACATTTACGGTCATATTGTATATACTCTGTGGAAACCTGTTTTTCAATTGGTTATAAATATTTCCGATGTCATTAATATTTTTCTATGACATAATTTTGGGTTATGGCATAGTTATCCATTGTAAAGCAGGATTTGTTTATTTAAAAACACATCGTTAGACATTAGAGACATTCTCTGACGAATATCAGTACTCATAAGTATAATGGTGTCTACAGAATGCATTCCTAGAAGGAAATTGCTGGGTCAAATGATATGCAAATTTTAAGGCTTTCAACATATATTGAACAAAGTGTTCTAAGAATTGTTGCAACTTCTTCCTCTAAAACAGAGGTCTGTCTTACCAGATCTGGCCCAATGCCTGTATTTGCAAATAAAGTTTTATCAGAACACATCCATGTCCATTTGTCTATGGTTGCACTTGTGATAGCAGAACAAACAGAGACCACGTGACCCACAAAGCTGGAAATATTTACTATCGGGCCTGTTACAGAAAAGATTTACAATCCCCTCTCTACATAGTAGATTATAAAAAGTATAAGTTTCCTTGCATTCCTGCCCATCTTGGATATAAACAGGTAGATGGACAGGTATATATATATATATATATATATATAGTCACAAATTTGGTAGGCTAGATTAGTATTTCAAAGTAGAAAAGAAAATCTCTTACATTTACTGTCCAGTTGCCTTTCTTCTTTTGTGTCCATTATCCTTTTTTTAGTGTTTTTATTCTCTTTATTTGCCATTTTGTTTGTTGAGTTCTTTATAAATTAAAGATGTCTACAAATTTCCCAATAGATGATGTATTTCCCTTCGAGTCATCTGTCTTTCATGTTATTTACAATGGCTTTTGTTATATAGGAGGTTTGGATTGTTTTGTAGTGAAATCTGCCACTACAGTGAAATTTTTATTTAGGATTCCTTCCTTCAATTAAATTTTACTTAGGAAACCCTGTTTTCCCTTGTGCTTTGTGCAATTCACATGTATTTTCACTTGGCTCTTTTATAATATACTTATTTATTTTTGTATTCATTTATTACTGTTATTTCTTTAATTCATCTGGACTATATTTTGAATGAGGCTGTAAAGTGAGGAACTAGTTTAAAATATCTAGACAGGCAATTATCCGGCCTTACTGATGGGACAATCTTTCCCCACTGATTCACAATTCCACTGTTATCACCTGCTAAATTCTAGTTCACATGAGTGTCTGCTTCTGACTTCTGTGATAGTTCACTCATTATGTCTGTTCTCAGGTTATCCACTAAATTCGTACTCAGTTTTAATTGATGAACAAAATCCCCTCAATACTTTTTTATAATTTTTTTTACATCTTCTATCCTGTTTATTCTTTCAACTGAATGAACTTTTGAATCACTTTTTCATTTTTAAAAAAATTAATCAGGATTTAAGTTGAAATTCATTGGAACAATTATTTGAAAGGGATTGAAATCTACCATGTTTTCTTTCCATTGAGTCAGATTCTGTTATGTTTCTGAGAAATATTCAGTAGTTTATGCAGTATAGATCCTGCACACATTTTCAAATATTTATTCCTACATAAATCAAATTCTCTTGCGCTCATAAACTTTCATCCATTACGTTTTCTAAATGGATGTTCTTGGTTTTTAAAAAAAGCTATTATTTTTCTAACAGGTTACTTTTGTGTCTTCTCTTAATACTTTAGTTTTTCCTCAGTTGATTCGTTTGGGTTTTCTAGGTAGAGAATCTTTTAAAATATTATACTTCTGATTTAAGGTTTTCATTGTGTCAGTCAGAAATTTTAGATAGTGTCAAGCCCTAGGAGCAGCTGTGTGCATCTTATCTGGGCATCGTTCCTCACTTTAAAGTAATTCCTTGAATGTTTCTCAGTTATACCTGGGGTTGGCTACTGGGTTAATATACACTTTCTATGTCATGTTAAGGAAGTATTCTGCTATTCCTATCTTATTAGGGAGTTAGTTGTTTAAAAATAAGTGTTTGCTGAAATTTAGCAAATGGCTTTAGATATCTGTCAATGCAATTTGTTAGTCTGCGCTTTTCTTTTTGATCTGTGAATAGGAAATGTTATATGAATAAGTCCCTAATGTTAAACCATCTTCACTTTCATGGAATAAGTCCTACTTGCCATGGGGTATCATTTTTTTATACAGTGTTGAGTTTGCTATAATAGCATTTTGTTTATTATTTTTAAAACTATATTCATGAAGATGATGAACTGTAGTTTTAGTTTTATCTTTTTTTAGGTGTTGTTATTACGTTTTTACCAGTTTGGTAACATAAACTCAGGTGACTGCATGCTTTCTGTTGTGGTGGTAAGAACATTTAACACTAGATCTAACTTCTTAATAAAATTTGAAGTGAACAATACAGTATTGTTAACTATAGGGATGACGTCATACAGCGGATCTCTAGAACTTCTTCGTTTTGCGTAACTGAAACTTTATACCCATTGGATAGCAACCCCGACTTCTCCCTGCCCCCAACCCCTGGCAAATACCGTTCTCTGCTTCTCTGAGTTTGCCTATTTTAGAGAGTTCATATAAGTGGAATCATGCAGTGTTCGTCCACTTGTCCTTCTGTGACTGGCTCATTTCATTTAGCATAGTGTCCAGTTTCATCCATCTTGTCATATATGACAGGATTTTCTTTTTTTTAAAGGCTAAATAGTATTCCATTGTGTGTATATACCACATTTGATTCAGTCATTCATCCATCAGTGGACACTTTGGTTGTTTCCATGTCTTGGCTATTGTGAAGAGAGCTGCAGTGAACATGGGGGTGCAAATCTCTCTTCAAGATCCTGATTTCAATTCCTTGGGATAAATACCCAGAAAAGGGATTGCTGGATCATGTGGTGGCTCTATTTTTAGTTTTCTGGGAAACCTCCATATCAGCTGTGCCATTTTACGTTCCCACAAACAGTGTACAGGGGTTCTCCATGTCCTCCCCAACACTTACCTTTTTTATTTTTTTAGGACAGTCATCCTGATAGGTGTGAGGTGGTATCTCACTGTGGTTTTGATTTGCACTTCCTTGATGATTAGTAAAGTTGAGCATCTTTTTATCTACGTCTTGGCCATTTGTATGTCTTCTTTGGAGAAATTTTTATTCAAGGTCTTTGCTCATTTTTAAATAAACATTCTGGAACAGTTTATGTAGCATGACAGTTATTAAAATTTAACAAAACTTACTAGCAAATTCTGTGGACCTAGGGACTTTTATAAGGTTGCCAGTAACGTTTTAAATTGGCTTCTCTCTGGCTAGTGATTTCTTCCAATATTTTTAAAGTTTTGGATGAATTTAAGAAGTATGCCCAATCAGAATATGATGAACGGTCCTGGGTACACAGCTTGAAGAAGACAGGACCTGTATGCAAGTAAACTTTTATAAATCACTTGTTTTCAGTAACATCTTCCTGCTCTCAAAGTCCCTGGAGTCTGCCAGCCCAGACACACTCTGCATTACCATCTCTAGAGGGATAAACCTCTGGTCTTCAGTGAGGTGGGAGAGAAGCAGTTGGTGGGCTGCAATTGGGGAAGGGATTCTTTTGTTTTTAATCTCATCCTCAGAGGCAGCTGGTACTGCCAATGGCTGAGTCTTTGGAGGGATTCTGTAGGGTAAACTGGCTGGCTGTACCCACCACTGGCTTCAGATTCAGCTCTTTGGATCTGTTAAGTTAATTACTACTCATTCATCTGCTTCCCAGTTTCCCAAGGTCTGTTACTCCTGCTCGTCTCTTTGTCCTTGTGGATTTATACTGTTTAAAAGTCAATTTTAGTGGAATTTTGTGGCAGCTAATGAAGCTACCTGAATTATTTACTTCCATATGTTTGGTTGTCTTCTTTTTTTTTTTTTTTTTAACTTTTTACATTAAAAAAATTTCAAGTCTATGGAAAGTTTCAAGAACATTTCCCTTAGATGTATCAATTGTTAACATTTTTACCACGCTTGCTTTATCTCTCTACATATCTTTGATGTATTATTATTATTTTTATAAACAACTGGAGAATAGATTGCAGATGTCATGATCCTTTATTCCTAAAAGCTTCAGCATCTATTTCCTAAAAGCAGGATGTTTTCTTACCTAGTCATAACACAATGAAAATATTTAGGAAATTTGGCACTGTTGCAACACTGATGCAATATTTTATCTAAAAGGCAGCCTGCATTCAGACTTTGCAAGTGTTCCCAGCAGTGTCTCTACAGCAACTTGGGTTCTTACACTGCATCTAGTCGTTCTGTTGCTTTGGTCTCCTTGATGTGGAACAGTTCCTTTCATTTGAAAAGCTTCCTCAGCCTTTCTTCAATTTTCATGACATTGACAGTTTTGAAGAGTACCAGTCAGTTGTTTGTACAATGTTCCTCATTTTTATCTATCTGACTGACTCCTCATGATCAATTCTGGTTAACATTTCTGGCGAGAATGCTACTAAGTGATGTTGTGTCCTTCTAGTTGTCACATCAGGAGTCACATGTTGTCAATTTCTCCCATCATTGGTGATGTTAAATTTCACCACATTTACAGACTGAATCATGTCCCTCCCCAACTCATATGTTGAGCCTTTAACCCCCAATAAGACTGCATTGGAAGATTGGGCCTTTATATGGAGGTAATTAAGGTTAAATGAAGTCAGAAGAGTGGGGCCCTGACTCTATAGGACTGATGTCCTTATAAAAGGAGGAAGGGACACCAGGAGCATGTGTGCACAGAGGGAAGGCCATGTGAGGACACAGCAAGAAGGTGGCTGTCTGAAAGCCAAGAAGAGAGACCTCATTATAAACCAACCCTGCTGGCACTTTGATCTGGGACCTCCAGCCTCCAGAAATGTGAGAAAATAAATGCCTGTTTCTCAAGCCACGCAGTCTGTGGTATTCCATTATAGCAACACGAGCAAGTTAATAAAACTACTTAGTTAAGGTTCTGTCTGCAAGAGTTCTCCATTTTATTTTAAAGGAAGTTTTATCTCCCTTTGTAATCAACAGAATATTTCAGGAGATACTTTGAGGTTGTGTAGATATCTTATTACTCAACAAACTTTCCCTAAAGATTTGTTTCATTAACATTCATTGTACCATATGACCCAGCGATCCCACTACTGGGCATATACCCAGAGAAAACCATAATTCAAAAGGACACATGCACCCCAGTGTTCATTGCAGCACTATTTACAATAGCCAGGTCACGGAAGCAACCTAAGTGCCGATCGACAGACAAATGGATAAAGAAGATGTGGTACATATATACAATGGAATATTAATTACTCAGCCATAAAAAGGAATGAAACTGGGTCATTTGCAGAGATGTGGATGGACCTAGAGACTGTCATACAGAGTGAAGTAAGTCAGAAAGAGAAAAACAAATATCATATATTAACACATATATGTGGAATCTAGAAAAATGGTACAGATGAACCAATTTGCAGGGCAGGAAGAGAGACACAGATGTAGAGAATAAACGTATGTACACCAAGGGGGGAAAGCAGGGGTGGAGGGTGGTGGTGGGATGAATTGGGAGATTGGGATTGACATATATACACTAATATGTATAAAATAGATAACTAATAAGAACTTGCTGTATAAAAAAATTAAATTAAATTAAATTAAAAAAATACATTCATTGATGTTTCTTCCTTGAAACAGTTACTGACAAGGTGGTTTGCAAATGGTGATTTATAACTCTATCATTCCTTCTACTTTTAGTAACTGGCAATCTTCTATTTATTTATTTATCTTATCTATTTATTTATCTATTTATTCAGCATGATCTCCTGGATAATTTATCTTAATCCAATGTGTAGTACTTTTTACTGCCATTATTCTTTTGGATGATCAAAATGTCCCAGATCCAGCCAATGTCACCTCCTTCAGGCTGACTTCTTATTTTCTGGCACAAGGTGTTCTTTCCTACTCCACCTCCTATTTCCTTCCTACATCACACCTGGAACTGGCCATTTCTCCAAGGAACCCAGGTTCCTTTTACTGGGGCACATGGATGCACATTGCTCCTGAGATGTGTCATTGTTTCTATATCCTTTCAGAAAACAGAGCCAGGAAAAAATTTTTTTAAGGAATCACTTCATACCAATACCTGAAATTCCATAAAGTTTTTTCTCATCTTCCTTTATTCTAATTCATATTTGATTTCCCTTTTTATGGCTTTTATTTGCTAATAAACTAACAAATGATGTCAAGTTCAGCTGAGCTCATGGAAATGAAAGAAATAGTTGGAGTTTTGAGGAAAAAGGAGATGCATTATCAGAGAGTAAACTGATTACAAGAATATAGTAGGATTATGAGGTATCCTTGAGGGCCTGCTTAAGGTTTGGAGGAATAAAGTGGATCTAATCTGTACACATGTGTGTTGTTTGTAAGCCAATGTCTACAGCTCAAGAACAAGCCTGGAGTAAAGAGAGAACTGAGTTTAATCAAGTTCAGATTTTGCCGACCTACATGATGAAGTCCAGGAAGTTGTGAGTAAATGCAAGAGGAGGATTGAAATGATCATGGAATCTAACTTGATAAGCAGGTGAGGGGGGAGATGAACAGTGGAAAAGTGGTAGGATAAATAGACAGGACAGAGGGAGAGAGTCCAAGGAAGTTGGCTGGAGAGATGAGTGGTGGTGATCGGAAAGGCAGATCCCTGTGATGGGCGGTCAGGAACTGCTGCTGATGTTGTCAGTGTTGACGTTTGACCACGGGATGTGTGGTGGAGTGGACCATGCAACAAGACCACTGGAGGAGACAAAATAAGGAAATTGAGAGGCCAGTGTTTGGATGGGACCATTCACGTTGATATTGAAATAATGAAGAGTCACCATAGGAGTAGTGGTAACAGTGAAATGGAGCAGGGCCCTATGGTCCTTCCCCCCCAGGTCCTCCCCCTGCCTTTTGTCTGTAGAAAAACTTTAGCCAAAGAATAAGTTTAATCAGAGAAATGAGAAAATGCAGAAGCAAAGGAAAGCAGTCAAATAAGACCAAATAATAATATAGTCATTAATCAAAGTCAAGGACATTTAATTCCTCCTCAAGGGTTATAGACAATATTCTGAGCCATGTCTTTTGAGCTCTTTTGTAGATACTGAAACCTTCACCAGGTGGAAGAAGTTAAGTGCATGATGACCAGACTATAACCATGACATAAGCTGCCACAGTTCAGAGAACTGGCCTCAAAGAAATGGGAACAAATCAACCCTGTAACTGAAAACGAATGTATTTAAAACAATCAAGATGACACTGATCCGACCAGGGCATGACCAATTTCAAGATGACTGTCAGAGCTGCCTGTGCTCTTTCTGCATGTAGCCCCCTCCCTCTGCCTGTGCACCCCTGAAACTCCCCTTTAAAAGCTCTTGTCCATTTGCAGCGACATGGATGGATCCAGAGATTGCAGTACTGAGTGGAATAAGTCAGACAGAGAAACACAAATATCATATTATATCATTTACATGTGGAATCTAAAAAAATGGTACGAATGAACTTATTTACAAAACAAAAAATGGAGTCACAGATGTAGAAAACAGACTTACACTTACCAAAGGGGGAAAGGGGAGGGGGGAGGGATAAACTGGGAGATTGAGACTGACATATACACACTACTATATATAAGATAACTAATAAGGACCTACTGTATAGCAAAGAAAACTCTACTCAGTACTCTGTAATGATGGGAAAATAATCTAAAAGAAGTCGATATATGTATAACAGATTTGCTTTGCTTTACAGCAGAAAATAACACAACATTGTAAATCAACTATGCTCCAATAAAAATTAATTTAAATAAAAAATTAAAATAATAAAATAAAATAAAATCTCTTGCCCGCCGACTGGCAGGGGGAAGTCGGCCTTTGGATATAAGTCTGCCCTCTCGCCCGGTTGCCGGCCTCTGAAATAAAACAAGCTTTCTTTTCCACTAACCTTGCCTCTTGAGTATTGGCTTTCAAGCAGCAAGCAGCTGACCTGACTTTCAGTAACAACTAGGAAAGTCACAAACAAGGTGCTAACACCTGGAAGAGGGTTGACTAGAGTCTCAGGAGACAGCTCCCACAGGTGACATGTGCTTCAATGGGGTAGAGATTTATGAGAAAAGAGGCAAGAAAATTGTCTGAAGGTGTCCACAGGGAACAAGGAGGACCCACCCTACCTCCAGACCCTGAAGTATATGCAACATTGGAGGAAAAAGGTCCTACTGGAGCAGCTACTGGCATAGTCCTCAGGGTGGGGTCAGATTTCAGTTCCAGCAGAGAGTAAAGCAAAGGCTCTGTTGTGAGTTTGAGGGTGAAGGATATTTTGCTGATATTAAGCTATAAGTTACAGAATTCCCAGCTTAGAAGGTCTCAGAGGGGTTAGAGCGTGGATAGGATTAGGGGATCTACAGAGCTGTGTATGATGATTCCAGGTTATAAAAGATAACCCGAAAGTCTGGGACTGAGGCCAACAAGGACATAAAGCAGAGGATTAATACCAATTTTTTTTCTTTTTTGGAGGTGGGGAAACTGAATGAAGCTTACCTTTGTATCTGAATGTCTTTAAAATGAGAAAATCATGTATTTAACTTACTGGGCGTAAAGAAAGATAGTGATAAATGAGATCGAGAACTTGAAAATGAAACTGACTTTTGATAACATGGGATAAATGTCGACCTCACACATTTGTGAACAAAATCATACAAGTATCATACATACTCTCAAACACTGAGCACTAAGCAGGTACAACAGAAGTAATTTGAAATCATCTTTACAAAATAGATATTCTCTGACATGAAATGGAAGTCTTTGTTATCAGCTATTAATTATTATTTGAAAATGCTGCCCATTGAATTATTTCATTCAAAATAATTTGCTGAAGTAAAATAGGAGAACTGATATTTTGTAAAATCAGATTATCAAGACAAAATGAAAGAATAATAGAAAAAACAAAATCAAATCAGGAAACCATAGGTTTAACATTTTATTTATGGATTTGAAGAAGAATCAGAATTAACATTTAGAAGCAATTTGCATTTATTCACTTCGCTTTTTTTTTTTTTTTCTGTTAGGGAAACACACTTTTTCTACGTCTCATGCTTTCTTTCTGATCCCAAAGTCTGATATTTTTTGTGTTTGGTAACATACTGTCCCTCCAGCCTGCATTGTGGGCTGAGGTTATGTCATTGGGGCTGAGGACAAGTGAGAGGAAAGTGACACGGTGAAGATGCAGCCTCACCACCTGTTACATTTAGGAACCCAGCCCTTCGCTGATAATCCTTTATGCTATAATTAGACTTACAGGAATCTGGTTGTCACCTGTGAATGCCAAGTATGCTTCCACGTCGTGTTTCACGTTTTATCTGCAGAGACAGTACACCCAGGAAATAACCAGCTTAAAGAATGTGCAAATTCACACCCCTGAACTGCTGAGAAATTCTTTAGTCTAACTTCGTAGCTGTCAGAGGGAGCTATATTTGCTCTCCCTGACTGACATGTAACAGGAGTTCAAAAAGTCACTTATTTTTCCTTCCATTATTACAAATGTGACTGAACATAGAAGTAGAGTGCAAGGGTTTTGCTCCAAAGTTGAAAAAGAATCACCGTGAGTAGCACCTGCTACACAGAGCATGGTGACCAGCGTGGAGACCCCTGCCAGCCCTTCCTGGACCACTGAGGGCACCCAACAGACTGGAGGCTGTGATTTCCTCTGAGCAGGAAGGCCTGTGACGCAGTGCTTTCCTTGAGCGAGGAGGACTCACGGCCTATGTGGGTGTCCTGGATAATTTCATTAGGAGAGGCCACTCTTCTGCACAATCTTAATGCAGTCAGTCTCCAAAATATTTCTCCTGGTATTGACATTTCCTGGGAGTAATTTGAAAAAGTGGAGGCATAGTCAAGACAATGAAATATTTCTATTTCTCCACTAACTTTAGAACTGTGGAGGGGATAAATGCCAAGGCTGAAACCTTGCAGGAAGGCTGACTGTTCCCAGAAGACAGGTGGCTGCCGCTTGATGAGAACAAGAGGGAGAGACTGAGGAAAATGTCATCTACCAGAGACAGAGCACGAACTTGAGCCCGAGGTTAGGTATGTCGTGGGCCTCAGCACATGACGTCTACCTTGAGTTTAGATTTATTTCTTGGCATGCGGTGTGGCAAGAAGTTAGTCTAGGATCTAGGTGGATGTGTTTGGAAACAGCTGGATCCTACAAGAATACTCTTTTTAATTTTATGACTGAGTATGTTGACAGCTCACGTCAGACAAGCAGACTGCAGCCTAAGCAATGGTGGGTGAAAGAGCTTGCAAAGCGGAGGTGAAAAGGGCATGAGGAAAGCCAGTGTTACCTCTGAAATAAATGAGGACTTTTCAGGGCAGTTATATGGAATTTCAGCTGCTGGATTACTCCAACAAAGAACACTTAAAACATTGCCTTCCCTCCCTTCCTTCCTTCCTTCCTCCCTCCCTCCCTCCCTCCCTTCTTTCCTTCCTTCCTCCCTCCCTCCCTTCCTCCCTTCCTTCCTTCCTTCCTTCCTTCCTTCCTTCCTTCCTTCCTTCCTTCCTTCTCTCTTCTGTCCTCCTTCTCTTTTCTCTTTCTCTGCTTTTGTTTCTTTCTCTCTTCCTTCCTTCCTTCCCTCCTTTCTTCCTTCCTTCCTTGTCAGACAAGCCATGATTTTTACTGCTTCAGTGCTATGCAGTGATGGGTGTGGGTTTATCTTTGGTATGGTATTAAATTAGAGTCGGGTTAGTTTCACTTTGCTGATGAAGGATGTGAGTGTAAGATCATTTTCCATTCTTTCTACTCTGTCCCCTTCCGGATGCAAAATGGTCTTTGACTTTCTTTACTTCTCACCTCATCCACAAGCTTGTTCATTTTATTATCCATAGTGATACTGTTATCTAAATCAATCTCTCTAGAGCAGTGCTTTTCAAACTGACCTATACAGGGTCTTGAAATTAATTTAGTGGGTTGTAACCAGAGTTTAAAAAATGAAGTAGAGGGGAATATATGATATTGGAATGCCTTGCACATTGGAAGAGTCTTGTTTTAATGAAACAGGTTTCATTTATATGTATGGCCATAATAGAACACTATAAGAAATATATCCCTTCATGTGGACGCAGATAAGAAAGATTGAAAACCACTGCTGAGGGACGGTGGGGATTCACTGGTGGCTGCTGAGGGGCCCCAGAGGGCAGTGGCTACAGTGGCCCACAGACATGCCATCTGGATTACCTGAGGTGGCGTCTTGTGCAGATATTGTTCTTCTGTTTTCTGAGCTCTTGGAGTTGCATTAGTTTCCATTTTCCAAGCCTTGTCTTTTAGACAGTTCTATAAGCTCTCACTATCCTTCTGGCAAATTATTTTGCAGCTTAAGTGAACCAGAGTTGAACCAGAGTAGCTTGAAAAGGTCTCTGAATTATGCCCTATGTGGAAGAGTTAAATGTTAACCCACCTGATACTGATGCTGCAAGAGTTCGCACATGGGGAAGGTCAGCTGTAACTCGGGTCACAAATCCACAATTAATGTGGTTTACTCCCTTTCCCTTTTTTTCTGCCAGGAAATACAAAGAAAGTCAAGTTGATTTTCACTAATTAGGGTCAAACAGATCCTCCAATGAAGCAGTATTCTGAGTATTGGTGATGTCATTTAGAATTTTAATTAAGTTTAATATGCCACATCACTCTTTTTTTTTTTCTTGAACACCTTTTTTTATTGAATGAAAGATTCTTTAAATTTTATAGTTCTTTACAATTTTCAAAAGTTTCACACACATGATTTCATATAATCCCGTAATAACCCCTTTTTTTAAATCTCCCACTCCTGTCTTCCCCCTCCCCCTTCTCTCTCTCCACTAGTAACCACTAGTTCTCTATATCTGTTCTCTATATCTGTTAGTGTGCTTCTTTTTTGTTTTATTCACTAGTTTGTAGTATTTTTTAGATTCCACATATAAGTGACATTATACAGTATTTGTCTTTCTCTGTCTGACTTATTTCACTTAGCATAATACCTTCCAAATCCATCCATGTTGCTGCAGATGGCAAAATTTCATTCTTTCTATGGCTGAGTAGTATTCCATTATATATATATATATATATATATATATATATATATATATATATTCTTTATCCATTCATCTGTTGATGGACACTTAGGTTGTTTCCATACCTTGGCAATTGTAAATAACACTGCTATGAACATTGGGGTGCATGTATCTTTTTGAATTAGAGTTTTCATCTTTTCTGGATATATGCCCAGGAGTGGGATTCCTGGACCATATGGTAATTCTATTTTTAGTTTTTTGAAAAATCTCCATACTGTTTTCCTCAGTGACTGCACCAACTTACATTCCCACCAACAGTGTAGGAGGGTTCCCTTTTCTCCACATCCTCACCAACATTTGTTATTTGTGTTCTTTTTGATGATAGCCATTTTGAAGGTGTGAGGTTGATATCTCATTGTGGTTTTGATTTGCATTTCCTTGATGATTAGCAACATGGAGCATCTTTTCATGTGCCTGTTGGCCATCTGCATTTCCTCTTTGGCAAGATATCTATTCAGTTCTTCTGCCCATTTTTAAATCAGGTTGTTTGTTTTTTTGATGTTGAGTTGTATGAGCTGTTTATATATGCTGGATATTAACCCTTTATCAGTCATATCATTTACAAATATCTTCTCCCATTCATTGTTGTCTTTTCATTTTGCTAAGCCACTTTTTTTAAATATCTTTATTGGAGTATAATTGCTTTACAATGTTGTGTCAGTGTCTGCTGTACAACAAAGTAAATCAGCTATATGTATACATATATCCCCATATCCCCTCCCTCTTGAGCCTCCCTCCCACCCTCCCTATACCATCCCTCTAGGTGGTCACAAAGCATAAAGCTGATCTCCCTGTGTTATGCAGCAGCTTCTCACTAGCCATCCATTTTACATTTGGTAGTGTATATATGTCAGTGCTTCTCTCTCACTTCGTCCCAGCTTCCCCTTCCACCCTGTGTTCTCAAGTCCGTTCTCTAAAACTGCATCTTTATTCCTGCTCTGCCACTAGGTTCAACCTCACACCTATTTGTTTTTCTCTTTCTGACTTACTTCATTCTGTATGACAGACTCTAGATCCATCCACCTCATTACAAATAACTCAATTTCGTTTCTTTTTATGGCTAAGTAATATTCCATTGTATATATGTGCCACACCTTCTTTATCCATTCGTCTGTCAATGGACATTTAGGTCGCTTCCATGTCCTGGCTATTGTATATAGGGCTGCAATGAACATTGGGGTACACGTATCTTTTTGAATTATGGTTTTCTCATGGTATATGCTCAGTACTGGGATTGCTGGGTCATATGAAGTTCATTTTTAGTTTTTTAAGGAATCTCCATACTATTCTCCATAGTGGCTGTATCAATTTACATTCCCACCAACAGTGCAAGAGGGTTCCCTTTTCTCCACACCCTCTCCAGCATTTATTGTTTGTAGATTTTTTGATGATGGCCATTCTGACCAATGTGAGGTGATACCTCATTGTGGTTTTGATTTGCATTTCTCTAATGATTAGTGATGTTGAGCGTCCTTTCATGTGCTTCTTGGCCATCTGGATGTCTTCTCTGGAGAAATGTCTATTTAGGTCTTCTGCCCATTTTTGGATTGGCCACATCACTCTTAAGTAATGTCCACTGAGAGCCTATTGTTATACTTGGCAGTTAGAGTTGGAAAGGATTGTAAAAGGTAAAATCACCAGATGAAATTGTTTAAAGTAGGAAAATTTGTGTCTGTGCTAAGAATGCAACCAAATATTAAACACTTATAAGGTTTAGGATCTAGGTGGATTCCTAAGCTGTAAGTAATATATATATAGAGAGAGCACTTCCTTTGTTCATAGTTGTACAAGATGAGACATAATCTAAACACTCATCAATAGGGAATTTTAAAAATTAATTGGATATTTATACAATTGACTATCATGTAATGAAAAAAGAAAGTTTTCTTTATGTACTGACATGAAACAATCTCTGAAAAAAATTAATTTAAAAAAGCAAGGTGGAGGGTAATGCATATAGTAAACCCCATTTGGTTAAAAAAAGGGAATATTACATGTTTGTTTGCTTAGGCATAGAAACACCTGTGGAAAGAGCCAGAAGAAACTGATGCCTTTGGCAAAAGAACCTGGAGGACAGGGAAGGCTACTTTCCTATTATCTTCTGGACATTTTGAATCTTGCATTAAAAAAAAAAAATCAGTAAATTAAAAATGAAAAACATCTTCTACATGCTGATCTTTGATCCGTTTTCTGAGTTTAAGCTTCGTTTGCTCTTTTTACCCTAGCCTTGGCGTGATGAAAATAATAGACTCTCAGAATTCCCCATTTGGGAGAATGTGGAATTGAGATGAATAATTAGCCTTGATGAATCCTGAAATACTGGGGACCCAGCAGCACATGACTTTCCAAGGGTGAAATTTGGCCCTTGTCACTTGGACCAAGTGTGTTTTGGCATGTTCGAGAGAGAGCAGCATCTGTTTTATTATTTTGTATTGAATATGATCACTTGTAAGTGTTTCTACAAACGGCAGGTATTTAAAGCATAACACCAAATGTGCACAAATAAAAATATCCCCAGTGATGAGGACTTGATTGCTGTCATAACTCATCAGTGCTTCTGAAATTGACTATTTTGTGACACCCAGGATTATCATTTGCTACGACTAAACCCTTGGTACTGTCCACTTCTTATCAAGGCATTTCTATGAATGTATTTGATGAACATAATTGTATTTTATATTTATGAAACAGATGAAAAAGTCTGATGCAATATACTGGTATTTAAAAAGACACTGTGGCCTACAGCATCAAGAATAACACTTGGACCATAGTCTTCTAAAGAACCCAAGAGAAAGGAAAATAATTAGATAACTTTTAATAGAATGCTTATCTGTGCATTTGTTTAATAGTTTAAACATCTATGCTTCCTATAATCTATATTTTTCCATGTTCTTTGAATTTTTCTAGTACCCAGAATGAAATAAACCCAACATGCCTCTCTATTTTTCCCTTTGAGCCCTCATTTAGATATTAGCATATTTGATCAATAAAAAATATATGTTGTCATATCCATAGTATATTTCAAGAACTTGGCCTAAATTTCTTGACACATATTGGCTAAGTGGGTGCACTAATACTATTCAATATTCTATGAAGTTTTATTAGTAGAGGTATAATAATAAGATAAAAACAGTTTAAACTTTCAGGTTCAACTCCATAATACCTAATTCATTGTATGCATTTTAAAAGGTGTCATATTTTCCACGGGTACAGCTTGCATACCATCTGTTCGGTGAGGGGATATTTGGAGTCATGTCAGTTGGCAGCAAAAGCTAGTTGAAGCTTAAATTTGGCACTTAATACCCTCCTTCTTATCCCTACCACTTATCCATTCATCCACCAATAAATTTACCTGAGCTAAGTGGATAGGTTTAAACAATTCAACCATCCACAGAGTTTTTCTTTCTCTCAGACACAAAGTGATCCTGGTAGAGTCTGCAGTAAAGATGATTATCCCTTCCAATGCTGCCTGTGAATTTTGGAATAGAAAATGTTTTATCTATCTATCTGGCTGGCTATCTCTATGTGTATATCTATATATAGATTAAGATTTCCCCCTATGGAGTGAGGCTCCACAACATAAAGCAGAAGTATCAGGAATGATGAGAATTCTTGGTTGAAAGAAACTGATGATTCTGGAAAAGATGAGGGGGAAGGAGGAGAGAGTCCATTTGCAGAGTAGCAGATGTCTTAAAATGGAAATAGATCTTGGGTTTCGCAAGAATTCGTAAAAGCTTCAGAGATAACCTCTGCTACCAAAGTTGACATTACCTTTCTTTGTCCAGCAATCAGTTAACTTCAATAACACCAGCACTTTGGACCAACAATCTGGCAGAGAAGCTGATTTAACTCAGAATAAAGATATTAACGTTTAAACAGAAACACCCTTAGGTTTTATGTGGTTATAAAATTGTTTTAAATAATGCAAACAAATGAAAAATTCAAATTAGATATTGCAAATGTTATTATAATTTCAGTTTCTTCTTGGTAATAATACATGCCTAGTGGTGCCTTTGCTACTTGGCCTCTGGCTTCCTAAAAAACTGTGCTGCATAGGACAGAGCAATATTCAACCAGAAATGCATTTAGTCCTTTCCCATGGATATATCTACATTTGTTTTTCCATTTTTGCTTCCAAAACATAAACTCTCACATGGATTTTGCTGAATTATTTCACTAGGAAACTGGTAAGTATATGTCCTTGTACTGATTAGGTATAATGACCTTATTTTGACACTAGACATAGAGAAACATTGTATCAATTTATTAAGTACATGCATGAAACCATCTTTTTCAGCTTTGCTTTTGATAGTGACACACTCTTACTGCTATACTGTGTATCTATATAGTGAAACACATCGACGTCCAGAGAGTGGGGCTTTAGGATTAAAAGCATGGGCTTTGGAGTAACGTAAGTTTTGACGTCAGATCTCAGCTCGCCAGTTATTGGCTATAGGACTTTGGCAGAACTTCTTAATCTGAGTGTCAGTTTTCATTTGTAAGATGGGGAAAGTAATTATACCTACATCAAAGATAGAATTAAATGAATTGTGTGTGATGACTATTTTTCTTCTGTGGTCAGTTAGTTTCCTTTCTTGGCTTTTTGTCTAACATCTTATTGTTTTACTTATTGATAATCATGTTTTGTATATAATGCTAATAACTTATTATTATATTTGTGGTGAGCAATCATTCCCAATTCATAGCCTTGCATTTTGTTTACGATATTTTAAATGTGCAGGTTTAGAATTTTGCTGTTGGCAAAATTGCCTTGTCCTCTCTAGATTATTTCTTCCATTGTGCTTTACAGTAAGAAAGTCTTTCCTTACCTAGAGATCAGGTCCTCCTAGATATACAAACAGTTGATCTTTGAACAACGCCAGGGTAAGGGACGTCGACCAACCTCAGATCATGTAGTACTATCGTACGTATTTATCAAAGAAATCTGTGTATAAGTGGACCCGTGGAGTTCATACACACACACACACACACACACACACACACATACACGGTCATCCCTCAGTATTCACAGGGGATGTCAGGACCCACCCATGGGTACCAAAATCCATGGATACTCAAGTCCCATAGTTACCTTATCTGCTGAGTCTGCATCCACAGATAAGGAGAGCCAACTGTATATGTATTTCTTGTTTTTATGCTTCACTTTAACATCTATTTCTTCAATTTATTTATAATATATTTAGCGTATGATGCCAGATGACAACTTGAATGAATGTTCTTCCAAACAATTAGTCAATTTACCCAAAGGCAAAAATCTTCCCACATCTTCATGTATTTAAAATAATACATTAAGTTCTTATTTTGCTAGGATTGACTTCTAAGCTTTACTATTATTATTTTTTTCCCCCTGTTACACTGGTCTCTCTGTTAATTCTTCACTGCTTAAATTTTTCTGTTTATAGCAGGCATTACCATCTGGTATGGTCAGTCTTCCTTCATTAGACATTATCAGAACTTTGGGCTTTTTTCCTCCTGTTTTTCCAGATGTGTTGTAGACTTTGTGTAATGTTTTTATAATTTTAATTTTTATATTTTGAAAATGTAGTAGCTGCACAAGCAATAGAGCAGAGAGTAGATATTCTTATCAACCCTGACTCCTACATTTTCTTCCCCTTGCAGTTGCTGTGTGTAAGAACTTAGACATGTTACTTAATCTCTCTGCCTCAGTTTCCTCACCTGGAAAATGGGGATAATAATTGTACCTAACACACTGAACTTCTTTGATGATTAAATTATATAACTAAATTGTTTAGAACAATGCCTGGCCTACTGTAAGTGCTCTGTAAAACTTAGCTGTTTTTATCAGTAGCAACGTTTCTTGTAAATCCTTCTAGAGATAGTCTATGCTGATGAAACGTGCTTTATCACTTTACACAAACAAATGGAAGCAAAATGTGTACATTCTTCTGCACTTCTTTTTTTAAAAAATTTAATAGATCATGGGACTCATTCTCTATCAGTATATATGTATTATATATATATATATATAATACATATATACCTATCTTTTCTTTTTAATTACTTCATAATATATTATTGTATAAATATATTTTTTATTTTAAAAATCTATTGCTAATGAATATTTCGATTGCTTCCAGTCTTTTGCTACTGTAAATAGTGTGGCAATGAATGATTTCATCTTAAGCACATGTGTAAGTATATTTGTTGATCAATTCATAGAGGTAAAATTGTGGATCAAAGTGTATGTTCATATTAAATAGTAATAAATCTTTTTGATTTGACCTCCATAGATATTATATTAACTTGTGCAGACATCGGTGATGTGTGATAGATTCTGTGTCAATACTGTATTACTAACACAAAAGATTATCAAGCTTGGTCTTTGTTAGTGTGAGAGGTGAAAAATGTTGTCTCATGGTTTTAATTTACATTTGTTTAACTATGATTAAGGTTGATTTCCTCTGATATGCTTTAAAAATTATATTTATTTTTATTTGAGCAGTGAATACATGTCTTTTGCCCATTTTTAAAATTAGAGTTTTGCTCTTTTTTATATTGATCTATAAGAACTTTTGGAATATTAAGAATATTTGGTCTTTGACATGTATGTGGCAAATATATCTCTTCCATCTCTTCACTTGTCTCCCATAGTTTATGAATTTTTTTGAGGTGTAGAAATCTAAAGTTGCTCTGTGTGTCAAGTTAACCAATATTTCTTTCTGTGACTTCTGGGTTTTGACTTCTCTTTTGTGTCATGGTCTTGGTAGTAGGTCACATCTGTTGTTCCCTACATTTTCTGGGTGCTATTCAGGAATGAACTCAGGAGAATTAAGGGTTAGGAATAAGATGTTCACGTTCTGATGGTGATCCAGCCCAATTCAATGGGTTTTAAGGCATGCCACCAGAAGATTAAAGTAATGGAGTCAGAGCAAGGCAATCATCGTCATGTCCATCTGTCATGAGAATGAGCTTAGTGTCTTCCTCCCTAGATAAGGACTGCTTGCTGGTGAACTGCCAACCCACAGGTCATAAGATATAAGCTCTCATTTTCTCCCATTTGGTGACTTCTTTTCTTTGGGCAAGTTACTAAAAGTGGAATTTTAGACCCAAGAATAGGGATATTCTTAAGGCCTTTGACACCTATTCATATACTATCCTCCATAATTTGTAGAAATTGGTACCAACAATGGATGAGAGTTCCCTTTACTAGAGCCCTTGTTAAATTTTAAAAATCTCTCCCAATTTGTAGGCAAAATATAAAATTCTATTAATTGTGTAATTTGTTTTTTTTTAAATTGCTAGTGAGGCCAAAATGTTTTTGCTTATTGTTTTTATGCTTTTAGAAATGATTATGTACTTAAATAATTTCAAAATTTTATGGTGTTTGACTTCTTATTATTGATTTATAAGTGCTCATTATATATTAAGGTTATTAATCCTTTAACTGTCATCTAGTGTACTGATTATTCAACAATCCAAATGTTCTCCTGGGTTCTGTTAAAATATATGTATATCATATATTTAATATGTGTATATCATATACTTAATTTTTACATATCATTTTACCATTTTTCTCTCTTACATATAAATACCTATAAAAGATAAATGTTTATATAAATATAAATAAATGCCTATAAATATGCATTATTTATTTTTAGATTTTAGATAACAATTTGACTATAAAAGACATTCATTTACTGTGGCATATTGTTTTGAAATTTGTTTTAAAAATAGTGTAACTATAAGTCTCTTTGTTAAAATTTTAGTGTAAGTTTTAGAAGTTCTACCCTTCTAACCTTGTGTTGAGTGTTAAGGACATTTTGCCTCTGTAATGTTGCTCCAGATGCTTTCTTTTATTAAGAACTCACTTACAGGAGGAGTGACATCAGCATCATGGTGGTGTGAGAAGCTGTCTTATTCCCTTCAATTTACAAACAGTAAAACATCCATAACTCAACAAAGTTTCCTCTGTCCAACACACTAGGCCACCAGAGAATTCCACACATCCATACTTCCGAAGGTGGGTGGATTGGAATATATGGAGGAGGAACAGCTGAGGAGAGCCCACAACCCAGGTAACCCTAGACACAGCAGAGGCACCCACTGTCCTGGTGCCCCAGGTGGTGACACCAGTGACAGCAGTGATACTGGCAGCAACAAGGCACCAGCAACCGTGGAAGCTCAGGTACAACAAGGGCACCAGGTGACATTTCTGGCAGAGGCGATGGAGGGTAGAAAGTGCAGATGAGGAAGCCTAAGTAAGAGAAACCAAAAACTTGTGCTATAGCGCCACCTACTGAAAAATAAAGACATCTAGTTATCAAGCTGTTGAATTGTTAGAATCAAGTGAAAAAAAACAAAAACAAAACAAAACAAAACAAACCCCTCTGAATAAGGAAGAAAGGTGTTCACTACTTCAAATGCACCAAAAGAGGAACAACTTATCAAGCACATGATAAAACATGGTATCACAGTATCACAAAAAGAAAATGATAATTCTCCAGAAGCCAAACTTAAATTTACAGAATATTGTGATCTAACTGATAGAGAATTCAAAATAGCTGTCATGAAGAGATTCAATGAGCTATAAGAAAAGTCAGAAAGAAAGTTTAGTGAGCTCAGGAATAAAGTTAATGAACAGAAGGAGTACTTACCAAAGAGATGGAAACACTAAAAAGAACCAAACAAAAATTCTGGAGCTGAAGAGCTCAATAAATGAGATAAAGAATGCATTAGAAAGCACTGGAAACAGAGCAGATCATATGAAAGAGAGAATTAGTGAACTCAATGATAGAAATGATACAGGAGAAAAGGAGATAGAACTAAGATTTAAAAAATGAAGAAATTCTATGAGAACTATCCAATTTCATTGGGAAGTTCAGCATAAAGATAATGGGTATCCCAGAGGGAGAAGGGAGCAGAGACTTTATTTAAAGAAATAATAGCTGAGAACTTCCCAAACCTGGGAAGGAACTGGGTATGCAAGTCCAGGAAGCTAAGAGAACACCTAATTACCACAATGCACAAAGAGCATTTCTAAGACACATTATATTAAAACTGTCAAAAGTCAATGGTGAAGAAAGAGTTTTAAAGCAGCCAGGGAACAAATGATGGCTTTCTCAGCAGAAACTCTATAGACCAGGAGAGAGTGGAATGACATACTCAAAATATTGAAAGTAAAAATGGTCAACCAAGAATACTCTATCCAGGAAAGTTATCCTTTAGATATGAAGGAGAAATAAAGGCTTTCCCAGGCAAACAAAAGCTGAGGGAGTTCATCATCACCAGACCTGCCTTACAGGGTATTTGAAAGGAGCTCTTCTCCTTTAAATGAAAGGGCAAAAGTACAGAAAACTTTAAGTAAGGTGATAAATAGAGAGACAGAATCAGAAAATTGCAACTCTATATCAGAAGAGGTTGTTAAACAGTTAATTATAGCATATAGATTAAAGGGAGAAAAAGCAGTAAAAATAACAATAGTTACTTCAATTTGATAACAAACTCCCAACATAAAAAGAGATTATTTGAGACAATAAAAACATAAAAGAGGAAGAGAAAATGGATGGAACTTGTATAGGCAAATAAAGATAAATTTTTATCAGCAGAAAAAGCACTATTTTTATCTATGATGATTTTTTTGCATAAAGGACTATTTTTTATATAAAAGGACTATTTTATACAAACCTCATGGTAACCACAAAACACAAATCTAGAGCAGAGACAGGAAACATAGAAAAGAGGGGAACCTGAAAAAAATTATAGAAAACCACCAAACTAAAATGGCAAACAGGAACACAAGGACAAAGAAAAAATGGAGATACAGAGCAACCAGAACACAAAAGACAAAATGGCACAACTAAGTCCTCATCTATCAATAATCATCTGAATTGTAAATGGATTTCATTCACCAGTCAGAAGACACAGAGTGGCTGGGTGGATTAAAAAACAAGATCCAAGTATATACCTCCTCCAGGAAACACACCTCAGCTCTAAAGACAAACAGAAGCTCAAAAAAGAAGGGATGGAAGATGATACTAGAAGCAGATGGCAGCCAAAAGAAACCAGGTATAACCATTCTCATATCAGACAAATTAGACTTCAAGCCAAAAGAAGTAACAAGAGACAAAGATGGACACTTTATGATAAAGGGGATAATGCATCAAGAAAGTATAACAGTTATTAATATATATGCACCTAACATAGGAACATCAAAATATATAAAGCAATTATTGCCAGACCTAAAGGAAGAAATGGACACCACACAATAATACTGGGGGACTGTAACACCCTACTTATATCAATGGATAGATCATCTGCACAGAAAGTCAACAAGGAAACAGCAGCCTTAAATGAAAGATTAGAACAGATAGACTTAATAGATTTATATACAACACTCCATCCAAATGCAGCAGAATACACATTCTTCTCAAATGTGCATGGAACATTCTCAAGGATAGAACATATGTTGGACACAAAACAAGTCTCAGTAAATTTAAGAAGATTGAAAGCATATCCAACATCCTTTCTGTCTTCAGTGGTATAAAACTAGAAATCAACTGCAAGAAGAAAGCTGGGAAAATCACAAATATGTGGAGACTGAACAACATGCTACAGAAAAACTATTGGGTTAATGAGAAATGAAAAGAGAAGTAAAAAAATGACTAAAGAAAAATGAAAATGAAAATAAAATATATCAATATTCTATAGAATGCAGCAAAAGTGATACTGAGAGGGAATTTTATAGCAGTTCAGGCCTATGAAACTCAAACAATCTAACATTACACCTAAAGGAAGTAGGTAAAGAATTAAAAAACAGAGACCAAAGTCAGTATAAGGAAGGAATTAATAAAGATCAGAGCAGAAATAAATAAAATGGAGACCAAAAAAAAAAAAAACCACACATGAAAGATCAATGAAACTATGAGTTGGTTCTTTGGAAAGATAAACAAAATGGACAAACCTTTAGCTAAACTCACAAAGATAAAAAGAGAGAAAACTCAGATAAATAAAATCAGAAATGAAAGAGGAGAAATTACAACAGATACCACAGAAATACAAAGGATTATAAGAGAATATTATGACTAGCTATCCACCAACAAATTGGTCACCGTGGAAGAAATCAATAAATCCTTAGACTCATACAACCTTTCAAGACTGAATCATAAAGAAATAGAAAATCTAAGTAGAAACAATTACTAGTAAGGAGATTGAGATGGTAATTTAAAAAGCCTCTCAAAAAACAAATATCCAGGACTGGGTACCTTCCAGGTGAATTCTACCAAACATTCAAAGAAGATTTAATACCTATTCTTTTCAAATTCTTCCAAAAAAATTGAAGAGGAGGGAATGTTTCCTAACTCACTTTGCATGGTTAACAACACCCTGATATCAATACCAGACAAGGACACCACACACACAAAAAATTACAGGTCAATATCTCTGATGAGCATAGATGCAGATATCTCCACATATTAGCAAACCAAATACAATACATTATAGGATCATACACCATGATCAAGAGGGATTTATTCCAGGGATGTAGGATGGTTCAGATCTGCAAATTAATTAACATGACATGCCACATTAACAAAATGAAGTATAAAAATAAAATGATCATCTCAATAGATGCAGAAAAAGCATTTGATGAGATTCAATACCCATTTATGATAAAAACTCTCAACAAGGTGAGTATATAAGGAAAGTACCCCAACATAAAAAAGGCCATATACAAGAAATCCACATTTAACGTCATACTCAATGGTGAATAACTGAAAGGTATCTCTCTAAGATCTGGAACAAGACAAGGACGCTCACTCTTGCCACTCTTGTTCAACATAGTCTTAGCCACAGCAATTAGGCAAGGGAAAAGAAAGGCATCCAAACTGGGGAGGAAGAAAAAATGTCATCATTTGCAGATAACATGATTTTATATGTATAAAACCCTAAAGACGCCACCAAAAGAACCATTAGAAATGTTAAATGAATACTGTAAAGTTCCAGCGTAGAAAATCAATATGAAAATCTGTTGAATTTCTATGCACTAATAACAAACTAGCAGAATGAAAAATTAAGAAAAGAATCTCTATGTCTTCTTTGGAGAAATGTCTATTTTGGTCTTCTGCCCAGTTTTTGATTGAGTTGTTTGTTTTTTGATATTGAGCTGTATGAGCTGTTGTATATTTTGGAAATTATGCCCTTGTTGGTTGCAACATTTGCAAATATTTTCTCCCATTCTGTAGGTTGTCTTTTCATTTTCTTTATGGTGTCCTTTTCTGTGCAAAAGCTTGTAAGTTTGACCAGGTTCCACTTGTTTATTTTTGCTTTTATTTCCTTTGCCTCAGGAGACTGATCTAAGAAAGTATTGCTAGGATTTATGTCAGAGAATGTTTTGTCTATGTTATCTTTTAGGAGTTTTATGTGTCATGTTTATATTAACGTCTTGAAGCCATTTTGAGTTTATTTTTGTGTATGGTGTGAGGGTGTGTTCTGACTTCACTGATTTACATTCAGCTGTCCAGCTTTCCCAACACCTCTTGCTGAAGAGATTATCTTTTCCCCATTGTATATTCTTTTTTTTAAAAACTATTTTATATTGGAGTATAGCTGATTAACAATGTTGTGATAGTTTCAGGTGAACAGCAAGGTGACTCTGCCATACATATACATGTATCCATTCTCCACAAACTCCTCTCCTTTCTAGGCTGCCACATAGCATTGAGCAGAGTTCCCTCTGCTATGCAGTAGGTCCTTGTTGGTTGCCTCCTTTGTTGAAGATTAATTGACTGTAGGTGTGTGGGTTTACTTCTGGGCTCTTTATTCCATTCCATTGATCCATATGTCTGTTTTGTGTCAATACCATACTGTTTTGATTACTGTAACTTTGTAGTAGTGTCTAAAGTCTGGGAAGGTTGTGCCTTCAGCTTTGTTCTTTTTCCTCAGGATTTCTTTGGCATACAGATGGCCAACAGACAAATGAAAAGATGCTCGACATCATTAATTATTAAAGAAATGCAAATCAAAACTACAATGAGGTACCACCTCACACCAGTCAGAATGGCCATCATCAAGAAGTCTACAAATAATAAATGCTGGAGAGGGTGTGGAGAAAAGGAACCCTCCTACACTGTTGGGAATGTAAGTTGGTGCAGCCACTATGGAGAACAGTATGGAGGTTCCTTAAAGACTAAAAATAGAACTACAATATGATCCAGCAATCCCACTCCTGGGTATATACTCAGACGAAACTATAATTCTAAAAGATACATGCACCCCAATGTTCATTGCAGCACTATTTGCAATAGCCAAGACATGGAAACAACCTAAGTGTTCATCAACAGAGGAATGGTTAAAGAGATGCAGTCTATATATACAATAGAATATTACTCAGCCATAAAAAAAGAATGAAATAATGCTATTTGAAGCAACCTAGAGATAATGACACTACGTAAGTCAGACAGAGAAAGACAAATATCACATGATATCACTTATATGTGGAATCTAAAAAAAATGATACAAATGAACTTATTTACAAAACAGAAACAGATTCACAGACACAGAAACAAACACATGGTTACCAAAGAAGAAAGGGGTGGGGAGAATAAATTAGGAGTTTGGGATTAACAGATACACATTACTATATATAAAATAAATAAACAACAAGGACCTACTGTCTAGCACAGGGAACTATATTCAATATCTTGTAATAACCTATAGTGAAAAAGAATCTGAAGAAGAATATATATATTCTTTATACATATATATATAAATCTGAATACAGATAATATACAAACATGTATATATATGTATATCTAAATCACTGTGTCATACACCTGAAACTAGCACAACATTGTAAATCAACTATACTTCAATAAAAAAAAAATTCTCATTTACAAACTCAAAAAAATAATAAAATACCAGGAATAAATTTAAACACTGAAAATTGTACACTAAGAACGATAAGATATTGTTGAAAGAAATTGAAGAAGACAGAAAGAAATGGAAAAATATTCTGTGCTTATGGATTGGAAGGATTAAATTGTTAAAATGTCCACATTACTTACAGCAATCTACAGATCAATGCAATCCCTATTAAAATCCAAGTGATATTTTTCACAGAAATAGAACAGAAAACTTAAAATCTGTGTAGAATCACAAAAGACAGCAAATAGCCAAAGCAATCCTGAGGAAAAAGAACAAAGCTAGAGGTATCACACGCTCTGATTTTAAATTATACTGCAAAGCTGTATTAACCAAAACAGCATGATATTGGCAGAAAACAGACACACAGATCAATGGAACAGAATAGAGAGCTCAGAAATAAACCCATATAGATACCAACAACTAATTTACAACAAAGGAGCAAAGAATATACAATGGAGAAAGATAGTCTCTTCAGTAAACAATGTTGGGAAAACAGGACTGCCACACATCAAAAGAAAGAAACTAAATTACTACCTTACACCACACACAAAAATTAACACAGAATACATTAAAGACTTGAATGTAAGACCCGAAACCATAAAACTCTTAGAAGAAAACATAGGCAATACATTCTTTGTAATTTGTCTTAGCAGTATCTTTCTGGATTTGTCTTTTCAGGCAAGGGAAACAAACAAAAATAAATAAATGGGACTGCATAAAAAAAAAAAAAGCTTCTGCACAGAAAAAGACACCATCAACAAAATGAAAAGACAGCCTACCAAATGGGAGAAGATTATTTGCAAATCATATATTCAATGAGGGATTAATATCCAAAATATGCAAAGAACTTACACAACTCAAGAACAACAACAACAGAAAAACCCAAGCTGATTAAGAAATGGGCAGAGGATCTGAACTGGCATTTTTCCAAGAAGAAAAATGGCTCATAGGCACATGACAAGATGCTCAACATTATTAATTATTAGGGAAATGCAAGTCAAAACCACTATGAGATATCACCTCACATCCATCAGAATGGCTATTATCAAAAAGGTCAGAAATAACAAGTGCTGGAGAGAGTGTGGAGGAAAGAGAACCCTCATAAACTGTTGGTGGGAATGTAACTTGATACAGCCATTGTGGAGAACAGTATGGAGGTTCCTCAAAAAATTATGAGTAGAACTACCATATTATCCAGCTATTTCACTTCTGAGTATTTATTTGAAGGATATGAAAACGCTAATTAGAAAAAATATATGCACCCCTATGTTTATTGCAACATTGTTTACAGTAACTTAGATATGGAAAAACCTAAGCGCCCATCTATGGATGAAAGGATAAAGAAGATGTGGTATATATATATATATATATATATATATATATATATATATATATATATCACCTGAAATAATATTCAGCCATAAAAAAGATGAAATCTTGTCATTTATGACAACACAGATGGACCTTGTGGGCTTTATGTTAAGTGAAATAAGTCAGACAGGGAAAGACAAAGACCGTGTGATCTTACTCCTATATGGAATTAAAAAAATAAATAAAATGAACAAACCAAACAAAAACAAACACATAGACACACAGAGAGGAGAATAGTGGTTGCCGAAGAGGACAGGGGTGGGAAGAGGGTGTAACGGGTAAAGGGGGTTAACTGTATGGTAATGGTTGGAAACCAAACTTTAGGTGGTGAGCACCTTGTCATGTATATAGAAGCAGAAACGTAATGTTGTACATGTGAAACTTATACACTGTTATAAGCCAGTGTTACCTCAATTCCCCCCCCCCCAAAAGTTCACTTGAATAAGACTGACATATTTTGAAGTATGCTTCTTTAGTTACTTGCAAGATGAAATTTCTGCTTCCTTATGCTGTTATTTCAATGTGTATAGAATTTTGAAACGGAAGATGCTTCAAAAGGGATTCTTCATTTCCTTGAGCACATGCAATTCATTCTTAAAGCAAATCATTGGGTTGAAAGTCTGTATAACTCAGTTGTTTATCTAGTTCACAAAATATGCCTTGCTGATCAATTTGTCATTTTCCTGTGTCCTTTTTAATGCTCACCTCAAGATTCCAAGCCTCACTTTGTCAAATATGAAGCAAGTACTATCACTACACTGTGCTAAGTACTGTTCCAAGTACTTTCTGTTCATTGTCATTTAATCTTCACAAAAATTCTATAAAGTGAAGTATATTATTACCCTCAATTTGTAGATGAAGAAATGCCGGCACGGAGAGGGTGACTTTGCACAGATCATTCAGTCAGGGCAGCCAGGATTAGATCTACAGAGTCCCAGGTGAATCAGAAAATTGTATTTTTATGTAAAATCTCTAGATCTGTTAATGGTGGTAACTAACTCAATTAAATTTTAAATAGTGTGTGAGTCAACAAAACGCAGGCAAAAGACAAAATATCTGCACACTGAACACAGCAGTGCACATTCAGTTTTTGACTTCAGGCTTTTAGGATTCCTTGCTCATTGACATCTTCCAGGTACTCCTGGCTTTGCTCACCATGGCTGCCTCTTCTGGATCTTTCTATGGGCCATTTATCACACTGTGATTTCTACATTATTAAGTTGGGCTTGTTCACTCTCTTCTTCTCACTTTCTTGCAAGTGATTTAAGAGGACAAATAGGCACAATTGAAGGAGGGAGACTGTGGGCAATGGAAGGACATATATTTATTGAAAAAAAATCCACATATAAATACACCCATGCAGTTCAAACGAATGTTGTTCAGGAGTCACCTCTACACTGAAATAGGCTTTTGAAGATGACTTCAGGAAAATGAAAACGTTATATTCTGAGATGAGCAAGGCAATCTTATAAAGAAGCTGTTCCTTGCCTCTTACCCTTTTTAAGAGGTTCTTTGGGCTGAAATACTGCAGGGCTCTGTCTCGTTAGGGGAGTGCGTTAAGTCTATTGTATGACTATGTTATCTCTCATCTCCATTCTGTTGTCTATGACCTCCTTTTAGAGTTTGAAAACTCCTCATTTGAAGTTTCTCCCCCATGCTCTTTCTTGCGTTACATTGGTCACACTTATGCTCTTTTCTTCCTTTCTTTTGTTTGCATATATATTGCTAGGGGTACTAGTCTTCACATTTCAGCTGCACTTTAATTGGGATATTTCATTTGAATCCTTAAGCTTGTCAGTTTAACACTGTCTTGCTCACAACATCCAGCAGAGGAAATCAGTCCCATCAGTTTTCTCTTCTCTGGGTTGACATCGTTGAAGTGCTCTACAGGAAAAGGAGGCCTTTATTCCAGACATAGAGAGAAACTTCATGAACTGAAGGGCTGGTGTGTGACTTGCAAAACCAAAAACAGGATTGACTAAACTGGGACATCTCTGCCTCTTCCTGCTGCACTAAAATAGAATATATTTGGGTGACCCCATTTGTAGTCTGCTATTTGAGGGCTCTGTGATAAGGGCTAAATGATGACAGGGAATAAAATCTAAACGAATGCCAGGATTTAAAAAAATATATATATTTACAAATTCCTTTAAAGATGTAACTGATGCTGCATTATAATTTTCTAAAAGAGATCATGATTGACAATTTTTTATTTTGTAGTTGAAACATTTCCCCTCAGTTTTTGTGGAAGGTCCCTTTTGACTCATCCAATAATGCTAAGCAACCAGATATATAATACCAAATGATATTTTATGTGTATTTTCTCAACATTCTATGTACAATAGAAATTTGGATGTACTAGTCTTCCTTCCTTAGTGAAAACATGCAAACATCTCACAGAAAAGAAATGGGTGCAGTAATCTTTGACATGCCCTGTTTCAGAACAGTGGCCATATACTTATTAATATTATTTATTGTAATAAGAGGAAAATAATTATATAGCAGGGTGATAGGAGGTTTGGGATTTTCTTTAAAATATCCCATAGAAATCTGACAAGTTCTACTTATATTTTAAGTTCAGCGTTTATTATACCTCCTAACTCTGCCAGGCAGAATTGATTATTTATCTTTTCTGCTTCTTAGCATTTTGTTCAGTCATAGTACTTGGTGTGTTGTATTGTAATTTATATTTCTGTCTCCTTAGAAGGACTGTGAAGGACTATATTCTTCTGGAAGAATATATGGTATATATCTGCAAAGAAAAGGATATCACTCAAGTGTTAATAATTATTAGCTTTGGATAGAGAGATTATTTGTGATCTTTGCAAATAAATTATTTTTGTTTCTGTTTACTTAAATTTTCTATTTTTTCTAGTATGTTGTCATTTTTTCCCAGCAAGTACATACTGGCTTTTTGTCAGGTATTGTTCTAGGAATTAGGTAGTATGTTGAGAACAAAACAGAGCAAAACCCTGTCCTCATGGAGCTTATATTCTCATGGGAGGAATCAGACAAAAAATGTAAAGAAGGAAAAAAGGGAAGAAGAGGAAAAAAGAATGAGAAGAGGAGGAAGAGAGAAGATGGAGAAGAAAGAAAAATAACACTAGTAGTAGAGATCAATGATGGCTGGAGATCATTTGGAGGTGAAAGCAAGTGAAAGGGTGGTTTCTAAGCCCGTGCACCACAGCTACTGAGCCTGCGCTCTAGAGCCCATGAGCCACAACTACTGAGCCCACATGCCATAACAACTGAAGCCCGTGTGCCTAGAGCCCGTGCTCCGCAGCAAGAGAAGCCACCGCAATGAGAAGCCCACGCACCACAATGAAGAGAAGCCCCCGCTCGCTGCAACTAGAGAAAGCCTGCATGCAGCAACGAAGACCCAACACAGCCAAAAAAAAAAAAAAAAAAAAAAATTGAAGACATTTTTCAGAAAGTAGGAACAGAGGATAAGTAGGAACACAAGTGATGGAAAATAGGAGAATATATATTTAAAAAGCAGAGAATCCATTCAGGAGGTCTAATATTTGACAGGTAAGGGCTCTAGTCAGGGAAACCAAAGTAATGGGACAGAAGAGATCATCGATGGACCTGCTATACAGCTTTCCAAGTGAAGGGTCCGCCTAATTCACACTCAAACCCACCAGTCAAATATGAGGGCAGAACAAAGGCTCTTTATACATGTGGGGTCTCACAAAGTTATCTTCTGTATATTTTCTGGAAGTTGGCAGAGGAAGCGCTCCACCAAAACCAGAGGGTAAACAATATGGGAGAGACGTGGGGTCGAAGGACAGAGGGTTCTAACAAAGGGAGTGGGCGAAGGGAATTCCAAGCATGCGGGTGGAGGGAAGTGCCAGGGCTTCAGCTGGACAAGCATGGGCTAGAGTAGGAGGACAAGGGGCCACTACACGGAAGTCCCCTCCAGAGACCACCATGAACTGGTGACATACCTGATGGGTTTGTACTGAGATGAATCTGAGAGTTTGTTAGGAGATTTTTAAAATATATAAATTTGTGATGAATGCACAGAAGACTAAGCAAGCAAACAAGACCTAGCAAATGAATAAGCAACAGTAACAAACAAACAAAAACACCCCAGTCAAATAGAAACACTAGAAAAAAGTAAATGAAGAGCAAATGTTAGAAAGAAAGAAAATATAATCATATATGTACTATGTGAATGAGCTGTAACAATGAATACGTAATCACAATTTTGTTAAAAATGAATATTGACTTAATAAAAATTATGATATAACCACATTGTGAGAATGGGGTAAGATGTATATGTATTTGGTCATATAAGAGATTTAAAAAATGTACTTCTGTGTAGGGTGCCAATTGACAATATCTAAAAAATAATGATATACTATTTATAAGCCTGCTGTTTAGAAATGGGAAATAAAACAATAGAATAAAAAGATAATATAGTTTAAAATGATTATCTTTTGGTGGTGGAAGTAAATTGTGAGGAAGGATAGGGCAGGACACTGGTGTTTTTTGCTGTAAGCCTTACAATAATAGTATTTGACTTCTAAAATATATACGCACGTTATTTTGAGGAAGGAAGGGAAAAAGGGAACAAAGCAAGAAAGGAAGGAGGGATGGAGGAAAAGAGGGAGGGATGAAAGGGTGAGGGCAGGAGGGAGAAAAGGAGAGAGAGTAAGAAAGGAAGAAAGAAGAGTTAAGAGGAGGCAGAGAGACTACAGGCAAATAATAGAATAATAAGTACTTTAGCCCTGCACAATACATCAGCTATTTTTGTGTGTTATGAGGGTATTGGGAGTGGAGAGGAAGGGATGATCTATCCTTTACCTTTTTCCTCTTTGGAGCTAAAATCCCCAAATTCTTGTCATTATAGTGAGAATTCAACACCCAGCCTCACTTTCATTGACATGGAAGCATACAACCCCAGGCTGATCAGTGTTCCCTCATAATTCTGGACAAAGTGATTGGCTCAAGGATGGACACATCATTGATACAGATTGACAGAGATACTGGGGGATAGAGTGTGTCTTTCTTTTTCCTGGATTTCTTAGCTCTAACCCTGGAGCTGCTGGGGATCATCTTTGCTACCACGTGATTGAATCTTTCTGGAATAAAGCAAACACAGAGGAAATCAGAGGGTAAAAAGACACAGCCTCATGTATGGGATGATATCATGCTTGAAATAGGTCAAGGATTTCTTAGTTATCCATGCCAATATATCTCTCATGCTTTGGCTAGTTTGATCTGGCTTCTGCCATCTGCCACCAAGAGTCTGAGTCACTGAGCCTTATCTCCATTCTCCATCCACTTTCTTCTTTGTCCCTGACTTGTTTATACCACCAACTTCAGGAATCCATAGCTCTCCTTTACAAAAATTCACATTCAAAAAACCTGTATAAACAGTTTTGGAAACAAACTAATATGTTATCTTATTTGGGAGTATTTGAGTGTTGATATGGCATGAAATAGAGGTGAATATTAGGATGTTCTTTTGAATTTTGTTTTTTTAGGATATTTACTTAATTTATTATTTATGTTATTTATGTTGACTGATTGAAGTATAGTTGATTTACAATGTTGTGTTAGTTTCAGGTGTAGAGCAAAGTGATTCAGCTTTCTCTCTCTCTCTCTATATATATATGTATATATGTATATATATATATATATATATATATATATATATATACACATATATATATATGTTCTTTTTCATGTTCTTTTCCCTTATAGGTTATTACAAAGTATGAAGTATAGTTCCCTGTGCTATACAGTAGGTCCTTGTTGGTTATCTATTTTATATATGGTAGTGTGTAAATGTTAATCCCAAACTCCTAATTCATCCCTCTCCTGCTCTGTTATTTATTTATATATTTTTTTAAAAAATTGTATATGTTTAAGGTGATGATTTGATATACATACACATAGTGAAATGATTGCCACAGTCAAGTTAATTAACATATCTTCCCCCATAGTTACCATTTTCATGTGTGTAGTGAGAGCACCTGAAATCTATCCTCTTAGCACATTTCCATATTCAGTACAGTCTTCCTAACTACAGTCATCATGCTGTACACTAGATCTCTAGACTCATTCGTCCTACATCAATGCAACTGTGCCCTTTGACCAACCTTTCCCCATTTTTCCCACCTCCCTGCCTCTGGTAATCACTGTTCTAGTCTCTGCTTCTATGTATTTGACATTTTTAGATTCCATGTATAATGGGATCATGCAGTTTTCTTCTTTCTGTCTGGCTTATTTCTCTTAGCATAGATCCAAGGATGGAGAGAATGAAACGTGCCCACCAAACTGAGAAGGTATCTTGAAACTGAAAAATGAAGGAGCCAGCTCCCTATAATCAATGGATCAGTTTATTATTGAGTAACTTACATACAGTGTGGAATCAGGCAGACAGTGATCCCTCTGCTACCCAGCAATTCTCTGCACCACCAAGGGGCCACTGGGACAACTTTATAGTCAAACTTAGGCATGAGGGTATGTGCTCAGAGACAGGGCATGCATTCCTAAGTCAAGACTGCATCTGATCTATGATGGGTAACTAGACTCATGAGTGCTGGGAACATGTAAGCGAAAAATCTTATTGTTCAAAGACTAACAGAGCATATGGGCTACCTAATGAACATTAAACAGTATCTATTAACTACAAAGCCCTTGACAACAGAGAAGAGATTTACTACACAGTAAAGTCCCAGGTAGTCAGAGGAAGAACCAGGAAGAGCTGAAGGCCCAAGATGGTGTTAGTTATGCTAACAGCTGTACAACATAACAGTCTCCAGGTTCATCCATATTGTTGCAAATGGCAGAATCTCCTTCTTTAAGGCTGTGGCTATACACACACACACACACACACACACACACACACACACATATATATATATATGTGTGTGTGTATATAGCCACAATTTCTTCTTCATCCATCCGTTGATGGACACTTATATCTTGGCTATAATGAATAATGCTACAAAGAACATGGGAGTGCAGATATATTTTCAAGATACTGATTTCATTTTCTTTGGCTATATCGTCAGAAGACACATTGCTGGATCACAGTATAGCTTTATTTTTAGTTTTTTAAGGAACCTCCATACTGTTCTCCATAGTGGCTACACCAATTTACATTCCCACCAACTGTATACAAGGGTTCCCTTTTCTCCACCCCCTCACCAACACTTATCTTTTTTCTATCCTTAGGATATTTTAACTGTCTGGAAATCTAGATGATAATTAGTCAAGCTTCATAAAGGAGAAAAGAAGTATGTTTTAATTCTTGCAAACAACTTGAAATGTTAGCAAGAGCTGAGGTTACCTTTAAGTCATTGACCTCGTGGATGCATTTAAAGAACAACTTAATTCAGTCAATTATTTGTATCTTTTTAGAAATAAAATCATATTTCTAGAATGTGTAAATAGTCAAATAATTGATCTTTTTCTTTTTCAAAATTTAGATATATGTCACATAATGTGTGTGACTGTATTTTTCCAACATTTCCCTTCTCAATTATTCTTTCATTTCTCCTATCATTGCTAGAAATTTTAAGCCAACTAGAGAAATCCTTTTGTTGCTTCACATTTTTTGCTCCCCCTTCTCTTTCTCCATGGTGAGTACCTTGATTCTGAGAGCTGGCCATGGTGATGAGGCTTGTGTGGGATGTTTTCCTTGGATTGTCACAATGTTTGTACAGATCAGTTTCCTGAATGAACTTTCTGGCTAAGAGCAAGCAGAAACTGTACTTAAAGGAGCTAACATAGAAGGCATTTTGTGGTCTCTGGATTCACCATATTAATCAAAAGGAAGTCATTGAATTGAGCCTTTTAAAATTTTTTAATTGGAAAGTTCTCAGAAATCAGCTGTAATATAAATTCCCAAATGGAAAAACTGAAGATCAGCAAAATTGAAAAACTTAACTAGATAAATGCATGTGTGTTTATTTTACCCACTCTGATTATAATTGTAAAATATCTGCCATAAATAGGGTGAAATTTTTGGTAACTTGGTGTTAAGTGTACATATTTACTGCTGACAGTCTTCATTTAGATTTTAAGAGCTCTTTATAATTCTTAATGACTTAGCCTGAAACATTGTCTTTGTGAATGAGTAGTTCATCTCTTCACAAGTGTAACATCTGTACAGAGTACTATTGTAGCACAACGTCCTTCCTGTGCCAGGTAAAGATCAAGCTCAGGAACTTCCTGTTGCTGTTGCAGATATGACTGGGGAGTTTTCATTACAGGGAAAGCTAAAGGTCAGACTGGAACTGAGCCAGCACACACTTTATGTGGAAGGAAATGTCAGAACCAGATGGAGGACAGTGGAATTTCTATCCATGATATAGGGGTGACCCCATCACTCTTGAATGGTCCTACAGACTGGGAATGAGTACGCCTCTGTGTCTAGTTAATGCCAGTTCTTCAAAGTACAATATTTGTGACAAGTTCGATTATGAAGTTTTCCATCTGTAAACTTTTCCAGAGATTAAATTTAGTGATAACTGTTCCTACCTCCTCACTCTCAGGATTCATACTGCATCAGAATTGACATTCAGAATTACAGGGGAAAGAAGAATGAGAAAAAGATGTGCTTTCTTTACAATTAACCTGTAATCATAGAAAAGTTACTGCCCCTTCTTCATTGACTCATTTTCACATCTTGTTCTTTCTTCACATCACAGAGATTTCTAATAATAAGTATTAGTGTTTTAAAATAGTCAGTAGTCCATATACTATTTAAATAAAAAGTTGTTATTTTAAAGGAAAAAGTTTCCCAGAGTCACTGAAAGTAGAATCAAAGAATACCAATTCTTAAGTGCAAACTGCTAGGACAGCTGTCTCTGATATCAAAGCAACCTGAGATAGATTACCATGCATCCTGCTCCAAGGCTTTCTGAGGATGGAGATTGTACTAATGTCTGCAGAAGCCTCTTTTTGAACGTTTTAATCTCTATCAACAAAACTCTCTTATCTCTAGTGTAAATCTCTTCTCAATCACAATTTAAATCCACTTCCCACCTTATATAGCCCTCATAGTATGGAAATACTAGGAAGTACCCTTTATATAAAAATTTTCTACTTTTTAAAGTAGCCGTCATCCCATTACCTTCTTTTTTGAAGATTAAACAACCCAAATGCTTTATTCTTTCTTAATAGGCTTTAATCATCCCACCCATAATTTTGGTCTGCCTTTTCCAGCATCTTTTTCAAATTCTCTAAACTGCTCTTAAAATATGGAGATCAACCTTAAGCCTGTACAAGTAAACGGGAATCAGTGCCTACTCTCATCTGGCCAACTCCTCCAAGTATGAATTTTTAAAGAACTCAGTGCTGACTCATAATAAACTCATGATCTGTTATCAGTTCCCACATTTAAAAAATGTGGTCCTGATGTCTAGCCAGTGATTTCCACAATTAGGATAGTGTTTGGTTTGAGACTTAAAGGACTGGGAGATACATGGTGAAATCTTCCCCTTTTTCTAGTCTGACATTAATGATGTATTGTACCCCCATTGTGGAACTGTCAAAATTCTTTATCCTACTTTGGTGAATATAGTCTCATTAAGAACATGAAATGTTTTAAGTACTTCAGGAGGAGAGCTACTTGTCAGCCAACTTGACATTGTTGTGTAGAGATACCTTCTCAATCAGTAGAAGTAAGCCAGTGGTTATGTTTGAGAAAAATTGCCAGTCTGAAACTCTTCTCAAACTTCATATGCATTTATCTGCAATTTGTACATTAGCATATTTATAACACACACGTATGTTTATTGTGTATCCTCAGTGTGCTAGGCAGTGTGCAGAAGGAAAACATAGTTCTAGTCTTTGCAGAATTTTGGAAAAAAATTTTCCAAAATTTGCAAAACTGCAAAAAAAAATTTTGCAAAATTTGCAAAACTGCAGCATGTCGCAAACAGAATATGTGTCTGTATAAATACGGTCACATGTATTTAAAATATATACATGCTATAATTCTGCTTTTCTATTTTGGAATTTATTTTTTATTTTTTTCCTGTTAAGTAGACCCAGGTAGATAATACAGAACAGTGTCAGACATATGAATCTAAATGTGAGACTCACTCCTTCTTAGACTCATACTTTTTCTGAAATGAGCTTGAATTTAAGAAAGATTTTTAATGAAGGAGGAATGATGGTTTAACAGATGGCAGATGGGAGCTTGTTCTAGGTTTTCGAAATAGCATAAACTGTCCTATAAAGCATCTATAGAAAGAGACAGACAGAAGGGGAAGTGAGTGGTATTTCTTGATTAGTGTGTTGGAAACAGGTGGGGGAAATGATGGAGGTGTTACAGGTAGGCGGGTTGGGGAGAGTGACATGGACACCCCGACTGATTGGCAATGCAGGATAAAGCACCATGGAGAGCCTCTGAGGAGAAGATAATTTTTGCAGCAGCAAAGGAAGAAGAACCAGCTATTTGCTAAGTGAGAAGAGATAGGATACGGAAAGTAAAAAGAGGAGACTTAGCATATGGTGAACATTCAACCCCTAGAAACAGTTCCAGCTGCCCTCTCTAACTTCCCACCATCAACTTCCCCTTCTAAGAGTCAGCCTCTGAACTGAGTGCAGTGAGAAGCAGGTTTAACTGAAGAGTCTCTATCTTCCATAAACACACATCCTTCAGCACTCCCACACAGGCATGTCTCAAGTCCACAGCACTGTAATCACAAAGGTGGGCAAAAGAGTGCTAATCCCAATCCCCATGGAACTTGTTTTTTTGGGGAGGGATAAGAAAATAAGTAAGCAAACAAGTAAATACCTTACAAATTGTACTAGATGCTGTGAAGAGGAAATAAAAGCGTGCAATAAGAGAGACTACTGAGAAATGTTATGGGGGGTGAGAAAACTATTTTAGACAGCATAGGGTTAATAGAAGCTTCCCTGAGGAGGTGATATTGTAGATTAGTCATAAGATCAGAGAAGTCGGAGGTTAGAGGAAAGAGTGTTTCAGGTAGAAGGAACAGCCTTTGTGACGACCTTGAGGAAGGAAAGAGCTTAATGTGTTTGAGAATCTAAAGAAGACCAGCGTGGCTGGAACAGGAGTTCAAGAATAGGAGCAGGAGAGATGGGGCTGGGCCCGATCGCAGTCTTGTAGGTCATGTTAAATTATTTTATTTTGTTCAAAGTGAAATGGGAATAATTGGAATGCTTTTAACAGGAGTGTGACATGGTCAGATTTATTTTTTTGAAAGATTGCTCTGGCTATTGTATTGAAAATAGCTGTAGCAAAGTTGGCAGAATTATACACAGATATTGTAATAACTTGAACAAGAGTCATTGAAGCAGTGGCAGCTGAGAGGAAGAGACTCAAGATATTTTTGTCGTTGAGTTGATAGGGCTTGGAGGTAGATTAGACACTAGGGATGAGAAGGAAAGAGGGATTAAAAACAGCCCTCGGGTTTGAGCACCCGGTGAATGGTGGTACCATCTATGGGAATATGGGGGACACACAGGAGAAAAACTGGGGGGTTGAGTATTGTAGGCACTGTATTTGAGATACATGAAATTTGAGATGCCTGTAAGACATTCAGTTGGAGATATCAACAGCTGTCTGTTTGATATCACAATAAACACGTGAGTCTGGAGCTCAGAGGAGATGTCTGAGTTACAGATACACATTTGGAAGTTATCACCTTGTAGGTGGTAGAGGAAACATTCATATGGACATACACCTATTCTGTGGATGCGAAATATCCAGGGTACATAAACAGGTATATGCTACCACAAAGTTACATTTGCCATCTTTGATATCTCAGGTCCTATAAACTTTGGATTTTACTCTAGGATGGGCTTTAGAGCCTAATAGAATTTTGTGGAAAATTCAGGATACATTTGAAGATGGAAGGCTTATTTGTTTTGAAGACTATGCTCTGCCAGGCAAATGGTGAAGAATCCAATTAGGATTCTCTAATGCAAAACTCTAGTCCTCCTCACTTTTACAATTGTTATCTTGCTTTTGCTATTGGGCCCAATAGATATTTTTCTTTATCCCTTTCACAGATGGTTGAGGACATCTGTATTAAGCCAACAATGAGGATCACTGCATTATATTCTTCTTCTTGCCTTTTAGCTGTTACGATAATAATCAAAATTAGCATTTTGGAGTAATCTTTCATACCTTCAAATTGTTTTTAAAAACACTTACTAATTATTCCTCAGTACACTCTTGTGTAAAAGGAAATGCTTTTATGGTTGTAAGGATGGGAGAGCAGGTAAATCGATACCATTCTGACAGCTGTTGTTTATTCAAACCATCACTGAAATTGCTAGGTGAAATCTCTTAGCTAGTGAGTACAATGTATTTACTTTTAAAAGAACAGAGTGACAAAGAATGAGCTCATGGCTATAAGAAAGGTAAATTCAGTTATTCTAAAAACTGAGACTGAATCCTAAATAGCTGAACTCTAGTCTACATAATTATGTAAGTAAATAACTATATATATAAACATCTACATATATAAAATTATATATAACTATATATTAACTTAAACCTTTATAACATTATTAATATTGTACATAACTATATATACCTTTATATATGATATATAAAGATATAATTTTATATATAACTATATATATACGAAAAGTTTGCCTCTTTTTCAGACTTGGAATGTCAACCATTTCACATAAAATATTTGGAAGAGAACGTTACATCTTCGTAATCAGAACAAACTAAACATAATTTAATATTTTCTATATGACTTAGGATTATCACTATAAACATTCACTATTGCACGGTACTACAGTAATATGAGGCCCACTTCCCAGGAGCTGTGGAAGGTTTTCTTCTGGTTTCTCCATGAGAGAGCAAAGGATGGTGATACTCTTGCCATTATCTGCTTTCCATACTTTGCTTCCTACTCATGCCTGTAACTCTTTTCCGAAATTCTCCTTCATTTACTTATCTCTCATCAGTCTCATGCCCAAGTCAATGCCCAAGGAACCCTACTGGGTAAAAATCAACAAATTTTTTAAAAATGTAAATTTTTTTCTACTTTTTAAAGTTTGTTTTTTATTAAGCTCCTTTAAGCTCTGTTTAGAGAAGTGAGTTATAATCAGAATAATAGAACTCCATCATATTTATCATGCATACATACACAAGTATGTATCATATTATACATACTCATGTATCCACATACAAAATGATTATAGATTACTAAGTATAGATTGTCATTTGGATTATCCTCATGGTACCACAAGCCCAAACTCAGACAGTAATATAAAAAATTGCCTGGAGATAGTGAACTCCATAGAGCCATGAACATGGCTAATTTAAAAATTTGCAATATGGATTTATTCCAGAAATGTGAGTATGATTTAATAATTTAAAAAAATTAATAAATAGAATTCACCACATCAATAGATTAAAGGATAAAAATAATTTTATTATCTCAATAAATGCAGATAAATATTTGTTAAAATTCAACATATGTCTAGAAAACTAGAAATTTCTAAATCTTACAAAGGCTATCTATTAAAAAATCTACAGAAAACAACATACTTAGTAGTGAAATATTGGAAGCTTCCTCCTGAGATTGGGAACAAGAAAAAGATGTCCATTCTCACCACTTCTATTTAACATTTGTATTAGAAGTGAAGTAAAGCAAGAAAAGAAAAAGGTATAATGGCTAGAAAGGAAGAAGGAAAACTGCTATTATTCACAATGACACGATTACATTCACAGAAATTTAAAAAAACCCGTAAACAAAATATCAATATTAGAAATAAGGAAGTTAGGTTGCAAGGTATAGGTCAATCTATTGTGTTAACAACAAACAAACAATTAAAATTAAATTAAAAGCAATATCATTTACAATAGCACCAAAAATCATATAGATAGAAATAAATCTAGTAAAAGGGCACGAAAAACTATCTGATATTGCTGAAAGAAATTAAGGAAGGCCAAAGAAACAATGATTTACCATGTTCATGGATTAGAAAATTTAATATTGATTATATGTCAATTCTCCATAAACTGATCTGTATATTCAATTCAATCACAGTCACAATTCTAACAAGGTTTTTTGATGGAAATTGACAAGCTGATTCTAAATAGGTAGAAATTCAAAGGACCTAGAATAAGGAAAGAAGCTATAAAAAGAAGAATAAAACTGGACACCTCCTAACATACTTCTTTCCTAAGAAGAAATACTTATACTAGCATATTAGTTACCTATATCATGTATAGCTAACTACCATATCAAGACTTATAGTAGTTACCTTTCAGTGAATATTGATGGATAGGGACCACAAGGATGCAGGAAACATTCTATGTCTTTACTTGTGTAATAGTTTAGGTATATATTACATATGCAAAAACTAACTAAGCTGAACACTCAAGATTTGTGTATTTTAATATATATAAATTGTACCTCAGCTTAAAAATAAAATTGGTCTTCGGGAAGCCTTATAATCTGGAAAGTGCTTTCTGTCAAAGAGGAGCTCACAGAAAAACATCACAAAGTACACAACAAAGTCCAGCACCAGGAGAGAAAGAATTTATTCCCAAGAACAGGGAACAATAGAGCAATATGAAAAAAATGTTAAAATAACTGTGTTTAAAACCAAAAGGATAAATAGAGGTTTTATCAAAGAGCTAAATGAAATAGAATCCATAAAACCAAGACAAAATATTTTATGTATGTATGATATATGTATGTATGTACTATGTATGTATGTATGTATCTTTCTCCCTCGCTTCCTCAAGGTCTGTTTAAATCTAAAATCCATGTCTTGTTCCCTTGTTCCAATAAATTGCCTCCAAAACCATTAAAAAATTAAAGAAACTATTTCAATTCCCATACTGTTGGCACTGAAGTATTTAGAGTTAGGTTTTAGTGAAAGAATTAGTAAATATACATTAGGAAGTTGAATATTTATTATTAAATCTAAGAAAAGTAAATTTACTTTATATTCATACTTAAAGTTCTTTTTGTATATTAATGAGACAATCGCTATTAAATATTTTAAAATAGAAATAGTTGAATCCAAAAATTATAAAATTAGCTTTTTTTTAGCTTAAATCATCATCTTTTGGTGCAGGCTGAGAACTGCAAGTTGACTTTTTGTGTTTGTCTAAACATAAATATTAATTTTTCCCCTTTAAAAAACTAATAATATAATGAACAAATTATGTAAACATGGTCAATATAGTATTTTACCATTTCTGATACCTATACTCCAAAATGTTTCATCTACTTTGACTTCTAATTCCGTATGTGTGACCCCAACTATACAAAGAAAGTTTGTAGAATTAGCACCTTTTAGTTGTTGTGAAGGAACAGAAATAAAATGTTTACAAGATTCCAAGAGTTTATTGTGCGTATACCAGAATGCTAAATTCTGGGTCATAACAATTGAGTAACGTAGCTATAAAAATGAGTCAAGATGCAAGTATTCGCCTTATATCCAGAAGATAAATCACTTGAAAGCTCAGTAGTACAATAAACTGACAATTCAGAGAACTTGTCAGGATACATTTTTGTCTTATGACGCAGACAAACCATAAATTCAGACTAGAGAGTATATTTTACCTTTTGTTTTTGTTTTGGAAATTGTTACTGAGGGTGATTTATGGACAAATTTAAACTATTTTTTTTTTACATTAGTGATGAATTTTACGACTTGAAAATACAGAGTATAGTTTAGTGGTTTTATTTTGTATCCTGAAGATTGTTATGTTGGATAAAGCTGCTCTCAGATCCAGAAGAATAGAGTTAATCCCATGTGACCTGACATCTATGCTCTTGTGTATCCTCCTTGACACTTCATCTATGATTACTCTTAAGTCCTCAGCCATGCAGACTTGGTACATTACAGATGAGACAGCCAGGGAGACCCAGGGGTCCAGAGATAGCTGGGCTGGGGACATATTCCTAGGTTTGGGAAAATTAGTCCATTATTAGATAGACTGAAGGAAGCAAAGGCCTTCTTGCATTATCAACTGGCATTGTAGTATCTGCCTGTCTCACAGTAAAGAAAGAAAATTAATTTTAATTTTTACACATTTTGGGGTGGTATTCTGGGTTGGATTACTTCTAGATGTCTAGTTGTATCTGCTGGGAAGGAACGGGCATTTATTTTGGATCTGAGGCTTGGGGTGATATCCAATCAGGAAACCCCCCACTTCCCATATTATTCAACCCCTGAAAGCACACTACTTTAATAATAATAATAATAATAATATTGTTATTATTAATAATAATAATGGAAGCTATTTATTGAGCACTGACTAGAAAAATTTTGTCTTAACCTAGTTGATTAAATGAAGTTAATCAATGTGGACTTGTTTCAGTTTAAGGTTTTTTGTGCTTTTGTTTGGTTGTTGCATATATTGCATTTATAAAATACATTTATGTTGCAAATACACATAAACATCATGTTTTAGAACAAATGCACAGTGGTTGTGCTACACTGATACACAATTAAGATACTTTGATCTTTTATGCTCTATGTGGGTCCAGGGCAGTGTTGTTATTTGAGTTGTATTTGAAACTGGTATCACTTATTATCAGTTTTGTAATCTTGGGCCCGTCACTTTACCTAATGAAGATGATAATTGTGCCGACTTTGTTGGGTTTTTGTGACACATTTAGGACAATGTGTGACAAGGAACGATATACAACAACAGACAGCTGTTAAAATTCTTTTTAACGTTTCCACAAGGCTTTATTTTCACAAGGAAAGTTTTCAGAGATCAGGGATCATATTTATAGAGAAGTCTCTTGGTAAAATTCCCAGTATTGCACAATGTGCCAGAAGGCTTCTGATAAATGCTGTTTGATTGCTTGATTCTGAATGATCAGGTAAGAAGGATTCAGAATTTAGGAGCTTTCTGGTGCTATAGATGAATGAGTCAGTAGAATGTAAAGTGATAATAAATTCAAAGGTTCCATGGCATAATTTAGTAGCTTTTCAATGATCTGCTAGCTGTTCTTTGATAATGGTGTTGTGCTGCCTTAAGCAAATTTACTACTGACATTAAGTGGGGAAATTAAATTCCTGTGATCATCAACATCCTATTGCTTAGCTTCAAAAGGGCAGTTCCCTGTTTGGTAGGAGTGGGTTTCTGATCACAGACCTTAAACCTTAGAACAGGGAGGGCTGTCACTTTTAGGGGAGCATCATGGAAATGCTCTGTTGATCGTGGAAATGTCAGCAGGTGTTCATAGATTTTTTAAAAAGAATATTTATTTATGTATTTATTTTTGGCTGTGTTGGGTCTTCGTTTCTGTGCGAGGGCTTTCTCCAGTTGTGGCGAGCGGGGGCCACTCTTCATCGCGGAGTGCGGGCCTCTCACTGTCTGGGCCTGAGCACAGGCTCCAGACGCGCAGGTTCAGTAGTTGTGGCTCACGGGCCTAGTTGCTCCGCGGCATGTGGGATCTTCCCAGACCAGGGCTCAAACCCGCGTCCCCTGCATTGGCAGGCAGATTCTCAACCACTGTGCCACCAGGGAAGCCCCATAGATATTTTTATTCCTATGCTTCCTCTGCAAACTAGGCTCTCTGCCAATATATACACAATCTCACACTTCTCAAATTAAAAAAAAAAAAAAGGAAAATAACAACACAGAACAGTGGGATGGCATGGAAGGGAATGTCACTGTCATATACTCAACTTCATTTCTGAAGAAATAGAAGACCTCCATGTTTTAATTTTGAGCATCTTCTAATTGTTCTCTCTAGAATAAGCATTGTGGTTCCATTTTAGACCCAGGCATCAAATTCTCTTTGTATTTTTTGACCATCTTGTTTACTCAGAAATGCTAATGTTTTTCAGTTAGCTAATCTACAATTTATATAGGAAGTTCTTTAATTTTCTTGTCACTTCTTCAGCTATATAACTGGATAAACTGGGGTAATCCTTTGTGTTTATTTAGTTTTAAGGCTTTTTGTTACTCTCTGTGCTTCAAGTTTTCTAGAATCATATGCCTGATTTAAAGTTTAACTTTTAGCTTCAAAATGAATTCAAAATACTTTTCTTTGATAATTCATAATATGCCCTTGAGATTATTTTGAAAAATGGCTCACATGGCTAGAAAAATACATATATATATATTTATAATATATATCTTTATATGTAATTTTCTACATATTTCTATATAAATATATATCCATTTAAAATTGCATATACATTTAAATATTATTCATATTTATATAGCAAACTCATATGAAAAGCAAGAAATGTGTTTAATAGCAAATATTGTATAGAGATATTAATCCCATGGAGTAGGAGACTGGATTGCACTGATATTTTTAAGATACAAATTACACATTACGGGAATTCTAGCCTTCTCTGTTTTACATAGGGAGAAACAGAAGAACCAGACTCTAATTTAGCCATATGCACTGTGTTCCCAAGATTTACTTTAATTCCTGGGAATCCTGGAAAGTGACAAGGAAGACTGAATGCCATTGCCTGTCAGACTTTTCTCTCCTTTTCAATTCATTTCCTTTGAATTTATTTTTGGAAAGTGGTATAGGGTGTATAAGAAATTTAGCATGGTTGGGAGTTAAGCCATTGTTGAGCCCTCTCTTTCCCTTCTAATGAGCATCAGAATAATCCTTCATTTCTGCGACTCTTTATTTTTATCTGCATCTCCTCTTTTCTCCTCCATTCTTTTTTTCCTCACATAGATTCTTTTTGTTGTTCTGCCACCATCAGGCTTTACAGAAAAATTTAAAAGGCAGTTTTATTATCATCAGTGTAGTACAGCCCACAGATTGCTTATGCAAATGCCATTCTTTCCTACTTCCTTAGAAGAAAACCCAGAATTTACTCCAAGCAGTGACGTATGTCTACATAAAGTCTCCAGGTCACAGCTTGCAGATATGGTGGCCATGAGATGTTACTGGGTAGGGATTCCCAAAAGGCTCCTCACAGGGCCTGACTTGGTAGGAGGTGTGCCCTTTGCCACCCCCTTTCATCCCTCTTCCTGCCAGGAATGCAGATGGAATGGACGGTAAGGTGACCCTGAGCAAGGAAGCCATGTTCTCCTGGTGGAAACGAAAGGTATGAGAAGCCTCAGCCACTGGTAACCCTGGACCTGCCAGACTCCAGATTCCCCTCCTCCAGACCTCAGTCAAGTGAGAGAAATAAATCTTTGTCTTGCTTAGGCCATGTACTGGGATTTTCTATGGTATGCTGCAAAATTAAATCCTGTATATACACATGTACACATAATACAGGATTTGATTTGGGTGCATATTGGAGAATATCCAAAAGCATTTCAAAATTTTTAAATGTCTATAGTGAATAGAATGTGTGTGTGTATATATATAATATAATATATATATAATATATATGCATATATGTGTGTATATATACATATGTGTACATACATATATATTCATTGTAGAAATTTGTTAGAATATGAAAGGGCATAAAAAATTTAAGTAGAAACCACTTGTAACTTTATTACACAGAGAAATACATTGTTAAAAATGTGTTTCCTTCTATTCTTATTTTTTGAGATTTTTTTTCTACAAAATTGAGATCTTCCTTTATTTACTTTATATCCTTTTATATCCTGTCTTTTTTCACTTACAATTATATCATATCATTAAATATTCTTTCAGAATCTGATTTTAATAATCACATACTTGTCCATCTTTTGGATCCACTGCAGTTGATTTACCTAATCTCCAATTGTTGGATATTTAAATTGTCTCTAACGTTTTGCTAGACTAATTTTTAAATCAATCTTTCCATACTTTTATGAGTATTTCTTTAGAATAAATTTATGAAAATGACATTGTTAATCATGGTTTAAAATGGCACAAACGTTTCTAAAATCCTTGACAAACTTTGTCAAATGGTATTATACAAAGAACATTCTCTTCATCACTAATATAGAGTACTGCCATTTAAAATATCTTGTGTAACTTGATGGATAAAAAGTGGCCTCTCTTTTTTAAGAAGATGTACTTATTTAATGACTAATGAAATCAAATCTTTTTCATACATTTCTTGGAAATTATCAGTTTTTCTTATCAGTTTATAAAAGTACATTGCAGATTAAGGATATTGACATTTTGGGTTGAACTTGCATTGTGTTGTCTGGCACAATGCTGGCACCTAGTAAGTGCTGACAAATGTTTCTTGATTTGGGGCATTTTTCCTTTAATATTTAAAGGTAGGAACACAGGAAAGGGGTACCTTTTGGTTTGTGGCAGAATATAAAAAAGAGACATTCTGTTTTGGATAGGTTGTTTTGGGGTCTTGATTGGGCATCTAAGTGGGAGTTGACCACACATCAGTCTCTAGGAAGGTGTATGGGCACCACTTATGCTGTATGGAGAAAATATTGGAACATCTACTTGTGTTTATTTTCAATTTTTTATAAGGAATTAAGCTTTACGAAGTGTCACCTATGGATGGGTGTCACTCAAGCTGCCCTGAGTGGTCCCTACATTTTGCACCAGGATGGGTTATACACAGTATGTAAGATTTGCTGCACAGAGAGTTTAGTTTTGCCCTGAGAATTGGGCTGACAGATGTCGCTCACATGTCTAATCAGGGCCCTGCCACACAGTAACATTACTGGATAAATGGATTTACAGAGCTTATTATTGAGTTTTAATAAATATACCTCAAGAAACGGAAAAGAGGTTTAAATATTAATACGGAGGTTATAGCTTGAAAATGATATCAATAATATAAGCATCTGTGCACACAAGAAACTGTCAGAGTGACACTCGCGGTAGAAGCTCTTTGTCAGCCTCACTCCATGGTTAGAAACAGCGACCATCTGCTTAGATCTAACAGGGTCCACCAGATACTTTCACATTATCCACATGTAAGTTTTGTAATAACAGTAAGTGAGAAAATAACTGCCTTTTGTACTATAGAGAAAATATATTGAAAATAAACATCTGGATATCTTTTCACCATTTAGCAATACGTGCCATTGGCATAAATATATATACACACTTATACACACACACACCCTCTACACACATTTAAGAAAATTGGAAACAGAATTTTCTAGACAATTTAAAGATATTTCATGTTATTGGGTATTTGAAACCACTTGTGAAAAATATAAACAAGTAACACTGTCTAATGAGTTTTCAAGGAAAATAGGATGAAATCAGAGAAAAAGCATATTTACCAGTTGAATATTTGTTTTTAATGACTGCCATGGCCAAATAAAAAATGTCTCACATAAATATCAAAATAAACTGAATTTCAAAACTGACCTGGAATCTAATTAATGTATAACAAAATATTAAACCAAGGTTTTCAAAAGTAAGGCAACATATTTCATCTCATTGTACTCAATATATTTGGGCAGAGTGGATAAATAAAACTTAAAAATACTGAAAGTGTTATATGGAAAATATTTATTTAATCTCATTGTAAAATGATTTTATCTTGGCACAAGTGTTATAATATATGCAATATATTAATATATTAGTCCTTCAAAAACTTATACAGATAGGGGAACATTAAGCTCAGAGACCACTGGAAATAAGAATGTAAGATTGCCCTTTTGAAGATATTGGGTAATTAAAGTCATTAGGGATTGCATGTCAAATGAGAAAAGGACTAATCAGACAGTTCCTCTATCTCATGACCATTTAGAATCAAATTATAGAGTAGAAGCCTAGAGGATGCATAATCCACAGAATCGATACTAGAAAGCAGGGTGAAAATGCAAAGGGATTTGTGTCCAGAAGCCCTCACCTTCAATTCTGCCTCCACCATCCCTAGTTGTACAATTCTGGGCAATTTATTTCTCAGAAATTTAGACTCGATATGTGTAAAATGTAAATAACACCTAATTCTTAGAATTACTCTGAGTGTTTCTGAGATAACCTGTGTAGGATACTTAGTCTCCCACCTGGCACACTATAGGTGCTCAACCTATGGCAGTTTTTCTCACAGCATCTTTACAGGTACATTTTCAGTAGCCCGTTTGCTCAGTGTGATGTTATTGCTGGAGAAACTGGATATCCTACTAATTACCAGAAGAGGCTGAATTTCATTTGAGAATAGGAGTCACTACCATTTCTTTTGTTTTATTTTCATTACTACACTGATGTGAACTAGTATTTACTCCAATTTTGTGATTTTGGATGGATATATTTCTGGTTGGTGGATAGGGTTATAAAAGATTCATATTACCTATAGTAGGCTCCAAAAAGCATTTGTGGTTTCTCTCTGATCCCAGACCATCTTGCATTTAAATCCTTTTACTGGATGTCACATCCTTTTGCTTTTCCTCTGTGCTGTTTATTAAATCATATTGCTTTATGATAGTATCCCCATGCACTCTTATCTTGCCCTTGCACCTCTCCACCCATTCCACTGTGATCAAGACACTACTTTTAGACCATCTATTTTTTAGACAGAACATGGTAGTGAACAGTGCTGCTGGCCGCCCTACCAGGAAATCTTGAAAACATCTTTCGTAGGCTTTGTAGTCTATCTACAGATGCTAGGAAATTCATATTTTATCAACCTCCTAGGGTCCAAGTGGTACTCAGAAAATGCAGCCTTCAACTGAGCTTTGTGATTAATTGTTGCTGTCAGTCATTTGTCAGCAGAAATGGTGCCTTCATCTTTAGCTTTTCACCATAAATCAAAAGTCTGGGGACTGCCCTGGCGGTCCAGTGGTTGGGACTCTGGGCTTCCACAGCAGGGGGTGCGGGTTCAATCCCTGGTTGGGGAACTAAGATACCACATGCTGCGAGGCCAAAAAAAAATTAAAAATAAATAAAAATAAAAATTAAAAAAAGATCTACATTAAAAAAAAAAAAGTCTGGATGAAGACAATCAAGAGGATGAGGGTAAGGATAATGGGAGCTGATCTGAGCCTCCACCTAGAGATCCTTGGATGTCCCCTTCCCACTCAAGTCTTTCCCTTCACCTGGAAGTGTCCTTTACCTGTGACTCTTACAGAACTCTGTGGTTGTTATCTCTGCCAGCCTCCTCTGAAGCCCTGGGGCCTTGCTGATGTCCACCCCTCAAACCCCAAGACATAGATGGGAGGGAACTAGAAACCATCTGCAAGAACAGCTCTCTCTTTATAATTTTTTATTGAGATATAATTGATAAATAACATTGTATAAATTTATGGTGTACAATGTGTAGAATTGATACATTTATCTATCACAATATAATTACCACTGTAGCATTAGCTAACACCTCCAACATGTCCCACCATTGTCATTTCTTTTTTATGACAAGAACACTTAAGATTTAGTTTCTTAGCAACTTTGAAGTATATAATACAGTATTGTTAGCTACAATCACAGTGCTGTGCACTAGGTCTCCAGAACGTATTCATCTTCTAACTGCAAGTTTATGCCCTTTGACCAATATTTCCCCAATCCCTGGTAACCACCGTTCTGCTCTCTGTTTCTACAAATACAGCATGACATCACTTGTATGTGGAATCTAAAAATGAGGCTCTATTTTCTGTGGTGGGAAAAAAAGATTTTTTTAATTCCATTTTTAAAATTTTCAAATGGAGCGGCCTTTGCTTATTTATTTTTTAACACACTACTAGTATTATATATTTTATTTATTTCTATCTCCATTTCTCCAAGATCTTAGGGCAAACTCTGTAGGACTGACCCAAGGGAAAAATGAGAGCAATGCTCACATTATTATACCCCAAGTCAGCTGTTCTTATATCTGGCTGTACATCAAAATCATTTGGAAAACCTTTTTCTCTTTAATTAATTAATTTTTATAGACATATAGTTGATTTATAATATTAGTTTCAGGTGTGAGACATAATGATTCACTATTTTAATGATTACACTCCATATAAAGTTATTACAAATTAATGGCTATATTTCCCTGTGCTGTACAATATATAATTGTTACTTATTTATTTTGTCCATAGTAGTTAGTATCTCTTAATCTCCTACACCTGTCTTGCCCTAGTCCCCTTCCCTCTCCCAAATGGTAACCACTATTTTGTTCTCTATATCTGAGTCTGTTCCTCTTTTATTATATTCATTCATTTGTTTTATTTCTTAGCTTCTACATATAAATGATAGCATGCAGTGGTTTTTTTTCTCTGTCTGACTTATTTCACTAAGCACGATACTCTCTAGGTCCATACATGCTGTTGCAAACGGCAAAATTTTATTTCTTTTTATCCTGAGTAATATTACATTGTGCAAATATATAACACACCTTTTTTATTCATTCCTCTGTTGATGGATGCTTAGGTTGCTTCTGTATCTTGGGTATTGTAAATTATGCTGCTATGAACGTTGGGGTGCATGTATCTTTTCAAATTAGTATATTTTTGTTTTGTTTTGTTTTGTTTTCAGATAAATACCGAGCAGTGAGTTTGCTGGGTTATACGGTACTTCTATTTTTAGTTTTTTGAGAAACCTCCATACTGTTTTCCACAGTGGTTGCAGCAATTTACATTCCCACCAACAGTGTAGGAGGGTCCCCTTTTCTCCACACCCTCACCAACATTGGTTATTTGTGTTCTTTTTGATTATGGCCATTCTGACAGGTGTGAGGTGATATTTCATTGTGGTTTTGATTTGCATTTCCCTTATGGTTAGTGATTTTGAACATCTTTTCATATGCCAGTTAGTCATCTGTATATCTTCTTTGGAAAAATGTCTATTAAAGATCTTCTGCCCATTTTTTAATCAGGTTGTTTATTTTTTTGATGTTGAGTTATACAAACTGTTTTTTATATTTTGGATATTAACCCCTTATTATTTATAAATGTTTTCTCCCATTCAGAGGTTGTCTTTTTGTTTTTTCAAAGGTTTCCTTTGCTGTGCAAAAGCTTTTAAGTTTAATTAGGTCCCATTTATTTATTTTTGCTTTTGTTTCATCTGCCTTAGGAGATTGAAAAAAATATTGCTATGATTTATATCAAAGAGCATTCTGCCTATGTTCTTTTATAGGAGTTTTATGGTTTCTGGTCTTACATTTAGGTCATTAATCCATTTTGAGTATATAGTGTAAGAAAATTGTCTAATTTCATTATCTTACATGCAGCTGTCCAGGTTTCTTAGCACTATTTATTGGAGAGACAGTTTTTTCTCCATTGTGTATTATGGCCTCCATTATTATAGATTAATTGACCATAAGTGCATGGGTTTATTTCTGGGCTCTCTATTCTGTTCCATCGATCTATGTGGCTGTTTTTATAGCAGTACCATGCTGTTTTGATTACAGTAGCTTTGTAGTGTAGTCTGAAATCAGAGATCATGATACCTCCAGCTTTGTGCTTTTTTTCTCAAGTTACATTGGCAATTCAGGGACTTTTGTGGTTCTATATAAATTTTAGGATTATTTGTCTAGTTCTGTGAAAAATATCATAAGTATTTTGATGGGGATTGCATTAAACTAGTGTATTGCTTTGGTAGTATGGAAAGTTTAATAATATTAATTCTTCAAATTCTTCAAATCCATAAACACAAGCTATCTTTACATTTCTTTGTGTCATCTTCAATTTCCTTCATCAATGTTTTATAGTTTTCAGTATACAGGTCTTTTACCTACTTGGTTAAGTTTATTCCTATGTATTTTATTCTTTTTGATGTGATTTTATGTAGGATTTTTTTTTGCTTTCTCTTTCTGATAGTTCACTATTAGTATATAGAAAAGCAACAGATTTCTGTATATTAATCTTGTACCCTGCAACTTTACTGAATTCATTTATTAGTTCTAATTATTTTTTGGTGGAGACTAGAGTTTTCTAGATCTATATCTATATCATGTCATCTGCAAATAGTGACAGTTTTACTTCTTCTCTTCCGACTTGGATGCATTTTATTTCTTTTTCTTGTCTAATTGCTATGGCTGGGACTTCCAATATTATGTTAAATAGAAGTGATGAGAATGGGTATCCTTTTCTTGTTCCTGACTTTAGAGGAAACGATTTCAGCTTTCCATCATTGAGTATAATGTTAGCTGCATGTTCGTCATAAATAGCATTTATTATATTGAAATATAATATATGTTCCCTCTACACCAATTTTGATGAGAGTTTTTATTATGAATGGATAGGAACTTTTTGTCAAATACTTCTTCTGCATCTATTGAGTTGATCATGTGATTTTTATCCTTGCTTTTGTTAATGTGGTGTATCATATTGATTGATTTGCAGATATTGAACCATCCTTGCATTCCTAGGATAAATCCCACTTATCATGGTGTATGATCCCTTTTATATATTGTTGAATTTGGTTAGCTAATATTTTGCTGAGGAGTTTTGCACCTACAGTCAGTAGGGATATTGACCTGTAATTTTCTTTTTTTGTAATGTATTTGTCTGGTTTTGGTATCAGGGTAATGGCTGCATAGAATGAATTAGGAAGTGTTTTATTCTCTTCATTTTATTGGAATAATTTAAGGAGGCAAGGTATTAGCTTTTCTTTATATATTTTGTAGAATTCCCCTGTGAAGCTGTCCAGTCTCGTACTTTTGTTTTCTGGAAGTTTTTTGGTTATGATTTCAATACTACCACTAGTGATGGGTCTGTTCAGATTACCTATTTCCTCCTGATTCAGTCTTGGAACCTTGTATGTTTCTAGAAGTTTGTCCATTTCTTCTATGTTGTACAGTTTGTTGGCATATAACCATTCATAGTATTTTTTTATGTTTTTTTTTTTTTTGTACCTCTGTGATATCAGTTGTTATTTGTCCTCTTTCATTTCTTATTTCATTTATTTGGGGCCTCTCTCTTTTTTTCTTGGTGATCCTGGTTAAGGTTTATCAATTTTGTTTTTCTTTTCAAAAAAACCACCTCTTGGTTTCACTGATCTTTTCTATTTTTTGTCACTATTTTATTTATTTCCTCTCTAATTTTTATTACTCCCTTCCTTCTGCTTACTTTGGGCTTTGTTTGTTCTTCACTTTCTAATTCCTTTAAATGGTAGGTTAGATTGTTTATTTGAGATTTTTCCTATTTCTTGAGGTAGGCATGTATTGCTATAAACTTCTCTGTTAGAAGCTTTTGTTGCATTCCACAGATTTTGGAAAGAGGTGTTTCCATTTTCATTTGGCTCAAGGTATTTTCTGATTTCCTCTTTGATTTCTTCATTGACCATTTGGTTTCTTAGTAGAATGTTGCTTAGTCTCCATGTGTTTATGTCTTTCCCATTTTTCTTCCTGTAATTAATTTCTAGTTTCAAACTGTTGTGGTCAGAAAAAAAATCTAATATAATTCATATCTTCTTAAATTTGTTGAGACTTGTTTTGTGGCCTAACATGTGATCTATACTAGAGAATGTTTCATGTGTGCATGAAAAGAATGTGTACCCTGCTGCTTTTAGATGGAATGTCCTGTAGATATCTAAGTCAAACTGGTCCATTGTGTCATTTAAGACCACTGTTTCTTCATTGATTTTCTGTCTGGATGATCTGTCCATTGATGTTAGTGAGTGTTAAAGTCCCAGACTATTATTGTATATATTATTGTACATTTTTCTCTTTGTGTCTGTTACTATTTGCTTTATATATTTAGGTGCTCCAGTATTGGGTGCATATATGTTGAGTGTAATAGCCTCTTCTTGTATTGATCCCTTTATCATTGTATAATACCCTTCTTTGTCTTTTGTTATAGACTTTCTTTTAAAGTCTACTTGGTCAGATATGAGTATTGCTATCCCTGCTTTATTGTCTTTTCCATTTGCATGAAATATCTTTTTCCTTCCCCTCAAATTCAGTTTGTGTGTGTCTTTAGCTCTGAAGTGAGTCTCTTGTAAACAGCATATAAATTTCTCTTTTTAAAACAAATCATCCACCCTATGTCTTTTGTTTGGAGCACTTACCCCACTGACATTTAAAATGACATTGATAGGTATGTACTTCTTGCCATTTTGCTACTTGAGTGTTTTCTTCATGAGAGGAATGTAGGTTTCTTACAGCCCCATGTCAGTCCCATTGGTTTTCTAACCAGCTATGTGGACTCCTCTTTTCTGGTGTTGGACCCCAGGGCTGGTGCCCAATGTGTGGCTCAAGCCACTCACTCCCCAGGGTGGTTCTCCAGCTGTGAATCTCCCTTTTCCTCTGAGTCCCCTCCCAGGGGCCCAGATCCTGACCTGATGGCTTCTCCTCCCTTCCTACCTGATTCTGTGTGAATCTTTCTTACAACCTTGGTAGTACAGGACTCTTTCTGCCAGTCCCCAGGTTATTTTCTGTGAGAAATGTAGATGTAGATATATTTTTGATGTGTTTGAGGAGGGAGGTGAGTTCCATGTCCTCCTACTCTGCCATTGTGATCTCTCTGGGAAAGCATTTTCTTTCTTTAATTCTATGTTTTGGAGTCTAAACCTAAGTTCCCAAAACTTACTGAATGCAAATGTCTAGGGTGGGACCCAAGAATCCCACCTAACACTTCACCTATGAGTGACAGCCTGTGAGTGTTTCTGAACCACTTTCAAGTACTATATTTTCCTCCTGCCTCAGAGTAAGGTCTATGCCTCTTTTCTCCCTGGTTCTCTCTACAATCTCCTTTTTGGAGCTTTTCCATCACTGGCCTTCAAATCTCTCCGCCCTCATCACACATCATTGCATTAGTTAGAACAAGGAGATTAAAGTTAAGGTATAATTGTGAGGACAAATACAAATTTAAAATAAGAGACCCAATTCCCTCTGTAGAAAATAAGGGAAGAAACTTTCCCCCCTCTAGTTTTTAGAGCATTTACTTTAGTAAGCTCTTTCTTCTTTCTTTAAAATTTTATAAATACGTTTGAGTACTAGATAGGACTTTTGTTAGCTTTATGACCCAGGACTGACTTTCTCAAGGACCTGGGAACCATCCTTTGGAATGTAAATATCAAGAGCAATACTGTCCAGTCTCTCCATCTCTGTGGGAGGGCTAGAGCCTAACTTTGGGGGTGCCTGGCTATAAGTTGCAAAACAGCCTCCTGTCACAAAAAGATGAGATTGTTTTTCCCCCGGAAAAAGCCAATTATCTAACGCAGATGGTCACCCCAGTAACCAGGTACAGTCAGGATGAACTCTGTGTAACAAATGGTGCTGTCAAGTCCTCTTATGTAAGCACTAGTTATTATCTTGCAAAAACATGGAATGGGCTGTATCTGCTCAGCTGTATAAAGGGTGAGATTTCTCTGTCTTTGTATCTATTAGTGGACTGCCTGTGATACACATCACATTCTGGTTTAATGCTTATTCCATAATGAAACTGTTTTCTTTCTCCTCTCCCTTTGCGGGAAGGTTTTCTGCGTTGGGAGAAGTTTTTTTTTTTTTTTGTCTGTGTTGGGTCTTCGTTGTTGTGTGTGGGCTTTCTCTAGTTGAGACAAGCGGGGGCTACTCTTCGTTGCAGTGTATGGGCTTCTTATTGCGGTGGCTTCTCTTGTTGCAGAGCACGGGCTCTAGGTGCATGGGCTTCAGTAGTTGCAGCACATGGACTCAGTAGTTGTGGCACGTGGACTCTAGAGCACGCAGGCTTCAGTAGTTGTGGCATGTGGGCTCTAGAGTGCAGGCTCAGTAGTTGTGGTGCGTGGGCTTAGTTGCTCCATGGCACATGGGATCTTCCCAGACCAGGGATCAAACCCGTGTCCCCTGCATTGGCAGGCAGATTCTTAACCACTGTGCCACCAGGGAATATTTTGTTTTTAATTATATTTTCCTAACATAATCAGTGAAGGGAAGGCTCATGAAGGAAGGAAGAGTGCTTATAGTGAATAAGATAAATTTACCTGTTGGAGAAGTCCCTGATGAAGATGGGGAGGAGAAATATGGGGAGTGGATGGTAATAGGATATCTAGGAGTAGATGGGGCAGAAATGTACAGGTGACCTAAGACATCTAAGAAGAACTGCTACCTTAAAATAAAAGGCAATGAGTGCCTTTTGTTCCTCCTTCCATTGGGGCTGAGGTCTCAGAATGATCTGTGGACTTTGGATTTTCTAATTTTCTAAAGCAGGCAGGTCTGGGCTGAAGGCGAGAAGCCAGGTGAAGGAATAAGGTTTCTTTCTCAAACCAAGGTTGGTGGAAATGATACAAACAGTCATAACTTAATGACATATTCTCGTTAAGAAAAAGAAATGTTCTGACAAGAACTTCAAAAAAGTAACAATGACTAACGAAGAAATCAAGAAGATTTGAACAAAATGTTCCGTGAAACTGGGAGAATAAGCCTTTGGGGATCTGGACAGGAACAAATTTACTACAACACACAAAAGACTTGCGAGCCCCTCTGTTCCCACGCCACCTGACAAGCTTCTGCTTCTTCCATAGTCTCACTCCTTCTGCAGATAGGCAACTGTCTGCCTCCCCAGGGGAGCCTGGCCATAAATGGTGAGTGCAGAAAACTGGGAGCAAGCAACATGCATCCGCTCAGATCAGTGCTTATGTGGTTTTCACTCACTTCTCCCTTCAGCGTCTCCTGGCACTTACCTGTAGATAGGCTTTTGATGGGTACTGGAATCGATTCATTTGTAAGAATGTTCTAGGATCTCTGTTTCCAACTAGTGTGCAGATACAGACTGTGCATCACCATGTATGAACTGCAGGCTGGGTTTGCATAAATGGCCCTATACCTTGTAGATAAACAAGGGTTAATCTACCTTCTGCAGCTCCACAGGGGGCAAACTGCCTGCATGTTGGCTCAGGAAACGTTTGAGCTGTGACGTTTGAGTCCTTGACAAGCCAGTGCATTTCTGTTTGCTTCCTGAACTGGGACGAGTATAAACAGTATTCGAGTAGCTTTTTGTTCCAGTGTTTAAATGTATTTGTCTAACGTGCTATCACTTAGGCAGAAGGTATGGCTGTGTAGCTTCCAGGGCCTCAGAGCATCTCATAAATCATAAAGGAAGAATTTGAACATAGAATTGACCCACTCACTTCTGTGAGAGCGTGGCACATCTGTCCAATCTACCATACCTAAAGGTGATGTGCATTGTCTCAAGATGCCTTTACTAGGCAGCACGTAACTCTTTGCCTAAACGTCCATCATATGCATTTTCGAATGACCTATCCTGGGACAGATCTTCCTTTGGCTGGTTTGTACATTATGACTCAGGTTTTGGAAGACATTCTGTGTTTAAAGAATGAGAGCTTATGAGCTCATGAGTACGTATGGCTCACTTTTGCCAAAATTTATTCGAATAAATCCATCAAATAATTTGAGGTTACCTATAGTATGGAGACCCTGGAAATAAAGATAAAACAAAAGAAATTATCCCAGTCCTTTAAAAGTCTACATTCTCATTGAGCATAAAAGATCAAAACACATGACTCAAAGAATGTAACGCAGTGTGTAATCTCAGTTGTCCAAATCCATTGCACTTACTTTTAAATAGGAAAAGAGAAGAAAAATACTGCAGGATGTAGATACAGCATCAACTGCTTTGACTAGTTCATAAAATGTGGTCAGATGGAGAGGACAAGGGGCCAGCCCAGCATGAGCAAAAGAATGGAGGTGTGGGAATGAGCATAACTGATTCAACAGGTTCTAAAAATATCAGCTTGTCTGCAAGAGAAATTTGTTTAACATAGAATTGCATTTCCCACTCACGTAAAACCCCTGAGCTATATGATCTGAGGACGATAGAAACACTCTGATGCCAAGAACCCAGGATCTTTCCATCGTGTGGCTCTGCCATATACTAGCTCCCTGTCAAAATCATTTGATTGTGCATGCTGGCTTTTCCAGTCATCTGGGCATCACTCCAGCTGGAAGAAAAGGGCACACTTTTGTCCTTTAAAGACACTTCCTTCCTTTGAGGACAATTCCTGGAAATTGCATGCACAAGTCCACTGAATTCTCACGAATTTCATTGGCCACAAGACACAAGGGAAGCTGAGAAGTGTAGTCTTCATTTCAGGCTGTCATGTGCTTAGCTTAAAAAAATTAGAGAAGGTGAGAATAAATATAGGGAACAGAAAGTCATCAGTGCCACAGAAAGTGATGAGAAATAAGGTGGAGCCCTTAGAGTGAGTCTAGATCAGGACTCTGTAAATATTTTCTCTGAAGGACTAGATAGTAAATATTTTAGGCTTTGTGAGCTATACAGTCTTTGGTATAACTTACTCAACTCCACCACAGACAGTAGTGAAAAAGCAGCCATAGACAATAAGTAAGCAAATGATCATGGCTGTGCTCCAATAAAACCTAATTTCCAAAAAGCAGGTGGAGAGCACAATTTGGTCCACAGACTATAATTTTTGATTCCTGGTCTAGATTATAAACTTGACTTGGAAATTTCATGGGCAGGGCAATGTGAGGAGTGAGCATGCCGTGGTAGGAGGATCACTGAACTGTTGTTTGGAGACCTGGGGCCCCGTCCTGCTCTGTCACAAGTTAGATTTGCAAATTTGAGGAAGTCATTTTGCCTCACAGAGTAAGAGTGTCCTCATTTTGCTAATGAGGGGGTTGAACAGAAAGTCTCTAATGTTATTTTCAATTCAGAAAGACTGTGGAGATAGTGGACTTAAGATGTCTAATTGGAAAACTGTTGCAGGGATCCTGGTGTGAAATGGCGAAGCTAGGGAACTAGCAGGAAAAATGGAAAGAAAATTTCATAGACAATTTAAAAGGAAAATAAACAGAAAACAAGTGGTGATTAGATGGATAAGGTAGTTAAGGAAAGTCATAAAATGCCTGGAAGGTTCTGAGCAGTGGGGCTGAGAGAATGTTGATCCCACATCACAGACAGAAACATAGAAGGGGATCCATCTTCAGTAAAAATTCCAGGGAGAATGATTCTTCTCCACTCAGATTTTTCCTTCTTTGTCAAGGGTCAGCAAACTTTTTCTGTGAAGGGTCAAAGAGCAAATATTTTAGGCTTTATGTGCCACACAGTCTGTCACAAACACTCAACTCTGCCACTGTATGGTGACAGCAGCCACACACAATCTGTAAACAAAAGGGCACGGTTGTGTTCCGATAAAATTTTATTTACGAACACTGAAATGTAAGCTTCCTGTAGTGTTCCTGGGTCAAAAAATATTATCCTTCTTTTGATTTTCTTCCATCATTAAAAAAATGTACAACCTATTTTCAGCTTGCAGGCTGTACAAAAACATGTGATGGGAGAAATTTGGGCCCATGGGCCATAATTTGCTGACTCCTAGCCTATGTGCAAGCAATTCTCTAGATTTCTGATCTTTCACAACAATCTATTTTTGGAAGTCTGTGGAGAGAAACTGGACATTTGTAGCTCTAGCCTTTCTGTTCCCTTTAGTCTTGGAAGCTAGGGCTACACTCCATTCTGCTCCCATCAAATTGGGGATGTAATACAAGGCATAATGAATGAAACTTCTCTGGTCAAGACAAGGTACCTCTGTTTATTTCCGAGAAATTCTTTTGTCCTCAGATATAGACTGCAACCTCCAATCCAGGTTTACCTGAGTGACATTCTGACCTGCCACGAATTGATCGTATTGGGTTCAGAATTTGAACAGTAAGAGAGAGCTATTTATCAGGCGACCTCAAAGACCTTGGAAGTTGGCAAGCGTTCCCAGAGGCCAAAAAACCATTGCTTCAGAGACTTGGCCACAGACAGTGGTGACTGGGCTAGTGCCTAGGACATAGGAGTTAATGGGTAAACGACTGGATGTGTAAACACAAAAGCGTGGGAAGGTCCACCTTGATACTAGAAATAGGATTCTGAAATGGGGGTAGGGGCCAGAGGTAAGTTGACTGTAACAAAACTGGGGTTATCTTCCTTCAGCTCTGAAACTGCCCATCAGCCGATATACGCAATTGTCAATGGTTTTGACTCAAGCTACTAGGACCTATAAGAAAGCCTGGGACAACAGAGAACTTAATTTAAACCACTGAGCCCTTCCTGTTACCGAAATATGGGCTTGACTTTAGAGACAGAAACATAACCAATATACGTTTTTTAAATTTTAAGGAGCTGCTTGAGAAAAAAAAGAGTTAACTCCCTTTTGATAAAAAGCATGCTGTTGCACGCCTCAGAAGCAGAGAGGGAGAAAATCCATTAAAAAGAGATTTATTTGGATTCCTAATTAATGCATCTAAATACAACAGGCAAATTGACAGCAATTACTGGAACTGTTACCCAGATTTAAAACCAGTGCTAAAGGAGTTTACATTTCAGCTTTGTAAGCAATCTGGTCTCTCCTTTTTTTCATTCACCCCTTCTTAAGGTTTTTCTGCTCTTCTAGACAAGTTGGTCTAGAAAAGACCCTGGGCCTGTATCCCACTCTGTGGCATCTGTGCATGGTATTTCCCCTACTCAGTACACATTCCGTGTGGCCTGTCCAAATGCAACCCTCTCTTCAACACAAAGCCCAAGTTCCACTTCCTTTAGGATGTATTCCCTGACTATTCCAACCCTGATTCATTTCCCTCTTCTCTAAATTCTTACAGATCAAAAAATCTATTCCCGTTTTTCAGGAAGATGGATGTTTTTAACATTTAAGACCTACCCACGCTGGGCATACACTGGTCTTGACAAAACTATAGAAGAGTATTTCCTAGATCTGCACATTAATTTTGTTGCATAGTATTTATAAAATGGTTTAATATATATTGAGTAACTATAAATGGCACACTGGTAACAGTTGCTATTTGTGTGATTGGGCCTAATCAAGACAGATTGTGACTTATGTTCATTCTCCAGGGCTTTAATGTAACTCCATCCCTTTTTCTACTGAAGGAAGCCTAGCTGAATACAAGTGAAAGTGAAGTTTGGTACTATGTGGTATTCCATGTGCCTACTGCTGAGAAAAAAACCAGCCAAAATTTAGTGGCTTAAAACAACAATATTAATTTTGCTCACAAATCTACAATTGGGCATGGACGGTGGGATGGGTCCACTTTGTGTCACTAGAGGTGACTCAGTGAGGGGCCATAGGGTCACGTCCAAGATGGCTCATGGATGGAACATGGATGTGAAATTGGTGCTGGCAGCTGACGGGAAGATCAGCCAGAGCAGGGAGACCAAGGCCTGGCTTCCTTTCCATGTAGGCCTCCCCGTGGGCTGCTTGGGCTTTCTCACAAGTGATAACTGATTTCCAAGAGCAAACATCCCAAGAAAACAAGGGGAGAGCACAGGGCACTGCTATGACCTTGTCTCAGAAGTCACTGATGTCTATCTTCCCTTCTCTGTTGGTTGAGGCAGTCTCAGAAGCCTATGTAGGTCCAAAGGAAGGGAGCATAAATGCAGCCTCTTGACAGAGAGTTAGCAAGGGTCTAGAAGAGGATGTGGTGTAGGAGGTATTGCTGCAGTCTTCTTTGGAATATATGACCCGTCACAATGGCGTTTACTGTGAATGAAACTAACAATGGATTGCAATGCTCTAGTATTTTAACCACATTTTTGTAGAGGACCCGCTGGTTTATAATCCAGTGTTCTGGATTTAATTTTAAATTGGTCTTAAATTATTTTCCCCTGGTCGCAGGTGTACATGGCTTATTCCCCAAACTAGTTTAAAGGGCAAGGGCCATATCTATAGTTTTTAACCACTCACAAGGCTTGGTGGAATGCTGGACACCTAGGTGATTCAGGAAGTACACATTGGAAGGTGAGTAGAGAAGGGTTTGTGCCATAAATTCTGTCTAAATAAAGAAATGAGACTTATGCTTTCAGCAAAACCTAAAGAAGTGGTAAAGAGACTGACCCACAAACTCTCTCTCACCTCAGCCTCATCATGCAGTTGTCTCCTGTACTCGGGGGTGTAAAGTGTTGCAGAATTCGGGAACAATTATGATGGAGGAATGGTGGGGATCAAGCCCAGTGTGATTACACGCCCTGAATCAGGTGATAAATCCACATAGCTGGGCAGAGGGAAGCAGTTATGAAAGTCAGGTGGCTTCTATCTCTGCCCTAAGCATCACGTAAAAAACATTTTTAAGAAACGCCATGCTTTATTTGCTCCTATCTTGGAACTCTAAATTCCATGTTGATCTCCCTCTGTCTTCTGTGTGTGTGTGCGCATGAGCATGTGTGTGTTTAATACCTTGGAATGATTGTATACTTTTGATGAAACTTACCTTTAAAATGGAAATAAAAAGAAATAAGGATTTGGTTTATACAAACATACCTCTGAGATATTGCAGGTTCATTTCCAGACCACCACTATAAAGTGAATATTGCAATAAAGTTGCTCACACACATTTTTTGGTTTCCCAGGGCATATAAAACTTATGTTTACACTATACTGTAGTCTATTAAGTGTGCAATAGCATTATGTCTAAAAAAACAATGAACATCCCTTAATTAAAAAATACTTTATTGCGAAAAAACTCTAACCATCATCTGAGTCTTCAGAGAGTCTGAACCTTTTTGCTGGTGGAGGGTCTTGCCCCAATGTTGGTGGCTGCTGACTGATCAAGGTGGTCACTTCTGAAGGTTGGGGCAGCCAGGGCAATTTCTTAAAACAGGACAGCAGTGACGTTTGACACATCGATTGACTCTTTCTTTCATTAATGATTTCTCTGTAGCACGCAATGCTGTTTGATAATATTTTACCCACAGGAGAACTTCTTTCAAAATTGGAGTCAATCCTTTCAAACCCTGACACTGCTTTATCAACTAAGTTTATGTCATATTCTAAATCCTGTGTTGTCATTTCAACAATCTTCACCAGGAGTAGATTCCATCTCAAGAAAACGTTTTCTGTGCTCATCCATAGAAAGTAACTCCTCATCCATTCAAGTTTTATCATGAGATTGCAGCAATTCAGTCACACCTTCAGGCTCCACTTCTAATTCTAGTTCTCTTGCTGTTTCCACCACATCTGCAGTTACTTCCCCCACTGAAGTCTGAACCCCTTCAAGTCATCCCTGAAGGCTGGAATCAACTTCTTCCAAACTCCTGTTCATGTTGATATTTTGACCTCTTCCCATGAATCATGAATGTTCTTAATGTCATCTAGAATGGTGAATCCTTTCCAGAACGTTTTCAATTTACTTTTCCCAGGTCTATCAGAAGAATCTCTATCTGTGGCAGTTAAAGACTTAGAAAATACATTTCTTAAATCATGAGACTTGAAAGTCAAAATCACTCCTTGATCCATGGGCTGACAAATGGATGCTGTGTTACCAGGCATAAAAACAACATGAATCTCATTGTACATTTCCATCAGAGCTCTTGGGTGGCCAGGTGCATTATTAATGAACAGTAATATTTTGAAAGAAATCTTCTTTTCTGAGCAATACAGTGGGCTTAAAATATTCAGTAAACCATGTTGTAAACAGATGTGCTGTCATCCAGGCTTTGTTGTCCCATTTATAGAGCACGGGCAGAGTAGAATTAGAATAATTCTTAAGGGCCCTGGGATTTTCAAAATGATGAATGAGCACTGGCCTCAAGTTAAGTCACCAGCTGCAAGAACTTCTAACAAGAGAGTCAGCCTGTCCTTTGAAGCTTTGAAGCCAAGCACTGACTTCTCCTCTCTAGCTATGAAAATCCTAGATGGCATCTTCTTCCAATAGAAGATTTTTTCATCTACATTGAAAATCTGTTGTTTGTGTAGCCACCTTTATTAATTATCTTAGCTAGATCTTTTGGATAACTTGCTGCAGCTTCTATATCAGCACTTGCTGCTTCACCTTGTACTTTCTTTAAACCTCACTAACCAACCTCTGCAACTTCAAATTTTTCTTCTATAGTTTCCTAACCTCTCTCAGCCTTCAGAGAATTGAAGGGAGTTAATTAGGATCTGGCTCTGGATCAGGCTTTGGCTTAAGGAAATGTTGTGGCTTGTTTGATCTTCTATCCAGACACTAGGAGATTGCTATCTCCATATCAGCAATAAGGCTGTTTCACTTTCTTATCATTTGTGTGTTCACTGGGGTAGCATTTTTAATTTCCTTCAAGAACTTTTCATTTGCATCCACAATTCAGTTACCTGTTTGGCACAAGAGGCTTAGCTTTCAGTCTATCTTGGCTTTGGACGTGCCTTCCTCACTAAACTTAATCATTTCTAGCTTTTGATTTAAAGTGAGAGATGTGTGACTCTTCTTTTCACTTGAACACTTGGAGGCCATTGTGGGTTTTTTAAATTGGCCTCATTTCAATATTGTTGTGTCTCAGGGAATAGGGAGGCCCAAGGAGGAAAGAGATGGGAGAATGGCTGGTGGGTAGAGCAGTCAGAACACAAAAAACATTTATTGATTAAATTTGTCATCTCATATGGGCACAGTTCATGGTGTCCCAAAACAATTATACTAGTAACATCAAAGATCATTGATCACAGATCACCATAGCAAATATAATAATAATGAAAAAGTTTGAAATATTCCAAAATTACAAAAATATGACAGAGACACTAGTGAGCAAATGCTGTTGGGAAAATGGCACCAATAGACTTGCTCCATGCAGAGTTGCCACAGACCTTCAACTCGTGAAAAATGCAATATCTGTAAAGCACCATAAAGTGAAATGCAGTAAAATGAGATGTGTCTGTAACTGTAGGTGAGGAAAACTTTACCCTTCTACTCTTCTAGGTTCTTTGGTTGGTCTAAAAATTAAATTGACATAAGACAAATTAATGGGAGGAAAAAACAAATTTAATTTTGTAAATATGGGAACTCCAAGGATATGAGGTGCTCAGACAGTTAATTGAGGTTTATATACCATCCTGAGCTCAGGAGAAGGGGATAGGGGTATGCGACTTCAAAAAGGAGGAAGACAGCTCACAGGAAGAGGAAGAGCAAACAACAGTTAAACAAATGTTTGCCCTCAGATGGCTTTCGTATGTAAAAAGTTATCTCTGGTAATAGCTCTTTTCCTGGTCCAGGCCCCCTGTATAAACTCTTCTAGGCAGTTAAGGAAGAGGTTAAAAAAAGAAAGAAACAAACAAAAACCCAGCTCTTCATGAGTTTGTTAGGCCTTGATTGCCATCAGCTTAAAATAACCCACATGCCAACGTGGCATATTTTGGACTCATATATTCTTCTCCTGCTCGTAATACTTCTCAATCTGAGCATGTTTTAATTCACAACTTATAATTGTGTCTGGTGAGCAGACTTCCAAGATAGTGTTCATGCCTTTGTGTAATCCCCTCTTTTGAGTATGGACTGGACCTAGTGACTTGTTTCTAAAAAGCAGAGCACATTAAAGTGATAGGATGTCACTTCCATGATTATGAGACCAAAGACTCTGCCTTCCATCTTGGTGAGATGCTCTTTCCTGCTAGAAGGTTCTCTGTTGCATTCTCAGGTTTCTCACTTTAAGGAAACAAGCTACTGTGTTGAGGACGCTCATGTGGCAAGAAGCCAAGGGTGGCCTCTGGCTATTGGAAGGGCCCTCAGTCCAAAACCCACAAGGAATTAATTCCTGCCATCAACTACATGAATGAGGTTGCAGGTGGATTCTTCCCTAGTTGGGCAGCCTGGCCACGAGCTTTATTACAGCCTGTGAGAGACCCTGAAGCAGGGGATGTAGCTAAGGTTCATCTAGTTTCCTGATCTACAGAAACTGAGATAATAAATTTTGTTGTTTGAAGCCACAAAATGTTGGAGTAAGTAGTTACACAGCAATAGATATTTAACACACTGTGATGATTACAGCAAATCTTAATTCTAACATCTACAAGAAAATGAAATACAACCTTGCTTTGGAAAATACAACAATCACCCCAAATCAGGTGATTGGTATGCAACTAGATATGTATTTTCCTTTCCATGACCTTCATTCCTTTCTTAAAAACAGTTCATCAGTGAAAAACTAGTATTGGATTGAAGAAACAAAATATACTGAGTTTAAAAGCACTGGTTTTCAGTGTGAGTTATTTCAAACTTTGTCAGGTGCCAAGGTTTGGTAAATGTTTTCAATAACACTTTCTTTTCTTTTTGCTCTACAATGAATGACACAAATTTATTTTGACCTCAATGATAATTCTGTCAGTAAGTCTCTAGCATAAACAAATGCCAGTTGAGGGGAAAGCAATAAATGTAAAAACAAGAATGTAGGTGATATGGGGCTTAGGTCATTTGAGCAAATGATCCATCCTGTGGGCACCAATGCATGTGTATGAGTGTAGAGTCCCCATAGCAACAAGAATTTATAGTTTGCAAAGATTTCATTGTAACTGTCTTTGGAAATTCTCCCACCAACCCCATGTTGGAGGAAAAGCAGTCAAATGAATTCACTCCCTTCATTAGGGAATAATGGTCCAGTGATATTAAAATGATGATTGAATAAAATGCCAATTAGTCATTATTTCTCACAAATCTTTGGTCTCACAAATCAAGTGTGGGTTTGTCAGTTAGGTTTACTTTGTTTCCTTTGGTGTGATGAAAGATAGCTTGTAACATAACAAGTTCACTCATATGGAGGAGTGAAAAGCCCTGAAAAGGCAAGAATAAATTAGTTTTCCACCAACAGTTGGCAGTAGCTTGCAGTGGTCTTTGCCTTGTGTATATTTTTAATAAGTATGGACCCTTTACGGTTGGAAACATTCATCCTGTGCTATTTGTACCAGATTCATATTGTTTAACAGTATTACTCTATGAACTAGATATTTCCTGGGAGATAACTGTTATGAGTGAGTTATTAAGATAACCTCATGGGGAAAATAAAAAAGAATGATTGCTCTTCAATGGTGACACTTTGTTTAATGGGGCAATATTTTTCCTTACAGAACTTATTGCTTTCTGGCTAAGGGTAATGAGTGAACACAGGCAGAGCTGTAGCCTGACTTCAGTTATTTTCAGGGTGTGAGGGGTGGGAAATTCCCCCCCAACATCAACTGTGACTGATGGGGGAATAAAGCTGCTGCATGGGAATGGCTTACAAATTTTTGTTTTTGCTTTCATAGAAACAATATGCACAGGAAAATATAAATCAATACAGAGGCTGCACTAAGTTTCCAGAATTTGGTACCAAAAATATATGTGAAGAGAGATATGCTTTTGCATTACCTATGACTAAGGAGGCTTTTTTTCCTTCAGCTCTCACAAGAAACATTAATAATCATCTTTATAGTTATATAATTTATGGGATTTACTAATAACTGCTCATTTTGGGAAATTTGGAGTATATAAAACATGCACAAATAGGAAAACAAAAACGATGCACACTCCCACTGCTTAGAGAGAACTATGTGTTATGTTCTGGCGTGTGTGTGTGTGTGTGTGTGTGTGTGTGTGTGTGTGTGTGTGTGTATGTGTCCAGCTTTGCCTCTTACTGTCTAATCTTAAGCAAATAACTGAATCTCCCTGTATTTTGGTTTCTGCATCTATAAAATGATGATAATAATAGCATTTTGATAAGACTGTGGTGAAGATTAAATAGATTTATACACACATATGCCTGGCCCATTATAAGTAAAAGCTATTATTCCTACGTACATAGAGTCTGATTCAAACTGATATTATATTATACATATGATTTTTAAGACATTAGCAGTATATTAGGAAAATTACTTCTAGTTCATGAAATAGCCTTTTATGATATGATTTAAAATGGGTAGATAGTGTTTTGTCCTACGAATGTACCACAATTTATTTAACAAATTCTTTCTTGTTAGATATGTCATTTTTGTCGTTATAAATAACACCACAATCCGCCTCCTTTTATCTCCATCTTTACCACAGATCTGACTCTTTCTTTAAAATAAAGATAAAGAGGGGAAATTCTTGAATCCAATTGCATTTACGATTTTAAACTCTTTTTGTAAATGTTGCCTGGTTGCTCACCAGCATATACCTCCATGGGAAATCCATGAGACTGCCTTTTCCCTGAAACCAAACAATATGAAAAAACCCTCTTACCCTTCTTTACTCCTTAAAAATCCATACCAACACCAAAACCAAAATTGTAACAATTTTATATGGGTAAAAGCAATATTTTAATTTCTATTTTTATTACTAGCAACGCTGATTTTTATGTTTATTGATTATTTCTAGTTATTATTATTATTTTATTATTATTATTTTGGTCTGGATGGTCACCCTTGAAAGCTTTATTTAGTTTCCTTTAGACATAAATTTAGAGAGACTGATAACTAAGAAAAGATAAAGGAAGTAATTCTTCTTCTATATATTTGATTAAGGGCACAAAGAGAGTGCCACAGCCACCTGCTACTTTGTTAAAGCACAGGTAAATTAAGTTTCAGAAGTTTTCAGCTTAACTAACAACTGACAAGGGTGATTAAGTCAGTTAATACCTGAACTGATCTGGTTTAAAAAACAAAATATAAGTGAGATTTACTTGACTTGTGTCCACACGAGGGCTCTCAATGCTGCTAAACTTCATTTCTGGAGGAAACTTTTCTTTTTAGAGAAGATGCTGAATAGTTAGTGAATCCCATTTGATGATTAAATACTTCGGTCTTCAGGAATGTTCCACTATTTCATGTGAAATAAAAAGTAAAGCAAAATGTTACAGATGGTGTGATTAACTGCCTAGAAAATCCAAGAGAATCCACAGACAAAGTGTTACAACTGAGAAATGAGACCAACAAGTTTGCTGAATACAGAAATCACCACCAAAAAATAATCTCATTTCTATATATCATCAAAACCAATTAGAATGTGTGATTTTTTAAACTATTTTGATATAGCAAAAAAACCAAAAAACCAAAAAAACCCAAAACTCTGTATGGTATCATTGAAAGATGAACTGAAGCACATTAACATTTTCAAGAGTTTATTTGAGCATACATCAATTTGAACTAGGCAGCGCCAAACCAGAAGTGGTTAGGAGTGTTCCACCACCAGGAGCTAGGGGAGAGATTTTTATAGAGAAGATATGGAAGCCAAGCCAGCAAATTGTTTGATTGGCTATAGCATAAGCAGTTACCTTATTTGGGAAAGGCTAGTTGGCTGTTTGTGACTGATTGTTCTTAAGTTTCATTTTCTCAAATTCCAGTGTGTTGACTCTTAGGTTTTGATTGCTTATGTAACTACCAAGGCATTGGGGCTACCTCATTCTAACAGCCTCCTTGTTTAATTACTTTCACTGTATCTAGGAATAAATATAACAAAAATCATTCAGGTTTATTATGGAAAAAATCTTAAACCTTTACTGAAGGTAGACCTTAATAAGTGGAGAGAAATACCATGCTGTGTGTGGAAAGACTCAACATTGTAACTGTTTCTGTTTTGCCTGAATTAATTAATAAATTCAATACTATTCATATAAATCCCCAAAATACTTTTCTTGGAACTTGATAAGATTATCCTAAATTTGGATGGATGATTGAAGGGCAAAGAATAGCCAAGATAATTTAACTGATTAATTAATGTGTTTTTAAATTGAAATACAATTGACTTACAATATCATATTAGTCTCAGGTGTACAACAAAGTGATTCAATATTTTTGTACAATACAAAATGATCATCGTGATTAGTCTAGTTACATCTGTCACCATACAGTAATTATACTAATATTAACTGTATTCCTTATGCGATACATGACATCCCTGTGGCTTATTTCTTGTATAACTGGAAGTTTGTACCTCTGAATCTCCCTGACCTATTTCACTCATTCTTCACATTGCTTTCCCCTCTGGTGACCACCAGAGTGTCCTCTGTATCTATGAATCTGTTTCTGTTCTGTTCTGTTCTGTTTGTTTGTTTTGTTTTTTAGGTTCCACGTATAGGTGAAGTCCTATGGTAATTCTTTATCTGACTTATTTCACTTAGTGTAATACCTCTAGGTACATGCATGTTGTAGCAAATGGCAAGCTTTTATTCTCTTTGTGGCTGAGTAATAGTCCATTGTATACATACCACATCTTCTTTATACATTCGTCTATCAATATACATTTAGGTTGCTTCCATATCTTTAGCCAAGACAATTTTAAAGGAGAAGAAATAAGAGGAGATGGAGGAGTGTTTATTTATTCTATCAGATTAAAAAATTTATAAAGTCATCATAATTAAAACTGTGGATATTGATACTAGATTAGGTAAATAGGTCAAAATGAACAGAATTTTGAAATCTAGGAATAAGCTCATGTTTATAATAACTTGTTCAATGCTGAGGTTGCACTATACATTAGTAAAGAAAGAATAACTATTCAGTATGTTCTTTCTCCATATGATGCTGAGACAAAAATCACTATCTCTATGAGAAAAGGTAAAATACTACTCTCAACTTATACTTTGCTTACCCCAAAACTGCAGGTATATTAAAGACTTAAATATAAAAAAAGGAAATTCTAAAACTTCCATGAGAAAAATAGGAGACAATCTTTATGACATAAGGATAATGAAGTTTTTAAAATAAAACACAATATGCACAAATCACAAATGAAAATATTGATCAATTTCTCTATGTCAAAAGACATCACTGAATGTGAAGATAAGTTACAGCTTTGGTGAAAATATTTGTAAACCATAGATCTGATAAAAGATTAGTATCCCAAATACATAAAGGACATCTACCTTCCCCCAAGAAAAGAAGCACATCTCTCTCCTTCCTTCCTCTCTCCTTCCGTCTCTCTCTTTCTTCTTTCCTTCCTTCCTTTTTTCTTTCTTTCTTTCTTTCTTCCTTCCTTCCTTCCTTCCTTTCTTCCTTCCATCCACCCTTCCTTCCTTCCTTCCTTCTTTCTTTTCTTCCTTTCTTTCTTTCTTTCTTTCTTTCTTTCTTTCTTTCTTTCTTTCTTTCTTTCTTTCTTTCTTTCTTTCTTTCTTTCTTTCTTTCTTTCTTTCTTTCTTTCTTTCCTTCTACCTATTTATCTGTCTGTCTACCTACATACCCATGATTCAGAGAAGAAAATTGAAGGGCCAATAACTGAGGGTTGAAAATATGTTCATCCTCACTCATTGTACAGTCAGGATCCACTCAGGAGACATTAATCATACCAATCATTTGAACAGGGAGATTTTAATACAAACAACTAGCTCTCAAAAAGTGGTTAACTGATAATAGAAGCTAAAAATGACTCTAAGGGTACAGAAGTTACAAATGAGGAAAGCAGCTACCACCTCTAAGCTGAGGGAGAATGAACAAGAAAGGAATGAAGAGCTTAGATGACTCTGTCTCTCTTCTCTCTAAAGCTGCCAATGGGAAGAAACTTGCTGGAGGACATGGGCTAGCCAGGTGGCTAAGAAGCTTGCCTAAGGGCATGGGTAGGCTGGAGTCAGACCACGCAGGCCACTGAAGTGAGTACACACCACCAGACCTCTTGTGTACCAATTTGCTGGCTGCTGTGCTAGACTAGAAAAGCACACTGGATTGAGGGAGGGACACCCCTTCCTCTTGCTGTGGCTTTACACTCCTTTCAGTGACCTCTATTGATGGAGTCATAAAAGGATGAAAGTTTAGAGGGTACAGCTCCAGTATCACAGAGCAGGACAAAAAGGATGGGTTTAAAGCTGAGAGTCAGTAAGTTGAAAACTGGTGCACTGGTAATCAATAAAGTGCATGTAAAACAAGGGGTTACCACTGACAAAACTTAAACAGGTGTGATAATACCAAGTATTGAAATGAGAGCAATCATACCTTGCTGCTGAGAATGTAATCAACAAAGATTTTTAAAATTTATTTTTTATTGAAGGAAAGATTCCTTAAATTCTGTAGTACCTTACAATTTTCAAAAGTTTCACAGATTTCATATAATCCCATAATAACCCTTTAAAAATAATCTCATACCCTTATATTGCCCCTCCCCTCTTTCCTCTCTCCACTGGTAACCACTAGTTTGTTCTTTATATCTGTGAGTCTGCTTCTTTTTTGTTTTATTCACTAGTTTGTTGTATTTTTTAGATTCCACATACAAATATTATATAGTATTTGTCTTTCTCTGTCTGCATAATACCCTTCCAAGTCCATCCATGTTGCTGCAAATGGCAAAATATGATTCTTTTTTATGGCTGAGTAATATTACATTATGTGTGTGTGTATATATATATGTATGTATATATATATATATATACACACACACACATATATATATACACTATACCATATCTTCTTTATCCATTCAACTGTTGATGAACACCTAGGTTGCTTCCATACCTTGTCAATTGTAAATAATGCTGCTACAAACACTGGGGTGTATGTATCTTTTTGAATTAGTGTTCTTGTTTTTTTTCAGGTAAATATCCAGGAGTGGGATTGCTGGGTCATACGGCAGTTCTACTTTTAGTTTTTTTAAACCTCCATATTGTTTTCCACAGTGGCTGAACCAATTTACATTCCCACCAACAGTGTAGGAGGGTTCCCTTTTCTCCACATTCTCATCAATATTTGTTATTTGTGTTCTTTTTGATGATAGCCATTCTGACAGATGTGAGATGCTATCTCATTGTGGTTTTGATATGCATTTCCCCGATGATTAGTGATGTTGAGCATTTTTTGATGTGCCTGTTGGCCGTCTGCATTTCCTCTTTGGAAAAATGTCTACTCAGTTCTTCTGCTTATTTTTAAATCAGATTGCTTGTTTGATTTTTTGTTGTTGAGTTGTATGAACTGTTTATATATGTTGGATATTAACCCCTTATCAGTCATATCATTTGCAAATATGTTCTCCCATTCAGTAGGTTGTCTTTTCATTTTGTCAATGGTTTCCTTTGTTGTGCAAAAGCTGTTAGGTTTAATTAGGTCTCATTTGTTTATTTTTGCTTTCATTTCCTTTGCTTTAGAAGATGGCTCCAAAAAAAATATTGCTGCAGTTTATGTCAAAGAGTGTGCTGCCTATGTTTTCCTCTAGGAGCTTTATGATTTCTGGTCTTATATTTAGGTCTTTAAACCATATTGAGTTTATCTTTATATATGGTGTTAGAGAATGCTCTAATTTCATTCTTTTATATATAACTGTCCAGCTTTCCCAGCACCACTTATTAAAAAGATTGTCTGTTCTCCATTGTATATTCTTGCCTCCTTTGTCATAGATTAATTGACCATAAGTGTCTGGGTTTATCTCTGGGTTTTCTATCCTGTTCTATTGATCTATGTGTCTGTTTTTGTGCCAGTATCATACTGTTTTGATTACTGTAGCTTTGTAGTATAGTCTGAAGTCAGAGAGCATGATTCCTCCAGCTCTGTTCTTCTTTCTCAAGATTGTTTCGGTAATTCGAGGTCTTGTGTGTTTCCATACACATTTAAAAATTTTTTGTTCTAGTTCTATGAAAAATGCCATTGGTAATTTGATAGGGATTTCATTGAACCTGTAGATTGCCTTGGGTAGTATGGTCATTTTAACAATATTGGTTCTTCCAATCCAAAAACACAGTATATCTTTCCATCTGTTTGTGTCATCTTCAATTTCCTTTTTTTTTTGGCTGTGCCTCGAGGCTTGCAGGATCTTAGTTCCCCAACCAGGGATCAAACCCGGGCCCCTGGCAGTGGAAACACAGAGTCCTAACCACTGGACCATCAGGGAATTCTCTTCAATTTCTTTCATCAGCATCTCATAGTTTTCTGAGTACAGGTCTTTTACCTCCTTAGGTAGGTTTATTCCTAAGTATCTTATTCTCTTTGATGCAATGGTAAATGGGATTGTTTCCTTCAATGAAGCCAGTTTAAATAGTAATTGTCAATCTTAGGCAAAGTTGAAGATGTGCAGACCTCATCACCTGCAATGCTACTTCCAGGAACACACAACACAGGAGACCTCCTACATGTGTACAAGGAGATGTGTATGATAGTATATATTTCAGATATATGTTTAATGACCAAAAATTGAGCAGAACACAAATGTCTGTCCGTAGGGGTATTACACAATAAATTGTGGCATTTTCATTGGTATTTTAACTCTGCAGCAATTTGAAAATATGAAAGATATCTATAGATATCCACATTGATAATTTTCAAAAACAATGTGAGTTTAAAAAAGGAAGTTTCAGAAGACCTCTTTAACATGACATCATGTATATCCATTTTAAAAATGCAAACTAATACTCGATATTAGGGACTAGTAAAATTTTCCGTAAAGGGCCAAATAGTAAATATTTTAGGCTTTGTGAGCCACATATGGTCTCTGCTGCATATATGCTTTTTTTTTTCCCCAACCTTTCAAAGATATAAAAACTATTCTAACTCATGGCCATACAGAACAGGCCATGACTGGATTTGATACACAGACTATAGTTTGCATACCTCTGCTCTATATTGTCTATAGAAATGTATGCATGTGAAAGTATGGATGGGAAGGCTACATAACAACTTCACAATGGTGGTTACTTCTCAGAAGGGAGTAACAAAATCAGATTTGTAGATTATGGTAGAATGTTAATATTTTCTAGCCTTGGGAAATGAGTACATGATATAGCTCCCTTACTGTACCCTGTATTTTCTGCATATTTAATATATATTTTATAATTAAACATAACTTGTAGAAAGTATAATGAAAACCATTGGCATACATAACCAGCAGATTGGGACTGGTATATTGCAGGTATAATCTAGTTGAAATAGGCAACTGAGAATTATTTTTCTAGTAATTTTTGTATTATTTATATAAATATTTAGAATTAAAGCTGAAAGTATGTCTCATTGTTAATATTAGTTGGTAGTTGTTTTCTATAATATTTAGGAAGAGATAAGGGAAAAACTACTTAAGTAGTCTTGTTAAGAAAACGAACATGAAGAAGATAAGAATGAGGTCTAGAGATAAAAGAGAAAATTATTTGAGGCAGATTTTGCCCTTGTGATGAAAAAAGATGAATAAGGCATAATATCAGAGAAAGCAACCTTTTAAAATTATGGGTTTAAATTTGAGGCATTATCTTCATAAACAATACCCATATCATGCATTGGGGGATAAGAAATTTGTTCCTGTTCTTAAATCCTTATGAGGAATCAGTAATATTTGAATTACAGAGTAAAAATCATGACAGATTTTATTTAACAGTGGTAGCTGTTTGCATTCAAAAATATTTTGGAATGCAGTTGTTTCTGCGATTGGTTTGGTAATGATGAAATTCATGGCACAGAGAGCAGTGCTTTACAGAAATGCCAAGGAGACAGTCATAGCCCCTTTTCAAGTGATTGGAGCTTTTAGGTTTCTATTACATCTTTGTTGAAGGTCATGGAGCATCCTTAACTTATGTGCAGTGTAATGTAGTCTAACATTAGAAATGAGTAGTCTTGTTTTAATTTTAACCTACCTAATATCTTATTGTATTATCTGCCATGGAAGTAATTTTAAAAGTAATTTAAAAAATATGACCAAACCAAAAATAGAGATCATTATACAAATGCTAACACATGTTCAAGGAGGTCAAATGCTCTTTAGAAGCATTAATTAAAATTTGTAGCTCTCTAGAGAAGTAAATAAATATAATTTTTCCTATGGAGCAGTAATCTTGACAGAGTAGAAGATTGCGTTAGCATGAACCTTAGTTCAAAGTCAAACGGTGAGTCATTACCCAGGATGCACAGAAAACTCAAGGTTCTCTTTCCTCTTCCCTTGAGGAGCTACTGTACAACTAAGTCTCTAAGTGCTAATTAAGGAAACAGACCAACAAGAAACAAACAAACAAAAAGACAAATGAAGTCTAGAACTAACTATAACATTAATTTTGGAATAAAGTACTTACTTAATCATAAGGGTGTTCCTCTAGTTTAACCACCATTGTCCTATACCTCTAGCTTTGACTTCCCTGAGTGTAGTTTGATGTTGATGGTTACTGTGAAGTACCTCACAGGCATTCTCAGTTTATGACATGATACATGAGAAACATCTTTAGCTTTGGGGGGGAAACTTGCTCTAGAAATTTGACATTTATTTTAGGTGATGAAACAGGTAATTACATCTACCAATGTAAATAAATTGCTCATTAAGAGCACGTGTACAGTTATGTTCACAGTAAAGTGAAAACCATTCTTCATGAGGGAATTTAACAATTTACATAAACACTTGAAAGATATGATCTTCTAGAGCATTTAAAAATTCATATCCTTATATTTCAGGATGAAAGGATAATTGTTTTCAGGTTCTATGATATATGGTCAATAATCACTCAGCAGTGTTGTTACTTAGCCAGATATGTAATTGATACATTGCAAAATTCCAGAGTTGGTAATACAGAACAAGGGAAATATTAACAACACATTTTTGGTTGGTGATGGGATATTCCACAAGGCTCTGACAAATGGTGATCACGCATTAATGGTCATGAACCAGATGAATTGTTTATTAATGTATTAAATATTAAATCAGTAGATTCTGTTTAGAGGCTTCATTCAGGAATTTGCTTTCTTAAAAAGGTATTACTATTGCTCCGACTAATTTAAAAACTAACCATAAAATCCAAAGAGTAAGTATAGGAACAGCATTCACATTAGAGCATACTTTAGCAAATTTCCCTATGTAATTGATTTCATGGAATATTGCTGGGCTGGCATGTTCCCCCAGCACTCCTGGGAATACTGGAAAGACAAGACAGCAATACTTAGTGCAGGGTTATAATAATAAGTTTAATTAAGATAAGACAACATTAATTCAATGGTTTGACTATGAGGTTGGCAACAGCTTTTCCTCCGTGCTGTCAATGTCGTAATCTCATGAGTGTGCCTGCTTGTTTAGAAGAGCTGAATGTGGAGAGCTTTCCTTTCAGACCTCCTTGAGGAAAGTGCGCTTTTCTCTTGTTCAGGCCATTTTCATGGTTACTCAAGGCAATTCTAAACTTCTTGGGACCAGTAAAATCCCATAGTCACCCTCTCAACCTCATACCTACGAAGCTTATCTAAAATCTAGACTCATGTGACAATGTGACAATGAACGTTTCATGATTTTGCCACAGGATGGGGAACTTCTCATTTTTTAAAGTGGAAATATAGTTGATTTACAATATTGTGTTATTTCAGGTATACAGAATTGTGATTCAGTTACATATATATGTATATATATATATAATTTTTTTCAGATGCTTTTCCATTATAGTATATTACAGGGTATTGAATATAGTTCCCTGTGCTATACAGCAGGTCCTGGTTGTTTATCTATTTTATATATAGTAATGTGTATATGTTAGCCCCAAACTCCTAACTTATCCCCTCCTTTCCCTTTCTCCTTTGATAACCATATGTTTGTTTTCTATAACTGTGAGTTTGTTTCTGTTTTATAAATAGATTCATTTGTATTATTTTTTAGATTCCTCATATAAGTGATATCATATAATATTTATCTTTCTCTGTCTGACTTACATCACTTAGTATGATAATCTCTAAGTCCATCCATGTTGCTGCAAATGACATTATTTCATTCTTTTTTATGGCTGACTAGTATTCCATTGTGTGTGTATATATATATATTTATATAAATAAATAAATATATAAAAATAAATAATATAGATATACTACATATATATCTATATATATATATGTACCACATCTTCTTTATCCATTCATCCATTGATAGACACCTAGGTTGCTTCCATGTCCTGGCTATTCTAAATAGTGCTGCAATAAACATTGGGATGCATGTCTTTTTTTGAATTATGGTTTTCTCAGGGTATATGCCCAAGAGTGGGATTGCTTGGTCACGTGGCAGCTCTATTTTTAGTTTTTTAAGGAACCTTCATACTGTTCTCCATAGTAGCTGCACAAATTTACATTTCCATCAACAGTGCAGGAGGGGAACTTCTTTTTTGACCTGAAGGCTTAGAGGCCTTCAAATGTCAGATTCATCACCTGGATATGGGAGCAAGGAGAGAAGCAGAAGTGTCAATCAACCCTAGCACTTTACTAATTTGCTGATTACTGGTGCACATGAACATGTTCAAACTGTAGTCTATGGATGATTAGAATACAGATTTGCAAAGACACTAGGAATTAAGTCCAGACTCACTCTCTTTTCAGGAATGCCCTCTATGTGATCCTTCATAGATGAATCTTGCATTAGTCAGTGTTTCTGTAGTGATAATCCCAAAACATATGTTTCATATTCATTTTGATGTTGGTGGCTCTGGCTCTGCACATGTCTTCTCATTGCAGGACTGAGGCTGAAAAAGTTCCCAAATTCAGGACATGCTGGCTTTGTGGTCAAGGGGAAAAAGCAAGAGAGACACAAGAAACTCATAATGCCTCTTCAAGCTTAGGTGCTGCATAAAGCCTTGCTACTCAAAATTTGGTCTGACCACCAGCAGCTGTGACGTCACTTGGGAGTTTGTTAGAAATACAGTATCTCAGAACCCCTCTAGATCTACTGAATATGAACCTTGATTTTGACAGGATCTTCACCTATTTTTAGACACATTAAAGTGTGAGAAATACTGGGGTATATCACACCCCCTCACGATCATTGACAAAACCTCAACGTGGATCAGGGAAGTGCACACCCACAAGAAGATACTGTAGGTCACATGGCAGTGAACAGGGATAAATAACCTTTCAGGAAACAAAAACTTGAAAAAATAAGACAGTCTACAGTCCTTAAAGCAGCCATGTAAAACCACTGAGACTTACTATTTCTTGAGGCAGCCCATTTCAACAGCTGAATGTGTCTACTCATCTGGTTTTCATCTGTTGATTCTGCTCTTGTCCTCTGCAATGAAGAAAGCACCTACTCCCTGTTCTGTATAACTTTAATTCAATGAGTTAAATGCACTGCCTGTGTCTTTCCCTCTCCTGAGTATCATCCAGTGGAAACAGATATCCTCTCCTCAGCATTTTCCTTGGGTTGTCCAGTCCACTATCCTGGGATCCCTGTTTGGTAGCCAAGCTATTCGGGTCAGGAAACTAGAATTGAATCTGATCCTTTAGTATCTGCCCAGCACATAGAAGAGTGAGGCTATTTAATCTTTTTTTATCAGGACATAATATTTCTATAATATGAGCTTGCATTAGGTTTACAGTGGTTGTGTCATTCTTGTGCACTCCTAGTGTGTTTATGCCACCATCTTAGAGGTTTTCATATCTCTTTCCTTTTCCATTCTGCATCCAAGCAATTGATTATTTGTAGTTAATACCAGGACATTACCTTAATTCTGATAAATTAATCTTGGGATGTTGACTCATTCTTTTAGAGGCTGAAGATTTAAAAATTCCTGATTCTATCATACTGTGAATTAAATAGCCTACCCAGTTTCAATTTATCTATGGATTTATTAAGCTAGCATGCATGTGGGGCTGAAGCACATCCTGGTTTGGGGATCCTGAAGCTTAATATAATTCTAGGAATTCTTTTTAAAGAAAAAGAATGCTAAAATACATTAGTTTTCCTAATTTCACAAAATCAATGCTAGGGCTCCTCCAAAGGCTTTGAAAATGACCTATGGGAGTGAGCGTCTCTGAAAGTTAAGCATCATTAATTTCACAGTAATTCTGCCACTGAACTTGGGATATGATGTATGAAAAATTGAACAGTTGAAGTGTCACACAGTGTCAATATGCTTATTTAAAAAGGTATTGATAGCTCTAGAATGGTAATACAGAAAGAAGAAAAAGAATATGGGTAGAGAGGATTGAAAAATAGTTATCTATAAGCTGAAATCAGGAGCTTGAATGAAATGAGTGGTTAAAGCTGGATTAATACCCTGTCTTTCCTTCCTTCTATATCTTACAGATTATTAATAAAAATCATAAACCAGACAGGGCCATTAGAAAATTCAATAAAGTGCTAATTAAGAAAACCAATAAAAATGTATTTGTGTGAATGTGTGTATATATATATTATATATATATATATTCCCTCTTCTCTTTTATCCATTTAGGGTTCTCTAATTGAGGCCAATAAATTTCCTGTGGATCATGTATTAATTGTACTTTATGTGATACAATCCATCCCTTGACAAAAGTCCATCATTCTGATGCCATATATTTTTATCAAAGACACACATACAGTTGACCCTCGAGCAACAGGAGTTTGAAATGTGCAAGGTCCACATAACCATGGAATTTTTTTCAATAATTACATACCACAGTACTACACAATCTGCAGTTGGTTGAATCCAAGGATGTGGAACCACGGAAACAGAGGACTGACTCTATAGTTGTATGCGAAGGGTTGGCACCCCTAACCCCTGTATTGTTTGAGGGTCAACTGTATTCTATTTTTACTTCATTATAATATAATTTTCTTTTTTTTACTGTATTTGTCAGGGCTCTCCCCAGAGGAATAGAGTGAATAGGATTTGAATATATAGAGAGTTTGTTTTTTAAGGAATTGCCTCACAGGATTATGGAGGCTGGCAAGTCCAAAATCTGCAAAGTAGTCTGGCAGGTTAGAGACCCAAGGAAGAGCCATTGCTGCAGTTCAAGTCCAAAGGCTGTACGCTTGCAGAATTCTTTGCTCAGGGGAGGTCAGTTTTTGTTGTATTCAGGCCTTCAACTGATTGGATAAACTCCACCTACATTATGGAGGGCAATCTGTTTTAGTCAAAGTCCATCCACCAATTTAAATGTTAATCTTACCTAAAATATATCCTCACAGAAATATCCAGTATAATATTTGGCCAAATATTTGGGCACCATGGCCCAGACAAGTTGACACATAAAATTAACCATCTCATTTACTATCATCACCATCAACTGGAAGAAGACTTGAAACATCTTATTTGTGCCCCCAATTGTTGTTTGCCACTCATGTCTTTGAAGTCTTGAGAATTATGTTCCTTGTCCCTTCCAAGATCTTCCCATTTCCTCATTATGGAACTGAACCCAAGCTGTCCCAGAGAGTTTGACAAGACTCATGAAGCCCATATCATGAACCATTTCTATTGATTCATGAAGGTACAATTTTATTGCCTGAAGGAACCAAAAATTCTTTGCTGATACAGAAATCTGAAAAGAGATGAGGCTGACGAACCAAGAGATGAGCTTTATGAGTTTTGTCAAACTCCGGGACAGTTTGGGTTCATTCTTTTAATAGGGGGAAGAGGCATCTGGGAGAATCTTTTCTAGGAGCTCAGACCACCCTACATAGAAAACCATGTAAGGAATGGGAGAGACCCTGAGCACTGAGGCTACTGTGGTATAACATAGCAATCCTTTGTCCCTATTGTTTTGAGAGGTTGAAGCATCAGTGTGTGAGGTTACCAAGGTGGGTGGGAAGACCTACAAGAATAGACTTCAAAAGAACACTTGCAAAGTCTGAAAGGCATAAAATTCCATAAAATACAGAGAATAAGACACAAATTATTTTTAGACTACGTAGTTGGTAGGAAAAGGAACAATAGAAAGATTTTAACTCACGTTTTGTTCTCCACCCTGAGTTTTATGGAACCTCCTGACCATTTGATTTTTAAAAATCTATGTGTATCCTCCAATAAAGTTTGCATAACATTTGAATACCTTCGTTATAATTTCCACGTGCCCTTTTTAAAAAAATAGATTTATTTTTTAGAGTAGTTTTCAGTTCACAGCAAAATTGAGCATAAAATACCTTTGCCCCCTGTCCCCACACATGCACAGCCTCCCCCATCAGCAGTTCCCTGATTTCATATTTTTTTAAATACAAAAACGTGCCACTCTCCAAGAACAGTAAGACAGCCACCCTCGTGAGCAGCGAGGTTCCTCATGTATGGTCCCAGGGCGCTACCTCACTGCCAGGTAAGTTTTCCACTGAACTTTGAGTCTACAATTAGCCAATGAATCTTCCCAATTCTGTGAAGGAGACTGTCATCCATGGGCAGTGTTGAGCATCAGGGGGACGGTTTGAGACTTCACTGCAAGTAGCCTCTCCTTTTGCCAATATTCACATCCATAACAGTCTAGGAGGTGTCAAGACATTGGTCCATACACAGCCATTTGAGGTAAACAGGAATCACTTTGCTTCTTCCAAGACGATGTCCCAGGAAGATGGCACACTTCATAGTTACCCCTCAAGAGAGTTTCTAACTACCTTGATTTTGCTCTTCCTTCCAGGAGTGGCAATGAAACACTCCAGCTAGTGCCTAGGTGTTTCATTGAACATTGTTTCCTAATAATTTTTCAGAAGGGGGATATTTATCCTCCATGGGTCAAAACTCATACTTGTTTTTAACTTGTGATTGTTTTTCTTCAGAATCCCATTCTTTTACTCTCTAAATTCTTTACACGGCCTGGGATTCCCTCCACTCCCACAAAATCATTTTCTTCCTGGTTTCCTTCTCTCAACTGGCAGGTCCTTATGGTTCTGTGGTGCACATGATAATCGATGATGTAATTATTATTACTAATTATTGGGCTGGATTATAGTAAGTATACATAGATGTACATAAAATTTACTAGGTGTTTACTCTGTGCGAGGCACTGTACAAAGGACCTATGAAATGTTATCTCATTATCTCATTTAAATCCTTACATCAACCCTGAGGAGTAGGTACTATTATCTCCCTTGACAGATGAGGCAACCAAGGCACACAGAAGCTTTGTAAAAATTTAGTGATTTTAACAACAATAAAAGACACAACACACAACATAAGAAAAAAAATCTTTTCATGATGACTGGACAGCATCATTTGGTCTCCTCACTGTAATATCTTATTTTTGACATGACTGCACAGGTACATGTCATGAGAGGAATACCCATGTCTCCAGCCGACGTGTACCTGCTTCAAGGCCATCCATACTGCTCTGTGAAGGGACTTCTGGTTACTGCCCCGGCCCGGATTTCAGACCTCGATGGTGACAATTTCTGTACAACAATGAATTACATATCGAAGAGAACTGCTCTGTTTAACAGCCCCAAATCACTTTCTTTCAACTGCAGGGGACAGTCTCCATTCAAATAGAAGCTTCAGAGAGTTCACATTGCTTTAGACGGGGTGGAAAATACAGTTGGATGGAAATGCTCACATGGTGCCCTTCTTTCTGTCACTGCTTGGTTTAGTCTCTGAAGATGCCCACTGGGAAGGACTGGTCTCTGTCGTAGGGCTTAGGTGGGTAGGCTCTTGAGTTAGTCCAGCTCACCCTGTATGTCATCACTGCCCATGAAACATGAGCAGATTGCTGAAGCTGGGTCTCAGTGTCGTCCTCTGTCAAGTGGGATTCATGACTGACCGACCTGGTAAAATTGTTGTATGGACTAAATAAAATATGTAAAGCATTTAGTGCAGTGCCTGGCACACAGGAAGCACTCAATCTATATTAGAAGCTATCATCAATAGTATTATTAATAATTATTACATTAGTGAACAACAATAGTACTACTAATAATAAATCTATGTCTACACTCCTTTATATGCAACCCAGTAGTTAAGAGTCTGGGCTCTAGAGCTGGGTCCACATTTGCTAGCTCTGTGTTCCGAGGAAAGCTCCTTCACCACCTGACCCTCAGCTTCCTCACCTGTATAATGGAGATAATAAGAGCACATACTTTATAAGGAAGTGAGAAATTATTTGAATCAATAATATACATAAAGCACTTGCTTAAAAACTGAATTGCTATTGCCATTCTTATCATGAAGCTTTCCTTCTTGGATTTACCTACCTGTGATGGTTTCCTCAGGTAAATATAGAAAATAGGGACTTCCCTGGTGGTCCAGTGGTTAGGACTTTGCCTTCCAATGCAGGGGGTGCGGGTTCGATCCCTGGTCGGGGAGGTAAGATCCCACATGCCTCGCGGTCACAAAACCAAAACATAAAACAGAAGCAATATTGTAACAAAATCAATAAAGACTTTAAAAATGGTTCACATCAAAAAAATCTTTAAAAAATATATAGAAAATATGTTAAATATATATATACATACATGTATACATATACAGACACACACACACACACACACACACACACACACACACACATATATATCATTCATTTCATCAAATAGCACATGCTGAGTTGCATGGCTTATCTTGTTTTGGATTATCCTTCCCCCATTGAGGATGTAAGTCCTTGCCCAAAAGGTTCATGTTAACATTGCCATGCACACAAACTGACCCACACATACCTTCATTTAATCCATATTTGCATCTGACTGACTGCAGGGCGCATATACCCTATGAATGCGCAGGGAGATCAAGTTATTTTGAGTGATTTGCAAATCATTCATTATTTTAACACACATATTGAGAATCCACTGTGTGCTAGCACTGTTGTAGGTTCTGGGGCTACCACAGTACATAAAGCGGATCCCTTTCAAAGAAGGGGGTTTTGTGTATCTCACTCTGTGGCAATTTGGGGTTGAGAGCATGCTGGTGAAATATGAACGTGGAAAGAGGCGGCTGGAAAATGTTTGGTGACAAGATGCTGAGACGGATCGTATGGGAAGTGGAGATGTTGATGATGTTGCAGGGATGCCTGAGGGTCGTCCTCCTGAGTCATAACTGCTGCCCGGGCTCCCTTTGCAGCGCGGTTTCTGCTTCCCTGTCTTGTTGCTGCAGTTCCACCCCAGCCCCTGCCTGGGTCCCTGTCCATTTCTCATGACATGGCACTTGCTGGAATTCTCACTGACTCAGATGTTTGCTAAATTGTGTCTCTCCTCTGATATTTGTCTGATATTTTCATGTGGGACAGAGAGAGAGGACACCATTCTTAAGGCTCGTAATTACTGATTAATCTATAAAAGAAAGGAGAGGCTAAGATAATCAAATCCACTTTCTATGCTGTTTTTGTTTATATAATAACCATCTGACTAGTTTATAAGGATTAATCTGTGCTTAAAGTGCCCAGTAAAGCACCCAGGACTACATGTAGATCATTTGTATTCTCTTGTTTTGTAGGGAATGGGGGTGGAGAGGAGAGACTACAAGGTAATGAGAGATTCATCTGAGAGCAGATATGTACTTAAGCTTCTGGCAAGTCAGGGAGTAAAGAGGACTTTTCTTCTTGTTGCAGTTATAAGAAACCCAGGATCAGCTAAAAGCCTGCACAGATATGCTCTGTTTTACTCACAAGATTTTTGGGTAAACTATGGTCTATCATTCTCCGATCTCATCATATTCATTCCCTCATCCAGCAGCGTCTGTCTCCCAAATTATTTTTCATTCATTTCTTTATACCCTAGAGTACTGGGATACAATGTTAAAAGATACACAATACTTAATGGGATAGTTAATAGTGCTGAATGGCATCTCTGTTGGTCACTCAGATATGTTTAATGGCAGAGACAATAATATTGGGTCAGTGTTTTTTCTCAATTCTGACCTAGTCAGCCCCTGTACTTCCTTCTGACCCATCACAAAAGGGATAAATCTCAAAAAGGCTTCTCTTTTTTTCCTAATCAATCTCCACTCCTTCTGAACCTGAATAATATCCTAAAAGGAAAAATCCAATGTTTTTATGTATGTGTATCTTTCTTGCCTCAATGTAAGCCCTCCTAATTGAATATGGTACCATTTCCAAATATACAACATGTCTTCATAAAGTTAACTCTGCCTTATCTATAATCTTGAAATTGTTCCATGCAACTCACAGAAATCTCACAGGAAGCAATCAAGCCAAGCAGCTTAATTTAACAACAAAAATAAAATAAAAATGCAGTTGAGTGACTGTATATTAAACATATACTACAGCAAAGTCTAGCCTGCTGTCAATCATCAGATATTTTCAGCATGGCCAAGTCTACCAGCTCTGAAAGTTTTGTAAAAAAACAAAAACTGCAATAAAGTTAAGGTCTTGGGCTTGGGGTTGGATGGAGTGGGTGCAATCTTGGGAAGTACAGGATTCTTTCCTTGTTCTATCGTTGGCTTTGAGGGGTCAAGGCTGGAGATGTTCCATCAGAACTGTAAAAACACAATTGGTTCTCAGATTAAGATTTTGAGGGATCAAATTACTCAGCAAAATGATTTATTTTGGGCCTTGGCTGAGCGAATTGGTTGATAACAAAAATATCTGTCTAAAAACTGATTTTTTTAAAACCTTCACTTGTGACTAATATTTGAATATTTTTATGTTACTTTTAGGGCCATGGTTGAGAACTTTTTTTTAATATTAGAGGACATAAGTTTTAAAAGCAAAAATTTAAATGGAACTTCAAGCTATCAGCAAAGCACTGTTCTGCCTGATGTTTGGTCTCTACCGCTTCACCCCAGGGATCTGTAGACATGGTTTGAAAGCCACTGTACTAGGACTTAAATTTCTAACAGCCTACGTAGACCAGTGGTCAAGAGGACAGGTTCTGAAGACAGATGAATTTAGGCTCTAATTTTAGCCCTGAGATTTATTAGTCTTGTGAACTTGGGAAAGTCATTCGACTTTCCATGCTTCACTTTCCTTAGTTCTAAAATGAAGATGATAATATTATCAATGTCATAAGGTTATAAGAATTAAATGAGACATTTTAGGGGTCCTTAACCTTTTAGGTGCCATGGAACCCTTTGGTGTAATTGAAGATAACATTTTTCAATTCATAAAATAAAATACATAGAATTAAAAGAAAACAAATCATTTTGAAATACAGTTATCAAAATATTAAAAATTGTGTGCCACACTAGTATACATGGTTCTTTACACATGAAATAATAAGATCTGAGGACAAGTCAAACAGCTCATAATTTCAATGTAGTAATAAGCATAAACAAGTATTTCAAGGTGTCTGTCATAAGTGTAATGTGTGATGAAAATATTTGTGATTTCTATTGAAAGAAATGCTAAATTTCTGTTGAAAGAAGTGCTAAGTTTATGTTAAAGGCTAGGGAAAATTAAGATGTATTTTTTCCCGTTCAAATTTATGGATCCCTGGATTTTATTGGATTTTTACTCAAGAACCCTTGTATTAGAAGGTTCTAGCACAGTATCTTATAGATTAGGGGTTTAAGGTATATTTGCTGTTGTTACAGTTACTACCACCATCATCATTGTCACCATTTCAGAAGGCAGGAATATGTATTTGGAATTATTAATTTAGCAATAATGTTTGAAGCTTCTTAGGAGCTACTAAAAAATAGACTAAAAGTTGAATATTCACTAACAATATGGAATAAAATATGACAGTATCAATTTGGATATTTTCTTAAAACCAAAACGCAGAGGCTTAGAAATGTCAATAATTAGGTGCCTTGCTATCTCTAAAGTTTTTTTCATTTATATCTGTTGGAAAAGTTTTCTTTCTTTTCAATTATAATGCTATGGTGTTCCCATCTCATCACTCATTTCCACATGTTGTCACATTGAATAGATAAATAATTTGGCTTTAAAAACCACTGAAATTCATATAAATCTCTTCAGAAGCTTCTTTTTTTTGGGGGGGGGATGTATTTGAAGCATGTATTTATTCAACACTACAGTATTTTCGTGGTTTATGTGCATTAAATCATCAGAACACTGAGGTACAGACTCCCACCTCACCTCATCAGTAGGTGCACTCTCCACTCTGAGGTTTACAGTTTGCCATAGCCCTATAAGTGCTTATCCCTATTTTTAAAGCTCACAGCCTGAGAATGTACTGTTTTCCCAGAACCATTTTTACTCCACAGGAAGCCTTCTCTTTGTTCACTAAACTTTGAGTTTATGATTCATCACTCAAACTCCACAATACATTCTTTGCCACCTTCTTTTATAAGACAGCTACCGATAAAGTATTTAATCTGAATACCATGAGCCATTATTTATTTCCAGGATAAATGCACAGTGTGTATTTATCTTAGAAATTCGCACTGTGTATTTCTAAGCGGAGACTAGATGCTCCACGTTCATATGAGACACAGTAATCCATCTAGGAAAACCGGAAGTTGCCCTGAGATCAGGACTCACTCACTGGTCCCAAGAGGACAGAAGCTTCTTGAAGGGGCAGCAGTGAGAGAATTCTATGACTGACATCCAGTAAACCTTCCTAAAATTTTTTCTTAACCATCTTAACCCTCAAAGACCCACTTATGGGTGTTGCTCTCACCAGTGATCCTTTCTTCCTGTGGTTCACATGTCATAAGCATACAGCTCAATAAATTCTTACAAACTGAACTCACCGGCACTTGGATCAAGACATAAAACCTTACCAGGAAATCCCCTCATGCTCTCCTGAGGTACTGCAAGCCTCCAACAGGGTAGCATGACCTGACCCTTAACATCTTACATTAATTTTGCCTGTTGTGCTTTTAGAAACACACAGAACTCTTGTTTAATTCAGTCAACATCACTTTTCTGAGATCCATCCATACTAACTCATGTAGTTGAATTTATTAGTTGCTGAATAACATTTCATTGTGTGAACATACCACAGTTTTTCCATTTTTCTGTATAGGCATTTGGATATTTTATAGGCATTTTGGATTAAGAATAGTCCTAATATGAATATAACACCCCTGGGCCTTAGCTGAACATCTGAATGACTTCTGTTTGGCATTCATCTATGAGTGTATTTATCGTGTCTGATTGTATAAATTAACACACAGGAAGGAATTATCAAATCAGACTCACATGAGCCACAGAGATCTTATCCCTCAGCAAGCTTTACCAAATAATTTCAATTTGAAGGCGATTGACAATTTCAGAAAGAGCAGAGAGGGTTCAGGGCATCAAGGGTGGCTTCCCCGGTCTTGTCTTTCCTTGCCCAACATGTCCTGCTGGCCCAGAATAATAGATGAGATCTCTATTACATTTGCGGGGTCGCCTCACAAGTCAGGAGCATTTAAATATGTGAAGCCACGGAGCTGTGTAGCTTAGGTGAGGTTTGCCAGAGGGTCATTTCTCACGTATCCTGGGTTCTTTTTCTATGGGTAATCCTTAACTAGGACATCCTGCCAAGGGCATTTCAGATTTAAGGTCACTTCTCCCAAATATCATTAGTCTATTTATCTGGAGGTCTAGTTATAGAGCAGATTACACTGGATGACCCCAGGAGCCTTTCTCCCAAGAGCTCCCCTTGGTAAGGGCAGTGAATGGATCAAAACCCAGTTGCTTTAACTCCCTCCTCCCAGAATGGGCAGTTTTAATAGAGAATGCCAACGAGACTGACAAAGTGGTTATACAAATTTACACTCGCAACAGTATTGTCCGAACATTCCGGTTTCTCTGCTTCCCCACCAATGCTTATTTTCCACTATCATTTGCTTGTTTATTTTCCTTTTCACCATCATTGTAGGTGTGTGGTGAAATCTATTTGTGGTTTTAACTTGTGTTTCTGTGATGACTGAAGAAGTTGAACACCTTTTCATACATTCGTTGGCTTTTTGGATATACCCTTTTGTAAAATATTTGTTTGGGAATTTTTGTCCATTTTCGATTGGGTTTGTGTGTTCTTTCCCTATTGAACTGTAGGAGTTCTTTGTACAATCAGGATAGATTTCTTGAGGTATACGTGTTATGAATATCTTTTTCCACTGCATGTGCTGCCTTTATACTCTCTTATTAGTGTTTTTGGATGAACAGAAATTCTTAATTTTATTATCCAGTTTTCCATGTCTTTTTAAAATGTAAAGCCACCTGCTAATGACCTTCCCGTTTTCTCTGCCTATCAGTACTAATTTGGGAAATAAAGGAACCAGGCAATTCTGAACAAAGATGACGCCTTAGGAGGGAAGGGAACAGGGAAGATGAGTTTTGCTACTTTGTACATTTCACACAACCATGGAATTCATGTTGTCACATCTTATGCTCTGAATGGCTGGCCCTGTTGCTGTCTGACAGCTTTGGTGTTAGCAAGCCTGAGAATTTTGGCTTGTTTTGTGGCGCAGCAGTATCTATTTGCTACTTTTGGCTCAAAAAATATTACCTAATCCCCACTTTCCACATCAGACATTCAGACATGCAGAAACTCTGTGTATGTGTGTTCTCTACCCGACACTATAACTAAGTACATTCCATATCTGCTTTTGTTCCCAAGATACAAAGGATTTTCGAAAGCCTTCAGCGGAAAATGGACTTTATCACCAAGCACTTTCTTCAGCCCCTTCTTAATGATTCACTCGTTTGAACAGGGCAATTGTAAGAAATTTGTCTATAGTTTCTTAAATCTAAATATGTAACTTTGTGCATTTGCTATTGTCAGGTTTTTGGATTTTATCCATTCTAATAGTAGTGATATATCACTGTTGTTTTAATTTGCAATTTTCTAATAACAAATGATGTTGAGCATGTTTTCATATGCTTATTTGTCATCTGTATATCTCCTTTAGTGAGGTGTCCAGATCTTTTGCCCATTTTCCAAATGGGTTGTTTGTGTTCTTATTGTTGAGTTTTAAGAGTTCTTTGTATATTGTAGATACCAGTCCTTTAGCAGACATGTGTTTTGCCAGTATTATCACTCAGTCTGCAGCTTGTCTTTTCATTCTCTTAGTAGTGTCTTCCACAGAGCAGAAGTTTTAAATTTTAATAGAGTCCAACATTTTTCTTTCATGGATGTGCTTTTGTACTGCATTTAAAAATTCTTGTCAAACACAAGAACGCCTAGATTTTCTTCTCTGTTTCCTTCTAGAATTCTTATAGTTTTGCACTTTACATTTAGGTCTATGATCCCTTTTAGTATGATTTTTGTGAAAGGTACAAAGACTGTGTCTAGATGCATTTTTTCAAATGTGGATGTCTAGTTGTTCCAGTACGATTTGTTGAAAAGACTCTCCTTTCTCCATTGAATTGCCTTTACTCCTTTGTCAAAGATCATTTGACTATATCTGTGTAGGTATATTTCTGGGCCCCCTATTCTATTCCATTGATCTACATTCTTTCACCAATAACTACACTGTTCTGATTACTGTAGATTATATGTCTTGAATCAGATAGTGTCAGACCTTCAACTTTATTCTTCTTCAGTGGTATATTGGTTACTCCAGGTCTTTTGCATTTCCATATAAACATTAGAATCAAATCAGTTATACATAAAATAGCTAGCTGGGATATTGATGAGGATTACTTTGAATCTATAGGTCAAGTTGGGAAGAATTAACATCTTAATAATATTGAGTTTTCCAATCAATGACTATGAAATACCTCTTCATTTATTTAGATATTCCTTTTATTTTATCTTATTTTTTTATTGAAGTATAGTTGATTTACAATGTTGTGTTAGTTTCAGGTGTATAGCAAACTAATTTAGTTATATATCTATATATATATAAAAGTTATATATATTCTTTTTCAAATTCTTTTCCATTATAGGTTATTACAAGATATTGAATATAGTTCCCTCTGCTATACAGTAAGTTTGTCTATTTTATTTTATTTTATTTAAAATTTTAAAATTTTAAAATTTAGTTTGGTTTTGCTGGGTCTTAGTGGCAGCACACAATATCTTCGTTGCCGCATGCGGGATATTTTTAGCTGCAGCATGAGGACTTCTTAGCTGTGGCATGTGGACTCTTAGTTGTGGTATGCATGTGAGATCAAGTTCCCCAACAAGGGATCAAACCCCGGCTCCCTGCATTGGGAGCATGGAGCCTTACCCACTGGACCACCAGGGAAGTCCCTATCTATTTTATATATAGTAGTGTGTATCTGTTAATCTGAAACTCCAAATTTATCCCCTGTCCCCTGCCTCTTTGGTAATCATAAGTTTTCTATGTCTGTGAGTCTGTTTCTGTTTTGTACATAAGTTTATTTGTATCATTTTTTTAGATTTCACATATAAATGATATCATATGATATTTGTCTTTGTCTGACGTACTTCACTTAGTATGATAACCTCTGAGTCCATCCGTACTGTTGCAAATGGCATTATTTCATTCGTTTTTATGGCTGAGTAATATTCCATTGTATATATAGACCACATCTTCTTTATGCATTCATCTGTCGATGGACACTTAGGTTGCTTCCATGTCTTAACTATTGTAAATAGTACTGCTATGAACATTGGGGAGCGTGTATAATTTTGAATTTGTTTTCCTCTTTTCTGGATATATGCCCAGGAGTGGGATTGCTGGATCATATGACAACTCTATTTTTAGTTTTTTAAGGAACCTCCGTACTGTTCTCCATAGTGGCTGCACCAGTTTACATTCCCATCAACAGTGTAGGAAGGTTTTCTTTTCTCCACACCCTTTCCAGCATCAATTATTTGTAGATTTTTTGATGCTGACCATTCTAACCAGTGTGAGGTGATACCTCATTGTAGTTTTGATTTGCATTTCTCTGACAATATACAAATTCTGTTTTGCTAGATTTAGTCTTATGTACTTCATTTTTTTTGGTGCTATTGTAAATGATAGTATTGTATTTTTAATTTCAGATTACAATTGTTCATGTCTGATATATAGGAAAGCAATCAACTTTCATTGATAAATCTTGTATCCAGCAACCTTTCTATAATTACATATATTAGTTCCAAGGGTTCTGTTTTCAATTCTTTGGGATTTTCTACATAGACAATCATGTCATTTGAAAAAAAGGCAGTGTTTTTCTCCCTTCCTGGTCTGTATACATTGTATTTCCTTGTCTTGTCTTATTCATTGGCTAGGACTTTCAGCACAGTGTTGAATAGGAATGGTGAGAGAGGACATCCTTTCCTTCTCCCCAGTTTAGGGAGATGGCATCCAATTTCTCACTGTAAGTAACGATGTTACCTGTAGAGTTTTTTGGTAGGCGTTTTTAATTTGAGTTGAAGAAATTCCCCTCTATTCTTAGTTTGTCGAGAGTTTTTATTGTGACTGAGTGTTGGATTTTGTTCTATGCATTTTTGCTTCAGTTGATATGATCTTATGCTTTTTCTTCCTTAACCTGTTCATGTGGTAGATTATATCGATTGATGTTTGAATGTTGAACCAGTCATGCCTGCCTGGAATAAATCTCACTTGCTCCACGGTGTATAATTCTTTTTATACATTGTTGGATGTTATTTGCTAATGTTTTGTTTTGGATTTTTGCATCTATGTTCATGGAAGATACTGGTTTGCAGTTTTCCTTTCTTTTAATGACTATCTGGTTTTGGTTTTAGAGTAATGCTGGCCTTATAGAATGAGTTAGGAAGTATTTCTTCTGCTTCTATTTTCTGGAAGAGACTGTGGTGAATTAGTATTATTTCTTCCTTAAATGTTTATAAAATTTATCAGTGAAACCATCTGGGTCTGGTATTTGATACAACTTCTTTAATAGATATGGAACTATTGAGGTTTTTCTCTTTCTCCTTATGTGTTCTGCTAATTTGTATCTTTCAAGGAATTGGTCTATTTCATCTGAGTTATCAAATTTAGGGGCATGGTGTTGTTCATAATATTTTATTATCACTTTAATGTCCATGAGATCAGTAGTGATGAGCCTTTTTTATTTATATTATTAGTAATTTATGTCTTTTCTCTTTCTCTTCTTGGCTACCCTGGCTAGAGGCTTATTAATTTTATTGCGTTTCCAAAGAACCAGCTTTTGATTTTGATTTTGAAAACTAATTTTTCTGCTTTAAGTTTTACCAATTTCTACTCTAATTATTTCTTTTCTTCTGCATGTTTTTGGTTTAAATTCTTCTTCTTCTCTCTCTCTCTCACCCAAGTTTCCTAAGATTATAAATTTTTAGATCATTCTTCTTTTCTAATATTTACATTTATTACAATAAATTTTCCTCTAAACACTCTTTTGCTGCATTTCACAAATTTTGAGGTTGTATTTTGTCATTTAAGTTCAAAATATTTTAAAATTTCTTTTGAGACTTTTCTTTGACCTATATGTTATTTATAAGTGTATTATTTAATCTACAAACATTTTTAAGCTGCCTTTCTATTATTGATTTCTAATTTAATTACATTGAGGTCTGAGAACATATCTGTATGATTTCTATTCTTTTAAATTTCTTAAGGTATTTTTATGGCCCAGAACATCATCTGTCTTGGGCCATATTTCACGTCAGCTTGAGAAGAATGTATATTCTTGTTGGATGGATTATTCTATAAATGTCAATTACATCTATAGATAGAAAGTGCTATTCAGTTCAACTATATCCCTACTGATTTTTTGCCTGCTTGATCTATTGATTACTGAAATCTCCAATTGTAATAGTTGATTTGTCTATTTTTCCTTGAAGTTCTATTAGGTATTTTCTCATGTATTTTGATGCTCTGTTGTTAGGTTCATCCACATTTAGGATCATTAGGTCTTCCTAAAAATTAACCCCCTTATTATTATGTTATGCCCCTCTATATTCCTGATAATTTTCCTTGTCTGAGGTTTGCTTAGTCTGAAGTTAACATAGCTACTCAACCTTTCTTTTGACTAGTGTTAGCATGGTTTATCTATTACTTTACTTTCAACTTATTGCTTTATATAAGTGGTTTTCTTGTAGACAACATATAGTTGGGTCATTTTTAAAAGGTCTGCTCTGCCAGTCTCTGTCTTTTAATTGGTATATTTAGACTATTCACATTTTATATTTAGACAGATCACACTTTGATTATTGGTATAATTAAATCAATATTTACCATATTTGTAACTGTTTTCTATTTGTTATACTAGTTTTCTTTCTTTCTTTCTTTCTTTCTTTCTTTCTTTCTTTCTTTCTTTCTTTCTTTCTTTCTTTCTTTCCTTCTTTTCTGCCTTATCTGGTTTGGACTGAGCATTTTATATGATTCCATTTTTCTCCTCTCTTACCACATCAATTACATTTCTTTTTTTAAAAAAATTTATTTGTTGCCCTACAGTTTGCAATATACATATACAACTAATCTAAGTCAACTCTCAAATAAAACTGTATCACCTCAATTAGCACAGGTACCTTATAACAGAATATTCCCAACTTCTCCCTCCCACCCCATATTACATTGTTGTCCATTTCACTTACCCATATGCTATCATCACCCAATACTATTATTTTGAACAGTTACCTATTAGATCAATTAAGAATAAGAAAAATAAAAACTCTAAAAGATTTTTACCATCTTTGATGCTCTTCCTTTCTTTATGTAGATCCCTATTTCTGACCTATATCATTTTCTTCATCCAGGAAGAACTTCTTTTAACATTTTTCACAGGCAGTTTTTATTTGTTTCAGAAAGGCTTTATTTCTCTTTCACTTTTTAGGGATAAATTCACTGGTACACAATTCTAGGTTAGTGATATTTTTCCTTCAACCCTGTAAATATTTCATTCTACTTTCCTCTTGCTTGCATATTTTCTGATAAGAAGTTCAATATAATTCATATCTTTGCTTCACTATGGTTAAGTATTTCACCCAACATCCTGACTTTTGACTTGTTTCAAGATTTTCTCTTTGTCTTTGGTTTCCTGCAGTTTGAATATGATAAATCTACGTTTGTTTATTTTACTTTGTTTCATGTTCTCTGAGCTTGCTGGATGTGTGGTTTGGTGTTTGTTATTAATTTTGGAAAATTCTCAGCTATTGGTACCTTAAATATTTCCTCTGCTTCTTTCTTTTCCTTCTCGTATTCCAAGTTAGTGTATGTTACACCTTTTGAAATTGTCCCACAGTTCTTGAATATTCTGTTCTGTTTTTTTATTCTTTTTTATCTTTGTATTTCAGTTTTGTAAGTTTCTATTGACATATTTTCAAGCTCACAGATTCTTTCCTCTGCCGTATACAATCTACCGATGAGTCCATTAAAAGCATTCTTCATTCCTATTACAGAGCTTCTGATTTTTGGTATTTCCTTTTGATAAATTCTTAGAGTTTCCATCTCCCTGCTTATATTGCCTGTGTGTTCTTGCATATTTTCTATTTTTTTTCTAGTAGAGCCCTTAACATAGTAATTATCCTGACTTTAAATAACTTATCTGATATCCCAAAATCTGTCATATTTGAGTTTGGTTCTGATCTTTGTCTCTTCAGACTGTGGATTTTTTTTTTTTTTTTTTTTTTGCCTTTTAGCAAGCCTTGTAATTTTTTGCTGACAGTCAAATATGATGTATCAGATAACTTACTATGAGGTTTTATGTTACCTGGGGCTTTGTTTAATATTTGCTATAGTTGTCGGTGCCAAAGTCTTCGGTTTCCTCTAGTGTCCTTGTTTTTGCTCCTCCCCCTCCCTCTTTTGTCTGTTTCCCTAAGAAATTCTCTTAAATAGAGTCTGTTGCTAGCAGCACTTTCAGCTGTGGTCCACTGTTTGCTGGAGCTCTGCTGTGGTGGTAGGTGCGGGAGAGGGGAGAGGGTCTATAATGTTGTGATTAAACCTCAGTCTTTCACTGGGCTCACGACCCTGAACTGTGACTCTCACAAGTGTTCTTGAGCTTTTTTTTCTCCCCTTAAGTGAGACAGGAGAGTAGAGGAGGCTGGAGTTGGGTAGTTGCCCTTCTCCCAAGTAGGATAAGGAGCTTATAAAGTCTTTTTCTTGGAGAGTAGCCCTTCATTATAGGGAAAAACTCAGAATGTATTTCAGAATGGTTACTTTCCTCCTCCCCCTCCCAGAAATGTAAGGGGTTTTTCCTGGAATCTTCCCTGTGAGAACCTGGTGGGGTTCCTGGAAGTAAAGTTCATGAAAATGTGTCAGGTATCCTCCTTCTCAAGTTAGTCCACACTCAGCCTCCAGCAATTCACCAAAATGACCATTTAACTGCTTCTACCAGTTTATGGCTCCAGCTGCTTCTGTTCCAAGTAAACTGGTCTCCTCTGTGATTCTCTGTATTCTCTTATCTCTCCAGAGATATCGCACCACCTTATCTCTCCAGATCTTGAGGTGGTGGTTTGCCCTGTGACCTCAAGTCTCTAATGGGTCCAAGAAAAGTCAGATTTTCAGTTTGTTTGACTTTTTTTTCTTGTAAGAATCAGAGCAACAACTTCCAAGCTCTTTACATGTCAGAGCTGAAACTGGAAGTTGTATATCTTTTTTATAAAAATATATGAAACTTTGTATTTTTTTCAACCGTAGGACCAATATAAAATTTTCACAGAGTTTCTTAGTTAAGATAATTTTAAAATAAATAAAATTGAATATACTTAAAATTAAAGTAGTCAAATCTCAGTTATCCAAAGGCTGGTTGTACTTACAGATTGTCCGTAGCTATGCCTTCTCACATTTCGCCCAAGCGTCTCTGATTTGGAGCAATGCTTTTACTCAAATAAGACTTCCTAAAGTGGTTGGGAGTGGGGAAAAAAGAGGAAGGAAAAAATCCAAGACCATTTTTTCTCTGTTAGAAACATCAGGGTAAGAAGTGAGGGATGAGATTGAGACTAATAGATAAAGTGAAGTGTCAGGATCGTGGAAATGAGTTAGACTCTACCCCAGACCTGCGTTATTATACCTAATTGAGTAGATAATATAGAATATAGGACTGGAAAGAGTTTGGTGAATGTTATTAAGGGAAGACCTTGCAAAGTATGAGATTCATCCTCTTCACCTTGTAAAATTTTTCACTCCGTTCACAGTGGCTAGCAGAGTTTTCAAAGCCTTTAAATCATTTTCATCATCAGAGAAGGTTATCCTATTCAAGATTTGACAGTCTTCTAAAGACCCACTTCTGTGACAATATGCCTCCACCAAAGAAGAAGGGTTATACATTAGCATTTGTGATGTGATCTGTCAGTTCCTATGAGTTATATCATGAGGTCTTTAAATTTTTTCCTGCAGATGATCAGGTGACATCCTTGGAGCTTTATTTCTGAAGAGCATAGTATAAACTATGTTGGAAGGCAAATAAAATGCTTCTACAAGCATTAATGCTTAATTGGCAAAGTATAGCCCTATGACTTGTATTTAGAAGTTAGTTTCTTATTGCTACTTTCAAAAACACCCCAAAATTTAGTGACATAAAATGACAGTAATTGTTACCAAGCCCAAGCTCATACTGATCGCCGCACGACAGGCCAATAAATCGAGAGACGAGTTGTCGGGACAAGGAATAGAGACTTTATTCAGAAAACCAGCAAACGGAGAAGATGGTGGACCCGTGCCCCAAAGAAACATCTTGCCTGAGTTAGAATTCGGGTTTCTTTTATACTGAAAGGGGAGGGAGTAAAGTCAAATATTTCTTAGTTCCTGTCAGACTCCAGAGGGGATGTGTTAATATCTTCCTTCCTGCAGCCATTCACAGGTGGGCCTGGTCAGGATGTTTCCTGTGGGCTAAACAAAGGTATTTTAGCTGAATGCTCATCACCTGTGAGGCAGGGTTCTCAGAGATGGGCCATTGTGTACACCTTAAGGTTATAGGCAACTTTCCTTCAGTGATGAACTTGTAATAGAACACAAACATTCTTCCCTATTATGTAATTGTTTATCTTTCATTGTTTTTGTAGGTCAGTGGTTTGGGAAGGGCTTGCTGGGGCAGGTCCTCTCTGGAGGGTCTCAAGCAGTTGCCGTCAGATGTCAGCAGAAGCTGCAGCATCATCAAAGTATGCCTGGGGCTGGGGCCCCTGCTGTAAGGTGGCTCACTTAGCTGGCAGTTTAATCCTGGCTCCTGGCACCCAGGTCTCTCCAGTGGGTAGCTTGAGTGTCCTCACTGCACAACCACTGGCTTCCTCCAGAGTAAGCAACCATCTGAGAACCCAAAAGTCCAAGGTGGAAGTTGCGGTGTTTGTTATAACCTCACCTTGAAATTTACAGCCACTCCCGCTGTGTGTTAATGGTCACCAGTAGTGTGATTCATCATGGGAGGGTGCTGAGTGGAGCATAAATAGCAAAAGGTATGGCTCCTTAGGATGTCTTGGAGGCTTGCTGCTGCTCAACTTCCATTTCTTTCTTTTTTTTTTTTTTTTTAAGATTTGATGAAAGTTCATAATAATGCAGTTGACAAGAAAATTAGTTATTTCTGAGATATACATTTTAAAGTAATAACTAGGATTATTACTTATAACATTATACCAGAACATATAAGATTTTTAGAAATTTCATGTAATGTCTGAAACATTTATATTAACATATTTCCATACATATTTCCACACAAATACAAATATAAGATTTTTAGAAATTTCAAGTAATGTCTGAAACATTTATATTAACATATTTCCATACAAATAACCCAATGAAAGTTTAGCATTAGTTGTTTTGTTTGTTTTTTTATACTGCAGGTTCTTATTATGCATCAATTTTATACACATCAGTGTATACATGTCAATCCCAATCACCCAATTCAGCACACCACCATCCCCACCTCACTGCAGTTTTCCCCCCTTGGTGTCCATATGTCCATTCTCTACATCTGTGTCTCAACTTCTGCCCTGCAAACTGGCTCATCTGTACCATTTTTCTAGGTTCCACATACATGCATTAATATACGATATTTGTTTTTCTCTTTCTGACTTACTTCACTCTGTATGACAGTCTCTAGATCCATCCACGTCTCAACAAATGACTCAATTTCGTTCCTTTTAATGGCTGAGTAATATTCCATTGTATATATGTACCACAACTTCTTTATCCATTCGTCTGTTGATGGGCATTTAGGTTGCTTCCATGACCTGGCTATTGTAAATAGTGCTGCAGTGAACATTCGGGTGCATGTGTCTTTTTGAATTACGGTTTTCTCTGGGTATATGCCCAGTAGTGGGATTGCTGGGTCATATGGTAATTCTATTTTTAGTTTTTTAAGGAACCTCCATATTGTTCTCCATAGTGGCTGTATCAATTTACATTCCCACCAACAGTGCAAGAGGGTTCCCTTTTCTCCACACCCTCTCCAGCATTTGTTGTTTGTAGATTTTCTGATGATGTCCATTCTAACAGGAGTGAGGTGATACCTCATTGTAGTTTTGATTTGCATTTCTCTAATAATTAGTGATGTTGAGCATCTTTTCATGTGCTTCGTGGCCGTCTGTATGTCTTCTTTGGAGAAATGTCTATTTAGGTCTTCTGCCCATTTTTGGATTGGGGTGTTTGTTTCTTTAATATTGAGCTGAATGAGCTGTTTATATATTTTGGAGATTAATCCTTTGTCCGTTGATTCGTTTGCAAATATTTTCTCCCATTCTGAGGGTTGTCTTTTCGTCTTGTTTATGGTTTCCTTTGCTGTGCAAAAGCTTTGAAGTGTCATTAGGTCCCACTTGTTTATTTTTGTTTTTATTTCCATTACTCTAGGAGGTGGATCAAAAAAGATCTTGCTGTGATTTATGTCAAAGAGTGTTCTTCCTATGTTTTCCTCTAAGAGTTTTATAGCGTCCAGTCTTATATTTAGGTCTCTAATCCATTTTGAGTTTATTTTTGTGTATGGTGTTAGGGAGTATTCTAATTTCATTCTTTTACATGTAGCTGTCCAGTTTTCCCAGCACCACTTATTGAAGAGACTGTCTTTTCTCCATTGTATATCTTTGCCTCCTTTGTCATAGATTAGTTGACCATAGGTGCGTGGGTTAATCTCTGGGCTTTCTATCTTGTTCCATTGATCTATGTTTCTGTTTTTGTGCCAGTACCATATTGTCTTGATTACTGTAGCTTTGTAGTATAGTCTGAAGTTAGGGAGTCTGATTCCTCCAGCTCCATTTTTTTCCCTCAAGACTGCTTTGGCTATTCGGGGTCTTTTGTGTCTCCATACAAATTTTAAGATGATTTGTTCTAGCTCCATAAAAAATGCCATTGGTAATTTGATAGGGATTGCATTGAATCTGTAGATTGCTTTGGGTAGTATACTCATTTTCACAATGTTGATTCTTCCAATCCAAGAACATGGTATATCTCTCCATCTGTTGGTATCATCTTTAATTTCTTTCATCAGTGTCTTATAGTTTTCTGCATACAGGTCTTTTGTCTCCCTAGGTAGGTTTATTCCTAGGTATTTTATTCTTTTTGGTGCAATGGTAAATGGGAGTGTTTCCATAATTTCTCTTTCAGATTTTTCATCATTAGTGTATAGGAATGCAAGAGATGTCTGTGCATTAATTTTGAACCCTGCAACTTTACCATATTCATTAATTAGCTCTAGCAGTTTTCTGGTGGCAGTTTTAGGATTCTCTATGTATAGTATCATCCGCAAACAGTGACAGTTTTACTTCTTCTTTTCCAATTTGTATTCCTTTTATTTCTTTTTCTTCTCTGATTGCCGTGGCTAGGACTTCCAGAACTATGTTGAATAATAGTGGTGAGAGTGGACATCCTTGTCTCGTTCCTGATCTTAGAGGAAATGCTTTCAGTTTTTCACCATTGAGAATGATGTTTGCTGTGGGTTTGTCATATATGGCCTTTATTATGTTGAGGTAGGTTCCCTCTATGCCCACTTTCTGGAGAGTTTTTATCATAAATGGGTGTTGAATTTTGTCAAAAGCTTTTTCTGCATCTATTGAGATGATCATATGGTTTTTATTCTTCAATTTGTTAATATGGTGTATCACATTGATTGATTTGCGTATATTGAAGAATCCTTGCATCCCTAGGATAAATCCCACTTGATCGTGGTGTATGATCCTTTTAATGTGTTGTTGGATTCTGTTTGCTAGTATTTTGTTGAGGATTTTTGCATCTATATTCATCAGTGATATTGGTCTGTAATTTTCTTTTTTTGTAGTGTCTTTGTCTGGTTTTGGTATCAGGGTGATGGTGGCCTCATAGAATGAGTTTGGGAGTGTTCCTTCCTCTGCAATTTTTTGGAAGAGTTTGAGAAGGATGGGTGTTAACTCTTCTCTAAATGTTTGATAGAATTCACCTGTGAAGCCATCTGGTCCCGGGCTTTTGTTTGTTGGAAGATTTTTAATCACAGTTTCAATTTCATTACTTGTGATTGGTCTGTTCATATTTTCTGTTTCTTCCTGGTTCAGTCTTGGAAGGTTATACCTTTCTAAGAATTTGTCCATTTCTTCCAGGTTGTCCATTTTATTGGCATAAAGTTGCTTGTAGTAGTCTCTTAGGATGCTTTGTATTTCTGCGGTGTCTGTTGTAACTTCTCCTTTTTCATTTCTGATTTTATTGATTTGTGTCCTCTCCCTCTTTTTCCTGATGAGTTGGGCTAATGGCTTATCAATTTTGTTTATCTTCTCAAAGAACCAACTTTTAGTTTTATTGATCTTTGCTATTGTTTTCTTTGTTTCTATTTCATTTATTTCTGCTCTGATCTTTATGATTTCTTTCCTTCTGCTAACTTTGGGTTTTGTTTGTTCTTCTTTCTCTAGTTTCTTTAGGTGTAAGGTTAGCTTGTTTACTTGAGACTTTTCTTGTTTCTTTAGGTAGGCTTGTATAGGTATAAACTTCCCTCTTAGAACTGCTTTTGCTGCATCCCATAGGTTTTGGGTCGTCGTGTTTTCATTGTCATTTGTCTCTAGGTATTTTTTGATTTCCTCTTTGATTTCTTCAGTGATCTCTTGGTTATTTAGTAACATATTGTTTAGCCTCCATGTGTTTGTCTTTTTTACGTTTTTTTCCCTGTAATTCATTTCTAATCTCATAGCGTTGTGGTCAGAAAAGATGCTTGATATGATTTCAATTTTCTTAAATTTACCAAGGCTTGATTTGTGACCCAAGATGTGATCTATCCTGGAGAATGTTCCGTGCGCACTTGAGAAGAACGTGTAATCTGCTGTTTTTGGATGGAATGTCCTATATATATCAATTAAATCTATCTGGTCTATTGTGTCATTTAAAGCTTCTGTTTCCTTATTTATTTTCATTTTGGATGATCTGTCCATTGGTGTAAGTGAGGTGTTAATGTCCCCCACTATTATTGTGTTACTGTCGATTTCCTCTTTTATAGCTGTTAGCAGTTGCCTTATGTATTGAGGTGCTCCTATGTTGGGTGCATATATATTTATAATTGTTATATCTTCTTCTTGGATTGATCCCTTGATCATTACGTAGTGTCCTTCCTTGTCTCTTGTAACATTCTTTATTTTAAAGTCTATTTTATCTGATATGAGTATAGCTACTCCAGCTTTCTTTTGATTTCCATTTGCATGGAATATCTTTTTCCATCCTCTCACTTTCAGTCTGTATGTGTCCCTAGGTCTAAAGTGGGTCTCTTGTAGACAGCATATATATGGGTCTTGTTTTTGTATCCATTCAGCCAGTCTATGTCTTTTGGTTGGGGCATTTAATCCATTCACGTTTAAGGTAATTATCGATATGTATGTTCCTATGACCATTTTCTTAATTGTTTTGGGTTTGTTTTTGTAGGTCCTTTTCTTCTCTTGTGTTTCCCACTTAGAGAAGTTCCTTTAGCATTTGTTGTAGAGCTTGTTTGGTGGTGCTGAATTCTCTTAGCTTTTGCTTGTCTGTAAAGCTTTTGATTTCTCCATCAAATCTAAATGAGATCCTTGCCGGGTAGAGTAATCTTGGTTGTAGGTTCTTCCCTTTCATCACTTTAAGTATATCATGCCACTCCCTTCTGGCTTGTAGAGTTTCTGCTGAGAAATCAGCTGTTAACCTTATGGGAGTTCCCTTGTATGTTATTTGTCGTTTTTCCCTTGCTGCTTTCAATAATTTTTCTTTGTCTTTAATTTTTGCCATTTTGATTACTATGTGTCTCGGCGTGTTTCTCCTTGGGTTTATTCTGTATGGGACTCTCTGCGCTTCCTGGACTTGGGTGGCTATTTCCTTTCCCATGTTAGGGAAGTTTTCAACTATAATCTCTTCAAATATTTTCTTGGGTCCTTTCTCTCTCTCTTCTCCTTCTGGGACCCCTATAATGCGAATGTTGTTGCGTTTAATGTTGTCCCAGAGGTCTCTTAGGCTGTCTTCATTTCTTTTCATTCTTTTTTCTTTAGTCTGTTCTGCAGCAGTGAATTCTACCATTCTGTCTTCCAGGTCACTTATCCGTTCTTCTGCCTCAGTTATTCTGCTATTGATTCCTTCTAGTGTAGTTTTCATTTCAGTTATTGTATTGGTCATCTCTGTTTGTTTGTTCTTTAATTCTTCTAGGTCTTTGTGAATCATTTCTTGCATCTTCTCAATCTTTGCCTCCATTCTTATTCCAAGGTCCTGGAACATCTTCACTATCATTATTCTGAATTCTTTTTCTGGAAGGTTGCCTATCTCCACTTCATTTAGTTGTTTTTCTGGGGTTTTTTCTTGTTCCTTCATCTGGTACATAGCCCTCTGCCTTTTCATCTTGTCTATCTTTCTGTAACTGTGGTTTTTGGTCCACAGGCTGCAGGATTGTAGTTTTTCTTGCTTCTGCTGTCTGCCCTCTGGTGGTTGAGGCTATCTAAGAGGTTTGATGGGAGGCTCTGGTGGTGGGTAGAGCTGACTGTTCAAACTTCCATTTCTTATTTTTAGAAATATGTAATAATTGATTTTATTACTTCCCCCCAACAACTGGTCCTTAGAAGCAAACCCATCATTATTATTCATTTTTTCTTATAATTCTACAATTATTTCATTTTTATATCATTGCAATAGCCTAATGGACTAAATATTCTTCTTTTTCTCTCTTCAATATTATTCTTAAAAACTGAAGTAGAAAAATATTTCTCTATAATAGCAATATGAAAAACTAGTCAGAGCCATCAACTAAAATCCAGTTCTGTGTCTACAAGAAATCAGCCCATATCTGTATTTCCCAAGAGGTATTCTGTGTGCAATAAGTTTCAATGTTAGATACAATTGTGATATTCTGGGTTTTGCAAAGTTAAACATGCCTTTTTTTTTTTTTTTTTTCTAGCTGGATTCTTTCACAGCACTAGTCTTTAATATGCTATATTCACTGCAGATTTCTAAGAGGGGGATATAATATGCAACACTTCCCAAAGTTCCTGGATCATGGAACAGTTTCCCCTTAGGACATTTTGCATTGGTGTTTTATGAAATATATTTTAGGAAGTGCTTAAATATCTTATTTCACCCACGTGTTCCTCCTGTTTAAAACTTAACGTTGCCAGCAGTATTTGGGTTTAAACCCCTCCCCATGCTTTCCTGCAATTCATTTCCCCTTGCTACAGCCAGCATGTTCTTTTAAAATGCAACTATCACCCAGCTGCATCCAAAAAGTCAAATGATATTCCAGTTTTTCTTATGATTAAGCCCAATCTCCTTCACAAGAGCTTGCATGGTCTGGCTCCTCCACGTGCACACCCCTTCTCTGCACTGAGTCACACTGACCTCACCTCAGTGTTTACTGTTTGTTGTGCTTTTCCCATCACAGGACTTTTCATTGCCTGTATCTTCTACCTAGAACCTTCTTACCAACCCTGCCTATCTGATTAATTCCAGCTGATCCTCCAGATCTACGCTCAAGGTTTAATTGAAATTTCTCTCACTAATCTTACTCTGTCAAGGCTCCCAGCATGTTCCACCCTTTGAAGTACTTATAGTATTTACAATTTTGTAATCATTTGTGTTATTATTTGATTAGTCTGTCTCCCACTATAAATTATAAGCTCTCTTAGGGCAAAGACTTTTGACCACCATATTTGATATTCCAAAAATATTTGTAAGTAACTAAATTGACTGCCCTCAGGAATTCCCCTGTCCTTTCTCACCTTTACCCTGCTGGTTCAGACCTTTATCATTCCATCCTTAAATTGCTATTGTCACCTGCTAGTAGATTTCCTTTATTCCAGTTTATCTATGTTCTGGTTCTTATTGAACACCGCAGCCAGACTCCTCTTCTGAAAGTACTATTCCCATATGTTGCTTTTTTATGAACATGCTTTAAATGGTGCTCTGCTCTTCAGAGCAGGATTCGCAAACCCAAAAGCCATCAGGTGAGGTCAAGTGGAAAACATTTGCAGCTGTTAAAGCCCATGGACCACCAGTTTATGACTCTGATTTATAAGTATCTAAATATGATGTCTAAATTCCTTAGCTTTGTACTCAGGACTCAGATTTGGATTTCACCTGAGTTTCCAGTTCTAATATGTTCAACTATTACATCAGTCACAGTTTTAGTCAAAAATGGCCTCTCTGGGCTTCCCTGGTGGTGCAGTGGTTAAGAATCTGCCTGCCAGTCTCTTCCCTCTGCCGTCACTTAACTGCCCCGGAGCCCAAGGGGAGGGCAGCCTCACTGAGGATGCTGGCTCTGGAGGGGCCCCAGCAGCCAAAGCTGCAACTGTCCTGGGGACCGCAGGCCAGTTGTTTCAACAAGTACCTTAAAGACAAAATGGAAAAACAAGGAGATTTGTGCCTGAGATCATGTTGATGTGAAACCAGGGATGGTCACCTTGTGCCATCCGTGTGGATGACAGGCTATTGGTGCTCCAGCCAGGTGTCAGGGCTGTGTCTCTGAGGTGGGAGAGCCAAGTTCAGGACACTGGTCCACAAGAGACCTCCCAGTTCCACATAATATCAAATGGCAAAAATCTCCCAGAGATCTCCATCTCAAAGCCAAGACCCAGCTCCACTCAATGAGCAGCAAGCTACAGTGCTGGACACCCTATGCCAAACAACTAGAAAGACAGGAAAACAACCCCATCCATTGGCAGAGAGGCTGCCTAAAATCATAAAAAGGCCACAGACACCCCGGAACACACCACCAGATGTGGATCTGCCCACCAGAAAGACAAGATCCAGCCTCATTCACCAGAACACAGGCACTCGTCCCCTCCACCAGGAAGCCTACACAACCCACTGAACCAGCCTTAGCCACTGGAGACAGACAACAAAAACACCGGGAACTACAAACCAGCAGCCTGCAAAAAGGAGAACCCAAACACAGTAAGTTAAGCAAAATGAGAAGACAGAGAAACACACAGCAGATGAAGCAGCAAGGCAAAAACCCACCAGACCTAACAAATGAAGAGGAAATAGGTAGTCTACCTGAAAAATAATTCAGAATAATGAGAGTAAAGATAACCCAAAATCTTGGAAATAGAGTGGAGAAAATACAAGAAATGTTTAACAAGGACCTAAAAGAACTAAAGAGCAAACAAACAGTGATGAACAACACAATAAATGAAATTAAAAGTTCTCTAGAAGGGATCAATAGCAGAATAACTGAGGCAGAAGAACGGGTAAGTGACCTGGAAGATAAAATAGTGGAAATAACTACTGCAGAGCAGAATAAAGAAAAAAGAATGAAAAGAAGAGAGGACAGTCTGAGAGACCTCTGGGACAATTTTAAACCCAACAACATTCAAATTATAAGAGTCACAGAAGAAGCAGAGAAAAAGAAAGGGACTGAGAAAATATTTGAAGAGATTATAGTTGAAAACTTCCCTAATATGGGAAAGGAAATAGTTAATCAAGTCCAGGAAGCACAGAGAGTTCCCTACAGGATAAATCCAAGGAGAAACACGCTAAGACACATATTAATCAAACTATCAAAAACTAAATACAAAGAACAAATATTAAAAGCAGCAAGGGAAAAACAACAAATAACACACAAGGGAATCCCCATAAGGTTAAAAGCTGATCTTTCAGCAGAAACTCTACAAGCCAGAAGGGAGTGGCAGGACATATTTAAAGTGATGAAAGGGAAAAAGCTACAACCAAGATTACTCTACCCAGCAAGGATCTCATTCAGATTTGACGGAGAAATTAAAACTTTTACAGACAAGCAAAAGCTAAGATAATTGAACACCACCAAACCAGCTTTACAACAAATGCTAAAGGAAATTCTGTAGGCAGGAAACACAAGAAAAGGAAAAGACCTAAAATAACAACCCAAAACAGTTAAGAAAATGGTAATAGGAACATACATATCGATAACTACCTTAAATGTAAATAGATTAATTGCTCCAACCAATATACATAGACTGGCTGAATGGAAACAAAAACAAGACCCGTATATATGCTCTCTATAAGAGACCCACTTCAGACCTAGGGACACATACAGACTGAAAGTGAGGGGATGGAAAAAGATATTCCATGCAAATGGAAATCAAAAGAACACTGGAGTAGCAATACTCATATCAGATAAAATAGACTTTAAAATAAAGAATGTTACAAGAGACAAGGAAGGACACTACATAATGATCAAAGGCTCAATCCAAGAAGAAGATATAACAATTATAAATATATATGCACCCAACATCAGAGCACTACAATACATAAAAAAAAATGCTAACAGCTATAAAAGAGAAAATCGACAGTAACACAAAAATAGTGGGAGACTTTAACCCCGCACTTACACCAATGGACAGATATCCAGAGAGAAAATTAATAAGGAAACACAAGCTTTAAATGACACAATACACCAGATAGATTTAATTGATATATATAGGACATTCCATCCAAAAACAGCAGATTACACTTTCTTCTCCCATGCACATGGAACATTCTCCAGGACAGATCACATCTTGGGTCACAAATCAAGCCTTGGTAAATTTAAGGAAATTGAAATCATATCAAGCATCTTTTCCAACCACAATTCTATGAGATTAGAAATAAATTACAGGGAAATAAACTTTAAAAACACAAACACGTGGAGACTAAACAATAAGGTACATAATAACCAAGAAATCACTGAAGAAATCAAAGAGGAAATAAAAAAATACCTAGAAACAAAAGACAATGAAAACACGATGACCCAAAACCTATGGGATGCAGTAAAAGCAGTTCTAAGAGGGAATTTTATAGCAATACAATCATGCCTTAAGAAACAAGAAACATCTCAAATAAACAAGCTAACCATACATGTAAAGCAATTAGAGAAAGAACAAAAACCCCCAAAGTTAGCAGAAGGAAAGAAATCATAAAGATAAGATCAGAAATAAATGAAAAAGAAATAAAGGAAACTATAGCAAAGATCAATAAAACTAAAAGCTGGTTCTTTGAGAAGATAAACAAAATTGATAAACCATTAGCCAGACTCATCAAGAAAAAAGGGAGAAGACTCAAATCAATAGAATTAGAAATGAAAAAGGAGAAGTAACAACCGACACTGCAGAAATACAAAGGAACATGAGAGATTACTACAAGAAACTCTTTGTCAATAAAATGGCCAACATGGAAGAAATGGACAAATTCTTAGAAATGTACAACCTTCTGAGACTGAACCAGGAAGAAATAGAAAATATGAACAGAAAAATCACAAGCACTGAAATTGAAACTGTGATTAAAAATCTTCCAACAAACAAAAGCCCAGGACCAGATGGCTTCACAGGCAAATTCTATCAAACATTTAGAGAAAAGCTAAATCTATCCTTCTCAAACTCTTCCAAAATATAGCAGAGGGAGGAACACTCCCAAACTCATTCTACGAGGCCACTATCACCCTGATACCAAAACCAGACAAAGATGTCACAAAGAAAGAAAACTACAGGCCAATATCACTGATGAACATAGATGCAAAAATCCTCAACAAAATACTAGCAAAAAGAATCCAACAGCACATTAAAAGGATCATACACCATGATCAAGTGGGGTTTATCCTAGGAGTGCAAGGATTCTTCAATATATGCAAATCAATCAATGTGATACACCATATTAACAAATTGAAAGAGGAAAACCATATGATCTTCTCAATAGATGCAGCGAAAGCTTTTGACAAAATACAACAACCATTTATGATAAAAACCCTCCAGATAGTAGGCATAGAGGGAACTTTATCCAACATAATAAAAGCCATATATGACAAACCCACAGCCGACATTGTCCTCATTGGTGAAAAACTGAAACCATTTCCACTAAGATCAGGAACAAGACAATGTGGCCCACTCTCACCACTATTATTTAACATAGTTTTGGAAGATTTAGCCACTGCAATCAGAGAAGAAAAAGAAATAAAAGGAATCCAAATTGAAAAAGAAGAAGTAAAACTGTCACTGTTTGCAGATGACATGATACTATACATAGAGAATCCTAAAGATGCTACCAGAAAACTACTAGAGCTAATCAATGAATTTGGTAAAGTAGCAGGATACAAAATTAATGCACAGAAATCTCTTGCATTCCTATACACTAATGATGAAAAATCTGAAAGTGAAATTAAGAAAACACTCCCATTTACCATTGGAACAAAAAGAATAAAATATCTAGGAATAAACCTACCTAAGGAGACAAAAGACCTGTATGCATAAAATTTTAAGACACTGATGAAAGAAACTAAAGGTGATACAAATAGATGGAGAGATATACCATGTTCTTGGATTGGAAGAATCAACATTGTGAAAATGACTCTAGTACCTGAAGCAATCTACAGTTTCAATGCAATCCCTATCAAACTACCACTCGCATTTTTCACAGAACTAGAATAAAAATTTTCACAATTTGTATGGAAACACAAAAGACCCTGAATAGTCAAAGCAATATTGGGAAGGAAAAACGGAGCTGGAGGAATCAGGTTCCTGGACTTCAGACTATACTACAAAGCTACAGTAATCAAGACAGTATGGTACTGGTACAAAAACAGAAATATAGATCCATGGAACAGGATAGAAAGCCCAGAGATAAACCCACACACATATGGTCACCTTATCTTTGATAAAGGAGGCAAGAATATACATTGGAGAAAAGACGTCCTCTTCAATAGTGGTGCTGGGAAAACTGGATAGCTACATGCAAAAGAATGAAATTAGAACACTCCCTAACACCATACACAAAAATAAGCTCAAAATGGATTAAAGACCTAAATGTAAGGCCAGACACTATAAAACTCTTAGAGGAAAACATAGGCAGAACACTCTATGACATAAATCACAGCAAGATCCTTTTTGACCCAGCTCCTAGAGAAATGGAAATAAAAACAAAAATAAACAAATGGGACCTAATGAAACTTAAAAGCTTTTGCACAGCAAAGGAAACCATAAACAAGATGAAAAGACAACCCTCAGAATGGGAGAAAATATTTGCAAATTAAGCAACTAACAAACGATTAATCTCTAAAATTTACAAGCAGCTCATGCAGCTCAATATCAAAAAACCAAACAACCCCATCCAAAAATTGGCAGAAGACCTAAATAGACATTTCTCCAAAGAAGATATACAGATTGCCAACAAACACATGAAAGGATGCTCAACATCAGAAATCATTAGAGCAAAGCAAATCAAAACTACAATGAGATATCATCTCACACTGGTCAGAACGTCCATCATCAAAAAATCTACAAACAATAAATGCTGGAGAGAGTGTGGAGAAAAGGGAACCCTCTTGCACTGTTGGTGGGAATGTAAATTGATACAGCCACTATGGAGAACAGTATGGAGGTTCCTTAAAAAACTAAAAATAGAACTACCATATGACCCAGCAATCCCACTACTGGGCATATACCCTGAGAAAACTGTAATTCAAAAACAGTCATGTACCACAATTTTCATTGCAGCTCTATTTACAATAGCCAGGACATGGAAGCAACCTAAGTGTCCATCAACAGATGAATGGATAAAGAAGATGTGGCACATATATACAATGGAATATTACTCAGCCGTAAAAAGAAACGAAAATGAGTTGTTTGTAGTGAGGTGGTTGGAGTTAGAGTCTGTCATACAGAGTGAAGTAAGTCATAAAGAGAAAAACAAATACCATATGCTAACACGTATATATGGAATTAAAAAAAAATGGTCATGAAGAACCTAGTGGCAAGATGGGAATAAGACGCAGACCTATTAGAGAATGAACTTGCGGCTACGGCGAGGGGGAAGGGTAAGCTGGGACAAAGTGAGAGACTGGCATGGACTTATAAATACTACCAAATAAAATAGATAGCTAGTGGGAAGCAACCGCATAGCACAGGGAGATCAGCTCGGTGCTTTGTGACCGAGGGGTGGGATGGGGAGTGTGGGAAGGAGGGAGACGCAAGATGGAAGAGATATGGGGACATATATGTATGTATAACTGATTCACTTTGTTATAAAGCAGAAACTAACACACAATTGTAAAGCAATTATACTCCAATAAAGATGTTAAAAAAAAAAAAAAGAATCCACCTGCCAGTGCATGGGACACGGGTTCGAGCCCTGGTCCGGGAAGATCCTACATGCAGCAGAGCTACTAAGTGCATGCGCCACAACTACTGAGCCTGCAATCTAGAGCCCTCGTGCCACAACTACTGAAGCCTGTGCGCCTAGAGCCTGTGCTTCTCAGCAAGAGAAGCCCTCGCTCTCTGCAACTAGAGAAAGCCCACGCACAGCTACGAAGACCCAACACAGCGAAATAAATAAATAAATTAAATAAATAAATAAATAAATTTATATTAAAAAAATGACCTCTCTGCTTATTAACTCCCGAACAACTTTCACCCTAACTTCCAGGCAAGTCTCTGGTCACCACATTCCATTGACTTAGAATCCTCTTCTTCCAGATCTATACTTTTTAGATCCCCCAAAGGCAGGAATGCTTCCTATATCCCAAATCAGTGCCCCAGCCGGGATTGATCTCTATCCCCTAGTGGTTAGTTAGCACTAAGATATTAAGGTGCAATGTTATCTTCTTTATATCTAAAATTTACAACAAAATATTACTATTATTTGCATTCCTTATCCAAAATGTTCTTCTTATTTAGTAAATGCGTAATAAATGTTTATCAATTGCTTTTTAAAAACAATCGTCAGCAGCTGTTGTCAACAGGTGAAAATGTAGCAAAAGCTCCTTGAAGCATTACTTGTTAGGCTGAGAACTTATCATTTTCATTTATGTCCTTCAGTAAAGCCATCAAAGCAAGTTTCTTCAATTTCCCCATTATTAACACCAATATGTATTCATTCAACTATGCAGAAGAAATTATAAGTGTTATAAAAATAAAATAGCTGTTTAGGAAGAAAGTACAGCAGTAGCTTCTGCCGTCCTATCCCTTAGAAATCAATGGAGAAATTTAAGTTAAATTATTTTTGCTGGTCCCAGGAAAAAGAATGTATGAAATAAATTTGAGATAGAGCATTGTGATTGATGATGGTTTGGAAGGTGTAGAAAATATTGAACAGAGCCACAAACCTACTTTCAAGGAAAGTGCCACGAGAATCCTGGAAATAATCCAGTAGTAAGGCACTTTTGAGCTGGGTTGGCAGTTCCATCAGTGACTGAGGGGAATCTGAAAGAACCTGTGTGGTGGTGTGGAAGAAATGCAGCCATAGCAGAAAGTAATAGCAAGTCAGTACTTTGATGTTACTGTTAGATCCTAGAATTACTGAACTATTAAGCTTGCCATGAAGAAATGACTAATATATATTGCCCACTTTCATTTAATATGCTCTCCTTGTGCTTTATTTTGAACAATCACAATCTCTTCACTTAAAGCAGAATCAAATATTGTCTTATGAATAGAGACACCAAGTTCTTGGAATTTATCTCTGGCCGGGCACGTGACATTGAGCCAGTCATTATGAATCTTTGTTTCCCACCTGGAAGTAAGCCCATTAAAAAATCTCACCAGAGAAGGTTCTTAAAATTCTGTGAGATTTTGAATTGGAAATTTTATATATCACTTCTGTAAATGGTGAGATAGCATATATATTTTATAAAGGACCTGTTAAGTCTAGCACTCTGTTTGCATAGTTCATGTAAGATTTATCTATGATACTATTCAAATTATCATGTGTAATTAATGTTATTGTTTTTAATGTAAGTATGCTACTTTATTGACTTTGTGCCCAAAGGCAACCTCTCTATTTTCTTGCACTGATGTAGCCTAAATTATGACTAATTTCCATTACCTTTTCTCTCCACTAACCCCTAGTTATTATTGCATTCCTGTGGCACATTAACCGGATTGGTACACAGTACCATTCCATCCCCTGCTATACTACAGAAACTAGCTGGCTACAAATCACACCTGGAGACTCCCTTGCAGCTGGGGTTCTGCACGTCTTTGGGTGCGTCCAAGCAGATACATCCACAGAAAACTGGAGGCAGAAATGAGTGATCAGAAGGGGGTGGCACCACAGAGAGAGAGGGGTTCTTCCAGGAATACGTTTGAGAAAAACTGTAAGGCTCATATGCTGGAGCAGAACTGTTGAGGGGAGTGTCTCAGGGAACAGAATTGGCGATCACATCCCGCAGGTCCTTGTAAGAGATTTTAAAGCCTTTGGTTTTACATTGAGCGAGATTGGAAACAAGTGGAAGAGCCTGAACAGAGAGACATCATCTGACTTCGGTTTAAAGAGAGTGCTCTGGCTGATGTTGAAAAGAGATTGTAATGCTGCAGGGGTGGAAACAGAACGACCAGTTAGGAGGTCATCACAAACATCCAAGAGGGAGGTGATGGTGGCTCCAGTTGGGTGTCAGCAGTGGAGGTGGGAAGAACAGTCAGATCCTGGGTGTATTCTGAAAGAATGCCTAGGGGTTTCCAGGGTTTTCTCATCCCAGGTGACAGATGACTCTTCCACTGGAGAGTGGAGCTGCCAAGTGTATCCAGGAAGGGGCGCACTCACCCACGTCAAATGTTGCCCATAGACTGAGGAGGGGGAGGATTGAGAAATGAAAACTGGTAACGTGGTTGTTATAGGTGACCGAGACAAGAGTGATTTTGGTGAAGCTGGGCATAAAAGACACATTGGAATGTATTAAGAGAGAATAGGAGGGCAGTTGGAGACAGTGTAGATAGTGCTTTCAAGGAATTTTGCTCTAGGAAAGCAAAGCAATATAGTGCTACCTGGCAGCAGAGAGACAAAGGAAAGTTTGTTTGTTTTTTTTGTTTTTTGGTTTTGTTTTTTATAGTACCAGAGAAATAACAGTGCATTTTCGTGGTAATAGACTAGCAGAGAAAATAAATGTATTGATGTGGGAGAGGTAGAAGAGAATTGCTAGAACAATGCCCTTAAGGAGGAAAGAAGAGATGGGGTCCTATGTTTATGTGGATGGCCTGGTTTCAGATAGATGCAGGGGTAGTTCACTCTTAGTTACAAATAAGAAGGCAGAGCATGTAGGTCGAGATGCAGGTAGGGGTCTGGAAGTTCTCTTCTAGTTGCTTCAATTTTATCAGTGAAAGAGGACTCAAGTGTAACAGCTGCACGTGAGCTCGAGATGATTATTGGGTCAATTAATGAGTAGTCAGGTGAGTGGTGATGTATCACTCTCAGGTTAATTCAGGGTTAATCACATCTTTGTGCAGTGCCTTGGCATGGCTGGATGGAGAGTAGGGGGAGGTGAGTAAGAGAATGGAGTCTGAACTTTGTTAGGAGGAAACTAGGCAGGAAGTGGGGCAGGGCATCCGGGCCCAATTCAAGAAAACTTGGGGCTCAGAAGAGGTACTGACTGCAGCAGGGGGTAGGATCTGGGAAACACTCTGAAAATCAAGGCAGACGGTGAGGAGGCACAGCATCGTGTGTACGGGATGGGGAGAACCCCTTGGGTGCAAGGGATGCACAGACCCCATCCCAGGGACAGCTAGAGCCTAGCAGAAACCCTGGCTCCTATCCCACTTCTAACAGTCTGTTCAGGTGCTAGGACGGCTGAACTGACACATGGAAGCCCTTTGTTGCCTGGAGCTTGAGAATCCTGTTGAAACAAACAGAAAATTGCAGAATTCAGTTTATTTTTGGTCTATCTACGTAATGGTGGAATCCTATCCATTACATTAATGTTTTGTCCACACAAGCGTGTAAATTTAAGCAAATAACTGAACACTGGGCTTGTTCCAACACCGTCTCTGATATCTCAGAATAAGAGTAATTTCTAAGTGAAGCAGATTGTAAAATGTATGTTCCCTTTAAACAATTCAAATGTTCGTATACACTGTAACATGTCATTCTGAGAGGCATACACCACTGTGAATGAGAAAGCTGTGTGTGAGAGAGCAAAACATCCAAGATCACAAGTGGTGATTGACAGGTCCCGACCCCCAATTCTGATTTTGATTCAATGAACACTCACTAAGTTGCTATGTGCCAGACACCCTGCTGGGTGGTTTGTTTCAGCCTCTTTATTTCCAGCCCTCTGCTTTTTGCTCCCCCCACCCCCCCACCAAATAACATCATCTCAAGAAAGCTGCATCACCAAAAGGACTATTGTTTTTAGACTAAATAATGTGAAATAATGGTCACATCTTGTATTGATCAATATCCTCCCATTATTTTCACTAATAAGTGATTTCAACTTAAATCTGCAATTATTTTCACAAGGAGGAGCTATAGCCATTTCTCCTGCAGAATTGTAATTGCCCATGTTCCAATATTTTGTTGTTGTTCTTTAAAATATCATCTTCTGAAAGAATCTTATAAAATGAAGACTATTTTCAATTTGTTAGTCAAAGGAGAAAAGTGTTGGTGTTTTTGGTGGTAAGGCAATTAATGGCACTGAATTCATGTCCTGCCATTTCTCCAATGAATACTCTGTTTTTGACTTCTGACTAGTGTGCATAACAGAAAAATAAGAGGCAGTAAGAAAACTGTGCCTCTCTTGCACCTGTATTCATCTTGGAGGCAGGTGTTTATAGCTACTTTAAATGGGTGTTCAGATAATATGGTGAATTTTGTCATCACTACGCCAGAGCAAGTAATCAGACTCGAGAAAGAGATCTATATGCTTAAAGAAATCTGTCTAAGTGGACAGAGTTGATCTCTATAAAGAGCTAATGGGTTTGGCTGTTTAAGTGCTTGCCTGGGAGAGCAATATGAAGACAAAACTAACAATACCACTGGCAGTGCAGGCTAACGCTTCAATTATTTACTGTACTGGTATTTTAAGATCAATATTCCTTTAATTTATACAGTTTGGAGCCAGGATAGGACTTTATGTCTCAGAATTTCACTCTACCATCCAGGGGAGGTTGTTTTTTAAGAACATACGCAACTATTTGAAAATTCCAACATGATGTGTGAGACTTGGCACGCCCGATAATAAAATATATATATTAAAGGTCTTTCTTTAGGAAACACGGGGCCAGAAATTGGTACACTTGTTATGTTCTAAGTGTATTGATTAAGTTCTCTGATTTTCCTCTGCCTAACCTTGTTGCTTATCTGAAACAGGAATGGGCTTCTTAATAGAGCAGTGCAAATAGAAATGGGGCATAGTTTAATAAAGAGCTAACACATTAGAGAAAATCCCAAAGGAATTTTCAGAAACCTGTATTTAAAAGCTGATCTTTCAAAAATCTAAACAAACTAGAATTGAGTGACCACTTGGTTCTCTTGTTAAAGAAAATAATTTTTATTGTTTAAAAAAATCTAGTACTTTCCCTAGGGCTGTTCACACCATTCCTACCACCTTCCTTTAAATTTTTTATACTATTTTTTACCTTAACTTTATTTAGGTTTTGAATGAATAATACTTTCATATGTTTCAAAAATAAAAATAATATAAAAATATATACGCAGAGAAGTTTTGCTACCACCCCTGTTTTCCTCCATCTCCAATAAGGAAGAGCTGTGAAGAAACATTTATTTATTTTCTTGATACTATTTGTTGAGAATCTCTAAGCTCTCTGGGGATGCAGCTGTCCTTCTCATAGCAAGATCCATCCCAAGCGAAGCCAAGTGAAGTGTACTCTTGATCGTTGTTTCACTGAATAAATACTATGCAGACAAAAAAACTATAGAAACATCAGTTTCTCTTTCCCCTTTTGGTCTGCATAAACACATGGGCATATCATCCCTAAAAGTGGATAAGTCCATCCCTCCATGTGTTGTAAGTACAACAAAATCACAATATATACACGGTACATAGGAAATGATTCACTAGTTCAAAAGGAGAAGTCAAGGCAGACAAAATGGCCCCTGAGGAACTGACTTCTTCAAGAAAAAGGACCAAGTTTTAAAAAAATCTAATGTGTCTACTCAACAGGACACAAGTGCTCTTGCATTTATGTAAACAGAAGAATCAGAAACTGGGACAGTTTTATTTCAGGTGACTTGTGAGTACTGAATTTGAAAAATCAGTCATTGAATAGCAGAGTAGATACCACAGAAAACTGGATCAGTGAACTAGGAAAGCAGCTCAAGAAAGTCTCAGAGAAGATAAAGGAAAAAAAATAAAGGACTAAGGTACAAAGGACACAGAGGATAGATGCAGAAAAGTCAAATATAGGCATAAAGAAAAATACAAAAATGTTTCCCTAATGTTTATGAGTGTGATAGCCACCTGGACACATTTAAAATGCTGCGTCCTGAGCCCCATCCTCAGAGATGCTAGTTGAGTATGTTGGGGATTCGACTGAGGTTTACCTATTTTTCAAAATATGAACATGGAGTGATTTTAATGATATGAAAATTTGGGAAAACACTGCCGCAAATGAAGAAAAAGTACCCAGACAAACAAGCCAAAAAATTTAAAATATTCATAGATATAATATGATTTCCAGGAGTTTTAAAAAGATTTGGTCTTCATAATAAAGGGGTCATAAAATCCAAATAAAATTAATGATGAGACATAGTCTACTAAATTGAATTTCAGAAACAAAGAGGAAATCGTTCAAATATCTAGTCAGAAAATCTTATAGAAGGCAAAAAATCCATTTTGTCATACTTCTATGAGACTCAACACTAAAAGAGGAGGAAGAAATGTCAGCAGTTGTGGCATAAAAGCTATACTTCCTGAAAAGCCATTGTTCACTGCAGTAGCAGGAAAGACATTTGCAGATAAACAACAGCTCAAAAAATGCTTTATTTGCTTACCTCTCCTGAAGTTATTGCACATAGAGGAATGTTAATCATAAATTAGAAATGGAAAAAGTGTAAGTCTAAAATTGTTAACATAGCTTAAAATGCCAAAAACATAATGTATTGAATTAGAATATATGTACTATCTGAAAAGAAAAATAATAATCATGATAATCTGGATGTTTCTCTTTATTTATTTTTTAAAAAACATTTTATTTTCAAATAATTTCCAACTCTCAAGTGTTGCATGAATAACATGACAAATTCCTGAATATCCTTGTCCCAAATTCAAGTTTTGCCCATTGTCAATGCCCTCATAACAAAAGGTCTAATTCAGGACCACACATTGTACCCAATTGTCGTATCTCCCTGGCTTCCTTCAGTCTAGAAGAATTCCTCAGTCTAATTGACTTTAATGACCTTGACATTTTTGAAGGTCAGTTATTCTGTAGAAACTTTCTAAATTTCTGTTTGATATTTCCTCTTGTGTATAACCAGGTTATGATTTTATTTGCTGAAATAATAGAGAAGTGATGCTGTATTCTTCTCATTGTTGGATTTTTCTTTTTTTAGAGACAGATTATTTCAACAAAAACTTGGGGATTGGAAGAAGAGGAGGTAGAAATATACTAACCTTTCACGTTATGTGTGGCTATCAATAAACATAGTTTATTTTTTACCTTGATAGACTAATATATGTTAAAATGTAATTAAAATGTGAATGCATGGCACCAGAAAGAGAGACTACATTTCCCATGCTTCCTGGCAAGTAGCTGTGGCCATGGTGCCAGGAAACGAGGGGAAGAAATTCCAGAAAAGAAAGAGACACAAGGGGGAGCCCCCAAATCTGTGTACTAACTTCTCAAATCCTTCCACATGTGTGGAAGATGCCAGGATGCCCCAGGGGAAAACAGCTGCTGGAAGGCTGAAAAAAAGAAGCGGTACAGAGATTTTAGCAGCTACCCTGATGCTGGAGAGATAGAGTTTGGAGTTTGATTCCCACCAATGTTTGGGAAACACCCCAGGCTTTCCATGGAATCCAGAAGGCCATGGTTTAGGTATGAGACCCATGTCTCAGGAGAAAGGGCAGAACTGAAATGCACCAGCTTTATTTAACAAAGCCTGAAACCACACCTCCACACTCTCAATGTGATCTGCCAACAGTTTAATTATTTGCAGGAACAAAACTCAATACTTTTCAGAGGAAGTTAACACAGTTTTTTACTGGAAGCCAAGTGCACAAATAGATCAGTAGGATGGAATAGCTCAGAAACAAACCCAGATAAACATAATGTATTAGGTAGTACTAGGTTCAATTGCATTTAATTGAGAACAAAAACAAAACAAAACGGAACCCTCAGATAACTCTTGCTTAAAAACCTCCACAATGTACAATCTACAAGGCTTAGTATACAATTAAAAAAATTTCTAGGTATATGATAAAACAGAAAATGTAATTCATAGTCAAGAGGAAAATATGGTTAACAGAAACAGAATAGCAGATCACTCAGATGATAAAATTAGCATGTTTAATATGTTAACAAATCTACAGAAACATATGGAAGCAATGGGAAGAAATTAAGAAATTTAAGTAAAAAGAATCAAATGGAAATCCTAGAACTAAAAAATTACAATATCTGAAATAAAAACTTAATTGTATGATATTAATAGATCGTGTAACTACAGCATACTTGGACTTAACATTTTAATTCTAAAAAATCTATCCAGAGGAAAGAAATATGTGAAGACAGATATTCAATGATATACATATGTGTATGTTTATAATAAAAAATAAACATTCTGGTCTGTTGACATTTAAAGTGGTTATTGACAGGTGTATAATTATTGCCATTTTGTTACTTGTTTTCCTAGTTATTTTCTGTTCTTTTCTTCTTTTTGTTTCATTCCTTGTGGTTTGATGATTTCCTTTAGTGGTATGTTTGTGTTCCTTTCTCTCTAGTTTTTGTGTGTCTATTTGTAGGCTTTTGATTTGTGGTTACCATGGGGTCCCTACATGTTATCTTATAACTATATCTACTTGTTTTAAACTAATAGTCATTTAAGTTCAAACACATTCTGCAGATCTACGTTTTTTATTCTCATTTCCCACATTTTTCTTTTTCTTTTTTTTAATTTAATTTTATTATTTTTTTAATACAGCAGGTTATTATTAGTTATCTATTTTATACATATTAGTGTATATATGTCAATCCCAATCTCCCAATTCATCCCACCACCAGCCCCCCCTCCCCACTTTCCCTCCTGGCTGTCTATACATTTGTTCTCTACATCTGTGTCTCTATTTCTGCCCTGCAAACCAGTTCATCTGTACCATTTTTCTAGGTTCCACATATATGTGTTAATGTATGATATTTGTTTTTCTCTTTCTGACTTACTTCGCTCTGTATGACAGTCTCTAGGTCCACCCACATCTCTACAAATGACCCAATTTCGTTCCTTTTTATGGCCGAGTAATATTCCATTGTATACATGTACCATATCTTCTTTATCCATTCGTTTGTCGATGGGCATTTAGTTTGCTTCCATGACCTGGCTATTGTAAAGAGTGCTGCAGTGAATATTGGGATGCATGTGTCTTTTTGAATTACGGTTTTCTCTGGGTATATGTCCAGTAGTGGGATTGCTGGGTCATATGGTAATTCTATTTTTAGTTTTTTAAGGAACCTCCATACTGTTCACCATAGTGGCTGTATCAATTTACATTCCCACCAACAGTGCAAGAGGGTTCCCTTTTCTCCACACCCTCTCCAGCATTTGTTGTTTGTAGATTTTCTGATGATGCCCATTCTAACCAGTATGAGGTGATACCTCATTGTAGTTTTGATTTGCATTTCTCTAATAGTTAGTGATGTTGAGCATCTTTTCATGTGCTTCTTGGCCATCTGTATGTCTTCTTTGGAGAAATGTCTATTTAGGTCTTCTGCCCAATTTTGGATTGGGTTGTTTGTTTTTTAATGTTGAGCTGCATGAGCTATTTATATATTTTGGAGGTTAATCCTTTGTCTGTTGATTCATTTGCAAATATTTTCTCCCATTCTGAGGGTTGTCTTTTTGTATTGTTTATAGTTTCCTTTGCTGTGCAAAAGCTTTTAAGTTTCATTAGGTCCCATTTGTTTATTTTTGTTTTTATTTTCATTACTCTAGGGGGTGGGTCAAAAAATCTTGCTGTGATTCATGTCAAAGAGTGTTCTTCCTATGTTTTCCTCTAGAATTTTAGAGTGTCCAGTCTTACATTTAGGTCTTTAACCCATTTTAAGTTTATTTTTGTGTATGGTGTTATGGAGTGATCTAATTTCATTCTTTTACATGTAGCTGTCTGGTTTTCCCAGCACCACTTATTGAAGAGGCTGTCTTTTCTCCATTGTATATTCTTGCCTCCTTTGTCATAGATTAGTTGACCATAGGTGTGTGGGTTTATCTCTGGGCTTTCTATCCTTTTCCATTGATCTACATTTCTGTTTTTGTGCCAGTACCATATTGTCTTCATTATTGTAGCTTTGTAGTATAGTCGGAAGTCAGGGAGTCTGATTCCTCCAGATCCATTTATTTCCCTCAAGATTGCTTTGGCTATTTGGGATCTTTTGTGTCTCTATACAAATTTTAAGAATTTTTTTGTTTTAGTTCTGTAAAAAATGCCATTGGTAATTTGATAGGGATTGCATTGGGAAGTATAGTCATTTTCACAATATTGATTCTTCCAATCCAAGAACATGTTATATCTCTCCATCTGTTTGTGTCATCTTTGATTTCTTTCATCAGTGTCTTATATTTTTCTGAGTATAGGTCTTTTACCTCCTTAGGTAAGTTTATTACTAGGTATTTATTCTTTTTGTTGCAATGGTGAATGGGATTGTTTCCTTAATTTCTCTTTCTGATATTTCATTCTTAGTGTATAGGAATGCAAGAGATTTCTGTGCATTAATTTTGTATCCTGCAACTTTACGAAATTCATTGATTAGCTCTAGTAGTTAGGTGGCATCTTTAGGATTCTCTATGTAGAGTATCATGTCATCTGCAAACAGTGACAGTTTTACTTCTTCTTTTCCAATTTGGATTCCTTTTATTTCTTTTCCTTCTCTGATTGCCATGGTTAGGACTTCCAGATGCTATCGGTTTTTCACCATTGAGAATATTTGCTGTGGGTTTGTCATATATGGCCTTTATTATGTTGAGGTAGGTTCCCTCTGTGCCCACTTTCTGGAGAGTTTTTATCATAAATGGGTGTTGAATTTTGTCAAAAGCTTTTCCTGCATCTATTGAGATGATCATGTGGTTTTTAATCTTCAATTTGTTAATATGGCATATCACATTGATTGATTTGTGTATATTGAAGAATCCTTGCATCCCTGGGATAAACCCCATTTGATCATGGTGTATGATCCTTTTAATGTGTTGTTGGATTCTGTTTGCTAGTATTCTGTTGAGGTTTTTTGCATTTATATTCATAAGTGATATTGTTCTGTAATAATCTTTTTCTGTAGTATCTTTGTCTTGTTTTGGTATCAGGGTGATGGTTGCCTAGTAGAATGAGTTTGGGAGTGTTCCTCCCTCTGCTATATTTTGGAAGAGTTTGAGAAGGATGGGTCTTAGCTGTTCTCTAAATGTTTGATAGAATTCACCTGTGATGATTGGGATTGACATGTGTACAATGATGTGTATAAAATTGATGACTGATTAAAAAAAAAAAAGAATTCGCCTCTGAAGCCATCTGGTCCTGGGCTTTTATCTTTTGGAAGATTTTTAATCATAGTTTCAATTTCAGTGCTTGTGATTGGTCTGTTCATATTTTCTATTTCTTCCTGGTTCAGTCTTGGGAGGTTATACCTTTCTAAGAATTTGTCCATTTCTTCCAGGTTGTCCATTTTATTGGCATAGAGTTGCTTGTAGTAGTCTGTTAGGATGCTTTGTATTTCTGAGGTGTCCGTTGTAGCTTCTCCTTTTTCATTTCTAATTTTATTGATTTGAGTCCTCTCCCTCTTTTCCTTGATGAGTGTGACTAGTGGTTTATCAATTTTGTTTATCTTCTCAAAGAACCAGCTGTTGATTTGCTATTGTTTGCTAATAGTTTTGCTCTTATCTTTGCTCTTGTGTTCTTTGTTTCTATTTCATTTATTTCTTCTCTGATCTTTATGATTTCTTTCCTTCTGCTAACTTTGGGTTTTGTTTGTTCTTCTTTCTCTGTTTCCTTTACGTGTAATGTTAGATTGTTTATTTGAGATTCTTCTTGTTTCTCGAGGTAGGATTGTATTGCTATAAACTTCTCTCTTAGAACTGCTTTTGCTGCATCCCATAGGTTTTGGATCTTTGTGTTTTCTTTGTCCTTTGTTTCTAGGTATTTTTTGATTTCCTCTTTGATTTCCTTAGTGATCTCTTGATTATTTAGCACCGTATTGTTTAGTCTCCATGTGTTTGTGTTTTTTACATTTCTTTCCCTGTAATTGATTTCTAATTTCATAGCATTGTGGTTGGAAAAGATGCTTGATATGATTTCAATTTCCTTAAATTTACCAAGTCTTGATTTGTGACCCAAGATGTGACCTATCCTGGAGAATGTTCCATGTGCATGTGAGAAGAAAGTGTAATCTGCTGTTTTCAGATGGAATGTCCTATAAATATCAATTAAATCTATCTAGTCTATTGTATCATTTAAAGCTTATGTTTCCTTATTAATTTTCTCTCTGGATATCTGTCCATTGGTGTAAGTGCAGAGTTAAAGTCCCCCACTATTTTTGTGTTACTGTTGATTTCCTCTTTTATAGCTGTTAGCATTTGTTTTATGTATTGTGGTGTTCCGATGTTGGGTGCATATATATTTATAATTGTTATATCTTCTTCTTGGATTGAACCCTTGATCATTATGTGTGTCCTTCCTTGTCTCTTCTAATATTCTTTGTTTTAAAGTCTATTTTATCTGATATGAGTATTGCTACTCGAGTGTTCTTTTGATTTCCATTTGCATAGAATATCTTTTTCCATTCCCTCACTTTCAGGCTGTATGTGTCTCTAGGTCTGAAGTGGGTCTTTTTTTTTTTTTTTTTAATTTATGTATTTATTTATTTATTTTTGGCTGTGTTGGGTCTTCGTTTCTGTGTGAGGGCTTTCTGTAGTTGCGGCAAGCAGGGGCCACTCTTCATCGCGGTGCACAGGCCTCTCACTATCACGGCCTCTTGTTGCGGAGTACAGGCTCCAGATTCACAGGCTCAGTAGTTGTGGCTCACGGGCCTAGAGTTGCTCCGTGGCATGTGGGATCTTCCCAGACCAGGGCTCAAACCCATGTCCCCTGCATTGGCAGGCAGATTCTCAACCACTGCGCCACCAGGGAAGCCCCCGAAGTGGGTCTCTTGTAGACAGCAAATATATGGGTCTTGTTTTGGTATCGATTCAGCCAGTCTATGCCTTTTGGTTGGAGCATTTAATCCATTTACATTTAAGGTAGTTATTGATATGTATGTTCCTATTACCATTTTCTCAATTGTTTTGGGTTGTTATTGTAGGTCTTTTCCTTCTCTTGTGTTTCCTGCCTATAGAAGTTCCTTTAGCATTTGTTGTAAAGTTGGTTTGGTGGTGCTGAATTCTCTTAGCTTTTGCTTGTCTGTTAAGGTTTTAATTTCTCTGTCAAATCTGAATGAGATCCTTTCTGGGTAGAGTAATTTTGGTTGTAGGTTCTTCCTTTTCATCACTTTAAATATATCATGCCACGCCCTTCTGGCTTGTAGAGTCTCTGCTGAGAAATCAGCTGTTAACCTTATGGGAGTTCCCTTGTATGTTATTTGTTGTTTTTCCCTTGTTGCTTTCAATAATTTTTCTTTGTCTTTAATTTTTGCCAATTTGATTACTATGTGTCTTGGCATGTTTCTCCTTGGGTTTATCCTGCCTGGGACTCTCTGCACTTCCTGGATTTGGGTGGCTATTTCCTTTCCCATTTTAGGGAAGTTTTCGACTATAATCTCTTCAAATATTTTCTTGGGTCCTTTCTCTCTCTCTTCTCCTTCTGGGACCCCTATAATGCGAGTGTTGGTGCATTTAATGTTGTCCCAGAGGTCTCTTAGGCTGTCTTCATTTCTTTTCATTCTTTTTTCTTTATTCTGTTCCATGACAGTGAATTCCACCATTTTGTCTTCCAGGTCACTTATCTGTTCTTCTGCCTCAGTTATTCTGCTACTGATTCCTTCTGGTGTATTTTTCATTTCAGTTATTGTATTGTTCATCTCTCTTTGTTTGTTCTTTAATTCTTCTACGTGTTTGTTCTTTAATTCTTCTAGGCTTTTGTTAAACATTTCTTGCATCTTCTTGATCTTTGCCTCCATTCTTTTTCCAAGGTCCTGGATCATCTTCACTATCATTATTCTGGTTTCTTTTTCTGGAAGGCTGCCTATCTCCACTTCATTTAGTTGTTTTTCTGGGGTTTTATCTTGTTCCTTCATCTGGTACAAAGTTCTCTGCCTTTTCATTTTGTCTGTCTTTCTGTGAATGTGGTTTTTGTTCCACAGGCTGCAGGACTGTGGTTCTTGCTTCTGCTGTCTGCCCTCTGGTGGATGAGGCTATCTAAGAGGCTTGTGCAAGTTTCCTGATGGGAGGGACTGGTGGTGGGTAGAGCGTGGTGTTACTCTGGTGGGCAAAGCTCAGAAAAACTTTAATCCACTTGTCTGCTGACGGATGTGGCTGAGTTCTCTCCATGTTGGTTGTTTGGCCTGAGGTGACTCAGCACTGGAGGCTACAGGCTCTTTGGTGGGGCTAATGACAGACTCTGGGGGGGCTCATGCCCAGGAGTACTTCCCAGAACTTCTTCTGCCAGTGTCCTTGTCCTCACAGTGAGCCACAGCTACCCCTGCTTCTGCAGGAGACCCTCCAACACCAGCAGGTAGGTCTGGTTCAGTCCCCTATATGGTCACTGCTCCTTCCCCTTGGGTCCTGTTGCGCTCACTACTTTGTTTGTGCCCTTCAAGAGTGGAGTCTCTGTTTCCCCTAGTCCTGTCAAAGTCCTGTAGTCAAGTCCACTAGCCTTCGAAGTCTGATTCTCTTGGAATTCCTCCTCCCACTGTTGGACCCTCAGGTTGGGAAGGGTGACGTGAGGCTCAGAACCTTCACTCCAGTGGGTGGACTTCTGTGGTATAATTGTTCTCCATTTTGTGAGTCACCCACCCAGTGGTTATGGGATTTGATTTTTTTGTGATTGCACCCCTCTTACCGTCTCATTGCAGTTTCTCCTCTGTCTTTGGATGTGGGGTATCTTTTTTCGTGAGTTCCAGTGTCTTCCTTTCAATGATTGTTCAGCAGTTAGTTGTGATTCTGGTGCTCTTGCAAGAGGGAGTGAGCACACATCCTTCTACTCTGCTATCTTGAACCAATTTCCCCCAAGTTTTGTGTTTTTTATTTTATATTTTATACCATCATGTTTATCCCTTATCTGTTTATTGTAGTTATACAACTGTACTTGATTTTACAATTTTTTTATTTTAATCTCTGTACTATCTTATTTAAGTGGTTTATCCATAGTCTTCACTATATATTTTCGTTTAGTAGGGGATTTTCCCTTTCCCATAACTTCTTACTTCTTGTTGTAACATTTTCTTTTCCACTTAGAGAAGACCCTTTAACATTTCTTTTAGGGTAGGTTTAGTAGAGTTGAACATTTTTAGCTTTTGCTTGTCTGAGAAGTTCTTCATCTCTCCTTCAATTCTGAATGATAATCTTGCTGGGTAGAGTGTCCTAGGTTGCAGGTGTTTCCCTTTCAGCACTTTGAATACACCACTCCCTTCAGGCCTGCAACATTTCTGTAGAAAAATCAGCTAATAGCCTTATGAGGGTTCCCTTGTTCTCTTTGTTTTTCTCTTGCTGCCTTTAGAATTCTCTCTTTATCTTTAAGTTTTGCCATTTTAACTATGATATGTCTTGGTGTGCGTCTGTTTGGGTTATCTTGTTTGGGACCCTCTGTGCTCCCTGTACCTGGATATATGTTTCCTTCTTCAGGTTCGGAGCATTTCAGCCATAATTTCCTCAAATGCATTTTTGATCCATTCCTGTCTTCTCCTTCTGGGGCCCCTATAATGCAAATGTTGGTATGCTTGTTGTTGTCTCGGAGGTGCTTTAAAATGTTCTCATTTTTTAAAATTTGTTTTTCTTTTTGCTGTTCCGATTTAGTGATTTCCATTATTCTATCTTCCAGATCATGTATGCGTTCTTCTGTATCACCTAGTCTGCTGTTAATGAGAAGGTCCTTTGCCAAGTTGTGCTTCACTGATAGAATATGTAAAGCCTTTAATAATTATCATGTAGATACATGTTTCTCACTATGATATCTGTAATATGTTAAGTGAGGAAAAGCAGGTTTCAAAGTAAAATTCATAGTATGATCATACCTTTGTTAGAAATTGACATTACACACATTCACACACATGTGTATAGAAATAAGTCTCAGATAATAAGCATCAAAATATTAAGCATGGTTATCTGTGGGTGGTCAAATTACAAGTGATATTTTTATTGTTCATCTGGGTTTCCTAAGCAAAATAATACAAGTTAAAGACAGTTTCTGGGGACATCCCTGGTGGTAAAGTGGTTAAGAATCTGCCTGCCAATGCAGGGGACATGGGTTCGAGCCCTGGTCTGGGAGGATCCCACATGCCGCGGAGCAACTAAGCCTGTGCGCCACAACTACTGAGCCTGCACTCTAGAGCCCATGAGCCACAACTACTGAGCCCACGTGCCACAACTACTGAAGCCCACATGCCTAGAGCCCATGGTCTGCAACAAGACAAGCCACCTCAATGAGAAGCCCACACACCGCAGCAAAGGGTAGCCCCAGCTCACCACAACTAGAGAAAGCCCACACACAGCAATGAAGACCCAGTGCAGCCAAAAATTAATTAATTAATTAAAAATAAATAAATAAATACAGTTTCTGTAGACTTTTTATAACCCTCCTGTGTTCTGGCTATATTCCTTGTCATCAGCTTATTGAGTAAAATAATCTTTAGAAAAATGAAGGGTTACTGCCATGTAACAATTAACGTCTCTTTTGAGGGGCACTTTGGGTTAAATAGGTTTCTGTGGGCTGTCATGTTCACTGTGTATAATGCTGACAGTAGGAGAAAATGAATCTGGGGTTCCAAATAACATTCTTAGGAATAAAAAATATTGCAGGATAAGAACTTCTCGTTCTTTTCTAGTCACTCTGTCCCTTTGGCAACCACTTGCTCTTTGGGCCATTGTGAGTCTCTGAATAAACAAGAGACAATCTGTGTTCATACTTTGAGTGGCAAGTTTAATTTAGACAATCCGAAAATTTGAGAAAAAGATTCCATCCACTCTCTCTGAGCTTTTTTTCCCCTCAAGTTGGCTAAAGCTCTTCCCACTGTGGTTGGGCTCAAACTTGTGTACATGGAGCTCTCTTGGTGCGGTTCAGTGCCAGCATCCTGTGGAACTCAGTCCATTGTAAGCCATGAGAGCTCCTTTTAGAATCTCATCTTCTGTTTCCTGGGTTATGTAGACAACTGCACTCATGTGAGAGCAATACACAACTTTGTTACCAGGAGTGTAAGCTGCCTGAGTTCTGTAACAGGAAGGAAGAAAATCAGAACCTGTGCCACATTTAGATTAAGCTTTGGGGAAAAAATGTGGGGAATTATATTGGCAATATGCTATTTCATGCTGAAATAGTAAAATTGAATGTCCATAAGGACAGTGTAGACAAAGCCCAATGAATAAATAAACATGTTTCCTGTCTCCCTAGTTTGGAAAACCATAGGTCCCTTTTAGCTATTGGTGTTGAAATTTTTAAAAATTATTACAGGTTGTCCTTACTTTGCACAATTGTGAAGGAACATTAAATGGCTGTGCCAGCTGACACCAAGCATGGAGATCTGAATCATATTTGGGAAAATTTATGATCGTTCTGTGCTATTAGAAACTGTCATCAAAACACTTAAAACTCTCTTATCGTTGGTTTTAAGTATATAGGGAGATGTTTTTAAATACTAAAACTAATATTTATTTACCATACTGCTATTTAAAATATCAGAGGGAACTTCCCTGGCAGTCCAGTGGTTAAGACCCTGCCTTCCAATGCAAGGGGTGCAGGTTCGATCCCTGGTCAGGGAGTTAAGATCCCACATGCCTCGCTGCCAAAAAACTGAAAACATAAAACAGAAGCAATATTGTAACAAATTCAATAAAGAGTTTAAAAATGGTCCACACCAAAAAAAAAAATTAGAAACATTAATAATGAAAGTTTCATTTATTTGTAAAAAACTTACCAAGGGTAGCTTGAGCAGTGATGCCCTTTTTGTTGTCATATAACTAACTGCTTTGGCCGATTATCACATTCCTTCGTAAATCTGGATCAGCTTCCCATATTGTATCCTTTTCCCTTTCAATGTTGTGAAATATCTCCAAGAATTTCTTTAGTGAGGCATTTTTGCCAGCGTCACTTCCTCTAAGACATCGTCCTCCTTTTCCTCACCACCGTCTTCTTCCTGTCTGTCCACACCTGTCTGTCCACAGCCTCACCTCCACTAGGTCCTCCAGCTGTAGGTCTAGAGCCTCCCCAATGGTGGCTGTGCCAGTGTCCCCACAGTCAGCTGTGACTCCATGCAAGTTCCAGTGAAATATCTCTCCCAGTGTAATCACCCCTCATTTCTTTGCTTCACTTGCATTTTTTTTCCTCACTTCTTTATTGGAGTATAATTGCTTTACAATGGTGTGTCTGTTTCTGCTGTATAACAAAGTGAATCAGCTATACATATACATATATCCCTATATCCCCTCCCTCTTGAGCCTCCTTCCCACCCTCCCTATCCCACCCCTCTAGGGGGTCACAAAGCATCAAGTTGATCTCCCTGTGCTATGCGGCTGCTTCCCACTAGCCATCCATTTTACATTTGGTACTGTATACATGTCAGTTCTACTCTCTTACTTCATCCCAGCTTCCCCTTCCCCCCTGTGTCCTCAAGTCAGCACTTTCATCTTTGTTGGCCACTTCCTTCTTTGATTATCCATTTTTGGAACAAGTCACTTGGAAGGAACCAGATGTCTTCAGGAACCACCTGGAGGCACCACCGGGAGAATAAAAGGGGTGCCATGATGTTACTACCCTGATGCATATACAGCATGAAATATCTTTTCATCTATAGGCTCATTAATCTCCTTAACAGCAGTAACGCTAATAATCTTCATAATTTGAGAACCATTTATATCCAAACGAGAAGTCTCAGTAGTGGAACCTACTACTAATTACCTAGAATGAGAGACAAGGAGGCAACACAAGCACGTGCTTTCCTACCTGTGAACGAAACGGGATCTGCAGTGACAGACTTTGAAAGAAGCCAGGTGTTTGGTCATGATCCTGACGCGCGTCTGTTATTTACCTGGTGATCTGTGGACAGCGGCTTGTAGCGAAGTGTGTACTTTATGCAACTGCTCATGGCGAGGACCACATGGTAACTGAAATTTGAACTGTGTGGTTGCGGTCTGCTGCTTTTTAAACTAAGCTGTGGTGACTAGAGTTCTTGCAAAGTGAGGACAGCCAGTAGTGGATCAGAATTACATCCTCAAACTTAGGTGAGAGGCGACACAGTTCTGTGGGGAAAACTGGAGGCGCTTCTGAACTTCCAGGGGCACAACTCTTCCAAACTATTGTATTGGAAGCTGTGGATTGAACAACAAATCACTTTGATGGCAGCACAACCCTAAAGACTCAGTTGCGTGAATAGAGCTGACACATACGTGGAGTACAGCTGATGTGAACCAAAACTGACATTCGGAGTGAGCCTGTTGACAGAATTGTAGGGATAGAAAAGAGCTGTTCATCTCGGTGTAATCAGAGGAAATGAGGAAAGTTGGAAAAATCGTGGAGTGGTTCTAAACATCATAAGTAAAGTAGAGATACTCTGATTTCAACAAGGCAAGAATTTCCCACGGGGGCCCCTGGTTATTGAAGGAAGTTAATTACATTAATATTTTCTTCTTGTCTTTCCTCTGTGGTACAGTGAGTTGTTTTTCCAGGGTCTTAATATCACACCAAAACAGAACATATTTTTAAAAAATTAAATGGCTAACATAGTGTCTGGATAACTAAAGTAAAATTTGAAAGAAGAAAACTTTCTAATAAATAAGGCAAACATTGTGCAGTGAACGAGAAGATTTTTTAAAAGTATGTGGATTGTGCTCATTAAATCAATTAGCAAAAATATTTAAAATTGTTTTAGAGTAGGAAAGAATTTGTCAAAATAGCTTTCAGGAAAATAATCAGCATGCTCAAGAGCATTAAAATAGAGTCAAGAGATCAATCTTTGTTTTGACGCATTTTGTGAATCAATTTTGGAGCTCATAAAAGGCAAGAATTCCATGCAGCCTAGAACTGTTATTTGCAGCTTCGTGAAAGATAGGTAAACACGTGAACTTAATATTAGGCCAGATGATTGTAGAAAAATCTGTACATATAGGAGCAATAAGTAAAATAATTAGGAGAACAGGTAAGAATAAATTCGATTTCATCTTCAGCTTTGATTCTTTCCCAACGGTATTACGTTAGTAAATACACAGAATGTGGCTCTGCGTCTGAGGTTTGCTGGAATAATTGATAGAGTGTCTTGTGAATTGGATTTATTTCCCAAACTGGGTTTAGCAGGCTTGGAGAAGGGCAGCTGGGAATATTGCAATCTGGCTGACAAACCAAACCCTGATGATGGATGTGAGTGGGTCCAGCTGGAGGTAGGAAAGAGCTGGTGGGGTGCCTCCCTAGTCACTATTAGATATGATCATAATTAGCACTTTTATTAGGGAATCTGAGTAAGGAGTAAATACCAAATTAATGGAAAGGCTGAAAAATGAACTAGGAGCATTAGTTTATAGCAGTGGGGAATGTCATAAAATACAGGTAGGGGAAACTGAAGAACTGCAGTGAGAAAAAAGAAAGAAAAGAAGAACAAAATAGAAAGCTAGTGAATCATTTCCATAAGGATTTTCATCTGAAACTTAATTATAAAGTGCTCTGAAATGGCATAATAATAACTAAAGTTGCCTGCACAGACAATCAACTTGGGCATTATACGTTGTGATCAGGGTTTTGTCATTGGCAATGAATTATTCTGCCCGCCTACACCCGTATCTCATCTGTAGCAAGAAAAGGACAGGATGAAATGCCTGGATTGGAGTTTCTGTCGCCAGAACATCATACATACTGTCACACACACATACAAATTGTCTTTGGCAACAAAGCCCATAAATATTTCCATTGGTTATGAAATAACCCTGGACTGCCTTTTATAATCACAGATGTAGGACAGAACGTAGCTTCATCCTAAGGCAGATGGCGGGTCTGAGGCAATGATCACCCCGTCAGGTTGAACCCTGAAGGGGGTGTCCTTTACAGGAGGAGCTACAGCTGGCAAGCTCCCGAGGAATTGCTCCTTGCATCTTGCTTCCCCCTTCTGTGTCCCTCTGCCTTTTTTTCCCCCCTCATACATCTGGATATCCAAAGAATATATATGATACTGGCCATTTTTAATCTCTAAATTACTTTTCATTACATTTTTCAATTCTCTGATTGATTAAGGGAGAACCTTCAGTGATAAATGGATTTCAGTGTCTACTTTAAGACTATAGATCTGTCTTTCAATAAGAGCGTTTTTCTGAAGCTTTTGGTTGGCCAAGCAAGAACCAGCTGGTAGGAGTTGTTATTTAATATCAAATACAAATTCTAAAAATTTTTCTAGCATTTAACATTTATACAGTTGTCCCTGTGTTCATTTGGAAAGTTGAATGGGTGGATAACATTCCTAATTGAGCAGCAAATCTAATGTAGCCAATGAAAACCAAACTGGAACCCATAAATTCACTTGTGAAGGCTTCCTAGGTTACTGCCCTCCGAGGAAAAAAGAGCAGCAAACTGAATTAAGGCTGAATATTTTTCTGGTCTCTATGGAAAAAATTTTCTTCAAATTTTATTTTTTTACCTTTCTGCTCTTAAGTCAATTAAGATCACAGTTATAAGAGCAATTCCATCAACTTTGTCCTAACAGCCAAGGCCTTCAAATCCACTCAAATCCATTCTGTTCTAATGTAAGACTTGTTCTATCTTTTAACCTCAGACTATAAGTCCCCTCGGCAGCCTGTAAGATTCTTTCGTTGTCTCATTGTTGCCTCTAAACACACCGTGCCCTTCTTTTTTCTTGAATAAACAGCATTTTATGAGCAAAATGGTATGAAAGCTCTCTCTCAAATCTTTACCTTTACACCTCTATTGGAATTAAAAAACAAAAATGAAAGCAAAAAAGTAAAACAAAACTAAATCCCAGGGTAACCAATACCAACAATCAACAACAACAACAGCAAAAACAATGACAAAACATTAGGAATTTTAAACTAAGGGCACATTCAAATCAAGGGAGAAAATTTAACACAAAAACAAAAATCCTTTATTGCTTATTTATGAATGCTTTTTTATATAATTTCAACTAGCAGTTATTCTCCTAGTTAAGCCGTATAGATAGTATACAAAGAAAAAGATTATCTCATTTATTCTTATAACCTCATGAGAATACAGTATCATTGTTCCTACTTTGCAGACAAGGAACGGGAGGCACAGAGAAGTTCAGAACTTGCCCAGAGACACACAGTCTGAAAAAAAGGTGTTGAAGGACCCACACTCAACCAGCTGTTCCCAGTCAGCTGGCTCCATTTATTTCTCATTTTTGGTAACTCCATGCTTAAGACCTTAAAAAAGAAACATATCTCACTCATTTTAAGAAAGAAGTTCAATGATGCAAAAGGCCCAGTGGCAATTCAGAGTGGGACTCTTCACTGCTGGGTGAAGCAAAGTGTTCATTCTGTTTTCAACCTTCTAGTTCCAATTTAATCTCCTACAGCACCAGATGAGTGTTTATACTGAGCTGCCCAGGCCCTGCAGAGCAGGCAAATGATAGGAAAGCTTAGTGGAGATATTTATGCTAAAATATGATTGACAGGAAGGTTTCCTGCATTCTTTCTGATGGAGGGAAGAGGCAAGCTGATTATGGGCCTTAGTGACATCTGTAAAGTCTCTTTTACCAAATAAAGTAACATAATCCTGGGAATGAGATTCTGCTACATTAACGGTCTTGCCCATTCTCAAGGGGAGGGGATGATATAGAGTGTTTGCACAGAGAGGCAGGGATCTTGGGGACCAGCTTAGAATTCTGCCTACCACAGAGTAAGAGAAGCTTCTGTGAAATTTGTGTTGCCTCACATACAATAGAGGGAAAAAAACCCTGAATATTACATCTGTGCACTGATAAAATCGAACTTTCCCCAAACCCTGGGACACTGGAAAACAGCTATGGTTAAGAAATCCACCCACTCTTTTGTGTTTGGGAAAACTGCTAAATGGAAAGACCCACTCTTCCCTGTATGACTGAGCTCAGGGCTACCCGCCTTGTTTACCTCTGATGAGGTCAGACAAGGACCCTCCAAATTCCCACTCTGCCTCGTAAATGATTAGCTAAACTGCTTTGTCTCTACTAATCAATTGCAGCAAAATACGCATGAATCTGATATGATTGAACTTTAGTTAAGCTTCTCTCCTTCCCCCAGACCCCTGAACTTTGGTCCACCCTCAGCCTGCGTCAGCCCCTCCTAAGAGTCGGCTGACCCTGAGTGGTGCATTCTCTGACCTACTGTCTTGTCACTGCCATGTCCACCCCACATTCACATCCGTCCACTGCCCTACAGCAGGCGCCCTCTGGTTTCCAGATCTGACAGTCAGAGCATCTTCCCCATGGCCGTAGTTCTTAGTCCCCCCTCTTTTTTTTGTTTTTTTAAAATTAATTAATTTATTTACTTATTTTTGGCTGTGTTGGGTCTTCGTTTCTGTGCGAGGGCTTTCTCTAGTTGCGGCAAGCGGGGGCCACTCTTCATCGTGGTGCGCGGGCCTCTCACTGTCGCAGCCTCTCTTGTTGCGGAGCACAGGCTCCAGACACGCAGGCTCAGTAGTCGTGGCTCACGGGCCTAGCTGCTCCGCGGCATGTGGGATCCTCCCAGACCAGGCCTCGAACCCATGTCCCCTGCATTGGCAGGCGGATTCTCAACCACTGCGCCACCAGGGAAGCCGCCCCCCCCCCCATCTTGCAATAATCCTTCCGAATAAAGTCTCTCCCTAACCTAAGTCCCGGTTTGTGGTTTTTTTAAACATACAGCTGTGCCTTTCAAAGCAATATTCTATTCAACTAATGTAATTTTTTAAACCATTGCTCTGAAAGCAGCACAATTAATCCTCCATCTCAGCTGCTGTGTGCTGAGACAATGGCCCAAGTGAGTCCTGCAGAAATCTCCACGGAGTCATAGCTCCTTTCCTTGGAGCAGTTAATTAAAAATCACCCCTCTCAGACTCCAGTTTAATCCAGCTAGCTTAAATTAACACAACTAACATTAAAGTAAGTAAGAATTTCCAGGAAGAAAACTTCAAGGAAAAGTCACAACAGTTTTAAATGCATGAGATTGCCGTAGATTTTGGCAGTGTGGGAAAACTATTTTTATTTAGAGGCTAAGTCAGGGTAAAAGTCATCCTAATCCCTTGACTTGGTTGTGTCCTGGGATCCATATGGAATAAAGTAAAACTCACCCGGTCCATGATCTTCAAATAAGGCCTTATAGTCCTGTCTAGGAACTATTAGTCACACTACATCTTCATTTGGAAGTTTTAGATGTCTGATGAGGACAATTTGAAGTTATAACTGATTTTTAATATTTTTTCATAAACCATAGTAATTGGCCATTATTACTTTATTTAATGATCAACTTTACTCTGAGATACAAATAGAAGATGCCACAGTTAAAACTACAAGAACCAACTTACTCTTTGATGTTAGGTAGGTCCAGGTTTTCAAAACTTGAATTGAGAAAACTCTTTGGATTACTGAGGAAATTTAGACCTTATCTTTCAAAGTCTAAACATTTGGTTCAAATTTTAAAAGCTCCATTTCTACCGAGGACAGCCCACTTACCAGATCTAGAGATTTAAAAAGCAAAACGGGACTCAGAACTTAGAATTTATGGAGTCAAGCAAGTTTTAAAATATCTACTGGGCTGAATTCTCAGTAATAAACACTAGACTTTTATATTTGAATAATGTCATTTATCATACAACATCTACCATACTACATAGTTTAGAGGTGGAAAAGAAAGAAAAACAAATCAACTTAATGTATGTGTGATTTAAGACCTGATATATTTCTCTAGCCATTAGCAAAACAGAAAATCTGCTTTATTTAACATCTCCTTTTGCATGTTAGCATAAGCCTAGTGGTAATTTGATAAAGGATATAAAAAGCCTGACTTAATGGCAATTAAGTGGGTCCATGTCAAGTCCTGTTATTATAATCTTCATCTATTTCTTCTTTCCTAGCCTATGTTTGAGAACACTGAATAACACTTAATCATATCAGCTGATATGATGGATTAATATGAAGTTCTTTGGAATTGGGGTACTTATATATTTGAACATTTCTACAATTCTCTAGATCTCATTAACTTTGTAGTATCACATGAACATCTTATAGATCAAAACATGGAAATAGTAGCATAGTAGGATATTTGGCACACTAGGACAAAAAAGGGATAGAATTTGCTCCTCAAATGTAATTAGTTCAGGCACAATTTCAGAAGAAACAATAAAAGGAATCAACCTTGTCTAGATATTTCAAATATTTTAATACCAATACTATCTCTTAGTTTTAAGCCTACGGATAAATTACCGTTACCCAGCACGGTGCTATGATAATGTCAACATCATCACCAATTAAGAGTCAGGACACAGCCAGTCCCACCACCAATTCATATGACTTGACTTTAGCGGGACCCACACCTGCGTTCAGTAACCCTTTCTTCCCCTTTAAATGATCACCGGATGAACTGCTCGTGATACCGTGAGCATGGTGCATTTCTATTGTCCTCCAATTCCAATTCCATTCTTATCCTCTTTACTCTTTGTAGATGATTGCATATCAAGACAGGTCCACTACATAAGTTATTTACAAATTTTCTTTTCCATATCAAACTTTCTGCTTTTATTCATCATATTCTTTGCTTCCACCCCAGAACAAGAAGTGAATTCTTTATTCCATTCCCTCTCACTCCCTCAGGCACCTTGTGCATTTATTAAATCCTATTTCATTGGCTCCTATCCATCTGCCTATGGATATTTTCAAGCCATTAGTTTTCCCACTTTTTCCTTCAAGGTCAATTTTTTCCTTCAAGGCCTTTTTTCTCTAAGTTTGTATATGTCCATTTCCTCACTAGTTATGCAAAACTCTGTCCTCGGCAGTCTGGCTGTTTCCCAACCATTAGTGACATCTCCATTGATTGCCTAGTATCAAAGCTTTGAGAAAGAAAAAAAGGGTAGCCCCTGAGATCCAAAAACACTCACGGCGGGGCCTTTCTTATAAGCTGGTCTGAGTCTCACAGCAAGGCCATATTGCTCTCTTGTTGGACATAAGCAATGTCAGAGAATATCAACATCAGAAAAAGTCGCTCTAAGACCATCATAAGTGGGACAAAAACAAGTCCACCGTGCAACATACAAAATAACAAACATCCTGTGACCACGACTTCTTTACCAAATACAGCTTTAGTTTATCTATATAAAGTTATCTATGTATAGAATTTTATTCTCGTTTGCCAGCCTTGTATATAAGATTTATTGAGATACTCAATCACAGTGTGTGTGTGTGTGTGTGTGTGTGTGTGTGTGTGTGTGTGTGTGAATTACCTGGATCCAGTCACAGTGACCCATTTCCCTGAAAAAGATGTCATGTCTCCTCTCCACATTGAGAAAGCCCAATAGTGAGAAAGAAGAATGAAGCCAATAAGCAGAAAAGTGGGGTTAGAAAAGGAGTTGGTGTCCTGAGGTCTCTCTGCCGGTGCAGGAGTTTGTTCAGCTGTTCCTTAGATTCTGAGAATTCATTAGTTTGTCTTATTTGCTAAGCTCCAGCTGGGTTTCTGTCACATGGAAACGACATATTCCAAACTGATATACTTATTCACTTTCTTCTGCCGGTCTGCATCTCAGTCTTTGGGACCAGAACTTTAGAAAGAAATGACCCATGTTTCCGGCTGGAGAACTGTAGAGGAGGATGTACTTCAAAGACAGACTCTGCTGACTTCGACCAAGATGTGTAGTTTTGGTTTGGTATGCATAGATAAGACCTATACTAGATCTTTCTGTGATCCTCCAGACATTTTTTAATTCTGGAAAAATATTCTAAATGAAAAATGACTTTTGTTGATATGCACCACCCTTAGAGGATTTGCATGGGATAAACATGGTGGGAAAGAAAATGGTATATAAACTTTTGAAAAGAAGAAGAAGATACCAACATCTAGCTCAATAAATTATGTTCTGATTGGAATTTCCATTTTTTTTTCCTAAAGAAACACACGTACATTTAGGTCACAGCTCTGCAATTTGCAGAGGTAATAAACTCTAGTCTTAGTAAATAAAAATGAATGAACATCACTAACAGGTCTTATTTTGTTACCAGATTTCTCCCCCATCTGGAAAAAGATCCTTGGTGTTAGCTCTAACAAGTGACTCAACGTAGGGGAAGGGACAAGCCACGGTCTTCATATTTAGTTCTAGGCAACCTCTATTTGTTCTAGACAACCTCTATTTGTGAAGTCTCAGGGTTTCTAGACAAAGACTTACCAGAGAGAAAGGAAAAGGGGACCAGAAGAAAAGATGCTTGATTTCTTGACGTTAATATGGCAATGGATGTTTAATGTGGCCAGTGGAGTGTTACAATGAAAGAGTAATAACTATGCAAAAGAAACGTGGTTTCTTTTGATATTATATTCACATGTAACATGGTCCACTGGAAAGTTGTGAAGGACAGCATTGATTTCTTGAATCATCTATTCCGGAAGTTTTTGTTGAGCACCTGCCCTATGCCACGGGCTATTCTAGGTACTAGCGATACAGTGCTAAGCAAAACAAACAAAGTCCCTGCCCTCAAGGAGCTTACATTCTCTAGTGGACAGCAATATATTGAGAATCCACGATATGGCTGGTCTTCATGTTTGTAGATGATGCTTGTGAAGACGACCACCATCTTTTTACATGCATGAGAAAGTTGCATCGTCCAAATGGAATTGCAAAAGCAGGCGTCACTCAGCAAATTTTACAGCAGAATCAAGACCCTTTGGGTATGCATTTGCCCCTGAATACCTGTTTTGCCAACATACTGAGGCCTGGTCACAGGGGGTGAGGTCAACAGCCTTCTTCCTTCTATTTATATGGGAACTATATATAATTCATTTTCCAAACTAGGAGACCTTGGAAAGTAAAAGGAGGCAAAAATAATAATTATGCCAGGACAACAGGCATCAAGTTAAGCCCTGTGCCCATCAGAACAGCGTTCTCCAGATCCCTTTTTCCTGCTGGGGAGGTCTGAGGCTTTAAACAGCCATCCGGTGCCACCTAGCGAGACCCTCGAGCTTCAGAAAAAGCTGATTGACTCCGGGGATACGTATGAGACTCCAGTTTTGACTTGCGTAGTTTGTAGAGCTAGACAAAACTGTCAGCAGGGAATCCTTGATATTTTGACAGCCTCATCCCCAGTTCTACAAGGAAGGAGATGTTCTCTCCAAAAAAAGACCAATCTTTCTTGCTTTATCAGCTTCAAAAAAGGCTAAAGTACAGGTTTGAATTTTGAGACCTTGGGGGCCTGTAAGTTAAGAGTGAACTGTGTAAGAGCTCCCTACAGCGCCTCTACTGGGTAATTGAGCACATTGCACAATTCTCTAGGCTGCCACCCCAGGGCAGAGGGGCAAGACAATGTGACTTATAAAGGCCATTCAGTTTCTAATTTTTATGATATAATTTGTAATGCTTCATAAAAGTGACACTTTTACTAGTCCAGGTCATAAAACATGTAATCGTTTTGCTTGACAAATGTTGGTGCAGGAGATTAACAGCTCTGGATTTGTTGTTACTGTTTATTATTATTTAACCTTGATTGAGCTCCACTAGTATTGTTATTTCATAAGACACAGTCTTTGTGCTTTAAGAAACATCTATTATGTTATTTAAAACTCACACACACGTATGTGAAAAATTGGGGGCAGGGACAGAGTGGGAGAGATTTAGGGAGAAGCTTGCCTTATCTTGGGGTAACCAGTAATTACCAACTTAATTTTATTTGATGAATTAACCCACATTTCCTTCCGGCCCCACTTGTTCAGGCCTCTTTTGGACCACTTTCCACCGAGACATCTATGTCCCTTCCCACTAGAATTGCCTGGAAGACCACACCTGCCTTGTTCTCTGTTGAAGTCCCAACACCTTGCACAGCTCATGACACAGTGGTTATTTGTTGAATACAGCAAGTAACATTTTTAGAAATTTATGTGGGTTGGTAACGTGCAGGATGTCAGCAACATTGAAACGTAGAAGCTGCCAAAATATGACCTATACTCTGGGGAATTATTTGACCACCCTGTTGGCATATATAATTTCAGTTAACATAGTTTCTTCTGTATTTTAGAGATTTAGCGAGCATCTCTGTGATTTAATTGATGTATATCTAGCAAGCATTCATAAAACATAAACCCTAATCTACCATTTTAGTTTATTTCTTCTGAACTGAAGGACTTTCTTCAAGGGTCCCTTATTAAAATGCAAATAAACTCTGGACTGTTAATAAGCCCCATGGCTGAGATGAGCTCCCTAGGGAACCTGAGATAGGGCTGCAGCAGTGTCCCCTGCACTGTCTGCCTCCAGTTTGCCCCACAAAGGCCCATGGTAGCATTTCCACATAGGTTCCAAAATACCTGAAAACCTGCAGCTTTGTGGGGAAAGACTCCACATTAATCAATATGTAACTTAGTCAAGATTTTACAACTTGCAAAATAGCAACCGTAGGCATTATTTTCTCTTTTATGAATCCACAGCTGTTTTGGGGGATAACAACCATGGATCAAGGGGAGGAGGAGGATTTAGCTCTTATTTCAAATTAAGATAATCATCAGTTTTTCGAAAAATTATGTGCAGCAGGACCAGTGCTGCATTGGAGTTCGTGTTATTAGCTTTTCTATTTAACTTCCTTGAAAACTTTATTTCAGTAGTGAAGATAGGTTTTGATGGATTGGGTGAAAACTTGTTTTTGCCTTTGAAAAATGTGTTTACTCCTCGGGAACTCAAATTTCTCATGGCAGTGTTGATAATTTGGAGAAAGTTGGGAGCATGCAAGTTATGTTTTGGGTTACAAAGGACAAAAGGCAGCACCTGTGAACGTCAGATGTTCCCATCTGCTTGTGGAAGCACAGTCACTACTTTAATCTATAATCAATTGTCTTCCTTAATCAGAAAAGTGCAATGCGTGGAAGAATCTCCTCCAGCCTACAGTGAATGCTCTGCAAGGTCAAACTATTTTAAACACATACTGATGAGTCAATGGAAGTTTTAAAATGAAAATGTTATAACCAACAAGTTATAAAGGGGTTGCAAAGCACCAAGTGGATGATGGCTTACAAAGAGTTTAGAAAAATGTTAATTACATGGAAAATTTGATGCCATGGAAAGGAAAGGGTAAGGAGGTATACAAAATTAAAATGATGAATCACAGACTTCTCTGGTGGTGCAGTAGTTAAGAATCCACTTGCCAATGCAGGGGACACAGGTTCGAGCCCTGGTCTGGGAAGATCCCATATGCCATGGAGCAACTGAGCCCCTGCGTCACAACTACTGAGCCTGCACGCTAGAGCCTGTGAGCCACAACTACTGAACCTGCGTGCCCAGAGCCCGTGCTCCGCAACAAGAGAAGCCACCGCAATGAGAAGCCTGTGCACCGCCATGAAGAGTAGCCCCCACTCGCCGCAACTACAGAAAGCCCGCGCGCAGCAACAAAGACCCAACGCAGCCAAAAATAAAATAAATAAATAAATAAATAAATAAATAAATAATGAATAGCCCTTTCTACATCAATTACTTTAGCTAATTAACGTTATAAAATCTTGGGCTTGTTGTAGATTTGCTGCACTGATGTAAGACTATTTTCACCTAAGGTGTTGTCACCATTGCCATTTAGACGTCCTCCTTGTGATCAGCTTGTCTCTACCACACTTCACAAGCCCACACGTTCATGTCTCATCCAAATGTAAAGGATCCAAAACGTGCCGCCCAACTAAGAAGTAAAGAATGTCAACCCTGAGCTCATCCCCTTCTGAGGACAGATTTCTTAGCCCCTCTGAAAAAAAGATAGGTTTATATTTGAAATGATGTGGTACCATTATGGACAGGTCATCTACTATAGTAAATCCTATTTCAGATCTGTTTATTAATAGAAGATGAAGGATAAAGCAACACAGAAAACAATAACATGAGGTGTAAAATAAAACATTTGTTTTGCTAAGGATCATCCCTTAACATAAAATCTCACTATTCTCCTGGCTCTAATATAAGGGTTTTAGCTTTTATTTTATTTTATGTTTGAAATGTATGCATGCCTTACTGCTCTTCAATCTGTCTTCTTCTATTTATATTACCATATCATGGAATGAAAAGACGCCAAAGATATGCAGAGGCCAAGTCCACCCAATTTGATATTCTAAAATACAGAGAAAAAATAACTCCCTATGATATGCAGAAAAGAGGAATTTTGGTTCTGGGGCAGAAGACAGTCTTCTACTTTTCTACCACTTACTTCTCTGGGCTTGCTTAAAATATATAGTAAATATATATTTTTTACAATGGCATCGCAAAGATTCAGAAATAAATGGGTAAGCTGAGCTGGAGAGATTTTATGCTTACCTCTCTCTTTTTCCACATTGTGTGCTTCCTCAGGGTTGCATTTATTTATTTAATTTTATCCCCAGCACTTAGCAAAGTGTTTGGCACACGAAAAGTTGGTGCTCAGAAATGTTTGAATGAATGAATGAATGAATACAAAATACATAAAGATGAGAATTAATAAGAAAAATTGAGACTAAGAAAAGTGACAGGCAAAGGGACCAGTCAGTTCACCAACCTTTACAAATATACCTTTTCACTGTAAACAGGAAGGCTTTGGTCCCCTGGTCTTCCTCCTTCTACTATCTATCTTTATAGGAAAATAAAGCTCATTTGCTTCACTCTTGTTTTTGCCAATTGTCTGCCGCCTGAAGTTTCTGACTCCTGTTCCAAAAGAAAGCACGTTCTCCTGTTTTTGTTTTTGTTTTTTTCTCTATAAGGAGTGTTTTTCCTACACTTCATCACGATTACCTTGACCCTGATCTGAATGCAGTAGATTCTCACGTTGGTGACTCAGGAGAGATCATGAACACACACACACACTGAATTACGGAATAAATCTCGTTTTGCTCAAGGGTTCTCAGTGATCCATTTCCTCCTCCTGGTTTTTTCCATATACTTTGTACTGTTGTGTTAGCAATAAGTCACATTTTTGGTTTTTCTGCATCACTGGAGAACTTAATTGATGAGAGCATCACCTTGAGTTTAACCCTCTTTGCAGTTATTTCCCTAAGAAAAGCCATGGCATTTATTTAAATGCATTTTTGTTCATATTTTATGATTTTTAAAGAAAAACCACTTTATTGTGGGATAATTGGCATACAACAAACTGCACATATTTAAGGTGTACAATTGGTTAAGTTCGATATCTGTATTCACAGGTGAGACCATCAGCATACTCAAGAGAATTAACATACCTGTCACCCCAAATTGCTTTTGGCCCATTTTCTTCAGGGTACTGAACCATTTCTGAAAGAAGTGAGGTAAAAGGGTGAATTCATTTTGTTTTAGTTATTCTCTCTGCCTATTCCATTCCTGGGGTATAATTAAAACTTGTAAGAGAAATGTTATTTTTACAGTTTAAGATAACTTTATTACTTCTTCTCTGTGACACTGTTGAGGATTGTTTTTGTTTCTTCATATGGCAGAGAAGAGCTGGTTGTCCCCCACTACCCACACTTCCCCTTTTCCTTAATAAGAGCCACCCTGCATTGTAGCTGGACAGACACACGTCCTCTTAATTGACAGCCAGGTTTCCCAGTTTCCCTTGTGGTTGGGTGTGAGTGGGTTCTGTCCAATGGAGTGTAGACAGAAGTAGATCCTAGGAGTGCCTTGAGGGAAGGCGTGTAAGGTACTATCATTTAGCATCTTAGACCAGGAACAGAAGCTGCAAGTTGAAGACGGGAAGACAAAAAACAGAAGACACTATCTCAGCCTGAGACTTTCCTAGCAAACTGTTATGTGGGAAAAAATAACTTTCTGTCTTCTTTAAGATACTGTTACTTGGGGATTTTATTGTTGTTACTGTATCCAAACCTATATTCTAATTAATACCCTTCTATTTTATAAATAAGGAAAACTTGGACACAGAGTGGCTAAGTAAACAAAACTGCTTTGAGCCATCTTATTAAAATAATTATTTGTTTCTTCTAAAATAAACTCAAGGATAAAGTGTACTATTTGAAATCATTTCCAGTGAGGGGCATAAAATATCAGATATTTATTTAGGAAAATGTTCCAGCAAGATTGGCAACTTGAAATGCTTGCATAGCTGCTGCTTGGCAGACTTCAATGTAGTTCCATAAAGTCTGTTCCCAAGAATTGTCCTTTGGACAAATACTTGGCTAGACACATTAGCATCATTTATTATATACGAACGTTAACATTCTTCCTATTTCTCTAGGCCATTGCTGTTTCACCTTCATTAGAGTGGCAGTTAGAAACTTTTCTAGATTGATAACAAGAGTTGATTTGATATCATCAAGGAAATGGCTCTTGCATGATGCTTCCTTAATGCTCTGCCAGGAAGGACTGAGTGTTAAATATGTCATCATTTTATACTTTTTATGTGCAGAAAGTCTCATTTGACATTATCTCAGTGCCATAGCTGCACTGATTTTCCTTGCTACCTTCACACCTCTCAACACTTGGAACTCCTTTATTAGAATGGTAGATATTATGTAATGAAGGTAGTTCTGAAAGGCCATAACATAGCAGACGTTTACTGCTGCCGAATTGAAATATCAGGTTCAGAAGATGAACAGGTTGCCTAGCAACTGGTGCTGCAAGCTCCAGTGACTGCTCATGCCCACTGAGATTGACAAGGGAGCCATCACAGGCTGCCTGTACCTTCCTATTTAGCAATTCTGACAGTGAGACAAAAGCTCCCAAAGGAGGAAAGGAGGTGATTAAATATTCACATTTAAAGAAGGAAATATAGATATATCTTGTATATACAAAATATACTGGCTATAATATAGTTAGAAACTTTTCTTAGAGAAATTCCTATATTAATTGAGAGAGAGAGAGAGTGAGAGAGGAAATCAAGAGAATGGAGGAAGCAGGAAAATTAGGATTTGAAAAAGAACAAGATGGAAAAGGGACCTACTGCGGGCTTTGGTTTCCCGTCTTATATTGAAGTGCAGTTTGTTTTGGCTGAGAGCCTTACCTGATGCATGCATGACATGACTGGGCACGCCCAAGAAAATTTATCTTAGACTGTAGCAACCATGAAATGACTTTTGAATATCTGAGCACGTGGAGGTCCATGTTCACGGCACTGTTTTATATGCAATCATACTTATGATGTGTTTGCTCCAATTGTCCAGCAGTACCAGCGGTCAGACTTAGCAGTGCACATTTTCTTCCACTGGGAATGAGATTTTATTTTTTGTTGTGGTCCAAATAATTAACTCCTATGAAGGACTTCTTTTCTACACTGTTTCACAGACAGCATTTATTTTCTGCAGTTTGTGAAATATGTAAACACGAAGCACCATTCAAAATGTATCTTTTTGAAATAGATTCAGGGTTTATTTATTGTGTGTGACAATCCTTTTGTAAAATGTTCAAGCAAGGAATTGAAACCTCTTTTGTTTTAAGGGAAATGAAAGAATTCATTTTAAGATCCTCCATATTTTGGAGGTAAATCATTGATTAAAGTTCTGTCCCATTTCAAATAAAATTAAATTCATGTTTTGCTGTAAATTTCATCTAGGAATTAATATTTTTATCCTCATGGATATAAAGCACATGGCCCAGCTAGAATATTTTAAAAATAAATATACCTTCTGACCTAGCTGGAATTTATCTTAGAATGTGCTCCTGATGTATGAAAACATATAGGTTAAAGGACCCTCAATAAAGTATTGATAACAAGAGCAAAAATCTGATAACATAATTGTCCATTAATAGGGTACTAGTGACATAAATTATTGTATAGCCATAAAATGGAGTCCTAAGAATCTATTATATATTATATATATGTATATGTATGTATATATATGTACGTGTATACATATACACATACATACATACATGTACATACATACATGTATACATATACACGTACATACATACTAGGGATGTACATTTTTTGCAGGAAATATATTCAAAATACATTGTTCAGACACAATTTGAAGAAGACAATATAAAGAAAACCACAGAATACATAAATGTTTATATGTGATACAAGGCTTTACAGCAGTTGTTTCTGGAGAAATTTTTAGGGTACACTGGCCGGTGAGTAAGGAGGGTTTTTTGCTGTTTACCATAAACACTTTTGCCTTTTAAAAAAGAATCACACACATGTATTACTTTTATCATAAAAAATGCTAAAACACATATTATTTAGCACCGACACTATAAAATACATTGTTTCATTTCTGCTTTGTGTAGACATATGCAAACAGAAAAAAATTTTTTTCATATCATTTTAGCACAGCATCTTTAAAATAATCTTGTCTTCAATAATCCTGTTAGGGAAAAGATCATAGAGGGTGTCTTGAGGTCTTCCTTGGGTCTTATGCGTGTTTCTAGGGTCTTAAGTAAATTAACTCATGAACTTTCTGAATTACAGGCAATTATCTTTTGAAGTCTTGAGAAGAGTTAGGGGATTAGGAAGGAACAAATGTAATACTGATCTCTTTCTTTCTTTGGAGCCCCAAAGCCAAATATAATTATCTTCTATTAAGTCTATTTCATCCCCCGGTAAAATAATGAAGCAAGTAGCAGTGAAGTGGCTGTGGAGCCTTGATCATCTCTTATGCAAAGAGCGATTATTCAAGGATCTGTAGAGTCAATATTCTAATTGGGAGGAAACCGTGTCCACCTCGGATGGTGTCACCCTTCTGAACGCTCCTACAGAAACACAGCTCATGTGTTTATTAGAGAAAAGCCATGAATGACTTAGGTGCTGGGAATCTGACAGTTTATGAGAATGGTCTGATGTTTTGATGGTTTCCTAACTCTGGTCTAAGATGAGATGGTTCAAATACAATCAGTTTGGGTTTTTTTTTATTACAGCAAGAGCATCTGACTTCTGGTTACCAAAGGTTTTCTGAAAGGAAAGTTAAAATACAGAGGACCCTAAAGTGGATGTCGTAGCCAATCCGTGGAAGGGTTCTAGCAGAGAAGCCTGAGCTATTTAAGAATTTGCACAAACTATCTCGCATTCCTTCGTAATATCCAGGTTACCCCGTGTAAAATCAGTGTCAATCAATGTAAAATGAATGAATGAATGAGTAATATAGTTTAAATATCCCTTACTATCCTCCAACTGGGGATTACTTCAAAATGGGTTTTCTTGAGTATAAAAAGGTCTGTATTAAGCCAAACGCCAATGTAGAATGCCCCCTCCCATACACCATCAGCACCTCTTGACTACCTTTATTCGTGGCATGCTTACTGTAGTAATTGATTTTCCCTCCACATAGATCCAGAAATGTTGCTTATGAATGTGAAATGTTATTCTGTCTCAGTCATTATTGCTGTGTAACAAACAACTCAAAACTTAGTGGTCTGAATCCATCATCATTTGATGATGGTCAGAGAGTCTGGGGGTCAGGAACTTGGACAGGGCACAGCAGGGATGGCTTGTCTCTGCTCCCTGCCTGGAACTTCAGCTGGGAGGACTCAAGGGTTGGGGGCTGTGCTTTGACTTGCCTGGAGGCTCTTTCACTCACACTTCTGGGCTGGGGGACAAAGACTCACACCAGCCACAGTGTGTTGACAATATGGCTTCTCCATGTGGCATGGCTTCCTCACAGCATGGTGGCCACAGGACAGTCCATCTCATGTGGACGCTTGGGATGTTTGCAAGCATACAAGCAAACAGGCAGACACTCACAGCCCCTTTACAGCCCTGCCTCAGATGTCACACTGTGTCACCTCCACTGAACACTATTGGTTGAGGCAGCCACTAGCCTGCACAGATTCTGGGGCTAGGGATGCAGACCCCACCTCTGGGTCGGAGGAATAGCACAGGATTTTGGGAGACAGTGTTTTGTTTTGTTTTATTGGAGTATATTTGCTTTACAGTGTTGTGTTAGTTTCTGCTGTACAATGAAGTGAATCAGCTATATGTGTACATATATCCCTTCCCTCTTGGACCTCCCTCCCCCGAGCCCATCCCACCCCTCTAGATCATCACAGAGCACCGAGCTGAGCTCTCTATGCTATACCACAGGTTCCCACTAGCTAGCTATTTTACACATGGTAGTGTTTTTATGTCAAACCTAATCTTCCAGTTCGTCCCACACTCCTCTTCCCCTCCCGTGTCCACGTGCCTGTTCTCTGTGTCTGCGTTTCTATTCCTGCCCTGCAAATTGGTTCATCCATACCATCTTTCCAGATTCCACATGTATGCGTTAATATATGATATATGTTTTTCTCTTTCTGACTTACTTCACTCTGTATGATAGACTCTAGGTCCATCCACATTTCTACAAATGACCCAGTTTCATTTCTTTTTATGGCTGAGTAATATTCTGTTATATGTATGTACCACATCTTCTTTATCCATTCATCTGTCGATGGACATTTTTAAAATTACCACATTCTCATTTACAGAAACACATCAACACATTTTGTTGGCCATGGAAAGTCTCTTAACATAAACAAGTATCATCCACAACCAGATCAGTGAAGGCATAATTATGGAGCCTCTGCTCTTTGACAACCCTGTATAAAAACCTGCTATGCAGCAACTCTACTTAACTGTAGTATTTTCAAATTAGACTCTGAAAAACAAACCTTAGAGTAGGTAGACAAGATTGGAATTTAGGGGCCATTTGGTTAACCTTCCATGTAATACAGAAACCCTGTCTACACCACCCTCTCAGTTCTCAACTAGATTTCCATTGAATCCTTCTGTCACAGGAAGCTTACTCGTTTATGAGGAGAACTGTTCTACACAACTCTAAATACTATAATTGTTTTCATTACAATGAGTAAAAAGATGTGTTTTCATTTTAATCTTTGGTCCTAATTTTGCCTATTATAGCAATGCAAATATAGTCCTCACCTATGTGACTGGTTCTTTTTAAACAGCTGGAGAAAGCTAATATATTTCCTGTGAGTTTTCTTTTCTCCAGGCTAACTATCTTCAGAGCTTCAAACTTTCAGTTAAATATCTGAATTTCAGGACATATATGTTCTTAATCGTCTTCCACTGAGTGCTTTCTGCTTTGTCCATGTTCTTTATAAATGCAGTTCCAGGGGCTTCCCTGGTGGTGCAGTGGTTAAGAATCCGCCTGCCAATGCAGGGGAAACTGGTTTGAGCCCTGGTCCGGGAAGATCCCACATGCTGCGGAACAACTAAGCCTGTGTGCCGCAACTACTGAGCCTGCACTCTAGAGCCCGCAAGCCACAACTACTGAGCCTGCATGCCACAACTGCTGAAGCCCCCCTGCCTAGAGCCCGTGCTCCTCAACAAGAGAAGCCACCGCTCACCGCAACGAAGACCCAACACAGCCAAAAATAAATAAAAATAAATAAATTTAATTTAAAAAAATGCAGTTCCAAAACTAAGCTCAACATCCACACTTGAGTTGATTAGGAAGAAATCAGCTACAGCTGAAAATTACCTCCTTTGATCTGGACAATATATTTCTATTAATACAACCCAATTTTGCATTTGCTATTTAAATTAAGCACATCCTACAACTGACTTAGCACTACTCATGCCAGAGACCCTTGCCTAGTGATTGCTTGTGAAGACCCAGAGTCAGAAGGCTTGGTTTCACATCTTAGAGCTATCATTTCTACTTATATGACCTTAGACTAAACAGTCTGCCCCTCAGTTTCCTCAGCTATAAAATGAGGATGGTGATAGTACGGCTGTGACACTGCATATAAAGTACTTAGTGCTGCACTTGGAACAAAATCTATAGTCAGTAGATATCAGCTAGTCAACTAAATCCAATTTATGTAAATTACTGTTAAATCAGCCCCCACTCCTCCCAGAACACCTGTCCTTGTGCAACGTTTTGAATATAAAGTGCATACCTTCAAATTACCCGTGCATATTCCACTGTGTTAGCTTGGAGATCAAACCTACTGGTATGTGTTTTATTCTTATTCTGTGTTTTGCTGTCTCAGGCATTTCCGCTGTTTTGTATCATCTGCTGAGTTCTTTGCTGTGCCTTCTCCGTCTTTGTCAAAGCCACTGATGATGGAACACAGGCCAAAGAACCAAGCTACTGGAAACCCTTTCTTTCTTTCTCCCTCCCTGTCAGCCCCACGCTCCTCCTCACCCTCTGAGTGACCCTCCTCGAGTGTCCTGTACAACTACCAATACTCTCACCCCATGGCCTGGCCTCAGACCTGCATTATTCATTCCAGTTCTGAATCCCTGAGGCTCTGAACAGTCCTTGTCCATTGCAGGCACTCAGAGAACAACCAAGCCGGCATTGCAAAGTGCTATGGGAAGACAAAGGAGGCGTCTATCGATATGACCTTCAGCAGTCAGGGAGGACTTCTTGGTGGTGGTGGTGATGTTAGAGCTGGGCCTGGGAATCAGGAGTGTTATTCCTGGTGTTGGTGGTGTTTATATAGACAACAGCACAGTACCTTCAGACCCACAGGGAAAGCCTTGTGCTGGGGCTCTGAGGGTAAACGTTTGTTGCTTATATTCAGAAAATTTGCCTTAGGTCATTAGCGGATAAGAAGGGAGTGCGTGTGTGTGTGTGTGTGTGTGTGTGTGTGTGCGTGTGTGTGTGAAAAGAGGGAGGGAGAGATCGGGTGAGAGATGAGGCTGGAAAAGCAGAACTCAATTCTTCATAGCTTTAAGAGCCTTGCTAAAGAGCTGGGCTTCGTCCTGTGGGCAGAATGGCATAGCGGAAGGTGTGCTAAAGTACGGCTGCGAAATAATTAGATTTTTGTTTTAGAAAGATAACTGCAGACAGAAATGGATAGAAGACTGAACCGGGGTGGTGGCAGAGGGAGAGGAGATAATGGAATTGACTGATAAGAGTTTTAAAGGTGGTATCGATAGGACGTGGTGGCTGATGGAAGTGGGATGGGGGAGAGGCGTGGGCAGAGAGGGGTGCTGGCTCGCTCCAGGGCATCCAGCTTGATTAGACGGGATGGATGAAGAGACAACTGAGGCAGCGGACGGTGCTGGGAAAGACAAGGTGTGCAATCCCGTTGCCTTGTGAGTCTGCGTCAGCAAAGGCAGACAGGAGTTCAGAATGTATCCATCGTGTCATCCATCCGTGGATTCCTAGTGACCAGCACGGGTCTCACGAGTCTTGAGGGCAGCGTCTGGAAGATGTACAGCTTCCCTGCCTTGCTAACTCTTGGCAGCAAAGTCTTTACTTATCCAGATGTCTTCACCTGTAACAACACCTTTGGGGAGGGGGTGGCTTCTTTCTTCAGGATTTTAAGAAGAGAATAGAAGAAGGCGTTGAAAATAGCAGACCTCACGCTAGGAAATTAGAACTAAATACGCTTAAGTTCAACCCAGTGATGGGGAATCTCTAAATAACCACATCCGAGTCTAGACGTTTTTCATTATGAAACTGGTGAAAGTCTACAGTCAGATGGGGTGCAGATAATTCTTTCTTTTCCTCCAGGTGCTACTGGTCCTATTCTTTATTCCGTGCTGCTTTTGTGCCACACCAGAAAGTGCTCGCCACCCATGAATTCATCAGTAATTGCTCAGATTTTAGTCAGAACAAAGCCATAATTGCATGCAGAGGTTCTTTATGTCAAATGCCTTACACTAAATATATGCTTTCAGTTGTTATCCCTGGTACTGCTTCCTTTCCCACACGACTGGTCTGCTCTCCCCACCCTTCCGTCTTGACTATTTGCTCTTTATTTTGCCCTTGTGAGCTTGGTATTCATTTCCAAGGGGAGGAAGAAAGAGCTAAGGCATACTGAATAGAGAATCAAGAAAGTATTCCTCCCTTTTTCCACAGACAGAACTGGCCTGACATTTACACATTGTAATGCTGCCTGCGTGATTGTATTAAAACATTTTACTGTCTCTTGTACGTGTGGGGTTTCACTGCCTTGTTGGCTACCCTTGAATTGTTGTAGTTAAAAGCAAGAATGCACGTGAGATCTCCTGGTGAGGAGACTGCACAGGCGGCAGAGGGAGGCGTGAGGCGGTCCTGGTAAACAACAACACACACAGAAGAAGGAGTGTGCAGCGTTCTACCCTGGTACATGGGGATCATCAGTTCCACTCCTTCTTTTTCTCTAAAACTCTAAGCCATTCATTTAATCACCCATTCCAGCATTCTGCTGGAGACCGATGCTAAGCTCACTGACGTATAGTTTCTGGAATTCCTGGGACGCTTGCCCATCTCGCCGGGCACATCTCCCAGGCTCTGTTATCCCTCAGTGAACACGCTCAGAGGCTCCGAGTTCAGCGTTTCTCTGCACCATTCACTGTCCCCCAAGGCTTGTGTCCCTGTAGAGGGCTTGGTGCTCTGTCACCATCTTCTTGCCTCTCTTATGAAATCTAAATTCTGAATTTTCCTATTAATCTTAGAAGCTATCTTTTAACTCTATGCTATGAAACAGAAGATGTTGGGGGAGAATGAGAAGATCTTAAACCTTATGGAAAACAAATAAAAAACATGGAAGGCAAAAGTTATTCGATTTACCTATATTAAATTTAATACTCCAGAGTCGATTAGTTTTAGAGAATGGAGTCCTTCTTTGCATCTATTGTACTTAATGTTCTTTTGGAACATTATTCTGTTAAACTATCAGTTTCTGATCACCCCTCCTCACCCTTAAAGTCTCACCTGGATTTTACATCTGCTGTAATTTCTTCTCAGGTCACAACCTTAAGCTCGTTAGGACCAGGTCTAAAGGCATATACTCGAAGCCCATCAAAACAATGCTTAAACTGTCTGGACATTTCTCTTCCAGACAAGTGAAAGAAGTCCAGTGGCAGCAAGAACTCTTATGGGGGCTCAGGTTGTCAGGGACCCAGGTGCCTCCTCTCTTGCTTCTCCTTTTATGCTTAGTATTTGTTTTCACAGCCCATGATGTGTCACCGGCTAGTGACAGCCTTCACATCTGCATTTCAGCCAGCTGGAAGGAGCCAGGAAGGGCAACCTTTCCTTTCAATGAGACTTTCTAGAAGCCCCATGTAAAACAGTATCTTCTCACATCCCATGGCCACACACATCTGCAAAGAGGCTGGGGTAACACTGTGACCAATTAAAAATCTAGGCTTTGTTAAAGAAAGAAAAGGAAAAGGAATTTCTGTCAGGCAACCGGCTATCTTTGCCATATTGTTATTCCTGAATTCGCATTATACTTATCAAAAATATCATTTACTGGAGATTAACTTTAAACACCCTTGCCCTCTTGAACTTGAGTGTAATTTATTATTTTTTTTACAGTCTTATTCTTCTTTCCATAAGACACTCAGCTTTACGACTGCATCTTAGCACATGACAGAATGTCTTAGGATGTGTCACTCTCAACTCTTCTCACAGTTCCTCACAGGAGTTTGGGACATTGGGGGTGAGTGAGAGTCACTTGATCTTTATATTAAGGTTTTCACGATGGGCTGTCTGCGATGGGTAAGCTCCTGCTTGGATTTGATCAACACTGGAGAACAGCCATTAGAGAAGAGCAACTTTCAATCTCACTTATAGGTTCACCTGTGTCTCCAGGGAACTCTAGAGCATCCCTACGTGGAAACGTGGAAACGTATGCTGGCCGTTTCTCCCCCTGACATAAAGATGCTGTGTGGAATGCACTGCCCGGCATCCGACTGTTTTCTCCCCGCCCTCCGGCTGTTCCGTCTGTGACCCTCTCAGGCCTCCCTTCTCTCTCCCTCCTCACTGTTGTGTTAGAGGGCACGGTTTCCTGGGCTTTCATGTTCCCTGATTCCTCTCTAGGGGCAACATCTACTCCACAGGTTCAAGGACCTCCATGGCCGACTGTGCAAGCCTTTCCTCTGGGTTGTAGACTGAGTCCTCTTCTTCTGTTGATGGTCTCCAAAGACATCTAAAATTAATTGTCCCCAATTAAACTCATGCTGTCTAGCCCCTCACTTACCCCTCTACCTGATGACCTTCTTCAGGTATCGTCTCTTCAGTGATTGCCACCACCATCCATCTTGTTGCAGAATCTAGACATCAGGTGGTGTCTTTGCACCTTCCTCTTCCTCCCTACACAATCCCACCCATCCTAAGTTCTGTCGACTTTACTCCCTTAAATCCAGTCACTTCTCTCCATCTTTTCAGCCAGGTGACTCTCACCTTTCACTTACTCTGCCACCTCCTAACATGTCTTTCCCATCCACCCCCACCCAGCCCATCTCTACGTCATGTCCAGAGTAATGTTTTCAAAAGACAGATCAGAACACGATCACTCTCATGTTTAAAATACTTCAAAGCTTCCCCCGTTTTCTCTTGGGATAAAACAGTTGCATACCATTACCTACCATGCTCCATTTGGTGGAGCCTCAAATGTGCACACGCCCTTCTTTGTACACTTCATTCTGCATCTTACCCTCGACCACAGGGCCTTTGCACATGCCATTCTCTCTACCCCCTGCATCCACTCAGGTCACATGGGACAGCTCTTCATCATCACATTGCTGCTCCATCACCACTACTTATGGACATGCTCCTGAAGTTTGCAACCAGGGCAAATCCTTCTCTTCTGTGCTCTCAGGGCACTGTGTCCTAGCACTTCTCTTCTTCATGACATTTATTTATTTTAGGAATTCCTGATTAACAGCAGTCTCCACCACAAGACTACAAGCTCCACAAGGTCTGGGACCATATTTGTTTTTGCTGTTGGGTCCTCAGTTCTCAGAAGAGCTCCCAGCTCATAGGGGACATTCAATACCTACTTGCTGAATGAATGGATGGCTCTAGTAAATCCTTCATAATGACAAGAACACATATTTTAGGACTGATGCCCTCACAGTGACACCAAGACATTAGTTGCCTTTCCCACTGTGGTGATATTTGCACATTAATGGTATAAACGCAACAGTGGTAAAACTTCTGGTGATTTTTAGTGCAAATAAAATCAGTGGCACCAAACGTTACTAAAAGTCATTCTGTTGTTCTTCACTGCAAGGCATTCTCAGTAGAAAAACAAAACAAAAATGAATAAAAGCAAAACGGAGCACAAAGCCAATTTCACATAAGAATGGTATTAATGAATCTGTAAAAATTGTGTTACATCTTGACCCTGAGTACGTGTCCTTTTAGTATTGTGTAGGGTAGAATACTACCAACCTGTAACTCACTTTGCAGCTGAGTTACAAACTGAATGAGCTACTTGATTCAGGAAGCGACATGTTTACTTGAAAGAATGAATTATAAATAAGTACCCCCTTAAGTATTTGGGAGACATTTTTTTGAAACTGAACAAAGCAAACCTGCCACTTCCAGGAAACTGACTGACAGTATTTGTTGCCAATGATAAAATTTTAGCATTCAAGTGAAAACTAGAATTTTGGAAAACTCAGGTCTGCCACCGCAAACTTTATAGCTTCCCTACACTTAGAGACTTATAAGATGAGACTGGTGGTGATATGAATAAATGTGATCTTTTGATAGTACATAAATGAAGTGTTTTAACACTAGGAAGAGCTGCATAACTTGTCCAATATTTTCTAAATGATCAATGTATGATATTACAAAATTGTTCAGAGTACAGGACACATTCAAAGTACAAGACAGACCAATACATTTTAATGTAAGAGAATATGAAAATTTTATAACAATGATTTCAGATTTGACATTGCAACTAACTTTTTTTTGAATTTTTGAATTTTATTTTGTTTATTTTTTTTATACAGCAGGTTCTTATTAGCTATCTATTTTATACATATTAGTGTATACATGTCAATCCTAATCTCCCAATTCATTACACCACCCCTCCCCTGCTACTTTCCCCCCTTGGTGTCCATACGTTTGTTCTCTACATCTGTGTCTCTATTTCTGCCCTGCAAACCAGTTCATCTGAACCATTTTTCTAGATTCCACATATATGCATTAATGTACGACATTTGTTTTTCTCTTTCTGACTTACTTCACTCTGTATGGCAGTCTCTAGATCCATCCACATCTCTACAAATGACCCGATTTCATTCCTTTTTATGGCTGAGTAATATTCCATTGTATATATGTACCACAACTTCTTTATCCATTCATCTGTCGATGGGCATTTAGGTTGCTTCCATGACCTGGCTGTTGTAAATAGTGCTGCAATGAACATTGGGGTGCATGTGTCTTTTTGAATTATGGTTTTCTCTGGGTATATGCCCAGTAGTGGGATTGGTGGGTCATATGGTAATTCTATTTTTAGTTTTTTAAGGAACCTCCATACTGTTCACCATAGTGGCTGTATCAATTTACATTCCCACCAACAGTACAAGAGGGTACCCTTTTCTCCACACCCTCTCCAGCATTTGTTGTTTGTAGATTTTCTGATGATGCCCATTCTAACTGATGTGAGGTGATACCTCATTGTAGTTTTGATTTGCAAAACAAATGATTAGTGATGTTGAGCATTCTTTCATGTGTTTGTCAGCAATCTGTATATCTTCTTTGGAGAAATGTCTGTTTAGATCTTCTGCCCATTTTTGGATTGGGTTGTTTGTTTCTTTGATATTGAGCTGCATGAGCTGCTTGTAAATTTTGGAGATTAATCCTTTGTCAGTTGCTTCATTTGCAAATATTTCTCCCATTCTGAAGGTTGTCTTTTCGTCTTGTTTATGGTTTCCTTTGCTGTGCAAAAGCTTTTAAGTTTCATTAGGTCCCATTTGTTTATTTTTGTTTTTATTTCCATTTCTCTGGGAAGTGGGTCAAAAAGATCTTGCTGTGATTTATGTCATAGAGTGTTCTGCCTATGTTTTCTTCTAAGAGTTTTATAATGTCTGGCCTTACATTTAGGTCTTTAATCCATTTTGACTTTACTTTTGTGTATGGTGTTAGGGAGTGTTCTAATTTCATTCTTTTACATGTAGCTGTCCAGCTTTCCCAACACAACTTGCTGAAGAGACTATCTTTTCTCCATTGTATATTCTTGCCTCCTTTGTCATAGATTAGTTGACCATAGGTGCGTGAGTTTATCTCTGGGCTTTCTATCCTGTTCCATTGATCTATATTTCAGTTTTTGTGCCAGTACCATATTGTCTTGATTACTGTAGCTTTGTAGTATAGTCTTGCAACTAACTTTTAAGATACTCTTGCTGCTGAGTTTTGGTATAGTGTCAAAGAAGACTATCCAGAAGTATCTAAAAAGATTATTTAATGACTTCTTCCCTTTCCAATCACGTATCTGTGTGGAACCTGATTTTCTTCGTCTACTTCAACCAAAACAACATGTCAGAACACACTGAAGGGGTACGTTGAAGGAATGCAGAATGGATCTGAGAATCCAGCTCTCTTCTTTTCAGCCAGGCATTCAAAAGATCTGCAAAAAGTGTAAAATACTGCTATTCTTCTCATTAAATTTTATTCGGTTATGGAAAGTAAATTATTCTTAAAATATGTGATTTATGCTAACATGTTATGGATTTACTATTGTTATTTTTAAATAAGTAAAAATTAAAATAAACAATTTAGATTTCTAATATGTATATTTCAGATATTTTAATAAAAACTATTTGGGAGATAGTCAAGAATTTTTAAGAGGTTTTGAGCACAAGAAGAACTGGGGAGCTAGTGTGCGTGCAAGACCCCTGGGGCTGACTGTTCACTCTTTACAGCCCTGCAGCCTTGTCCTCCTGCCTCCAAGAACTCTGCAAGGCATGCCAGCTCTCCTCTGATGATGCACAAAGAAACGGGTACTTTGAGGTCCTTTAGGCATAAGAGGAACTTTGTGATTTAAAAAAAAAACCTGAAAATGATTTCTGTACATGGCAGAAGCATGACACAAGCCCCATCGCTCTGGCAGCCACAGCTCCGGGGTCTGTATGGCTGCAGGTGGGTCAAATTCCCAGAGGACAGGCGAGCATCCGCTCCATGGCTAAAGAAAAGCAGGAATCGGAACCAGTTTGTCAGAAACGTTTTGTAACCTTAATTGTTTTCTTAAATATCTTTCCCTCTGTAGTAGGTGATACTTGAGAGGCAGTTACCTTGTCATCATGTTTCCTTCTTGTTTTATGTTTTGCAATACTTGGGTGATGATGAGGGGGGAGTGTGGGGTGTGCTGCTATGGGAAGTTTTTGTTCTGCAGTAAGTTGTGCAGCTAGTATTTTGAGTTTTTAATGAACATATTTTATTTTCTTTTGGAAATTGGAGAATTCAGTTGGGGGCTACACTGATCCCAAAATGGTGGTGAAACCATCTCTATGATGTGGATGGAACCAGAGACTGTCATACAGAGTGAAGTAAGTCAGAAAGAGAAAAACAAGTGTTGTATATTAATGCATATATGTAGAATCTGAAAAAAATTGGTATAGATGATCTTATTTACAAATCAGACATAGAGACACAGACGTAGAGAAAAAACGTATGGACACCAAAGGGGAAAGGGGGGTGTGGGATGAATTGGGAGATGGGGACTGACATAATGCTCATATTATGACACTATTGATACTATGTATAAATGGATAACTAATGAGAACCTACTGTACAGCACAGGGAACTCTACTCAGTGCTCTGTGGTGACCTAAATGGGAAGGAAATCCAAGGAGGAGAGGATATATGTATACATAACGTTGATTCACTTTGCTGTACAGTAGAAACTAACACAACATTGTAAAGCAACTATACTCCAATAAAAATTTAAAAAAAATAGAAACCACACACACAAAAAAGAAACTCTAACTTCAACCATTTGATTGGAAGCAATTTGCCAACAGAAGACAAGTTTGTGATGGGCACATCTTCCTCAATGTTTTGCTGGAGACCTAAATTGCTTTGTGACAGTGATTATCTACTTATGTACTTAGTGCTGTTGGCAGAGACGTTATAGGCTGACGTTATATCTGAACACAAGCCTTGCTCTAAGTAATCTTAACAATTTAAATAATTCAAATACCTGTCTTTACATAAAAGAAAAACTTAGAACATACTTTTTGGTAAATAAATTCTATTCTCTGAAAATCTTTGGAAGTGTTCCAGAAAGACCTAGACTGCAGGTAGGAGAAATATTGATGTTATTTCAATAACTTTTATTATTATGTGGTTAGATAACATTTTTAAAGGTCATCAGTAGCTCTCATTGTGGGACAGTAAGTAGCTGAAGGGAATTCTCTGCATTACTTGAGCAGTTCAAGGTCCAATAAACCTACCTATGGATGTAATTTCAAACAAACATTGGCAGATTTTTTCTTTTTGTACAATGTTCTTTTTCTAAAAAATAAGAGATCCTTGTGTTGCTTTTGGAAATAATAAATCAAACTCTGAGGTCAACAAAACAGGGATGATTGCTGCATAGTTTGCAAATGTTCCATTGTGTGTGGGGAACCTGGAGTCAGTCACTGCGCTGGAGAAGCTTTTCTAGAATGTTCCCAGACTTGGTATGGTAGATAAGGTAAGATTCGGGGTCAGGGAAGATTTGACGATGGCTGCTGTGACCTTTTGAGCCTTAGAGCTCTCCCGAAGAGAAGCAGTCACGCGGGGCTCAGCTCACCAGGAACCGACTAGGTAAAAACAGTCACTTAACTGAACACCATCACTTTATGTTAGAAGAATTGATTTGAGAAGCCAGATTCAGCTTGTAATCAAACGGAGAACAGACCTTTTGGAGATAAGGCAGAGGAAATAAATGAGCACACCTCACAAGGGTCTGTGCTCCCTGTCACCAAGCAGTATTGGTGAGTTGTGGCTTTCTGTCACTTCCAATCCTTCCTCACCAATGTCCCCAAGTACCCTTTCAGCTTTGCTGATCACATCAGGAAATGAGTTGGCTACCTGATAATCTACTTTTCAATAACTTAGTTCTTAACTGCATTTGTTATCCTAGTCAGAAAAGAAAAAGATTTCTTTATTCTCAGAAAAAGGAGTAAATCCTTGCTGCTACTGGGTATTTACACTGGGCCAGGTCAGTCTTATCATATATTTCAATAGCCTCTTACTCTCTTCAAAGAAAGAAGGCATTTTCATATCACGTCTCCTGTAAGATTATGTAACCAGATTATGTTACAAAAACAGCAATGGACTCAGTGCTGTCTCCTGTAATGTGATAGTGTGTGATGGTGACCATGAAGTGCTAACTTTCTTCTCTTTTCTTTCATTAGAGTGTAGGAGCATTCATAGTTTCACTTTCATTAAAAACAAAAATTTAGTAAAAGAAAAAAAGCTATAAATTTTCAAGGGCTTTGTCAAATTGTAAATGAGGCATGTACTATGAACTTCTCCCCCAAGACAGAAGCAAGGGACACTTTTATATGACTTATAAACCATGGGCTGGTAATGAGATGGCATTCCATGGAGAAGATTTATATTTCAGAAACTTCTGCCATGGAATAAAAAATCACATGGCCTCTTTAATGACATTCATTTCCTCTATATGATCTTTATGTATTTTGATATATGAATTTTATGGGTCAAAATCCTTCATCGGAATTATAGAGTCTCCAAGTGAGAGCAGATTCAACGCACCCTGCCTCAGGTAGTAAAGCTATTATTAGATGTACTTTGCTGTCCCACTTTCTACATAACTAGAAAGCAATTATGTCCAGGTACCCATGACCCCTCCTGTTTTCCTGTTCTTCTTCTTTTTCTCCTCTGCCACCTTTTTTCCTGTCCAGCAGATTCCTTTCATCTCCTACACATAAGTAACCAGAACATTTGTTCCTCTGGGCCACAGGGAATAGTAGTGTTTGCTTTTGTAACCAGTCAATAGTTGAGGCTGAATGAACTCTTGAAGGTAAAAAATCTTATTCTTAATCTTGATCAGTACTTTAGCAAAATGTAAGAATGGACTTCAAGCAGATGAAAAACAGCATTAGTTTCTCTAGATACAATATTTCTGTGGTGCCATAAATATGTTTCCCCAGTGAGTTTATACCATTTACTAGAGAACCTATTTTCTCTAGATACATAGGTAAAATATCTGTATTGGAACAGCACTTAAGAAGCTTTATTCCTTGCTCATAGCAACATCTGGCCCACAGCTGGAAGTTCTCTGGACACCAGTCTTGAAAAAGGACCCCACAGCTTAAAATCCCGGTCAGTATCTCGGTGTGTCCTCTGCAGCCTCATCGCCTGCCTACCTTCCTCCCCTCCTGCCCTCTGCCCGGCTTCTTGGCCTTTTTTTTGGCGCAGTGTTTTGGCCAAGGACTAGATGCTTTGTGATCTCCACAAGTCTTCATGCTTTTGGCCAGCAGAGAAACACACGTTTGTTTTATTTTCCCTAAGTGCTTTCTACATATGCCTTTTCTCTTGCTCTCAACCTGGCTCTCAATTCTCATCCTGATCGCCTCTCTCTCCCTGTCTTCCTACCTCCCTCTGCTTCTCTTTCTTCTTCCCCCTCCTCATCCACCAGCCCCTAAAAATAATAGGCATGGTTTTAATCGTGTGTTGCTGGAAAACACAGGTCACGAAGCAAAGTGGCAAATCGATATTTATTCTCTAATTTACATTTTTGAAGCCTTCTGGAAAAGGCTTTTTATAAATTTTTGAACAGCAGAAAGACTTTGATATACAAAAATTTGAGACATCTGGGCTTGTATATCTTGCAACTTAGGAGAAAAGGAGTCATTTCTAAGTGACCTATATTCCTGCATTTGTTGCTGTGAACAGGAAGTAGAATAGTTTTTAACCTCTTTCACCCTGAACATAGCAAGTATTTTCAGGGCGGCCCTCACCTGACTATACAATTTTGCAAGATGATGATGTGCAACTAGGCAGATGCCTGGGAATGCCTACATGCTTTTCTTGGATGCATAGTTAAAGGAAGCAAGATGATTTCTTTTAATGATGAAATAATTTTTAGAGAATTCTCTCTTTGAGTGTCAAATGATAAATTCTGAAAAAACACCTATTTTGCTAGAATTATAACATTGGAAGTTAATTACACTAATTCAAATGAGGTTAGGAAGGTCTCTGCACAGCTGCAGTGAAGTGAAGCATTGGAAATTACGGACAAGGTCTAGCATCTTGCTATGTAAACACATGGTTGTCAAGATGCTGGTGTCAACAGGAAGATGTGCTCTGCCACATCCCAGAAAACGTGTAGGGGAAACACTGGGGCAGAGGGTCTCTGCTTGGGTTCCTGAGAAACCTGGATGCCATGTGCTTACTAACATTTTCTTGGCTGCTCCAAAATAGCACTTACACAATTGCCTTTAAAAAGAAATATACCAAACAATCTCTAGGATATGCTGGTCTTTTGATACCATCATAAAAAATATTTTTAAAAACCACACAACCCTGCTTACAATTCAAGTATTTTTAAGATTCTAATACAGTTTTTTCATCAGATAAGTGATCTGCTCAGTCAAAGGAGCTGTGCTGAGGACAAACGCCTGGGACCTGTGCAGTAGGTCACAGGATAGATTTCTGTGAAGTTGTCTGTAATTTGCTGCCGAACTTGGCAGGGACAGAGGTGCTTGTGGACTCTTCCTCCAGGGCTTTCCATGGCAAGAAGAGAGAACCTGGCCCTCACTGAGGCTGCCGCTTCACCCCAGGCATGGTTGGACTATGCCAGCCAGCCCCAGATAGTTTCATGGGCACCTAGCAGATGGGCTTCCCAGCAAATGAGGACCCAGATTGGTGAAACTGGGGAACCGTGATAGGGATGGGAGAGCCTCAATTCAAAGCACAAAAAGTATGTGCATTATATTTCCACCAGGCTCCATGAAGAAAAGTAGGTCCAGTTCTCACCTCTATGATAAATGCCGAGAATGAAATTGTGCAAAGAAAAGGCTTTGTCCAAGATCTCTCACGGATTGGGCCGTTTGATATGGCTGATCTGTCTGCAAGTTGGGTCTAAGGAATTCTGGAAAGGAAAAGGAAAAGGAAAGGTACCCAAAAGCTGGCTGTACTCCAAGATCCTGAAACAAGAATAAAGAAAAGTCCTCCTCACAATGGCCACATGACGGAGGACATTTGCTCAGAGTGATCTGTGGGAACATCTCTCTTTTTCAGCAAAGTCTGTCTGCTGAGGTGATGAGATGGCTGGACCCCAGGATGAAGATGCCTTGCCAGGAGTTCGCTTGGTTCTTTATTCTGCTTTCCTGATCCTCGGGTCACTGGGGAGGTTAGGCGGCAAAAGAAGGGCCAACCAGTCGCTTCTGGTGCTCAGTTTCCCTCTCCTCCTGTGAAGGGGAGGGTCAGCAAGGAGCAGCCAAGTGGAATCCGTGGACCATCCCCATCTCCCACCTCCTCAGGCTCAGATGTGAGAATCCCTGGGCATGTTCCCATTAAAGGCATCGGGTGGTCAGCGCTCTCTCTCTCTCTCTTTCTCTCTCTGTATATATATGAACATGGCATGCTTTAGTAACCTGATAATATTCTCTAAGCAAAACGTACTTTGATGTCAACCCTGGGATCTCATTCTGTCATGTGCCCTTGTGTTGAACCAAACCCAGTCTTGTGCTCCGGGGAAGCTCTTGACAATTCTGCCTCAGCATCCTTCTGTATGGAAGGGGAGTGGTCTTCTGGATACCCATGTCTCTCTGCTTGATTCTGCAGATCTGTCCTTCATTCATCCCAAACACTTGCCAGTGAGTTTACCCTTCAACTTTCTACCCCCTGAGCACTATTCAGTTTTCAGCAGAATAACTGCGAGCTTAGATTCTGGGGCCAAGCTATGAGGATGCGTCCTGGCTCTGCCTCGTGTCATGTTGGAGGAGTGATGCATCCCAGTGTCTTTATTTGTAAAATGGAAATAATGATAGAACTTGCCTCCTAGCCTTATTTTGTGGATTAAACTAATATTTACACATAAAGTATTCGCAAGCACGCAGAAAGAGTTTAAGATTATTACCAAAACCTCTGTTTTGGAAAGTCATCTTCATGGGTGATTTCTTGAAATAGAATGATGTTCTCCTCTTTTTGGATTCAGCCAGATCTTGGGGGAGCTTTGTATTTGTAGCACAATGTTTTGACTGTGAAAAACTGGTTTTGGTGACTGTACTTGGGTGTTGTTAAGTATTTATTTGTATTAGGATTCTCTAAAGAAAGAGAACCAATAGTGTGTGTGTGTGTGTGTGTGTGTGTGTGTGTAAATGTTTTACAGAGAGAGATTTATTTTAAGAAATTGATTCATGCGATCGTGGAGGCTAGTGAGTCTGAATCTGCAGGGCAGACCAGCAGCTGGAGACCCATAGAAGAGTTGACGCTACAGCTTTAGTCCGAAGGCCATCTGGGGAAAGAACTTCCTTTCCCTTGGGGAGTCCTTAAGGCCTTCCACTGATTTCATAAGGCCTACCCATATTATGGAGGGTAATCTACTTTACTCAAAGTCTTACTAATTTGAATGTTAATCTCTTCCAAAAAATACATTCACCATGATATATAGACTGGTGTTTGACCAAATACTGTGGTCTAGTCAAATTGAGACATAAATTAACCATCATATTACCCTTCAAGGAGAGACATACATCAGACAGAGAAAGACAAAAACTGTATGATATCACTTATATGAGGAATCTAAAAAATACAACAAACTAGTGAGTATAACAAAAAAGAAGCAGACTCACAGATATAGAGAACAAACTAGTGGTTACCAGTGTGGAGAGGGAAGGGGAGAGACAACATTGGGATGGGGAAGTGGGAGGTACAAACTACTGGGTGTAAGACAGGCTACAAGGTTGTGTTGTATACAGCACAGGGAATATAGCCAATGTTTTTTAATAACCGTAAATGAGGTGTAACCTTTAAAAATTGTACAAAAAATAATCAGAAGTATTTTTATGATCTCCTATATGTGGTATATTAAAAATATTACAGGCTTTGTGTAAAAAAAGAGAGAGAGAGAGACATGAGAATTATGTCTGTAAAACTCAGGGTATTGAGGAGGCTACTGGTATGGAATTCACCATGTAATGCAGCATGAGGGTTCATGAAAAGCACCTCTTGGCCTTTTGTGTCTACAGAGGAGATGTTGGCTTTATCTAAGGGTCTTAGGGACACTGTGAACTACATAACTAATTGCAGTTTATATATATATATATATATATATATATATATATATATCAATTTACATTCCCACCAACAGTGCAAGAGGGTTCCCTTTTCTCCACACCCTCTCCAGCATTTATTGTTTGTAGATTTTTTGATGATGGCCATTCTGACTGGTGTGAGGGGATACCTCATTGTAGTTTGATTTGCATTTCTCTAATAGTGATGTTGAGCATCTTTTCATGTGCCTCTTGACCATCTGTATGTCTTCTTTGGTGAAATATCTCTTTAGGTCTCCCATCCATTTTTTAATTGGGTTTTTTGTTTTTTTTGATATTGAGCTCCATGGGCTGTTTGTATATTTTGGAGATTAATCCTTTGTCTGTCACTTCATTTGCAAATATTTTCTCCCATTCTGAGGGTTGTCTTTTCATCTTGTTTATGGTTTTCTTTGCTGTGCAAAATCTTTTAAGTTTAATTAGGTCACATTTGTTTATTTTTATTTCCATTTTTCTAGGAGGTGGGTCAAAAAAATCTTGCTCTGGTTTATGTCAAAAAGTGTTTTTCCTATGTTTTCCTCTAAAAGTTTTATAGTGTCCTGTCTTACATTTAGCTCTTTAATCAATTTGGAGTTTATTTTTTGTGTATGGTGTTAGATAGTGTTCTAATTTCATTCTTTTACATATAGCTGTCCAGTTCTCCCAGCACCACTTATTGAAGAAGCTGTCTTTTCTCCATTGTATGTTCTTGCCTCCTTTGTCATAGAGTAGGTGACCATATGTGCATGGGTTTATCTCTGGGCTTTCTGTCCTGTTCCATTGATCTATATTTCTGTTTTTGTGCCAGTACCAAACTGTCTTGATTACTGTAGCTTTGTAGTATAGTTTGAAGTCAGGTAGCCTGATTCCTCCAGCTACACTTTTCTTTCTCAAGATTGCTCTGGCTATTCGGGGTCTTTTGTGTTTCCATAAAATTTGTAAAATTTTTTGTTCTAATTCTGTGAAGAATGTCATTGGTAATTTGATAGGGATTGCATTGAATCTGTAGATTGTTTTGTGTAATATAGTCATTCTCACAGTATTGATTCTTCCAATCCAAGAACATCATATATTTTTCCATCTGTTTATGTCATCTTTGATTTCTTTCATCAGTGTTTTATAGTTTTTTAAGTACAAGTCTTTTGCCTCCTTAGGTAGGTTTATTCCTAGGTATTTTATTCTTTTTGTTGCGATGGTAAATGGGACTGTTTCCTTGATTTCTCTTTCTGATTTTTTGTTGTTAGTGTATAGGAATGCCAGAGATTTCTGTGCATTAATTTTGTATCCTGCAACCTTACTAAATTCATTGATTAGTTCTAGAAGTTTTCTGGTGACATCTTTAGGATTTTCTATGTTTAGTATCATGTCATCTGCAAAACAGAAAGAGCCATGACTATTGTCTAACATGAGAAAAATTGTTTTTAATCACTGCTGGCTGCACATGCACTATTTTTGAATAATTCTTCTCATTCCAGTGGGCTTAGTTTCTTTCACTGTGACAGTGTTGAACTTTACCTGAGCCCTATGACTTTGGGAAATGGCAGTGGTTAAGAAATCCCCCACCCTTTTGTGTTGCAAAAAAAAATGTCTTACAAAAATGCAAAGAACCACCCTGCTGATATTACTTAGACAAGACTCTCAGATGAACATCTTGTCTACTTATGACAAAAGTCAGAAACAGACTGTCCAAATTCCTATGCTTTGTCTCGAGATTACTAGCAGAACTGTTTGTGCCCATAGACCAATCTGAACAAAATACTTGTTAACTTGACCAAACTTCAATTGGGCATCTTCCTTTTCCCAGGCTCCTGAACTTTGGACCATCCTTGAGTTTAAACAACTATCAGGAGATTAACCAAGCAGGGAAAATGGAACCACCTCCCCTGCCTGTCTGTCCCAGAATTGTCTAGCCACCGAGAAAGACATTCCCAGTGTTACTTGGTCCCACTGTCCACTCATCTTACTCTCCCATGCAGTTCCTTCATGTCTTGCTGACTCTCCCCTTCCTACCTGCCATCTGGGATGTTCTGGATCTCACAGTTGGAGTGTTCTCCTTACTGCAACAGCCCCTCTGCCCTATTGCAATAGTCTTTTCAAATAAAGGTTCTCTTTACCTAAGTCTGGATTTGTTTTTTGACACCTAAAAGATGATAGCCATTTTCATTGGTCACCAAAATTTCTTCAGTCTCTATGTTCTTCTGGTTCTCTGTTCTTATTAAACCTCTTTTCTGTTGTAATATCCCAGTTACAGATAACTACAGAAACATCTCAGGGGCAAGATGATTTTTTCATCATGTGAAACTCTGTGTAGATTGACATGCTGGAAACATGTTTGTCTCATATTCTTCAATGAAGTGCTACAACATTGTAGGATTTCATGAATTGATTTTGACAATAACTCTGGAAAACTAAAACTAATAAAGTTTTCCTAAGAAGCTAAGAGTGATTCAAAAATTACAAGCTGAATTTTTTGAAGCAGTGGGTTTTGGATTATGCCTATTTAAAAAAAGTTCTTGCAGCTATATATTTTTACCAGGTGTCTGAATCCAACCTGAAAATTCAGGTTGGCTTCTCTCTTCCGTCTCCAGCTGCATGTGTGCAGGTAATAACAAAACTGGGGAAAAATTAAGTACATTTCAAGTGGGTTTGAGAAGTAAAGCAGGTGCAAATAGAACCACACAATGGACTCTAGATCCAAATCTGTTTAAAATCACCTGTTATTTTGGATAAGCCATGCTTTTCAGCTACAATCAGCTCCAGCCTCAGCACCCCCATGACAACTAATGCATGTTTTCAGTTTTCTGCCTCTATGATTCACCTGAAAAACGTTTCCATGGAACTTGTTGTTATTTGATTTGGGGATTTAATAACGTAGAAGGAACAAGTGGAAATACCGTGGCATCAGGAGAATGGTCCCAAAGTAGAAGTCAGAAGACCTGGGCTCTAATAGTGGGTCTGTCATTTATTTATGGTGATCTTAGGTAGCTCACTTATCCTCTTCTGAGCCCCATCTTTAGGGTAATTAATTACTGCCCCATGTGGTAATCTTAAGGACAAAAAGACAATATAGGGTAATAAGAGCTTCTTAATATTTAAATAATATTAATACTTGTTTCACATATGTATCTCATATCTTCAGTATATTGTGAGCTACCTAAAACAGAGGGCTTATAGAAGTAAACACATAATAATTGTTCAGTAAACTCTTTTGGATGTGTGACGATATATATGACTGTAAGCAATTCTAAAATAAATTCCACAAATAATTCAACAAATACATATTGTGTGCACATTATTGTGGTAGGTCCCTTACAGATACAAAAATGGATCAGATGTGAATCCTGCCCTCCAGGCACTTACAGCCCATCAGAGGATATCAGAAATGTGTATAAGTAACAAGAAAGAAGATTTCAAAAATCCTAGGAGAGGTACAGAAGCAGTGCTGTAAGAGTTCACAGGAGAAATTATTTTCTAGCTTGGAAAATCATGGATAACTTCGTGAAGAAGAAATATGACGTTATCCTGAAGCATAAGGAAAATCCGGTCATGTAGAAGGGGAGACCTTCCAGTTCAAGGGCACAAGGACCCTGGCAGGCCCTGAGTTGGCTCAGAGGGATGTGCCCAGCACTATCTAGGTGACAGCTGCACCCACTTTGGCAGAGTACATGTGTAAGTGCAGTGGAAACTTCAAAGGCGTGTACTAGAAGAGGGCTGCCTTAAAATGATGATTCCTTGATACTTACTGACCTGCATATTTTTTCTTACTGATTTAAAAACAGAAAGCACCACTACAACTCGGCATCCTTCTTAGAGTAAATTTACACTAACATTTTTAAGTATGCAACTTTTGGTTAGCTTTCATATATTAATCTAATATTTAGAGTTATTAGAACTAGAGAAAAATGGCAAAAAGTATAAGTTTTTGTTTTATGGCCATGAATATTATGGTTTTAGAAGAAATATTACTATAATATATTGAATTTATGTCTTTAAACATATAGAATTTGTTTTCAAACATATGCTTATTGAGTTTTTTTTTCTTTTTCATCAAGATTTTACAATTTGAAATGGGGAACTGTATATATGATTTTCATTCCATCTACAGGGTATTGAGCTGGAGCTGAGCGTTATGGATTTTATATACATATATGTGCATATGTATATGTGTGTATATGTATATGTATACATATACACACATGCATATATATGTGTGTTTATATATAATAGAGAGAGAGAGAAAGTGAGAGAAATTTACTAAATATTATTCCTGCCACCGGAAAGTCATCTGATCAATTTAATAGGCATTAAATATTACAATTACATTATCATTAGCATCAAGTTTATTTTTATTGAAAAACCAGTCCTTCGTTATGTTGTATTCTTTTTTGCATAATGATGTCACTTTTATTTGTAAAATCTGATTAAAAGTAGACTTCTCACGTCTTTACATGGAGCACAGGAAGGGTATCTGACAGGAGTTGGGTTTTAAGGCTCGAGCTCAGAGGCGCCCTTGAGGTTGAAGCACCTTGGTGTCTGCCTCGTGGCCTGTGGGCCGGGGTTCCCCTCGGTCACTGGCAGCAGGAGCCCATCTGAGTCTCGGCCAGACCACAGAAGACTGTGCAGCCCAGGCTTAACCAGCAAACTAAATAAACATCTTAGAAATTTCGAAGCCCCCAATCTCCTCCCCACTCCCTTTACTTCCCTCAGACTGAAAGGCACAATCTCATCATCCCCGAAAGGATGAGGAAATTGCTGAAGTCCTCTTCCCAACCTGCCCCCCTGGCCCCCGGGTTCCTCTGGTGTCACCCTGAAGGGGGGGTTACATTACTGTGTGGCTCTAACACCAGACAGGACACCAGGGAGCCTGCTGCAGTAGGCTCATGTCAGACTCCTCAAATCACAGATAAATCATCTGCCAATACATTCACTCCCCTCTCCTTCTGCTAGAGAATGTACAGATACAGTTTTAAAAAAAATCCCGAATAAGTTCATTTTCCCCATATGCTATGAAGAACGGTAGTACAAGTAGTTTCTTCTGTGAAACATGCAGTGAACTTCATTACTTATAATAAACATTGTCCCTGTATTATTTTTTGTATGGTAACTTACTGTTTCCTACTAGAAGTTATCTTTTTTGGCCATGAGAGAGAAAAAACGTAATATTTATGTAAGAGTATGATGGCAGCAGATTTCTGACAAGCCCCATTCACATGGTACATTGTTCCAAAGGGTGTGTGAGTAGAAAATACAGAAGCACTATTACTACTATTACATTGGAGAAATCATTAGCCTCAGAGGAGTAATAATGGTATGCTATTAAAACCATGAATACATTTTCAGTATCTGTAGTGAAACAAAACTTTATAAATATGTAAATTTCCGTTCAACAAATCCAAAATAAAATGCACTAAAAAACTGATATGTAGACAAAAGTTTATTTACACCATACAACATTTTAAATATTTTATACACAGCTGCAGCAGAGAAAGCTACTCAGAGCTTTCTAGAGAAAACTGCAATAATAAAGATGTGAAATATATTATTCATATAAAAGTGAGATTATTACTTTATTGCATTTAAAGCAATGAAGAATGTAGCTCAACAAACATTCATTTAATGACAAAAACTTTGCTTTTATATTATAAAGTAAAAAGTGTAGTAATGGCCAAACAGACTGTTATAAACTTTAAAAACTGCATAAATATATACATTGTGCTTCATGGTGAAGTTTTTTGAAAACTAAACCATATGAAGCGGTTACAACATGAATCGTTGCTTGAGGTTTATCTATAAAGTTTACCCTACAAATCCATTCCACGGGTACTTACAACACAGGGTGGTCAGGACTGTACACCTGGGCTTCTCTCCACTCGCCTGACTAGGGAGAAGTTACCAAAGCAAACACCACTGACATTTGGCATGTGGAGGTGTTGACATGAGAGTCACACTGTCCGGATAGAAATGTCAGGCTTCCCAAGTCTTAAGTGTCAGTGCAATACATTTTGTCTCCACCTCAGTCCATTTTGATTTTGTTAAACTTCTGTTTGAAAGTCCCCCTCCTGCACATCCAGAGGCAAATTCAGACATTTCTCCCACTCTGCTGGCCTCAGTTCCAAGGTGTCCTTTGCCTCTGTATCTAAGACATTGATTGTGGTGTAGTGTTGGTATTCACTGGGGTTTTTGAAAGTGTCCCATGGATTCTTGTTTGGTGCTGGGTTTTCCTGTCGAGAAGAGAGGGGAAGAGAGTCATTTATGTGATGACTAGGATTGCTGCTTGTTGAAATTTCCAGGAAGAGAGCCTGTTCCTAAGCTTAATCCAGTTTATGTGATTCAGAGATGATTTGAAATTGTGGCCAGCTGCAGGAAATGGTTTTGATTTCAGTTTTCTTTCATTGAACAAATTGATGAACACCTTTTTTGAGTTACCCTAAAATTTTCCAGCAATCAAAGGAAGTGAATAGTATTATAGAAGGCAAGGTAGATGATGTTTTGTTTTGCGGCATCTTGTGAAGGGTCAGGATGGCTACATGTTCAGGTAGGAAGGAGCGTTAAGTTACTGCTAAGATTACATGTAGAAAATTTAAGTATTTTGTCAGAATCTTTGGAGGGATAAAAAAAATTGAGGCTATGTCATAGGGCATGTTATGTAACATTAAAAACTGTAAACCAAACTAGCCATATTTCATAAAATGAAATTTTAGATCACTGTATTTGTTTAGTTTTTCTGCAAGAAATTATCCTTTTTAGAATATGAAAATGCTGCTTGTGTAATCTATTTTTTTATCTGATGTATATTCCCCACAATTTTCTATATACTTGGGTGGCACACTAGCACAAATCCTTTCAAAGAGCACACCTTTTTCGGAAAACATATCCAGCAATATAAGCATTTAAAAAAAATGTCTACAAGTCATTTCTTCTTAAGTTTCATAGTCCACACCCTCTAATTACCTAAGATTTAAGATCTGCCTAATTATGCCACCACCGAGACCTTCCATGTTATAGGTGCTCGATGACTGCATGAGCAGACATCATTTGTGGTTTTTATAGTCTGGTATTTGCTGAAAGTTAGCAGTAAAATTTCTCTATTTTAAAGAAGTGTGATTTAAAGATTTCTGTAAAATGAGGGGCTTTGAATAGGATACACTAACCTGAATAACATCAAAGAACAAGAAGGAAATCATGACTGAAATCTCCTTAGAAAAAACTTAAGCTAAAACAACTATGGTTGTCAAATGTGTCCTTTACTACCTCTCCCTTCCCCCCCTCATCCCCCCACAAATTCTGGCCTTCAACTGACTACAATCTATTAGCAGGGGGAACATAAAACAGGTACTTGAATAATTATTTGGATTCCATTCAGTATATTAAAAATCATTCTCTGGTTGGGATAGGCAAAAGAGGCGACTTACAGAAATACTTATAACTAGAAATTACGTTATTAAAATTCTCAACACATTAGATGTTTTCAGCACTTATTAGCCTTAATCATGATGACACACAAGAAAAAAAATAGCTAATAGGTAAAGATTTAATACAAAGTTAACTTTGGGGATATGTACAGTGGATTAATTCTGATTTAGTCTAATACCTTAAAATCTCATGAACTATATAGTCTTGTAACTCTCCCCTTTTCTCTCTCTCCCTCTTTTCTTTCCCTCTCTCCTTCCTTGCTTCCCTTCAACCCATGTTTATTTATCAGCTGCTCTGTGCTGGCATCATATTAGGTGCTAGGGAGAGTAAGGTGATAAATCACTTGGTGAAAAGCACATGGTCCACCAGGGAGCATAGATTTAAAGCCCAATACACACAGGTCCAAATTCCAGTTACTCCATTCCATATGAATGTGACCTTGAACAATTTATACCATTTCTCTGAATCTCAACTTTATTATTTGCAAAAGAGAGATATGCTTTGTCTTTTGGGCCAAAGGAGTTGGCCAAAGGTGCAGCTCATTACCTACTTTGTGAGGCTGCAAAGATAAAAAACATGGAGGGGCTTAGTATGATGCCTGATTTTAATAAATGCTCACTAGATAGTAATCATACATATCATAAAGGTGTCTATAGTTAAATGAAGGTATAAAATATACAGTTATATCCACATCTACGATCCGGAAAGAGTGCTGAGGGAGTTCGGAGGGTGGAAATATGGCTTCCCTTTGTGGAGCACAGAGAACTTTCTGAGAAAAGCGACATTAAGGCTGGCATAGAAGAATGAGCTTTGTCATTAAGACATATGTGTGGCTGGAGATCAGGTGGCTGGAAAGGCACGTGTACCAAGAAGTACAAATCCAGAGAGTGTGGAGATGGGACATCTCAGAACAGTGCCAATTCATTTTAGCTGGAGTGAAAAAGAATATCAGAAAAAAACAGGCAAAGGTGAATTGAAAGCCAGATCATAAGGGGCTTCGCCTGCCAGGCTACTTCCCAATTTGGAATTTATTTTGTAGGCAATGAAGAATGGTTGGACCTTAGGTGGCACTACAGGTATCTGAGCCATCAGTCGTTGATGGAAAGCCATGGGGTGGATTTATCCATCTTGGAGGAAGGCTGTCTCAAGGAGCTTTCTGGGAATCCTAGGTTTGACAGAAAGTTGAATAAGTTCAATCCTAAAAGGATTCAAGATATGTAAAGTGTTAGTTCACTGGCTTTAAAAATAAAGGTTTCATTATGTTTGGAACAAGTGTGATTTTCCTTTTGTATTTTAAAGATCAAGCACCATGGATACAGGAACTAAAAAGGCCCATTTTAAACTCTGTCAGGATGTCTAGATTCTAATTTCAAAGAGTATTATTGCCAGTACGGGACTGATCGAATTTCCAAGAGCTTCTATTAGTGGGTAATAGATTAGTTAATGTGGTTCATCTCCTCTGGCAACCCATGGTACTCCCTGCTGAGCTGTAGTTCTGACCACTGTTCCCAAGTGTGTGGACACCCTTGAGTGGAGAAGAACCACCACACCCAGCAATCAGGGTGGGAACAGGAGCCCCAGGGAGTGAGGGGGCTGGTGCCCACGGGCCACTCATCTTCCTCTGTGCTTGGGGTGGATGGATTCTCACGTGGAAAGTGTAAACTGTTCAACGGTCCAAGGAACGATCAACCTTGGAACAGCCCATGGGGGGTCACTGAATTCCACAGGGAGAGCCACCCAGGCCAGGAAAGCTTTCAGTGGAGGCCTAAATACTGATATAAAATTCAATCAGAGTTGGTACAAGTTTCTGACTTGATGTAACTGTTTTACGTTGGTTGGTTTGCTTTTTGAGCTCAAGTATAGAACAGAGGCGATGTACTTAAACTGAAGCATGTGTGATAAAGGCCTAATCAATTATAAACTTAGTATAAGCCAACATGCGTGAGGCTTCCAAAAATGCGAACGTGGTCTTAGGCTGTATAAATAGAGAACATTAATGGAATATGAGAATTCAGAGCCACTGGAAACATGGCCTGGGCTGCCTGCGTGTTTCCCGCAGTGTCCAGCCAGAGTTGAGGGTCGGGCAGACTGGTAAGTCCCTCCCGCCTCCATCCTTTCCTTTTTCCCTCCTTCCCTTCACCTTTTCTTCCCTCCCTCTCTTCTTTCTTTCCTTCCATCTTCCAGTCTACCGATCGCGATCGCGGGGACAAAGTGAAAGAGAATGTGTTTATTTTACATTCTAAAAGAGGGAGAATTTGGAGCTGCTCCTTGCGGGGGTGAGATCCTGATGGAGACACTCACAGGGAGGGGTTGTTAACAATGTCTACCCCTTGTAGGGATGCAGGTGCTGTCCGGGCTGGAGCAGGGAGACGGACTTAATGGTCTTTTGGTTTCCCTTTGATTCCCCACATTCTACATAATTATCATCATTTGCAGGTGCCAGGCAGGTGCTGTGAGTTAGGAGCCGGAAAAAAAGATGAAACAGACTTTATTGAGGTGTGTGTTTTGAAAATGTCTTTCTCCACCCAATTATGCAGTTCCATTAGCAATGTGCCACTATGAATTATATGACTGAATTAAGGATAGTGAACTCACTCACACGTTCCTTATTAATCAGAACTGGATACGGATTTTTTTCTCTGTTCTCATGTATTTAGGACAATGGTGAAGCAGCAATGACAACTAGCCTCCCCACTCCTAACCTCCCAAATGATAAATATTTATAAATCCTTTCTAGAAAAGGCAGGCGCCTGCTGCAGAGATGTGCTGTAATTAGTAGACTATTTTGGTTGTCAGGAAACTGAGATACAGATATTTGTGCCATTAATGATTTAATACCCAGACCATACAAGGGGAAATTATAGTCATATTATAGCAGTCAGCCAGCTGCATCTGTTGCCTAAGGCTTCTGGATTGGTAAACATAACCTTCTCTTAGAAAAAACAAAAAACAAAATGAAGTTTCTTCAATTTATTTCAATGTTAGCTTTCAACATTTCAAAATGAGCAGCTACTAAGTTTAGGTCTAATCTGAATGGTGCAATTTTCATTTTCCTGCTAACTAAAAATTGACAGCTTAATATTTGGGGCGGGGGGTGGGGCATAGATGAGAAAGAATCACTCACTACGTATAAGTGTTTTCTCTATGCTTAGTGTTGTGTTGATGATTCCACATAACATATGATTCCTGCTGTATGGAGGAAAATAGACTGATATACACAAACTCTTTAGAGACCAATGAAGAGTTAAAGTGTATATATTTCTGATAACCTTCATTTAACAAATGCAGATTAAACTATTAGACCCGCAAGAAATCAAGAGCGGTCGTTTACTGGTAACTTACCATGCATGACCAACATCATACTTAGTACTGAGAAGAATACAAGAAAAACACAAAGACACAAAAATTCTTGCCGTTGATAAGCTAATGATACTAATCAGGAAGCCAGGATTAAGACCCATACACGTATGAAAGAATCACTAGCATTAGAAAGTGACCCAAAATACCTTAGAGTGACATGTATTTCAGAACGCCAGAGGTTGGGAGGAGTAGGTCCAGCCAGGGCCTGCAAAAGTGTGAGGCAAAGAAGGAGTGCCACGCTTGGAGAGGAGAAGCGTGGAGTCAGACGGCTGTCCCAGCTCCAGCTCTCAGAGCTGAGCCTCAGCTTGTAGCATCTCAGGGTCCCACCCGCTTTGGAAAGTGTGAGGATCGAAGGAAGCGCATTACTAATGACTGTTTTTCTATGCCCAAATTAGAAGGAGAAAATTGAGGTTCAGAAATTGAGCTTTGTAACTTGCTCAAGATCGTTCTTGAGCTCTCGAGTTCTTAGCAGAAGCTAACTATCTGCTAGAAAGCTCAAGCAGATAGCTCTTGCTTGAGCTTTCTTCTACAGATCCTCCTCAACTTATGACGGGGTTACGTCCCATTAAACCCATCATAAGTTGAAAATATCATAAGTCTAAATGCATTCAATACACCTAACCTACTGACCATCATAGCTTAGCCCAGCCCACCTTAAAGGTGCTCAGGCACTTACATCAGCCTATAGTTGGACAAAATCATCTAACACAAAGCCTGTTTTATAATAAAGTGTTGACTATCTCACATAATTTATGGAATACTGCACTGAAAGTGAAAAACAGAATGGTTGTCTGGGTACAGAACGGTTGTCAGTGTATCGGTTGTTCACCCTCGTGATCTCGGGGCTGAGTGGGGGCTGTGCATCTCTGCCCCTGTCCAGCATCACGAGAGAGTACTGGACCACATCTCACTAGCCTGGGAAAAGATCAAAATTCAAAATTCAAAGTACGACTTCTACTGAATACATATTGCTTTTGCACCATCATAAAACTGAAATATCTTGTCGAAGCATCATACTGATTTCTGGACGCCTGCTCCAGTGCTTTCACGAATAATGATATAGCCTTCTCTGGAGCTTTGATTGTGCCATGCACATAGTAGCTGCAAAACATCATTTTATTTGATTACATCCTATGCTAGCATTATAGTAGTGGGAATGAGTGAAGAGAATGGCCGCAATCAACAATCAAAGCCCCCAGTGCTGATGTGTATCCTGAAACTCTGGTAGACAAAACCCACCACTCTAGTTTTAGGTAGCAATTCTCTCTCTCTCGCCCTCTCTCTCTCTCTCTCTCTCTATATATATATATAGAGAGAGAGAGAGAGAGGGAGAGAAAGAGACAGATATATATATATATATATATATGTTATTTATATATTATATATTTATAATATATATTATCTATCTATATTATATAGGCTATATATATTACATTTAATGACCTTAAAATGCCAGGCATTCAAATGAAAATATTTAGTCAACTACTTGGAAATTTGAATTAACTGACTTTTAACTCTGATGATAAAAGGTCCAGGTGAATCCAGCACATTTTTGATATATAACTAATTCCAATTAGACCTTATAATTGAGAACATTTGAAATATGAATAAAAAACTTAAAGACTCTGTCATTCCTAATTTGCCTCTTAGTACATTTCAAAGCACCTTCGGGGGATTATTACTTAGTTTTCAGTTTGCCACTCTTGTTTTCCCAAGACAACTGAGAGCTTCCCGAAGGCAGGGGTGACAGCTGACATGATGCATCTTTATTGTGGCATCAGGCACGGATGAAGTAAAGCATACTCACCAGACTGCTTGTATTTGGTATATCCCGAAATCTGTCCAAAGTTTGAAATTTCTGATTGAGTTCCTGAAACAGTTCCATATGCCTCTTCCTTGTATGCATGACCTTCTGCAAAAGAGAGTAAGATGGCTCTCATTTCTAATCTGATTTATGCATTAAAAGAAGAGATTTAGTATTTTGCTATGCTAATAAGGGAAATCAAGTTTTGCAGGAACTAGAAGGTCCCAGGAGATGCCACAAATGCAAATGGTTTGCACCAAATCCTTGTCTTATGGTCAGCACTTCTGGAACATGAAGAATTGGCTATTTCTTCCATTTACAAGATTACCAAAAAACAGTTTTCTCCTGTGGGTGCATTAAAAATATAGCAGTCATTCCTGTGTAAGATTTTCATCATTCAAAGTTAAAGCTGTTTTACAAAAATTGTTACAATATAAAAAAAAAATGTTTAAAAATTTTGACTTGTAAAACACCACAGTCTCTCCGTGTTTGTCATGGGAGAGATTACATTTTTATGTTTGATTTCTATAAACACTAAAATCTTAGCTGGCTGTACTAAAGGGGAAGCAAAATCCCAGGCCCTGCCATTTAAGGCTGACTCAAAGCACTAAAATGTCTGAAATATAATGTGAGATCTAAAATCTTACACTTTCCCTGTGAATAGTGATTGAGCCTCGCAGAAGGAAAATCTGACCCATAGGTTTCACATATTTGTTTACAAAATGGTACAGAATCTTAACACTTAGAATTCAGAGCATAAATCGTGTGGTTGATGAGCTTCTACAACCACAGATACAAATATATTGATATTCTTCATCCCTGGTGATATACTTCTTCCAACTTCATCATAACTCAACAAATAGAGTCAGAAATAAAAAATGACCTTGGGGTAGGTATAATATCATGAGCTGAATCTTTTTCTGTTACAGAGCATTTAAAAGAGCACTAACAAAGAAGAGTTAGATAATAAATTCCCTGTATTTACAAGTGTAAAGGACAAAATACCTTCCTCTACTGTGATTTTTAAAAGTTAAAAATTTCAATGTTTTGGTGCTTCTCCAAGATTATGCCTTCATGTTTGTGTAAGATTTTATAGTTTTTTTAAGCATGTGATTCATAACTCACCATTTTCTCTTGTGGATTGCATGGGTATACTATATTCATGCCTAAGCTAGGATCTGAACATTTGGTCTATTGTTTTAATTACAAATATTTTCAGAAGTCAGGATTTGTTTTGAAAAAAGAAATATATCTTTGGAGGAAGATCCATAATGCCCAATTTTCTTCTCAAAAGACATTTGCGCAGAACACTATCTCCTTGAGAACAAAAACAGCAAAAGAAAAATGCAAATGGCATTTTTAACATATTTTAAAAAGGCTTCTTCTCTCTTATGCCAACTTTAATTTCCTATATTTAATGAATCTGTGTTTAGGCAATACTTTGTTTAGCTAATTCTTCTATTTTCACTAGCCTACTTTCATAAGAGAGAATTCTGCCATTTTAAGTCTTGCTCTACTGGATTATCTCCACCCTGGCTCCTCTGAGCTCTAGGAGTTCGCTGTTGATGAATCAGGTGGGGAGGGTGGGGACATGGCACCATCAGTGGTGACAGGAGCATGAAACACAGCACCCGGCTACAGAGTGATTAACTTCCCTGCAGTTCTGGGGAGAGTACAAGAAACAGATTTGCAGGGTTTGCAGAGAAACACCAGGCAAACGTAACTTGACTAGTGATAGCTGATGGGGACTGATGAGAGGGAGATTTGCATAAGCAACGCGATGGAAGGATATTGAGGACCAAGTAGCTGGCAAACAATGCAGTACATTCTGTCCTTAGGGAGGCAAATATCTCCAGCAGCACCAGGTCCTAAGACACTGACTAAAATATGAATTTGTGTTACAAGGAATGCTTTTTTTTTTTTTTTTTGGCAGGAGCCAGACTCTGACAGCGGGGTGGCGATGGGCGGGTCTGATGACTTTCAGGGAACTTAGGGCGGGGAGGGGGAGAAATGCTTTTAAAAAAAAACAAAACAAAACTATAGTCATCCGAATATTGACTCTGGCTCTAACTTACAAATAGTGTTTTTCATGATAACGAGTCTAACCACACAGTTACTTTGTGCTAGGGTGCAGTAGGAGTGATGTCATAGTACTGACATTTCTCTAACGATATTTCATTCTGTCAGTTAATACGTATTCATGACATCACATATTGAGCTAAACGGGGGGGTAACAATGGCGTGCAAAATCTGGTAGAGTCCCTGCCCTTTTATAGTTTGAGGTGCAATGGAGGACCTAGGTGTTAATCACATAATAACTCAAATGCAAGTTAAATTAGACTGTGGTAACGAAAACAAGCGGTGCTGTTATAGCAGTAAGTGACAGGGAAATTTGCTAAGAGAAATCCAAGTGAGGTCAGTTCCCCAATCTTTACATATTCATTTTTAAGTTGCATATTCTCAAATCAGTTATTCCTGCATCGTGTTTGTTCTCTTTCTTCCATTTTATAAAATGCAGAGAATTCCTAGTACAATTTTTAATCTTATGCCCAAATCCCCTTTCCTCAAGGAGATCATTCCTTTCCAAAGATATGGACTTATTTTCTTCTAAGATGGTTGATACTACTGGCATAGCACGCCTGCTCTAAGGTGGCCCTGTGGTGAGCTTGCTGTGTCGTCTTCCACTTTTCTTTTATTTCATCAGAGGGTCCCGACTTTGCACTGGGGAACTGTCCATCAAGGTCTTTACCGTCCCCTGCCAAGAGGTGAGTTTTTCCATATCCTTCCAACAAAGTTCTCTTTTGTCTGTCAGTCAAAGTCACTCTCTGTCTCTTGTAACCAGATATCTCTGATGGGTAAAGCATGTTTAATGAAGCAAACAAAGTGTCAAATATATCCCATGGAAATGAGGATACATTAACTGATAGGAGTTTTTAAATCATATCCTGATTGAATGGGCAGTGCCTGATTCTGAACCGAATGGATTTTATTTTGAGGAGTTGGATTGTTAAGACATTCTCAGAAATGTATATGGTGGATACCACTACGATATAACCAAAAAGCAGTTTGCAGTGTTCTCTGTAAGTTCATGAAAGCTACTCTGAACAATAAAGCTCAAGGACCCTGAAATGAATATAAAGACAAATGAAAAATTTAGATGCTAAAATTCAGGGCCCTTCCTATCTAGAAACATCCTCATGCCAGATAATCATTCTAATTTGAAACTGCCATCTTAGCACAGCCAGAAAGCACCATAGCAATGATGGCCTGCTGGTTCTGAGAGGAATGTCACATTAGGGTTGCCAAGGGACAGCTCACATATCTGTCATGGGCCCAGTTTGACCTTCCATGCATGATTCTGTCTTGTTCATAAACTCAAGTACTTCTTTCTGCTTTTCTTAGTGGGGAAGGTTCCATTGACAAGAAAGCCAGCATCACAGTGAATATTGGATGGTTTCTATCCCAGTAATGTTCTGGGATAAAAACTTAAGCTGCAGTTTTAGTTGTCACAAATAATAAGGGTTTCCCTTGATTTATTTACTTGCCTAAATAATTACTTATTTGAAGCAGTCATGCCTTTGATCATCTTGCTCACCTAATAAGAAGTTTTCATGCTTATAAATCTTACTGGTTCATTTTGATGGCTCTTTTTGGATTTTTACAGACCTTAGTGTTTATCTGTTTACCTTTTTCTTTCTTTTGTGACCTAAACATCCTGTGTCTCAAAGAAATTGACTTCTGCGACAAAACTGTAACTCATGTGGATTTTCTACTTAAGCAAGCAAATATATTCTAATTGGCAATACATATAAAATTCAGGTTCCTTCAGTTATAACACCTTTCAAATATTACAGGCATTTTTTGCAATAAAGATAAATGCTTGGCAATGCTCCCTTGCACTCAGATTATTATCACTCAGCCTTTTTCAAAGCTGTATTGAAGCTCCATCCCAAGAAGACCAGCCACCTAACTGCACAAAAGTAGTGTCTCCTGAATAGCTCTTTTCATAGGACTCTTATCTTTTATTTTATATCTTTGTAATTCAAGGGAGGCAGTCTTGGCAGCCTTTTAATTGTTGAAATTAGAGAAAAAGTGATACACTGTAAAGCACTTTCATGAAATTTCAGATACTTGAGAAAACTTAGGATGCGAATAAACTTCATGTCTTGAGCTCCTATTACATCCCAGACAATCTCCTTGATTAAATACTTGGGACGTATCAAATCTAACAGCTCTAGGTCTAGACAAACTTGGATTTCGATCTTACTTCCATGGCTTTCAAGTTGTGTGGTAAGAGGCCCAAAACTCAACCTCCCTTTAGCCACAGTTTCAGTAGTCAGAATAACCTAGTAAGATTGTTTTGAAGACTTAAAATGGGCTATAAATCACATCACTGGAGCACACAGGTAAGAGCCAGAGTAGCCATTATTATCTTTCCCAATCCTCACAATAACCCTGGGAGGTGGTGGTCCCTATCTCACTTGACTGATTAGGAGACTTAGCTTGAGAGGCCGGTAAAGCTCCCAGCTCACACAGGTGGTGGGAGGTTGGAATCCATTCTGAATCCAAGTGAATTCTCTCTGCACGTTGCTTGCTGTCTTAGATGGACCCCGCAGATTCAGGGAGCATCCTTTATCAGACCATTCAAGTCTGTGATTATGCCATCTCATTTTTTCTGATGGAAAAGGAGACGAAACAGTCCAGGGTGGGTGAGGGGCCTTCTGTAGAGAGCCCATAAACTCTGTGGATATTGATCACCCTGCAGTCCCATAGTACTGCAATTCTGGTCTCCTTATTTTGTCTCTGAACACCTCGTAGGCAGTGACTTTGCATCCCTGACACCTAGCACAGTGTTTGGCAGGTGCTCGACAGATGGGTATGGAATAAATTAAATGAATGAGATGTCATAGATACATAGATACATAGGCCTTGGAAGGCCATCATCAATCTTGCCCCCTCTCCTTCTATTCAAGAGGTCTCCCCACTGGAGGGAAGACTCATTTTATTGGCCCCAGACAAAAAGCCTCCCTCCCTGTTCTGGTCCCCTTGTGCTCCCTTATTTCCCGTACAAGTGCCTTATAAAGGGCCTGCAGGTGGTTTGAAACAAACTGAAGGTTTTCTCTTCCAAATTCAGAGTCTTGAATCATAGAGTTGGAATCTCTTTAAGTCTGAATTACAGATAAGATAGGCTTTACTATATATAAACTTTTAGAAATGGAAAGAAATTGCTAGAAAAAATTGGAGAATCTCCCAACTATAAACTTTAGATTATGGGGCTGGGAAATCATGTGCTGTTAGGAATTAGAAACCACTTGGCCGGAATTACCTTTTCAGTGTTAGGCGTTTATATAGCTATGCTGCCAATGTCCATATTTACTCATATAAAACTAGGTTTATCTCTCCTCGTCTCACTGCTTTACAGTCTTCAATCCAGAGTGGGCTGTTGAATACTAGTCTGCAGTGATGTGAAAACCCATGTCAAGGAAGCAAGAGACACTGCAGGAATTAAGGTTGACTATCAAATCAAAGCCACATTGTGGGAAGGGGATGATTTATGTACTTTTCTTTGGCCAGAGTCCCAATGTATCCATAAGACAGAACCTGTAGCCATTTGAACTCTCTGACATTACAGTGTCTATTTACATTTCAAACATGTTTCTATTTGAATAAATATGTACTCAGGGCTTAAAAGAAACCAGACAAAAGGTCTGAAAAGACTGAATAAGGTGTGTGTGTGTATATATATATATATATATATATATATATATATATATATATATATACAGTCACTGTCACTCAAGAGTATACTTGGCTACAAATAAATAATTTTGCAACAGTTTAAATTTAGGAAGCTACAAGAGATGGATATAGCCAAGTTTGCAGTGCTCAAAATTTTCCTCCCAAAATGTGCAGATTGCCTAACAAAATGTACCCGCTGCTGGGGGTCGGGGACAAAGCAGGAAGGGGCCTTTTATGAAAAGGACATTTCTAAGAAATCGTATGCTTTCTATTGATATTTAGAAATTAATTTAAATTTTATCTTCTATGTCATAGCTTAGCTGTGACATCAGCTAAGCTATATCTTTTATATCACAGTGATATAAAATCAGTATAAAATAATATTTTATCTTACTTGACTATGTTCTCCCAAATCTTCCAATAAAATTGAGTCCCCACAAAGATAGTTCGTGATCACCCTGGATCGGTGCTGTCTTGCGCCTGCTGCCCACCACCATTGCCAAGAGTGAGAAGCATGGGTTTACTGGGAATGGAGGACTCACTAGAAAAGTCAAAGGAACATTCTCAGGTGTGTTTAAGAGGCTGCATGGTTCCCATGGAAGAATGTGACAAGGTTTATCCCCATGGTTTTGAAAGAGAAGATACAAAATAGATACCTCTCTCCATGCATTTTTAACACTGGAAAGGATAACAATGTCTATTACGGTTTCAGCGTGGAGGCTTGTAATAGCATTCCTAAGAATTCCTTGAGCTTAGTCCTCAATCCAAGACAGACAACTTAAACTACCTGCCAAATATTTTTGATTTTACATCATATTAGGCACCTTAATCTCCAAAGTATTAAAATGCAACTCATCCTAGCTAGATGTCTCCTTGGCTTCCCTGGATCTGTTTGTGGTACTAGTAGGAACCCAGGCTCAGACCCATAGAGCTATCTTTCTTCTGCTCCCCTGCCCTTTGACCCTATGCTCAGTTAAGGATCTGATCTTGACTCTGCAGTGTCCCTTTATCCATTTCCTTTCCTACCACCTCTGAAGCTTCATTTCTTCTTTCTTTGACTAGTCACTTCCTAATTTATATTTCAACTTCCTCGTTCACCATACTATAATCTCTCCTTCCTATTACTGCCATATTCATCTCTCCGTAGCCCAGATTAGACCTCAAAATATTCCTCACTAAGAATAAACAAAACAAAATACAACAGAAAAGACTTAGCAGCTTTTAGTAACAAGTCAGGTAATTGTTTCCATGGTCACAAGCCCCTCACTCTATGGTTTCTAAATTACCCCCTCTGTCTGTGTTTTTCTTCCACAGACCCCATGTTATGGTGAATTTTGACTTGCCTCTTGTTTCTTGCACATGCCACACTCAACCAACCTCTATGCCTTTTCCTCCTCTGGGAATTTCTACCTGCCGTTTCTAGCTCCTTGAGTTATATTTGATGTGGGTAGCTTTGAAGTCCTATGTGGCTATCTTTGAGGTGTTACCTCCCTAGTGGTCCATTTTCTACACTGCTCTCTGCCCCAACTCAGATATAGTGCTTAATCATTTTTTATTAAAGCAAACCAGATTAAAAATTCAATTTTTCATCACTCACTCAACAAAGCCTTATTGGATGCTTACGATATACCAAGTCTCTGCTTGGAGTTGGGAATACAAATCCAATAAAAGGTTTGGTCACAGAACATAGGGTCATCACTACAGTATTTTCTGTGTATTTTCCAGAAAGTAAGAATCCATGTTCCACCATTTTATGACCAGTCAACCTTTTGCTTTCTTTGCTCAATATTGTCTTGGAGATCAGCTCCATGAAAGGGCTTTTCCCATGTATGACACTTACCCACAGGGTTTTATGGATATGTGAGTTAAGAGAATATTGTTATCATGTGTAGATTCTAGGGAGTGTGTGAAAGGAAGATGCTTTCAGGAGTCCAGGAGGCAAAGTTTGTCTGGCAGTGACAGAATGCCTGAGTTGGCCATTGTGTGGTAAAGCTTGCTGGGGTTGAGTGAGGGTTATCAGAAAGATGGACATAAACATACTTAATTTATCCAGCCTGAATTAAAACGGGGAGAGGACAACTTGAACTCTTCTTCAAGGACCATCCATAAAGGATAGATAGATTGTGTTAAACGTTTCAATGCAGCCATAATTTTTCTGAACACAATCTATGAGACATCTGCTACATAAACGTAGTTGCACATAGACAAAGGGGACGAAGGGGACTACTAAACGGTTGCTTAAAAGAGAAGTAATACCTCAAAGACTTTTTCTGGCAAGATTTGACACCTATAGAAATCACGTAATAACTAAAGCAATTAAAGAGCACAAGAAAATATCCAAGGTTGCAGTGTTGCCACTTCCTCTTGTTACCAGCAGATGTTTCGATAATATCCTGGTTGTATGTTGGAATCCTAAGCACAGGAAGCAGGATCTGCTTAGGGAGTCTGCTACCAGTTGCCATGGCAAAAAATACAAATACAAATACAAAAGAAAAATAACAATTTTTCTAATGCTCCAAAGGACACTGTATGATTAGATTACTTTTCAGTGCTGGCAATTACATAACTTTAGTTGGTTGCCCTGAGGCTTAATTTTAGATCTAGATTTTTACTATATTTTATCACTGATGCCTAGTGGGTTAATTCCCACCTCCATCTCTTTGTACTAACACAACAACTGATTGTTTTCAGGAATATATAGACACACACACACACACCGGATGATCCTCTTTTTTGGCTACCTGAAGAATTAATAGAAAAAACCCCAAAATATCTGTCCATTAAAAGGCACTAAAGAATCTAAAAGTGAAGACTTTTGCTTATTTTCTCTTTGAATTTATAGTCTTGATACTTTTATCTTAACAATTTAGAATATAATGAAATATTGGCTCTGTGCCAGGTTACTACAATTGAGCCACATCAGTACTAAAATGTGCCACGTAATCATTGAGGTCAGATTCATTATCATTACTTTGTATCTTGTACAAATACTCCTGAAATATGCATAAGAAAGACCAATTCTCCTTAGACTCTATTCAAGGTAAAATCAGGACTTGCTCACCATTGCAGTAAATAAAAACAATTGTCTCCCTTTTGATACCTGATGTGCATTACTGAGCTACAACACTCATCTACATAAATGAAATGATGGAATTATGAGTTTCCATGTTCTGGGAGGCTTCTGTAATTTTAGGAATATCAGCTAAGAGTGTTAAGCTCTATGTAAGTATCACAACAGCACAAATATGCTGGAGAAATTGATAATGTATTATATCCAATTATGTCAGCAGGCTATGAATCATATCCAATTAACAAGATGCATAAGTGCATTTTATGTGACGCTCCAACATCATTAATTTTGTGCTTAGCACAAGCTGCTCAAACAGTATGATTTCAGTAATTTCTAGCATCAGTATTACAGCAGCATTATAAATTCAATGTAAATTGGAAAATGAACATCTTCGTCTTGTTTATATCTGTGAAAAAGCATTTACCAAACACAGGAGCACGTTGAACCAACACTTGCTATTGGAAAAAAGAGTCTGGAAGGTACCACAGGGAGCCTATGGTACCACTGACTCAAGGCAAGTCAGTGCTGAGGAAGCCTAGCTACCCAGCCAAAGCCCCTCACACGGCTCTCTTCACGTCCTCACTGAAGTAAAACAAACACGATTGTTTTAAATATGAAAAATCAAGAAACCGAAATTCCTACCTCCCAACAAACTGAGGGAGGTAAAAAAATTGACCAAGTTCAACTCTCAACATAAATTGCCTGCTTATCTTAGCATTTATGAAATTGATTCTTTACTTGTCTGGAAAATCTCAGTCTTAGCATACATTTAAAGCAGTTAGAACTTAAATATTTTTTCTACAACTAGTTATACAGTAGGGATTTTAATTAAAAATGTTTGACTTCTCATTTAATTAAAAAAAAAGTAGAACTCCTACACAGATGCACAGGGTAACATGTTTAAGTAATTATACACCAACTTTGAATTCAAGTAATTAAAATTAAAAAAATAATCCTTAGACACTTACCTCAAAGTCCAGGTCTGAATATCGTGATTTTCTTCTCTGTTAGATATTTTGTAAAAAGAAGAAAAACCAATAAAGTTATGTTCAGTCATTCAAATAATACAAAAATTACTGCTTTCAATAAGATAATCCTGCTTCATTGTGTTATAAGTATTTCCTGCACATAAGAATCTGTGAACATTTTTATGATTTCAAACTATTCTACTCACATTATTCCATTTTCACTTTGGACTTCCTTTAAAATTGAAGAATACAAATATACAACATATTTCTCTTGGCCTCTTAACTCTAATGTTTTCAATAAGGAAAAAAAATTAAGTGAAAATTCACACAAAACATTCAATCTTGTGGGAGACTTTAGGACTACAGCAAAACTACTTTATAGACACAAAGGGTTCAAAGCTGTGTGGGAAAATCATCTAGCTCTCAAGACCTTGCACCATGCCCCTGCAATCTTCATTTCTACCAAATTCTATCCAACCCTCTGTCTATATTCCAAAGTTCTATATAGGTCTCACCCATAAATTTCTTGGTATTTGGTAGTCCTCCAGGACAGGAAAGTCCCTCTCAGTGCTAGGCATTAGGAACTGAAGTATTTGTTCTAATTTAGTAAAACGAATAACAAACAGTCTACACCTCAGCAGGACATGGATATAGATGTAAATACCTCACTATACCTCTGACTCAGTTAAACAGTTCTCGAATCTAGTTACAGATAAATATGACTTGATAAAATCAGGAAACATGATTAAAATGAAATTAATGTGATTATATAATATTAGTGCAGGGAAGGTGTTCTAAACATCTGCTCTAAGCAGTCACTGGATTCTTAGAATGATTAGCTGTAGAAGGAGATAGCTGATAAATATAGAAAGAGTGCACCAAATTTTTGGAGATCAAAAGTTTCCATACAGGCTTTTTTTCTCTTTTCTTTTCTTTTTTGTTTTTTGTTTTTTTTGAAGACGTGGGAATGAAATACAGGGGGAATTAATAAATATTAAACAACATGTAATATCTAGGAAGTTGGGAAAATATATAAACCTTTGGACAAACTTCTTCTCTTTTATTTTTTCCTCTTCTCCCATCCCAATAGCTATAGCATAAAGTTCAATAACCTATGAGGGAATCATATCCAAGACAGGTGAGAGATTCTTGTAACTGTTGAGTATCAGGAGAGAAAGAAAGGAACTAATGCAGTTTACTGGAAAATATGACTAAATTTCTCCAGTGAGAGTTAAAATCGTCACTATAGACCTGGAACCTTCCTAGGTAACCAACCCCACAAAGCATGTTGCAGTAAACAGAAAGCAACATACCCAAAGAGAGATTTTGTTTAATCAAAAGTTTAGAAGTTCTGAAATCATTTGATTTTGGTGGGGCTGCTTAAAGACTGAGAACCGCGTCTTTCAGTGCTGTTGTGGAGAGCGCTGAGAAGGGCGCTGCTTTATTCAAGGGAAAGTCAGCCTGAGCTCACTTTGCTCCCTGTGGCCAGCATACCCTAGGCCAGCCCTGGTGACATCCTGCAAGAAGAGACGCACGTGGGTAGCTGTTTAACCCAGCACTCCTTTGCCATCTCCCTGCCACTGCTGTTGTCTGACTGTGCTGTGTAAGAGCCAGGCTCCAGCGCACTGCAGCCCGCTTTGCTGTGAGATGTTAGACCAAATGTCAGGGTTTCCCTTCTACTCTCAGACGCTTTGCCTTCTTGGCACTGTGACTCAGCAGGACACTTCTGTAAGTATACGTTAAGCAAAATTCTTTCCTAATACAGCAAAATCCAAGCATGGAAACAGTGTTAAGCAATTAGTAACAGAACATGAGTCACACGCCTTGCGTTCCATTTGAAAATTAAATAGTGAAACCTAATGAAAAAGGTTCAATTAGCCAGCAAAGAGGCCCATCCACTGCACGTGTTGAGGGCTTCTCTGTTGCAAAGGTCCTAACAGCCATGTGCTACCTTCTTCATTGAATGCAAAGCTGTGTTGCCTAAGAACTGGAAATGTGGATAGATGCATATTGCTGAAGGCTCCCGATTTCAGGAGCAAGAACAAAAGATAGGAACCCAGAGGAGCAGCAGAGATAGATTCTCCCTATGAGAGCAGACGCCACCTATGCGGATGTGAAACACGGAAAAGAAAGCGGATGTACTCCCATCAAAAGTCTCTCTCTCGTCTATTCACTTTATTAAAATCGCATGCTAACCTAAGGGTATAGCGGAACTAGCAACCTTGAAGGATTAGACTAGGAAATGAACACGTGAAGCAGATTTCAATCAAAACAGCCGAAAGATAGTTGGGGGTAAGGTGAGGAGGTGGGCTGGAGAATACAGCAGTGAAGACTTAAACATTAGAGAGCGGAAAAACATGTGGCGGACTTTGAGAGTCCCAGGGAGATAAAATGTGCACATTATTCATAACTGCACAATCCTGACCAAGTGTTCAGACCTTTTATAAAGTGCTTTCACGTTTGAACATGCTAACTGCCCTGTGGGATGGTTAGGAAAGTACTCTGCATTATCCCCATTTATGAATGAGGACAGAAAACTGAGGACCAGAGGAGTTCAAATAACTTGCCTACTTCACCTGGCTAGTTATCACATGGGCTGGGATTCCAACTCAGGTCTTCTGCCTGCAAACCCTGTGTTTTCTCCACTGTTGCTCAGTAAGTGCTCAGTGGTATAAGGAGTGATGGTTCATAGCCAAGATAGTTTGCTGATTGTCCCTAGAACTCAGCAAGAATAACATTACGGGATCCAGTCAATCCCAGGCTGACAGCAGTGGGACCGAGACGCTCTGCAAGCATAAAGCAACGTCAGGCAGATGAACTTTTACTTGTCAATTATATTTTAAAGGAGAAAAAAAGCATCGATATGTTACTTATTTGAGAGAAAAATCTGATGGAAATTTACAATAATTTGTGTCAAATAAAATAACTTAAAATCATTCTAACATGAGATAGTTTATGAGCCATGATGCAACACAGTGGCCGACTTCACTTTCATGATGGGTCTCCCATCGCAAAATCTACTTTATCTTAAAGAAGTATCTGCATTATCTGCATTGGGAAATCTGTGATGAATGGAAGGACCAGAATGTTAACTTTTGTTTATCGTTTCCTCATTATAACACTCATTATCTCTCAGTCTGTTTTGCAATGTGCTGGAGAGTCTTTCAAAGCACTGAAGTCCGTGGAAACTGTGACTGACTTACGTGCTCATTCAAATGTCCCTCTGAGCTCTCTGGAATGTTATTGTAAGGTAGGAAAGTGGTTAGAAAGAATGGTTATATGTTTAAAAGATGAGAATCAATGAAGAAAAGTGATCAAGTCATAATGATTTTTATGATAAGTTGTTAATTGAAGAAATGCTACATATAAATTTAAAATAAGCCAGGATGGTGTTGACATATTTTAGGAAGATATAAGTCCCTTTCTCTGTACATCCCCCAGTTCCCAAATAACTTGATACAAATCCTTTTTGTCATAGTAGGTGACGTTTCTTTTATGCTCTTTCCTTTTTTTAATTTCCCACTTAGAACTCACCCCAATTTCTGTTCTGTCCTCAACATTCCATTAAAATTCTTGTTGTCAAGGTCTCAGGTGAGCTCCATCTGGACGGTTTCTAAGGTCAATTTTCTCTTCTCATCTTAACGGACTCTCGGAAGCTTTTGAAGGTTAACAATCCCTTCCTCATCTCTCTCAGCTTTTCCTTTTGTTTTCTTTTCCTCCTTCTTATTTGCTGTAGTTCTGCCAAGTCTCCTTTTCTCGCTCTTTCTCATCTCCCTGCCTTCTAAATGTTGAGTTCCATAGTTTTCTTTTTTCTTATATTCTCTCTTGGATGAAATCATTCATTCCCAGGGTTTTCAATACCATCTTTTAAGTTGCAAACACCCTTTTCTTTCCCGTCACAGGAAATGTTGCATATCTAGTTGGTGAAGCCAGGCATTTAGGAGTCAGCCTTCAGCCCTCCCTGCCTCTCATCCTGCACATCAAATCCACCAGCGGTGCCATCTGTTCTATATCCAAAACACATCTTGATCTGCCCTCCACAGTCAAAGGCATTCTTATCTTTTGTGTGGATGACCTCAATGGTCTCCTAACGGTCCTCCAGCTTTCTACTCCACTTCTATACCTCTCCCACTACCACTGGATCCTAATCTTTTCTATTCCAAACCATCAAAGTGATGGATGGATGGACGGATAAATGATCATGGCAGTTGCCTAACTGTCCTCAATTTTTTCTTTCATTTTACAAGGTTCTGCAAAATCTGGTCTCTTCTTCCTATTCCAACTCGGTCTTAAGAAGCTTGCCCCTTGCTACACGTGTCTTCTAATCCTATGAGAATATTCCAAGCTCTTTCCTGCCTCAGGACCTCTTCACCTGCAGTTTCTTTTGTCTGAAACACCTCCGATCCTTCGGTGCCTCACAAGCCATGTTCCTCCTTAACTTCGTTGTTCACCCTGTGGAGCTTCAGAAGGCCTCCCAGACCCCCTCATCTAAAGAGGCCTGTCTCTCACACTCCATGGTTATTTCCCAGCACAGCACACTCTTTTAGATTATTCATTTGTTAACAGTTCATCATCTGTCTCTTCCATAGTGTTTATTCACCACAGGGGCAGGATCCACATCTGTCTTGGCCACTTTTATATCCCTGGCATCTATCAGAGGGCCTGGCATAATAGTAGACATTCACAAAATTATTGATGAAAGATCGAAGGAGCTACACTATGAAAGCCAAATAAATCCAAAGAATGACTTGTATTTTGCTTGTGTTTTGTTCTTTTTCTCAGGAATACTCCAGGAGAATTTGGATAAGCATGTGGGCTATATACACAAAGACAACCATTTTGAATAGATCTATTGACAGCCAAGAGGATTGAGACCATTTAGAAGAATGCAGGCCTACCACTAACAGAGGGGAAAATTCTTTAGGATGATTTCAGAGTAAGAAAATGCACACCAGTATGAGGCTACTCAGAGGAATACTTAACAAGGATGTGTATAATGGCATCTGTCCATAGTGAAGCCTTGTAGAATGATGAATAATTTCTCAAAGGGAATACTTAATTGTTTGAGCCTTTGCAAATTAAGTTGGACAAGATACTAGAAGATTCACAGTGGGGAATAAATTCTATGGACTAATAAATGCCAATGTGACTGCCATTAAGAGTTTCCATTACAGACTGAGCAATGAACCCACTCAAGGAGAAAACTTTGATGTCAAATCCATTCAAAATATCTGTGTAAATGAAACTCGAGAATCATTAATTTTGAAAAATGAGTTATTTGAGCTAATTTTGCTTGTACGCCTGCATAAAAGACAAAATTTCCTAATCCAGGAGCAAAAACAAAACACTGAAGAAGGGCAAGCCTTTCTTTCACCACAGCTACATGAGGAAAAAAATTTTCAGAAAGAAAAAGATGCTCTGCCCAATGGTCAGTCCTACAATGGTTTCTGTTAGTGACAGAAGTATGGCCATAACATTTTGTCTAATTTCCTGAATACTGACCTAGTACAGCAATTGAGTTTCTTTACCGATATTCAAGATATAATGGTAATGAAATAATAATCACACGACCTTACATCTGAAGTGCTCCTTACAATGTTCAAAAGGTTTTTCACATACATTATCCAATTTGATGTTCACAACAGCCATAAGGGAAACACCTGCGATGTGCCACTATAGCTAAAATGTTTTACCTTTCAAAACCATTATGCTGAGAGCTCTATAATTCATGTCCAGAGGAAAAATGGTGTATAAAAAGTTAGCCTAGAATGGTGTCCCTTTTTACCCATTTATACATTGAGAGAGATTTATCTGAGTATGTTTTGAGATACATTGTTAAGTTATATCTGAATGTTCAGAAAACCTGGAGTAGCAGAACTTTGTTTAAAAAAGAAATTGTGCAATTTACTATCTAACTCTGTTTAGTTATGAGAAAAGCTAAGGCAAAGCTAAGCTAAGCGCTTAATGTGCTTACATTGGAGCAAAGTGTTTCACAGGAATTCCAGTGATGGAGGAACTGAGAAGCCACAAAATGGACCACGAGGGAACCCAGGGATTCACAGGAGAAGGAGCTACTGCCCACCACTGCCCGCCAGGCTGGATGGACAAAGGGAGATGACACAGCGACCTAAGCCCGGGGGCTGAGGCACCTGGCAGAAGCTGGAGGCCCTACAGAACAGCTAAGGAGACATGAGGTACTGCCCAAAGCAGAAAGAGGGGGAAAAACACCCTGGATTCATTCTTTTCCCCAACCTCCAATCTCTCACAATGTTTCCTAGTGGCCAATCTTCTCACCCAGGTAGGAACCTGTATCAACCCCGAGAGACACAGGGGAAAAAAGGGTGAAGGTGGACCCTGGACCTGCACACAAGTTGGGAAGGCTTTGAGTAAGGAATTGTGTCCTATTTAGATCTACCAGCTACAAGCCATCGAATGTTCCAATAAGTCAAGACAAATATTGACCTATCTTCTTACACTGATATATCTATAATTTTTCAAAAAGTAAATAGAACCACAGCCCAAGGTTTAAATTATTGATATATCTCATAGTCCTCAATGGCTTGAGAACACCGATACCTCTTTTTTCCCCACTTGCTTCACAGTACCTTGTAGTTTTTTGCTTTATATACATACCATGCACTCAACACATTTTGCTCATTAATTGAAGGTGAATGACTTAAATGCTGATGACAATGTTAAGCAATTAGAGGACATCTAGGGCTGAAGCCATTGTGAGACATTCTACCATGTGCATATTGCAATGAATCCTTAATTGTGGAAATCTAAAATTTTCAGAATTGCTTAACTTGTCCATTCTGGGAATGGATACAGTTTGAAGAATGGCAGATAACATATTACATGAAAGAAAGACACAAGATAATATTAAGACGGGAGAGAAGCTGGAAATGCTTTTATGCCAAAAAACTTGATGCATTTATTAAACTTTCTATGCTGAATAATTGGGGGTTAGCTGAACAAGCTCTCCTGGAGGTTGGAGCCTTTTCTCCTGGCACTGCCTTCAGGGTTGGGGAGCCTCCCTCTTGCTTTGTTGCCTCCTGCTTATTTGAATAAATACTTCCACCCACTCTTTGGCTTTGTTTCTTTCTCCTTTGACTCTTGTTTTTCCTCGCCTGCACTTTTCCTCACCAATACTGCATTCTGGGCTGCAACTGACAGGTTTTACCCTCTTCTTTTTCTTCTCTCACCACTTCCCACTTTGTCAAGTTGTGAACACCCACTCCTCTGGAGGCAACTTCCTGAATTACTAGGAACATCTTTTTATTACATCCCTGAAAAGTCCCCGAGGCATCTGGCCGTCCTCTGCCATCCCAGTTTCCCAGGCAGGATGCCCCTGTGGCTGGAACCTCCCTTCTCACTCAGAGAAGACTCAGATTGTTCTATGGTCCCATGGCTGCCACATAGTCACTCACTTTCATCTTTGTATTGTCTTCTAGGTCTCAAGACACCTCCTGGCTACTGTTGCCCCCACACTCCATGTAGATACTCTAGTCATCTTTCTGCTTTTCCTCTATTGTCAGAATATCAGCTTGCCTGCTGGTTGACTGCGGAGAGAGTGTGGCTCACTCCGCCCACAAAGGAAGCCACACCAGACTTTATCTTCATGGCCACAGTCTTATCTCCAAAATCTGCTAGCTGTATACATCTACACTTCATCTATTTCACGTCTTTATTCCATAAGACCAAGTGTCTGTCCAGGGTTAAATGAACTTTATAAAGTTACTCTCATGCTAATGTTCAGGCACATGACTGTCTCCTTGAGACAACGTAAAATTGATCAGGACAGAAAGATTCCAGTCCTAGATTTGCTGTGCACTTACTCTGTGACCTTGAACAAATGACTTTACTTCAAGGATTAGAGCAATTTATCCATTGTCCAGAGGTGTCGCAAAGATGAATTAATTCACGTTTTTAAGGTGATTTGAGGATCTGCTAATGAAAGATGCTATATAAATGCTAATTTTTATTATTCATTCCCACATCTATATATTCAGCTGTCTCCTAAAATGGTCACCCTAAGCAATTACTAACTATTAAACTCTTTGAAAGAATGAAAATGAGGAACTGAAATTTCATTCTGAATCCTGAATTTTCTTCCTCTTCAAGATGTAAGCCTTGTGATTTCTAAGTCATTTAAATGCAGATCTTTTGGCTGAATCACATTTATATATGATGCTTATTCTTAATAATAAAGATATGGAGATTTGGAAAAATTACCACTGAACAAAGCAGCACTCAGAAATTCAGTCTATTGTTCAAACACATACAACCTGTACAATATCAAACCCAGCAAGGTTTTAAGCCTTTTAGACATAAAGCATTTTTATAACAAGAAAAATATTTTAATGCAATTCCATTCTAACCCCTCTAGCACATTTTAAAGAGCCATTCTATGTAGAAGACTCCATATGGTCTTTAAGATTATTTACAGTGTTATGTTATTATATTCACACTCACTGAAAATTCTTGTAAAAACTTCTGTGATTTTGCATAAATGTTATGTAGTTTGTGCTTACGTGGTCATTATTTTAGTAGACCTGCTAGTCTCTGGGATATGCAAGTTAGAGATGGAAACAGTGGCTATTCTGCTAATTCAGAATGATTGGATGCTCTTGTCTACAGGGAACTCCAGCCACTCAGGAGTGAACTTGGACTTACTTCCCCTATGCCTTTGGTTCCAAGGAATGATTCTCCTCAGAAACCCTATTCTGTTTAAGACTGATCTACTGATAGAATTTCAGGATTTATTCTAGATTCCCATCTAGGGTAGAATTTCCTCAACACAGTTGGGAAAACCCTCAAAATTACACCGCACATCAAGTCACTCCAGCCTTTCAGGGTGTCTCTTCATCTTGGCCTCGTAGAAGGCACAGCCTTATGGGAAGAAAGAAGGGGCAATTGCCTCTGGGCACTTTTGAACATTAGAACATTATCAGCAAACTTCTGATGGAAAGAGTAGGCAAGCAATTATAGTGTCTTATGAAATAATCTGTTATATTAAGACAATTGGCAATACATATTTAAAAATGCATATATTGCATTGTATACTGAACATATGCAATATATCAGCAGTGGGTTTACAGCAAAACTTCAAGACAGAGGATATGAAAGTCACATACAAAACAGTAACAGGATGTATGTCAAAAGAAAACTAGACATTACTTGTCTTACTTGACTTAGATCTTACTTGATTAATTGTAATACAATATGAGTGATATTGATACCTGTTGACTACTCTTTACATCATTTTGTGGGTAGAAAAGAAGCTGAGGGGAGCTTGCTTTTTCACAAAAGCCATGTGGTTTGACCTCAGAGTCCTGACTCTTGATCTACTTGATTTACATCCCTCCCAAGAGTTCACAATTTAAGACCAAAACATTTAGGGTCATAATTCTGTAAGAGCTAAGAAAAAAACATTTCCTCTGAAAGATATCAGTCTAAGGTAATAATAAAGTCTATAATCAGTGTAATGGTAGATCTCACTGAAACATTCCAATTTTGTTATTTTAACAGCTGCCCTCACACAGAAAACCCAGACCTTGGTTAAAGTTTGCAGTGCCATCCAGAAACTACTTTAACCACCAAAAGACTTCTGGTACCCAAGAAACATCAGGAGGATCTTCTGTTTGTTTAGGAGTGCTCTACTTGGTTCCCATTATGACAGATAGGTATCATTTTAATTATAGAGGGTTCCTTTTCAAAAATATGACCTCGAGAAAGGGGATTCTGATGCTCTACTGGAAAAAGCATATGTCCAGAATCTTAATCACAACATACCCCAAATTCTTGGACAATACATAACTGCAAAAGCTAATGTGACTCTTCTCCCCCAGTGCAGTGCCCCATGAATCTATCTATCTATCTATCTATCTCTTATCTATTAATCAATCAGTCTATCTATCAGTCTATCATCATCTATCTATCTTTCAAATATCAAGGGAAGGCTTGTTCCATTGCTTACTTCTAAAGAACTCATTGATATCGTTGATCCAGTTTCACTTCTCGATAATCCCGCATTTTCATCCAACTCAGAGGCCATGAAGTTCTTCACAGCTGTGCGAGGCTCAAAGGGCAAATTCTGCATATGTTCCTGGGGTGCGAGATGTTGCTCTAAGTTCATATTGAACTGGTCCATGACAGGAGGATTCATGTTGAATTCAGGATTCACTTTGTAGTGCAATAGCCTTTCGTGGGGCAGGGTTTCCATGCCAATATTCATTTTGCTTTCTTCTTTCATTGATGGCTGGGTATTAACAGAACTTCTGGGCATCACAATATAGTCACTCTCCATCATTCTTTCTTGAGGATGGACGATGTCCATATCCGCCCCTCTCAAATTATCATCCGTACATAAGTACACAGTTCTCCGCAATTCACTGTTCTCTTTTTTCAAACATTGATTGCCCAGCTCATTCATACTCATGGGCATGTGCAGACCTGTGGGTTGCTGAATAATGACTTTGGAAATGACGTTTCCAGGTAATGTTGAATAGCTTAGCCCTTCAGGGTTTGTTCCCTTTTCTTCTTCATCATCATTTAGAGAAATCCTGGAGAGGGTGCCTGTTATTGTTGCTGCTCGGCAAGGACCAATATCCTTGTGAAGAACTGTGAATTAGAACATAAAAGTAAATAAAAGAAAGTTAATGCACACTTATCGATTACTATTGTATTCTGTTGTCCCTCATTTTACTAAACATTTTCCTTAATAAAATAAAAATTATTAAAAATTACATATCTATTTTTTGCACATGGTCCAAATTACCCAATCACTTTGTGTTGATTCTGATATGCTCTGATAGTTCTCAGGTAGCCCACAGATAAAACATATGGGAAAACTGATTAACAGACTTTCAAAAATCTCAGTGCCCTAACCCTAAATAACTCAGCCTAACTTTTCAGGGGAAAGGCAGATTACCAGAGAAATTTTCTCCATCAATCTACTGCAAAGGGCTTTATAAAATTATGGATATATTCACAAGAGTTTGACTTTTTCTTAAAGGGTTTTCCCCTAAAGTATTCTACAAGTTCTACTCATTAAAATACTTATTGAGAGAGGTAATCAATGAGAATTTCATCCTACTACATCAGAAATCCCTTCAAAAATTATGCCCATTGAAAACTAATGAGCATTTATCTGTGAAGTCCATATGGTCAAGTAGATACAGGGTTCAAAAGTATTTATCATCTTCAGTTCCATGCAGGAATAGTAAGGCATTTTTTAACAAGCTCAATCCATAAGCTCCAATGCCCTTGAGGGGGTATTAAAAGTGCCAACTGACTTTAAGCAGAAAAAAGCTGTATGAGCCTCTAAAAAAAACCTGTATGATAGCAGAAAAAACCTGTATGAGCCTCTAAAACCTCCATTCCATTTTAAGCCTGCAAAATAATCACTTAGGAAACTTAAAAATGCATGATAACTTGTAGTAAGAAAGAGAACAAAATAAAAACATAAACCACACCAAGGAAAAACCAATCAACAGAAGAGTTCAGAATTCTTTATTAAAATATAGTTTAGTTTTTTCTCTTTTTTGCCTCTCTAGAAAGAAGAAAATCATATTTTATGTGTAATGGAGGCAGAATGACTTGAAGCCTGCTTAGTTGTGGACAGCTGTTGGTTTTGAGGTCAGAGAGAATGAAATCCTGAAGACGTGTTCTTGGTCATCGTGGTGCTGAAAGCACACAGAACAGCACTGTGTGCAAGCTGGTTCAACACGGGCTCCCAGTGCTGCCCTATCAACAAGCAGAGCCATTGCCATTGAATGTTTCGTTAGCCATAGGTAGCTATAAAGTATTTGGTTTATTATCTCCTCATGAAAAGTCTCAGACATATTCAATTTTACCCATTATTATCCAGTTCTCAAATAGCATCCTAATTATTATGCATTAAAGCAGAGTTTGCAAAATAGAAGATTCTGAATGTCTTTCCCTATTACAAAGAAGAGAAGCTTTCAAATTAATTCAAGACATGCATCATTCATGTAATATCTTTTATCTTTAGAGATACTGTATTTAATCATTGTATTAGGTCTCTTTCTTCTTAGATATTCAAGATGTTATTCACCTATACTCCAATAAAAATTTTTTGAAAAGAGCAGAAAAAAACCCAAAAAAACAAAACAAACAAACAAAAGATGTTAAATCTACGTCGTGTATTTTTTATTAATCCACAATTTGGTGTGACTTTTTATATTTAACTATAATGTTTAAAAAGTAGACTAATTCAGTTTAAAAAAGTTATTTCCAAACCTCTTAAAATAATAGATAGGTAATGAATTGTGGTTGCCAGGAACAATTTACTTGAAAATATTCAGAGATAAAGTATGTTAAATTAATAGATTTAGTAATATTCCAAATAAAATACCTTAACATATCTCCAAATTCAGGGAGGAATATTTTTAATCCTTAAATGTAGGCAAAAATTAATCCAAAATTTATAGCAATACAATTTAAAGGCTAGTTATGGGAACCTATTACATTTTATTAAGGACATATAATTTTATACTTTTATGAGTATTTTGTAAACTATAAAGTAAACCTTGGTACTGAATATTGATTTCATAATCTGCATTTGTATAAAATACATTTAGTTTGTACAAATGTAATATGATTTGCAGTTATCAATGATACAGCTATCTTTGCTGAAAATTTGTATATCTTAAATATTTGGGGAAATATAATTCCTCTTATTAAGTAGTGTTGACTCTATATGAGAAATTTAACTGTTTCTTTGACTTACTTAAAATGGATATCCAAATTTTGAATCTAAAACATAAACAAATAGACACCACCTACACATACAAACGTGATGGTGAAGTGATGGGACTTTTGAGAGAAATTAATCAAGTTATGAAGGGCAAAATGCAAATAAAACCAAGACAAAGCAAAAAGCACCTGAATATTTTGCATAATCAGATATACACTCCACCCTTTGGGAAAGTGAATTTCAACAAAACTTAGATAAAGATTATTCAGATACCAGGAATTGAGACTTTAACACTGAATATACCTCAACATGGAAGGAAATCTTTAGAAAAACACAGGGTCAAGTTCCTGATAAGCTCAGCTAAAAAAGGGCACAGACAGAAAATGAAAAATTAAAAGAATTTTTTTCTAATGAAGCAATGATACTGGCCTAATATTAAGAATACTGGGCGGCTTCCCTGGTGGCGCAGTGGTTAAGAGTCTGCCTGCCAGTGCAGGGGACACGGGTTCGTGTCCTGGTCTGGGAAGATCCCACATGCCGCGGAGCAAATAAGCCCGTGTGCCACAACTACTGAGCCTGCGCGCCTGGAGCCTGTGCTCCACAACAAGAGAGGCCGCAACAGTGAGAGGCCCCCGCACCGCGATGAAGAGTGGCCCCCGCTCACCGCAACTGGAGAAAGCCCTCGCACAGCAACAAGGACCTAACACAGCCAAAAATAAATAAATAAATAAATTTAAAAAAAAAAAAAAAAAAAAAAAGAATACTAAATCTCAGAATACAATGAATCTGGGAAAAATGGGTATTTTAACAAAAGAGAACAAGATGAATATAACTCCTTTATCTGTAAAGTTTGGATGAAGATTCAGAAGGCATTCTTATCAAACTTTCAAAGGCCAAACAATTTCAAATGGATAGAATGGTAACCTAAAACCAGTAAGATAGTAGCAAATAGAGATAAATGCAAAGGCTAGATTTTTCATCAAGGACAAAAAACCAAAAAAAACCAAAAAAAACCCAGAACCTTTACATATCGTAGACTGGGAAATCCCTGACAGCTACTACAAAAAGTCTTGGGGGTTTTAAATGATAGCCAGTGGACACTAGTACTGTACCAGCTGCTATGAAATCAGATGCAAAGGTAGATAGCATTAATACAAGGAAAGAGCCAACTGTGATAAATGCTGGCTAAGTGTGGGCAGCATAGTTAGAACTTGGGCACCATAATTTCAAATGATTGACACCTGGGGCACCATGTCTGCCTGGGAGGATGCTCTGAGGAATGAGTGAAGAAACATGGTTTGTTTAGTCTGGAAAAAAAAAAAAAAAAAAAAAAAGACCTAGATTGGGCTAAGCAGTATTTGCTTTCAAATATTTGCATAGTTAGTTTAAGTGGATATTCACTCTTATTCTCAAAGGCACCACGAAGACCAACGAATAGAAGGTTAAATAAGGTATATTTTGTCCCAATATAAAGGAACATTATTCATCTACTCTTGGTGGGTGTCCACAGACTGGAGAACAGATGTTGGGGACACTGTCCCTGGGATCCAGCTCTCTAAGACGGTGTGCGCATGCTCTGAAAATACAGCAACAAAGCTGTGATACACACACACACACACACACACACACACACACACAATGGTATTTCATCCTTCCAGCATGGATGATGAAACTGAGGCACAGAGAGACATCAACCTGACTGGCCTTACACCTGACAACCAGTAATAGGTGGACGGAAGGCTTCTGTCTCCAGGTCAATGCTTTCCTGCGGTCACAATGCTCCCAATCAACCATCTTCACTTCCTCGCATTCCCCATTCATATTCTCCCTCTCTCTCATTCCCTCCCCCCTCTCCTCCATCTGCTATTACAATGCTTCCGGTTGAAAAACTCAATTTACACATTTACAGGAATATGTGATGGGTAAACCACAGCATTTTCTTTAAAATCAAAAATCATAAAAATGATTCAACATCTAATGATTATATTTTCAAAATTCAAATATTCTTACCTGATCGACAAGCAATGTCTACATCCTTTTCAAAGTCTGTCTGTAACAAGAAATAATGACATAGAATCGTCATTTAATGAAGACCTCAAGTGACTTTTACTGACCAAATTATCTGAAGTTAACAAATATCTGACTAGGAGATACCAGGATATTGTTTTGTGCAAAGGAAGTTTATCAAGGAATAATCAAATTGTTTTCAAGAGTATTTTCTAGAGACCACATGTTGGATAAAATCAATGGAAACATGGTGTATGATTTTAACAAGGCAAAACTATACCCATGATCATCTAACACCAGATGTAAAAAAAAAGAATTTCAAGGCAATTCCTTAAACCACGATAAAAAGATTGGAATGTGAAATATTATGAAGATACTTAAATAAATGTCTTTGTTATTTATATTTTTATGCATTCATTTTGAATATATTGTTTGTAATTGAATATCTTATAATACAGCTTTGTCAAATCCTTAATAGTCAAACTAGGCTCTTCTGATGATCCATTTTCATGCAAATGTGACAAAAGACTTTCAGGTTTAGGAATTAAAATTGAAGATTAAACAATACTAATCTGGCCTAGAACCTGCTTAGAGTTTAGTTCTATCCTCGTATTTTCCCCAAACTTTTACTGTAAACAAATTAGTTTATTTTTTATGGTGAAATTAAATTAGCCCATCTTAATCAATATTTCGATTCAAGATATCAGTATTTATCTCTTTGTTTTTAATAAGGAATTAATTATTCCTTCTCCTGTCTTAGTTACTAGTATATCATTTAGACTGTTTTTGTGTTGCCTAATCCAAACACATCGATAATAAATCAAGCATATTATTAAGAAAACTCTATTTAAGCCATGATGTTAATGACACAGTTTAAACCTTACTTCATTTCTAAAATATACGGAAGTGGTTATGTGTAAAGTACTCCTTAACCCAACAACAGTCAGAGCTCATGTACAATGGTTGACCTTCTATTGGGAGTGTGTCTGCCCCTCACGCTTTAGGGCAGTGGCTCTCGTCTTGGGCTGCCCCCTGGAGCCACCAATGCCTGGGTTCTATCCCAGGATGCTGGTTTCCTTGGTCTGGAGTGCGGTTCCTCTGAGGAGTCTGAATGGGAAGCAAGGCGAGAACCACTGCAGGTCTCGCTTTAAGACCAGATGTGCAGGTACCATCCTGTTCTGATATGTAAACAAACATGATCCTATGGACACACTGTAACCCTGACTCTGTGTGAAGATGAACATACCCCCCGGTGTCACCCAGAAACCCCACACTCAACACATCAAGGTTCCAATAACAGATCCAGGACTCCTAACCAGTCCAGACAGAACCGTCATCTGGTATCTGAGTTCCAAGCCTGTGACGGAACTACAGTCAAGGTCGTTCAAAACCGAATTTTGATACTATTTTATGACTAAGAATATTTGCTTATTCCCTTGAGAAATCATGACTGAATCAAGACTCAGAGGGGAATTAAAAGCTCACCATGATTTGAGCATGGCCATTAGGAAAAGAACTGGAAGAATCGGCATTGATTGGGTCCTGACAGTTTCTCAATCGGCATCTAAATGCATCTTGAACCTGTGAAAAAAAGACAAACATTCATTTTCTTCTCTCTTGGTAATGACCAGGTACTGTCTATATTGGCAATTGACTGAGAAAACCATTATCACTGTTTTTATGATCCAATACCCGTTTTGTTTACTTGGTGCACCTGGACTTTGGTCCATGTCCAGGGAATTCATCATTTGCCATCATCTGTAGAGGGAGGTGCTGGGAACTCCTCAGCTGTCCCGATGCCTGTGTCTGGCTCAATACTAATCATTCTTGCCAGAGGGCAGGATTATTTCCACTGCTACAAACAATATGCCTGTCTTTCAAGGGGGATTTACTATTCGGTATGGCATAATCTTCATAACAGCTTTAAACATTGGGAAAAATGAGATGACTCTATGATCTGTCGACCAAAATTGATCTGGGATTTTCCTTTTATGTCTTATGTAACGCATATTGGGGAGACCATTTCTTGCCTTGCTTCAAGTACTATGTGCCCTTATGTGCAAAAAAACAAAACAAAACAAAACAAAAAACCCACACACAATGAAACAAAAAGATAACAAAAACTACTCTGTTTCTGGTTGATTCTCGTGGAATAAAAGAAGGCCACTTAGCAAAGCCAAACTTCCTTAATATACATTCACAACTGGATTCTGAGCAATGAACAAACACATCACAAGGAAATTCAAAGAACGTTAAATCCTTTGTTAAACAGCACGTGGATAAACCTGAATAGGTGAATAACAAACACACAAATCAACCGACAGCTACTCTGATGTCATGGTACCTCTGTGTCAGCTGGTCCCTCCACCTCCTGCAGCTCATTAGGCCCCTAACAAGCTTGCCGGTGGGCATCACCGTAAGTCAAGTCAATGGCAACATCATTTTACTAGTATTTGGCTTTTCTGACTTCACATTATTGTTACTCCCCTCCTTGTTTATTATAATCTGTCTTATTGGGTTACCAAACAAAGCACAAATGATGTGGCATTCCTTCTATTTTCCTGAAGCACCATGGTAGGGGCCACCAAGGGAAACATAATGATGTCCAGTTTTGCAAAGCATGGATATAAAATATCCTATCACTGTTTGGTTGTGAGATGTGCGTACTTTATGTACTGGCCATAAAAAAACCCTGAGCCTATTAAGCTGTTTTCAGCTCCTCTCATCCATTTCAAAAATTCGTTAGCAGCCTCTTTCCCAAGTGGCAAGATGTGGCAAGTGACATGAAGTTTAGTTACCACCACTGAGCCCTGGCTGCAGTTCCATCATGAGACCTCTGCCCACGTGGTGGATTTCTCCCCTCAGGTTCTGATCCTGGTGATGCGACCACTATGGCTGTGAATTAAGCGGGGGGATGGGCTCCATATCCTCTGACTCTTCCATTTTCCGATTCTAATATTTCTTTTTTTAACCATTTTTAAATTGAAGTACAGTTAACTTACAATGCTGTGTTAGTCTCAGGTGTACAGCAGGGTGATTCAGTTATACATATATATCTATCTATCTATCTATCCTTTTTCAGATTCTTTTCTGTTATAGGTCATTACAAGATATTGAGTTCCCTGTGCTATACAGTAGGTCCTTGTTGTTCATCTATTTTATATATAGTAGTGTGTATATTCTAATATTTCTAAATCTGGAACTTTCTGGAAAAAAAGAACAAGGAGTTGTCTGATACAACCGGGTGAGGTAATTTCTTACTTCCTCTTTCAGACATATCAGTAAAAGTTCAGGCTCAGTGAAATTTAGTCTGATCATCTTTTCCTGAAGAACTGGATGTACATTTGGAACTAATTCATCCAGCTTCTCCCTTGGAGGAGACATGGCATGGACAAACTAGACTCTTTAGAAGCGAATGCTTCTTAGATTAAGAAGTCATAGCTGTGAGTCATAAAGCAATACAATTAATAATCAGAAGATCATTATACACTAAGGTAATGTGTCTCCTGTTTGCCAGATGATCTCTGTTGCTGTTACACAGAAATTTGCATTTGGGGGAAAACACTAAGAAAGTATATCTGTTTCAGAAAAAAAATTCTAAGAACTAATGTCAGAAAAATAGGTACTTGCCAATTTTCTGTTTGTGCCCCGAGGCAACTGTTAAAGAAGCACGCACTTATAAAGGAAGATAAATAATATGTTAGAAATGTTGCCTTCCAGGAGCTTGTCACATGAATTTGTTTCAAATCTGCTTCTGAACACCAGCATCTATAAAATATGAAAGGTGGCCCTTGGTAAAACGAAACATTAACTCTTGCTCACCAGCCACTCTACTTTCAGACCTTTGGAGTGCAGTTGTCAAGGATATTTTTGTCTGACAATGAAATACGGAAAACCAACTCCTGTAAGTTTCTCTTCAAAATCCACTATCTGATTGCTTGAAGAAGATATAAAAGAAATCTCTTTTTCATTACACACACATACAAAATCGATAACCATAAACTATCAAACTCCCAAATATGACAATGGATTAAGGGCATTTCCATACTGGAGAATGATGTCAGCTACATGAATCAGTCAATGCTAGTCACAAGAAATATAAAACAGAGAAGCATAAAAACTCTACAGTAAATTCAAGGTCATTTTAATGGTCATATAAATGCCATGATTTAAGTGTTGGATTCTCTGACACTTTTAGTGCCTCTGTTCCTTCTAATTCAGAAAGATTTGCAGGAGAAATTCCTCTGTTCGATTAAAAAAAAATCTTAAAAATGCATTCAGGCAATCTAGCTGAACTAGCCTTAAATATTTATCCAACACTGACAGGGAAGCATGATTAGACTAGATTTTGTACTGTGTACTATTATCACAGAAAAGGGTGTTTCAAGCAGGACAGTACCTGGAAAATGCATCTGCAGCTATTTGAAAACATTTTGATAATTAAATGAACGTTCTATCAGGTAAACAAAGAGACTTTTATCTTTGGTGAACTAATGTGTATTGTATTTATGGAGAACAACTAGAAGTTTAAAAAAAGCAAGTCTACAAGGACCTTAATTCTGAACAAGGAGAAAGCATAAAAACAAACAAAAGACAGAATCTCGATCTGGCTATTGCATGCTGAAATTAAAATTTTCTGTGCCAATAGTAGCATTTACAACACTGGCCAATAATAGTCTTGGTGTCTTCCTTGCCTTGTGATTAAGACTGAAGAAAAATAACTGTTAGAAGATTCAGATATTTACTATTTAATCTCCTTAAGCTGACTGACTGTTTGTGGAGAACAAGTCACTTATTTGAGGTACTAATTTAATTTAAAATTTCTTTTTAGATTTTAAAATCATTATACCTGAGTTCTTCCAATATAAATCATGTTTTAAACTTACGTAGGACCAGTAAATACAATTTTTAAACAAACCCATCTAGAATAATTAAATATTTAATACCAATTTTGGCACAGTTAAAATCTAGATTTCAAAATGTCCATTTTTTTAAAATAATACTCTGCCATAGATCTTTCACCTTGACGGTCAGGCAGAGGGATAAAAAGTATCGGGGGTGTAGCAAAGAATTGATATGTGGATAGCCCTGGAATATTTAGGAGACTTTAAGGAAACCTGGTATCACGTTGTGAAATAAAAAAGAGTGGCAAGAAACATCTCCAAAAATAAGGTGAGGTGACCACAATAAGCTAACAGGTTGTCTTCTGAAAGGATCCTGCCAGGCACCACCAACGTTATCCCGACCAGATCCTGCTGGGGCTGCTCTAAAATCTCCTGAAAAAGCTATCAACCCTTTTCCTGTGGACAGATTCCTGGATGAGACCAGAGTTCAAAGAGGTCCACAGGGCGTGTCTCTCTCCTGTCCCTTCCCTAGGGACAGTGATTCGTTTCATCTCAGCAGCAGCCAGTGAGAGCTTCTCTGCTGGTCCCCGCTCCAAAGACAGCTGGCAATGCCACTGTGAAAGTCGGTGCCAGATCTAGAGATTGCTGGGGAAGAGCATGGAGCATTGCTTGGCAGTGTTGCAATTTAGAGGAAGCTTCAGGAGAGATCTGCACTGTTTGAAACAGGCTCTGTATTCAGCTACAGACCCCAAAGCTTCACCTTTTAAGAAGACAGCTTTACCTCCAGTTTTGCTTCCTGACTTCCAATTCCAGAAGATCATTTTAAGCAAAGAAAAGAAATAAAGTCACATTCTTGTAACTTTTTGAGACTGTTAGCTTGGGAGGAGAGGAGTTTCTTAAATGTTCTGGTTATTTTCTGAATCTAATATCGACTATTGTTTCTATTGATTCACATCTGTACAAATGGTTTTTAATTACATGAAATTTCATATAATTTCACCATTAAATGAACAAGAGTGTTGTCAATTTCATGTGTATAATACCAATTCACAGAAGCACCATGAATGACTACACACTATTAAAATATTATTTGACCCCTCTGATAGCAAAGGAAATGAACAAAAATGGTTTGTCATTTGCTATATGTTGAAGAGAAAATATGGACTTCGGTCCCAAATTTCAGTCCTAATGATTTTCTATCGGGATTCTCTAACACCTAAAGGATCTTTCACTTAGTCTCAAAATTGTCACAGCTTTTACTCTTTTTTGTATCAGATTTGGGGGTCACATAAGCTGCCCCAGACAGCATTTCACATACATGATCTGAAAAAATGTAACACTATTTCTTCTGCATGCAGAAGAGAAAAGAAAGAAAGGGAAGTCATACACCAGACGCCTCCACCCATGCCTTCACTGAAGATACTTCATCTTAGCCTCGTGCCATCCATGTCAAGGCAGAAAATAAAAACTTAACTCATGACCTCTTATTACTTATATTAACTTTAAACCTTTATCCCAAACATACTCAACTTCCTGTCACCAGTTTAACACTGTTGCAAGCTGGGACCCTGGGGTCTGCAAAAAGAGAGAGGTGAGATTTGCCCTTCCATGCAGCCAAGGCACTCCGAAGAATTTTGGGTAACAGTAAGCCATGGCTGGGTGCTACCTGGCAGACATGCCAGAGTTTGCCAATCTCTGCCATGAGCTCTCTGTGTCTTCATTTGTTCACTGACGCCATTGTACTAATCTGATTTCATGCTTTTGTTAACCTCCTGTATGGAGTTGGAGAACCACACATGCAGATTAAGATGGATAGAAATATTCATGACATAATTGCAATTATGCTCCAATCAGGAAAACCTAATCTGGAGTGAGATATAAGACTTATATTTTACTGCCTAAGAGATGAGATAACTATTGAGTGAAGGGAGTCTGGTGATTTCTGGGGAAAAGTATAGAGGGCTTTATATGGTCCTTCCTTGGGTCCTGTCCACGCTCCTATTTAAAGGCACTCTCTGTGCTTCCTACCCTCTGTTCCGATTAAAATCCAGCTTTATTGCAGTAGCTTCAGCCATCCTCCCACTTCCAGGCACACATTCTGTCTTATTAAAAACAAAACAAACAAACAAAATCTTTAAATGTATTTCTTTTGAAAGCTTCAATTCAGCCAGACCAAGATAAAGCTCTTAGCAACCCACCTCGCTCTCCCTTTAACCCAACTTCCCTCCGAGCAAGGACAAAACCCTAACACTCCCCACCCTGGGCAACTCACTCACTCTCTAAAGTCTATTCTTCACGGCACACTGTGGCCTCTCACCAAGGCCGCGGCACACCCCAAGGAGAAAGCTCTAAAACATAACTTAGTGCTCTGCCCTTAAATGTCGTCAGTTCTGTCTTTCTCTTGGTGCTGCAGTCAGAGCCACTAAAAAAAAATCTCTTCACTTGTTTTATGCCCCCATGTGCCCCAGGTGGTCTCAGAGGAGAGTCAACTCTCTACCACTCACCACAGTCTTCATTTCTTGGAAGTCGTACGCCCGGGACCCTCTCTCCATTTTCCTCCACTTGAAACTTTCGCTTTCTTAAGCAGGACCCCGTTAAGTTCTGAAGTCTCCTATCACCCACTCCCCCATCTTCAAAACCCACTGAAGCCCCTGCTCCTCAGGGGGCTGTACAATGTACCTTCTTCCGTGGTCACGAGTCCTACCTAAATTCCCTGTAGATCAAGCTGGGAGATTCATGCAACTCTCCATCTGAACTTTTTTGTATGCGATACGACCTCTTTTCAAATTGCTCTCTAGTTATTTCACCACTACGGGCCTCATTTATTTTTTAAAATGATTTGGGGAGAATATTGGTTTTAGATGAGATAGCTAAGGAGGCTTGTCTGCTTCATATAGTCACTGGCACGTGTTTGGAAATAATTTTGTTTATCTGTATTTTTATGAAAACAATAAGAGGAAATGGGACATTGACAGAAAAAAAAATGGTGGAAGGGAGTGGGAGAAACAGAAAGAAAGAAAAAACTGTTCATGTTTATTTTAAGCATTTGCTACAAAATCACTTCCCAGGTTTGGATGAAACTTCTGGGACCTCCTCTGGCGGAGCCTGGCTCTCCTGTCAGTGCTGGGGAAAGAGAAAAGATGAGCTTGGCCCCTGTGACTGATGCATCCTCATATACCGATACAACAAAATTATCCATCTAAGTACTTTCCTTTTTCCCTTCCTCTCAGTGAAGGGGTTTTATTGTAGCTTATTTTGTACTACCATTCTTGTTATTTTACCCCGCTGACATCAAGCTGTCCGACTGTCTTAGAGCCAGGCACAGCCAGAGACAGGAGAGATGAGAAGAATGTACAGGCACCAGGAAAGTGGTTTCCTAGCAACAGGAACTATTTCAAAGCTTTCATAACTCTTGTGCAGTTAGAATTTCCATAGCAATGTGGAGAATAGTAAATAGTGGCTATGTCGCCATGTGCCTGTTGCAAATGAATTCTTCTCAAGAAATGATGGCTAAATGAAGGAAGCACCTATATTTGTTCTGTTAGATCCTGTCTCATTACGTATGACACGTATTCGTTTCCAAGATCTAGGTTTGCTGCTGAAAGTAAGGTGTTGTGATAAATCAGATGGTTTAATTTTTTAAAATATTCTTATTCCCTCTTGGTGTTTTCACTTCTGTCAGTGACATCTGCTAAAGCAATTCAAAAGAGAAAGGGGCTTCAGAAGAAGACCCTGTACTTCAAGAATACACATTTTATGAAACTGAAATATTAAGATATCAGCTCTGGAGGTCACAACAAACTGCTGGTCAAAGAATCAATTTGCTTTTTTAGAAAAAAAGTGAAATATAATTGAGTTGAGATGGTAGTAGGATGATCCTTTCTCCTTCCCCTCCTGACCTGAAATAATTCAGGTTTTCTAATTCGACCCACTGAAAGCAAAGCCACTCTTAAAATGGATGAAGCCCCACACACATCACATTCAAAATGCCACGGTTACAGTGTTTCATTTCTTTTCTCCTTAAACTGCAAGGCTCTCTTCCCCTCTGTGCAGACCCACCTGCTTCACAGAAGACTGTAAAAGTCAATATGGGTAAAGCCTTTTTTTGTTGTTTTATCTTTGACTTTTTTTTTTTTTTAACATCTTTATTGGAGTATAATTGCTTTACAGTGGTGTGTTAGTTTCTGCTGTATAACAAAGTGAATCAGCTATACATATACATATATCCCTATATCTCTTCCCTCTTGCATCTCCATCCCTCCCACCCTCCCTATCCCACCCCTCTAGGTGGTCACAAAGCACCGAGCTGATCTCCCTGTGCTATACGGCTGCTTCCCACTAGCTATCTATTTTACATTTGGTAGTGGATATATGTCCATGCCACTCTCTCACTTCATCCCAGCTTACCCTTCCCCCTCCCCGTGTCCTCAGGTCCATTCTCTACATCTGCATCTTTATTCCTGTACTGTCCCTAGGTTCCTCAGAACCTTTTTTTTTTTTTTTAGATTCCATGCATATGTGTTAGCATACGGTATTTGTTTTTCTCTTTCTGACTTCCTTCACTCTGTATGACAGACTCTAGGTCCATCCACCTCACTATAAATAACTCAATTTCGTTTCTTTTTGTGGTTGAGGAATATTCCATTGCATATATGTGCCACAGCTTCTTTATCCATTCCTCTGTCGATGGACACTTAGATTGCTTCCAAAGCCTTTTGAATTCATATTAGATGAATCATTAAAAACTACAAACAACCATATTATGTTAATATGTATCAAAAATACGCAGAAACAGAAATATGTTTATCTGTACCCAGTCCCTTTCTAAATTGAAGGAAATATTCCTTACATTGCTTATATACTTTTAAGAAAGAAAAAGACCAGGGAATTCCTTGGCAGTCTAGTGGTTAGAACTCTGCGTGTTCACTGCCGAGGGCCCGGGTTCAATCCCTGGTTGGGGAAATAAGATCCCACAAGCCGTGTGGCACAGGCAAATAAATAAATAAATATTAAAAAAATAAACACTTAGTTTAGGTGCTGGCATACAGCAAGAACACCATAAATATTAAACAAATAAAAAAGAAAGAAAGAAAGAAAAAGTCCATACAAATTATCTTGAATTATTGTGACAAAAATATTTTAAAGTGAAGAAAGCAGTAGAGATAAAACTGTATTCCTAGCATCTCCTATGGGATTATCAAGTAGATTACTAGATTTGAGTCATTATACAATATTTTACAGGTAGCTATTGAGTCTATTTGCTTTGGTCTATTTTTATGAAATGTTTGTTCACAGGAGATAGCAAGGATATGGAAAGATGCCTTATTCTCCTGTACTGTGGTTAATGCTAGGGCAGTGTGATCACAGGTAATATGAGGTAGACCCATTGCTGGTGTCGGGCAACACACATTTAGAAGGTCAGAAAGAATTTCTATGAATTCAGTGAGACATCCTTATGATGTGGTCTTTGGGATTTGCAAAATTTAAACAGGGTTCTTTTGGTTTTTCAGTAACAATTTCCACTGAGGAATTCTGAAAGAGACTTGCTTATAACTGAAATCTGCTCTGTGTATTTATAGCACTGTTACAGGGTATTTTTAAGGGTCAATGAAAAAATACTAGATATGCAAGTTTCCATTTCAGTGTTGGAATGAGAGACATGACACTCTGCTATTAATTTATCAGCTATAAAATTATTCAATTTGAACTAATCATTGAAAATGCAATAATAACAGGGCCAATATCCATATTCTTATTCCCAATTAATACAGAAAATATATATTTACAGACACCTATTTAACAGAAGCATTTATTATATGATTTAATTACCCTTAAATCATGTTTTTGATAATTATTAGTCCAATTAGCAAGTATGGGAAAGTTCTGATGGAACTGAATTTTTGTGCCAAATATTTTTCTTCATGTAAGCAGCACAACTTTGATAATCAGCCAACAAAATATCTGTCACTTTAAAACCTGAATATTTTTATCATAGCCCAAGGCTTTTTAGAGAGCTTATTTCTGAAGAAAAAGAGAGGCTTATTTAGATTTGGGACATTTTTTTCCTCTTTAACACCTAAAGTATTAATATCTTCTGAAAATCTCATGCAGATAAATCATGGATCTTGCTTACAGCCCACACTATTCATCCTTAATCATTAATCAAAAATGTACCATGTGTCTACACACTTTGAACAATTTTGTTACATAAACATATTAGAGATAACATTAACATATTAGAGATAACATTAACACAGAAGACTCTCAGGATAGTTATGGTTGGAGAAGAACATAGCTCAATTTCTTTTTTAACTTTTAAGCAACTTTGGTCTATAGAAAATTCAACACTTGGAAGATTTTTAATGCTGATATTCTAGGTAGAAATTTGTGATGTCTTGGTAATGAAGAGCTAGATCAGATTTTTTAAATGATGAAATCCCCCCTTCCCCTTGCAATGTGAAGTCATTCTTCTGTTTTCATTGTTTTTCATCATACGATGCTCTTGGAATACACATGTGGGTTTATTGCTGACATCTGTATTATACGAAAGTAGCTCAGAAATACTGTTCTCCTCATCTGGTAAATGAGGTAAAAACCTGTGCTTACCTTCACTCATCACTGTGAAAGCTATGGGATGTATATTCAGATGCTCATGTGTCTTTTTTCCAATGTTCACATCATAATAAAGTTCTCAAACAAGCTAGATAATGCGAAATGACAGTGGAGACCATCTTCTCAAAATTACTAGCATGGCACTGTGTCACTGTGTGTTTTAGTCACCACCGTCCCCAGAGTAAATGCTCAAATGACTCATAAACCTTGTAAACACTGTATTGGTGCTTGCAAGCACTCAGAATAATTGTTGCACCAGTTGGAAAACAATATTTTATCCCTAAACAACTCAAGTCTGAACTCCATCACTGATCTGGATGGATTTGGTGCAGGTTAGTGTCTCATGAAGGATGACTTCTTTCCTTCACTGCTGCCAACAAACCTCACCAGGACCTGGAGAAACACTGTGATTATAGACCTACAGTCCTTGGGGACAATTGCTGCCCAATCACGCTCCACTGTGTCCATTTTTTGTATTTTCTGAGCATTGACATCCATATCAAAATCATCCCCTTTGAGTAACCTTAACCGCACCTTAGTACAGAGACAAAAGAACCCCTCGTTCATCTTCAGCATTTTCTTTCTAAAACAAAAAGTCTGTTAAGTATGAGGAATGGGGTTATGCTGTGTGTAGAAGCATGAGTTAAGGAACAGGTTTAAGAAATACCATCACAATTACATTTTACAGGTACGCTGCCCACCCTCTTATCTACACCTATGATTTCATCATAGCCTCTCTTGAACCCACTGTCCCTGGCTCTTGGCACCTCTGGTTGCATTTTCCCTTGCATCACACCATCTGTTTTAATCTGTCACTTTCAGAGTCCAAGGAGCCCCCTTGAACTTTGCCTTAGCATTTCTCTTTAGCGTTGACTCCCAAACGATTGTCTTTAGAGGAGACCAGCTTTAACCTGAAGATCAAGTTATTAAAAGAAAAGATCCTATTTGTTAACATGGAAAATACTCTTCTAAGTATCATTCTTCTCTCTTGCAGAATGATCTTTCTCACCTCTCTCCGAAGAATGCAGTGGACCATGACGATCACAAAGCCTTGCAATGAATCAAACACGGCAAAAAGTATTTGAAACAAGATGGAGCGTTTGTCTGTCATGGCCAGAACTGCAGACATCCACGTCAGAGCCAGAAGGGGCAACACCACACAGGAGCTCCAAAGAGACGCCCTGTTGGAACACAGAGGAAGCGACATTACGTAGCTGCACGTACGTATGCCCCAGGCGATAACCATACCCCAGTTCAACAAAGCATTCTTGTAGGTGGCACCAAGATATTAACTTGGAAACCACAAAGCAGATAACATTCGATAGTTTTATTTAGTTTTTGATAAACAATCCCACAATAGTTACAAAAGCCGTTGCAAACTATAAATATTTAAGTATGCTCTTAGCTCTAATATTAGCAAACACGATTTTTTTTTTTTTCCATCGTAGCATTTTCTCACATGCACGGTAAAAGATTTGTCACAAGAAGATGTAAATGATTGGGACTAACATGGCGTTACTGGCGGTGGTGGCTGACAAAGCTGTTGTTGAAACTACTCCACACTTGGCACATTTGAGCGTCAAACCGCTATGAGGCTCACTCATCTGACTGCAAACAAACAGAACACCCACAAAAAGAACAAAATATTGAATTGTCACCAAAAAAAAAGTTGCCACTGCAAGTTAGCTTTTAAATACGATTTCATGCAGAAAAGTATATTTATCAAAGAAGAACGCTCTCGGTCGTGTTAAAGATGCATTTACACTACACATTATTTTTGTAACATTCACCGCTTAATAATATGGGCCTTTGTTACATGTGAAGCATATTTCCATCATTTACACCATAAATGGCCCTTGTGTCTACAGATCAAAGTTGCCCAATACACTGAGTTAAACAAAAGCATGTGTTTGTGTAGACATACAGTGAAAACCCTTTATTCAGACCCTTGATAATCAAACAGGTAAGGATTCCTAGCTTCAAAGATTTTCAATGTCCCTTACAGAAGACACATAATATCAATTAAACCCTTCTGAAATGTACACATGTATCTCAGAAGTCCAATATAGGGAGCTATATATTTTAGGCTTTTAGTCATTTGTGGAAGATGTAGCTTTTATCTCAACATATTCATATTTGGAAATTTCTTATAGCATCAATGTACTGTCTATATTTTAGGATGATCTGAATATAGGGGCTGATGAAATTTGATGAAATATTAGTTGATAATAAAAAGAGTGATCGTTTTCTGCTTTAATAAAACACATTTAACATAGTCACCAAGTTCAAAATATTCTTTCTGCACATTTTGTCATAGACTCCAACCTAATATCTTTTAAATGGTCTATTCAAGTCTAGAGGATATTGCAGGTAAATTCAGATTCAATCTACTATCTCATAGAAGCAAAGTCACACTATGTAGAAAAACTTGACACATTTTTCTTTAGAAAAAAGTCCTTTGAAAATGACTGGTTTTTAGAACCCTATCATTTTAGGAAAAAACAAAAAGAATTACTTGAATCAAATTTCAAAACACTTTGAAATAATTTTCTGTGGTCTCTTGTCCATTCCCATGTGATGTTTATGTCTAAAATATAGGTTTGCCCAGTAGGTTTTTCATAAAAATAAAATTGTGGTGGGCCTGTATTACCATGTGTAAAATAAAAATGGCAGAACAGAGAAAGTCATAAGGGGCTCCTAATTCAGAAAGTCTGGTTTCTTTCAAAGAGGTGCCTTCACTGGTGAATTGCACTTGGAGGAGATGATAAATCTGGAAGCTATTAAGTAACTTGATCCATAGATCCCATGAGAAAAATCAAAGCTCTCAGAGTTAGATATGGGGGTGGAGAATGATTCTAAACCATTCACTTTACTGTTTCAACCCAGGGCATACGTACTAGCCACAGGTGTCCAGACTTTTCCAAATAACAAGTAATAATAGTCTACACAGTTTGGTTCATGAATGCCCCAATGGCCGGTGTGTGTGAAACTGCTCCCAGGAGAATGCCTAGACCAGTCGTCTCCACAATATATACTTTAAAATGGTAGATGAGAAAGTTCCATTGCAGAAAAAAAAAAGAGAAAATAAAATATTTTACCTGAGATGTTCTAAATAGACACATGTCATTGTATCTTGTTTTCATTCTTTCCAACTATCATTTTATATGTGTTGATATTTGCAATAAGTTCCCCCTTGGTAAATACACTTTATGTATTAGAAAAAGTTAATCTAGTTTGGGTATTACAAAACTTGTCAAACTATTGTACTATTATTTAAATATTCATTCACTCATTCCTTTATAAATCTTTATTGAGCATAAACTATATGCTTGGCAGTTTCTAATAATTGATGATAAAAAGAAGAAAGGAAATAGAAGAAGTAGATAAAATCGGAGGAGGAACATCTTGGTACCATATTTGATTCTAAATAAATAATAATGTTTCAAAAGAAACACTTGTTTTATATATATATATTATATATATATAAACAAACTGAAATGGTCAATATTTACAATTAGGGAGATCAATTGTTAAGTTAATCAATTAGCTTCCTGCCCAATGTTTCTTTAGATAATTCTGATTATTTGTTCTTCCCTGAAGTCTTTATCACTGGCCCCACTGCTTCTCTGTGAACGAAAAATTAGCTGCAAATACTCGTATCTTCTAAAAAAAGATATTCAATCACACTTTGGAATAGAGAGCAAATTTCAATCTTTAAGCTAAAATAAGGTTTGCTATTACAGAAAAAAATTTTAAGCCTAGAGTCATTAATTTGTTAATAGTGTTTTTCTGCTTTGAACAGTAACAAGCATTCTGCTTTTACAACTTGTATTAACGTCATTTCTATTTCTCCAGGAGTGGCCTTTGTACCAGAAAAAAAAAAAAAAAAAAAAAACCCAAAAACTGTTTGACTCATTTTTTCCATTAAAAAGGGTGTAACTTCTAATGATATTTTTAGAAATAAAGGTTTAAAAATTAATATGTAGATTGAAATGGATAATTTCTAAATTCATAATATGACAATGTTATCATTTCTCCTAAACCTATGTTATCTCTTACAAAGAGCTATGTGAATCAAACTGGATGTTACGTATAAAATAATCAAATGAGAAAAAAATTCTGACTGAGTTTACTAAATCCTTAGCGTTAAGCTCATTCTGATAATCTCGTCTCTTTTTCTGACTTCAGTGTCATGAATGGTGGAATGATGGATGCTTGATTGACAGAAGTTCAGGGTCCTTTGCAAACAAGCTGTCCAGCTTGGTTTCTTCATTTCACCCATCATAACAATAGCCACCAACTGCTGAGTGAGTGCTTGCTATTTGCTCGAAATTCTAATGAAAGTTTTATACACATTGTATTTCATAGACTCTATTATGAGGCGAGAGTTATTATCCCCATTTTACAGTTGAGAAGACTGAGCTGCAGAAAGATGAAATAACATGCCCAAAGACACACACAGCTAGGAAACTGCAGAGCTAAATACTGAGTGTGGTTTTCTCTTTTATTTTAAAGCTTTATCCTAACCACTAACCCACTCCACCCCCCAATTAAAAACAATAATTATACAAGTCTACACCACTAGTGGCACAACTGAATTTCTATATCCAGTACCCAATATGAACAATTTATTCTAACATGATTAATCTATGCAAGAAATAACTGAAGTAGCTATTGCTCCAATTCTAACCATACGTCAGACTAATGAGTAATAGCGTGACAGTTTCAAGTTCACATGGTATAGAAAGCTCAGTGTCTGTACAAGTTCAAGTCTGCCTATTTCAAGTTGCTTTAGAGATTCATCTGAAGTGAAGACAGTCTCTAGATAGGAAGTGATTCCCCCTCAGAAAGGAGCCTACAATGATGTTTATATTCATCACTGCAAGTTCTAATGCTTGATATGAATGATATCCAACTTTATACTGAAAGCCATTAAACCTAGTCTTTTACTAGGAAAAAAAAATGCCTGGACTATCTTGTCTTATAAATCATTACATAGATTATAAATACACAAAGGACTTGAAATTCCCACCAGTCAGTGATAAAATACTATGCCTATTAAATAATGCATAAATTATTAATGAAATGAGAACAATTAAGGGTTAAGTTTTGAATGAAAGTACAGTCAAACAGAAAGGAGAAAGCTATAAACTTTTTATAAAAAAATGATACAAAGGGAAATTCAAAGACATTAATATTTCATTCAAGTTTTTACAAATTTATATGAGCTAACAATATAACCTTAAAAAGCTGCTATCAACCTGCTCATGAAATGTTATTAAGTCATTAGACATGGTGATATTACAATGACAGTAAAATTAAAGGAGATGCTTTTCAAAATTTTATAAGTGGTTAAAATGTGCAAGTGACAATTATGAGTAACTTTGTAGCAAGTTATAGTGAACATGTCATAAAAATGAATACATATGATAAGAATAGTGTTTCAGAAGTGATTATTTCAAGTGAAGACTTTTTCAGATATATACAATGAATCAAAGAAAATGTAATATTTTGCCCTCCTAAGGTTTGCTTGTCCTGATTCTCTTGTGTCCCATACTGAAATTATGTTCAATCTACCCTCCTGTCCTTTGTGACTAAAACTAGGAGGTCTTTGGAAACCCTCACCCAAGGACAAGCATTTCAAGGCTAGCCTTAATATTTAATCTTCTTATCTTACAAACAGGCAATATGCACAAACAAATCCAGATTTTCTTAATGGTATTTTAAATTATTTTCAGATTTTGGTCACACCTCTTTAGGAATAGCCCATTGGAAACTTGAATGGCAGAATCTACCATACACACCAGTTTGTCAAGAACAAAATTCAAGGCACAGTCAAATGCAGTCGGTGACCTGGGATTGGAGTGTGGGATGCACTGGTAAAGACCCTTCAAAATCTACCAGTTGCAGCTTACCCGGCTCTGTGTTTCAGCTTTCTATCTAGGATCCCATCTCTTGAAACAAGTTTATTAAATACCAAAATGCCAATCACCATGTTGACCTGTCAAATAGAAACAAAGGTTGGCCTTTCAATGATATTGAAGGGAATCAGGTCCCTGATTTTTCCTGAAAACCCACTTTTATCCATTCACAACCTCAGCAGAATTATATACTCACAATGGTAGTGATAGGAAGCACTTCTCAAATATTTTACAAGTGTGTAAAGGAAAACGGGACACTTTAACAGTGGTGTTAGTGTCTGTCTCTTAAAGGATTCTCATGAGTTGGAAAGGTGTGTGACTTCAATGTTTTAAAGTGCATTAAGCACATTTAACTTCTATGCTTTGCAGCTAACACTGAGGAAATTAAACATTCAACTGCCGAACTTTTAAATTGCTATACTATGCCAAGCTGGCGTTCTTCTCTCTGAGTCATCCTTGAATAAAATAAATTGGTTAAAGAGTTTTACCCTATGCCTGGGAATCAAAAGACTTTGTCTCACAGTGTGTGGCTAGGGTGAGCCCTGGCATCCAAAGGTACTAAGGATTTGTCGTTGCTCCCAGCTGGGAGAACAGAACGCCTCAATTCTGCACAGTGTGCAGCTATTTCTCCCATGAGGTGGGGAGCATTTTAATGCACCATGCTTTTCTAGACAAAGGAGAAAGGCTATTCAACTCAGCAGCATCCTTTAAGATGTACACTAACACTAATTTTTACAATGTGCTCTACTGAACACTTCTCAGCATTTTCCAAGACTCTCTCATCCACTCAAAAGGTCTTTTGCATACTACAGCTGAAATGAAATCACACATATTTGTCTTTCTCAAGTCAAACTGTAAAAAGCTGTAGAGATTGCTGTGGTCTATTTTTTTAAAAAAGATTTATTTATTATTTATTTATTTATTTAATTTATTTTTGGCTGCGTCGGGTCTTAGTTGCGGCATGCAGGATCTTACGGGATCTTCCACGAGGCATGCGGGATCTTTCGTTGCCGCGTGCAGGTTTTCTCTCTCTAGTTGTAGCACGCAGGCTCCAGGTTGCGTGGGCTCTGTAGTTGTGGCACGCGGGCTCTCTTGTTGAGGCGTGAGAGCTCAGTAGCTGTGGCACACGGGCTTAGTTGCCCCGCGGCATGTGGAATCTTAGCTCCCTGACCAGGGATCGAACCCACGTCCCCTGCATTGTAAGGTGGATTCTTTAGCACTGGACCAACAGGGAAGCCCCACTGTGGTCTATATGTAGCAGCTTTATTCTAAGTGCCCCCGGTTCTCTAACCTACCAGCGCTTCCTGATACAGGAATCCAGTACAATGCTGGAACCAAGATAGATAATCAAGGAAAAATATTTTCTCCTTTTTGCCTTCCTGCCCCTCACCCTCCATGGTCAAAAGAATCTTGGTGTGATCCCCAATGCAAATGGTGAAGCCTTTACACTGAAACTAGTAGTTCACAAAACTTCTGTTTTAAATGAAGCAGGATGACCAGTTAATAAAAAAAGGAACTTCCACTTCTTCAATATGCTTTGGGCAGACGGAACATAAAGCTGAAATCTACTGAATTACTGGTGTAAGGAAGTTCCAAAGCACCCATTAGGTAAGAACTTAGGTGTCACTCTTCATAGCTTCCTTACAAGATACCATTTGATCAAGAGAAAGAGTTACTCATCTTTGTACGTCTATTATTTGAACTAAAAAAAAAAAGTGTATTCCATGGATTCTATTAATCTACAATTTAATCATGAGGGAATTCATCACCATTCCGAAGACCTTTTATCTTTCAATTATACACATACTTTTTGTTTCTTCATTTTATGGTTATAGGTATGTTAACCTAGTAGCCTAGGGAAATAATTCAATTAATTAAATAAAAATTTAATGCAGCAGACAAAAATGTGTGCAATAGTTTCATTTTCCCTATGCTCTTCTAACCCTCATGCCTAGATTTTCTTTTTCTTGTGAATCACAAACAGTTCCTGCTCTCTGTTATAATTTAGAGGTGGAAGAACAAGCTTTAAAGGAAGAAAAGTCATGCAGAGTTATTAAGAAAGATATTGCTAGCTTCCAATTTATTGAATGAATTGTTCAAGAAACCAAAGGGTAACTTTTCAATTAGAAATCTAATAATTGTACAGCGAAATGGATCTTTGTATTTAATTCACATTGTTTCTTTTCTCTCTAACATTTTTCAAAGATTTATTAGGCAAGAAAGATTTGTAATCAATAAATTCAGAGAGAAAGAAAGAAAGGCAGGTAGTGGGAAATTTTCATGTTCCTATAAACAAACATGTAAAGGAATTATTTTCTGATTCAGAAAAGAAAATTTTGTAAACCTTATGCATAACATATGGATATGTTGCCCCCAGAGGACAATGAGAAATGTCTGGAGACATTTTCTGATTGTTAGCAACTGAAGGGTATTATTGGTATTTAGTAGGTAGATGCCAAGGGTGCTGATAAATACACAGGACAGCCTCACAACAAAGAAATGTCCAGCTCAAAATGTCTGCAGCACGGAGGCTAAGAAACTTTGACCCACGAACATATATTTTCTTGTTGCTATTTAGTATCAGCCACAGTTATTATTAAGAGATCTTAATAACTATGTAGCTCATACAGAGTAGTGTGAAGCTGAAATAATAATGATGAAATTCTGTACATTAATGAGGAAGAATTTACCGAAACTTAAACTTCGTCACAAATGTGAAATTCCTGTAAGAGAAATCCCACACCCCCACGTTTGATATTCTTCAGCCTTCAAAATAAGAATATTTTAGCATAATAAAGGACTGAATAGCAGTCAACATTCAAATTTAAGCAACGATTCATTGAACTTTAAAATTTCTACACAATATGGAAGTGTCGCTCTAATGGAAACGAGGTAGCCTTCCTTTGCTAAGAAAACAAACTAAGTTGATTTCGGTGTTTACCAGGACAACAGCAGCTGCGGGTCCCACAAAAGCGTAGAGAAGTCCTCCTTCAAGGGAGAGCCAGCAGCTGAAAATAACATCAGATAAAAACTAACAAAAATTAGTGATAAGGGTTAAACCACTAAAGTGTGATACAAATAACTCGGAATTTTGGCATATTTCAAAGGTTTGTAGTATCAAAAAAAAATAGCACAGAAGATGTGGAAAAAAGCTAAAATTAGAGCGTTTCATGAGTAAGAAACACTATATACCTCTCACAGAAAAGACGCTTTGATTATAAGGTCTTACTGTCGGGCAGTTAAAACATTCTAGACAAATTACTCTTGCAGTGAGATTTTTATACTGACTTTCAGTACAAAGGTGACGATTAAGTTTTGTAAAATGCTGCTTTACATCCATTACGGAATTTTTCAAATATACTTTGAAGCAAGAACAGCGTGTTTTTAGAGTCTTATACGTGCTATTTACCTGTTCTTCTTTGAGGCCATTGAGATAGTGGGAGACATTGGTTTAAAAGCCATCATTGCAAAGAACGGATAATCTACATTTTGCATGCTTTTTTTTTTTCTTCTAATTTTACTTTTTCCTAGACTACTAAAAAAAATCACTGAAGATAAGCTTTTGAATAAAAAGAAATACAGCTGTGTTTGTTTCAATTACTAGATTCACCAGGAGATGCAGGTCTGCATTGACAGAGACATGGTAACCGCTTAGGTAAAAAGACTCATTCTCTCAGAGCAGAGGGCCGTGGATAGGTCCTCTTGATGCAGTCACGCCCACCATTTCACGCACTTGCCTTTGACCTCTGACCCTTTCCATATTATTTCTCAGTCCCCAGAATCAGCAGACTGCCTCCAAAATGACCAACAATCAACAATTAACAATAACTGTTCTACCTCTCTTCGAAGAACTTTTCTGTATTGGTTGTGGTGGTGGTTACATGACTTACGCATTTGTTAAAACTCACAGAATTATATACTCTTAATAAGGTGAATGTTACTATGTAAATCAGTGCGTGCGTGTGTGCGTGTGTGCGTGTGTGTGGATTCAAAGTCTGCATCTAGTTATTGCTCCTTGGCCATAACAGCAGATAGATAAAATTCTACTTTCTCACTTTGAGGTCGACTATTTAATATCTATTTTAAAAATACAATACCTGGAGAAAAAGCCCTTAGTCTGACAGAATTCTTCAGTTTGGTGTCTCTGAGACTGCCACTCAATTTCTACTGCATTTTTGTGTAAATTCATCTTCAAACTGATACATTCCTCATCGTATTGCATTCATTGTTAATCATACACTCCTTGAAAGTTGGAACTGTGCCATCTATAATCCTACTTCTTTCCATGTCCCCAACATGGTGCCTTTCAAAAAGAGGCATGTTACTGTGAAAAGCAATAGCTTAAAGGTAATGGTGCTGTCCTAGGACTGCTCTACAGCATATGCTACCAGGGAGTTTCTCCCGTACTGTAGATTGCATAAGAAAAGCAAGTGCTCTGATGACATGAGTTCTTGCAATTCTTTGGAGGTTTCTTTTGGGTGGCAGGTGAAGTGGTGTCTTTTGGCACACTCTCCAGTTGGATGTACCCACTGGAGGGCTTCATTAGCAACGATTCCTATCTCAAACCTGAGCACAGTTAAACAGGACATCTCCCTTTAAGACGTAGGCCTCTGATAAGATGCACATCTCTTTCCTCATTTCTCTACTGTCTCCTCAAGTTGAAAGAGCAGATGAAGTAAAATATGAAAGTGCATTGTTTTACATTTGAAATATTAAATGTAGTCTTGACTTATAAATTCTCTCATAGAATGTTATCAGTATTCCAGCTCTGATTAGGGTGGGCTGATGCCACATCCCTTTTTCTCCCTTCTAATTTCTTCCATAGCCCAGGAATTTTCTAGTGTGGAGTCTATTGAGTCCCTGACCTACAGGTTCCAATATGCATTACCCTAACATAGCAACAAAACTTGAACAAACGTGACATAATTTGGTGGCTACCAGTATATACCATCATCTGTGAATCAGAAGCTCAGATCGGAATCATATTCTAAAATGTAAACATGTCAAGGTTTATCCAGTTCTTTAAAAAAGGTATCTGAGATTGAACATGCAAAGTAAATATTGAAATATTTTAGAAATTAAGGACACTGGTCTTACAAAGAAATGGGAGACTGAAACAAGAATTCTGAATAGTCCTGAAGCATTTAATGTCTAACTTTTGTGCATTTAAGCCACTTACATCATTCCTCAGTAATGTGACTTATACCACTGTTAATGACTCAGTGACAAAGTGCAAGCCATCAGCAGTGCCAGCCAAGACTAATGAAGCATATTTGATGATTTACTTAATTATAAACAAGATTTATCACCGTGGACGGACTTACTAGTGATCAGTGCCATATCCTTTTGTCCTGGTGAAGCCTACTGATGTAGCCACCACTAATGCTGGTAAACCTGAAAGAAAAGCATTGTCACACTTCACATTCAGCTACAACCACTGTGCACACTTGCTCAAGCAAAGCCAGAACAAACTTGGAGTGCTGAAATCGGAGGAACTACCTTCAGATGAATCACTTCATAAAGTATGTTTCCATTACAAAATTTCTTCCAAGTACAAAAACATGAGTACGACAGCTGGGTTTTTAAGTCAGCGCATTTCTCTGGTGTTGCTAGGTTACCATCGCATTTGACATGGGTCTAAAGGAAACTCATAACAGAGATTTAGTATATCTATTGTTGTTTTCCCTAGGGGTTTACACTCTTATAAAGGAAATTTATATTTATAAAATCAGAAAGGCACAAAATGGATGTTCTGGTGTGATGGAATATCACAGAAATGGAACATTCAGTTGGCCTCATATTGATTCACATCAAGTTGTACTTATAATAAGATAGAAAGAATAAATCACTTAATTCTTTATGATTTACTTATAATAACAAGAATGTAGGAACAGGGTTAAGGGCCCGAGGAATTGATATTTAGGCTTCCTGCTCATCCTCCTTTAACAATCCTGAATAAAGTTCAGGGAATTTATGCCAGTTTTTCTTCATGAAAAAAAAGAAGGTAGGTATCACTCCGGGCAATACTTTGTCCCTCTTGGCATTCAAGTGCCTGCATTCCTGAACCAGTTCCGACCTGACATCTTTTAGTTTATGTTTCTATGAATCACGCTTACCTTGCTCAAGTTCAATGGAAACTCCCTGTGTTTGGTGAATGGGGTTCAGTCTAACCTAATGGTTTATCCGGTCATGTCTTTTTTTCAGGAAGTCCATGTTTTTGTTTTCAGGTTGAAAAATCCATCATCTAATCATCTTCCTGTGTCCCCTCCATCCATCTTCTTTCTTCCTATCATTTTTCCTTATTCTCTTCTGGGAATCTTCAAATGACATCACGTTCCTTCACGAGGTTTAAATGATGGGAACTGTAAAGACCACCTCTGAGGGACACATCATGTTTTTTTAAACAAATGCTGGTCTCTCTCTCTCTCTGCATATATATGATATTATATGTATGTGTATATGTATATATCTCTCTGTATATATATATATATATATATATGTGTATATACACATATATATACGTACACACATATATTTGTAAATATACATATGTATATAATTATATATATAATGTCTCTTCCTCCCCCTTTCTTGTCCTCCTTCTTCTCCTTCTTTTCTTCCTTTTTCATATAGTTGACTTTTTTGATTGACCAGACCGAGTTTGTTAGAAAAAAATTCTCTTCTGGGTCCTAGCTGAAGAGCTAATAGTCTTCATTCCATACAATTTAGATTAAAAAATTTTCTAAATTATTATGTTGCACTTTGCCATCATGAAACTCATATGCCACTATTCTGCCCACTCCCAGACCTCCTGACAGTCTAGAACCATTGGTTTAGCTTTTTTGCTACCCAGAGTAGTTTAATATTAGCTGTCACCCTGGAGACCAGCTGTGTACCCTTCTCCTCAATATCATCTTTGGTAATGATGTTAAATAAGGTAGTTAAGCTTTCTGAAAATTGCTACTCTTTATACTTCAAGGGAAGTCTTCATTTCCCTGCATACTATAGTTCTTGGACTTAATCAATTCCTGATTCAACTTTAGAAGGTCTTTAACATGAAATCCAGACAAGAATTTTAAGAAACTGTAAGTACATTACATTCTCCAATCTCTTCTTAATGGTTTTCCCATTTCCCTGTGCAGACATGACATCCCCTAGCTGAAAACTGATGGATAATCTTCGTGTTCTTTGTCCTATTTTTTCCAGCATGAATTATTCTGGTATGGTAATAAGTCCACTTATTTGTAATTTTTCAGGGTCCCTCTAGCATCCTATTCTCCAGTCTTCTGGTACATTAGGCATTTGTTATATATTTGGTCCAAAATTCCCCAGTTTTTTTAGTGCAGGTCTTTTGAAACTTAAAGGCAAATAAGACAAAATCCTGTTTTTTTTTCCATAAAACTAGTTTCTTAAGTGAATTAAACTAATTAATTAATTAATTATAATTAAACCAATTTATTAATTCTAATTAAACATTAGAATTGGTCCTTTGAAATGTATAGGTCTTCCAGATGTCCATTTCATAAGTCAATGTGAGAGAAACTTTTCCTAAAGAAGAATTAATTCATCCTCAGCCCGTCAGCAATTCTGTGTTTCCTTTGAGGACCCCACAGACTAGCCATGAGGTTTCATTCACGGTCTGAACAGCTTTCTCCTGTGACATGAATAGCTCTATTGAAATGGACTCCTCAGAGTTTTCTTGTGGGGAGTACAGTACATGGTCAGTGTACATGACTAGAACGTCATGCTTTGACCCCTGAACATCTTTAGACATTTTGTGTTTCCAGAACCTATTAGTAGAGAACACTTTGATTTCCTGCCTGTAGATACCTCAGGTCTCATTTCCTACCACGTGGGCACTATTGATTATCAACTGACCAGCTATGTGGTCATCTAATATTCACTCCTTTTTAAAGTTCCAAACGTTCAAAGAATGTTCAAATATGACCAGCTTCCTATATTTCCACTTCCATATATCAAATTAGACAAAGTAGCCTGGGAATAATCACACTCTCCAGCTTCATTCATTACAGAAGTGTTCAAGGTCATTTTAATAAGAGCACAAAATGGAATATTAATATGCTTACCCCATCCAAGGCACAAAAAACGTTTCCTTATAAGCCGCGTCCTAATTTTTCCAGTTACAGCCATATATGATTGCCACGCCTCAGTTAAAACCCAACAGAATGAAGCCAGGAAGAAAAAGTGCAAAAATGCAGTGGTGGTTGTACAGATGCTCTGTGGAAACAGAAAAGACTCACACTTAATATGCGGGCATCACGTGTCCTTCAGAAGGTTGTTAATGTCCAACTCATTCCTTTTACTTCAAATATCTACCTCTGCTTTGTGACAGAGTAATTATTTACAGAAATTAGAAACCCTGGAGTCTTTATGCTGTGCATTATATATGATAGAAAAAAATGTCCTAATTCCACTTGTGTGTTCAATTTTTTATGAGGTGAAGCCTGAATGTAAATTTAAACTCAAGGGAGATTTAAATTACTACTTTACTTGAATTTTTTTCTTGAAACATAATTATGGGAATGATCCTTTCTTTGGGTTAATTTAAGTTACAGACATCTTGCATAATTCTTTTTGGTACATTCTTTATCCTTCCTTTTTAACCAATAATGCTTTGTTGTATTATCTGTTGATGTTAAGATTATATCGCCACAGCCTTTCAAAAGAAAAAAAATTACTATGCTTTTTTATACAAGTGTGATATTCAAGGTGTAAGAGCAAAGTACAAAATGAGGTCTGGCTAATAGCCTAGAAAAAAATAGCATACGTATTTCAAAGTACTTAATACATTGCTCTGTGTTATTACACTATAATGTGTATCCTAATCAAATCATTTTGAAAAGCTAACCAAGTCACAGCCATGATTTCAGAGATCTTTTTCTTTGTGCAACTTAATCACTTAAATGTGCCACCGTTAGTTACTTGTGACTCGTCTGCAAAGATGAGCAGCTTCATTTTGGTAAAGGCTGCTACTTACTTCACTACTGGTATAATTTCTTTGTGTAAATCTTGTTAAAATGCCAGTCTTTATAAACCAGTCGCAGTAACCAAACTAATTTCTTCCTTTCTCAGTTTCAGTCTTGCTGTTTCCAAAAATTGAAAAAAAGCAAAACATATAGAGCTACAAAAAAAAAATCACTAAAAACTCATAACAAAGAAATAAAACTACAATCCCCATCCTCCCATCTCCAATCCGATCCACCATAGCAGAATATCTTTAAAAAAATTTAACCCAAATTATTCAAATTATTTGTTTATTCTTTGGAAATTCACCAGATGTTAATTTAGCTTTTCAGTTCTTTTAATCATATAAAAAAAAAACTTTACCATGTTTATCTCACCAGGTCGTTTTAATGAGGAGGGATAATGTACAGACGCTGAGTAGGACTGTTTTAGGCAGATGGCAACTGCTTAACCGATTATGAGTATAATCATCATTATTTTAAGTAGTACTAAAAATGCTATTACCATTTTTCAGCACGGGATTCCTTATTTCATGTGGTACTTAAATCTACTTGGTACTTAAGTTTATTCTTACAAAATTGATAGGAATTTGGGACTGACATGTACACACTGCTGTATTAAAAATGGATAACCAACAAGGACCTACTGTATAGCACAGGGAACTCTGGTCAATATTATGTAACAACCCAAATGGGAAAATAATTTTAAAAAGAATAGATAGATGTATATGTATAACTGAATCACTTTGCTGTACACCTGAAACAATCACAACATTGTTAATCAACTCTAATATAAAATAAAAAGTAAAAAAAAAAGCAATCCATAAAGAAATTGATAACTTTCAGTCTGAGAAAGTCATGGATTTCCAGCACCTTCTTCCTCATCCCTTTACTCCTGTTTCAGCCATAATGTAGGAGCTTTAACCAACTGTGATTCCTCCTGTACGTGAGACACAGACATTTTTCCACATTGAAGTTTAAACATCTGCAGGCTGATTACTTTGCTCCTTCTTGATCTGTGGTCCCTGATCCCGATTTGAATTTCAAAGATAACCCTTCCATTCAATTCCTGGACTAGTTACACTTTCTAATTCACCTGTCATTTCCTTCCAACTGGTTGTCTCCTCTCAGTTTTATGTGTTTATTGATTTATAAACTATCAGTACAGGGTTATATGAAACAATGCAAAATGTTGAAATGTTTAAATGATAAGTGCTAGAGGCACTGAAATTTTGTAAGAAGTAGTAAAATGCTCAAGGTCTCACTACAGTGACTTAATTTGCTCTCGCTATATTATGCTTGTTACTTTGGGATTTCTGAGACTCCCTTTAATTCTAATGTAAATTGAAATACACAAAATACAAATAATTTGGGGTTACTGACATTTATATTTCGAGAATTCATGTCTCTCGGGACAATAATATGGCCACAACATGTGTGGGGAAATATACAGTAATGAGAGAAGTAAGACCTATTTCTATGGGTGGTGGCATTCTACTATGATCAGATGAAATTCATATACAACTAGAAAGTGCTCCAAGTATGGAATTAAACTGTCTCAATGTAAGAAAGGTGTATCTGTGGACTAAAGAGGTCTAGAGTTATGAAACTAATCTTGTACGAAGGGTACAGCAAAACCCTATGATGCTGAGAGAGAGGGAGCTACATTTTGCTTCATTATCATGTGAAGGATCAGTATACTCAGATATGCAGTTCATGAAACACACGCTGATTTTTCTACTGGTGTGTTATATTTGCTAAGCTGTCTTTTAAAGTACAACTTTTATAAATAGCAATTTTCAAATAAAGTCCGTTATTTTCACATTTGTCCCATCAGTTTCCAGAAGGTGGCCACTCCAAGTCTGGGGCTCAGGATTCTCTGATTCTTCTTCCACAGAACCTAAATCCCACATCTGAAACCCACAGAGATCACCCATCCTTGGATCCCCACAGAACTGGGGACTTTTCCACTTATAAACTCAAAACTCTGATTTTCCTTTTCTGTCAACGTTCACGTCTTGTCACTTGCTCAATTCTTCCTGCCACCGGACCCTCTGTGGTGACCTCCACACTCTCACACCTTGTCTTTATTCAGCCGGTGTGTGTCTGCTCTCAACTCCACCATAGCTGGGTCTTCACAGCTTTTGCCACTACAAGCACAAGACTCACTAGCTCCCCAAGCTCATCATCCACTTCTTCTGCTCGTCCTTCCCTGTCAGACCCCAATTTGGTCCTGTTTGTGTATGAAGAGTGTTGTTGACAAATATTACAAAACTTGGAAAGGTATTTAACTTGGCAAACTGAGGACAGTTTATACCTATAACCTTCACGTACACTCTTCATCACAAATCCATAGGGACAACAGAAAATATTGCATAAAATAACTGGAAAGAAAAGATATGTAAACTGTGGTAGACTAGGTACTGTGAGAAATGCCTGAAAAACAGAAAGCCGACGAGGGAGGAATGAAGAATACCAAGCCCAAAGCTACCCATTAGGAGCAGAGATTAAGACATGGAAAGTAGGAGATTTAAGATATATGGATGATACAGAGGTTCCTACATCTGTTTAAAAGTATTTTTGGAAGAAAAAAAAGAGAGAAAATTTGGGGAAGAGGAAGCCTTTAAAGAAATATTATGGGGAAATTTCTCAGAACATTAAAGATCCTCTAGCTGAAAGACAGATACACACACACACACACACACCAAGATCTACTGTGATGAAATCTGTGAACATCAAGAATAAGGAGAAAATCTTAAAAGCTGTCAGAGGTGAAAGAAAGATTACTTACAAAGGAATAAGAATCACATTGACATCAGATTCCTTGTGAGCAAACCAGGATATAAGAAGACAATAGGCTATCTTCAACATTCTAAGGGAAAATAACTTTGCAGAATTCTACACCCAGCAAAACTATTATTCAAGTAGAGGTAGAAATAAAGACATTTTTAGAATGGAAATGAACTTTGAAGTTTATTACCTTAAGGTTCTCTCTGAAAGAATTGCTAGACAATAACAACCAATAATAATAAAAAATCCAGAAGAAGGGAATGAGACAAAAGAAGTCTCATGAATATCAATATTAAAATATGTTAAGTCTAAATAAATGTTTATTAAAAATTTAAAATATATATTCATTATATAGCCACTTGGATATATAATTCAAAATACTATCAATGAGGGCTAAAAGGTGAGAGATAAAAGTTGCAAGGGAGCATGGGAATTTAAAAGTATGTTGAAGCCTCTTTTTTTGTCTGCAGGAATATTTCAGATACTGATCAACTCTAGATGTTAGAAAAACATGTTTGAACATTTATGTTAACAATGTTAAGGTAACAAAAAAAAGGTGGAAACAAATAATATATTTTTAAAATAGTAGAAAAATTTAACTAAGAAAAATCTATCAGTCCAATTAAAGGTAGGCAAAAGGACAACTAGAAAATATAATACATAGAAAAATTAAATGAGAATAAGAATCATTCCAAACTACAGGAATTACAATAAATGGGAATGCTTTAGATTCACTAGTTAAAAGTTAAGAACTATTATCCTGGATAAAAAAAAAAAAAAAAAAAAAAAAATCCAGTAATGAATTTATAAGAGGCCTCAAACACAATGACACAGGAAGACTGAGGATAAAGAGATGAAAGAGCTATATTAAGCAAATGCTAATAAGCAAAAATCAGATGTCACAATGTTAATATTGAAAAGAGCATTAAAAGAGATGAAGGACTTTTCATACTGATAAAAGGAGGAGGCCATAAAGAAGTTTCCAAAGTAACACATTTCTATGAAACTCATCACAAGTTTCCAAAGTATATGAAACAAAACCTGAGAAAACTACAAGGACAAACTGTCAAACTAAGTTTACAATAAAAGACAACATATAGCTCTCAGAAAGTCACAGAAAAGTGGAGAAAAATAGTAATATGGAATACTATAACAATCAGTAAAAGTGATTAATCTTCTTTGTTTGCAATATTATACATAAGAAACAACATGTGCAGTTCTTTAAAATACAAATAGAATATTTATAGCAGTTAACTAGTCCTAGGACAGAAAGTAGAATAAAATAAACTTAAGTAATTTGATAACATACGGGACATTTTCACAAACTACAATGTAATGAATTTAGAAATCAAAATTAAAATTCTGTACCTCTTGGGGGGAAAACTTTTAAATAATTAATGAATTAAAGAGAAATTAAAATCCAAATTATAAACTATTTAGAACTGAAAAACAGTATCAAAACTTGTGCAATTTTGCTATGACAGTACTCAGGATAGTTAAAGCCTTAGATAGAAAACAAGAGGAAATGAAAATAAATGGGCCACTTAAAGAAATCAGAAGAAGGAGTTTTATAAAGACAAAAGCAGAAAGTACAAATGAAAAAATTTTAAAACAGTCAAATTGATCTATAAAACCCAAGCTGATTCAAGAGGCTAATAAAACAGTTACACCTTTGGCTATTGTGATTTTTTAAAGGGTGGAGGAGAAAGAAAAATAAATAACATTAGAAATAAAAAATGTTATTAAAAGTATAATAAAAGAATAGCAGGTAATATATATATAAAATTGAAAATCTACATAAAATGGACATTCTTCAAGAAAAACATAAATGATCAAAATTGGCCTGAGAGATAAAATTTAATCTTTGCTAAAATGGAAAGGCAGTAAAAGGTAATAAAAGAAATCTTCAAAACAGAAGTGACAGAAGTTTCAGAAAAATTTACTGGCAAATTCTAGCAAACTTAATGTACTATAAGTCCCATTTTATAAAATATTTTCAGGCCAAAGAAAAAGATTAGAAGCATCTGATTCATTTTACAAGGCTAGAATAACATTGACATCAAAATGAACAAGAAAACTATGAGCCACTTTCACTTATCTACATAAATGTGAAAGTATTAAATTAAAGATCAATTCCAGAAATACAGAAAAAAAGATAATAAATCACTGTCAAATAAGTGTGCCCACTAACACAGGATGATTTCAACATTTAAAGTGACCTCAATATAATTTATTATATTAACAGATTAAAGAAACCATGTGATCATATCAATAAATGTGAAAGAATTTGATAAAATTCAAAATCCAATGATCATTTAAGATATCTTCATTACATATTACAAATAGAGGAGAACATTCTTACTTAATAAGGGTGATCTCTCCAAACTTATGATTGAAAATCATATCTAATAGTGAAATATTAGAAGCATTCCCATCATGAATAAAAGCATGCCCACCATCACCTCTACTATTCTAAATTGTATAGGAGGTCCTCACCAAAACAATACAAGAAAAAGCAATAGGAAAAGAAGAGACAATATTTTCATCATTGCAGAAATATATCTCCTTACTAGAAAACCCAAAAGGATCAATTTTTTAGACAACTGGAAATAATAAGAAGAATCAACAAAGTGGCTGGAAGTAAGATCAACATACAAATATTATATTTCCTGTACACTGATATCAATATACAAAACTGACTTCCTTATATACCAACAATATCCATTGGAAGATGTAATACAAAATTTCTAATTAATCATGACAGATTTGTCTCTCTTCTCCCGCCCAAACCATGTTAAAATGGCCAAAGTTTTAAACAGGAAAAAAAGAGAATAAGCAGTAGACAAGAGTGAACTCAAGGCATTGACAAATTCAGAAGATGCTGAGGGAAGGATGTGTAACTGACTTAGAGTGGCAGAGAAAGTTACAGCCTAAGTGCTTGTAGGGTGAGGGGGTGGTGGAAGAAATACTGACTGTAATGGAGCCAATTCACTCTGCAGACCTTCAAAGGGTTTAACATGTGGAAACAGTAGGGGCCAGAAATGGAAGGAAGACCCAGGTTTGCATGGGACTGAAAAAGAGCCAGGTTGGTTGAAAGCTCTACATACAGAGTAGCTAAAACTATTTCTTCCCAGCTCAATGCAGCCTAGCGCTGTCACAGGGAGGCTTAGTCTTTGGAAAATTCAGTGGGTTGGGTTCTGAACTCAGACACCAGTCTCGTGGTTAAGTGTACAAGGCAGATACAAATGTATGTATTAAACCATAGGGTCCTCCCTCTCTTTCCCCCTCACTTCTACTCCCCAAATGCCAGCAGGTCAGGGGTTAAAATTCTCCCGCAAAGGGGAAAAATCTTCATACACTGGCTCATCCTTGATTAACATATAGATTACCTTTCAATAAGTTCATCTACCCTAGTAGAGAGCTTCAAGTCACTTTTTAGGGCCTTGCTTTTATATATGGTTACATAGCCAAAGATAATTAGATAATTGAAAAAATCTTCCAACGTGGAAGAACGAAAAAAAGCCAAGTGAAGAAAAAAAAAAGTGAGGCGGGAGGAGAGATAATAGAGGTAACAGAAAAATTAAAACTTCTAAAACAGATTAAGTCCTTCAGAAACTGAGAAAAGACATTGCACCTGTAAAACAAAATCACTAGGGAAAGATTATCAGATGAAAGAAAAGGTCCTATTCACAATAACAACCAAAATTATAAAACACCTCAAATACATTTAACAAAAATGTGCAGGAGCTTCATGTAGAAAATTCTAACATTTAATTAAAGTACACAAAACAAGACATGAATAGATGGGAAATATATTATGTACATGAATTGGGAGGCTCAGTGTCATGTAAATGTCAATCTTCTCCAAATTGATAAATATATTCAATGCAATTCCTATCAAATTTTTTTTTTTTTTTAAGTTTGACAGGCCAGTTCTAAGTCATGGAGCAAACCAAATACAAAGAATCCTCCAGGAAGTCTCAAAAGAAGAATAAAGCAGGATAGAGGTTTTCCTAATGGCATAAAAGAGAATAACACGTAGTCAGAGGATCACCATCCCCATTTGGCACATGAGGGTTTGGAGACACTAAGTAACTTGGCCCATGTTTCATGGTTACTGAATGAGGAGGAGCAATTAAGACATTGTCTCTGATCCCAGAGCTTGTGCACTTCCTTAGCTACGTAACTATACTACATTTTGACAATGTTTTTTTGCTCATTAATAGCCTAAGCCTCGCAATCTTTTTCATCTTTTTCAGGCCCCAACTTCCCCCCTTACTCTTATATCAGATGAGCTTGCCTTCAACTTTACTGATGAGGTACGGACCATCAAAAGTATTGTTAATCTCATATTCCCTGGGACCCTTAGCTTCATCTACCTCTGCCTCCTTTCCAGAGCAGAACCTCACCCTTCCAGGAGCTGGTGTAATAAAGCTAAGAGGCAGGTTCACACACTGCTTCATCTGCTGTAAAAATGAGGATGCTGACAGCACCTACTTTGTAGGACTTTTGTAAAGGTTAAATGGCATGATCTATGTAAAGAGCTTGATACATAGTAACTACTCCGGACCCTACATTTGGTCAGCTCTATACTCTCCCCATTTAGTTAGCTCCTATATGTTTATATACATAATCTCCTAGCCTACAAATCTGTTAAAATATCTATCCTCAACCATCAAACCAACTAATCAACCTCCTTTTTATTGCCTTTTTTTCCCTTGTTTCTCATCCAGTTGCTTTCTCTCTTTCCAATTGTCAAAATTCTTGACAGGTTAAGCTGTTCATCCACTTCGTTACTACCAGCTCACATATTTTCTTCTTGCCATAAAGCATCTCCCGTGAATTGCCCTCCCACAAGAATAACCCATGACTTCCTAATTTCCAGAGCTCATGAATGGAATTTTTTTAGTTTGCCACACAAACTTTGGACCTCAACATTCTCACGCATCATGAGATCTTTACTATATGATCTTTAAAGTCTTCCCTAGCTCTAAAATTCTACAATATCATGAATACTCTCTAATTAAAGACCTCATCAGGATATTCACTTCTTCTTGAATTAATTTAATTTTTAATTAATTAATTTTGGAAATTTATGTTTTCCCAGGAAATTATCCTTTTCATTTATATTTTCCAATGTCTTAGTATCTGGTTGTATACTATAATGTTCTCGTAAGTTTTAAGAAATACCATTTGTTCATTTCTAAGGTTGCTTATCTATATTTCTTACTTCTTATTAGGTTTATCAAAGATGTCTATTTTACTAGTTTATTTCAAACCTTAATGATTCTTTAATTCCAACTTGAAAAATATTTTACATTATTTCAGTGAAGAATTTTTCAAAGTGTGAAATATAATTATTTACTGTTTTCATTTGGCAGATTTTCAAGAATTCTAAGAATAAAACACAGTGTTTACCTTATTTCCAACATTCAAATAAATCAGAGAGAAGGGTGTTAACATTTAAAAATAAGTAATCTTAGATAACTATCCTGTAAATATTTCAAAAAAGCAAAAGAGAAAATGTTTTTGATGAGAGATACATGATATAACAAAACCTCCATGGAACATATAGAATGCAGAGAAACCTGATTTTGTTAAAAATATGAAAAACAGAATATTGAGACGAAGCACTCCAGGAAAATATTTATAAACTATAAAACAGTATCAATATCCATATACTTTAATTTCAGCATTTACAGAGAAATCAAGAATTACTGCAGTTATCACAACATTTTAACAATCTTAGACAAACTGAAATAATTCCTTAATATGAACGAATTCTTATTTGAATTATTTTAATACTTTCCTGTATTCACATACTGATTTATCCATAATAAATGAATTATAAATGTGTATACCTTGCTATTCACATGGAATAAAACATGTATTCAATACAAGACACATACAGCATAATTTTGGGATGCATCCATATCTCTTTACATATGAATGTTGCTATGGGAAGAAATTATGGCTCACCACCATTGTGATTTTCAAAGACAGTCCTTTAAAGGCTACACTAATAATTTCCTATTTGTAATATTCAGAAAACGGTAGTTCTTACAGACTAAAAATGAATTGTTGTGAGGGTGAAATAAGATAATGGATAAAAAGGGCTTCACACAAAGGTAGTACATAACTTCACATACAGTAAGTGCACAATAAATGATAGATGTTAATAATAGATCATAATTAAAAGCTTAATCAAATACATGAATTATTATCATTTGGCAAAACAAACTTATTTAAAGATATTTTACTACATTTTAAAAGATGAGGAGAAAACTAAGTTATCAAGCACATCCTCTGTCTTATACACTAATTTCACAGCAATGTTACAAGGTCAATATTTATAAATGAGGAAATGAAACTCAGTGAAGTCGTGTCTGAAGTTGCACAGGTAGCAAATAAAGAAGCATACGCTCCTTTCACTAAAATATGCTGCCTGTGCCGTGAAGGACCCGATTTTGCTAATACTCATATTTATGTGGTTATACTATATCTTTTCAAGCCACCAAAAATTCTTTTTGAAATAAAAGTGTATAGCTTTTAAATAAACAGATGTTATTATAAACAAACAAAAAGGATATTAAATGATTTGTCCTTATTGTCCAAATCATCACCAAATAAAACAGAAAAATGCACCATTTAAAAGTATAGCTTTACGACAAATAATAAATGTTGGTGAGGATGTGGAGAAAAGGGAACCCTAGTACACTGTTGGTGGGAATGTAAATTGGTGCAGCCTCTGTGGAAAACAGTATGAAGTTTTCTTAAAAAACTGAAAATAGAGTTGCCATATGATCCAGCAATTCCACTCCTGGGTATATATCCAAAGAAGATGAAAACACTAGTTCTAAAAGATACATGCACCCCAATGTTCATAGCAGCATTATCTACAATAGCCAAGATATGGAAGCAACCTAAGTGTCAATCAGCAGATGAATGGATGAATCTACTCAGCCATAAAAAAGAATGAAATTTGCCATTTGCTACAACATGGATGAACCTGAAAGGTATTATGTTTAGTGAAATAAATCAGACAAAGACAAATGCTGTATGTTATCACTTATATGTGGAATCTAAAAAATAAAATAAATGAATGAATAAAACAAAACAGAAACAGACTCACAGATATAGAGAACCATCTAGTGATTGCCATTGGGGAGAGAGATGGGGGAGGGGCAAGATAGGCTGGGGGTTAAGAGGTACAAACTATTATGTATAAAATAGATAAGCTACAAGGATATATTTATACAGTACTGGGAATATAGTCAATATTTTTTTAAATGGAGTATAATCTACAAAAATATTGAATCACTATGTTATACACCTGAAACTAATATAATATTGTAAATCAACTATCTTTAATTAAAAAAAGAAAAAAAATTATTGAGACAGTAGGTTTCATGTTAAGTGTTCTATTAAAAACAAAAACAACAACAAACAACAACAAGAAAGGGACACAGGGCAACTTTGGAAAGTGTTGGATGTATCTACTACCTTGATTGTGGTGATGGTATAGTGAGTGTTTGTGTATGTTTAAACTCATCAAATTGTGCACATTAAGTATGTGCAGTTCTTTGTATATCAATTATACCTTAATAAAGCTGTTTTAAAAAAAGTACAGTTCTGGTTATATAGATTCCACCAACACATATGCAAATGCCAAATGGAATGAATCATTAAAACCAGTAAGTGTTGTGGCTTTAAGCATCATCATTTCACTAAATTAAATGAAAACTTTATGGTATTAAGGATTCAATCAGAATCTTTCTGTTAATGTCACTTCTTCAGCCTCCCTCATTCCATAGCTGCTGTGACATGCTACATCAACAGCAATGTCATTTGCAGAAAACTGACAAACATCTCTCATAGACCCAGATACTTAGCTTGTGCATTGTTCCCCTTGGATGTAAAGGAAAATATCAAGAGAAGAGATGTAATGGACTTCAGTTCTCTCTTGAAAACTCTTGACTCACCATTAAAAGTTCTAATACTCGCTTAAAATCAGTGGCACAAAACTATGATGAGGAAATGTTATTATATTATTCTCTCTCTGATTCATCTTTTTTGAAAAAAAATTGAACAATACAAGACATTGCTAAATAGTCATGTACGATATGAAATAGTTAATGAGTAAAGGAACAATATCAATGGTTGGTAAATATGAATACCTCAAACAGTAATAACTCTTATTTGCTAGATTTTTATAATTTCATATTAAAATAAAGCAGCACTATTAAAAAGAAAATAAATGCTAGATAGATGTCAATAGAGATAAAAATCTCTTCCACAGATGTCAAAAATATGTATCTTGCAAAAACATGTTCCTAATTTGCAGACCTTGGAAAGTTGTCACATATAATGGGGAAATCTGGTTCTTTGAAATATGTCCTTTGGGAATCCAAACATTTGTACATCACACACAGCAGATGCTTCATTATATACTATTATCTCCAGACTTAGGAAATAACAATTTTATTCAAAATGAAATTGAATTAAGCCACTGCTAAATAAGGCCAAGAGTTCATCTAAAGCTTCACTAATAACATGGAATCTTCGAAATGTGTTATAAGCTCTAAGATACTTCTAAAAACTGACTTACATTGTGATCTGTATTTGTAGAGGAAATCATTCCTCAGTGAGTGTATATCCTCTGGTTTAAGCAAGCACCATATATAGTCACTCAAAAGGGATAATAGTAACTCGTGTATAAAGTTGCCTTCAACTTGTAACAGCAGAGCAAATAAAATAAAACTCTGTAGCCTTGTTGCTGGGGTTTCTAGGCTTTGAAAATATTTCTTTGATGACTTGGAAGGCAGAGGAAGATAATAAGAAGAAGACATTTTTATATCAAGAAGACATTTACTTATTTACTGTTTATCAAGTTTAATCAACTGTCCACTTGGTATCACAAGACTATTTCAGTGTGGAGTGAAAACAACTTTTGTCTTAGAGACCACATGGTGTGAAAAGGTCCTAGGTTTTAGAGGCAGGCTAGTATTTCTCAACTTTGGCTGGACAGGATTATCACCTAGGGAGCTCTAAAAAATACTCACCTATTAGTGCGATCCCCTAAGACTTTGATGCAATCAGTCTGGTGTGTAGCCTGGCCATTTTAGAATTGTCAAGGCTCCACTTATGATTCCAATGTGCATCCAACATAGACAGTCAATAACTCCAGACATGTGACCTTGCATACATTATTCAATTTCTCACAGCTTCAATCTTTCATTGGTCAGATGGAAGTGAAAATATCCACTATATAGGGTCACCTTAAAATTACATACAATTGATGTAAAGTGCTTAGCTCTTGGTGGGTTCTAAAAAGGATTAGCAATAATGACTATCCACGCAAATTCTCAACCCATTATAGTAACTTATCTAGTCGTAGTCGGTCCCTGGAAAGAATAACAAAAATGGACCCCTCTGCTATGCATTCATATTTTAATTTATAATGCCAATAGAACTGATATACTTCTTTATAGAACCCCCTATGAAAAGAGAATCCAGTAGCTAACAATGAAAGGTGTGGAAAAAAACAAGCCAAAACAGAGTAATGCAAAGGAGAAGTGACTTGTAGAAATCTCAAAGAACTTCTCCAAAGAACCAGTTTCAACCCTGAGATTGGGTGGTTCCATTTGTGCTCACCTTTCAAATCTCTATTTCCTTATCTCTGAGCCATCCAACCCCAGATATTTCCAGTCCAATATGTCTAAATATAAACTCTTCACCCTTCCTCTTTAGCTAGCTCCTCTTTTTTCTGTTTGCTATTGTTGAAAGAACACCCTCATTCTCATGAATGAATGAAATCTAGATGTCAACCTAGTAATTCCCCCACAACCAATCAATTACCCCTTCCTATTTGAGTATATTTAATAATGATATATCGACTCCACTGACCTTTCCATTTCCACAACCTTAGATGGGGCCGTCATGCGCTCTCTCCTGAATTCTTAGTGACAGAGTGAGATTTCTGGTGCAGAGACCCCACTTCTGCCAGCCCCATCTCCAGCTCCTTTAGCAGGCTCCAGAGTAAGCATGGCAAGATGTCCCTGCCCCTCCCATCAACAAGTTAATCAAGGAAAGGTCTTTGATAATTCAAAAAGAGTCATGTACCAAAATGTTCATCGCAGCTCTACTTACAACAGCCAGGACATGGAAGCAACCTAAGTGTCCATCAACAGATGAATGGATAAAGAAGATGTGGCACATATATACAATGGAATATTACTCAGCCATAAAATGGAACGAAACTGAGTTATTTGTAGTGAGGTGGATGGACCTAGAGACTGTCATACAGAGTGAAGTAAGTCAGAAAGAGAAAAACAAATACCGTATGCTAACACATATATATGGAATCTAAAAAAGAAAAAAAAAAAAGTTCAGAAGAACCTAGGAGCAAGACAGCAATAAAGATGCAGACCTACTAGAGAATGGACTTGAGGATACAGGGAGTGGGAAGGGTAAGCTGAGACAAAGTGAGACAGTGGCATGGACATATATACACTACCAAATGTAAAATAGATAGCTCGTGGGAAGCAGCCGCATAGCACAGGGAGATCAGCTTGGTGCTTTGTGACCACCTAGAGGGGTGGGATAGGGAGGGTGGGAGGGAGGGAGATGCAAGAGGGAAGAGATATGGGGACATATGTATATGTATAACTGATTCACTTTGTTATAAAGCAGAAACTAACACACCATTGTAAAGCAATTATACTCTAACAAAGATGTTAAAAAAAAAAAAGGAAAGGTCTTTGAATATGTCTGTTATATACTAAGTGCTAAATAAGTATGTGGTGTCGTTATCAGTATTTTTATAATTATTAGAAGGGGATATGGGTATGAGATTTATTTTCACAATGAGAAATACTAACGTATGTTTAAATGTTAAGTGGAGAATCAAATAGAGAGAGAAACTGTGAATCAGGAATGAGAAAAAACTGACTGCATCAAGTTCAGGAAAATTCTGACAGAAATGAAATCTAAAGCACATGAGAAGAACAAACCTTTGAGAAGGTCCTAATTTAAAACAGGTAGGGAAGAAGAATGACGGGGTGAAATGTAGATGAGGTGGCATATTTGTGGTGGGAAAGTAAGACCATTCTTCTCTGTGACGGCTGGCAGATTCTTTCTGGAGTAGGATTGAGACAGTTTCTAAAGTTATAGAAGTAGGAGGGAGATCAGAGGTTTGAGTACATACGGAGGGACTGGGAATTCTCTTTGCTGAGAATTGGAGGGCCAGATGACGTGGAATTGCTAGGCAGCTTTGAAGCTTCTATCCAGCTGAGTGATCATGCATGTATCAGCTGGTCACCACTGGAAAACCAAAGACCTAGAGCATAGGCCCCCATCCAACTCCGAAGCCAAGGATTCCAGTCCCCTGCAAAAGTAGAGAAATACTGGTTCTGCTGTTTTTCTGTTTGGGTGTTTTCCTGGGTTCCATTTACAACGGACCATCCAGTACACACATGGTTCCATTTTCTCCCCGCTTTGACTTCTTATTACACTCCCCTTGCTGCTGTGCTCTCAGAAGACAGAAACCAGCTCCCTGGAAACAATTCAAACTATTGCCAGGAACAAATCAAGATTTCAGCACATTGGTTGGGATATACTGAAATCACATTGCCTCAAAACCCTTATGTTGAAGCAAGATTGAAGATGTGTCTCAAGCTGCTTCTTATCTTTTAATAAACAATGACTTCTGAAAGTTTGGAACCCTGCCAGGCTAGGTTCTCAGCTTCTCAGCATGTGGGACAGACAACTATGGTCAGAGTGCTGTGGTCCAGATTGGACAAAAATAATAGATCGCAAAACAAACTATTTCCAGTATCATTACTTTTATAAGTAATAACTATAAATACCTTTTTGGAAGACATTCATTTATTGGGAAAGAATAGTTCAGCCCAGACAAACCCTAGATAATCTTTTTCTTTATCATGTCTTAATAGGTTTTGCCGTCAAGGAATTCAGGGTCAAAATATTTATTGAGTATCCAGTGTATGGAAAATCCTGTATTAGGCAAGTTACAATATAAACATTTTACACAAGAACATAAAACTATAAATTATTTAAGTATAAAACACATCTGCAAGCAGTTATGACATATGCATGTGTTTAGTACAGATTACTGAAAGGAATAAGGTCAAGAGGATAAGGACACTTCAAATTCTGAACTTAAGTTGCTGGATTTTTGGTGTGTGTATAAAACACATTCTTAACATTACTTAATTTCTTTTATCAGTACAGAATATTAGCTAAATTTTATGAGGACAATTCACTTTTAAATCTGGAGCTTAAGTGACACTAGCAAAAAGGAAGTAAAAACATTATTTTACGTTATTTTCAGAACATTAAAACATTAGCAGTATAGTATATAATAACATCATACTTTGTTTAGAAATGTTGACGGCTGGATCACAATGTTTCTGGGTTGGCCAAAACTTTATTATTAAGCTCCTTTGGTTTCAATGTGACATGTCATGCCTTATACCGTTTCCTTTTATCATATTTTAAATTTTTATTTAAACCCAAAACAGCAAAAATATGTCAACAGGAAAAGAGAAGCGAAATCCAAAAAGCCATTAAGTCAAAAATAGATCTCACTAAATATTTTAAGTGTAGTCTTTTATTCTTATATCATGACTTTTAATTATACAGTTTAAAGTCATGTGGCTGAGCTGAGAAACTCCCTCCTTTTTTACACACAAGCAAGAGTACAAGCAAGAGAGATCTGGGCTCAAGGTTGAGGGGGAGAGGGTGAGAATAGGGGAGGAGTTGAAAGGTGTTCCCGGTTGTCTCTAGAGAGCTATAATTTCATTCCCCTCATTTTAGGAGGGTGAAACCCGTTCCTCTCGCCCCACCTCCAGCCTTGCCTCCTATTCTTCTCCATACATTTTTGCCTTCTGAGGAGAGGTGTGGCATAGTCAAAGTTAGTGTTGGAACAGAAAAGAGAGAAGAGAGAGAATTCAGTTACATCCAGCAACCTGTCCTCCTACTTTGACCACAATGTCCTAATGCCAGGATTCCACAAGGAAGAGAACTTTGCTGCAGAATCAACTCGATTCCAATGAACCAAATACTATACAAATAACTGAATCAGTTCAGATCAAGCTAATATTATATAAATCATATCTGTCTTTTTCTAAGTATCTACTTATTTATCTTATTCAATTCAATATGTATATGCCAAGTGTATGTTTCTAAGAGAAATCAGATTATGATTCATATTCAGTTCTCAATTACAGGCTCTCAAGGCATGAAACACTCTCTTGTAGTAATTGAAGCACTTTGAGAGGAATACACATCCTTTCAGGTTTCTAGGATCCCATTTAATGCATGACTATAGCAAACAATGATTGTATCTCAGAATAACACAACACCTTTTTTTTTTCTTCCATGAATTCAAAATCATTATCTCTTGTATTATCACAGTATCTGTTGGAAACTCCTATTTTTATGCTTATTTCAAAGATTATAGCTTTTAAGGATCAGGAATTTGTTTTCTTTTTTTATGTTCAGTGGAATACCTGGCCCATAGATTTTATCCAGTAAATAGTTGTCCTATGAAAAAATTAAGAAAGTAGCTCTGTTATTAATAAATTCAAAGGAGATTTTGGCCTGAATATACATGCTGTTACTTGATGGTGATTAAGTGTGAGGAGTTATCCATCATTATTGTTGTAGAGATGACTAGCTTCCTTCGATATCTGTTCACTCCTTGACCTCATAACAGAATGTTAAAAGATAATACCTGGGCACATAAGTCTCCAGAATAAAAACTGAATTTTTCCATCCTTTCTTTTAAGGTCATATGATTAGATTCTTGCCAATGGAAGATAAACAAAAATAGTATGGGAACTTTGGAAAGTATCCTTTTCTTTCCCTTTTCCTTTTTGTTGTAAGATGGAAGGTTTACATGATGGCTGGAGCTTGAGCAGCCATCTTGGACACTGAGTGGAAGTTGCAAATTTAGTATGGCAGAAAAAAGTCCGAAGGAACTGGGTCCCTAATGACAGGGAGCTGACTATATTTATATTAAGTATGGAATAAACTTTTATATCTTTTACATCACTCTTGTTTTGGATTTTCCCATAACTCAGAGCCAAAGTTAAACCTAAATATTATATTTGGTATCAATGTATAAAAGACAGACATGTATTATCATGCTCTTAATTGATAAAATATTATATATTGTGCTAGAGTAAATGCAGTCTGTGAACCGATTGGAATAAATTTTACTACTCTGCCAAGCTCTGAAGTAAATCCAAATATTTACACTCCATTTAATATACTCTGAACCATATCTTCCTCGTCTCCACTAAATGCCCCCTCACTTAGCAATAAACGATATTTGTGAAGTGAGGTAGATGGCTTTCCCAAAGTCACACAGTAGGGGCAGAGCAAGGACCCAAAGTCATGGCTTTTGATTTATTCCAGGTCTCATTTGCTTTCCTTCACACTGAATGTTATTAGTGGATCTGTTTGAATTGGAAATGACCAATATCACCTAAAATTATTAAACTGGAGCAGATCCTAGACATCTAAAACTTCTCACTAAACAAAATTCTCACCTTGCTCCTCCTTGCCTTTCTAGCAGATGGAAGTCAAGATTCGTGGCTTCATATTTTTCCTAGTGTGATACTGACACCAGAATGTACACTTCAGTTTCAAATTTAATTCGTAAGTTGGGATGCACACCTCACCAACGTATTTGAGGCTGGGGGCTCTGTAGCAAAGAGAGAGTAACATTTGTGCCAGCCACATACCCCGACTATTCCCCCATCAGCAGGACCAGTTCCCCGAGTTCTTCCACTGGGATGACCAGTTGGCTTGGGCTATTGTAGTGAATTAGAACAGCTAGGAATGTGATACTTCTGGGATCTTTAAGTACAGATCTTGAACCTAGAACTTGGGAGTGTTCTTTCTTTTGAGGAAAAAAGTTCCTACTTGCTTCAGCAAATAAAGGCAGAACCAGGTCAAGCAGAGAATTTCCAAAAGTGTCAGGGAAAGGTGAAGAAGAGCCATCCAGGAGATGTGGTTACAATGTAAGCTCCCTTTGACTATTAGTTTAAATAGGATGTTGCAGGAACTCAAAATGTATCAGTGTTCAAATTATTCAAAAAACAGAGATTATGATACTTCACTTTTTATAACCTGACTTTTTTTTTTTGACAATCCATTTTATTTTTATTTATTTATTTTTTAACATCTTTATTGGAGTATAATTGCTTTACAATGGTGTGTTAGTTTCTGCTTTATAACAAAGTGAATCAGTTATACATATACATATGTCCCCATATCTCTTCCCTCTTGCATCTCCCTCCCTCCCACCCTCCCTATCCCACCCCTCTAGGTGGTCACAAAGCACCAAGCTGATCTCCCTGTGCTATGCGGCTGCTTCCCACGAGCTATCTATTTTACATTTGGTAGTGTATATACGTCCATGCCACTCTCTCACTTCATCCCAGCTTACCCTTCCCCCTCCCCATGTCCCCAAGTCTATTCTCTACGTCTACGTCTTTATTCCTGTCCTGCCCCTAGGTTTTTCAGAACCTGTTTTTTTTTTTTAGATTCCATATATATGTGTTAGCATACGGTATTTGTTTTTCTCTTTCTGACTTACTTCAGTCTGTATGACAGACTCTAGGTCCATCCACCTCACTACAAATAATTCAATTTCGTTTCTTTTTATGGCTGAGTAATATTCCATTGTATATATGTGCTACATCTTCTTTATCCATTCATCTGTTGATGGACACTTAGGTTGCTTCCATGTCTTGGCTATTGTAAATAGTGCTGCAGTGAACATTGTTAACCTGACTTATTTTTAATATGAATTACTCAAGCATGGCGATATCTTTTAGATTTGTTTAAAATGAAGCACTTAACACAAGTGTGACTCTGAAATCCATAAAAAAATTAACTATATTTTTAATCAGTTGCAATACAATTGGCTCTTTAATATCATAACTTTATGAAGATAATGACATTAAGAGATTTTTAGAATCAAACACACATCAATGAAAAGGAGTAATTACTGAGAATGCAATGCAGCTGGACTTAGAACTGTAGTTTGAAACTAGAGTATGGGCACAGTTGGGAAAGCAAGAAAGTTGGTGGTAGCAAAAAAAAAAAAAAAAAGAGTTATTTTTACAAATATAACCAATACAATATCTTAAGAACAAAGCACAGAGTAAGGAGAATGAGGGGGTAGCATTGCCCTGCAATGCGACAGAGGCTACAGTAATAAGCTATGATGTTGTGGTGAGTAGGAATGAATAAGGTGGAACACTCTGGGAAATCTTGCTGGATCTCCAAAGTCTGCCATGTGCCTCCTATGTTCTTGGGCCCTATCCTCTTGGATAAGCACCACTGTATTATCACAGCTCGTTTAATTGTCTATCTACTCCCACTCCACACTGTCATGCACACGTTCAGATAAAAGGACCAAAGAGGAAGCTTCGGTTTGCTATAACTTTGTTGCTGTTCATCGTTATAAATGTAGAATCAAGCCTGACCTGTGTTAAGAAATAAAAAACTCTCAGTTGCTGAATGAATGAGTGATTGACTGAGTGAATCACTGGATGAATGAACACTTTCTGTCTTTGCATTGCTCTGTTTCTAGTTACTGATTTGTCTGGCTTATCTCCCTGAATGCAAGCCTCCAGAAGCAGTTCTATCTCCAGTCCACTCCTCTATTTGTTACTGAGCCACGAATGAGAAGATGTTCTTCTTTTTCCCGTAAATGAGAAGAAGTAGCACCTTATATTCTATGTATGACAAAGACTGGAGACTTTGGATAAAAGCAAAATAAAAGATAAGTGTTACTGGTCTTGCTTTTACAAAGAAACTATATGTCAGATGACCATACATCAAGACATCATTGAACTTATGTAGATAATATCATGATGGTGCTGGATGACTCAATGACACACTCCTGATTTCTATGGTATAAAAGTAAATTCACTGGGGATTTACTAATTCCCAGTCCAAAACCAACATGTATTTAGAATCAATGATAACAGACCATATGAGTGCTTGAAAAGTCGAGAAAGCTCTGTGGTCAAGAAACAGCCGGTATAGATTACTTACATGAGCCTGTGGTCAGGTGGAGTGTTTACCTGCAGCTCCACAAAGTGACCATGGCCCTAGGTCTGGTTCCTCTGTGGGCTGGTTGGTTTCACCCTGTTCTTTCTCCTACACCCTGACACACTAACCTTAATGAGCCCCAGAGGAACTGTGAAGGAACTTATGTGTAGAAAAGTATAAATCTAACCTTAGTTCTAGAAAGAGGATTAAAGTGACCCAGGAACCTCTCCTTTATAGCAGAAGGGCAACAACTTAAGAAAAACAAAAGATGACCTGATAATTCAAACAGAGAAGTAATTCATCCTCTATAAATCAGCCATCTCTATTAACCAGAAAAGTAGATTGTGCAGCTGTCACAATGTGAATATCTTGACATTAATAATCAGAGAAAGATTGAAAGATGTTCCCTTGTCTTAGGAGCAAATATATTTAAGATAAGTATAATTTTGGAAAATTGTATATTCGATGACCATTAAAGGTTCTGTTTTTTTTTTGGTTGTTGTTTGTTTGTTTGATTTTGCTTTGTTTTGAGTGGTTGCTATGTGCTAGGCACTGTGCTAAGTGTTTTAGCTGCATTATTTCTAGACTTTATGATAGTCATTCCAGGGAATATTATCACTTATTATTATTACTATATACAGATGAGGAAAGTGAGGATCAGACAGATTAAGCAACACACTCAAAGTCCAATAAAATGTAATGAGTCATGTTAAGATTCAGATCCAGACTCACAGAACTCCTCAGCCTGTGCTCTTAAATGACTCTGTACTTCCTCTTAAATATTGGAAAATTACAGATTCATGTATGGTACACAACAGATTTGGACACCAAAATATTCTATTAACTACACCATTTTAGAGAATAGACTAGTACATGCCTCCAAAACTGACAATGCTGATAGAAAATGCTACCCTTATTCTAGAGGCAGATAAACTGGGAAAAATAAAGAAATATTACACCTCCAAAGCTTTGACATACAAAGACTGACAAAATATAACTACCAAAGAAGCAAAAAATAACATTCACTTGAGTTTAATGAGTTCAAATCAATAGACAGCTGGTCCCTGACTTACAGTGGTTCAATTTACAATTTTTAAACTTTATGATGGTGTGAAAGTGACAGCAGTCAGTAGAAACCCTACTTGAAATTTTGAATTTTCGTCTTTTCCCGGGCTAGTGAAACATGGTCCCTCATGATGCTGGGCAGGGGCAGTGATCCACAGTCCCCAGTCAGCCCCAAGATCACGATCCTGAACAACTGATAGACTGACAACGATTCTGTACCCAGACAGCTATTCTGTTTTTCACTTTCAGGACAGTATTCCATAAGTTGCATGAGATATTCAACTGCTTATTATAAAACAGGCTTTGTCTTAGATGATTTTGCCCAACCGTAGGCTGATGTAAGTGACTGAGCACCTTTAAGGTAGGCTAGGCTAAGCTATGATGGTCAGTAGGTTAGGTGTATTAAGTGCATTTTCGACTTACAATATTTTCAATGTATGATGGGTTTATCAGGACATAACCCCACTGTAAGTCAAGGAAGATCTGTAGTTAAAACATAAGGAAGACAGTTGCAGCATCTAAGATATCTAATTTCATTTAAAGATCCAGTAGCTGTATTTTCACTATACTCCCACTGCTAGTAGGAAAAGAGTCTAAGAAACACATTGTCCCAGAGAGGAGAAGAGAGAACATTTAAATTTTCTTTAAATAAGTCTTTGAAATCCTAAAATCAGGGGATTGAACTTATTGAATATGTTCAAGCCATGTGGATGTTATATTTTTGTTTTGATTCAAAGCCTGGAGAAAACAAATGGGGTTTTCCATCATGATCGAATTATGCACTCAATATAATTTTGAGGAGAAAACCTACAACATTAATAACTCAAAGACTAAAAAGTTCGACTTGCTTTGCCATTCAGTTATAAAGAGTGGTAAAAATGCGGTTCAACTTGGAAATTTAAAAATAAGCATATGAACTCCTTTTCTTTAAACTTATGATTTGTTTAAATTTTTTGCTTAGAAGAATATTATTGAAAGAAGAAAAAAAACCCAGAAATGAACGTCAAAGCAGATAAAAGATAAAAGTCTACAGTGAGGCCATAACAGAGCCTGAGCCTTGAGAGCAATTACAGACTGAGGAAAGAGTGCTGAGGTCAAGGAAAATGTCCTTCAAAGAAGAATCAGGATTCATAGGAGATTATAATCAAGCTAATGATGGGGTCCTTGTATACAACTGAACCAAACCCCAAACTCAAAAACTAAAAGCTGCTTTTCCCAGGCCTCCCATTAAACAAAAGGTCCTCTAGAGATAGGTCAGTTTTATGGGTCATTTTTAAAATAATGTCTTTTATTGTGTAGGAGAGAAGACCTAGAATGAATATCAGCAAAACAAAACAAAACAAAACAAAAAACAAAAACAACAACAACAACAAAAAAAAAAAAACAAGAAAAGCTTAAGAAGAAATGGACTCCAAAAGGATCAGATATCAGATGATGTGAGAGGAAGTGAATAAAGGCCAAAACTTTGTGAGATGGAAAAATGCTGAGTGTGAGGACACACCTGGTGAGAAGGGTGACCAATGCCTTCCCATCCCCTCCTGGACTAAATGTCAGACAGGCTTCCTCTGACTGCAGGCCCCACCTCCCTTTTCTTAGGGCATTCACTTTAGGAAACTTAGAATTGTAACTCTTTCTCTGCCCCTTGGAGATGCAAATCTTCTGCCACCCAGGAATGTCTTTCTCAAGGACCTGGGAGCCACCCCTTTGAAATGGAACTGTCAGGAAGGTGGTGCCCCTCCCAATCTCTGCGGGAAGGGTCACTAACCCTCCCCATCAACCCCCAGTGCTTTTCCAGTCGCTGATTCCAGTGTTTAATAATCCTCTCGCCTTTTGTTTCAGCAGAGTTGAATCAATCTCGTTGCCCTGTTGCAACTGTCTTTCTCCTCTATTTCAATAAAAAGCCTTCCATGCCATTTTTAACGAGTGCCATGGACTGCCTAGTGTATGGTTCCATGTGACTCACAGTAACTCCCGAGCGGCCTGAACTCATATAAACTCCCAGAGGCCAAGTAACAAAAGTGAACACACTTAGTAAGTGGAAGAACAGGGATTCAATCCATGAGCTCTCTCTGTGGAAGGCCAAAACTAACGGCAGAAAGGATAGATGTTAAAAGAGTAATTTGACAGAAATTTATTTGAATGTATCTTTCTTATTAAAAACAGCATCATAGGGACTTCCCTGGTGGCACAGTGGTTAAGAATCTGCCTGCCAGTGAAGGGGACACGGGTTTGATCCCTGGTCTGGGAAGATCCCACATGCCGCGGAGCAACTAAGCCCGTGTGCCACAACTACTGAGCCTGCGTTCTAGAGCCAGAGAGCCACAACTACTGAGCCCATGTGCCACAACTACTGAGCCTGCGCACCACAACTACTGAAGCCCGCATGCCTAGAGCCCGTGCTCCACAACAAGAGAAGCCACTGCGATGAGAAGCCCGCACATCGCAATGAGGAGCAGCCCCTGCTCGCCGCGACTGGGGAAAGCCTGTGTGCAGCAATGAAGACACAAAGCAGCCAAAAATAAATAAGTAAATAAATTTATAAAAAATAAAAAATAAAAACAGCATCATAAACAAACAGAACTAAAATATCTATTTCAAGACAACTCAGAAAGTACCTTTCATGTTCCTTCACTTGGCTCCTTCCCCTAAGTACCAGCTGGTGCCCTTCTCTCTGAGTTCATCTTGAACACTTCATGAACCATCTTTTGGAACTGTTTTGTTCTCCTCTCATTTAAGGCCAAAACCAACATCCTCCCCTACTCCACACCAGCTTTAGCCACCTGACTCCTGACGGGGAAAACTTCAGAGCTTCTCCTTTGCCTTCCTCACGCCCTAGTGATAGGAAATGAATGTACTCTAAGTAGCTTAACCTCAAAAAGCATCCTCAAGCCAGGTTTTCTTGACGTAGCAGTTTCCGTAAGCTTTCCTAAGTGGTCTATAGTATTTTACTAATAAAAAGCAGAAAGGAATTTACAGAGTAAAACTTCCTTTGTATTTATTGGGCTGGAATATATCGGTTCTGTCAAGTTCAGATGTTGATGAACAACTTCCATTGGAAACAACCATGACCTCCACTGTCATCACCACAAAACTCAAAGTACCAAGCGTTGCCGACCAAACGTGCAGCTTCCATGGTTGATTTGGCTGTGCATCAATCAGGCTGCGTTTATCCCTGAGTGAAGGTCTAAGAAAGATGGGAGTTGGGCCAAATGCTGTTTCAACGTGGCAAGACCATAATTTAAGCCTATGATATAACGAAACCCAGATTTTAACCTGTGGACATGCACTTGATATCCTCTGAACATCTTTTCAAAAGGCAGCTGCAAATTTTCACAAAGAATGTCTATGAATGGGTCAATCATAATCCTAACATAGAGTCTAATGAGCCATGAGGTCCCGTGAAAGTGATGACAAGTCCCAAGGTGGGTTCAGACTTTTCTGCTGAGGGTGCCATCAAGTATCATGTCTTGGTCTCATCTCCCCCATAGGACAGGTACGAGGATAACGCCACATGATTCCAGTGAATACATTTTGAAATTAAAGCTTGGTAAGTAAGGAGAATTATTTTTATTACTATGAGAGTGGCCATCTGTTTCTGAAGAATTCAAGTGAGAACATGACCATTCGCTTTATAGGGCGTAATTTTCAGATAATAAGGTTTTCATCACCTCCTGTGCTGGAATGTTACTTGAGCTGAAAGAGTCTCTGTCTCATAATTCCCTGACATGTTGAGGGCTTGGATTATTTTTAAGGAAGGCATCAAGTCCTATTAATGCTTGAAAATTATTGCCATGTCCCAAAACTTGCATTTGGGAGATGGGAGAAGTGGGGTAAGCAAGCAAAAATAAAATAAGTAAATAATGATGAGATTGGAAACACTGCTGGGTCTCTTGTTTGTAGCTTATTATTATAAGAAATAACCATCTCTGTTGGTTATTTAACTTGATTAATCATCATGAGTCCATTTAATTCCTTGAAATTTGTAGTGCAATTCTGTCGATTGTACTCATTACAGCTATTAACAACAATAAACCCATCTCACTTTGGACATTCATCAACTTAGGTAACATGAATATTTTGACAGTTCCTCGTTTGGTGGGAGTCACCAACAAAGCACAATTTATTGTTTAGCTTAAATGCCAACAGAAGCAATGAGGGTAACACAACTACTCAGACTAGCTGGAAGACATCACTAACACTCTACATATGCAAACATGATGCTACTACTCCATCAAATGGGAAACCCCTTCTCAGATTTCCTCCAAGATGGCCACGTGATCTCCTGACTCACAGACACATCCTAGTCTAGCCTTCCCATGTGAGTGAGGGCTGTGCTAACATTTGGAACAGAACAGACAACAGGAGGCAATAAATATGAACAATCAGTGCTTCATGGCTTGGCAGTTGATTATATGGTTTACAGGTTATTGACTTTCCTTCTTTGACTCCATTAAGAATGGTCTAGTGCTATCAACCGTGAAGGTAGAATATTGCACATTATTAATAGTTCAGGTGCGAGTGTTAGGGAACTCTGTTCCCTGCCCTGGTGTTTGCATGAGGGAGCATCTTCTCCCAGGATGGGAGAGGAACCAGTGATGCCTGCAGTCACCTCTCTCTTCTCTCTTTGCTGGGTGGTTTAAGGGGTTGAACATTATTCTTCCCAGGTGGTATGGCCTCTCTCAGCCTTGGGAACAGCCTCCACAATCTCCCCTCCATATTCTAAATTGCCCAGCCCTCTGGTGAGAAGCCTCAGGCTCTCCCTCTGATCTTCCTGTGTGTCCAGGAGAGGAAGGTCAGTTTGGAGATGGTGGAGGAGAAGGATGACCAGTTACCAAAAAACGAAGGCCAAGTTCCTCAATCCAGCTCTACTGCCACAATCCTGACCCAAGCAAGGCTTGATTTGTTTCTCAACCGTGAGGCTATGATGACTACTTCAGAAATCCTGACTAAAAAATACAGGAAAGATCTGCAACTCTTGATCACATGCAGCTCTGTTGTTTTGTTTCTGTTGTTGTTTGTTATTTATAGATTAGATCTTGATTCCAAAGGTCCTTGCGTCTTCTGACATGGATAATTGAAAATTGGCTGTAGTTTTTAGTAACATCAAGCAGTCAAGTTGATTTCTTTGCTTTTCCCTCTATTGTAAAAGCTTGGCAGTGTCTGCCAGGTCAGACAGAGCAGGCTTGCTGCAGTGAGAGAGGTTTACAAGCCAAGGCACAGAAGAAGGAGCAACAGCACATGAAAAACAGATCCTTGATTTTTCTCAGTAATTATGTTTCCAGTGATGATTTGGACAAGGTGATATAGCATACAGAATAGAAGTTTTAGCACCCAAATTAGGATTTTTAAAAATAAAAAATCTTATTCTTTAGTAAAAAGGAGCAAAGGTCAGAAGTCAGATATATGTCAAATTCTTGTGCCTTCCAGGAAAAAACAAAGAACAACAAACCTAGGAACTGAATAATTATATAATCCAGGCAGCATCTCTCCTAAAGCGTTATCAAGAGAACAAATGTGAACATATCCAGGCCCACTGCACAGGTTTTCTCTCCATTATATAAGTACCATATGTGTAACTCTTATTTTAAGAGCTAGCAGTGCACTGCCCTAGTAGAATGACACGTGAAAGAGATCCAACGTGGGAAGTGTCAGAGCGGATTGCAGAGAACCCAAAGGCTGCAGCTCACCAACAAAGACTCTATATTAGGTAAGAGGCAGCATTTAGTTGAATCACTATCACTTTTCTGCCCCTCTGCCTGGCATGTTGAAATATTCCCCTTCTATTTTTCTCCATCTGTCCTATTTACCTTGTAACTCCACATGCAAATTTAGGTACAGCTAAATATATAAAGCCTTTTGAAATATGACTTATGAAATGTGCATATGTTAGGAAAAGATTTCAATTTTCAGAAAACATTTTATACCTCTGAATCTATCTCTGTAATGGAACCTGTTTTCTTTAGTTCTGATAAATGCACAGAATGACCAACTGCACACAGAAAAGATCACTGCAATCTAACACTTTTAAAAAAGCTTTTCAGTGAACTATATCAATCAGAGTACAGTCAGGAAAACAGAAAACTTTCTAGGTATTTCAAGTAGAGGGAATTTAATGCAGGAGATTGGTTAAACAGGGGAGAGAAGAGCTAAGGAGAAAAACAGAGGACAGTGATGTAACCCAGATGTGACATTAGTGGAAAGATGCCATCACCACCATCCTCGGGGGATTCCTCAAAGCCTTAGAACTGGGCAAGGTGGAAGCTGCTCTGGGCCCCTCACTTAGGAAGGCCTCTCTCTGTTCCTCCCCAGCCATGTTCCTTCCTGGCTGGGAAGAACTTTCCTTCCAGAGAGAAAAAATACCTCTAAGTCAAGAGGACATACATTCCTAGATCTCATGCCCTGTCCCCTTCTAGACCATGTTCAAGGTAAACAAGTCCTGATCTTCCCACCCAAAAGGATAAAGCTTGTCTCCAGGGCCTGAAGAGGACTTTTACCTGGGTCTGTTCTCTCTTGGACAGCACAGATCCCTGGAGCCAAGAGGTGGCCAAGAGGAGGCAGTTATTTTCAAGAGAGGAGTGGGTGGGTAGTGGTGGACAGAGTTTGGCTGGGGTCTGCAGTGTCCATGTAGGTGTACTTAAAGCTCCTTACAGTGTGGACAGGAGCCAAGAGAGGAAGGGAAGGGGGTGGGTAGCAAGCCTGAGGCCTGAGAGTTCTGAACTTGAACCTGGCCTTCCAGCTCCAGGTTCCTCTGAGGAACTTAAAGGCTCAACACCAACTAGACTGGGGGATTAGGGGACACCTGTGGGCAGAGAACTCTTGGCTTGGACTGGCTGGAGTAAAGCAAAATGCCTGGCATCCCCACTCACAGGATTCTCATGGCTCCTAGACGTGGGGAAGAGGAAGGACACACAGTCAAGTTTTCTGTGTGGGAAGTAAAGCCCCCGCCCTAATGAGCAAGAGAAAAGGGATATTTATCTTGTGGATTCCCAAGCAAGTGACTTTATTTTTAAATTTGTCATTATGAAATTGTATTTGTCACAAAAAAAAGGGAAATACTTTGAGTCGTATTTGATTTATAACTTTTAAATACTGGACATATTTGTGGGCCTCCTTTTGTATCCTCACCCCGGGTTCTGCACATGCTGAGACAAGGCTGGCCAAAGTCCCCTGCTGGAGCCTTCCAGTGGAGGCTGGACTCATGTGGGGACTGATGGGTGGGAAATGGGACAGCCCAATGCAAACCAGAATCACAGAGGAGGTGCAGCCACTGTAAGTAGAGAAAGACCCTGTCTTCTCACCACCTCCTCTCTCTAATTCTCCTCCAGAGCTTCCCATGGGTCATCCTGACCAGGAGCCAGGAGGCAATGGAGTGTGACAAGTTTGGTTCCCTAGGATCTGGAACAGAGCAGAGCAGTGCAAAGGGCAGGGAATGGAAGTGACAGCAGACAGACAAAGGATGTCCCACAAAACAAGTAAACTAATGCAGTCTGTTGTAGACTCCTTGACCTGGTTCAGACATTCTCCAAGAGCAAAAAGGTATACTATGTACACACTCCTTTCAAGTGAACATGGAACATTCTCCAGGATAAATCATATGCTAGGCCACAAAACAAGTCTCAACAAATTTGAGAGGATGGAAATTATATCAACCATTTTTTTTTTTTACCACAATGGTATGAAACCTGAAATCAATTACAGAAAAATAAGGGGGAAAGAACAAACATTTGCAGACTAAACATGCTACTAAAAAACAATGGATTAATGAAGAAATCAAAGAGGAAATCACTTATATGTGGTATCTAAAAAATAAAACAAATGTATAGAGCAAAACAGAAACAGACTCATAGAAATAGAAAACAAACTAGTGGTTACCAGTGGGGGATAGAGTGAGGAGGGGCAAGATAGGGGTATGGATTAGGAGATACAAACTAGCAAGTACTCTGCATAAAATAGATAAGCAAGAAGGTTATATTGTATAGCACAGAAAATTATAGCCATTATCTTGTAATAATTTAATGGAGTATAACCTGTAAAAATACTGAACCACTATACTGTAGACCTGAAACTGATTTAATATTGTAAATCAACTATGCTTCAACAACCAAAAAGAACTGTGCATCCAAAAAATAATATATATATATATATGTGTATATATATATATATATATATATATATATATATATATATATATACACACATACTATGCCTTTCTTGGTCTTATATATCATTTGCTTTCTACATAAGGGAAGGAGAATTGGGGTGACCTGGGGGACAATTTGCAACCCCTCATTGTATTTCTTAATAAGAATTTTCCATTCTACTCCCACTATCTCTAGAGAATGTTTGCCCTGAGGTTAGGGGTTGCTACAGGCTTACCTTACTGAAGAATGCATATAAATTGGGCAGCTTCTGTAAACTGGGCTTCAGGGTAAAAAATATGGAAAATATTGTGATGAGTAACTCCATTCTGAATACTAAAAATAAATGCAGTTATTTAATGCTAATGGTAGTAAGGAAGTTGGAATTCATAATAATAATTAAGAAAATTTTAAATAAGAAGTAACAAGGTATTTTGGGAAAACTATGGATTTCTACATTTGAATCCTAGTTTTGCTGCTTATCAATGGATATTGTATACCTTTCAGTGAAATGCTGAAGCTCCTTTAGCCATTGTTCTCTCCTCCTTCAAACAGGGATAATATCCACCTATTTAGTGACAAGTTATAATCCAAGCGTGTAAATACTCTAGCACATGTCTGTTATGTAGCAGACACTCAAGTGATGCTTATTAATAGCTCTGATGATACTAATCACAGTAACAATAAAGAGAGCGTTGATGGAATTCTGAGGCTTATCACAAGAACGACACATGCCCACAGGCTAAAATAGCCCTCATTTCTATTTTCCAGAAAAGCAAATGAAGACATTCTCACAAAAATTGATGTGAGAAACATTAAGAAGAGGATGACAAAGCTTCCTTTAGAAATTCATTTCCAGTGTTTAATATTTATTCCTCATTGCTAATCTTAATGTCTGAGCCAAACTTTTTCTGTCTATGCAATCAGCTACAACTAAAGCGAAAGCTGAACAGAAAGGGTATCAGTCTGGTAAAGATGATAAACTTTGGCTTAGAATTATCCTAAGGGAAAAAATACTAGATGTTTAGAAAATGTATTTTGAGTAAAGGTCAGCCTTGTTATGAGCTTGTTTTAGATAGTCTGATGTTAACTTTAATGTATGTTTTAAAAAGTTATTATATTATTTCCTTAAGGAGTTTCACACAATTTTGCCTGGGGCACTATTATATATGGTAGACTCATAATGACTAGAAAATTCCTTAACTAGAGTTTGTTTAGACTTTTGCTATGAGATGTATTATTTGTTTGAAATAAAGACTCTGCTTTTTATTATAGCATTTAATGCTTGTCAGAGAGTCAAAAGGAGATAGAGTTGCATGAGTGTGTTTGAACGTCACACATTTTGAATTTAAGGAGCTTTAGTCGTATACTGACAAATAGAATTAAAGACTTAGAACGTGGCTCAGGGCATTAAGTAGTTACCATCCATCATGGCAGGACAAGGAAAATGTGAATTGAAGCCACCAGTGACCTACCTGTGTCTCTCATCTCTCCTTTTTCCTCTGCCACCTCCCACCCTCAAGGGTTAATGTTTTGACGACTCCACCATCAACCTTGTCACTAATTATTTTAGAACTAACGCTGCAGCAACTTCTGCTGGGTGAGATTGCTGCTTTCCCATTTCTGTCCCTCCCTTCCGTAATTAACCTTGCTATTCTTAGCTACAAAGCACAGATCTCATGCCAGTCTCCTCCATGATTCTATTTTCTATTTCAATGGCCGGTTCCTGTCTGATTTTCTCCTGTGAAAGGGTCTGTAATCACTTAGTTATATTAATGATCTGGCCCCATCACACCCTTTCCACTCTGATGATCTTCTGCACAATTCATCCTGGGAGTTTAGCAACTGGAACCGAATCGTTTACTCGCGGCCGGATCCTCCACAATTCTGGTCCTGAGGTGTGTGGGCATCAGTAACCGGTGACAATTAAAGCGCCCACTAAGAAAATTCAGTGTTTACGTGGGGTTTTAACAGGCTTCCTTCCTGTTAACCAAGAAGATGAGGTGATTCTCCAATGGCTGTACCTCATACAGTCGTGGATCACCCAGCCGCTGACTGTCTGCAAACGGGGTGCACAGGATGCAGGGCAATTAGTTACAGACAGAAGCACACCTGAAGGCCAGACACTGCTCCCGGCTCGGGCTGCCTGGCCATATTTGCAGCGGAGCCAAACCTGCACGGCCAGGACCGGGGTTATGGGACGGAAAAGCACACGTGCATCTACCGCAGATCAGGTGCCTGGGCCTGGGGGGTTCAAGTCCATGCACACCTGGCGGAAGCTCTTTTTGGTGCCACATGCACGCAAGTGTCTGTGAGTCACAAACAGGCCGTATAACCAGGTGGCTGGGGGATGCAACTGAAAAGAAAAGGCTGAGGCAGAGCTACAAAACCTGAAATAAATCCATTCTTACTGAATTAGGAAGGGGGACCAGCAGCGAAAAATAACTCCCCCTCTTTTTTTTGTTTTGTTCTGTTTTCTTTTGGTCAGAGATCTATAAAAGTGCTAAGAAGGGATTCCGGTGGTTGTGACAACCTGGGCCTTGACTGAGGTCCACACGTGTCCCAGTCGTGGCAGCTGGGTTGGGACCTCCGGTGTGTGGAGGTACATTCAGGTGACTTTCTCAGGCTGTGACGGGCGAGGCGGCTGAGGCTCTACCACTCAGCATCATCTCTTTATTCCCTGCCAGGCCGCCTACCTCCTTGGCGATTGGTTTAAAATTCACACAATTCGTGCTGCACTCTTGGGCAGAAAACCTGGCTCTGTCTCAGGAGGTCCCCTCTGAGATGTCCTTGTGTTACTCAGGGAGCCATGGGACAGACACCCTTCTCAACACTTATTTTAGTATTTCATCAGCTACCTGCCTTTTTCTTTGGTGGTTGTTGTTTGGGAGGGAGGTGCAAATAGGCCAAAAAGAAATGAACGCATGATGGAGACGGTTTGCTTTGGGGGTAGGGGTGGAAGGCCATAGAGATGGAGGAGGACAAACAGGAACTGGACTCCTTTGAAGGAGAGATGGCTCTGCTTGTACCAATCGTGGCGCCTTGACATGCTAAGAAATCTAACTTGATAGAAAACATTTTTTTCTATCATCCCACGCATAGAGGTGTCATCATTGTCAACAGAAATTGTGCAGCAGGTCTTTAATTTAAAACAAATAAATTTTAAAAATGGTTATGAAGAACCTAGGGGCAGGACAGGAATAAAGACGTAGACGTAGAGAATAGACTTGGGCACACGGGGAGGGGGAAGGGTAAGCTGGGACGAAGTGAGAGTGGCATGGACATATATACACTACCAAATGTCAAATAGACAGCTAGTGGGAAACAGCCGCATAGCACAGGGAGATCAGCTTGGTGCTTTGTGAACACCTGGAGGGGTGGGATAGGGAGGCTGGGAGGGAGGGAGACGCAAGAAAGAGGAGATATGGGGATATATGTATACGTATAGCTGATTCACTTTGTTATAAAGCAGAAACTAACACACCATTGTAAAGCAATTATACACCAATAAAGATGTTAAAAAAAAAAAAACAAATGAATAAACAACCACAGCGGTGGGGGGGGGGGGGAAGCGAAACCACAAACTTGCTCAGAAAGTACACCAGCATTTAAGCCAACGACTCCCTCGGGGAGTACAGATCTGCAAGAATTGCCATTAGACTGTTGAACCTTAAGCCAATCCATCAAGATGTAACAATGGAAGAAGTTCGGAGTGAAACTTCATTTCAGTTGCTAGAGAATGGAAAGCGATGAACTTGAAGGAAAGCAAACGGTTTCAATCGCAATGTAAAAGGTACTCTCAGGAACCACGTTTTATTGCTACTGCAAGTTTCAGCTGCCCCAATAACAGAACACGCTGAGAATTCAAATCTCCATTTTTTTTTTTTAAAGGCAGGTTTCTTGAAAGTTGCCATGTGTTTTAAAGTAACTTTCCCTGGACCTTAGAAAACAAAATGATTGCACTGAGACTTCTGGAGTTATATCAATACTTTGGGGTTTCTCAATTATAGAAAAGATTCAAGTAGAAATTCAGGCAATCATATGGACCACTTTCATCCACAAGATCAATTTGGTTTATTAGAGGAGAAACTGAGGCAAGTTCATATTCAGAGAGGAGTGTACAATGGAAGAGAGGGTGGGATCGCAGTCTAGGGCAGCTTGGACTCTGTCATATATTATCTGTGTGACCTTGGTCTTCATGGGCCCCAGTCTCCTCCACAGTGAAAAAATGGGGACAATTACACGGCCACTGGGTTGTTGTGAAGTTTCAATAAATCAACATTTGTGAAGATACCTGGCTTGATGCCCGCCATACAATCGGCTCATTTTTCTTTCCTACTGGAATAGTTTCTTCCATGAGAAATGGTGGTGAACACTGATGCAAGTTATTTCATCTTTTAAACAGAATCCACATGTTAAAAGTTTTCCCATCATCCCCTCCACCCCGAGGAAATCTTAATCCATTTGGGGAGTAGAGGCATTTGAGGTCCCTTCTCACCTAGCGTCCTATCCACTCTGCAGAGAGTGTCAAAGAGCAGACATAGTGTCCTCGGTGATGGACACAGCACGACCTTGAAGGAAGAGGTGAAGCACGCACACACACACACCACATACACACACAACATACACACCCTACACACACACATGCTCAAAAACTACAGCCTTCAAACTGTGTTCAGTTTTCTTTGAGAGCACCTTATTTTCATATGAACAAAACATTATATGATGTGAGTATGGGATCCAGAGCCACAAACTTTGAAATGGCTGCTCACATGCGATGGCTGAATAAACTCCATAGAACTTTTGCATTATGTGGGCTTGATAAATGTTAGGTTAAAGAAAATCAGCAGCATGTTAGTCATGCTAACTTTACTCTCATCAGAGAGGCTGACGTAGTTGGTCACCAGCACACTATGTATTTAACAGCACAGGTATTACATAGTAATTTAATACCTGAGAAGAATGTGAAGATTTTACAGAATTTGATTCTACCTCCTTTTTTTTTGAGTTAGAATTCTGATTCCCTTTCCTTATAATAAGTTGCTCCCAGACTAAGAGTTAGATGGATTCCATGGTGGATTTAAATATGGGAGCTTTTTAAACACAGCATTTATGCACATTTCAGTTTTGAAAAGACTCCAAAGCAATTTCTCCTGGTTTAATATTTGTGTCGGCAGTGGCCCCCTCCACTTGGATCCAGGGGCACTTTCTGGCAGGTCCTTCTCTGGATCATTCTACCTACCTGACCGCCCAGCCCCCTGCACCTGGGGTTTCTGGCACACACAGCCTTGGTGACAACAGTTAAAAAGGGACAGTCAACAGCATCTCCTTTGCAACTTGGGGCTCCCACACTGCTGTCAGAAATGAGCCCTTGAAAGGAGGACGGAAGAGGCCCAGCATTAATGAGGGAGGAATCAGGATGGATAATTAGGTGAGGAGACTATGAAAGCAAAGGATTAAGAGAAAGGAAGATAGGGGCAAATCAGATGAGGGACAGTGAGATCAAGCAAATGTTAAAGAGAGATGGGAAAATATACAGTTTAGAAATGAAGGATATATTTCTGAAAGGTGTCTTGAGCCAGAAGAAAAAAACAGCATGATTAAGAACAAAGACTGTCAGGAAAATTTAGCCAATGGCAGCCTTTCCCTAGGAAATCATTTTTTTTTTGTTCATCCTTTTTTTTTTTTTTCCAGAAACCTGCTTTGTAGATGCACAAGTGGAACAAGAGTGGGCCAGGGTAACAGGAAGGCCCACATTTCAGAAGCGAGAAACCAAGTTTGGGGAGAAGCCAAGCAGGGAAGCAGTCCGTGATTCCTTTGCCTTCTTTCATTAGGGAGGTATTTAACTAAAGGAAAGCTCTTGATCTGTCTGCTGGTGGTAGAACTAGGCTGGCATCTGCCTACAGAGAAGAGGTAAGCAGAGAGGCCTGACTCCAGGAGGTCCGTGTGGGGAAGAGGCTGGATGGGGAGGGTGTGGACAGGTGATGTAGAACCTCAAAATACAGAGAGAGGCTTGAATATGCTGCTGCAAGTAGTTCTGGGGTAGGAGACTGTCACATGAAAGCACCACTTTAACAACCTAAGTGTCCATCGACACAGGAATGAATAAAGAAGATGTGGTACTTATATACAATGGAATATTACTCAGCCATAAAAAAGAATGAAATAATGCCATTTGCAGCAACATGGGTGGACCTAAAGATTATCATACTAAGTGAAGTAAGTCAGAAAGAGAAAGACAAATATCACATGATATTGCTTATATGTAGAATCTAAAAAAGTGATACAAATGAACGTATTCACAAAACAGAAATAGACTCATAGACATAAAAAACAAACTTATGGTTACCAAAGGGTAAAGCCGGGGGAGAGATAAATTAGGAGTTTTGGATTAACATATACACACTACTATAATAAAATATTAATAGATAACCAACAAGGACCTACTGTATAGCACAGAGAACTATAGTCAATATTATTTAATAATCTATAAGGGAAAAGAATCTGAAAAAGAATATGTATATTATGTATAGTATATTATATAGTATATATATAAAATATATTAAATGTAAAAAATCAATATTATATATATTATATATAAAACTTTTATAAATATCTATATGTATAACTGAATCACTTTTCTGTACACCTGAAACACACAACACTGTAAATCAACTCTACTTCAATTAAAAAGAGATTAGGATGTGAATGGGGTGGAGGATAGTTTGGAAGCAGGGGCTACTGTGAGGCTACTGGAGGAAGGTGGGTTTGTGGAGACAGAGGTAGGAGCCAGACTACAAATGAATTTATCAGAGGAAGTTCATGATCTCTTCCCTAACCATTCACTCTCTAGAAGCAAAGTCATTTCTATTTCCTCTGGCAGGAAATAGAAGTATTTAGACTCCTTAATATTGGGAAAAGGTACAACTATCTCAATCCCCATGGATTATTTAAACATTTACGCCTCTTGGGCAAACCCATAAATTCTTCTAAAGGAAGAACCCATAAATTCTATAGCTTTCTGTGAGTACCTTATTACTCCCCAAAGGTGTTACATTTTTTATTGTCAACTTTAATCATTTCTTTATTTTCAATGAGTAACTGTATTCTTAATGCTTTCTCTCTGCAATTTCTTGACAATTTCATTTGGTAAATCTAACTTTTTATTTCCTTAGTGTTTTTATTACAATTCTCAATTCTCCTTGATGGTTTTCTGCACCAACAAAGCCATGAGAGCAAACATTATTTTTTCTTCTCTCAATGTTTTTAATGAAGAAGGGTAAATCAATGCACACAAAAAATTGGTACATACCCATGACTAGACATTTCAGGAAGCCCCTTTAGTCAATCGTCAGGTTTAGTGGCAATGTTCGAGTAAATCTAAGTAAACCCAAGTTATTTTTGAAAGCAAGATACACAATGCCAAGAGAAAGAAAGTCCCACTTCAAATTGCATTTCTGTTCCTTTTAGAAAGATTCAGAGAAAGGTTCAGATGTTGAAAAGCAAAAACCAGGGTTCCTGGCCCAATTTCATGTGATGCCTGGCCAGGCTTAATCTTCATTCTGACAGTTTGCAGCCCTCGCCAGTTGCCAGTGTAGGAACCACGATGCTGCTAGTCAAGCAGATCAAGTCAGCTGATATGATTTTATTCTCTGACCTTTACCAAGAACACAGCAGGGATCAATTATTTTCAATGCCCAATAATGTCCAGAGGAAAGCTGGACTACACATGTAGTGGGAAAATATGATGACTCTGCACAAAGTAAATGCATAAAGGCAGCAGCTGGAGAGAAGAGATGGAAAGTGGGAGGAAGATGGGGGGTAGCCGAGGAAATCTCAGGACGCTCGTCAGGCCAGCATTGCCAGGCAAGGTGAGGGGTGATAGACCTTCAGTTCTACTCTGCTGGACAAGCCTCCAAATAGAAATCTTAAGAACAATAGGACTTAGAGCTTCTTTGTCACCTACAAATAACAGTAGTAAAAGTAGTTTGGGGTAAAAGAAGCATCATTCCAGAGCCCCTTTTGTGGAAAAAGCCAGTAGCCCATGAGTCACTGTCATTATTTTTCTCTTCAGGGAAGGGCTTACAGACTCTAGGAAGTGTTTCATGCTCTAGATTTTAGTAGGGGAATATGTGTGAAACTCAGCTGTCAGTTGACACCACCCTGCCTGAACACACTTGCTTGGTCTAGTAATATCACAGTTGAAAATGTGAATGCCTTACCCACTTGTGCTGAGACTTCTTTGGGATATTTGTGAATCTCTTTGAATGTATAGTTAATGAAGGAGAGTACACATAAGTTTACTGAAAAGAGTATTCATGGACTCAAAGTAAATATATGGTCTATAGTTCCTATTTGTAGTCATAGCTGCTAGCTATTGCCTTTTCCCCATTTCCCAACCAATGTGCTAAACTTTCTTCACAGAACAAAACTGATGAGTGAAGAGCTCAGTAACCTGCCCAAGTTCACACAGCCACGGTCTGAATATATGTTGCACCACAAGAAACCAAAACAATGTCCAGCTTCTTCAGCAGGTCTTCCCTCGTGGGATGGAGAAGCCCAGCCTCCCACTGCACTGAATGGGAGGACCCTGCACAAACATGGTGGTTGTTACACAATCAGCTGGGTGGCAGGATGCTCATTCTCCAAACCCTGAAGAGAAGGGTGAAGCATGCATTGTCTGCAGCCCCTGGGCTTGTCAGCTCTGTGCAGTATCATTGGTAGATCAGTCTTACTTGATTTTCATTACAATCTAATCTCTTGCTCAAAGCATTTTCTAATTGTGTCACTACCTTGTTACCAAACAAAAGCAAAAAGATATATCTTTTAATATATCTCCCAGTCCCCCTGGCAATCTCCAAGAGAATAAAGTTTCAATCATTTTCCCAGGTGCATCCCCCTTTATCCCACTTCCGACACCCTGTGTTTGCAGCAGCCCCCGGACTGCTAACCATTGTTCTATTCTTGCCTTGATTTTCTCCTTTGCACGTTTTCCTCATTAGTCCACCTCTAGCTATTTATTTTCTGTCCATCCTTTCTTTGCTGGCTCATAGAATTTTACCTAAACCTCCCAGCTTCCACGTATCTTAAAATGTTTTGAATGGTAAGATGACTTTGCTTCTATATTTTAAGCTACTTAAAGGCAGGAATTGTGCTATGTTCATTTTTATTCCTCTTACATGACCCTAACCTAGTGATCAAGAAGTATTAATATAATTACTTGCTAAGCTCCCACTCCATAAAGTCAGATTTAGTTTATGCAGTTTATGGTCACCTGGTAAATATTGGGCAGTTTAAACCTCAATAATCCCATTATTAAACCTTTTACATATTTTCTACCCTCCTACCTGTCCTTTATGAGAAAAACCCAAATGCAAACTCTTTATCATAACTCTGACTTAAGCCCTTTAAGTACTTTATGAAATTGAGATTTTTAAAAAATCAATTCTTAAGAGTCATATTACTTATATGGAGTGACCTAAGTGCATTTCAATTCACTTTTTATGAAAGTAATTCAGACTCTTCACTGCCGTCTTTAAATTTATGTTTTTTTAAAATTTAGTTTTGTGAATGTGTGACTATACATTTGTTGGGACTTTTTAACTGCTCTTTTAGATTCTCATTTAGTGCCCTTTTTTTTTTGAGAAAACTCGATGGGAAGTGGAAGCAAGACCCCTTGGAGGATTGGGAGAGACAGACTGCCATCTTAAGCCTCTAAGCTCTGGGTACCCAGGGAGGGCCTTGATGGACGCCCACTGTGAACCACCCTTTACTCCTTGTGAGCCTCATAAGCTGGAGGGATCCCCCACTACTGAGCTTTGCTCATCCCCTTTCCCAAGAACATGCCTGGATCCGGACACCGATAAATTCTTAAGGAAGCTAGCTTAGCCTCGCCACCAGGGAATTTACTTTTTGCTCCAGGAATATGATCTGTCATGCAGAATGTAGTAGATTTTATTCATTGTCATAGCCCTCCATCATGTAGCTTCATTTGGCACCCAACACAGGGCAAGGCTTTTGTATTTGCCTAAAAGAGTAGATTCCCCCAAAAGGGAACTCTAGTACACTGTTGGTGGGAATGTAAATTGGTGTAGCCACTGTGGAAACAGTATGGAGGTTCCTTAATAAACTAAAAATAGAGCTACCATATGACCCAGCAATCCCAATCCTGGGCATATGTCTGGAGAAAACTCTAATTTGAAAAGATACATGCTCCCCAATGTTCATTGCAGCACTATTTACAGTAGCCAAGACATGGAAATAACCTACATGTTCACTGACAGGTGAATGGAAAAGAAGATGTGGTACATATACACAGTGGAATACCACTCAGCCATAAAAAATGAAATAATGCCATTTGCAGCAACATGGCTGGACCTAGAGATTATCACACTAAGTGAAGTAAGTCAGATAAAGACGAATACCATATGATATCACTTGTATGTGGAATCTAAAAAAAATGATACAAATGAACTTATTTGTGAAACAGAAATAGACTCACAGACATAGAAAACAAACTTGTGGTTACCAGAGGGAAGTGGTGGGGGGGGGGGGGATAAATTAGGCATTTGGGATTAACAGATACACACTACTATATATAAAATAGATAACCAACAAGGACCTACTGTAAAGCACAGGGAACAATACTCAGTATCTTGTAATAACCTACAACAGAAAATAATCTGAAAAGGGATATATATATATATATATATATATATATATATATATATATATATGTGTGTGTGTGTGTGTGTGTGTGTGTGTGTGTGTGTGTGTAACTGAATTACTTTGCTGTACACTTGAAACGAACAGAACATTGTAAATTAATTATACTTCAATAAAAAAATAGTTGATTCTCCCAAAATGAGCCCTTCTCAATGGCCTTCCTCATCTGGCTCAGCCTGGACCCTGGTCTCTCGTTCAGAGCATTCTGCCTCCCCTGGGGGTGTTCACATGCTGGGGAGCCTAGAGCTGGGCAGCGCAGGTGCACTGAGAGCGCTCTACAGGGGCTTGAACCAACGCTCCCCGACCTGAGTTGGGCCTCCGGGGTCTCTAGAGGGGTGACAGCTCCACACTGGGTGCAGCTCTTCTACGTGAGGTGCCCACGGGAGCAACACACTAGCTGTGGATACCACACTGTCGATGGCGCTCTCCCACCACAGTTTCCTCCTCCAGTCCCCCCTTGTTCTATTACATGTTTCCTGGAAAGTGAGTCAAAGCGCTCAGGTTCTGGGAATCGGTATATGTGTCTGAAAATAGGTTCACATCCCCTAATAAATATGTGCCAGAGCCTGGTGCTAGATGCTGTTGGGCCCGCCCTGTGGGCGGAGCGCCCTGTTTCCTGTCTATCTCGGAGCGCGCTGGACCAGCGAGCGGAAAAGCAGCTGAAGAAGACCTGCCTGGGCACACAGGCTGCAGTGGCCTGGAATGCTCTAAATTACCAACAACGCTGTTCCTTGGTCTGTGGCTCAATTAAATGCTGCCAGGCTGACTGAACTGCTTAGTTCTCCAGGTAGCATTGTCCTTTCCACTGAGCTTCATATTAATTAATTGGCCTGCTGCTGTATTTCAGGAGGGGATTCGGAAAGGCTGGTTACTAGGACATTTTAGTTTGAAAGAAAGGAGATCCCACTGAGATTCTGTTTCTTGTTACAAAGAACTTGTTTTTTTTTTACTTTCCTTTTTTTTTTCCAATATGTTTCTTTTTTTTTTTTAACATCCTTATTGGATTATAATTACTTTACAATGGTGTGTTAGTTTCTGCTTTATAACAAAGTGAATCAGTTATACATATACATATGTTCCCATATCTCTTCCCTCTTGCGTCTCCCTCCCTCCCATCCAATATGTTTCTTATACATTTTGGTTTTTTCTTTTCTTTTCTTGCTTTCTTTTTTTTTTTTTTTTCTTTTTTGGTAGTCACAGAAACATACAATTTTCTTTTGCCATTAAAGCCTGCTGGGGTATTTGCCCTTTGGAGCCCACAGATAACTTTGTCTTTGAGAATCATGTTAGATACTCATTGTGTGCCAGTCAGCATGCTGGGTTCTTGGGATGAGAGAAATTGATTAAAATCTGTTACTTTCCAAGAAAGTAACACAGACACTTGGCTGGCACTTACTGTGTGCCAGGCACTCTGCTAAGTGCTTTTCACATGTTAACTCATTTAACCTTCACAGTATTAACATAAGGTAGATAGTATTCCCATTAGACATAGATAGGTAGATAGATAGATAGATAAGGTAATTGGACACAGAGAGGTGAAAACACATGCCCAAGGTCACATAGCCAGAGGTGATGGAGCCAGGATCCAAAACCCGGCAGTCGGAGGCCAGAGTCCTCAATTTTAACCATAATGCAATACTGCTTCTCAGGAAGACACAGAGAAACAAATATCTGTACGACACTGACATTGGTTCCACTTGGGGTGGTGCCCCAAACAGGAGCTGACAGGTCGGTTCTACCTGGTGAGGTCTGGAAAAGCTTTAAGATTTGTGAGCCACGAATGTGAAGTATTTTGTAGCTTTGTCCATTGAGATATACAGGCGATCTGGCCTCAGCCTTCTTTTATAAGGAAGAATATTGTTCTGCATACAGCAGAATAGAGAGCCAAAGTGAAAACCAGGAACGTTTATTTTTAAAAGTCCCATGTCTTGCCATCCCTCCTTCTCTGGCTGTCAGATCTCCTCTGAGGAAAGCATCTCCTGCCCGTCACTGGGGAGCCTGGCCAGGAACCAGGGGCACAGACACCCCACAACCGTGGGAGGCTGCTGACTAAAGCAGCAAGAGGCTTTTCTCTAATGTATTTTTTGCCTTCTTGGAGGTTTTGTTGAAGAGGCAAGATACAAAGAGGGGGTACCAGCTGCCAAGTGTAAGAAGATGAAACGCAAAGATAGTTTCAGTTTAATGCAAGTGAACAGATCCTTCCCAAGCTCCCATGTTGCCCTTTAATTTCTAGGCAAAAGAAAAACTTAGCATCTTTCCTTAAGAGGGTTGGATTCTATAGATATCGCAATTTTACTATGTGGCCAAAAGCGGTCCACATTTTAATTGAATTGGTTAAGCTAGCAGGTATTAACCTTGACATTGGTCATGTCAGGATGAAGCCTATTTATCAAAAATTTCAAAATCAGTTCCTCTGGGATATACAAAAATATATAACTGATATCCGATAGATCAGAATCAGAGTCAAATTTTAAATGTAGGAAAGGAGGCATCATTTAAGAAACAGCTAGATAAATATACACATATATTTAAAGTGCTATCTGAGGTATCGAGGAATCAAGGAAGGGAAGTGAGAAGTGAATTCTTGGAAGAGAATTCTTGTTATAGGACTGTGAAAATCAGGACATTGAAAAAAAAAAGCTTTCATTTTCTTTCCCAAGAATTCCATGAAGTTCCTTATTTCTGGATCATATCTAAATGTGCTATTAATTAGAGTTTAAATATAGTGAGTACTTTTCTCTATGCTAGGGACTGCTAAGTATTTTATATATCTCTTTACTATCTTTAATCATCAAATAACTGTCTATCTAAGACAGACAGTATTATTACTCCCATTTTACAGATGAAGAAATCAAGGCCAAATCAGAGCAGGAAAGCAAAGACATAGGAATTGGAACCAGGAACTCACACTGTTTACCAGGACGCTGATTTATTTCTTGTAGCTGACTATGAACAAATGTTTACTAATTTTTTGAAAACCCAGTTGTCATGTATGTAGTCCAAAAGAGTTATAGATGCAGGAGGGTTAATGCAGAATTTGTTCAATTTATGCTTTTGATTAGCTGTCAATGTTATTCTACAAAAAAACAGATTAGGTGAAGTGAAGAGCAGTACAAGGCATCAAACAATAGGTAGAAAATAATTCATGAGATAATAGAGGAATTCTAATACACCAACTGTTATACCAAATTAATTAATTACTAATATACTACCACTATGCACCATGAAGTTTTTATCAAATTTCACTAAATTCAAATCTATGATGATTAACCCTTTTCTAATGCCTTGAAATGAGGAAGAAGTTATAGCAAAGGGTTTCTTGCTTTCTCATAAAAGCAACTGATCATAATGTCTGAATAATTTTCATGTATGAATATATAAAAATTGTCTTTCCAGGATGCCACATGATAGGAAAATGCTAAACACCAGCCATTTTTTTTCACAGTGTCTGTATGGTACATTGACATTGGAATTCTGTGAAAGTGGTTATGAATTTTGTATCTCAAAACCCTATGCTTTTTTGTTGTTGTTGTTTTCGTTTTTAAATTTTATTTATTTTTGGCTGCGTTGGGTCTTCGTTACTGCGTGTGGGCTTTCTCTAGTTGTGGCAAGCAGGGGCTATTCTCCGTTGCGGTTCAAGGGCTTCTCATTGCGGTGGCTTCTCTTGTTGTGGAGCACAGGCTCTAGGCGTGCAGGCTTCAGTAGTTGCAGTGCCTGGGCTCGGTAGTTGTGGCTCACAGGCTCTAGAGCGCAGGCTCAGTAGTTGTGGCACACAGGCTTAGTTGCTCCGTGGCATGTGGGATCTTCCCGGACCAGAGATTGAACCCTTGGTCCCCTGCCTTGGCAGGCAGATTTTTAACCACTGTGCCACCAGGGAAGTCCTCAAAATCCTATTCTTTTAAGAAACATCTTGTTTTCTGTCAAAAACATGTTTATCAAGCATCAATAAGAAAAAAGACATGGTGTGTGCAGAGGAGGATATTAGTAAAAAGTAGCACAAATGTCTCCAAAGATAGAACTTTATTCTTGGTACATGATACAATAATTAAATAGCAGTAACAGTAATATTGGGTTGGTCAAAAAGTTCGTTCAGCTTTTTCTGTAACATCTTACGGAAAAACCCGAACGAACTTTTTGGCCAACCCAGTAGTTAACATCCATCAAACTCCTGTTATAGGTCAGATACTGTTCTAAGCACTTCACTTGTATTATCTCATTTAGTACTTACAACAATACTATGAGCTGAGTGCTAAGACCACTTCCCTTTTACAGATTCTGAAGCTAAAGCAAGAGTGACTAAATAACTTTCCCAAGGTCTCAGAGCAGGAGGTGCAGCCAGGGAACCAGACCCCTGGCTTGTGTTCTCAACCGTCGTTTCTTCTGTTTGCTAATGACAGCAATGGGGCGATGATGGTGGTGATTGGAGGTGAGGGGAACACAGCCCTCTAGAAGTCATCAGTAGCAGACCACAAGTCTAAAGTGTGGCTACTGTCCTACCTGAAAGCTCACGTTGTGGCAGTTTCTGAGATGACAGCTGCAAACCCCTTTGAATTCCCTTGGAGATGCTTATTCTACAAATCCGCAGCTCCCGCTTGAACTGTGCTAGCTCTATGATCACTCCACGAGATCTGGCGTCCTGTCTCCACCAGTGCATCCAATGTGTCTATGCTGATACTTGACATGCAGGACAATGGGGCACTCTGCTCACAAGAGGAACAGTGGTAACCGGTAGAGAACAGTGCTCCGAAATCCATTTTTGGGTGAATGGATGGAGAAGGGGTTTAAGACTGTAGTGATGATTTTGTGCTCTTAAAGCACCCTATCAATCAGAAGGCGCCACAAGGCTGGAAGGTCCTTAGGCTGACAGGCTATGAGGGGAAAGCAGCGAGGTGAGCTAATTCATACCATCTACATCTTGTCAATGAATCCATCCCCAGAAGAGCTGCTTTTTCCCCACTAGTGGCTGATGAGAAGACCTTGGAAAGTCCTCTCTGGGCCCTGGAAGGAGCAGGGTTAAACCCTTCTCATAATATGATGTACGTTAAAAAACCAAAACTTTGGCCATCATTAAAAAGTCTACAAATAACAAATGCTGGAGAGGGTGTGGAGAAAAGGGAACCCTCCTACACTGCTGGTGGGAGTGTAAATTGGTACAGTCACTATGGAGAACAGTATGGAGTTTCCTTAAAAAACTAAAAAGAGAACTACCATATGACCCAGCAATCCCACTACTGGGCAGATATCCAGACAAAACCATAATTTGAAAAGATACATGCACCCCAGTGTTCACTGCAGCACTATTTACAATAGCCAAGACATGGAAGCAACCTAAATGTCCATTGACAGAGGAATGGATAAAGAAGACTTCCATTCTAAATATATATATATGGAAGTTTACTCAGCCACCAAAAAGAAAGAAATAATGCCATTTGCAGCAACATGGATGGACCTAGAGTTTATCATACTAAGCGAAGTAAGACAGAGAAATATCATATGATATCACTTATATGTGGAATCTAAAAAGAAATGATACAAATGAACTTATTTACAAAACAGAAACAGACTCACAGACATAGAGAACAGACTTGTGGTTGCCAAGGGGGAGGGGCTAAGGGAGGGAAGGACTGAGAATTTGGGATTAGCAGATGCAAACCAGTATATATAGAATGGATAAACAACAAGGTCCTACTGTACAGCACAGAGAACTATATTCAATATCCTGTGATAAACCATAATGGAAAAAATATGAAAAAGAATGTGTATATATAACTGAGTCACTTTGCTGTACAGAAGAAATTAACACAACATTGGAAATCAACTATACTTCAATAAAATTGAAAAAAAATAACCCAAAACTTTGGCAGGAATTCATCCATCTTCCTCTTTTACAGGGACTCCCTTCCTCCCCACCTGCCCTGGGGTATTTTTATTTTAGATTAATTCAGATGTGGACTGACTTATGCTTGATAGGTTATTTGCTTCTTTTAAAAAACTCATTTGAATGCCCCCTGACCACAGCTCTGATTTCATAAGATTGCTTATTTCAATTTCTTCTCCTCCATTTGGTCCTTGGCTAATATCTAGATATTTAGTGTTATTTGTGAATGTAATTAAAATGGTTGCAATTTTACTCTTCCTGATGGTGCCCTCTCCCTCTTCCTAAGTATGAATGAAGATATTTTACAGAAATTTGGTAAATACCAGATGCTCTAGAAATGTAAGAGAATCCTCTTTTAATTTCTCATTATTTTTTTCCACAGTTCTGTCTGCATTTTTTACCTTATGGGAACAACCAGTGTTAATGCCAAATTTGAATGAAGGGATATTTTCTTATTTAATACAATTTAACACCATGCAAAGAACCACAATTAATGCTTGGTTACCATGGAAATGTTGCGATTCAAGTAAAAAGGAAGAATGACTAGGACTTAACTTGCATTTGGTAGAACGATATTGAGAGAAACCTTATAGCATATATATTTGAATACAATGTTTTTCTTATTTTTTTGTATTCTTCTTTCCTCCACAAAGTATTGACCATTGAAACTCAGGAGAAATCATTCCATTAACCTCAAAATACTCAGAGGTCACTATAAATAATTATTTTTATACAATCGCATGTGCTGAGAAAATATCTGCATGTCTGCTGAATTTTGCACTTACACCTAGCCCTGGGCACTATTTGACTTACAATTATCATTTTTTGATCTTAAGGGTCTTCTTTATCCAAAATATATCAACAATTAATGCAGGGGTGGGTCATTTCATGAATTTTACAGGGAAAGCTTTCCTGACTGTGTTTCACAGTGGTATCTGGATCATACAGAACATAATCTCAGGTCCTGCCCTCCCCTTCCCCGCCCCCCCACCCCAAGAAAGTAAAGTTTAAAAAATGCCTTACATAGAGGCTACTGTTGGGATTTCTAGTCCAATGCAGAATTATCAATACTAATACAGCAATATGTCTTCCTCCCTCTCTCCCTCCCTTTCTATTTTTCACTCAAGTTTTAGTCTCATGAGCATTTTTTCCTAAAGAATTGCAGTTGAAGTAAAGATGAATGAGGAAATTATAAAGTTAATGACAACTCAAGCTCTGGAGCACTTCTGAGCTTCTGCACAAGGAATTCAATCTACTCCATGTCGTGGTCAGTGGGGTTCTGGAAAGAGGCAGTAACAGTGAGATCTCAATGTCCTGGGCATCCCAGGCCTACATGGCAGCATTGGGGGGCCTAGTAGAAGCACAGAATGGTCAGTCTCTGTAAATCCACGACAGCCCCCAAAGCGTTCGCTTTCTCTTGTCAAGAACGATTCTCCTCCAAACCTACAAGGACTGACTGGGTAGGAGCTAATTATGCAGTCCACCGAATGCAGAACCTAAGTGGGGAGGGAGTGGGATGGGGAGAGAAGCAGTGCGTTGGTACATTTCTAAGACTTGGTTTCGCTCCTTGGCCAAGGGTCCCATTGATGTTTTATTGCTGCTCGGTCCAGACCCTCCTTGGTAAGGGGATGTATGAAGGATTTTAAGCCCTTTCTGTTGCCTGATTGACTTCTTTCAGAGCGCAGCCTCATCTGTCTAGTTGGATTTAACTTTCTATTTGGCTAGAATAAAAAAAGGAAATGCAACTACCATCATGAAAGACAACCTTCTCAGCACACGCTTCCCACACCGCACACGCTGCTCTGTAATGAACTCCACGGTCCTTTGCTTCTTGGCATGAACACTGCAAGTCAGGTGAAAGTGTTTAGCTGTGTGTGACCTGGGGATGGAAGGGTAAAACTCACAAAATTGGTTTGGCTTCGAACCCAAAGAGTTTTCCCAGAGGCGAAAGGTTTGTGTACCAGCATCGCAAACATTGATGTTTGTTTCTTTCTTCTCAGACATTTTGAAGTGCAACTTGGCATTGTGAACACTTCAGTGTATGGATATTCTTCTCATCTCCCGGACATTGTTTTGCTCAGAATGCCCATTTCAGCTCCTTGTAGGTTTCAATAGAGATTTGTTGACTTGGGATGTCTCTATTCACGTATTTATGCCAATTTCTGAAGAGATCCACCAGCAGCACGCCTCCACAGGACTCCCACAAAGCTACCATCCAGAGCTGCCCTTTCTATTATTTTTTAAAATTAATTAATTAATTAATTTATTGCAATTCTAATTTTTTAATGTCCCTCTATTTTCACAGTTTTCAGGCAAGGAAAGCATTTTAGGAAACTTAAAAGACTGGCAATCTGCCTGAGCCTTAAAACCAAGAGATTCTGAACCAGTTGGTCTCCTTGTAAGTTTAGAAACCATATCAGTTAAAATTAGGTTTCACAGAAAATGGCAGAAACATCAAGGTAATAATAAAGTTTAAAAAATGGGTAGAAATTACTTCTCCCCCATGTAAATGTACGTAAATACAGATAATCCAAGTGGACAAGATATTTCCATGACCACTGGGTCCCAGTTTCTTTCTTTTTTTTTTTTTTTTAACATCTTTATTGGAGTATAATTGCTTTACAATGGTATGTTAGTTTCTGCTGTATAACAAAGTGAATCAGCTATACATATACATATATCCTCATATCTCCTCCCTCTGGTGTCTCCCTCCCACCCTCCCTATCCCACCCCTCTAGGTGGTCACAAAGCACTGAGCTGATCTCCCTGTGCTATGCGGCTGCTCCCCACTAGCTATCTATTTTATATGTGGTAGTGTATATATGTCCATGCCACTCTCTCACTTTGTCCCAGCTTCCCCTTCCCCCTTCCCATGCCTGAGAAAACCATAATTCAAAAAGAGTCATGTTCCACAATGTTCACTGCAGCTCTGTTTACAATAGCCAGGACATGGAAGCAACCTACATGTCCATCGACAGATGAATGGATAAAGAAGATGTGGCACATATATACAATGGAACATTACTCAGCCATAAAAAGAAATGAAACAGTTATTTGTAGTGAGGTGGGTGGACCTAGAGTCTGTCATACAGAGTGAAGTAAGTCAGAAAGAGAAAAACAAATGCCGTATGCTTACACATATATATGGAATCTAAAAAAAACAAACAAATGGCTCTGAAGAACTTAGGGGCAGGGCAGGAGTAAAGACACAGACATAGAGAACGCCCTTTGTATCCTAATTCAATGCATCATCTGTTTCGTCGGGTAGCTGCTGAGCGATGCAAGTTTGCCCCAGGAACAAACTGCTCTCTGCTCAGCCCGTATGGAGATAAAGGCCCCTGGAGCACAGCCTTCTGCAGCGGAAACAGAGCCACATCACACCTGAAGTCTCTGTAACCCTTCCACAGCTACCCAAGGCTGTCTTCTTGCTTTTCCTCAGCACTAGTGGTCTCTTAGAGTCACACAAAAAAACTTGAAAGCCGTCGCATTGTTCTGTGTTTAACATGCAAACATTCCCATAATAGGCCTCCAAAGAAAATGACCAAAACCAAGGGAAGAAAGCACTTCTGATGCTGACCCCTCCTGACCCCTGCTCACTGCCCAATTCCGTTTTCAACACACTGACCCCAGCTGCTGGTCTGAGTCTTCAAAATCTTGGGTAACGCAAACAGCCAACACTAAGGATTTCTGGGTGCATAATACAACCTACATAAAACTAAATTTTCTGTTTTTCTAGACTGCATGCATTTACTCTTTTTTACCATGCTGGATGTAATCAATCAAATTATGATTCTAAGCGGTCTCCTTTTCTTTTTGAGAGAATTGAACGTGGTGAACGTGATTTACACACGTTCCCACAGGCAAACCTGAACTTGGACTAGCGGAACCTGACCAGACCTCAGAGGCACAGAGGTGGATTTGGATGGAAAATAATTATTTTTAAAATGGTAGTAAAGCAAAGAGTTACCAGGGATATAACATAGAGGGGAAACCTAAGACTCATGGAATGACTGAGAAGTATTTATCGTGTGCCCAGATGATACCAGATCGGGGAACGGGTGAGAGTCCTGGGTTGATGGCAAACCCTTCCCATCCCCTCCTCTGCCCCCAAGTCCCACACCCCTGTGGGTGCTCTGCCTGGGGCTCAGCTCTCACTTGTCTGTGGAATCGGCTGCCCTTTGCTTCCTCATCTCTGGTCTCTCCTGGCTCCAGCCCCTCCCGTACACTGCGGCCGGCATCGTTTCTCTCAAGTTCACTTCTCTCCCCACATCTGTACCATGGCACTCGGGGCCCATCTCAACCCAGCTTCCCCCCTTCTGTTCAGTACACACTCCAGGCCCTGACTGCACTGCGATGCTGGGTACTGCTTACCCCACTCTGTCTTTCTTGTTGGGCAAATTCCCATTGATACGTCAACTGCTTTGCCAGTTTCATGTCCCCCGTGGAGCTTTCCCTAACGTCTCCTCCTCACTCCCACTTGTGATGTGCAGATTGATTTCCTGTATTCTCTTCTGAGCTAGAGAACAGCCACACTGTGTCCTAATTAATTATCTGCTGACCTGCCCATCTACTCCAGGGCAGGAATGAAAACCACTTGTCTCTGGACCCCTAGCACCTGGAAGAAAGGAGAGCTAAAACAATAAATCTCAGCACGTATTCCAAGTTCAGATGGGAATCTCTACAACTATTGGGACCAAGTTTTCCTACACGTATCTATTGGCCAGGACTTGTGTGTGTGTGTGTGTGTGTGTGTGTGTGTGTGTGTGTGTGAGTGTGTGTGTGTATGTATGTGGGCGTGCGTGTTTGCTTTTCATTTACGTCATTTTTTTCTTTACTTCTTTTTTATTCTTAATTATTTTTCTTAATTTGTTCGGAAATATTTTTTATGAGTCACTTTTCACCTTTCAGATAAGAAGAGATGTGTGGTATCTGCAACAATAAGAAATGATGCCTTTGTGCACTGCAATTTTGCTAATAAGCAAGGAGAGATTCAGATCTTAATAGGCTCTGCTAAGTCAAGAAAATGCAAGTGAGATACAGAGCCATAGTAAAGAGCAGGGGTGGCGGGGGTGGGGGCGACAGAGGGAGAGAGAAAGAGAGATGGAGGGTGGGAGAGATTGATTTACATCATTTCTGACCTGAAATGAGTTCAATAATATGTTTTCCATGATGTTTTGGCTTTGAATAGGAAACTAAAATTCAGAATAAAATGCCATAATGCTACATAATTAAGGGAAGTTTGATGCTGTCTTGTTGATTTACATATTACCCAAAATAGTATTGATGAACAGAAAAGGAATCTGGATGAATGTGTTTTTAAAAATTTTCTTTAACTTTTTGGACTTCAGGTGTGCAATATTGGATTAACCTTAATCTCTGGTCTACGAAACAGTCTTATCACTGTTCTCTGCATGGCTCTTTTTTCATTCACTGATCCATTCATTCGTGGATGTATTAATAATGTAACACATACTCATGGCCCAGCCATGCAACACAAAAGATAGACCCTTGAAAATAGTTTTTATACAGCCGTCTGGTCCTTTGCCAACCAACTCCCTCGATTCTTAACCTATGGTGACCAACTCTAAACACCTGTTAACTGAGGTTGCCCTTTCCTTATTATTCAGTTTTATTTCATATTTACACATTCTCACACTGAATCCTTCCTCTGGGGAAAGGAAGTCTTTAGTCTAGTTCTTACTAGTGTTTACTACAACAATACTGGAGAATTCTTCCATTAATGACACAATTTTTAGCTTTCCCGATTCAATGCAAATTATGCATGTCTTTATGGTAACTGATCATTTGAAGGCAAATGTTGTCAACTGATCCAAAGCCAATGAAGGGAAAACTGTCACACTACCAATTTACTGGATTGCCTGAAAAATGCCTAGCTCATATAAATTTTTCCATTTAAAATATTATTAGTCTCATCTACTGTAATAAAACAGTATGAAACAAAAATGATAATATTTAGAAAATCAACTTAAATTTGTAGACATCACTGCAATAATCGACTTGCTATATTGAACGAATGTGGGAAAGTGCCATTTTTAACCAAACAGTGGGGCAGATAGTTGAATTTGAGATCCCAATGATTTGCAATATCATTAAGGCTTACAGTTCAAACTGGTATTAAAATTTAACTGTCAATTAAATCACAAACAGATTTGGAGTTTTCCTCAGTCTCCTCATGCTTTAAGTTCCTCCTCAGTAAAATGTACATAATCAGCTCTACTTCCCTTAAAAGGACAATTTGATTACTCTTAAAGATTCTTTCAAAATAGTAGACACGTTGTTTTTCTTCTCAATATTGAAGTCTTGTAAACTGGTACATCTTATTGTTAAAAATATTTATATTTCATTTTAATCATGCCCATAAGCCTACTCTTGACACTAAGTGTCTGAAGTTCACGTGAGAGACACTGGCCAAATCAGGTTGATGTTTACAAAGAGGAAAGGGCGTATTCCACATCCCAAGACTTATCGCTGTTACAGCCTTCCTTCTTGTTGCTGTGTGACCAACAGTATGCTCGTCTATAATTAATTCATTTAACTGATGAATGTACTTGACATTATGTACCCAAAGCTCTAATCATGAAAAGCCTAGTGATCTAAAACCCAACTTTGACAAGAATTCACTGCTGGAAGTCTAACATCAAAATGTCAGCCACAGTGGAGGAACCATGCTCATTAAGAGTAAAAGACCCATCGCAAACTCCCCAAACTGCCATAATCACACATACAACTCTGGTGAGCCAAGGTATACAAATGAGAAACATTGCACTTTATACCTTTGTGTTCTAGAATACTGTCCCTTAATTAAGAAAATTGCTCTCAAATTTTAATTTTACAGTCTTTATCAGTGTGTTAATACTACACATGCTTTTTCTCATGTTTAGTGAAATAAGGATTCTATAAGACAGTGAAGTATAATGTAGTTTCTAAAACACTTCAGTTGTTTTTAAATTTCGAAAGGAAGTTAGTATATATGCAATACTATGTAATAAGTCTAAAGCACCAAGAATATGATATACTAACTAAATGAAACGTTGTAGTGATATAAATTTTACTTCTTGGACCATTTCTTAGTCCTTTCCTGTAAAATCATACGATACTACAAAATGATTATTCCTGTACACACAGCAATCATGATATTTCTTGATTTGATTGGAGGTATAAATGATTTAATGCTAGTATTGACTATTTTAGAAATCTCAAAGCTAATGCTAATGAAATATAAAAATTATTTGATAGCTATGCATTTATGCAATTCAAATTCTAATAAAGGAGAACCACCTGAAATATAACATTTTGAATGAACAATTGTAAGCATAAACTACTTTGTCAAAATGCACACATCAGCTTTTATCTCAAATTACAGGAACAACTATCACTTTAAGATGAATTCTTTACATTTAAAACATTTTTACATGATGGTTCCTTTTAATATTTTTTATCCTCTTCAAAGGAAATCTCAAGGAACACCTGTAGTCAATGAAGACAATTTTTAATACTTCATTTTTCTTTATATTCTAATAAACACCTCTGTATTCTGTTGTAGCTTAGAACACTTTCTGGAGTTAGACAAGCCTAAGTTCAACACTTGGTTCTGTCTGAACAGCTGTGTGACCTTGGAAAAGATAGTTAACATTTGTAGGTTTGAGCATACTCATTTTAAAGGGGGTTGATAAAAGAACCTATTTGAATGGATTGTTGGAGGAGAAAATGTGATGATTTATATAAAATTTTTAGCGTAATATGTCACAGAAGGTAAATACTGAATACATGTTAGGTGTAATAACAATACTTATGGTGATGATGATTATAAGTAGCAGGCATAGTAGACCAACGGCACATGCGAAATATGTGAACCAAGAGAACCTCATGACCATCTGTTCATCTCATTTTAGAAAAGAACACGTCAAGGTCCAGACAGCTTCAGTGACATCCCCACTGTGTCAGCCCTCTCGTGCTCTGTAAAGCACTCTGTTAACTAACCAACCCGACTCCCTGCCAGCCCATTTTAGGAGTGGGTAACGCAAGGAAAGTAGCCTAAAATTAAGGTGACTAGAGATTTTCCTCTAATGAACAGAGAGAAATCATGCATGACAGAAGAGCAAAGTTAAATCACTGTATCGATTGCTCAGAAAAATCAATAGGAAGTTTCTATCTAAAGAGCTGCTTCTGAGCTGAGAACAAGGGGTCACAAAGCCTGAGAAATAAAGGGCACGGCTCCCCCCCCCAGGACAGGATGTGCCAATAGTTGCTGTGGACGCCCACAATGCCCTGGGAGTCTGAGAGCAAACCAGCCCTCCGGGCCACCTTAAAATGTTAGCAGGGTCATCTTGTCAAAGTGATGATGGCTTAGAGAGAAGTCTAACAGGAACAGCAATAAATTCAACAGGATATAATGTCATAACTGTTTAATGTAATACTGGGTGTGACTTTGACTTCCTACCTAGCCAAAAAGAAGCAGGCTCTTTGAGTGTACAGATCTTCCTTGATTTATGAGGGGGTTACCTCCTGATAAACCCATCATAATTTGAAAATATTGTAAGTAGAAATGCACTTAATACACCTAACCTACTGACCATCATAGCTTAGCCCAGCCTAGCTTAAAGGTGCTCAGATACTTACATCAGCTTACAGTTGGGCAAAATCATCTAACACGAAGCCTATTTTATAGTAAAGTGTTGAATATCTCATGTAATTTATGGAATACTGTGCTGAAAGTGAAAAACAGAATGGCTGTCTGGGTACAGAATTGTTGTCAGTGTATAGGTGGTTCACCCTCGTGATCGCGGGGCTGACTGGGAGCTGTGGATCTCTGCCCCTGCCCAACATCACAGGAGAAGATTGGACTGCATAGCACGAGCCCAGAAAAAGATCAAAATTCAAAAATGAAAGTATGGTTTCTACAGAATGCATATGGCTTTCACACCATCTTAAAATGGAAAAATTGAAATTCGAAACATTCTAAGTCAGGGACTGTCAGTGCTCAGTTCAATGCTCAAGAAAATAAGATACAGTCATTACATTTGCTTTCAAATAATTATGTTATGAACTTGGATTTAAAAATTATAATTGGATATTATAAAAACATAAAAATAGAATTTCACATTATAAAAACTATATCATAAGTCTTCATAGTTACTTATCCAAATACTGTCACTGTACTGTTAAAATCCTTATTGTCTGATTTTTAATAAGATTCAAAAAGTTGAAAAAATAATACAATGATACATAAATCTAAAAAAACATTCTAAATGTTTTCCAAGGTCGGTTAGTCAAAAAAAAAGGAATCTTCAAATCTTCATATTTTACAAATTGTGAATAGAAAGATTTTTGAGTTGAGTATGCTTCCTGGTTTGTAAATAAATATTATACATTCTTGAGTAGTTTAATGTAAATCAGAAACTGACAATTATATTGAATCAGAAATTATTTACTGATGAACCAACCATTATACAAAAGTAACATCATTACCTTCATGCCATGATTTTCAGGGCTGCACTCAAGATTTTACCATTGTCAGAGTGATGGCAACCCTGACAAGGGATTTACTGCCCAGTGACCAGTGAACATCAGATGCTTATTGCAGGATGACATGAGTCCCAAGCTTAGTTTAAATTGCTTGATTTAAATATCATGAAAATTAAATGGAACTAAAATCAATTTTTTCAATTGTTTTAAATAACATTTACTTTATTACAGCAATAGTTTTTAAGTCTGCAGTGGCTTCTACATAAAAGAAGCATTTTATTTGATATTTCAAATTATATTAATTATATTTATATATAATTTATATAAATAATAAATGTAGCTTTTAAAAATAATTTAATAGAAAAGATTATTGGGTATTTTACTAAAATGTAACACTGAAACTGGTGAACAGATTAATACCTGGACACGTACAAATGACTTTTATGTTCTTTCTGTCATACTACATCTTTTGTAGACTGAGATTAGCCTTTTGTGCCAAGATCTCCACAGAAAGAAATGTGCATTGGCCCTCAAGGGGTAATGTCTATCTATATTTAAGTAATGCTTCCAGAGACTTTGCAAAGTCCCCCACTGTTGCAAAGTGCATATAAGCACTGAAAAACTAAAATAAATACCCTTGAATTAAAAACAAAGAAACATACAAACACATTCAGATTTTGTTTTTTTATCCGTTAGTGTCAACAAGAAACCATGAACACCCTGCACCGACCTTTGATAACACACAGAAATATCTGATTATTACCTTTATCTATCCAGTAAATATTTCATGTCAGTCAGTAGCTCTGAACCATATTTTACTTTTCAATTTCCTCTCTTTTTGAAATTATCAGGCAGAAAATATAAACAGAAAACTTACTGACATAAAAGCACTGCTCTTTCAAAAAACTAAGAAAGCTTCTGCAAACTCTCCTTTATCTTCAAGTATTTTCTGAAAGGACTCAAGTAATTTGAAGTATTTCTGTAATTTTCTTCAGTTATTAAGCATGTAAATAATGGGCCATGGAATGAAGCAGGGCTGAGGTGAACAAACTGCATTTGCCTTGAAGGAGTCATTTGTCTTCTGTATAGGAGCAGGTTATTTCCACAAGGGAAGGTGATTCTCTTATCTCAGTCCATCATAGATTTGGGTTAAGCTAATTGAAAATGTCCTTCAGGACACATGTGGAGACAGCATTCAGGGAAAATAGAAAGAAAGGAAGTGACCAGGAGAAATTTCTATTTTTAAAATTAGCCAATAAGCTCCGGTTTCTGAACTCTTGGAATACAGAAGGTCATATTTTGGATTTTTTAAAATGTTGGGTTAAAATTATTTCTTATTTTTGGAACATGTAATTTGGTAACACTCATCTAAATCAGGTTAAATTTAGAGACGTTTTCATAATGAAGTTAAATTTTAATCAAATTTACAGATTTTCTTTTTAAGAAATACATAATGCTAAGCAGTTTCTCCACCTGGAAGATGGGTGCTGTTGGAAGAATCACATGGAGAGAAACTTCAGTCATGCTCATGAAGACTGTCCTTACGTAGGTGGGGCTAGGTGGTGAGGGATGAAGTGTACGGATGTTTACCTTCTGCTCTATGGATAACGGACTATCCCACTTGTGTCAATCATGCTTGTCACCTTACAGGGTCTATTATAAACTGTGTGCCCTGGCTGCAGAGAAGCATCACTTGTGATGCTCTGTATGACCCTCGTTCCCTGACCTCAGACCTCAGAGGTTCTAATTCAGACAATTTCATGGTCCAGTCCCAGGACCCTCAGCTTTAGAAAGCTCACTGGGTAACTCTGATGAGCAACTAGGGTTGAGAACCACTGTCTAAGGCAATGTTCCAGTTTGTTTCTGCTGAAAGGCTATTATTTGGACTTCAGCAAGAGCTAGAAAGAGGGAGAGAGAGTAAGGAGGCTAATTATATTTTGGATAGTGATCTTACTAAGAGAGAAACGAAAGGAACCATGTTTCTTGGAATTCACAATTGACTTTCCAGAAATTTAATGCATCAATAGAATACAATGAACAAGACAGTTGAGAATATCTTTGGACCTCTAATATAAAAACAAGTAGATATTTTTCTGGCAACTATGAAAAGATGTTTCTTTTTAATGTTGAAAAGAACTCTCAGCACAATCCATTGCTGTGATTTTGTATCCTACGGGAAATCTTGGTGAGTGTTTGAGGCGAGCTGGGATGTGTGCCGTTAACAGGCGCATCTGAGACAAGACTTATGGAAAGAATGCAAGTAAGAGTTCATGCAGGAATCTGAGACAGGAGATGTAGCACTACATGGTTTTTTGTAGTAAAATACTCAAGTTATACTTGAGTATAAAGATGACTATACTCATCTTTATTGGAGTATAATTGCTTTACAATGGTGTGTTAGTTTCTGCTTTATAACAAAGTGAATCAGTTATACATATACATATATCCCCATATCTCTTCTCTCTTGCATCTCCCTCCCTCCCACCCTCCCTTTCCCACCCCTCTAGGTGGTCACAAAGCACTGAGCTGATCTCCCTGTGCTATGCGGCTGCTTCCCACTAGCTATCTATTTTAAATTTGGTAGTGTATATAAGTCCATGCCACTCTCTCACTTTGTCCCAGCTTACCCTTCCCCCTCCCCATGCCCTCAAGTCCATTCTCTAGTAGGTTTGTGTCTTTAATCCCGTCTTGCCCCTAGGTTCTTCATGACCATTTCTTTTTTTTTTTTAGATTCCATATATATGTGTCAGCATATAGTATTTGTTTTTCTCTTTCTGACTTACTTCACTCTGTATGACAGACTCTAGGTCCATCCACCTCACTAGAAATAACTCAATTTCTTTTCTTTTTATGGCTGAGTAATATTCCATTGTATATGTGTGCCACATCTTCTTTATCCATTCATCTGTTGATGGACACTTAGGTTGCTTCCATGTCCTGGCTATTGTAAATAGAGCTGCAATGAACATTGTGGTACATGACTCTTTCTGAATTATGGTTTTCTCAGGGTATATACCCAGTAGTGGGATTGCTGGGTCGTATGGTAGCTCTATTTTTAGTTTTTTAAGGAACTTCAATACTGTTCTCCATAGTGGCTGTATCAATTTACATTCCCACTAACAGTGCAAGAGGGTTCCCTTTTCTCCACACCCTCTCCAGCATTTATTGTTTCTAGATTTTTTGATGATGGCCATATAAACAAATGGGACCTAATGAAACTTAAGAGCTTTTGCACAGCAAAGGAAACTATAAACAAGACGAAAAGACAACCCTCAGAATGGGAGAAAATATTTGCAAATGAAGCAACTGACAAAGGATTAATCTCCAAAATTTACAAGCAGCTTATGCAGCTCAATATCAAAAAAACAAACAACCCAATCCAAAAATGGGCAGAAGACCTAAATAGACACTTCTCCAAAGAAGATATACAAATTGCCAACAAACACATGAAAGAATGCTCAACATCACTAATCGTTAGAGAAATGCAAATCAAAACTACAATGAGATATCATCTCACACTAGAGTTTTTAGCACAGCCCTGCTGGGCTTGAAATAGCCATGGTGATTTCTAGGTATAAATCGCCTTAGTCTATAGATCACAGATACCCTACTTGTATTTAACTTCTGTACTGCAAGTAAAATAAATTTCCCTAGAGAGATGCCTCCTCACTTTGTAAATTGGCTTTTCCAAGAAATTTTAATTGGATATAGTTTTTGCATAATATTTATCTTAGATTTGATTTAAAAAATGGGGAGAAGCAATGAATAAAGATAGCAATTTATGTCATCTCTGGATGAGTGCATTTCTGTGTCCAAGAACATTTTCCTTGTAGCCTCTACAGTTTTGACTCCGGAGTTAAACTGGCTGCTAGGAAACATAAAGAAATAAACGGAGTGAGAGGAACGTTTTATTTACACAAAAGATATCTAAGTGAGGTTCACCTGGGCAGCATATACATGGAGGAATCCGATTCTGTTGCTGATTATTTGCTTTGATCAACAATTACTTCGCTGTTTCCTCATTTGTAAAGTGAGAGGTTTTGAATGAAGCAATCATTAAGACATTACAGTTGACCCTTGACAACGTTGGGTGAGGGGCACCAACCTTCCTTACTGTCCAAAACCTGCGTATAACTTACAGTCAGCCCTCTGAAAGCACGGTCCCTCCATATCAGGGTTATTCGTCCATAGATTCATCCGACCGTGGATGGAGTAGTACTACAGAATTTACTACTGAAAAAAATAGGTGTACAAGTGGACTGGTGCAGTTCAAACACGTGTAATGAAGGATCAGCTGTATACAAATTCCTATGAGACATCACATCTACCTCTCTTACCATTCGATCTGCCTGAAAACTCACTTGCCCATGAAGCCTCCTCAAATTAATCAAAAAGCAGACAAGTGAACTGCCCACATTTTAACATGAGTTTGGAACTTTGAGGGCTGCAGTTCTTGAATTTAGACTTGATTGCTAAACATAAATGTAACATACACAAGACTGACACACAAGGTGAATAGAACACACGTGTCTCTGCTACATTGTTGTGGCCTCCAAGTTGTAAGGACCTATGAATGCTGCTTAGGAGAAACTGTGGTTCCACTCATGGGTCATCCAAATTCCTTGTGTCAAAATGCAGAAGTCCTTTAGGGGCCACCATGCAAAAATCTCCCTTCTCATCATCATGATCCTTGAAAGAAAAATGAAATTTTTCTGAAGCATAATCAATTACCTATCTTAAATATAGCAGATGAAGAACATTCATTGAATCAGTGATGGTTCTGCTCCCGTTAGTGTATAAAGACAGAGCTGTTTCCCTCCCTTGCCTTACAAACAGCTAACTGAAGAAAGCCATAGCAAAGTGATGTTTGTTGCTTCCTTTAAGAACTCCTGAGAGCTATTTTTTTTTACTGAAGATAAATGATACTTACAATTAACTCTAACTTAAGCCTTTACTTTTTAATAAATAGATTCCTGAAAATTTTCAGTCAACCAAATCCAAAATGGCTCCCTTTGGGGGAAATTTGACATCTGTTTTTAGAAAATGTTTTGTGTAAAGTCTCAGATGCACTATTATATTTAAAACATTTGTTGGAATTTTCATGTGAGATTGATGAGAAAAATTGAGGACCTGCCAATAAATGATAGATTTTTTGGAAAGACAGTTGGAAGCAATTAAAAATAACATGTCACACTAAGGTCCTAACCACCCACAGAGAAAATCATTTGTGTAAGTAAAGAACTGGTACTAATAAGACCAAGGAGGATGAGGATGGAAAAAAAAATAAAACTCCTCCTCAAAGATACTCATCTTTCACATGCTTTCAAGTCTGCTATCTTTTCTACTGAAGACTTCTAGTTTCTAAGGTACCAAAAATTTACATATGTCTAGGAAAAAAATGAAATAAAATAGTCAAGAATTAGCAGGCAAATAAAATTATCCTTTTTTCTTTAAGGTAGGATCTCTATGACCCACAGTGAAACTCTAACAACAGCACTGTTTTCTATGGCACACACCAGAATTTGATACAAGACCACTGTATCTTGGACCCCATTCAAAGTGCGTTGACTTAAAGACAAGAAAGGGTTGGTTATTTCTGGCCCTTTGTGGCACAGTATGTTACCTTTTCCTCTAAAAAAGCTACTTTTCTCCCTATGTATTCATAGGAGATACAGATGCCTTTGAAGGCAAGGCATGCTAATATTGACTATAAATACTTATAATCTGTTAATATTAACCCTCTAATTTAATCTCAATTGTTTCATAAACATTCAATAATGCTATATTTTTTCCAGCACTAAGAAAGAAATACCAGTGTGAATATGGAATTCTCAACTAATCTTAGGTTCTTGCAATTCTGGTCATACTTGACGATATACTATAAAATTTTCCTTTATTCAAAAGTGTGAAAATGAAGAAAAATTACAATCCTGCAGCCTGTGGAACAAAAACCACATTCACAGAAAGACAGACAACATGAAAAGGCAGAGAGCTATATACCAGATGAAGGAACAAGATAAAACCCCAGAAAAACAACTAAATGAAGTGGAGATAGGCAACCTTCCAGAAAAAGAATTCAGAATACTGATAGTGAAGGTGATCCAGGACCTCAGAGTAAGAATGGAGGAAAAGATCGAGAAGATGCAAGAAATGTTTAACAAAGACCTAGAAGAATTAAAGAACAAACAAACAGAGACGACCAATACAATAACTGAAATGAAAACTACACTAGAAGGAATCAATAGCAGAATAACTGAGGCAGAAGAACGGATAAGTGACCTGGAAGACAGAATGGTGGAATTCACTGCTGCGGAACAGACTAAAGAAAAAAGAATGAAAAGAAATGAAGACAGCCTAAGAGACCTCTGGGACAACATTAAACGCAACAACATTCGCATTATAGGGGTCCCAGAAGGAGAAGAGAGACAGAAAGGACCAGAGAAAATATTTGAAGAGATTATAGTCTAAAACTTCCCTAACATGGGAAAGGAAGTAGCCACCCAAGTCCAGAAAGCGCAGAGAGTCCCATACAGGATAAACCCAAGGAGAAACACACTGAGACACATAGTAAGCACATTGGCAAAAAATTAAAGACAAAGAAAAATTATTGAAAGCAGCAAGGGAAAAATGACAAATAACATACAAGGGAACTCCCATAAGGGTAACAGCTGATTTCTCAGCAGAAACTTTACAAGCCAGAAGGGAGTGGCATGATATACTTAAAGTGATGAAAGGGAAGAAGCTACAACCAAGATTACTCTACCCGACAAGGATCTCATTCAGATTTGATGGAGAAATCAAAAGCTTTACAAACAAGCAAAAGCTAAGAGAATTCAGCACCACCAAGCCAGGTCTACAACAAATGCTAAAGGAACTTCTCTAAGTGGGAAACACAAGAGAAAAAAAGGACCTAGAAAAACAAACCCAAAACAATTATGAAAATGGTCATAGGAACATACATATCGATAATTACCTTAGATGTGAATGGATTAAATGTTCCAACCAAAAGACACAGGCTTGCTGAATGGATACAAAAACAAGACCCATGTATATGCTGTCTACAAGAGACCCACTTCAGACCTAGGGACACATACAGACTGAAAGTGAGGGGAGAGAAAAAGATATTCCATGCAAATGGAAATCAAAAGAAAGCTGGAGTAGCTATACTCATATCAGATAAGATAGACTTTAAAATAAAGAATATTACAAGAGACAAGGAAGGACACTACATAATGATCAAGGGATCAGTCCAAGAAGAAGATATAACAATTATAAATATTTATGCACCCAACATAGGAGCACCTCAATACATAAGGCAACTGCTAACAGCTATAAAAGAGGAAATCGACAGTAACACAATAATAGTGGGGGACTTTAACACCTCACTTACACCAATGGACAGATCATCCAAAATGAAAATAAATAAGGAAACAGAAGCTTTAAATGACACAATAGACCAGATAGATTTAATTGATATTTATAGGACATTCCATCCAAAAACGGCAGATTACACTTTCTTCTCAAGTGTGCACGGAACATTCTCCAGGATCGATCACATCTTGGGTCACAAATCAAGCCTCAGTAAATTAAAGAAAATTGAAATCGTATCAAGCATCTTTTCTGACCACAACGCTATGAGATTAGAAATGAATTACAGGGGAAAAAACATGAAAAGCACAAACACATGGAGACTAAACAATACGTTACTAAATAACCAAGAGATCACTGAAGAAATCAAAGAGGAAATCAAAAAATGCCTAGAGACAAATGACAATGAAAACACGATGATCCAAAACCTATGGGATGCAGCAAAAGCAGTTCTAAGAGGGAAGTTTATAGCTGTACAAGCCTACCTAAAGAAACAAGAAAAATCTCAAGTAAACAATCTAACCTTACACCTAAAGGAACTAGAGAAAGAAGAACAAACAAAACACAAAGTTAGCAGAAGGAAAGAATCATAAAGATGAGAGTGGAAATAAGTGAAATAGAAACAAAGAAAACAATAGCAAAGATCAATAAAACTAAAAGCTGTTTGGTTGAGAAGATAAAGAAAATTGATAAACCATTAGCCAAACTCATCAAAAAATGACGGAGAGGACTCAAATCAATAAAATTAGAAATGAAAAAGGAAAAGTTACAACAGAGACTGCAGAAATACAAAGCATCCTAAGAGACTACTACAATCAACTTTATGCCAATAAAATGGACAACCTGGAAGAAATGGACAAACTCTTAGAAAGGTATAACCTTCCAAGACTGAACCAGGAAGAAACAGAAAATATGAACAGACCAACAAGTAATGAAATTGAAAGTGTGCTTAAAAATCTTCCAACAAACAAAAGCCCAGGACCAGATGGCTTCAGAGCTGAATTTTATCAAACATTTAGAGAAGAGCTAACACCCATCCTTCTCAAAGTCTTCCAAAAAATTGCAGAGGAAGGAACACTCCCAAACTCATTCTATGAGGACACCATCACCCTGATACCAAAAGTAGACAAAGATATTACAAAAAAAGAAAATTACAGACCAATATCACTGATGAATATAGATGCAAAAATCCTCAACAAAATACTAGCAAACAGAATCCAACAACACATTAAAAGGATCATACACCATGACAAAGTGGGATTTATCCCAGGGAGGCAAGGATTCTTCAATATACACAAATCAATCAATGTGATACACCATATTAACAAATAATAAAAACCATATGATCATCTCAATAGATGCAGAAAAAGCTTTTGACAAAATTCAACACCCATTTATGATAAAAACTCTCCAGAAAGTGGGCATAGAGGGAACCTACCTCAACATAATAAAGGCCATATATGACAAACCCACAGCAAACATAATTCTCAATGGTGAAAAATTGAAAGCATTTCCTCTAAGATCAGGAATGAGACAAGGATCTCCACTCTCACCACTATTATTCAACATAGTTTTGGAAGTCCTAGCCACGGCAATCAGAGAAGAAAAAGAAATAAAAGGAATACAAATTGGAAAAGAAGAAGTAAAACTGTCACTGTTTGCAGATGACATGATACTATACATAGAGAATCCTAAAAATGCCACCAGAAAGCTACTAGAGCTAATAAATGAATTTGATAAAGTTGCAGGATACAAAATTAATGCACAGAAATCTCTTGCATTGCTATACACTAATGATGAAAAAATCTGAAAGAGAAATTATGGAAACACTCCCATTTACCATTGCAACAAAAAGAATAAATTACCTAGGAATAAACCTACTTAGGGAGACAAAAACCTGTATGCAGAAAAACTATAAGACACTGATGAAAGAAATTAAACATGATACCAACAGGTGGAGAGATATACCATGTTCTTGGATTGGAAGAATCAATATTGTGAAAATGACTATACTACCCAAAGCAATCTACAGATTCAATGCAATCCCTTTCAAATTACCAATGGCATTTTTTATGGAACTAGAACAAATCATCTTAAAATTTGTATGGAGACACAAAAGACCCCGAATAGCCAAAGCAGTCTTGAGGGGAAAAAAACGGAGTTGGAGGAATCAGACTCCCTGACTTCAGACTATACTACAAAGCTACAGTAATCAAGACAATATGGTACTGGCACAAAAACAGAAACATAAATGAATGGAACAAGATAGAAAGTCCAGAGATAAACCCACGCACCTATGGTCAACTAATCTATGACAAAGGAGGCAAAGATATACAATGGAGAAAAGACAGTCTCTTCAATAAGTGGTGCTGGGAAAACTGGACAGCTACATGTAAAAGAATGAAATTAGAATACTCCCTAACACCATAAACAAAAATAATCTCAAAATGGATTAGAGACCTAAATGTAAGACTGGACACTATAAAACTCTTAGAGGAAAACATAGGAAGAACCCTCTTTGACATAACTCACAGCAAGATCTTTTTTTGATCCACCTCCTGGAGTAATGGAAATAAAAACAAAAATAAACAAATGGGACCTAATGAAACTTCAAAGCTTTTGCACAGCAAAGGAAACCATAAACAAGACGAAAAGACAACCCTCAGAATGGGAGAAAATATTTGCTAACGAATTAACGGACAAAGGATTAATCTCCAAAATACATAAACAGCACATTCAGCTCAATATTAAAGAAACAAACAACCCAATCCAAAAATGGGCAGAAGACCTAAATAGACATTTCTCCAAAGAAGACATACAGATGGCCACGAAGCACATGAAAAGATGCTCAACATCACTAATTATTAGAGAAATGCAAATCAAAACTACAATGAGGTATCACCTCACACCAGTTAGAATGGGCATCATCAGAAAATCTACAAACAACAAATGCTGGAGAGGGTGTGGAGAAAAGGGAACCCTCTTGCACTGTTGGTGGGAATGGAAATTGATACAGCCACTATGGAGAACAATATGGAGGTTCCTTAAAACCTAAAAATAGATTTACCATATGATCCAGCAATCCCACTACTGGGCATATACCCAGAGAAAACCTTAATTCAAAAAGACACATGCACCCCAATGTTCATTGCAGCACTATTTACAATAGCCAGGTCATGGAAGCAACCTAAATGCCCATCAACAGATGAATGGATAAAGAAGATGTGGTACCTATATACAATGGAATATTACTCAGCCATAAAAAGAAATGAAATTGAGTCATTTGTTGAGACGTGGGTGGATCTAGAGACTGTCATACAGAGTGACGTAAGTCAGAAAGAGAAAAACAAATATCGTATATTAACGCATGTATGTGGAACCTAGAAAAATGGTACAGATGAATCGGTTTGCAGGGCTGAAGTTGAGACACAGATGTAGAGAAGAAACGTATGGACACCAAGGGGGGAAAATCACGGTGGGGTGGGATGGTGGTGTGCTGAATTGCGCAATTGGGATTGACATGTATAAACTGATGTGTATAAAATTGAGGACTGATTAAAAAAAAAAAGAAAAAAAAAAGAAAAAAAAAAAGAAAAAAGTGTGAAAATGCTTTGGCCTTCATTCGTAATTTTCAATTTGATTGGTTCAAATAAATGCTACATAACCTAAACCAAAGACCTACCACTAATGACCAAATATTAGACATTATTATATATAATGACTTGGAAAATCATTCCATCACATGAAACATGGATTCATATATACTCATGTGTTTATTTTTTTAGGGGTTTGTCATTTTACATGGCACCTGAATAAAAGTATAAACAGGTTGTTGAATAAAACACTTGAATGATTTTACTGAGAGTCTACAATTTTCTGATAGATGAAATAAACATATAGAAATTGGCCTATTTGTATAACAATTCTACTACATTCAGCAGTCACTGAATCTGTATTTTGAGGTCAAACTTATTTTCAGTTCAATACAACTGACAGTTCTTCAGTCTAGATGAACTTTGATTTCAAAGGAATATCTTAGTCATGTACCACAATGTTCATTGCAGCTCTGTTTACAATAGCCAGGACATGGAAGCAACCTAAGTGTCCATCGACAGAGGAATGGATAAAGAAGATGTGGCACATATATACCATGGAATATTACTCAGCCATAAAAAGAAACAAAATTGAGTTATTTGTAGTGAGGTGGATGGATCTAGAGTCTGTCATACAGAGTGAAGTAAGTCAGAAAGAGAAAAACAAATACCGTATGCTAACATATATATATGGAATCTAAAAAAAAAAAAAAAAAAATGGCTCTGAAGAACCTAGGGGCAGGACAGGAATAAAGACTCAGACATAGAGAACGGACTTGAGGACACGGGGAGGGGGAACGGTAAGCTGGGATGAAGTGAGAGAGTGGCATGGACATATATACACTACCAAATGTAAAACTGATAGCTAGTGAGAAGCAGCCGCATAGCACAGGGAAATCAGCTTGGTGCTTTGTGACCATCTAGAGGGGTGGGATAGGGAAGGTGGGAGGGAGACGCAAGAGGGAGGAGATATGGGGTTATATGTTTATGTATGGCTGATTCACTTTGTTATACAGCAGAAACTAACACATCATTGTAAAGCAATTATACTCCAGTAAAGACGTGAAAAAAAAAAAAAGGAATATCTTAGTTTTTTCAGTCTCCTAATAAAACCTAAAAATATTGCAAGCTGAACTTATGGCATTTCTGAAATTCTATCAGTTCTAACAGCTTGAGACCTTTCTCTTACAAAAACATGCAATTCCCTGCAGGTTTCTGAAAATCTTCCCAGCAGCACTCATTAAGAAAGACCACAGCTATAGATTAGCTTTGCTGCTTCCATTTTCCTTTTAAAGTATTTTTTTGGAGACACTTTCCTATTCAGTAGTGCATCTGCATATAATTATTCAAATACAAAAGCCTGTTGTAAAAGAATGTGGGGGTGATGCAAAAACACCAAAAGCAAGTGAACTGGTGTGACTTTAGACACAACTTTGTCCTTCACTGTATTTACCGACAATTACCATTAGGAAATATTTTTAAGAGACTGAGGGCAGATTTCACCCATTTGCAGGTAGATAATGTTCTTAAATAAAATTTAGACTGGTTCAGATGTATAATAAACAAAATAATTTGCATCTTTGGTATATTGATGCATCATCACTAAATTGTTGGGGAAAAACTATAATAGCAACTGCTAATGTCCACATTTTGATACCAGGACACAGGGAAATGAGAATATATGAATGGAACATGCTGGTCTAAGATGGAGTTTATGGAAATCACAACTGGACAAAAATACTGGACAAAAAATCCTTTTTCCTTCTAGGTAAGAACCTAGGCTCTTAGAGGTGTAAGGAATTTAAAGGCAGTTTCCATTGAACCCCTCCAAGCAGAGTCCGACGCTGCCCTTACTCCACCCTGCCTATGCAGCCTCCACTAAACATATACACACATATTTCCATTCTGCTGTTAAGAAAACTGCTGTTGAGACAGGCTAGACTTGCCTAAGATCATCTCTGGATAAGTTACAGGGTTAGGGTCTGAGACAAGGACCCCTTTGTACTAATGCCAAGTTGACTCTGAAATGGTGTCTAGAAGGAGGTTCTAAGACAGACAAAGTGAATAGACTTATTTCTTCTACCAATGAGGAATGTCACTCCTTAAAGAAAGGTAAATACACTGTAGCAGAGGGCCTATTATTTATGTGTGCCTAAATTAGAGACTTCTGGAAGGAAGAATGCTAAAGCCTGGTGAGACGTGTGGAAGTCTATAGCCTCACTATATAAAAACATAGACACAAACTATTTCCCCCCAAATCTGTACTCATCCAGTCTGGTCTACTATGTATTAAAAGGACAAGATAATTTAAAATTTATTTTAAGTTTGAGTTTCAATATTCCCCTCCCATACATCCTCTCTCGCTCCATAACGTAGAGAAGTACCAAAAAACCCCTGTAACTCAGCACAAAGCACATCTCACACACATACATACATACATGAATATGATTTTGTTTATTAAAAAAATAGATGTTATACAAGGCATCCCTAAGGAAGAGATGGTTTCTGATCTTGAGAATTTGAGTTAAGTAAGATTAACTTTTTTAAACTTCTAGTTAACTTTCTCCAGTTGCCAACTGCAATTTTATAGCCAGGAAAATATGGATTGCTATAACCAAAAAGGGAAAACTTAACCCAGCTTAAAGAACTCCAGTACTTATTTTTATTCTCTGATGTATTCAATGCCTTCTTATATCTGATTCCATTAGTATATGTAATATTTATATGTATATATAATATTTATAGGTATATATAATATTTGCTGGATTATACTCTAGGACATTATTGAAAATAGATAAGTAGGGAGAAAATCTATAAACGTATTCTTGTTAAACTTTTCAAGGTGAAACTAAACATATGTTCCTGAACACAGGCACAGGGGATACATTAAATAAATGCAGTCAAAGGGCTGACAAAGTTGGCTGCAACAAGGTTAGTCATTGTAGACTTTAAAAAGACTTAAAATTATTCCCCGTGTAGGCCCAGCTATTGTTGAGTTTCATCTGCTTGGAGCTGAGAGCCTGTATTAATTTTCTGCAAAAGTACTGACTCACTTTCTTATTAAGCAAATTTGAAATGGTATGATATTTTTGGCTTTGCCGGATTCCTTTCTCTTAATATCTTGTGCTTTTCTCCAAGAAGGTCAAAGAGTTAATATTAATCTTCATAACATTGCTGTGGCATATTCTTATCCTTATTTGACACACAGTAAAGCTGAGGTAAGTAGAAGATTACACGGAATAGACCGAAACAGGAGAAGTATTGATGGGCAAACTTCAGCCTTGTATTCTTTACCCACTTATTCATTTTCTGGCACAAGCTCCGAGACCAGTGATTCTGAACCAGAATGCCAATCATAACCACCTGCAGGGTATTTTCAATCTGTTCCCACTATTCCCGAGGGCAAAGTTTGGGGAGGACACAGGGGAGGAGGGTTGAAAACTCTCCATGTGGTTCTAAATGCCCTGGCTCCTTTACCCTAATTGACAAACACTATTGTCTCAGTAGTTTCCCAATATGAGCACATTGGTTCTTAAATGTATTTCCCTTTATAAATCATCTTTTAAATGATTATCATCCCATTATAATAATTTAACAATTCCTACTTTGGGATCCTGGACTATACACTGCTTAGTCTTTAGAAAAATGGTTGTGAGATCTAACATTTTTGACACACAAAGGTAATTTATTTCTTTATTGACTTTGTAATATTCACTTTATTGAATGCATTAACTGTAGTATTTAATATTTTCATACTCAGCACAATTCCCAACTTTCATCACTCCCATATACACATGGATTCAATATGCAGACATTTCTTATGTCAACAAGTTGTCCCTTTTACCAGTATTCTATGAAAAGGACCCCAATATTATACCTTACTCATGTTCCCTTAAAGTTACAAGAATAAGAAATAATCAGGTGGGATGACTGCAAGATTGGGAATGACATACATACACTACTATGTATAAAATAGATAACTAATGAGAACCTACTGTACAGCACAGAGAACTCTACTGAGTGCTCTGTGGTGACAAATGGGAAGGAAATCCAAAAAGGAGGGGATATATGTATATGTATAGCTGATTCACTTTGCTGTACAGCAGAAACTACAAACACAAACATTGTAAAGCAACTATACTCCAATAAAAAATAATAAAAAAAGAAATAATCATGGCTGCGTGGGATTATTTTTTATATTTAAAAATATAAAAAAAGCAGCTCTTCTCCATCAACAATATTTCCAATTCTGAAACTTGGTAGTTTTTCTCTAATCCTCAAGAATTCCTTTATTGATCTTAGAATTCTCCCCGTAGAAATAGTTGTCTCTTTTTTTATCCTTCTCTGTGAATACAATTCCATTTCTGAAAATGGAGCTTAAGCATTTTCTTTATGTTGCTAGCTGTGGCAATTTCATTCAAATTCCCCTCTTTTCCAACAAATGGGCTCTGGAGGCTTAACAAGGATCTTCTTCATGCCTGGACATGAGGCTGGGGAAGATGCATAAGCACACTCCAGCCACCTCCACCGTAGACTAATAACCCCATCTCTACAACTAGATAGATCTGCCAACAAGCATTAAGGACACTGTGTGAGCCACCCTGCGTGATTCCCCGAAGAACTGTGTTTCTCCTTGATGTGCATAGCTGAGCTCTGTTATCACCAAAAGAAATTACAAGTGGGCAACCAGGGGAGAATGTAGCTGAAGATGCACTTTGCTCACAAAACTCACACTATCCCCCTAGGAGACACTGATGCAGACCAGTCAACTCAATCTTGAACCTGATCAGCAGACAAAATGGAAAATAATTAACTTTTCCCCCATCTGTGGAATGCATTTTTGTCATTTGTTTTCAACTGAGTTTATCACTGCTTGCGAGCCATGGAACTAGGTAAACAGTATTTTGTTTACTTCAGATGGCATTTCTTTTTTTATTTACAACCCACAGTTAATAAACGCAAATGAGAGGACTGCTGTTTGCAGGGTTGCCAGGGATGCAAATGGGTGCGGGATGGAATATAAACACATTTCAGGGAAAAAAAAAATCGGTCCTTGTTGAATATGAAAAACATCAACAAGGTAAATCTGGGAAATAACTATAAGATATATAGCTTTAGGATTTACTCATCAAAGAAAATGCATCACTTTTTCTTGACAGTATAGAAAGTAAAAGGAAAAAAATATAGAAATGGTTATGCTATACACTCCTGTTTCCCTATTCCTGAAACAGCCTCACAAGGAAAAATAGAAAAGCCTTTCCAATAGTAAAACACACTTTATAGTCAACAACATCCTTTCCAGTATTTGGGAAAAAATAGGCACACTCATGGTATTACTTTATTAGGAAAAAAGGACCAGGCTCTACTAATGACACATGGATAAATGTCTTATTTTACCTTTTGAATAACAACATTCATTGTGTTTGCATTAATAGGCAAAAGAGTGGCTATTTTCAGATATTTGGATGCTGAGCAATTTAAAGGAAGCCAGATAACAGAATACTACCTATACTTTAAAAAAAGAAAAACCTAGTCAGTGAAATTTAAAACATAAATGGTTTCCAGACCGAATATTCACTAATGGGTTTTTTAATTTGTTCTCACTCATTGGAGATGAAGTCAGAAGTGGTCTGCTTGGCATAGATTCTGTCCCTTATGCTCCTTTCTTCCCTTTAATTTGAGAACTGCTTTGCTCCCATGTAAAAAGTGTGCCTCCGACTTGCTGGAGGGGAGCATGCATAACTGCTCAATCTCTAGTTCTCTAAAAACACTTTTTTTGTGCCTAGTCATAAAAGACATCAAGAGACAGGCCTACGTGCCTAAAGAGAAAGTGGTCCGTGCACTTTTGATCTTAGACACAATTTTGCCTCAGCTGGTAATTAACAAGCTCAAGAAATTTCAAGAGATGAATTCAGTCCGTAATTGCGTATGTTTTGATGAAAATAGACACCATTTTGGAAGGAAAGCGCTCCACATTTTAGAGAAAACGTATGTAGGAAGTAATCAAGTGAAAAGTCCCAAAAGAGCGAAGGATTAAAGAACAAGGGAAAAATTGCTTGGAGCAGAATACTTTCCCTAGAGCAGGACACAGATCCCCCCATCAGTGACACAGGACACTGATTCCCCTCAACTATTTCTTGAGTTTAAACATGAACATTATACCAGAGCCAAAACAACATTGCAGTTTATGACACTCCTTTCTTTCTCAGTATCCTTATCCAATTGGTCACAAAATCTTAACGATTCTACTTCATGAAGCCAATCCATACCCACTGCTACTAATTTAATAAGAATAGTTATTGAAAGTAGATATCAGTTCTTCCCTACAATAACCAGAAGCGCAATGCCAACAAAATAGCAACAGATGTTTTTGCAGAAATTGACAGGTTGATTCTAAAATTCATTTGGATACCCAAAGAATCTAGATCAGGCAAATCTAGACAAAGGATCTAGATTAGATAAAATAATCTTGAAAAAGAAGAATGAAATTAGAGAACTCAAATTCTGATTTCCAGACTTACTATAATTTAATTTTTTACAAAGTTACCAAAGTAATTCAAAGGGGAAAGGAAAGTCCTTTCAACAGACAGTGCTGGACAATAAGGTATCCATATGGAATAAAACTGAACTCCAATCCCTACATCAGATCATATACAAAAATTATTTTGATGTACCATAGATCTACATAAAAGCTAAAACTATAAGGCTTCTGGAAGATAATTTAGAAGAATATCTTCGTGACCTGGAGGAGTGAACAAAGATCTCTTATAGAATACTCACAAAACACAAACTATGAAAGAAAAATATAAGCTAGATTTTAAAAAAATTTAAAAAACTTCTACTCAGCAAACAATGCCATTAATAAAATACAAAGGTAAGCCACAGACTGGGATAAGATAATATGTACGTATATATATCATATATATGAAAGGTATATAAACATTATATATAAAACAAAAGAGCTGCATTTAGAATACATTACTTTAAAAACCTCTTACAAAGCAATAATAAAAAGAGAAACAATCCAATTTAAAAAGAGAGGAAAGGACTTAAACAGAGACTTCACAGAAGTGGCTATAAAATGGCCAATAAGCACATGAAAAAGAGCTAAACCCTATTACTTATTAGGAAAATGTAAATTTAAATGTTCGCAAGGGTGTAGAACACTGGAACTATCATAGATTGCTGGTACAAATATGAAATGGTACAACAATTTTGGAAAAGTGCTCAGCAGTTTTGTTTTGTTAGAAATACTCTAACCTCTCAATATTTTGTGATAACGTACATGAGAAAAGAATCTGAAAAAGAATGAATATAGGCATATGTATAACTGAATCACTTTGCTGTACACCTGAAACTAACACAGCATTGTAAATCAACTGTACCCCAATAAAGTTTAAAAAATACTCTAACTTCTCTTTAACCCAGCAATTCTACTCCTAGATATTTAACCTAGAGAAATGAAAATATGTGTCTGTCCCAAAATTTTATAGGAAATTTAAAGCAGCTTTATTCATAATAACAAAAAACCCTGTAAATAATCCAACTGTCTCTCAATTGGAGAATGAATTAAAAAATTGTGGTGTATTCACACAATGGAATAACACTCAGCGACATAAAAGAACTAACTACTGATACACACAACATGCAGCTCGGAGACACTATGATGAGTAAAAAAGCCCTGAATGAAAAGGTACTCATTATTAGATTCCACTTGTATGAAATTCCAAAACAGACAAAACTGAGGTATGATGACAGAAATCGGAAGGATGGCGGTCTCTAGGGAGGGGTGGCTGGAAGAGGACAGAGAACTTTTTATGTGGTGGGAATGTTCCCTGTCTAGATTGTGGTGTTGGTTACCTGGTGCAGGTTGGTCAGCACTCATTGCCTTATTCTCTGTACGTCTCCCTGTGTGTACATTTTATCTCTATTAAAAGCTTATCATGTGCTGGACACTTTCTTAGGTGTAATTTTATTTGATCCCCATAACATCCCCTCCCCACTTCTAGATTTGAAAACAACGGCAACTTCAACAACTGAGAGTTAGACATCCCCTGCATCTGTAGAAGGACATTTGAGGAGTGCGGGCTGTTATGTGCCAGGTGCTGGGCTGGGCTGGGGGTACACAGTGTGAATAAGGCAGACAAGGTCCCCTCCACTCGTATCTAAAAATAAGATGACGAGTTACAGTGATGGTTATGAAGAAAAAGAATGGGTTCTTTGAAAAGAGCAATGAGAAAACTATGAGTGTTTTGGTTTGGGGGAGTGGCGTTTTAGGGAAGGTCTCTCTGAGCAGATTAGATTTGAGCTGCTGCCACGTGGACATATATACACTACCAAATGTAAAATAGATAGCTAGTGGGAAGCAGCCGCATAGCACAGGGAGATCATCTCGGTGCTTTGTGACCACCTACAGGGGTGGGATAGGGAGGGTGGGAGGGAGGGAGATGCAAGAGGGAAGAGATATGGGGATATATGTATATGTATAACTGATTCACTTTGTTATAAAGCAGAAACTAACACACCATTGTAAAGCAATTATACTCCAATAAAGATGTTAAAAAAAAAAAAAAGAGGCTAGTCTCGGAATGAAGGCAGAGAGAGGGGATGGGGGACAAAGGCCTGAGGTGGGGACAAAGCGTGGCCAGGCCCAGCATACAAAGGGGGACATGCGTGAGTGGCCTGCTGGTCTTTGGACCAGGACAACGGGCACAGACCAGGTGTGAGGTCACCTGGCCGCTGGCTCGCTGGGTACCCTCTGTGGTGTTTTGGAAGGAAGGCCAGTGAGACAGGAATGCAGGGAAGGAGGGGAAGGAATGAATATGAGCGGTGAGGGGGAGAAGGACTTTGGGTCAGGTCATGTAGGAGCTTGTGGGCTGTGTTATGGGGTCTGGATTTCATTCCAGCTGTAACAGAAGCTTCATTTCTTCTGACTGAAGGGTTTAAAGCAGACCATCTGATTTACAATTTAAAAAGATCACTAGGCTGGCATGTGGAGAATGGATAAGTAACTTGACAAAAGGCACGTAGCCAGCGGGTGGTAGAGCTTAAAGAGCCTTCAAGTGAGGGTAAGGGAAGCCTCCACTCCACCTGAGTGATGACACACCTAACAGTACATCCTCCGCCCCCGACCAGCCTCCACATGACCACGGCTCTCCCACATCTGATAGCAGCCCCAGGAGAGGTGCTGAGCAGAGCTGCCCACCTAGATCACACCCACACTCCTGACTCAGAAACTGGGAGCGCTGCACATGTTTATTTATTTTTAGGGCCATTAAGTTGGAGGGAATTTGTTTCGCAGCAATTGATTACCCGTTTTGTTTCTATAAAAGGTGTTCTTCCTTAGGTATACAGGATTCACTTTGTAACTTTCTTTTGGAAATTAGGAAAATATATAACAAAAGTTTCTAAACAGAGAAACAGATTCTCTTATCTTTAACAAAAAGAAACAAAAGTAAGTTGTCTGTATGAGAAAAAAACCCCAGAAAACCAGAACTAATTTATATTAGTTAATATAAATATAATGTATATATTTATATATATATATATTTATATATAAATATAATAACTTATAGTAAAAGTAATATACACTATTCTTGTCCATTAGGAGAAATCACTTTAAAATACAAATAGAATTTAATTAACAATAAGAATGTAAAATAGACACAGATAAGATTCATTCAAAATCCTTTGTAGTCCTAGTTGTGTGTATATACTGATGTATCATCTACCACAGACACATCTCTAGAGATATGTAAAAACTATGTGTATTGTAGTTTGACATAGAACATGTATCCAGGTCCTTATCATGAATATTTGTGAATTAAAATTTAATTTAATATATAATTTAAATTATATATAATTAAAAATGATCATTCTATCATACATTTCTACTGTTTAAGCTAATGATTTCTTCTTTACAATTGAAACTTTAGTCTTTGATTCAGTTCGCTAGCAGCCTAGATAACTATAAATATTTTAATTTACACACTTTGAATTTCATAAATCTTAAATTTCATAGATAAGACTTAAACTCAACTCAATCATATGCCTACTTCATTTTTTTGAGGCTTAAGATTTAAAATGAACTGACTAGCGTCACAAAAGAACTAAAGAGTTAAGTTTAATCTTCAAACATGCTCATTTTTTTCTGTCAATAGGCATTAGTGTTTGTGCTTTAGTTCTGAGGTATGCTATAGCAATGCTTATGTTCTAACATACATAATAATAATACAATTTTTAGGCTAGAGTGAGGACCGGAGGCTGAGACATGAAAAAAAGACTCTGTCTATGGTTGAATTCAGTGGGGAATTAGCTGGACTCTGCCATCCTTCTTTTCTGTGTGAGATGTTACTTTTCTGCCCAAGGCTGTCAGGTGAGAGAGACTTTCTCTAATAGGGGCTTCACCATTTATTGCTGTACTTTAAGAAGTTTTCTTCTACAAAGAGCCAGCTTTGTTGTCTCATGCACTGGGCATTTGTTAGCTGCTTTTAGCTTCTTCAATTCATAAAAGGTCTTACTTGGCCGAGAGTGATTGGATTCATGTTTTTTTCTAATTTTGTATATACTGGTAACCAATAGTCACCATATGAAGAAACTCTGTGTTTAGTTCTTGCTCCAAAGAAGGAATTCAAAGTGCATTTCCCTCCTTCTTATCTCTGCAGAGGCCTTTTCAGAAACTGCCAAAGGTCTCCTGTTCTAGTTCTGCAGGCTATAGAGACAAAACCTTGGGTGGAGATTTCAGAACTGAAGGTTATTTTTACATAAAAGCATCAGCCTAAAAATGGGCTGGCCTCAGCTGACATTGTAGTTCTTCCATTTACATGTACAGTAGATGTTTCTAGAAAACTCAAAATTGCTCACGGTTGGCAAACAGTGACTTCATGTCAAATCCAACCACATCCATGTCTTAATATCCATGCTGATGCAGCTTTTGAACTACAACAGCTATGCTATAGCCCACAAAGTCCCAAATATTTATTATATGGCCCTTTACCCTCCAACCTTACCAACCCTTGAATTAGATTCTGAAGTATTTATGAAAAGAGTTCTCTTTGGCCACAAAGTTAACATAATGGACTACTGAAAACTCTATTATCATCTTATCTCAAGGGACTTTCACTTTTGTGAGAATATGATTTAAAACAGTTCACTTTATGTGGTGGGTTTTTTTAGCACTTTAGTACTTTAGAGTGTATTCAGAATTCTCATAAACATTATAAGTTATAATTATACAACATGGTTCCCTTGTTGACATTAGACAAATTTCTGACCATTTCATATTAGGTACTGAGAATAGAGAAAGTTAAAAAATCATACATAGGGAGAAATTTGTAATATCTCTACTGGTTTGATTCTAGGAGAGAAAAACAATCTTCAACCTTTCTGTCATACTCCTGGAGAATCATTCGACTTCTCAAATTCTCTCTCAGATATCCCTGCATCAAAATAAAATCTGACTTTTGGTGACCTTCAAAAAGACCACAGATAACAAATGTTGGCAAGGATGGGAGATAAGGGAACTCTTGTACAGAGTTGGTGGGAATGTAAATTGGTGCAGCCACTATGCAAAACCGCATGGAGGTTCCTCAGAAAACTAAAAATAGAGTTACCACATGATCCAGCAATCTCACTTATGGGCATATATCCAAAGAAAACAAAAACACTAATTTGAAAAGATACATGCATCCCAATGTTCATAGTAGCACTATTTACAATAGCCAAGATAATGGAAGCAACCCAAGTGCTCATCAGCAGATGACTGGCTTAAGAAGAGGTGGTATGTGTATATATAAATACACACACACAAGCGTGCATGCATGCACACCCACACCCACACACACACACACACACACACACACACACACACACACACGGAATGGAATACTACCCAGCCATAAAAAAGAATGAAAAAATGTCATTTGCAGCAACATGGATGGACTTGGAGGATATTATGCTTAGTGAAATAAGTCAGACAGAGAAAGACAAATACTATGTGATATCACTTATATGTGGAATCTAAAAAATAAAACAAACAAATGACTCTAACAAAATAGAAACAGAGTCACAGATGTAGAAAACAAACTAGTGGTTACCATGGAGAGAGGGAAGGGGGGAGGGGAAGAATAGGGGTTGGGGATTTAAAGGTACAAACTACAATGTATAAAATAAGCTACAAGGATGTATTATACAACACAGGGAATATAGCCAATATTTTATAATAACTATAAATGGAGGATAACCTTCAAAAATTGTGAATCACTATGTTGTACACCTGAGACTTTTATAATATTCTATATCAACTATACCTTAATTTAAAAAATTTCCAAGTAAACACCAAAACAAACAAGAAAAAGAGTGACATCATCAGGCACAGCACTATAAGCTGCCCCAATATTTTGCAAAATATTTTAGGTCTCTTTGAAGAGAGGACACTGTAAGAATGTGAAACCAAGTCATTTCTAAGATTTACTGAGATCTAATCACAATCTCTTCCTACTGTCCTTCCATGCTCTAATCACTGGAAAATTTGTCATTGCTTATTGTAAATCATATGGTGTTTAAACCAAAAAACCAGACTAGACTCAGAATGTCAGGGAGTCCCCAAATTATTTATGACCAATAGGAAGAATTTTCATCTATGCAAGGCTGGTATATCAAAAAAATATACAACCCAGTACTACCAGCCATGATATACCTCCCCCATCCCAAAACCCCCAAAACTCATTAAAAACAAATTCAAAATTGAAAAAAAAGATAAACTCTGTTTTAACTAATCATCTCTCATCAAAGAAAGGTCTCAGAACAAGTCTTAGGTGTTTTTCTCAACTACTTTTTCTCATAACAAAACAACAACAATAATTGACCTTGGTTGCAATTATCCCAAATAAGGCCCCCAATGTACAAGTGCCTTTACTGCTGTTACATTATCCCTCATTTAATCGATAGAGCCACAGCTTAATTCATTCAACATTTATTGATTTCATATCATGTTTAAACAAGTATTAACCATAGTGGTTTTAAAACCTAAAAGCAGGAAAAAAACCACCCTTGAGAACCACAGTAAGTGGGCAAGGTTGATCAGTGAATGAAAGTTATTGGATAATGTTGGTGTTAAAAATAGAGGTATATACCACATGCTATGGAGGTGTTGAAGGGCTTCACGAGGATGATTTACATAAGCCAACTTCCAAAGGGTGGTAGGTGTTTATCAGGCAAAGTACAGAGGGACAGAGGCAAGGGTGGGCCCAGCACACACGGGCTAGCATGCACTGGGAAGCATAGAGATGGTCCCCCTGGCAGGGAGCAATGGTGGGAGATGAGAAGCTCTGCTGGAGGCCACCTCAGCCTGGAGAGACAGGAGTATTTTTATAACTCATCTGTCCAAAAGGAGTGCCCTTTCTGTGTCCCACAAAGTCAGTTTATGTACTAGAGGCAGCCCTGAATGTGGGTGATGTTCAGAACATGGGGTTAATCTCATGAGCTCTACAGACCCACTGTAGAGCTGGAAGCAGGAGAATGACTTAAACAGGTGGGTGCTTGTTTTCCTTTAAATTTAGGATCTTTTGCACAGTAATATGCTAATGTAAACAAAGGTCTCTACGTTGCCTGTAGAACATTTCTGCACGACTGCTTGTGGGTGAATGAACAGAGGTAGTCAGAGTAGGTCTGACACCCTCCAAAGCAACTACCAGCACACAAGTCTCCCCTGCTGAAGGAATGCTCTCTCTCCAGGAGTTCTGTCCAGCTCTGGAGACTGACCTAAGAACACACACTGAATGTCCAAATGGGCTTTCTTGTCCCTCAAGCTTATTTGCCTCCTGTTACTGTAACCATTCCAGTCACTCCTTGTTGTCAAGTTAATGCCCCTTCCATTTCCTTTGCTTGTTTCAAACCCATTCTTCATATTGATCTTTTGCCCTAATTTGAAGTTGACTTTGATAACGTGATCTTTGGTTCCTACCACACATAACTGGAAATGTATGGTCAGGGAACAAGAAGGCTAAAGTGGGCCAAGAGAGTCCCTCCAATCCCATGCCTCTCAGTCTGTGAGCCCCATACCAACAAGGCACAATAATCCTCGCTGCCGGGAGCCTGGGGAAATCAGGAAACTAACCTACCATTCTGTTCCGTGGTTTGATGAAGGTTTTCAGGAACCTAGAAGAACCCTGGGAAAGTTAGTAAGAAGCCTCAAAACAGACTCAAATGAATCACACCTAAGCTTATTATATCCAAATCCTTTTACAAACATCACAGCAAGTCAGTAAATGAGATTTTAATAAATCTAAATAGGAAGCTTTAGCTTCAGCCATTGGGATCACAAACACATTTGAGACAAAATAGACATGGATTTGGGACGTTATTGGCAGGAAGTGACTTCTATGAGAGAAGTTATGAATAAGCACATTCCTTTTGAAGGTTAAGAACATTATTTTACATGACTTATCAAGTGGGAATATTCACATCTGTTGGATTTCAGAGTCTCTAACTAAAACCCAAGAACCAGATTTCCTTTAAAGCATGCCATCGATCACTTAGAGCTTAAACCAGGCCCCAGGAAAATAGTCTTTATCACTACGTTGGCTTAAATTCTGTCTAGAATGGGGGACCCTAATCCTTGTAAAACTAACCACAGCTGTTAGCTCCATAGGTATAAGCTTAAATGATGAATTCAGATAAATTAATTTACTTATTCATTCAATAAAGATTTATTATATATTTACTGTACTCAGATTCTATGTTGGCAATGAATTTAAGAATGAATGTAACCTAGCCCTTCCCTAAGAAGTGTATAGCCTTGTTGGAAACAGGTAACAAAATACAAGACAGTAGTTTTGCACTAGGAATCATGGAGCCTCAGAGCTGGGGTACCTAAATGTGGAGGATGGGAGAGGGGCTCACAAAGGAGGAAGAGTGTCAAGGATGAGCACGAGCCAGATGAAGATGTCTGGGAAATCAGGTGGGGTGCAGGGGAGTGACAGCGCTCCAGGCTGGAGGGGAGTGAGGAACAAGCAATCACCATGATTTTGATGAACTGTAAGCAGCTTGGTATTGCTGGTGAGACTAAAAAAAAAAAAAAAGTCAGTAAAATAGACCGAAAATGGAGAGGTCAGTGCAGGTCATGTTTAAAGTTTCTCAAGTTTGATAAGCTATAGAACTCTTTCTCAATACAATTTATTCCTGAGCCCCAATATATTAATGCAAGAAAATCAGAGAATAGGAACCCTCACATTCTCACCACTTGTGTCTGAGCACAGTTTGAAAATCACTTCTGTAGGAGGTCAGACAACAATACATGTTTGCCGAGGGGAGTGGAGTGGTCATATTTGAATTTTAGCTCCATCACTTGAGCTACAAGGTAGAGAGCGGGGTTAATGATGCTGGAAGATTAGTGAAGGTAATTCATACCTGATTGAGGCAAAAAGCTGGAGGTGAGAAATATGTGAGGGTACACATGGCACAGGGGGCTGATTTATTAGATTTACTACGTGAGGGAGAAGGAGGTATCAAGGATAATGCTCAGAGTTACAGCTTATGTAACTGGGTTGGAGACTACAGAAAGTACACGCAATTTATATATAATGTGTTTGAGTGTGGGGCAGGGACATAAATGGGAAATTTAGTGGTGAGCAGAAAATTGGACACGAGGAAATCTGAAGCTCAGATGAGAAATTCAGAATCAGATGTATATACGTGAGTCATCACCATCATCACCATCACCATGATCACAAGAACTTTTTAAGGAGTGCTTACAAAGTGCTTCATATGTACTCTCATGTAACCTTGACAGCAACACTGTAAGGGAGATACTGAGAGGAAGCTGAGGTCCAGGGAGGCTGAGTATCACTCTCAAGATCACACAACTAGGAAGCAGGAGATGTAGGATGCTTGGGTCTCTCTGGCTTAAACTGCCTGCTCTTCACCTTCACCACCGAGAGATGGATGTCTCCAGGGAAGCCTAGAGAGCCTGACCCTCAAGAGAAGAGCAGACTCTTTCAGGCAGTATCAGGATGGACAGAATGGGTGGCTGAAAACACATACTCAATATTCCTCCTCAGAAACTGAACACATATAGATTCAGAGGCCAGGCATGGAAGTATTGATAAATGTGTGGAGAATCTCGGTCTCTCGCAAAAGAAAGTCATGGGAGAAATAAGTGAATTAGAAAGTCCTTCACCTAATTAAATTATTAAAATGCAAGATTTTATTTAAAAAAAAAAACACAATTCTGACAACACAAAAACATCTTCCATTAGAATAACCACAGTCTTCTAGTTTGGCCTATCTTTACTAATTATCTCTAGGCAACTACATAACAAAAACATAACAACACTTGATAAAGGATAAATAAGCACCGGATGTAGTAAGGAAACTTTGTATATCATGTGACTTTTAAAAAGTGCTCCAACACAGAGTTTTTATATTTTTTGCAAGACTGAATGAAAAGACACAGGCCTATTATGTAATTCAGTGGTCCATACATAAAGAACTATGAGAGAAATTCTTTCTGAAGAGTGATAAGGAAATGTCTGCACATCTGAAATAATTTGGGAAGCTTCCTTGATCTGTCAATGAGGACTTTTGCTAGGTCTTGTAGGTCTCCTGGGACTAAAGTTAGGGTCTAACTTTGCCCTCTCACATTTAGTTATTATTTTTCAAAATAAGGATGTCTATTCAGGATGTCTATAATTTATTTTATAACACTTTGGTATTCTCAGTATGATACTATTGATATGTATGTGCCAGTTAGTTTAACCTTTAATCCTAGGAGCTGTCCAGGAATGCACAGAACAAGGCAGTCAGCTGGAATTGTATTTGAAAGGGTCATACCCCAGAGTCTTGCAGAGTCAACTGCAAGTCCTTTGGATTTAGGTAGATGTATCCACAATCAACACTTCAATTATTATCAAACTGACTACAGGAGATTGGTCTTTATTGATGAACTAGTGCCTAGTCAATTATTATGGTAGATGTATCAATGGGTTCCCTTGGTGAAAACAAAGGCATTGAAAGATATGTAGATGAGCTAATATAGTTAAACACTTCTTAGTCTAAATAGACTGCATGGAAGATTCCATTGAAGCTTATATCCTGTACTTCATAGAGATGAGGCCCATAGTTTTATCCCCAATCATTCTGTACTCAGACACTCGATTAGGAGGATTTCTGATTGAAAGATGCTGATTGAAGGCACAGAAGCCTGTCTCTAGAGTATTGCTATGTCCACCTGAAGTGAATGTTGCATACACGGTGTGGTCATGGTCAAAATATCTAAAATGACATAGACCTATAGTTTCATTGAGTTTACAGAACAGGTTTTGCTCTTGATTTGCTAATAAATGTTTATCTAATAAATATCACACTGTCTGATTGAATCTAGACTTGGCTTCCTTTCATTATAACCTGGTAGTGAGGTTGTAGGGAGAAGTTCTCTCTCAGAATCTTCTTGGGTGTCCACCATTATCTAACCAAAAAAAAAAAAAAAAGAATACCCAACTGTTTTACCAAATTTGACTTCTATCAGTTAAAAAGAATGCTATAAAATGGTTAATATGATAAATCATCTCAAAGTGTTTTAGAAGAAGGTAAATATATATTTTTGTGATTAAGAAAACTACTCTCTGAGTATATCTGTTTCCAAAATAACCTTCACCTTCTGCAAAATAGTAGGTCTAAAATAGTCTACATGGCTCAACAAAAGCATTTGCATACTTTAAGGTACAAAGGAAATTCTAAAAATAAACAACATTCAAGTGATAAAGGAACATCCTGGTTGAAATTTAAAATACACAGAGAAATCAAAGGGCAATGACATTTTATAAGATAACTTGAAGTATAATGAAGTCAGTTATAATTACATTTTATAACTGCATTTTAAGAAGAGATAGAAGAAATACATTTGATTCCTTTCTCTGCTGCCAGCAATTGAATCTATAGTTCAAAGATTTGAATACATCATATTTTAAACAATGGATCATTTCAGCTTGTTTCAAAAGAAAGCAGAGATACTCAGTAGTGAGATAATTGAATCAATTATATTTCAACAAGCAATTTGGAGAAAGATCCCAGTCTGACACTTCAAAACCATTCTGGACCTCAGTATCAAATACCAGTTTTCACACAAACTAGCCATGACAACTCTCAGCGGCAGTACCAAAGAACCTGTTCATCAAGAAGCCCTCTCAGATGCTGCCATTTTTCCAAGTGGGGAATGGTAAAGCATCAATCAAACTTTACCAGGGAAATCAAAGATAGGAATTTGATCAATTACAAAATGCCCACAGCAGCGATGGGATCCTACACACATCCTAAAAAATATACTGTACCCACTGATAATATTTTACCTTTTTAAAATACTGTCCTGGAGTTTATACAGATCATGAGTTTGTATGGATAATACATTTTGGTATTTTTTCTCTTTTTTTTTTTTGAGACATCATTAATCCTCCAAACAGTGAAGCAGGTATGGCTTTTCACATACTGCTATTTCACGTATATTTAAAATGAAGTGAGGTCAATTTAATCGAATTCAGCACATGTATCATAATAAAATATACGATTATTTCCCCTGGAAACCTGATATTGTTGAGAGTGACTAAGAATAAAATCCTAGTGTGTTATATTTTTCTCTCCTAGTCACTCCATAGTGGATTGTCCTAGGCTTGCAAGATCATCTACTCAGAGCTAGTAAAGCAAAATTAACATAGCATGAGAGAAAAACAATAATTTTTCATTTTCTTTATCATCACCACCGCCTATCCCCCACTCCTCCTCACAAGCATCAACAGTGTAGCAGCAGAAATCAGCACAGTCTATCTGGAACAGAACCATTAGGATCCCAAAACCATATAGAATCTATTCTGCAGAAACAAAACTAAACTGACCTTTTATTTTTTTAAACCAAGCCCATGCTGGTCATGCTTCATAATTAGAAATGAAACGTAAAGCTAGACTTGTCTTATCTTGCCTTTGATGTTCATAATATTCATAGATATCTAGCAGACATTTTAATTAAAAAAAAAAACAAAACAAAACAGGACATTGAGAACCTGGAAAAGCCAAAATGGGCAAGCAGAATGTAATTTCTTAAGACTGCTTTAGTCTCTAAATATTACCATTTAGACCTACACAACATGGTAGTCACTTGGTACATGTAGCCACTGAGCACGTGAAATGCACTTGGCCCAAACTGTGATGTATTATAAGTATAAAACACACAACAGATTCTGAAGACTTTATTTTAAAAAAATTTAAAACATTGTATTAACATTTAAAAATATTACTTATATGTTAAAATGGTAATCTTTTGGATATACTGAGTTAAATATATTATTAAAATTGATTTTGCTTGTTTATTTTTACTTATTTTAATGTGGCTACTAAAATATCACTATTACATACATAGCTTGCATTTGTGGCCTACAGTGTATTTCTATCGAACAGCAATGATCCAACAGAAATACACAACAACCACTAAAATATGTGGTAAACCTTGTGGAAAATTCTACTATTTGACCATTTGGCTCAGAACTTGTAAAAACTTTGCCAGACAGCCTAAAGCAGTTTTAAAAGCATATTTCCTACTGAAGACAATGATGTTTTCCATATTCTAATGAGGGACATAACTCAAGAGTGTTTGGAGGGTAAAAAATGACAGGGAGACTTTGCTGCAAAAAACAAAACAAAACAAACTACCAGCTCAAGCTAACTCTAGCTCGAATTTTTCTGGTTCCCAGACCCAGTAAGTGATTTCTACTTCAGAGGAAAAGCTCTCCTTCTTTGCACAGAGGTTCAAGGACAAACAGTTAAAGAATTGTGACCAGGTATGAACAAGTGAAGGAGCATTCCTAAAGGATCTGAAGTCCTGCCTGGTGAACAGCGAGGACGGGGTGAGATGAGGGATTCTTCACTGCTCAGGGCTCATGGGGTGTCTCCCCTCCTTCATCCCCAACCCTTTCCTTCCCTTCCCAGCTTGCTTGCACCTACCCCCATCCATTTCCCCTCTGCTGGTTACTCTGCACACTTCTTTTTCCCCTCCCAATTCCAACTGCATCTCCCTCACTGTGGTCTTTCTCCTTTCTTCCTCTGACTTTCCTTTTCCCATAAATTTCTTGTTAAATTTAGGTTAAATAGTCAGAAGGTGGCCCTGAAATATATTTTAATAGACTTTACATTGTCTCACCTTTTTTTAAGAAGACACAGGAAAGAAATGGGAAAAGAACTAAACATTCAGATACGTGAAAGGTGAAAGTGCTTTTTACTTCTACAAGGCTCCTTATTGGGCTCTTACTGTTTTCTCTTTTTTGCTTTTGTCCTTCATGGTTAGTGACCTTCCGCTTATCCCCCCTCCCCCCACTCCCCACAGTCCTAGGGTAATATGGGTCAAGACAAAATCTTCATCAGAATCACCTAAGCACTTTCCCAGGCCTCTCTAGACCCAAAATTGTATTCTTTGGGTAGGAATCAGATTCGTAGGAGTGTAAGTTAGCAAAATAAACAAACTATCCATAATCTTTGATGTTGATGCATGTCCTACAAATACCTAATATATCAAAAGTACCTACTGAAAAGTACGTTGGATGTCCTAAAAATGATAGCTTATAGGGGAAAAGTTCAATTATTGACTTTAGTATTTGGAAAAAAATTAAGAAAAGAACAGGCCCAAACTGACCAGCAAATATTATCAAAGCATTTTTTAACAGAATTCCTTTGAGGTTGGGGTAAGTTAATTTAAGATTTCTATTATGGGTTCCTTGGAATGTATTTCAGAGTCATTTAGCAAAAAGATTGACAGTCATTTCTCAAAAAACATGGTCATTCAACTCAAATCATATATTTTACATTCTGCTGAAAGTGATTACACAGTTAAAGAACTACAAAACTGTTTAAGTATCAAAATACATTTTGCCTAATAAAACTTTTTGAAAGGCATAAAATCTAGAGTCACTTCCTCCTAATACTGTCTTCAGTTATTGTCTAAAATAAGTTTTTTGGTGGATTTTTCAACCGCTATGTTACACTAGTTAGCAATTTATAGTTGAATTTTAGGAATCAGTATGTTAATAAATTAGATCAAAACACAGGAAATTCTATTACAATTAGGGTAATGAATTAAAATTTGTGCTTTTGATGTTCCAAGGCTTTGAACTCATAGATCTTTGACATAATGTGTAATAAACACATATGTTTACTATTATAAACAGCCTCTCAATCTCCAAGAAATTAAGCCAAGGGAATATATTTCTGGACTGGAATAACCAATACTTTTATTCAGAAACAAATAAAATATTTTTATTTTTAAAAATAATTTCATCAGAAGTTCCCTATTTTATCAAGAATAAACGTTTAGATTACCAATAGCCAACTTTATGTCACAACATAAACGCAGAAAGAGAAGCAGAATAATCACCAGTCATACCTTATTATGTGTCTGAGTCTGTCCAACCAGGATGAGGATGTTGGATGAGATGATAGACAGGCAGAAGTTAATCAGAATTATGGACCTCTCAGAGCGTATGTACCTAGCCAGAGAGAGAAAGTGTCCAACTTTAAAATTCAACGGAAAGATGAGAAATTCTCTTTTATGCAAATTGGTGGAATTCATCCAGAAAAAGACACTAACATGAAGCCTTTACATGAGAAAAAATATTTAAAAAGTTGTTTTTAAGGAAGATTATTCTTAGAGAACCAATTTTATAGTGACATATAATGTCCAAGAGACCTTAAATTTATTTTTCTTTAGACATTAGTGTGGACAACATGGCACTTCTGACAGAAGTTAAATTGCACACCTGTTATCACCATAACTTTTTTTACTAGAAGTATAAAATTTCATAGAACGATATCAATTAGTATCATTACCTTCCTATTTGTGTATATGTAATATACTAATTATTATCATTTACATCAACCAGTAGAAACTGAAAACCAAAAAGTAAACCCCCACACAGATTCTAAAATATCCCCCTTATTTACTAGGAAGATGCCTTTACTTTCATGAAACCATGAACAATTTTCATCCACCTCTTCACTCGCTCAAGTAGTTTTATATAGTTAGGCTGTTACTCTTTATGTTTTTCTTTTTCTGAATAATTGTTCCAAAACAAGAAAAAAGAAAATGAATCTTTACTGCTAAAATCTAATCCAATCCACAAATGATAATTCATCATTAGGCTGGAAAATTAGTTGGAGCCTGCCATATTTTACCCTTATGAAGAAGTGTTTATATAGAGTCTGTCATATAATTTTTAAGCACATCAAGAATGTAAGCCATGGAGAAAACTGCTCAGAATCAAATGTTCTACCAGCTGTTTACCCTAAAAAGGTAGCAGCTATCTTGCTTTACTGTACTCTGTGGTAAATCACTGAGTGACAGTAACAAAAAGACATATTTGTTCTTGCTGTGTATTTGAGACTGTTCAATTTGTGTTAGAACATGAAATCACTGTCTACAGCCCACAGCGTGGGCTTCCCTGTGCAGCGTTCCATAGGGGTGCCAGAGATCTGGAAGCACTCTTTGGAAGGTAAAAATCTATCAAAGTTCTTTCTCTCTGTTTGTGAGGAATACTTAGGCAGAGGTCCTACATTCCATCACATGTTTCAGAAAAGAAAGCAAAACAAAAACAAGAGTAATAATAAAATATACAAAGAAATTTTTTAATATAAAAAAATCTTCCTTTCTTCACAGAACAAACAGAATGAACCTAGATGGACCCTCAATAAAAAATGGCCTCAAGAGTAGCTTAATCTTGTCCTTGCATGCATCATCAGTATCTAAAAATATAATAAACCACACACTGGGATGCTGAAAACATCATCAAATATTAAGTTGTTTCTTTTTTTGTGGGTGGGGGATGTATCATTAAAACGTTTAAGGGCTGCACACAGTTGACCCTTTATGTGATATTAAAGGCTTCCATGACAGCACAAGTACACAGATGACATTACTGAAAGGCTTTCATTGATATTATTTGCTCAGTAAATAGAAAAATCATGGTAATGAAGACCTAGACTGACCACCCTGAAGAGTCTTTAGATGTTTTCATTTTCATTAACATTGTGACATTATTGCCTTAAAAATTGCTATAAAATGTCTCAACTTTCAAAACTTTTTATAAATGTGCTTTATGTTTTAAACAAAATTTGTGAATGCATCATTTCAATACATGGATTAAAAGGACATGCTAAGTTGCTCTGTGATGTAATAACATAATTCTACAGAACATTCTGTAGATGGAGAGAATGTAACAATGGATTCATTTTTTGATGAATATTTCTAATGAGCTACATGAGACATCAGCAAATTTCACAGTGGTATATTATATACAAAATAATTCTGATGTTCACACATTTTACACATCATTAGAAAAGCAAAAAAAACTAAACCTTTTAATTAGAAAAAAAAGGCAGTAAGATCCTGACATGAGTATTATCATACAGGAATGTTACTAGGTAAATTTAATGTTTACAAAATGCATTGAATTCATCATGCTACAAGATTCACTTAATAGTTTATGAATCTTGAAACTTCTATCAAATTATTAATATTACTTCAATTCTTCTACCTGTAGACAATGAGTTGATGGCCACTAACGGTTAGGAATTCAAATTTATATTGTTTCTTAGTACTGTCTTCTAAACTTCTCAGTTTCATGTCAAGTTTGGATAGATCCTTTCAGGTGGTAATTCCTAGAAAGCTATTGCAATAGGTGATTTTCCTGGATTTTCTGGATTAGAGCAAACTTCCCTACGGACTAAATAATCCTGTAATTCTTTGATAAATTTTATATATCATTTATACTAGCAGTGTTTGTGCTAGCGTTAGCCATATGTATTGAGGTGTGAAGAGAAGGTGTAATTGGTGGCTGAACCCTAAGTACTGAGAAATGGAACTTGGTTCTGAATACTTCAGTGAGTATGACTTATGATGCCATTGATGAATTGTGATACTATTACCTAGGATCCTGGCCCATGAACACTGCCTCATTTCCTGAGAAATACCATTCAGGCAATTGTGGGAGAGAAAGTCTTCTTCCCAGCCTTTGTCTATCTTGCTCTTGTATTACCAGGACAATGCCTGCTTGATTGAGCCCTGAACCCTGGATTCTACTGTCTACAATGCTATGCCTAGAACAAGCATTTCTTTCACTTCATGAGCCTGGCCATATATTATCAGATTCCCTCATTTGGTATTTCACTACCCTGCATGGGAAGGCAGGACCTCTATTATGTATCTGTACCAATGGACTAAGAATGTGTACATATTTTATTTTTGTATGAAGCATGAAAATCTTAATATCTTTGACAATATAATATCCTGGACAATTAATTTTTGTCCTCAAAAGAGTAAAAATTATAATGGAGAACAATGATTTTTTTTCAAAAATAGGATGTTAAATCAAATGATCTTTCCTTATTAAATTGTAATTAATTTTTCAATGAAATTGTTTTTTATCTTAAGTAAAAGATAAGTAAAATACTAGGCCCAGCTACCACTGCAATTTTAATATTTCAAATATTCAGGAAATAATACATAATTATTTTTTTGCTAATATGGTAACTGTTTTTAGAACATTTTAAAGTAATCAAAATGGATATAAAAATGTTTAACATTTGAAAATTTATTGGGAAGTTTAGTTATATACTAGTTATCAATATGTCAGTAGACATAATAAACTTCACAAGTCTAATTCTCATTAACAGAACAAGAACAAATCTTAGAGAACTACTAAATTTTCATACAATGTCAAACAGATGTAATTTCACATATTATAGAACAGTATTTTTCAATCACTTCCCCTCGTTTATGTATTTTTATGACTTTTTAAAATCAGTTTGTCAAAATCTGACTTATTGGAAACATTCAGCTGAGAAGTCTTTTCTAAAGCTTTATGGTATTGTATTAATGCATTCATATTATAGAAGACTTTACACATTGGGACACACTGAAAGCATGTGTTTAAAACTTAAGCATTTGGAGGCCATATTTCTATAACAGAGAAATTAATTTGACTGTACCATTAAACTCTCAAGCTCAATAGCAGTTGGGATAAATATGAACAACACATAGACTGAACTTGGGGTATTAAGAGTACCATGCTTGGGGGTAAGCAACTTGTTGATGGCTACTATCATTTGAATTGGGAAGAAAAGTGTGTGTGTGTGTTTTGTTTACTTTCCCATTATAGGAAAATACAGACAAGAAAATTAAGTAAACACTTATTTAGTGTTATTGAGCTCATTTATTATAGCTCAATCATGGCAATTATAATTCTGTTTTCAAAGTACTTCTTTCAGTAAATTAAGAAAACATAAGACTTATAATAGTTATTATATTCCTTGATTTAACTCTGAATAACCGAACATTCCATTTCTAGTGTATTAATTGATTACATACCTCCATAATGCTGCATAGACAACTGCTAGGGTGATCAAGGCCAAGCAAGAAAGGCCACTGCCTACAATTAGGGTAACTGAAGGTGTACTAGAGGATTCCATGATCTGTAAATTAAACAAAAGAAGCAAAAAAAAAAAAAAAAGAGAGAGAGAGTTTTTAAAATAAATTAAAATAACTTCTAAACTCAACAAAACTATCCTAACACTCAAAAATAGCCAATATAGTTGTTATAGTAACCAGATAATTACCCAGTAACCACTCTGTTCACATATTCTCAACCTCTAAAATGACTAATTCTAGCTACTCCCTCTTTCCCACTGTGAAGTAATGAAGGCCTTAAGAGTTTTCAATGCTTGATTGTGGCATATACCCACTTACGGCTTTCTAAAATAAATAACTGAAGCTACAACTTGGTCAACATTAACATGTTACATTTTATCTAGTTAAAATTTGAAGCAGTATTTATTTTTCTTCAACTAACTACAGTTCAGTTATTTCACAAAATGTATTTTGGTGAAATTTACTTTGATCCTCCCATTATGTTATCCAAATCTGGTACCTAGATATTGAAAAATTTTCAAACTTTCTGACTTCTGACAACTTTGTTCTAAGTCAAGTATTCTCTCATTTAATTTCACTAGCTTGGCCTCTAAGAATATAGAAGAAAATCAAGTTTCAAGTGTAAGACCTTAGAATATATTTGTGATTTTTTTTCTGTGAACAAAATATATAGAGATAATCTTCATAATGTCAATATTAGTCTCTAAATACTTGACCTTGAAAAATAAGCCTTATATCTTTTAAAATATATATAAAGATCAAAGAGATTTCTTTCTTTAGAGACTAACATGGTACTAACTAATAAAATCTGTTTTTCATATTTTCAGTATTGGAAGTTTAAAGAAATGCACTTTAAGATCAAGTGTGTTCCAAATCTTAGATATGTACAATCAATTTTATAGGCATTTTTGGTTATCAAAATAAGTAAAAAGAGTGATGCATATTTAGGCCAGATTTAGACAGAAAGTCACATTTTTCTTAATAATTATTCTTCAGCACTTCAATTTCTGAAATAATTTTTCAAAGTACATTTGATGAGAATATTATTTTTTCTTTCAGACAGTTTATACAACTGTCTGTTTCAGAAACTAGTTTTACAAACCTATATACTTCTAAGGAATGATTTTACAGTTTCTGACAATCTCTGCTTTCATAAAAATTTCATTTAATTAAAAAAAAATAAATATCCAAGGACACCTCAGAAAACCTGTACTGAAAATATCCAACGCAGATATGCAATGTGTTTGGCTATAGTGTCTGGGGTCTTCATTCTACTACCAACAGTAACCTCACAAATTCCCCAGAACAGCTTTAGAGTTCTAAAATAAAGGTTAAGCTGACAAGTATTTTTATTTGAAAGTTTGCAGCATATTAGCAATATGATTGGAGCACATCCTCAAAACTATACTGCAGAAATTTCAAGTTAGAAGACATAAAATTGAGTAGAATTTAGTTATAGCACACCAACTAGAATTCATTTCACCAAGCTACTGTAGCTAAGGAGGAGACGAACCCAATTTTGCCACCCTGCAACATTTTCCATTTCCCCATTTAAAATGTCCCTGCCTTTGCATTAAAGCCGTGTTTTCCCTTTGTTACTTACTATTTCTCTAGGTTGCTGAGCCAAAATGGCGAAGGTAGAGAGACGATCACATAAGCATTTCGTATGGGATGCATCGGTAAGCACAGTTTTACATCCCTGGGTGGACCAGGTTCCCAAAGACTCGTTCCTGCAAAGGGTGGGGGGGTGGGGGGGAGATCGGGATAAATACGCCTGACTGCCAAATCCGTAATGAAGAAAATGCAATTTAATTGAGAGAATCGTCTACTGTAATTCCCGTACAGGGGGGAAAAAAAAATCTACTTGTTGTTGAACAGGACGTAATTTAGATGCATCTCCAGTAATGCAAAGCGAGAGTGTTTGGAGAAAGCAGGCGGGCGGCGGTGCGGCGTGCAGAGAGCTGTCCAGCGCCGGAGGTGCTGAAACCGGGACTGGCTCTGTCCAGCCCTCTGCGAGGAACGGCGGCGGCGGCGGCACGAGCAGCCGCCAGAGCGCTGGCAGCCACTTCCTATGCTCATCGGATCGTTTCAAACACTCAGAGAGTGTAAGGAGGCTTTTCACATTGCATACCAGCTCTGATTCCCGTCCCGTATTTTTGGATCGTGAACGCTGGCTTTTAAACCGAGGATTTCTCTGAAAAGCCTGCCTAAAAGGTTAGATAGCTTGTGTTGGGTGATATAGAATCTTCTCTGCTGGCTAGGGATTTTTCCTCCCTTTAGAATTAGCTGCTGTGAAAATTTCACCCTGGAAATGGGAAGCAGCAGCGGCGGCATCAGCTGGCTCCGACTCTCATTGCCTTTGCCTGGCATCCAGGGGAGGGGTGGGTTTCAGACACCAGCTTCCCACTCCACACTTCACTCAGCCCAAGCGCCTCTGAAGCCCTTGACGTTTCTTCCCCTCACCCACCTCTCTGCCCCGGGGTGGAAGCATTAAGCTAACCCCGAGTCTGCCAGAACATTTAGAAGAATAACCCCACCTCAAAGTCCGGTAGGAAGGGGGAAAGAGGGCCTGCTTCAATCTTCCCTTTGGTGTAGCCATTCAAAATTCTAAAGCATATGGTTTCTTTCCCACCCCAGCAGAACAATAAAAATGGTATCAACCTACGCCTTCTTGGTGGGGGGTGAAGATGGGGGAGAATCCTTCCACCCCCGGCTGAACTACTCTACAGGAAGAGGAAGAAAAAAAAAAAAAAAAACTACAGAGTTCAACCAATCAACTTTATTATCATTACACGTGTTATATACTGAATGCACCAATTGTCACCTCCCCTCCCCCAGGCACGGAACTCTCCAAGTAGCAAACCTCTGTGTATGTGTGTGCTTAAATTTCAAACCAAGTTACTATCTATATTAAAAAATGACTCTAAAACTCCAGAAGGATAACACATGGCTTGATGTTAATTTTGATATGGTACTTTTTATTTCATCTACTCCATATCTCTGAATGCCTAAAGCTATTGGGTTAAATATGAATGCAGTCTATCTCTGAGCTATTTCAATGACAGAGGTTTCACTGTGACAGCTAGACTTCCAAGTTGAGCTGTAGAATATAATTCACATTATTCCTTTTTGGGATTTAGATGCAATATCTTTTTAATATTCATTAATTTGATTTAAATATGACTTGATATCACTAATATGCATGACTCAAAATACTCTTAATTACAACTTCTTTTAAAAAGGAATACACTATATTTGGGGAGAGGTACAAAAACATTATACCTAAGTTCACCCAAATACTTCTAAGTATTAGCCAATTAAAAATTTGGTAGGTCTCTTTTCTTTCTCATGATGTCATACAACCATGCAAAATTATATATATATATATATATATATGTATATATGTATATATATATATATATATATATATATATTTCAGTTATATCTAAACCAACTGTAACAGCATTAAATTCCAATTCTACCTAACCAGAGCAGCACTTCAATTTATTTCATTGGCTGACTGTCTCTTATTGTCTTGTGACAAACAGTTAAGGCCAAATAAAAAACATTTATCTCAGCTGATTAAAGTTTAAAGAAGAAAGATACATTTAAGAGAATCTGACATGTTTTAAAACACAACATTGCATTATTAATCCTGTATGGCAGCTTTACTTTAATGCAGTATCTGTGCTTTCAAGATGGAGTCTAATACCTACACTTTTCACATTATGTGGCTACGACCAATAAACCAATTCAAAGTCTTACCAGGAAAAAAGTTTACTGCAAATAAGACCTCATGAGACAAAGTGATATATTTATACCTAGGTAATGAAAGTTTGTTTACTCAAGAAAATGTTAGTATTACTAACCTTTGGCTGTCAGATGTAAAGTCTATGTTCAATATAATGTTGCTAGACTCTGAAGATCATGTAAATTTTATATGACATCTTCAGAAAAGTAGGTCAATTTACTCTGCTCTGTACAATGATGGCAGTACTGACCTGGCCCAGCCCCAGGAAAAACTGGGAAGTAAGTGACACTGGTCTCCATGTTTCAATCTTTCATTTCCCCCCAAGCATGAAATGTTTCTAATCTCACTGGGCCCCTTTTGATGGGTACCTTCCTGAGGCTACATAACTTTTCTCCTTACCTTTCTTAGGAATTATTATCCCTTTGTTGACTTTATCTGATGAAACTAATGGAAAATATTATGAGTGACTGAGTACAGCTTGATGTGCTCTCCCCAGTTTAATACAAGTTATAAAACACAAAATAATGCATCTGGTAGCAGAACACCAGAATATGATCAGATGAGTAGGAGTGAAAATTTTGAAAGGTGAGGAGGTAACTACCAACTTCTATATTTGGTTGCTTGCAAGAGCTGAGTAATAAGTGTGATGCCATCTGATGCTAAATTTTAAATTGTTTCATAAAACCTCTTGATATTTTAAAACCAGATAAAACTCTTATAAATTAGTTTTTAAAATCACTAGCATACATGTCACTACTATTACAAAAACTATAGTATGTGTCACCTGTATTTTCACACATTTCATAGCTATTCTTACTGTACAAAATTCTTCGAAAGCACGGTACATGTGTCTGATTGATTTCAGGGAGACCTTGTAAAGCAAACTGATGTGTGGTAGAGCTAATGTGGAGCAAAACAGCTTCCCCAGTCTGCACAGAACAAGGTTTTAAAGCACGTGGACTATTCCAGCAGTCACATTATTCTTCTAATGTCATAGATTTGCATGCCATGATTAATGGTATATCTGTGAATTATTCTTAGTTATTAAGTCTAGCTTGTCATCAATGGGGCAAGCAAATACAATGAAATATGTATGAACACTAAAGATATAATAAGAATAACAGACTGAGGATGTCAGAAGCAAACACAAAATGATGATACACACGTTTTACTGAAAAATCACATTTTTTTTTCCATAGTGTCTTTTCTGGGCATTAAATTTTTTTTTTCAAATAGTTTTCAAAAATAACTAGGCCTGCAGAAATTTCATATAACCAGCACATTCTTTGTTGGTTACACCTACATTCACCCATGTTAGCTGTTAGCTGTCATCTGTACCTCTTCTCTTTCTTCCTATTATTAGGCTGACTAAAAGAAGAAAAGAGTCTGCCTGTCCCAAGTATTTGAAAGTACATACCCACAAGGACAGAATTCTGTGAAAATATATGACACAAAATCTATTATTTCTCACCTTAATACTTATTTGAGGCCTTTCCCCAATTTCCTAAGACTCTACATGATTCCTCTTTGGATCTGAGTTCATTGTTGGGGTCTGGATTTCATGGGAGAGTTAAATAATATAGCATGTGACTACATTCTCTAGCATTTAAGATTAAAGAAAAAGATTATCCATTCATTCCAATGAAAAGTTGTTTAGGAAAAAACTGATAGCAAAAACTTAGAGTGACACATTTCAAAACTGTTTCAAGAAATCAAACTTTTACCTTTTGAAATACCCAAACAACTAAATATTCCACTTAAATCCATCTTTTATAAAACCATCTATTTTGCTTCATAATACATCAGTGTGTAAAGTATTTATCATGAATAAGTTATAAACTTTAGCAGGTTTATTATCTCAGGGTCTATTTGTAATTTAATTTTTATTTCATTTTAAAGTATAGTTGATTTTCTTTTTTTTTTTTTCTTTTTATTTATTTTTTAAAATTTTTTTAACTTAAAAACATTTTTAACATCTTTATTGGAGTATAATTGCTTTACAATGGTGTCTTAGTTTCTGCTTTATAACAAAGTGAATCAGCTATACATATACATATATCCCCTTATATCCTCCCTCTTGCGTCTCACTCCCACCCTCCCTATCTCACCCCTCTAGGTGGTCACAAAGCACGGAGCTGATCTCCCTGTGCTATGCGGCTGCTTCCCACTAGCTATCTATTTTACATGTGGTAGTGTATATATGTCCATGCCACTCTCTCACTTCATCCCAGCTTACACTTCCCCCTTCCCGTGTCCTCAAGTCCATTCTCTATGTCTGCCTTTTTATTCTTGTCCTGCCCCTAGGATCCTCAGAACCATTTTTTTTTAGATTCCATATATATGTGTTAGCATACGGTATTTGTTTTTCTCTTTCTGACTTACTTCATTCTGTATGACAGACTCTAGGTCCATCCACCTCACTACAAATAACTCAATTTCGTTTCTTTTTATGGCTGAGTAATATTCCATTGTATATATGTGCCACATCTTCTTTATCCATTCCTCTGTTGCTGGACACTTAGGTTGCTTCCATGTTCAGGCGATTGTAAATACAGCTGCAATGAACATTGTGGTACATGACTCTTTCTGAATTATGGTTTTCTCAGGGTATACGCCCAGTAGTGGAATTGCTGGGTCATATGGTAGTTCTAGGTTTAGTTTTTTAGGGAACATCAATACTGTTGTCCATAGTGGCTGTATCAATTTACATTCCCACTAACAGTGCAAGAGGGTTCCCTTTTCTCCACACCCTATCCAGCATTTATTGTTTGTAGATTTTTTGATGATGGCCATTCTGACTGGTGTGAGGTGATACCTCATTGGAGTTTTGATTTGTATTTCTCTGCTGATTAGTGATGTTGAGCATTCTTTCATGTGTTTGTTGGCAATCTGTATGTCTTCTTTGGAGAAATGTCTATTTAGATCTTCTGTGCATTTTTGGATTGGGTTGTTTGTTTTTTTTGATATTGAGGTGCATGAGCTGCTTGTATATTTTGGAGATTAATCCCTTGTCAGCTGCTTCATTTGCAAATATTTTCTCCCATTCTGAGGGTTGTCTTTTCATCTTGTTTATGGTTTCCTTTGCTGTGCAAAAGCTTTTAAGTTTCATTAGGTCCCATTTGTTTATTTTTGTTTTTATTTCCATTTCTCTAGGAGGTGGGTCAAAAAGGATCTTGCTGTGATTTATGTCATAGAGTGTTCTGCCTATGTTTCTCTCTAAGAGTTTTATAGTGTCTGGTCTTACATTTAGGTCTTAATCCATTTTGAGTTTATTTTTGTGTATGGTGTTAGGGAGTGTTTTAATTTCATTCCTTTACATATAGCTGTCCAGTTTTCCCAGCACTACTTATTGAAGAGGCTGTCTTTTGTCCATTGTATATTCTTGCCTCCTTTATCAAAAATAAGGTGGCCATATGTGTGTGGCTTTATCTCTGGGCTTTCTATCCTGTTCCATTGATCTATATTTCTGTTTTTGTGCCAGTACCATACTGCCTTGATTACTGTACCTTTGTAGTATAGTCTGATGTCTGGGAGCCTAATTCCTCCAGCTCTGTTTTTCTTTCTCAAGATTGCTTTGGCTATTCGGGGTCTTTTGTGTTCAAATACAAATTGTGAAATTTTTTGTTCTAGTACTGTGAAAAATGCCATTAGTAGTTTGATAGGGATTACACTGAATCTGTAGATTGCTTTGGGTAGTATAGTCATTTTCACGATGTTCATTCTTCCAATCCAAGAACATGATGTATCTTTCCATCTGTTTGTATCATCTTTAGTTTCTTTCATCCATATCTTAGAGTTTTCTGCATACAGGTCTTTTGCCTCCTTAGGTAGGTTATTCCTAGGTATTGTATTCTTTTTGTTGTAATGGTCAATGGGAGTGTTTCCTTAATTTCTCTTTCAGATTTTTCATCATTAGTGTAGAGGAATGCAAGAGAGTTCTGTGCATTAATTTTGTATCCTGCTACTTTACCAAATTCCTTGATTAGCTCTAGTAGTTTCCTGGTAGCATCTTTAGGATTCTCTGTGTATAGTATTATGTCATTTGCAAACAGCGACACCTTTACTTCTTCTTTTCCGATTTGGATTCCTTTTATTTCTTTTTCTTCTCTGATTGCTGTGGCTAAAACTTCCAAAACTATGTTGAATAATAGTGGTAATAGTGGACAACCTTGTCTTCTTCCTGATCTTAGAGGAAATGGTTTCAGTTTTGCAACATTGAGGACAATGCTGGCTGTGGGTTTGCATATATGGCCTTTATTATGTTGAGGTAGGTTCCATCTATGCCTACTTTCTGGAGGACTTTTATCATAAATGGGTGTTGAATTTTGTCAAAAGCTTTTTCTGCATGTATTGAGATGATCATATGGTTTTTCTCCTTCAATTTGTTAATATGGTTTATCACACTGATTGATTTGCATATATTGAAGAATCCTTGCATTCCTTGGATAAATCCCACTTGATCATGGTGTATGATCCTTTTAATGTGCTGTTGGATTCTGTTTGCTAGTATTTTGTTGAGGATTTTTGCATCTGTGTTCATCAGTGATATTGGCCTGTAGTTTTCGTTCTTTGTGACATCTTTGTCTGGTTTTGGTATCAGGGTGATGAGTTTGGGAGTGTTCCTCCCTCTGTTATATTTTGGAAGAGTTTGAGAAGGATAGGGGTTAGCTCTTCTCTAAATGTTTGATAGAATTTGCCTGTGAAGCCATCTGGTCCTGGGCTTCTGTTTGTTGGAAGATGTTTAATGACAGTCTCAATTTCAGTGCTTGTGACTGGTCTGTTTATATTTTCTATTTCTTCATTGTTCAGTTACGGAAAGTTGTGCTTTTTAAGAATTTGTCCATTTCTTCCAGGTTGTCCATTTTATTGGCATATCATTGCTTGTAGTCATCTCTCATAATCCTTTGTATTTCTGCAGTGTCAGTTGTTACTTCTCCTTTTCATTTCTAATTCTATTGATTTGAGTCTTCTCCCTTTATCTTCTTGATGAGTCTGGCTAATGGTTTATCAATTTTGTTTATCTTCTCAAAGAACCAGCTTTTAGTTTTATTGATCTATGCTATTGTTTCCTTCATTTCTTTTTCATTTATTTCTGATCTGATCTTTATGATTTCTTTCCGTCTGCTAACTTTGGGGTTTTTTTTGTTCTTCTTTCTCTAATTGCTTTATGTGTAAGGTTAGCTTGTTTATTTGAGATGTTTCTTGTTTCTTGAGGTCGGATTGTATTGCTATAAACTTCCCTCTTAGAACTGCTTTTGCTGCACCCCATAGGTTTTGGGTCATTGTGTTTTCATTCTCATTTGTTTCTAGGTATTTTTTTATTTCCTCTTTGATTTCTTCAGTGATCTCTTGGTTATTTAGTAGTTTATTTTTTAGCCTCCATGTGTTTGTATTTTTTACACATTTTTCCCTGCAGTTGATATCTAGTCTCATAGCATTGTGGTCAGAAATGATACTTGATATGATTTAAATTTTCTTAATCTTACGAAGGCTTGATTTGTGACCCAAGATATAATCTATCCTGGAGAATGTTCCATGAGCACTTGAGAAGAAAGTGTACTGTGTTGTTTTTGGATGGAATGTCCTATAAATATCAATTAAGTCCATCTTGTTTAATGTATCATTTAAAGCTTGTGTTTCCTTATTTATTTTTATTTTGGATTATCTGTCCATTGGTGAAAGTGGGGTTAAAGTCCCCTACTATGATTGTGTTACTGTCGATTTCCCCTTTTATGGCTGTTAGCATTTGCCTTATGTATTGAGGTGCTCCTATGTTGGGTGCATAAATACTTACAATTGTTATATCTTCTTCTTGGATTGATCCCTTGATCATTATGTAGTGTCCTTCTTTGTCTCTTATAATAGTCTTTATTTTAAAGTCTGTTTTGTCTGATATGAGAATTGCTACTCCAGCTTTCTTTTGATTTCCATTTGCATGGAATATCTTTTTCCATCCCCTCACTTTCAGTCTGTATGTGTCCCTAGGTCTGAAGTGGTCTCTTGTAGACAGCATATATACGGGTCTTGTTTTTGTATCCATTCAGGCAGTCTTTGTCTTTTGGTTGGAGCATTTAATCCATTTACATTTAGGGTAGTTATCAATATGTATGTTCCTATTACCATTTTCTTAATTGTTTTGGCTTGTTATTGTAGGTATTTTCCTTCTCTTGTGTTTCCTGCCTAGAGAAGTTCATTTAGCATTTGTTGTAAAGCCAGTTTGTTGGTGCTGAATTCTCTTAGCTTTTGCTTGTCTGTAAAGGTTTTAATTTCTCTGTCAAATCTGAATGAGATCCTTGCTGGGTAGAGTAATATTGTTTGTAGGTTTTTCCCTTTCATCACTTTAAATATGTCCTGCCTCTCCCGTCTGGCTTGCAGAGTTTCTGCTGAAAGATCAGCTGTTAACCTTATGGGGATTCCCTTGTATGTTATTTGTTGCTTTTCTCTTGTTGCTTTTAATATTTTTTCTTTGTATTTAACTTTTGATAGTTTGATTAATATTTCTCTTGGCATGTTTCTCCTTGGATTTATCCTGTATGGGACTCTCTGCGCTTCCTGGACTTGATTGACTATTTCCTTTTGCATATTAGGGAAGTTTTCAACTATAATCTCTTCAAATATTTTCTCAGTCCCTTTCTTTTTCTCTTCTTCTTCTGGACCCCTATAATTCAAATGTTGTTGTGTTTAATGTTGTCCCAGAGGTCTCTGAGACTGTCCTCAATTCTTTTTATTCTTTTTTCTTTATTCTGCTCTGCAGTAGTTATTTCCACTATTTTATCTTCCAGGTCACTCATCTGTTCTTCTGTCTCAGTCATTCTGCTATTGATTACTTCTAGAGAATTTTAAATTTAATATATTGTGTTGTTCATCTTTGTTTGTTTCCTCTTTAGTTCTTCTAGGTCCTTGTTAAACGTTTCTTGTATTTTCTCCATTCTATTTCCAAGATTTTGGATCACCTTTACTGCCATTATTCTGAATTCTTTTTCAGGTAGACTGCCTATTTCCTCTTCGTTTGTTTGTTCTGGTGTGTTTTTTACCTTGCTCCTTCATCTGCTCTGTGCTTCTGTGTCTTCTCATTTTGCTTAACTTACTGTGTTTGGGGTCTCCTTTTCACAGCCTGCACGTTTGTAGTTCCCATTGTTTTTGGTGTCTGCCCCCAGTGGCTAAGGTTGGTTCAGTGGGTTGTGTAGGCTTCCTGGTGGAGGGGACTTGTGCCTGTGTTCTGGTGGATGAGGCTGGATCTTGTGTTTCTGGTGGGCAGGACCGCGTCTGGTGGTGTGTTTTGGGGTGTCTGTGAACTTACTATGATTTTAGGCAGCCTCTCTCCTAATCATGGGGTTGTGCTCCTGTCTTGCTAGTTGTTTGGCATAAGGTGTCCAGCACTGTAGCTTGCTGGTTGTTGAGTGAAGCTGGGTCTTGGTGTTGAGATGGAGATCTCTGGGAGAGCTTTCACCCTTTGATATTACATGGAGCTTTGAGGTCTCTGGTGGACCAGTGTCCTGAACTCAGCTCTCCCACCTCAGAGGCACAGGCCTGACACCCAGCCAGAGCATGAGGACCCTGTCAGCCACACGGCCAGGTACGTGGGGGAGTTTCTTGCCTTTTGGGAAGTCTGAGGCCTTCTGCCAGCGTTCAGTAGGTGTTCTGTAGGAGTTGTTCCAGATGTAGTTGTATTTCTGATGTATTTATGGGGAAGAAGGTGATCTCCACGTCTTACTCCTCCACCATCTTGAAGGTCTCTCCTATCTCAGGGTTTTAATGGTCAATTTATTCAAAACCAAAATAGCTACAACAGAAATTCTTTAAAAAATTACACACAGCTTCTGAGTACACTGCTCTTGCAATGTATGTGCACTGAAAGAAAGTAATTATTTCCCAATCATAACAGTCATTAACTTCTAAGAATTAGGTGAATCTATATCACTTTTAATGTATATGTCATACAAAAATGAATAATGCGTATTGTTTCTTTGTATAAATTATTCTCATAATACAGAAAATTTTGGAGTACAGATAAAAAATGTTCTCAATTTTGAGTAAAAAGCAGTCTTTAAGGGTAATTTCTACTTTCCAGGACATTGGAAATACTGAGAACTTTGTTATCTCTGGCAACCATTACTATGTTAAAACACAGTGAAACATGAAATTACGAAGTTTTGTTAAAAGTAACCTTAGTGATCACCTAGCCCGTTGGTTTTCAACACTTGCTGTATATTAAAGTCACCTGGAGACCTTTAAAACTTAAATCCTGAGGTGGGGTCTGGGCATTATTACTTTTCTTATGTTCCCCAGATGATTCTAGTGTGCAGCCAAGGCTGAGAACGACTGATCTATCCCAACCACCTAGTTTTACAGAGGAGGAATGTGAAGTGCAGGGAATTCAGGAAGCTTATTTTAAGGCACAGAGTGAGACGTGAAGTTGGGTTTCTCATTTCCAGTTTAGAGATTTTTTTTAATACTTTTAGTTGTAGTCCGTTTTAAAGCAGAATGTAATGAACAGTCGTATAAAAAGATCTGAATATCATGCCTATTTACACTTGCAAACAATGTGGCCCTCATGTAATGGTTTTAGCAAAGTACGAGTTATCAGTGGATGAAGTTAGCTAAGGACAGATTGTCATGCTCTGGTGTTCATCCTGTTTTTTAAGTGATATATCCTATGACATGTAAAAAAAAAACATTGATTTATACCAATTTTTCATGACATAAAGCATCTCTCATCTCTAGTGAGATCATTTATAGTTTGAGGTGATATAAAAGTTGAAATTACAAATTCTGAAAACATGATATTGAGTAAAAGTTATAAGCTCTTTTTTCCTTCTAAAAATATCCTCTATTTAGATACAATAGAGGATTTTTATATCAATTATCATAATGTCTGCATATAGTATTATACACTAGTATACACAAACACATATATAATTTTTTTTTAATTTAAAAAGAATAATACCAACATAAAGCATTTATAGTTCATTCACTGTAGTGAAATTTAGAAGTGAGTACTTTGCTACCAGCAGGAAGAACACTTATCATCCACTAGGCTGAACCTGGAATTAATAGTGACCCCTCCAGACCATAATTAACACCAGATTTCCAATTCTTTGCCTACAAATGAACTAGTTCTAGGAACATGCTACACTTAGATCTTTCCAACACTCCTCTGTGCCTATTCATGTTTTGTGTCCAACACTAGAATATTAGTTGATAAATTCACCTCACTTTCTTTATTTATAAAATTAACACTCTCCATGCCACCCTAGAATATTAGTGCTTTTGACAATGGTATCTTGTTCAGATTTGAATCTCTGACATACCGCTTTTCACTTAGTAGGGACTTAAATGTTTGTTCAGTTAATTTAATAATTATTTACATTTCAAGGGATGGCTTCTAATGCTGTTGGAGCCAGACAGATTGTCTTAGCTCCAATTCATTTGCTGTCCTTCAGCATACAGCAGAAATGCAATCTGAAGAGTATCAATGAATCTTAATAGGCTTATCTATTTGCTTTTGGTCTTCAAACATCATTTGATGATGAATTCTGAAAGACTCAGCATCCTGCAGTGATTATGTTCACTCCAGCAGTGAGGCCTGAGTCTTTACTAAGCAGTCAATAAGTATTTAGTGAGTGCTTTTCAAATGCCAAAGTAGAAGACACATACAAAAAGAAAACTAACAGTTTCTTTCTTAGAAAAGTTGACAATCTGGTTGGAAGACTATATAATCCAAGAATGTTTTCTATCTTATTAGTTTTACAAATTATTCCAGAAAATGCTGTTGATACGGCCCTTCTATTTTAAGCCACTATCATCTCCCCTCTAGATAAATATCCTCACTGGGCTCCTTGTTCCTTCCTTGCTATCTATCCTCAAGTTCAATTTCAACACAGAAGCCAGAGATCTTGCTGACACATATGTGAACTCACTTCACTCTGTTCAAAACTCTATCCATGGTTCTTCCCATCTCACTTGGAGTAAATGACAAAGCAGTTAAAATAACTTACAAGGACCTCTACCAGCTGGTCTATCATTATCTCTTTCTTAAAACATTAATTAATTAATTAATTTATTTTTGGCTGCATTGGGTCTTTGTTGCTGTGCACGGGCTTTCTCTAGTTGCAGTTAGTGGGGACTACTCTTTGTCATGGTGTGCAGGCTTCTCATTGCAATGGCTTCTCTTGTTGCAGAACACGGACTCTAGGCATGAAGGCTTCAGTAGTTGTGGCTTGAGGGCTCTAGAGCGCAGGCTCAGTAGTTGTGGTGCATGGGCTTACTTGCTCCATGGCATGTGGGAACTTCCCGGCCCAGGGCTCGAACCCGTGTCCCCTGCATTGGCAGGCAGATTCCTAACCACTGCACCCCAAGGAAAGCCCCTGTTATTACGTCTTTACCTTCCTCTCCTAACACAATGCCTTTGCCCATCGTTTCCAACCACACTGAGCTCTTTGTTTTCTCAGCTTGGCATTTTGCGCTGGCAATTATCATGGCCAAGAATGTATTCCTCAAAGATAGTAATGTTGCTATTCCCTCACATCACGTAGGTCTCTGCCTTTATGTCATTCTCCCAGAGATGTCACTGACTATCCAACTTAAAGTAGTAACTCCGCATCTGTAGTAAGTTAAAATGGGCTCAAATTCTAATAATTCTTCTCATCAAGAGGTGGAGTTTCCTTCCTCTTCCTTTGAATCTTGATAAGCCTGTGACTTGATCTGGTCAGAAAAATGCAGTAGAAGTGATGTGTGACTTTGCCTGGAGGCCTCAAAAGGTCTTACAGTTTCTAGTCTCATCATCCTGAAATTCTGCTTTCATGTGAGGACAAGAAACCAGCACCAACTACCAGCCATGTGAGTGAGGCAGTATTAGATCATCCATCCCTAGGCTGAGCAGTCAGGTGACTGTAGCCTCGTGAATGACACCAGAGGAGACCAGCAGAAGAAGCAACCAGCTGAACTCAGTCAAAGAGCTTTGAACCATGGAATCATGAGCAATAACATGATTCTTTCTCTAAGCCACTAAGATCTGAGGTGATTTGTTACATAGGAAGTGATACACTATCCAAGGCTTTCCCACATGCCCTTGACCTTACTCTGATCTATTGTTGCCCACAGCACTTATTACATCTGATATATTTATGTATATATTTTTAAATTCACTTTTTGCCTGTCTTTGCTTACTAGAATGTAAACTTCCTGAGAACAGTGATATTGTTACATTCATTTCAGTCTTCCCAGATCCTAAAACAGTGCTGGACACTTAGGTGCTCAGTAAGTATTTGTTGAATGACTACCTGGTACAGATTTTGTCCTAGTGTAGTTGGACTTTCTGACCACATTACTTCATTTGTTTGTTTGTTTGTTTTAACAAATACTTATTCATCATCAAATAGATTCAGACACTGTGCTAGGTTATTTTGTGAACATATAAATTTCCACTTTGTCTTTTGGAGCTTGAGAGCTTCAGTGGAAATTATCTTACAGGTGTAGTGTCATTGCCACTTTGTCATAAAATACACATTAAAACCAATAATATGTTACTCTTGAGGGTCACTGAGTAACATTTACAAGAATGGTAGCACCAGTTTTATTTCCAGCAATATTATTTATTTATTTACTTATTTATGTTTAAAACTGTGGTAAGAACACTTAACATGAGACCTACAGTATATACAGTTGACTACAGGCACAGTGTTGTACAGCAGATCTCTGGAAATTATTCATCTTGGATAACTGAAACTTTGCCCCTGTAGAACAGAAACTCTCCATTTCATCCTCCCCCAGCCCCTGGCAACCATGATTTCAGAAGTATAGGCAACAAAAGCAAAAAAAAGATAAGTGGCCTCTATAAGCTAAAAAGCTTCTGCACAGCGAAGGAAGCAAACATGAGTGAAATGGCAACCCACAGAATGGGAGGAAATACCCTTAAACCATATAAATGATCAGGGGTTAATATCTAACATATATAAGGAACTCTTACAACTCAATCACAAAAAAAAAAAAAAATTTAAAATGGGCAAAATATTACCTTATTTTTTTTTTAAACTGGAAATGTGAGAGTAGAAAGGAGTATGGGAAGTAATAACATTAAGGGAACCAATCTACTGGCTTATAAATATGTATAAATATCTTCACCATGATTTATTAATAATTAAAGGTTAAAATATGCTAGCTGCCATCATTAATTAGTCAATAGGCAAATAAAAATAATCATGCTAATGAAAATAACAGCTAACATTTACAGAGTGTCTACTCAAAGTTAGGTGCTGTGGTAGATACTTTAAATACATTTATGAAAAAATCCTAAAATGAAATATCAAAGTTGGATAGTACTGACAAATAGACCTAATGCCTCCATCTGGGATCGTGAGGACCCTGGAAACAAAAAAGCCTGGAGTTGGAAGGTACCTGGATATCTCCATCTGTATAAGATCCATGTAACCCCTGGACGCCTACCTTTGGCTTTATTACTATATGTTTAAAATACAGAAATGGTGACTTTCCTAAGGCCATTCAACTGGTACAGGGCTATGCCAGGAACTGAGCCCGAGTCTGTGTGACTTCAGAGCAGATTCCCATCCCTCTGCTCTCTCAGCGATGAGGAGATAGGAGACGGCACAGTCTGAGCTAGGAATGCACAAGGAGAGCACCCAGAAAGGTCACAGTTTTGGGAATTAAAACCTGACAGATTGTCATACAGAGTGAAGTAAGTTAGAAAGAGAAAGACAAATATCATATAATATCGCTTATACGTGGAATCTATAAAATGGTTCAGATGAGCTTATCTGCAAAACAGAAATAGAGTCACAGATGTAGAAAACAAACTTATGGTTACCAAGGGGATAAGTTGGGGGAGGGATAGATTGGGAGATTGGGATTGACATATACATACTACTATATACAAAGTAGATAACTAATAAGAACCTGCCCAATGACACAGGGAACTCTACTCAATATTCTGTAATGACCTATATGAGAAAATAATCTCAAAAAGAGTGGATATATGTATATGTGTAACTGGTTCACTCTGCTGTACACCTGAAACTAACACAACAGTGCAAATCAACTATATTCCAATAAAATTTAATTAAAAGAAATCTCACAGAAAATACGTGGGGAGGATCTCATAAAAAGGTGATTGGAAAGGGCAAATACTTAAGAGAATAAAAAGATGTGGCTTGAGAACTGTCACTGTGGGCACAGAGGACATTAAGAACATTTGAGAGAACGATTTTCGTAGAGGTCTCAGATGAAGACTAGACTTCTGGAAGATTGAAAAAAGGAACCCTGTGATATCGAAGAGGTTAGCAATAGAAGAAAAAAGACTGCATGCAAGTCAACACAGAAACATAACATTTTATCAATTATGTTTTTACTTTGAAGTAAGAATAAATCTCCTAATGCCTTCCAATGCAGACCTTAACTGTCCACTAAGAAGAGATTCTGATAGGATGTAGCAATGGTGAGGCAGAAGTCCCACAGTTTGATTCAGTGTTAGTATGAGAAAGTGTTATTGGTGTCAGTAAAATGAAAGAAAATTCAAGAATAAAGTTTCACTCTGTGTATGGCTGATTCATTTTGTTCTGCAGTGGAGGTTAACACAACATTGGAAAGCAACCATACTCCAATAAAAATTAAAAAAAATTTTTCATTTATATCATTTTAAGCCTTTTTTGTCCTCAGAAATGTCCCCCATATTTGTTTAGACAAATTTAAAAGAAAAAAAGAGCAGAATCAATGGACAGAAAAAAAAAAAAAAAAAAAAAGAGATGGTTTGCAGGATACGGAGATAAAATTTTGAATGGAACTGGAGGGAACTGCTATAATATATTTTAATTTATTGATGAATTATGTATGGTATATCTACTAAAGTGGCAAAAATACACTTTAGTTCTATCTATAACTAGATTAAGAAAGATTTCCAGTCATTCTTGGGTGTAGGTAAGGGAAGCTCCTAAAAGTTATTTTTCCTCTCATTTCTTTTTAAAACACTTTCAAATTTCTTGAACACTGAGTGTTAGTTAATCTCAAAATCACAAAATAATTCATTCCAATTGGATATTTTCCTCCCTCTAAAAAAACTGTTTATCTGGGCTAGTACCCAGTTTCTAGTCTGATATAATCTGCAACAGCTGAGATGCACAGCCCTAGAAAAGCAGGATTATTGAAATAAAATAGAGCACATGTAAACATATGCTACTTTCCACTCTAGTTCTCAGATAATATGGACACAAAGCAGTCCTGAGATATGGTTAGACCATTGTAAATTTATAAAACAACAATGTGTATCCAAGATCTGTCCAATTAAAAATTCACTTGCTCATTTCCTGATTCTAATGGCTTTTGTTTCTTTTTGTACAGTGTTAATTCCAAATGTGTAAAATACACATATAAAAGAGATGAAAATATATTTGACAAATTAATTACAGTAGTTGCTTCAGGGTATTGAATTATAAGTATTTTTTGCTTCTTTATATTTTTCCCATATGACTATATTACCTCTATAATAAAAAAATTGTTTTGTGATTCAAAAATAAAATTATATGAAATAATATCAAGCTAATATATGATTATCAGAAGATTAATTCTTTCATAGTCTTTATTTGTAGAAAATGAATATTTCTTCATAAGTACTTTCATAATTTGTACCACAATAGTCCCCTTACCAGAAAACTAAAGGGATAACTTTAAGGAAAATCTATATTTAGCTTTAAAACTGTACATATATTTATATGTGATTCAGGAATATAAGAGAGTTCCAATTTTAAATGGATCCCCCAAGTCTTTTATTATTGGATATCAAAAGTCATTTTGTAGCATATAAATATTTTCTCTTAAACTACAGTAGCATTATGGCACACTGAATTGAATTAATAATGGTTGGGGTCATAAACTGATGTTTAATTTTATTACTTTCCACTATTTACCAAGGGAGGTATAATCTTATATAATCTTTTGCTAAAGTTATATAAATAATCTACCCAGATTTATAGTGATAAAGCAGACTTTGCAAACTGACATTTAACCACTGACTTACAATGGTCATCTTTAAGCTTTAGCCACTATTTTGCAGAAGACCCAGTAGAAAAGACAACTTATAAGAGAATATATAGTCTTGGACCCACAAGGGAAGGTCAGCTGTTTATCCTGGAAATTTATGCTACATATTTTGGGACAAGATGATAAGTGTTGTGAATTCTTACAGAGTTCCTAGCACCTTGAAGTCAAATCACCAAACTGTTGAAAATTATCAACCAAAAATACTTCATAAACCATTGTAAAATGTACAACTATGATTCACAACAGTTTTCTATAGGCAGAAATCCTGGCACAAAAAATTTCAACACAGAATCACTGAGTAAGCGTCTAAGGCAGCTATTTGTATTATAGAACCTTTTTTTCCCCTATTCCATTTGCGATTATAATTATGACGTGGTTTGGCTGTAAACTGGTCTAGTCATACTTTTGGCACTGGGTCATGGGTCAGCTGTTTTCCAAGTTAAAAACTGGAGCACATGCCTGCAATGTTAACCTAAACTGGAAGAATAGTTCTCAACAATTTACTGTTGAGACATGAAACTGAGGCATCACTTAGGGGTGGAAGCTTAATTCACTCAAAAGTCTGATGCATTATTTCTGGGATAAAGCTAAAAGTCTGTTTTTTAATATCAGAGTTATTATTTTCAAGAAACAGAAATTTTAAATCTTGGGTTAATCATACTTCAAAAATTATGATTCATCATTGCCTACACAGAAACTGAAAAAATGAGGATTCATTGGATATATATATATATAGTCTAAATGACTATCTGGGTGGCATGATATTCTTAGAACTCTGAAAAAGGGAGCCCTGAGTATTAGAGGACTGTTTCTCTGCTCACTTCCTCAGTGTATTATGTGCAAATTTGGGAACGTAGATATTCACAGAGAGGAAATGGAAATGATTGTAGTGGCAGAACAAAGTATTACTGCATACAAACACGTGGACGTGAAATAAGATAGTCTATGAAAAACTGAATTCAATTAAAATATAAGCTAAGAAAATAATCTGTTCACCTCAACCAAGTGGTTCCTGGTCGTATATTTATTCAACTAACACACTAATTTTGTACCAGCCCCCAATATCACTCATCTGCAACTACTGAATTCTTTAAAAACGAATCAATATCCCAGCATTGCAGTGTTGAAAGTGAAAAAGCTCATTCAATAAAAGCCACGCTGCAAACGTTTTGCACCTACTTGATGACAGAGATAAGTTCTTACACCAAATCAAACTTTGTAATAATGGCGTCAGTAAATATTCTTTTCATCTGTTTTTTTTCCTTCTAATTAAAATTATGCTTTGAATGTACTTGCAACTAGTTTCAAAAGACCTTTCCAATTTTCCTCCCTTTTATATCACCTATAGAATTTATGAGAAAACAAATATACTTGTCCTGCATAATTGTGTCATCTTTGTTTTTTAAAGTCACAGATGTGGCAACAGGAAACACAGTTTCTGGTTTCAGCACCACCACAGTACTGTTATCTGGAGAAAATCCTTAGCCTAACCTGGGACTCAGTATCCTCATTGATAAAATTCGACAATTGCATGTTCTAGCTACCTTTTTGGGATTTGTGGTGGAAAAACTCAAGATAATAGACATCCTTACCAATTATTTATTTAGTTGCTATATGGACCAAGCATTATTAATGGGAATGAAAATACTTTCTCTAAAGAAAGTTAAAAGTTCTATATAAATGCAATATATTATCACGATGATCACATATACCATTTTATCGACAAGAAAACCATGTCAGAGGAGTCAAGTGACATGGGCAAGACTATCCATCAAAGATTCTCTCTCTTACCATTGCATCATAACATTTCCAGGTTTAAGAGTCCGGGTTTGGAAGACCCAAAATCAAAAGAAATAAAGTAATTAATATCCTCCATGAAGAAGAAAAAAGAGGGTATGAATTGATTTTTCACCATGAATTTTTTTGTAACTATAAAGACCTAAAGAATTGAAAACAGAACCCTGAATTAGCAAGTCTCTTTGTGATCACAGAATCACACAGCCAACAGCTACATCACATATTGTTTTTAAGTCATGGGTGGCTAGCGAACTATCAAGAGAAAATGTATACACTACCAGGGGAAAGATCCATGTCATATCCTGAAATGAAATACAAAGGATGGGATCTTTCTATCTCCTAAACACTGCCAAGAAATTATCAGTGGAAACCTCCCATTCAAAGTACTCTCTCTGGAAATCATGAATATTTAAAACAAATGCCCTTAGAAGTATGGTCAAGAAGAAGAACGTGTGAAATTACAAAAATGTAGTAATTTCTACAAAATTCTGGCTTTGAGGAAACTTGAAGATAGATCAAAAAGATGTTAGGTAATTGAGGATAGAGGACCTCTACTGCTGATGAGAGTTCACAGAGAAAGCATTGTTCCCAGACTCTAGAACATCTTGGATCACCCACCTGGCCAGGCATTTGCTAAGCTAACCACTCTTGACTACATGTCAACTTGACCAGAGAGAAGCAATGGAAGCCTGTGCTTAATTCCTCAATGACAGCAGAAGCAGAAAGGATGATAAAGAAGCAGGAGTGACAGCAGAAGCAGAAAGGATGATAAAGAAGCAGGAGTGACTTAACGTGAATTATGTAATGTGGCTTTTTTAAGTTTAGTGCTTAACAGCGCTTAATGTTTAAGTTGATTTTTAGATTCTGACATAAAAGTTGAAAGAATGGTATTCTCTGAATTCATGAGTAGGTGAAATTAAGGCTTTTTAGGTGCTGATTTAGACACCATAAAATACTGACTTTCATCATTTAGAGAACATGAAATTTTGCTTTAACCTCATTTATTTGTAAATTTATATAAAATGTTTTAATGCCTTTTTTATGCTCTGCATAGTATAGGTTATAGAGATTTCAAAGACTGGAAGATACACATAGTATAATGTGAAGACAAATACGCAGCTTGGCCATCTCCACTCCCAATTAAGAAAATTTCAAACCCTATAACCCAATTAGAGACTGTAAGAGTGTGGCTAGTGATCTGCTGACAAAGGGAAAGAAGTGTGTGAATCCATTTCTCAAAAGTTTGGCATTTAAAGAAATACGTGTTGCATGTACTTAAATAAATGTGTTCTATCTTCCTATCATGCTGTGGTTCCACTGGTACTATGGCTTCTCTGTACATTAAAAAGTCGAGCTGTGAAAATTCATGGTTGAAGGGCAGCCCTGAACCCTCCATGGCACAATTAACATTTTAATAAGAAGTCAGGACCTTTTGTGTTTTGGATCTCAACTGTTTGTCATCTGAGTGGACCTCAATCTGTTGAGCTCAGAGAATGGGGTGATTCTGTCTTAGTGAGATTTTAAACAAATGTAGATCACACAGGCCACTGTTTCAGCTTGATACTGCTCTCTCCTTCATTAGCAGAGCTCCCTTATGTTCGAAGGTGCCATATCAGAGTCCAACAACTAGTTTTCAGCTCTGGCTTCTTTTTTAACAGGCACAAAAACTGTACCCACAACACTCACATTCTGGGAGTGGCTAATTGCAGGTTCCCCTCATTTGCAAGGTGCAATGGGCTAACTGCTATTTGGGAATGCGATAACTTGGAGAGGAAGCATTGGATAATGCTTGTTATTTAATTATTTGCAAATCAAACATTGCCTCATACACCAGAGGCACTAAACTTCTTCACTGGAGACAAGTTTGAAGGTCATTAAAAAGTTATTTGTTTTGAGGTTTCAGAACAAAAAGTACCTTAAAAATGTTCTAATGTTTAGAAAAACACTTTTACTCCTAGATAACATCTTTCAAAAAACACTAAAAAACAATCTCCTATTTTCATTACTAGGCAAAATAAAAAACTGTCATGAGAAAAATTCCTATGGGAAAGTTTCAAACATCTTAAAAACGAGGCTTATAATAGGAAAGCCTTCTCCGTCTTAATATAACATCACTAATATAAAACTCGGGTTGCTTCTCCCTTCTTCATATCTCATTTCTGACTACTGCAGACCCATTACTATAATGTACGTTACACATATAGCACAATATTTGTTATATTATTATTCTTATTAGGTAAAGGCTACAGAATCTCAGGGAATTTTGACTTTTATTTCTTAGTGACAAGAAAGCATAGTTCTAGTTACCTCTAAAGAAGTGAACATTAATAAGGCACATAGATATTGAAGTAGTTCAACCACGACTTTAAATTTTGCTTACTAATTCAGTCATAAAACCAAGGACAGCATGAACATTTACCTATGAGTTACATAATCTTTTAGCAAAGTTGAAGACTCCAGTGGTGTTCATTGTGTCCTTCAGCATTCCTGTTTTCCTCTTAACCATAATCAAGGATATTTTTTAAAAAACTTAAAGTATAGAAATGTCTGCCATATTTAGTTGATTGATTTTAAGAAGAATAGTTGTCACATGGTGTCTGCCACTGAAGTGAATGTCATCTGGAGAAGAAGACTCCAAATTCTCCAAAGAGAATCAGACATCAACATAATGCTCCACAATATAAACTACCTATCTTTGTAGCCAACGATCTAGGATACATAGAAGATCCCAGGAAATCAGAAATATTCCTGTTGAGGATGCATTTGGGAAGGCTGGTATGAAGACTGTTTATCCTCAGAATGGCACAGAAAATTCATTTTGTACAATTTCCAACATTGCAATTTTAAGACAAAGAAACAAATTACCTATGTTAAAACTTCTCTAACTCAGGCCATTAGATGTATCTTCAATGTCCTAGAGTTTCACTGTAGCCATTTGGAGCGACAGACACAGAATCAAACACAGCCCTGGGAAGTGTAATAATGACGTTCTGGAGCAGTGGTTTTATATTACTAGGGTGGCTTCTGGACTTTTAACACATGAGACAAATGTGGATAGAAATCCACGTCACCTCCAAGTAAGAGTGATGGTATTTCATGAACTGGTTTGGGAAGATATTTAAGAACCCTGTAGATGTACAGAAAATCTGTTGTGAGCAACACTGTAAATTTCCACTGGCTCCACCTTTGTCCGATGAGTGCTACTCTCCCCCCTTCCTGAACTGTCTTCACCTAATTAGGCTTCTTTTGCTACCAGGCTTGCCAAACAAAGCCTCCTCTAAAGGCGACAGATTCTCGATGGAAAGTCAAGCACAAAAGAAGAGGAAGAAGAGGGAGAACTTGCTTCTGGGGTCCCCTGTCTCTAGCCCCGGAGTTCAGTAGGATTTCTTTTAGGTTCTGAGTACAGAGGTCCTTATGGTAACATTTATTCATATCCTTGTGAGTTTGTTTTCTTTTATATCTTACGTGTAACTGTTCACTGTTACCAAGATTCTCTTCCCAGAACCAAAGACATTCTTGGTTTGTATATCTACACCAGGACACCAAACACCCAGGGCTGCAGTTTATACAGAAAGCTGACACAAATAGAGCTTTATAGGTGGAAGAATATTACTAATGGATTCTAAGATTGGACTGTTATTTAATATACGAGTAGATCCCATTTGTACAAGACTGAGTCTTGACATTAATGGGTTCAAATATTCAACAACAAGGACTTATGAACCACTCTGGACAGAAGTGTTCATATTGATATAACAATGGCTGCTTCATTTGCAATATAATGCTTGAAAGACCTTGATCTTTTTTTCAGACGGAGATAAGGTTTTTACAGGCACACCCAAAGGTATTAATGTTAAGTGCAAAAAGAAGTGTCTCAAGAGAATCTCCTAGATATCAGAGGCCTTGAATCCCTAGGCAAGAGTCAGATACTCTGAGCCCAATTCTCCATTACTTCTTTCATACCTTTGCATTTTTAAAACTAAATACCTATCTAGCTCCAAAGGGGTGGGGTGGCAGGGGAAAAGGATATAGTTACACTACTCTTAATTCTGCTAGGTTCAAATCTTACTTTCAGATATACCTCAGGAAGGACTCAAGGACAGAGGACTCTCCCACCTGACAGCCAAAGGGTCTGCGAAGAGAAGTGAGTCAGGGTTTTGAATCATCCTAGCAGTACAAAGGAGAAAACATGCTAACACCAAATCATCCATCTCCCGCGGTCTCTTTCAGCCAAATCGAAGGCCATGCGGGACCAGCGTTGAGATCTGCTGCAGCCCAGATGGGATGCTGGGTGACACACTGCTTCCTTTGCCTTGCAGCTAAGCCACCTTGAACAAACCGCTGCATTCCTGCTGTGTCACACAGCCCTCCTTATCAGCCATGTTACCAACTATAGATAATTTAGAACTGCTACACTCAGGAATAAGGGACGGGAAAAACAGATGCTCAAGGTTGGGTTTTACCAATTTTATTCTGTGTGCTTCCTATTGCTTCATAAAAACTTTTTCCCCGTAAGTTTTAATTGCAATCACTGTGCAGATGGCTCCTAGAGACTTGAGGTAAGGAGGCCAGCCATTGCCTCAGACTCGCCTTCAGTGCGGTACTGATAAGTCCCCTCCCTTCTCAGTGATTGCTGCCAGGACTCAGGCAAAGCCTCAGAAGGTTTGTCTGTGCTTATGAGGACCACGTCTCTGGTGGGACCCCTTCTGGATGAGGCATCTGCACCACCCACTCAGGACTCAGAGAAGCTGAGGGTTCCCTCTTGTCAGTCATTGGCTGGACTGGATCCAGAGTGGCTGAAAGGAGGTGTGATGATTTATACACCCCTTTTGTTCCAGGAAGAAGGATCATGCCCTTGAGTGTCTTCTTCCCTTTCCTCAGTAAGCCCCTTCCTGGCTTCAGGACAAGATAGGCTGCAGGTGCACGTGAGGCTGGCCGCACTGTGCTGTCACAACTCTAAGCCCGAAGGTCTGCAGTTCCTCTGTTGATTGACAGCTGATTTCATCATCTCCCTGAAGACCATTAAGTTCAAAGCCACTGGGATCCCCTGCCCCTGAAATCTAAACACAGTTGCTTTCAGGACCAATGGGTGGGCTCTTTCCAGTTATTCGGTCCAAATAGATTTTGTATACTTTGGGACTCCATGGACCCTTCTAGGGCTTTCTAGGCTGTTTTTCTGTTTCTGCAGAATGGACACACATGGGGCTTCTTTTTACATGTTCTTGAAATTGCTCTCCTCAGAGGACTCTATATCCCAGGGTTTTCTCTTTCCTCTGGTCTCTCACAGTGGGGCCTGTGGTTGAGGACATTTACGCAGCCCTGGTCTTACCCACAAGCATTGCACAGACTATTGACACAGTCTCACTTACCTCTGAGCTCTCCTTTGTCTGGGCGGGGGCATCAGTGCCCACCATGACCCCAGCAAAGCCCTGCAGTGACTCTTCCCTTCACAAAGTGTTAAAAGCCCTTCAAATCACTAAGCTTCTTGATAGGAACCTTGATCTTGAAATAGACTTAAGCAAATTTTCTCACTAATTCTGGTTATTCAAATGCAAATGTTCCCAGGCAGTAGTCTTTGGGGATGTAAAACAGTTCTGTTTAGACCCATTAGCGCCTCTCAATCAAGCAAATTCTTTGGCCCAAGGCCTCCCATTCATCCATCCACTTAAACAAAGTGTCTACTATTGTCAGGCATTTACTAGACTTTGGAGAAGATGAAAAAGATACTCTGTCACCAAAACCATTATCATCCTTAAAATAAGGTCAATATTTAGTAACAACTTAAAAACATGATGGGCAGAATACACATTTATTTCTATTGTAATCTCCTTTGCCAGTAGAATATTTTGAAAATAATCTTGCATTCTAGAAAGTCAAGATAGATAAATCGGTTCAGGAGATGTAAACTTATTTTAACAATCTAGGTCAACTGTGAAGAAGAATGAATGAGTTAGCAACATTCTGCTTGAGGATTATCAAGACCTAAGAAATGTATTTCATTGTGTAAAAGACAGCCACCCCACTTCTCCCCCTCTAACAATAAATGACAGAAATTTTGTTTTAACTGTGGGAGAAGGTCTTTAAATCATCAAGAATATTATTATGAGAGAATGGACAAGACCACCACTAATAAGCTCTGTTATGCTTATTTGTTTGTTTGTTTTTTACTTTTTGTTTTTCTCCCTAAGTCTTTAAAATGTCTCTAATGAGAATTGTGGGGAGAGGTTACATTAGGTCTCTTGTAGGTCTTATAATTCTTTGTTACAGCAAAAAATCTTGAGTTTAGTAAATATTTTCCTGAAAAGAAAATGCCCTAACTTTTGAAAGCAATAGACATTTTTTTGTTGTTGTTGTAATTGGTGAATTTTGTTCAAAGATTTTTTTTTTAACATCTTTATTGGAGTATAATTGCTTTACAATGCTGTGTTAGTTTCTGCTGTATAACAAAGTGAATCAGCTATACATATACATATATCCCCATATCTCCTCCCTCTTGCGTCTCCCTCCCACCCTGCCTATCCCACCCGTCTAGGTGGTCACAAAGCACCAAGCTGATCTCCCTGTGCTATGCAGCTGCTTCCCACTAGCTATCTATTTTACATTTGGTAGTGTATATATGTCCATGCCACTCTCTCACTTCGTCCCAGCTTACTCTTCCCTCTCCCGTGTCCTCAAGTCCATTCTCTACGTCTGCGTCTTTATTCCTGTCCTGTCCCTAGGTTCTTCAGAACCACATTTTTTTTTTTTTTAGATTCCATATGTATGTGTTAGCATATGGTATTTGTTTTTCTCTTTCTGACTTACTTCACTCTGTATGACAGACTCTAAGTCCATGCACCTCACTGCAAATAACTCTGTTTCGTTTCTTTTTATGGATGAGTAATAGTCCTTTGTATATATGTGCCACATCTTCTTTATCCATTCGTCTGTCGATGGACACTTAGGTTGCTTCCATGTCCTGGCTATTGTAAATAGTGCTGCAGTGAACATTGTGGTACATGACTCTTTTTGAATTATGGTTTTCTCAGGGTATATGCCCAGTAGTGGGATTGCTGGGTCATATGGTAGTTCTATTTTGAGTTTTTTAAGGAACCTCCATACTGTTCTCCACAGTGGCTGTATCAATTTACATTCCCACCAACAGTGCAAGAGGGTTCCCTTTTCTCCACACCCTCTTCAGCATTTATACATATATACATATATATACATGCACGTGCACACACACACACATATAATTATGTTTATGTTTACTCTGTCTATGTTTACTCTGTCACTCTTTTTTTGAAGCTAGGACTAAGAACAAAAGGAAATGGGAAGAATCATAATTTATAGGTTCTCTCTTTTTTTTAACATTTTATTTTGGAATAGTTTTAGACATAAAAATGTTGCAAAATAGTACACAGAATTCCTGTATATCCTTCACCCAGCTTTCCCTTATATATTAATCTGACACAACCACAGTGCAATTAATCTAAGTCACTAAATTAACGTTAGAACATACTATTAGGACTTCCCTGGCAGCCCAATGGTTAGGACTCTGAGTTTCCACTGCTGGGAGCTTGGGTTCGACCCCTGGTCAGGGAACTAAGATCCCACATGCCACACGGTGTGGCCATAAAGTAAAAAAAGAACATGCTCTTAACTGGTCTGCAAACCTTAATCAAAATTCAGCCCTTGTACCTCTACTGTCCCTTCTGTGATGCACCATCCCATCCGGGATCCTCCACTGCATTTAGTTATCCTGTCTCCCTAATCTCTAATCTGGGGTAGTTCTCATTCTTTGTCTTTCATGATCTTGACCACTGTGAAGACTACTGCCCACTTATTTTGTAGAACCTCCCTCAATTTAGATGTGTGTGCCCTTTCTTAAAAGTAGATTGAGGTTGTGCATTTTTGGCAGGAATATCACAGAAGTGATGTGATAATAAGACACACATAGGTCCTATTCCTGGTGAAGTTAACTCCAATCACTTGATTTAGGTTGCATCTACCAGATTTCCCCACTTTTCCCATTTGTAATTAAGAAATATTTTTGGGGGAGATATCTATGCCCTCTTTTTTGAAATTATCACAGGGGTGATTCTGGGGCACCTTTTATAGGGACAGGAAGCTTATTTCCTTATTAACACCTAACATGCTCTACAGTCATCCCCATGGCTCACTGGGCAGTGCTCCTCTTAATTTTAAACCTCAGCAGAATTGGGGAGTCAAGTCTGTACAGCTAATATCACCAGCTTGGCTGTGGTTTTAGTCACTTCTTAGGTTGATCATTGCCAGAATTTCCTTCCACAAATACAGTGTAGTTCCTGAATAGAATGCATGGCCCAACAATATAAAGGCAGTCTCTTTGGACTAGCAGAAAAATAAAATGGATCTGAATCAGCAGGAATGGAGGATGCTTTGACTCAGTACCTAGTCAAGCAGACTGACAGAGGTATGCAAGGGCTGCTGAGAAGCCAGGTCAGGTACCAAATGTGGTCATTTATTATCAAGCTGACACTCCAATGCAATACTAGCCCCAACTGACAACTGGAACAAAAAGGGAATTAAAGATTTTCAAATCCATCGTGCACATCCGCATCTCTGTGCCTTTGTTAAGACTGTTCTTCTCCTCCTGTTCGTATCAACGCCCTTCCTTCCTTAGCCCAGGTCAAATGCCATCTCCTCTATGAAAGCATCCTTGACCTCCACCTCAGGGCTGCCAGGATTCTCCGTGTCCAGATAGCATTTGTAGCAAATCCAATACTGTACAGTGGTTGTTTACCTTGGTCTCTTTCACCCACACTCATGTTTTCAGGTCCTCAGTATCAGAGACTATATCATTCTACTTGGAACCACAATATATAGCTTTGAACATATCAGGTGGTAAGTACTGAGAAATTAACTACAAACTTCAAAAACATTGAAACAGTAAATGCTATTTCATTGTCTTTCTAAGTATCTACTTATCGACCCATCTATCTATCTCCTCTAGCTTTACCCTTCTGGTTACAGAAAGATTTAAGGTGACATTTAAATATATACAGTGAAAGATAAAAATAACAATACTAAACAAGAAAAGATATGAAAAAGTAGGGGTGAGAAGAAGGGGCCAGGAGTGTATCCAGTGAAATATATTTTATAATATCCTATACTTTTGCTAGGAATGGGGTCTGTTTTAAACTAAGTCTTATGATAAATATGAAATAAATAGTTCCAAAAATGTCATGAAACCTAAGGAACAATGCTGTATAGCCACAGAATGTTCCGTTTGATGATTCTGTAAAAAATTAATAAACTGAAACCTCACTTAAACGGGGGGCGGAGGGAACCAGAAGTGGACCTCTCACTTCCTGTGATGATGGCAGAGCCCAGCAGGAAGAATAAAGACTCCTCTACTTTCCTGGAAGGACTCAGCCAATGAAAAGCCATGGACTCTTTGTTTACAGCCCTCCCACCTTCCATTCCCCTCTGTAAGAGGGTTCTTTCTTTTGCCGTGAGCGAACTTGCAAGTGGCTCACCATGGTTGAAGACCCTGAATTGCAATTCTCTGCTGATTCCAAATAAACTCATCTTTTCTGGAGAAGTATCTGGCAGTTTATTTATTTTAGGTAAACAATTTCTTTATCCTAAAGCCAATATACAGTAAGTATTAACTTCTAAAAGCAAAACACAAAAGTAATCCTGAATTCATGCAGAAGTCTTTAGTAATTGCCAGTAAAGGTTTGTTGAAACAATCCGTACACTTGCTTCCCATTCACGTTGATGAACTTGGAACAAAGCTTCCTTAGAAACCAGGCATAGGTATGCTACCCATAAGTAAATTCAATAAGAGAGTTAAGAGCAAAATGACTCTCCTGATTGTTGGACTTATCTCATTCCTAGAATTAGTATATAGGGAAGAAAATTGTGTGCATTTGAAAGCTTTCTAAGGGGAAATGGGGGAGTGAGATATGAACAAATAGCTGAATTTGTTTATGTGTGTTCACTTTAATCTTGTGCTAACTGTTCATATTCATCACAACATAAAGTGACTCCTCTGAAATGAATGCTTTATTTATAACTTGTACCTACTCAGGTATCTCCTTAGATCAGTGGGTTAAAGTGAAACATTATTTGATCACACTACTGGAACACTTTGGTCAAGCTATGCATCAACTTTGTTACACAAGATAATATCATTTTTTCCTCTCCTTTATAAATTTAAAACTAAAATAATGTCTGCTACCTCCCATTAGCTATCTACTGCTGCAAAGAGGCATCTCAGGCCCACAGATCAATGAGAAATTTCTAAAATCAGCAAGTTGCAAGACTGGTTCAGACTTGCTGATAAAGGTTACTTGCAAAGACCCTCAGTCAAACACTACCCATTCTTCTTTTCCAGTACATTAAGTTTTCTTATCAAACCAGTGCTTTCATGGTCTGTAATGGGATTTGAAATATGGAAAACTAGCCAATTAAATATTTCAAATATTCTGCCTACCAAATCAAGAAAAGAGAAGTGCAGTCAAGGAGTGCAATGTTATGAATGTTCATTAATCTGGAGGAATAAAAGAAAAGGGCTTATTTCAGTTTCTACTGGGGAGTCTTCTTTTTTCCCCCCTTTTCAAACAAAATTTTTATGGAAAATATAAAACAGATAATCACCTCACCTTTAACTTTAAATTCATTTGGAAAGAGTTGTAAATTAGCTGTCTCTTGTTAGGTCATCTTTTGAAAAATTCAATGCCCCGCATAAAGTGGGAACTCAAAATAGTGTGGTCTGAATTACTCTTAAATACAAAGTCTTGCATTTCCTCCATTTCAGGCTGAAGGAACTCATGCACCCACTTTAATTTTTTAAATGTAGCTGCATATGATTTACGTTTTCAGCAATTCAGCAAAATAATTGGAGGGCAATATTGGAAAAGGCCATCATCAAGCACATTTCATAGGCAAATAAGTGACAAGTAGAATGAGTTTTGATTTTTTTTTTCTGATGTTTTATTGCAACCTTACTTGTTGGAATAGGTTGTTGCAATATGTGTTACTGCAAACTTATTTGATTTTCTGCAAATTTACTATGTCAATATTGGAACTTAATTGTACTGCTACATCAGAATTTATAGAGGCCAGAAAATATTAAACTTCTTTTATATTTAAGAATAAAAATAATTCCACTAAATAGCATTAAAAAGTGTAGTCTTGGGTTTCTCTCTTCTTCTCTTGATAACATCTCTCCAGATTATGTAATTTCTGAGCATGTTTCCCAAAATCAAAAAATGCTGAGGTATGTAAAACACATGTAGCCTAGTTGTAACTCACACAGAATTGGCCTTACAAGATTACACGTGGGAGAGCAATATAATTTGGTGGCTAAGTGAATGGGATTTTGAGTCATCTACTCATATATATTCAACTAATCTTGTTCCAGGCTCAGCTGTAGATTCTGGGGATATGGCAACAAGCAAAGCAACATTCCTGCTCATACATTTGAGTGGGAAGAAGATGATAATATAAACCAATAAATATTTAATAGAATGTAAACCAGAGCAGGGTAGTGGCATAGTCAATGACAGAGAGAGCCCAGGGCTTCTACGTGGGTGAGTTGGCCTCTTTAAGCTCAGTTTTTACATCTTTTATGATAATGCTTACCTCAGAGAGCTGTTGTAACACCTTAAATAATATAATGCAGGGAAAATACTTCGGCAGTACCTGGCACTTAGATGCACTAAAAATATATACGTATATTATAGACTCACAGGTTTAGGTTTGCCAGAAAACCCCAGATGATATTCTCTTACACATAGAAACTGAAGGAAGGTCACCCTGGGCTGTGTCAGGGACCCTGATTCCTTCTCTTTTATTAATTCATCATGCGTGACCTCCAGTTCAAGCACAAAGATGACTGATTCCGCTCCAGGCAGACCATCTCCATTGCAGCCAGCATGAAAAAAATAAATGGAAAGAGAACTTTCTCCCTTTCCCTAAGGATACTTCCTTAGCGTCACACATACCACTTCTGCTTGTGTCTCATTGACCAGAACTTGGCCAGATTTAAGTGAAAGGGAGGCTGGGACATGTGGAATTGTTGTTTTGTTTTGTTTTGTTTTTTAAATTTATTTATTTATTTTTGGCTGCATTGGGTCTTCATTGCTGCACACGGGCTTTCTCTAGTTGCAGTGAGTGAGCGGGGGCTACTCTTTGCTGTGGTGCACAGGCTTCTCATTGCGGTGGCTTCTCTTTATTGTGGAGCATGGGCTCTAGTTGCACAGGCTTCAGTAGTTGTGACACATGGGCTTCAGTGGTTGTGGCTCATGGGCTCAGTAGTTGTGGCGCACGGGCTTAGTTGTTCCGAGGCATGTGGGATCTTCCGGGACCAGGGCTCGAATCCATGTCGCCTGCATTGGCAGGTGGATTCTTAACCACTGTGCCACCAGGGAAGCCCCTATGTTCCAGCTCAAAAGGAAAGGAGTTTTTATTGTAGAAAAAGGGGAGAACAATGGTGACAGTCTCAATCTCAGACACATGGGGCCAGTATTATTGAAAATATTTCTTTACTAAGAACCCAGGCATGAAGAACCTCTTCCTCTGGGCTAAGTTTGAAAACCTAACATCTTCGAGGGTAGAGAAATGCTGTAATAGTGAGGAGTCCAGATGGTGTGGGTTAAATAAAGCTTTCTTGTATGGAGTGGAATTTAGCTAACTATTTAAGTCAATATTTTGATAATAAGAGCACTAAGCAATAATCCATTACACAATACTGTTTTAGTAAGGCTTATTTCTAGCTGGGTTTGCTTTATGTTAAAAATTACACAAATTATTTAGTGTTAACTTGGGTGGTGTTTTAAATGAAGGAAATATGTGAGCATATAAGATATTTCTAACATAATATAAAATAAATCCAGCTTTATTATACTAGATTTTGCTGAATATTACATTAGGAACATGTTAACAAGCACACCATAATTTTTAGAAATTGAAAATTCTATAAAGTATACAAAACCTACTTTCTACTTTTAGGTGTCCTTAACTTTGTCCATTAGTACTGGAGCTATAAAAGAAATTGGTGATAATTTACAACAATTCCATAATTTTACAGTCTTGGAAACTAGGTCAGGGAGGTTAAAGGACTTGCTCAAGGAAAAAACAACTAATGATGTGGAAGGTGAGTCTTCTAATTGTTAGATGTGTTGTTTTGTAAAAAAAAAACTATAAACTAGAGAATAAAAGCAGCAAGCAGATGAATTTTATACACCCAGGTCTTATCACCATCTCTAGACAACTTAATTCAAGAGCAGAGAGCACACAAGACATCCAGTTATCATATATATATGTGTGTATGAATAGTTTGTATGAATAGTTTGAATGAATATATGTGTGAATAGTTTGTATGAATTGTATACTTCAATTTTGTATGAATAGTTTGTTCAGATCTTTAAATACTTTGGACTTTTCATAAGTAAGAAGTTAACCATTTTCATTAGTATTATGGAAAAAAGAAATATGATTTGTGTCAACTAAAAAATATAATGTTCAATGAAAACACTTTTGCCTCATGGAAAAGGGAAAATTATTTTGAGGGCTCTGGGCTTTTATATTTCACACAGAATATGTGTGAAATAACTTAGCTTGAAAGCCAAGCTAAGTCGCAGAGAGGCTCTGAAAGTTCAAGTTAATGCATCCAGGAAAAAGGTTAGGCTTATTCTTAGTGCACCACTAGTCAGCAGCCAGTCAGTCAACACCATTTACTAAAAACTGAATGTGTTCAGGACACAGCTTTGGGAACGTTAAAATATATGTGGTAGCTCTGTTTCTCATATCAAAACAGTTAATTACTATAAAGATAACTGAGAAACTTCTCAGATGAAAAACTGGAGGTGACATATATACAAAGCTAGTGGCAACCCTCTTGGCCTCTGTACACAAGACCAGAGGGATCACTGGAATTACTCATACACAAATTTTGGTAGTGAGCTGAAGAAAATTAAACCATGAGATTGCAAATGATGCATTCCATCAAAAGAGATTTCCAGTTCTTTGGAATGATATATTATGTTCAGTTGTGTGGAGTTATGTGTGACGATACCGATTTGATTGCTAGGTTAGAAGAAAGATGTATGAGAGATAAGGGTAGGTAGGGGTTGCAGAGAACAATGCAAGAGCAGGAAGTAGAAAGCACTGTGGCTGGAGGAGTGACCAGGGGCTAGTGACTGAAGGAACTTAAGGGCCACATTTCCAAGACTGGCCTTCACCTTGTAGATGATAGGTCTGAGAGATTTCAAAGGAGAAGAACATGTCTTCCACCAGCTCCAATTTCTCCTATAATTCCCAGCGTGTGTGCAATCCTAGTATAATTAATCATGGGTGAAATAAAGGGAAGGATGAAAAAAGAAAATTAGAAGAAGTAAAAGAAGTAAGGACAAGAGAAAGGGCTCTGCAATTTTTTTGACCCTAAAGCCAAGGTCTCCACTCAATCCTGACAAAGCCTCTTTTTGCTGATGAATGATGTTTCACAAAGTATAGTTGTTCAAAACCTACTCAGTGATAATAACAGTAAAACTATGGTAATGATGATCTGCATATCAGACAATGCCCTTGTACTTTCCCAGATTAGAGTGTGATTTAAAACTGTTTTCACAATGTCTTTGCATAATGCAGTGTTAATTTCACATGGAGTTTTTGATGAAATACATGTATTCTTAACTGAGCTCCTCTCGGGCCTCTGCACTCTTACCCTTCAGTGCTTGGGATAAACATGTTACGTTACATGATTACTATCTGTCATGGTGTTAGTTTTCACGTACTGTTTGTTGTTATGATTAGGCACTAGCAGCTGGGAAGACTAATTTATTACTTGGCTATTATCATTGAAGGTCATGTAACTCCAACGTTCTGTTAAAGCATTTTATCACATTCTGCAGCCTTTGCCAGAGAAAGGCTTTCTTCTGGAACTCCTCAGGTTTCTGTGGAATTTATCATTTCTTCAACCAGCAAAGTTGAAGCAAGTAAGTACTTATTTCTGGTGGCTGCCAATAAAGTATTTGATTTCTCAAATGCCTCTGTTCTCATAATGCAGCTTTTTCTTGATTCAGTTAGTTGTAAGAAATGGTGTTTATAAAAATTCAGCTATCTGTGCCCTCAACCTTTAACAATCGGTTGGAGACTAGCTTGGTTCTAAATATTATTTGAAATCTCAACTAGGAATAATCTTCACCGTATTATTTCAGTATATAGAAGAATACTTTCAACTCTAGGTAATAAAAGGTCTATTGATATTGCAAGTGTAAGTTTTGGCTTATAGGATTTTGAGACAAGCAGAGAAAGAATTTATCTATCTATCTATGTAAATAAATGGAATGGAAAGTATGGATTGGAATGTTTTAGAATTTAGTGTAAGTGGAATAATGCAACTGGTTAAGTGTCCATGTCCTAGATGCAAAGAAAAAAAGAGTCAGAATCCACTTCAGGAAATAGAAAAATTATAGAGGTTCTTGGGATCCTTGCAAAGAAAACTTTGCAATTAGACATTAGTTCAATCTCAGAATTCTTAATATTGAAAAGCACAAGGGGAACCTAAAACATCAATTTCAGAGACAACTTGCCTATCAACATTAGAATATTTATAACTAAAACATGGCCTCAGTAGATTAACATCTGTGAGTTAACAGAAGCAATATATCCTCAAGACAAGCCCAAGTTCAACTTCTGAATGTAGAACACACATGAAGGATTGCAAATCTCCCTGGTGGACCAAGCTGACATGTAGGAATGTCATCATGTCCTGCTGGCACACTTTAAACAGAGTTCAAAATACTGAGAGCCGTATAGTAGAACTCAGCTTTTTACCTGGCTAAGATATTTTAATTGTGATGGTGATGCCATATTTTTGGACACCATATTTGTGTAATTTTAAATCACAAGGAGACAACAGAAGATATATTGGTATTTGGTGAAATGACAGGCTGAATTGGAAAGTGGTGGGAATATTCTGAAGGTGGTTGAAGCAGTCTGTTCAGAGAAGGAGTAGGGTCCAAGTGGGAACTCTGTAAACAAGAAGTCTCATGGAAAGAGAAATACAGTGTAGGATGGGCCTGATGATAATATCTGTGTAGTTATAATTCTAGAATGGACAAGAGAGTGGTAATGCTGATAATGATGAAGTTAAGAACACAGGCATATAAAGAAGGTAAAATGGTCTACTTATGCTATTATAAATCAATAAAGTATAGATGTATAGAAGAGAATGGAGCCAAAATCAGAACTCTAGGAAATGGTCTCTTTTAGGAGTTAAGAAACAAAAAGTTGGAGGAATCAGAGAAAATGAGAAGGATGGAGGGGGTCAGAGGGAAAATACTATGAATAAGGCAAGATACACACACACAGATACAGACACAAAGAAGGTTGGGAAAAACCAGCAGAGAATTTCAAGATCAAGTAGGTAGTCAATAGTGCTAAGTGTCCCAGAGAGAGGTTCAGAAAGAAACAGCTGAGACAAGGCCCTGGGAGCTGGAAATACTAAGGAGTCAGAGGAAGATGTGAGATCCAGCCAAGGTGAGGAGAGTGCAGAGACAGCAGGTGTAGACCCTCCCATGAAGATTGTTCAGTAAAGCACTTTAAGAAATGGGTGTTAGTTCAAGAGGAACCAGGGAAATATTTTAAGATAAGGGAGAAATAATAAGGGTGTTATTTGTTGTTGTTAGTTTATTTCTTCATTGGGAAAGAATGTGGATGGAAGTGTGTGAAGAAATAGAGTGATTTATGGGGCAAGGTCTTGTGACAATAGAACAACAGCAGTGATTTCTCTGTTAAAACTACAAAGTCATATGCTCTGTGAAGCATTTTTTCATGTACGTTACTTAAACGAGTGTATTTTTTGCATTTCTTTAACAAATCAATAGCCATAGGAAAGCATGCTCTCAGTCCTTTGGAAACCGCATAGGGAATGGGTTCTAGCTTTGGCTTAGAAAAACTTCTCTTCCACTTCTATTTCCGACTGCTTTCAAAATTCCACCTTGGGGATCTAGGAATTGGCTTCTTCTAGTTTCTCCAAAGCCACCTGCTTGCAGATTTCTGTTTTAGTCTATAGCAAAGCCTGTGGGTCTCCAAGGAGATGCAGCAAAGGAGCCTTGCAGAGGCAACCACAGATCTCCCAGCTGCTTTTCTCGGATCATAATGGCCACTAGCTTTTCTACAGCTGCTTAGATTTCCGTTTTGAACAGAAACATTCTATCTTTCGTTAGAGTCCTCAGTTGAATAAAAGTCACATGTAGACAACACCTTGTTGGGGGCTGGGATTCTGACACTCAGCATTTTTTTTCAGGTGTCATCAGGGTTTCTGCTCTCAGGCCTCTGCTCCTTTCTAAACCACACGTCTCTCTTTAGTAATTTGATCAGTCAACATGGGTTTAATTTCATTTGTATACTGATGACAACAGATTGATGTTATAAAATTAGCCATAATGTTCTCTCTGCCACATCTGTGCTATATGCTTGCCAAACTAATGTCAAGGATAGGGTATCTAGAAATTGTCTTCAACTTATCACTACCAAAATAGTTGTTTTCATGAAATGCAGGCACACTCTTACTCCTTGGTTTCTCCTTCCCAGTTTCTTTAAACTTCATATTGGAAATCAATACCTTGAACATGAGAATACCAGACCCAATAGAGTATTCTCTTTTAATTTTTCTGATTAAAATTTTATTTCCGGTTTAAAAAAGAAAAAAGTATACATAGAGCAGAAAACTGTTAACATAAAGTTCTAGCAATTTAAGTATTAAAAACAACACTTTACTTCTACTTCAGAAAGCAAATACCAGGGGGTGAAGCCAAGATGGTAGAGTAGAAAGACCCTGAGCTCACCTCCCATGGGCACACCAAAATACCCAACTATTGAAAAGGCAACTACCTATGAGAAGGACCTGAAGACTAGGAGAAAAGATTCTTCACAACTAAAGATATAAACGTGAACAACACAAGACTGGTATAAGGGGCAGAGACATGGTGTTGGCAAGACTCATGCCCCTGGTTGTTGACCCACAAATGGGAAGATAATCACAATGCAGAACCCCAAGGAGTGAGGGGGCCCAAGGCTTACACTGGGCTCTCCAGCCCAGAGGTCTTACACCAGGAAGATAAGCCCCCAGAATGTCAGGCTTTGAAGGCCAGTAGGGCTTGTGTATGGGAGAGCCAGAGAGTTGTAGGAAACAGAGACGCTACTCATAAAGGGCACATGCAAAATCTCACACACTCCAAGTCCCAGTGCAGAGGCAGTAATTTGAAAGCTGCCTGGGTCAGACCCATTTGCTGATCCTGGAGAGCCTTCTGGAGAGGCAGGAGGCAACTGGGACTCCTCTTCAGAACAAAGATGCTGGTGGTAGTCATTTCTGGGAGCTCATTCACTATGAAGACACTGATGCTGGAAAGTGCCATTTTGCAGTCCTCCCACTAGCCTATTAGTTTTCCCACCAGCTCCAGTATCCCCGGCTCTGTAGCCCACTTCCCTGGGAACCAAACCCATCTACCAGTGGGCTGGCAGCTACTGCATAAGATGGCCTGGCCACCAACTGGGCCAGGGGCCAATCCAGGCTACCAGCATACCCACAGTAGTCAGCACAACCACAACAGAAGGGCCCCTGCAGCCCACATAAGAGACATCCTTAGAGCATGTAGATCTGGTAACCAGACGGGAGGGTGCTACCAGGCCCCATAAGATGTCTCCTACATAAAGCCACTTCTGTAAGATTGAGAAATGTAACTGACCTACCTAATACATAGATATAAGCACAGAAAATTAGGCAAAATGAGGAGAAAGAGGAATATGTTCTGAAGGAAAGAACAAGACAAAACTCCAGAAGAAGACCTAAGTGAAGTGGAGATAAGCAATCTACATGATAAAGATTCAGGTAATGACCATAAAGATGCTCAACAAACTCGGGAGAAGAATGAATGAATACAGTGAGAATTTTCTTTTTTAACATCTTTATTGGAGTATAATTGCTTTACATTGTTGTGTTAGTTGCTGCTGTATAACAAAGTGAATCAGCTATATGTATACATATATCCCCATATCTCCTCCCTCTTGCGTCTCCCTCCCACCCTTCCTATCCCACCCCTCTAGGTGGTCACAAAGCACCAAGCTGATCTCCCTGTGTTATGCAGCTGCTTCCCACTAGCTATCTATTTTACATTTGGTAGTGTATATATGTAAATGCCACTCTCTAACTTCTTCCCAGCTTACCCTTCCCCCTCCCCGTGTCCTCAAGTCCATTCTCTACATCTGCGTCTTTATTCCTGTCCTGCCCCTAGGTTTTTCAGAACTTTTTTTTTTTTTTTTAGATTCCATATATATGTGTTAGCATATGGTATTTGTTTTTCTGTTTCTGACTTACTTCACTCTGTATGACAGACTCTAGGTCCATCCACTGCACTACAAATAACTCAATTTTGTTTCTTCTTATGGCTGAGTAATATTGCACTGTATACATGTGCCACATCTTCTTTATCCATTCCTCTGTTGATGGACACTTAGGTTGCTTCCATGTCCTGGCTATTGTAAATAGTGATGCAATGAACGTTGTGGTACATGACTCTTCTTGAATTATGGTTTTCTCAGGGTACATGCCCAGTAGTAGGATTGCTGGGTCATATGGTAGTTCTATTTTTATTTTTTTAATGAACCTCCCTACTGTTCTCCATAGTGGCTGTATCAATTTACATTCCCACCAACAGCACAAGAGGGTTCCATTTTCTCCACACCCTCTCCAGAATTTATTGTTTGTAGATTTTTTGATGATGGCCATTCTGACCAGTGTGAGGTGATACCTCATTCAACCCAATCCAAAAATGTGCAGAAGACCTAAATAGACATTTCTCCAAAGAAGATATACAGATTGCCAACAAACATGTGAAAGGATGCTCAACATCACTAATCATTAGAGAAATGCAAATCAAAACTACAGTGAGAATTTTTAACAAAGAGTTAGAAAATATAAAGAAGAACCAAACAGAGACTGAAGAATACAATAACTGAAATAAAAAAATACACTAGAAGGAATCAACAGTAGATTAGATGATACAGAGGAATGAAAGAGTTAACCGGAAGACAGAGTAATGGAAATCACCCAAGATAAATTGAGAAAAGAAAAAAGAATGAAAAATTGAGGACAGTTTAAGAGACTACTGGGACAATATCAAGCACACTAACATTTGCATTATAGGGGTCCCAGAAGGAGATGAGAGAGAGAAAGGGGCAGGTAATTTATTTAATAAAATAATAGCTGAAAAATTTCCTAACCTGGGAAAAGAAACACACCAGGTACATGAAGTACAGAAAGTCCCAAACAAGATAAATCCAAACAGGTTCACATCAAGAAACATTATAATTAATTATGAATTTAAAATTATAGTCAATTAAAAATGAAAAATATTAAAGATAAAAAGAGAATCTTAAGAGTAACAAGAGAAAAGGGACTAGTTACATACGAGGGGACTCCCTTAAAGCTATCAGCTGACTTTTCAGCAGAAACTTTGCAGGACAGAAGGGAGTGACAGGATATATTTAAAGTGATGAAAGGGAAAAATCTACAACCAAGAATACTCTACCTGGCGAGGCTATCAGTCAGATGTGAAGGAGACATAAAGAGTTGTACAGAGAAGTGGAAGCTAAAAGAATTCAACATCACTAAACCATCATTACCAAAAACGTTAAAGGGATTTCTCTAAGCAGAAAAAAAAAATAACAACTAGAAATATAAAAATTATAAATAGAAAACTCTCATTACTAAAGGCAAATTACAGTAAAGGTAATAGATCACTTATAAAGCTAGTAGGAAGGTTAAAAGACAAAACTAGTAAAATCATCTGTATCTACAATAGGTAGTAAAGGGATTCACAAAACAAAAAGATATAAAACACTAACACTAAAGAAAGTCATCAAATCACGAGAAGAAAGAGCAAAAGAAGAAAGCAATAACAACAAAGAAAATTGTAATACCAACCAGAAAAAATGGACAAAAGGGCAATAAATACATACCTACCAATAATTACTTTAAATGTAACTGGACTAAATGGTTCAGTCAAAAGACATAGAGTGGCTGAATGGATAAAGAAACAAGACTCATCTATACGCTGCTTACAAGTCACTCACTTTAGATCTAAAGACACACACAGACTTGAACGTGAGGGGATGAAAAAAGTTATTCCATGCAAGTGGAAACAAAAAGAAAGGTGGGGTAGCAATATTTATATCAGACAAAATAGACTTTAAAACAAAAACTGTAACAAAAAACAAAGAAGAACATTGCATAATGATAAAGGGTTCAATCAAACAAGAAGATATAACAATTATAAATATATATGCACCCAACATAGGAACACCTAAATGCATAAAGCAAATATTAACAGACATAAAGTGAGAAATTTATAGTAACACAATTATAGCAGGGGATTTTAACACACCACTGATATTCATAAACAGATAATCCAGACAGAATATCAATAAGAAAACCCTGGTCTTAAAGGACACATTAGACTAGATGAACTTAGTGGTTATATATACAGAACACTTAATCTAAAAGCAGCAGAGCACACATTCTTTTTAAGTGCACACAGAACATTCTCTAGAACAGATCACATCCTAGGCCACAGAGCAAGGCTCAGTACATTTAAGAAGATTGAAATCATATCAAGTATCTTTTCCAACCACAATGTCATGAGACTAGAAATCGTCTAAAAACATATGCTGCTAAACAACTAAGGGGTCATTGAAGAAATCAAAGTGGAAATCAAAAAATAACTGGAGACAAATGAAAATGAAAACACAATGATCAAAAAACTATAGGACACAGCCAAAGCAGGTGTTAAGAGGGAAGTTTATAGTGATACAAGTTTACCTCAGGAAACAAGAAAAACCTCCCCCCCAAAAAATCTAACCTTACACCTAATGGAACCAGAGAAAGAAGAACAAACAAAACCCAATGTTAGCAGAAGGAAAGAAATAATAAAGATCAGAGTGGAAATAAATGAAATAGAGATAAAATAACAATAGAAAAGATCAATAAAACCAAGAGCTGATTCTTTGAAAAAATAAACAATATTGATAAGCCTTTAGCCAGATTCATCAAGAAAAAAAGAGGACCCAAATAAACAAAATCAGAAATGAAAGAGGAGAAGTTACAACTGACATCACAGAAATACAACGGATCTTAAGAGACTACTATGAATAATTATATACCAATAAAATGAACAGCCCAGAACAAATAAATAAATCCTAGAAATTTACAATCTCCCGAGACTGAATCAGGAAAAAATAAGAAACATGAGCAAACCAATTACCAGTAATAAAATTGAATCCGTAATTTAAAAACTCTCAACAAACAAAAGTCCAGGATCAGAGACCCTGACATGTGAATTCTACCAAACATTTATAGAAGAGTTAACACCTATCCTTCTCAAAGTATTCCAAAACCTTACAGAGGAAGGAATGCTTCCAAACACATTATACGAGGCCAGTATCACCCTGAAACCAAAACCAAAGACACTACAAAAAAGGAAAATTACAAGCCAATATCACTGATGAACATGGATGCAAAAATCCTCAACAATATATTAACAAACTGAATTCAACAATACATTAAATGATCACACACCAAGATCAAGTGGAATTTATCCCAGGGATGTAAGAATGGTTCAATATCCACAAATCCATAAATGTGATACACCATTTTAACAAATTGAAGGGAAAAAAAATCATATGATCACTTCAATAGATGCAGAAAAAGCTTTTGACAAAATTCAACATCAGTTTATGATGAAAACTCTCTAGAAAGCGGGTGTAGAGGAAACATACCTCAATATAATAAAGGCTATATATGACAAATCCATAGCCAACATCATACTCAATGGTGAAAAGCTGAAAGCATTTTCTCTAAGATCAGGAACAGATAAGAATGCCCACTCTTACTACTTTTATACAACATAACATTGGAAGTCCTAGACACAGCAATCCAACAATAAACATAAGTAAATAAAAGTAATCTAAATTGGAAAGGAACATGTAAAACTGTCACTGTTTGCAGATGACATGATGCTATATATAGAAAATCCTAAAGATTCTACCAAAAAACTATTAATACTAATAAATGAATTCAGTAATGTTTCAGGATACAAATTTAATACATAGAAATCTGTTGTATTTCTATACAATAATAATAAACTATTAGAAAGAGAAATTGAGGAAACAATCCCATTTGCAGTTGCATCAAAATGAATAAAACACCTAAGAATAAATCCAACCAAAGAGGTACAAGACCTGTACCCAGAAAACTATAAGAACAAACTGAAGATGACACAAATGGGAAGAGAAACAATGTTCAAGGATTGGAAGAATTAATATTGTTAGTGAACATACTATTCAAGGCAATTTACAGATTCAATGCAATCCCCATCAATGCCATTTTTCACAGAATTAGAAGAGATAATCCTAAAATTTTTATGGAAAAACAAAAGATCCTGTATAGCCCAAGGATCTTGAGAAAGAAGAACAAAGCTGGAGGTACCACACTCCCTGATTTCAAACTATACTACAAAGCTATAGTAATCCAAACAGGCATAAAAACAGATGCATAGATCAATGGAATGGAACAGAACAGAAATCCCAGAAGTAGGCCCACCCTTACAGGTCAATTAATCTACAACAAAGGAGGCAAGAATATACATTGAGGAAAAGACAACCTCTTTAGTAAATGGTGTTGGGAAAACTGGACAGCTACATGTAAAAGAGTCAGATTGGACTACTTTCTCACACCATGCACAACAATAAATTAAAAATGTATTTAAGACTTAAATATAAGAACTGAAATCATATAACTCCTAGAAGAAAAAATAGGCAGTATGGTCTCTGACATCAATCTTAAGCAATGTTTTTTGGATTTGTTTCCTCAGGCAAGGGAAACAAAAGCAAAAATCAACAAACGAGACTACATCAAATTAAAAAAAAAAAACTTTTGCACAGTGAAAGAAACTAATCAAAAAATTTAAAAAAATGCTGCTTAGTAAATGGGAGAGGATATTTGTAAACAATATGTCAATAAGGGGTTAACATGCAACATATACAAAGAATTCATACAACTCGACAACAAAAACACAAACAACTCTGTTAAAAATGGGCAGAGGACCTGACTTAGACATTTTCACGAAGAAGACATAATGGCCAAAGGTCCATGAAAAGATGCTCAATATAGCTAATCATCAGGGAAATGCAAAACAAAACCACAGTGAGATATTACCTCACACCTGTTAGAATGGCCATCATCAAAAAGACAATAAATCACAAGCACTGGTGAGGATGTAGAGAAAAGGGAACCCTTGGGTACTGTTGGTGGGAATGCAAATTGGGACAGCTACTATGGAAAACAGTATGAAGTGTCCTCAAAAAATTAAAAATAGAACTGCCATATGATCCAGCAGTTCCACTTCTGAGTATTTTTCCAAAGAAAACACAAACACTAATTCAAAAAGATATATGCAGCCCTATGTTAACTGCAGCATTATTTACAATAGCCAAGATGTGGAAACAAGATAGTGTCCATTGATAAATGATTGGATAATGGAGATGTGGTAACTTATATACAACAGAATATTACTCAGCCATAAAAAAAAAAGAAATCTTGCCATTTGTGACAGCATGACTTTACTTACATTAAGTGGAGTAAGTCAGACAGAGAAAGACAATTACCTCATGATTTCACTTTTATGTGGAATCTAAAAAACAAAACAAATGAACAAACAAAACAGAAAAAGACACATAGATACAGAGAACAAACTGATGGTTGCCAGAGGGGAGGGGTGTGGGGATGATGAGTGAAATAGGTGAAGGGGATTAAGAGGTACAAACTTCCAGTTATAAAATAAATAAGTCACAGGGATATAATGTACAGCATAGGGAATACTGTCAGTAAAATTGTACTAACTTTGTGTAATGACATATGGTAGCTAGACTTACTGTGATATTCACCTGTAAAGTATGAAAATATTGAATTGATATGTTGCATACCTGAAACTAGTATAATATTGTAAGTTTATTATATGTCAATAAAAAAGAGAGCAAATGCCAGAACTGACCTTATCCCTTTTCATCTCAGGAAACTATCTTCTAATCAACATCGAAAGGCTCAAAACTTTTAATAACAAAATAACTAACATTTGAATAGGGTTATAAAGATTTCAAAGGACATTTATGAAAATGATCACTTTTACTTCATATGAAAACCTTGCAAGAGAGATATTATTATTTCCCTCATTCTGCAGCCAAGCCCATGAAGAATAGAAAGCTCAGATAACCTCCACAAGATCACCTGTAAAGCAGGTCACCAATAAGGACCAAGTACACGGCTTTTGGGTTCCAACCTCAAGATCTTTCTATAATTCCACATTCCCTCCAAGCCATCCGTTCAGTTTCTGAGAATGTTCATGGCTTCTATCACAGTAATGCTTTGTCCCAAACCACTGAACATGAGAATAGAATGGGCCTTCCTCTCCTAGAAAGAGGCAGATCCAAACTTAGCTTTTAGAAACTTAGATGATTTACCTTGGTAAGACTGAATGTCAGGAAAAAAAAATTATCTTTTCCTGGTTACAATAAGAATAGTTAATGTTTCTGGAACAATGATCTCATACCAGGAACTCTATTAAGGGCTTTAAATGAATTATCTAATTTCATCCTCACAATAACATTGTGAGGATTATTACTATCCCCATCTACTGATGCAGAAACTGTGGCACTGACAATTTAACTTGCCCAAGAGCACCCAGTTGGCTTAATAAACACTCTGATTCCAGAACCTGTGAGGTTAACGTCTGTTTATATTCCCTTTCAGCTAAAATACTTGGAAAGCAGTTGGTTTACCAAGAAAGCTTGTTCTCCAGAATAGTAATGTAACACCTAAGGAAGTGTTGGCAGAGATGTGCTCAGCAATGGAAAAGAAAAGTGAGAGGAATAAAGTTTTTGGTGTAAGTCTCTCCACTGCAGAGATTTACTGGCACACCCGTCGCTGTTGGGGCATTTCTGCTTCATCTCCACGGGTACCCTTGCTGCTCTGGCAGCACCAATAATGGATCTGCTGTAGTTACATACCCAGTTGCTCTAGGGTTCTCATCATTTGCTCCAATGAGCCCAGCCCTTGAGCTAGATTCACATAAAATAATCGGACTTCTTTTGTGTTTTGATAGATGGTGTGATTAGCAGGCATAAAATGACATTTTGGCAATTAATCAATTAATTGCTCTGAAGCAAATGTACTTGGATCACACTGTATTTAGGCACCACTGACCCACTTTTTCATTTATTCATTCATTCAGTGGATTCACAGTACTTGCGAAGTAAAATTTAAACTCCTTCTGGTTGACTCTGCGGCACTATGTGATCTGACCCTGTTAATCATGCCAGACTTGTCTCTTACAACTTTCCCCAGTGCTCCCTTATTTGCATTTTTTTCCTCTTAAATAAGCCAAATTTATTCCTGTTCCAGAGCCTTTGTAGTTGCTGCTGCCTTTGTCAGAATGACTTGATCTCCCCAATCCTCAGATTCTCACTTGATTCGGGAATGTGCTCAAAAGTCACTTTTTCCCAGAGTCCAGAGTCCTCCCTCATCACCTTATCTAAACACCACCCACCCTCCCAGTCCTATCCCTTCACAGTGCTTTTCCTTCCTACCACTTATCCTAAGCGATGACAACACGTGTGTGTGTGTGTGTGTGTGTTCATTCCCATTTTTCTACACTAGAATATAAACTCAGGGGAGTAGGGGCTTGTCATCCATCTATGTTACCAGCACCCTGAACAGTACTTGGTTCCCTGCAGGTGCTTGAGTGCCTAGTTTTTTTCCAGGCACTTCTCTAGATTCTGGATACAGCAATGAACAAGACTGACAAAGTCCTGTTCTCTCACAGAGCTTACACTCTGATGGGGAAGACTGATTTAAAAATAATGATTTATCATGCCAGATGGTAATGAATTAATAACTTGTATACCTACAGTACATACCACTGTTAAGAGGTTCAGAAACACGGAAGTAGAAAACATCATTGTATCTGACAAATTTACAATTATTCATATAAATATAAAAGAATAAAAGAGAATGAAAAGACAAAGCAATGATTAGGGAAGAGTAAAGATGGTAGGGAATCAGAGGAGGTAAGTTTTGAATTAGGTAAGGGAAGATGGGGTGGGTAGATGTGAACAAAGCGAGGAAAGGCTCCATGCACATGAGATTCATTTTTTCCAAAGTGCTTTCTGAATCCTTCTTTATTTCAGGTTCTCTTATTTCCTCCCAGCCTTTCAATTGTCTAGCCTCTCGCCTTTGGTTGACATCACACCCACATCGATAGAACACCTACACTTGATATCATTGTAATGTGAAGGTTTAATTTACACCCGACTCTAAATATTTTCGGTGCCTCACCTGCAGATCCTGAATTAGATGAGAGAAGGGGACCAGAAATCCTACATTTAGAACAGGTGAGTGGAAATGTAAATTTGTAAAAATCAGTGGAGATTTTAGCTGAGCATCTGATATACCATAGTTATTCCTATTCCATGAAATAGCATGTTCAAGGATACATGTGTTTCTGCACATTTTCTTATTTTGAAGTCCTGAATTCGAGGTTTTCATTTAAGTGTGTAAGTGGATAACTGAAAAATCCACCAGTGTAAAAAAAAAAATCCTTAGAATAATGATAAGAAGGAAGATCTTCTGTTAAATGCTCTTACCATACACACAAAAATAATATGTTGGTAGGAACTTTTGGAGGTGATGGATATTTTTATGGCATGAATTATGGTGATGGTTTTACAGGTTTACATATATCTCCAAAATCATCAAGTTGTCTACATTAAATATGTGCAGTTTTTTTGTATGTCAATCATACCTCAATAAAGTGGTTTAAAAAAATAAAGCACCTTGCTTTCGAAATTTAGACAGAAGCTAAATCTAGTTACTCAATATAACATACATATACATGCAACATCAAAAACAATTACCATATGTAATTACATACATATATTTAAAAAATAAAAATGCTAAAATATTTTTGATTTGAGAAAATGGCAAATATACTGGTTGAATATTAGCACTACTGAATATGAAAACAGAGAATATTAAGTTGACCAGTAAAAGTTCAATTTAGACCAAAACCTATTAGCAGAATTTTTATCTCACCTTCTGTATTACATTCAAGGGATCCCAGTGTACACAGTATTAATATTAACAATATAACAATAAGAGCTATTAGACACACACATAAACATGTACAGGTATGGTTGGCAGAGTGCAAAGTGCTATTATTTCTTTTTTTCTTTACAATCTAAGTGTTTATTTATTTATTTATTTTTGGCCACGCTGCGCAGCTTGCGGGATCTTAGTTTCCCAACCAGGGATGGAACCCGTGCCTTCGGCAGTGAAAGCTCGGAGTCCTAACCACTGGACTGTCAGGTATTTCCCAGTGCTATTATTTCTAATTCTCACAGCAACCTCACAACAACAGCAGGGCAGTAGTAGTAGTATCTTTGTTGCAGCTGTAATATTGAAGTTCTGAAAGGTAAATTACTTGCCTGAAATAATGCATTCAAATTCAGGTCTATCTGAACCTAGAGTCTGTGCCTCTTCCACTCTGCCTCATTGCCTTTCATTAGATGAAAAATAACCCTTCATGAAAAACCAAGGATTTCTCCTTTTTTTTTTTTAAGAGTAAAGGGCAGAAGGGATAGCTTGTGTAAAGGCAAATACGTATGAAGAATTTCGCTTGTGGCAAAGAATTCCCCATGACTGCTGTGCAGACAATGAAGAATCTTTCTCACATGCCAAAATAAAAAGTTTGGATTTTATCGTATCTAGAGAGTTGTTATTGATCAGTAGCATCACCTCATACATCTGTATCAGGCAAGGACTGCAGGAGTTAGTGTTTGTGAGGTACTTAGAACAGAACTCAGCACATAAAGCTGTGTAAGCATTAAACAAATAAATAAACAAATCTTTCATATTGTATTTTAACTATTCACTAGAAGAACTCTTTTTCTCTTATGCATGTTACTTTTTTTTCCCTCTAGGGAATCTATCCATCTAAATATAAAATAGCATGTATGCCTACCTTCTGTAAACACTCTCATTTTAACTAATTAATTTAACTATGTATTAATTTGTTTTTATTGATGTATTATTGATGTATGACATTTATGTTGGTTTCAGAGATACAACGTAATGACTCGATATTTGTATATATTGCAAAATGATCACCACAATAAATCTGAAGTCTCTTTTTAAACAAAAACAAGTGTACCACAGGGAACTTATTTGCTCTGCTCTTTCATTATGTAAATGCTATGGACTGAGTATTGTCCTCCCCAAATTCATATGTTGAAGTCCCAAAGCCCAGTACCTCAGAGTGTAACCCTGTTTGGAGACAAAGCCTTTAAAGAGGTGACTAAGTTAAAATGAGGCCAATAGGACTGGTGCCCTTATAGGAGGAGAAAGGGACACGGGGCAGGGGTGGAGGGACGTGCAAAAAGAAAAGGCCACGTGAAGACACAATGAGAGCGGGATGTTTACTAGCCAAGGAGAGAGGCCTCAGGAGAAACCAGATCTGCTTACACCTTGATCTTGGGTCTCTAGCCTCCAGAACTTTGAGAAAACAAATGTCTGCTGCTTCAGCCACCCACCCTGTGGTATTTTGTTATGGCAGCCCTAACAAACACATGCAATAAAGTTGACCTGTTTGACATTTTATGAAGGTTGACATGACAGATCTATTATTACCTGGTACTTGAGTTAGGGCTTTAATTCCCATGACATTAGCAAGGGAGAAGATCTTTGCTATGCAAAAGTTTATGAGTTTATGCACTGGTGCATTACATTATACACATAATAAGAGGAAGGGAAACCTCTGTTTAGAAGTGATTTAAGGTTCTCTGAGTGGTATACAACTTTTATCAGAAGAATATTCATTTCTCCTTTGAAATCAATAGTTGTTTCTTAAACTCCAAATTTCTAAAGATAAATAAGGCTTTGTGACATATTTATACTTTGGTGAAGCATAGAAAAGGGAGTTTGTTTAAAATCGTGTTTAGAAAGACAGTAGAGGCCAGGGAGAGAGACAGGGTGTGTGATTACAGCCAGAACTGGTACAGTGTGGCCTTGTCTGGCCTTGTGTATAGAAAACTCCTTTGTGTATTGGTTTCTCCAAATGTAGAACCAATCGATGAAAACCTGACCTCCCAGACAGGAAGCAAGGAGAAGGTGTGGGAAGAAGAATGGGAGAATAATGGATGAAATCTGGGCTTTTGAACTGCTTCTTGCTCTACGAAGATCAGCCAGTCTTTTAAACTTTGGAAACTAGTGTCTGCCATTTGTATAGCTTTGAAACAGTTCCATGAACGAAACTCTGGAAACTGAAAAAGTTCAAGTCTGAGGTTTCCAAGGACCCAGTGAAAAGTAGGTATAAGTGGGGAGGCTTGTCCCTCAATTCCTAGGACATCTGGGTGTCTCTCTCCAGTTCCACTACTGCTTAAGCATAGCGGGGCCAACGTGCCTGCCAGCTCGGACTTCTCCTCTATAAGCAAGCACCCACCTCCGACAATGGAATCCAGGCATTTGTCCACTTGATAAGCGAAAAGCCTTAACAGCTAACATTTAACATTAACAGCTATGTGCCAGGCAGTGCTCTCTGCACTTTACATGTCGCAGCATACTAAAGTCTCATAATCCTTTAGGACATTATTACAATCATTATTACATTATTATTATGTACAATTATTACAATTCACTGTACTGAGGTGAGAGAAACTAAGTGCCCAAGGCCACACAGCCAATAAGCATAGAGTTGGTCTCAAACTCAGGTAGTGTAGTCCCAGAGGCTCCACTCTTAAATATCAAGCCCTGTAGGCTCAAAGACTAACAAGATCCTATGAGATCTTGGGCACCAAGATCCCTCTAGTATGGTTAAGAGGTTACCCTAACTAGGGGTTAAGAGAGTTGATCACCATCACGTGACTCATCAATAGTGGAACCAGGTCTGGAAGCCAATACATCTCACATCCAGGCTCCTTCTCACACAATCAAAAGCTGTTTTGGGCAACAGAGAATGGAACTCAATGCCAATCCACCTCTTTGTCTTAAGCTGCCAAACCATGCCCTTATCAAGAAGGAACCAGAGAGGTACTAAGAAATTCTGCCCATCTTCTTTCTGGAACACGTGGAGAGGATGTAGTTATAGCATCCAGGCCTGAAGATAAAGACCTCCCCAGCAACGGTACAGCCCAGGCAGCATCACCATCACCCGCTGTGTACAACTCCCTCTGGGGGACAGAACATGGCACTAAGTGCTGTGGAAGTCCAGTTGCATGCAACCCCACACACTTTCAGTGCAGGTCTGTATGGTGATACTCTTTCCCACTGCTCTTTGATTTTGAGGAAGCTCCCTTCCTATTTCCTTCACCATCTGTCATATGACTTACATTTCAAAGAATTAAAAATGAATACACATTTCTTTTGTTGTAGACCTTTACAGCAGCTCCAGAGGTAAATGGAGAAATAAGAAGGAGAGAAATTCCAAAATGGAACTCATTGATTTGGAGATTTATAGAGAGAAGTGAGAGGGATGAGAAGGATGGGAAGAAGAAAACATCATGAAAATGAAATGAACACAGTGGATGGAGAAGACAGGTAAGGGATGGACCATTAGCTGGAGGAAGGAAAATGAGCACCACGGGTCAAGGAACAGAACAAACTACAGCCTTATCTCTTTTCCTGGCTCTATCAGACCTGACCCAAGTTTCCCATGGGTCACGTTCTAAAATAATGTCATCTTAATTTATGCTCTATTTGATAGTTCACATAGCCCTTCTTGTCCCTTAATTCACAGAACAAACCTATGACATACTCAAAGTAGGTTATTATCTTACTTTCTAGGTGAGAAAACTAAGATCTGAAGGGTTAAGTAGTTTTGCAAAGGTCACACAGCTGGTCTGTGGCAGAGCCCAGGTATCCCACCTACAAGCTCAGTGTTTTTTCTCCTGCAGGGCACTCCCTCTGCAGGGTGCTCTTCAATGTGGTGTCATAGTGTCAGGAAAGGGGAACTAGCATCTCGATGTCTCCAACTGTCTCTGTCTCTCTCTCTCTCTCCTGATTTTGTATGAGATTGAGCTAAGAAGAGAAGACTGAGAAAAAGTACAGACACTGAAGCACAGCTGTGTCCACCAATAGAGGTTATTTCCTTCATACAATTCTCCTCATCAAGACAATGAATGTAAAGGCTCATAAAGTCTCAGAACACTGTGTTTCAGGTATGTTTTCTTGCTGGCAAGTACCTGCCATCTCATCATCAGGCCACCTCACACTGCTCCGGCCTCCTCTGGGAGAAGAGGGAGCCATAGAAGTAGGGCTGCTGAGTCAGGGGGAGACGGGACAGGTGTGGAGAGTGAAATGGGAGGTGGGATGAACGTGGCAGGTACGGGCAGGCAGTCCAGAAAAACTAGCAGAGAATAATTCACACAAGAATAGGGAGATTGGGATTGGCATATATATACACAGTTGATACTATGTATAAAATAGATAACTAAGGACAACCTGCTGTCTAGCACAGGGAATTCCACTCAATGCTCTGTGGGGACCTAAATGGGAAGGAAGTTAAAAAAAAAAAAAAAGAGGGGATATATGTGTACGTATAGCTGATTCATTTTGCTGTACAGTAGAAACTAACACAACATTGTAAAGTGACTATACTCCAATAAAAATTAATTAAAAAAAAAAGAATCTTGAAGAGTCCATTCAAGTCTTCATTTAAGAGCAAAAAGAAATCTAGTTTAAGGTAACTTAACTTGATGGTTTGTTTGGACTCATGATATTGAAGCATAACAAAAAGAACATCAATTCCCCCATATAAGTTCTCAGGAAATAAGTGCTTAGCCAAGTATATGTTTCCTCCCCAAACTAAATGAATTTGCAGCAAAATGTTGCAGTCAGCAGTGAAAAACTATGATAAATATCTGTAGGTAAAAGCTCGGAGTTGGGGATGTGTCTGCCTTGTTCGTCGTTGTTTCACTCCCAGCGACTTTACTGTAGAATATAATGGGCCCTGGAAAATGTCTCTTTAATGAATAAAAATGAATAAGCACCCACGAATGAAACAGATACATTTTTCAAAATATAAGCAAGATCTCATAAGAAGGGATCAGCACAGTCTACACACAAAGAAATGGATAACACAGCTTGGTCTTCTTTGAAATAAGAAAAACAAATCATTGAAAGACTCCAAGCTTTAGAACCATTTTACCATTTTATACTCTCGACGAGAGAGAACTTATGGGCTGGAATTCCTGAGGCTAAGATTAAAGCTAAGGATTATTAGATTGCTAGAACCTTGCTTGCCAAGTTGCCCTTCCCTTGCTCCCCGTAACCTAGTTTTAAATTCCCTGCTCTAGACTTAGATAAGAAAACATTCACTCACAGTGGTCCCAGAAGCGCATGTAGCTTACTTTCCAGGCAGCAAGGTGCAGTGGAGAAAACATTTAACTAGGAGTAGGAAGACATGGGTTCCAGTCTTAGTTTCACCACTACTGACTGTGTAATCTCAAGTAAGATTCTTAATATTTGGAGGCTAGTGGTATTTCACTTCAAGGGGGTAGCAATACTTGTTGAGAGAGTGACATGCAATCAAGTATATGAAAGCATTCTGTAAACTCAAAAGCACCATACAAATATAAAACATTATTATGGTTATATTCTGAAAAGCACCTCTCTATCTTAAAATAAGATTAGATGCCATTGGTAAATAAGATTCAATATGCTGTATGTATCTTACAAAGTAAAGAGAATAGAATTTTATTGATGAGCAGTCTAAGGTCAACTGCTGACTCATTTTAGCAGAAATTGGCTTAAGTTATAATAGATGTGCCTATTTATAATTCTGAGAGATTCCCTAAGGAGAATCATATTGAGCTAAATGGTATTTTTACCAGATAGACTTCTTTTCCACAGAAATGAATGTGAATATTAATATGTGCTACTCTGGTTACAGTCACATTAATAATTTCATAACATTCCTAACAAAGCAATAATAAAAGATGTTTATGCCTTTTTTTGTGCTGAGTCAATAGTGAATCCTGAAATCTTTCATTGCTGATGTAAAATCTTTAATATGAAAGAGCACCACTGTGGACAAATAGTAGAAAGAATTCTAAGCATGAAAAGAGCTGGTGTAAATGCAAATATCAAAACATAGTTGAACCAATAATAATTTTTAGGTGAATATTTCCCAAAGGAACTGACTCTTTGGGGGGTCAATAATGAACCATTCAAGTCTCATTTCTGACTCCATGAGAGAAAAGATGTTATAATAAATTCTGACATCATGCATTATCTCCAGTTGTGGGACTGTAGTTTTTCTTCCATTTCTAAGTGTTCCTAACGTACTCACAGTGCTCCAGAAGAAATGATGTTAATGTCAGTGGGCATTATTTCACAAGTGACTGTGGAAGAGGAACACAGAACTGCTTCCTGTTCCATTAAATTCAAAAGTTTACCTTTTACCATAAAATGCCAGAGAGCATGTGTGATATATTTATTTTATCTCACTGTATATACTTAATTTTATTACATATGAAGAAGTATTTATAATTAAATTTCAGTTATTTGTACAGTCCAATAATGCTAAATGGAGGCAAATGGTTTATCCAGATATGCACATCCAAGCAAATTTTTCTGTTATAATTTTAAAAAATTTAAAAAAGTTTAATCCTAGACACACAGGTATTTTTAAATGTTTTATAATTTTGTTTTCAATATTATGACTTGAACACACAATGGCACCCCAAAAATGTATCTGTTGTGAAAAGTCATGAATCATAAACCTAGTAAAAAGAGACTCCAGGAGGGAGACATAAGTGAAAATGGCCTTAAAATATTTCTTGGGTAGTAATTCACAGAGAAGAAGACATTTCATGGAGAATACTCCATTTTCTATCAGGGTAAGAAGCAAAAAAACAAGAAAACAACCTTACAGTTTTATTGAAATGATAGTTCGCTGACTCTGGACCTCACTCCCTTCTCCGACCACATCTGGAACAAGGCAATACTGATCACGTAACACTTTCCTGAGAACAGAAGCTTGAGAAAGAAGACTCTTACAAAAGAAACCACACCTCAATGTGATTGCTGAAAGGAACCAGTTTGAGTTCTTTTGGTTTACCAGCACTTTAGTTATCACTTGGACAAGCTGTAGAATAATTCATTTTCTGAATGACCCCAAATTAAAGGCACTTGACAGCCTTCAGGTCCTCCTTGCTTTTTGCTGATGTCAGGACTCTCTGGGCACGCAGAGCTTGGTGACCAGCCAGTGCTGGCTCATTCTGTATCTCTAGTAGCTTTTCCCTTTCACATTCTCTGTGCTCTCCTCTTAAGAGCCTGCTTTGTCCAAACTGTGGAAGCTTCATAGAAAACTGGGCTTTGGAAAGTTCCTATGTGTAGAACATTTACCTAGACAACGTCCTTCTTTGATTTGTGTTAAAACTGATTTGCATTCTGCTCTTAAATTGGCTAAGCTCCAGGAAACAAAACTCACCAGGTAACAACTTCAAAGGGGATGTGAAGTCACAATATGAATAATCCGACGTGAAACTATTACTGCTGGTACATTACTGCCTAAACTTCAATATTACTCGAGTCATATAATTTCACTTTCAAGATAAAAATATCATTCAGTAAAGACCTGATCTAATACAGGTTACTGTCTACTAGTCCTGTCAGAAACCATCATTATACAGATGTTCCCTGGTAGTTTTACTACATCCCCAGGTAGCCTCATAACTGTTAGCAGCTGTCATTGCTCTAAGCCTTATATCAGGTAAAAATCTTATCTCTGGCCCTTAAGGCTTCAGATTTAACATTATAGGTAAATATCCTAATTTTTTTAGTTTTAAAGTTGTTACTTAAATGAATTGCCTGGAAAAATTTTTAAAGCAAAAATGATATCGTTCTCTCTCAGTCTTACTCCCTAACCCCTACCCCACCCCTCATATATACAAACACAAAGCAATATAAAAACCACGAAGAAGTATACACATTGCTTTTGATTCCACCTTTATAATTTCAGGAAGGAATGAGGGAAAATCAGAAAGAAAAAAAATCACATTTCAAATATTACCTTTACCATCCTAATTACCATTCTAATTATTGTTATCTCATAGCTGAATCTGCACATTGAAAAATCGATTAAGCTGTGTACCTACTTAAAAATAACCTTGCTATGAGTATACATGGGATTAGAGACCCAAGCAACTGGTAATAGCACAACTTTGTTTAAAAAAAATGTCTGTACACACACACAAACTCAGACATATATGAGCACTGGCTCTGGCTTTTCCTACTCTTACAGACTGAAATTCAGTTTGGTTCTGGTATTGGCCCAAACGGCAGATTTGAGGAAATAAGAGTTTTAGTCCAAGATTAATACAATAAGTTGGAGATTCTAGTTTATTCTGCTTAACCATTTACTTATTAAATCTGTATTAAAAATAGTGACTGAGCTTTTACTACATGCCAAGCAATTTTTTCTTTATTCTCATTCTACACTGGGTATAAAATAAATGGAATTGGTGATGATGGGAGCAACAGAGCTTCTATTCAAGTAAGATTTTGTCCATCTTCACCACTGATTCTAAATTTCTAAGTGCAAGTAAATCAATGCTGCCATTTGCTTCTATGAAAAAGATGAATAAAATGTGTTTAGATCTATAACTCTTAACATAAGAAGCATGGGGCCTATTTGTCTAGCTGTGGCCAAGGACAAAGATAACCAAAGTTTCATTTGCTCAGTAAAGGGTTGAGGGCCAGTCGACAATTGTTTTGTTACTGTTTTATTCGGCGGCTCATTTGAAGAATGACTTGAATGCCCAATGGAGAATCATACCCAGCCTCTTTCACCCCTCTGAGCAGGCTTTACCCAACTCCCTCTGTAGAAGAAATCTCCAACAAGGCTAAGTGATTACCCTCTCCCCCTACCGATACGTGTGTGTGTGTGTGTGTGTGTGTGTGTGTGTGTGTGTACACATACACCATGTGTATTTCAAAATCTAGAATTCTGATTTCCCTTATTTTACTCTGCTTGATCGCTTTGGTCCTTTTGGCCTATTCTGTCTTGATGTGTTTGCTACTAAAAAAGAGACTTCTTACACAAAGATATTTTATTGTAATATAAATGTATCAGATGCAAGATTCTTGTATAAGGCTGTCATTTATCATTTGGGAGTTCACAATATGCTAATTGCTTCTCAGAGCATACAGAAGTCATCTGTATTCTTTGCATCCTAAAAGTCAATGATAAGTAGAATCTGCCTTTGAAAGATAAGGCACATACACATATTTTATTTCTTTCAGTTACATGCATAGAGACCTAAATAGAACCTCATGAAATAAGATCAACATATGCTTCTTGTAAAAGAAGTGATAAGAATGAGTGAGGTCCTTTAAGAGTTTAGAAAGCACTTCACTATTCAGAGGGAATATAGTGTGAATAGTGAGAGAGAAAACGAAGGGAGAAATTCCAAGAAAGATGACACTGGTCCTTGTACCATTATGCCGTGTTCTGTTCTGTGCTGCACTGAAAATGTTCCTGGATCTGGTCTAATCTGGTGCCTCAGTTACATAGTAGTTTTTCTTTCATGAATGATGTGTGAGGGTTTATACACTCTCTTACCAGTCCTATGGCCAAGAAGAGTTACAGTCAAAACTTTTAAACAATACATCAGTGAATAAAAGTCTGTAAAACTATAAGAAGAGTTTTCATGCTATATTATTCTCTGTTCTGCATTTTGTCAATATTAGAGTTGGATGAAGCAGGTTATATGTACAGTACAATGATAGGTTCTTGAGTTTTCATTAAACCCAACATTCAAAATGGCTATACAAAGGAAGGTATATTTACTACCCTGTTCTTCCATATATGTTATTTTCCTCTAAAGTAGCATTGGAAGGCTAATCCCAGTTTAGAAAATAATAAAAGAATTTATATTAAAAAATAAAAAAATGAATTGAGGATGTTTGACAAGTCTACGTGTGTGTAATGCATGGATGGCTCTTTGTGCTTAATTTAAAAGAATCACTGTCATTCAGAGAACAACCTTCTCTCTCCACTGCATATGAAGAAAATAATTTAAAACTTCCAAATCAGACATTTAAAAAATGAATTCTCAAGTAATCTTCAAGTAAGGTTTAGGGCACATTATCTTCTGCCCCAACAAATATGTCGCATGCAAATTATGAATTTAGAATAACAAGGATATTTTTCAAAACATTTTCATTTACATTGTTTTCTCTTCTCTTAGCAGTTGTTCTTCTGGGTTCATATGAAAGTATCTTTTATCCTTTCCACAGATCCATGTATGCTTTTTTTTAAAAGAAACCAATAAGATAGAAATATATTTTGAAAGGTCAAATTCTTCCAGTAAGGTAATAATGTCAGGCCAGTTTATAATTTTAAAATAAAAATAATGCTGATTTTGGACTTTACAGATGTTTTAGGATGGTAAGTTCTATACGTGACAGAAAATTACAAACCTCCACATACAACTAATGTACACCCACAGATTAATGATGTATTCTGTATAGGTTTTTTTTCTTTTACATCATTTTTAATTTGTTACTATTTTTGTTGATGGTGGTGGAAGCTATGATGGCAACAGTCACTTTTATTTGGGTTGGAGGAAAGAAAGATTTCATTTGCACTTTTCCCCAAGTCACATGAGAAAAGTCACATTCATTTTCCTGTTTCTTATAGCACTTAGGACATATAGGTACCAAGCGATGGACATGGCACTGGAATCCGATGGATGGGAACCCATTTCTTTATAATGGATGGACCCACATAGAGTCACTGGTTTCAAACATGATTTGTTAAGTTTATTAGGACACAGGAGTGCTTTGAAACTGTTGAATCCATTTCTTTATGGACAAACATAAACTGTCATGGCCACCAGCCTCAGCTGTTATTTGATTTATGAAGATTAAAAAAGCATTACTCTCTTTTGCCTACACATCCTTGCATTTTCTAGAGTTATTACACTAGCTTTTGTGAATTTATTTTTATTCCAATTGGAAAAAAATGACTGCATTAATTAATTTTTCATAATAATGACTGTTACCATAATGACATGGAAGATTAAGGGTATATAATTTTTTTTTTACATTGTCCATATTCATAGGGCACAAGAAATAATATTAGGGTGTTTTTTTCCCATAAAAATGAGTTTGTTCAGACCTATGAAATTCTTATTTTCATTCATATCTCTTCAAGTCTATAGTATTTCAGATTGTCTAATATAAACCTCTATATCTCGGAGGATCAGAATTTAAGGAAGAGTTAACATTTGAGATTAAAATATGGATGTGCTTTCATTCTTCACACATATCATGTAAGTTTTTAATTGCAGATTGAGGAAAAAAAGAACCTAATAATCTGGCCATGTCCTCTTAGAAGTAGCTCAAGGATTTTTAATGTATAATACATACTTTGGTAAGGAGCTCTGTACCAGAATCTTGAGTCTAGCGCATTCAGCAATTTAAACTTGCTGGAGCACTTCACAAATTGGAATTCCAATTTGAAAGAATGAAGGTCCCCTAAAGACCCACAGCACTCCAATAATTTTAAATTATTTTCTGCTTCGTAAGTTCAGAGTCCCTACTGCTTATAAAGAGACACTTAAAACAAAAAGGAAAGTACCACAATCATTTCAAATCGCCATGTATAGTGTAGGACAATTTTAAGACTGAAGTACTTGTAGGTTTTCCCATTTCATTTGAAGACTTTCAATTTGAAAGTAAGTCAAGCAGCTTTTATAATGGAACAATTCAAAATGCACTAAGCGATTTCAAACGGAACCAAAACTATGACAAAAGTAGAGTGCACATGGTTAGAGAAAAATATAAACATAAAGTGTATCCTCTGAAATACAAAAGGAAGTTAAATTGCCCTATAAATTAATTGGCATAAAATAGCGGGAATGGGGGGTAACATCCATATAACAGTAATAGCAGATCTTTAAAGTGATAACAGAGAAAGCAGTTACTGAATTTTATAAGGAAGGATTAGAAAAAGAACAAGATCTATATTGTTGAATGTTTGATCCAGTGCTATGCTGGGGTCAGTTCCTCCAGGCTCACGAGAGTTGATCGCACACCTCATCCTCGTTCTCTACTGTTACGTAACATTATGTTGGTAGCTTGAAATAAGTCATGGTAGCAGTATTTACATCATGGAAACCGACAAAGGCTACAAATTAGTTCTTTTTTCCTCTGGAGAGTTAGTTGTTAGACATTTACCAACATACCATTGGTGCATTACATCTAATTCATTGCTATGCTAGGCTATTTCAATTGAAAGGGGAAGTGATCACTCAGATTGCCTCAAATAAGGGAAAGGATAATGGTGGTTATGGGAAGAATAAGGGGGAAACGAATCTTACCCAAGAGAAGAGTCCCAGGCCAACTGGGACAAACAGAACCAAATAGTGAAGAATCAAGAGCATCATGGAAATAACTCAAAGGTCTGTGGTTCAGAATTCAAGGCAGCTCATTCAGCTCAATATCAAAAAACAAACAACCCAATCAAAAATGGGTGGAAGACCTAAATAGACATTTCTCCAAAGAAGACATACAGATGGCCAACAGGCACATGAAAAGATGCTTAACTTCACGAATTATTAGAGAAATACAAATCAAAGCTACAATGAGGTACCACCTCACACCTGTCAGAATGTCCATCATCAAAAAAATCTACAAACAATAAATGCTGGAGAGGGTGGGGAGAAAAGGGAATCCTCCTACACTGCTGGTGGGAATGTAAATTGGTACAGCCACTATGGAGAACAGTATGGAGGTTCCTTAAGACACTAAAAATAGAGCTACCATATGACCCAGCAATCCCACTCCTAGGCATATATCTGGAGAAAACCAGAATTTGAAAGTATGCATGCACCCTGATGTTCATTGTAGCACTGTTTCCAATAGTCAGGACATGGAAGCAACCTAAATGTCCATCGACAGAGGAATGGATAAAGAAGATGTGGTACATATATGTAATGGAATATTACTCAGCCATAAAAAAATGAATAATGCCATTTGCAGCAACATGGATGGACCTAGAGATTGTCATACAGAGTGAAGTATGTCAGAAAGAGAAAAACAAATATCTTATAATATCACTTATGTGCAGAATCTAGAAAAATGGTACAGATGAACTTGTTTGCAAAGCACAAATAGGGTCACAGATGTAGAGAACAAACTTATGGTTACCAAGCGGGGAAGGAGGGGTGGGATGAACTGGGAGATAGGGATTAATATATATACACTACTATGTATAAAATAGATAACTAATGAGAACCTATTGTATAGCACAGGGAACTCTACTCAGGCTCCTTGGTGACCTAAATGGGAAGGAAATCTAAAAAAGAGTGGATATATGTATACGTATAACTGATTCACTTTGCTGCAGAGTGGAAACTAACACAACATTGTAGGGGCTTCCCTGGTGGCGCAGTGGTTAAGAACCTTCCTGCCAATGCAGGGGACACAGGTTCTTACTGTGTCTCTTTCTCCAATTCTCTGGAATCTTCAGCCTATCAGCTAAAGTATTTTCTGCAAGAAGGGCTTAGATAAAACTTGGAAGTGAACAAATTCCCATTTTCCCATGTCCACCTTTACTTTCTGCGTTATCCTCTTTTTCCCTCCTGGTCACAAAACCCTTTGGGTACTCCCAGCATGGTTTCATTTTCCCTGTATTCTCAGGCTTTCTCCTAGTAGTGTGGATTCACACACTGTTCGATTCCCTGACCTTCTTTATCCACTGGCCATTATCTGTTCAGTATTTCTCCCACTCCTTCCAGGTTCTACTCTCTGCTGGGTAACGAAAAAGAGTAGTAATGACTTAAATCACATAGAAAAAAATCAGTGCTACAAGATTAATGAACTATTGGAATATCTCTTCTGTTTACCTAATGCTTTCATTGTATGAAAATACACGTGTCCACAAACTTATGGTTACCAAAGGGGAAAGGTGGGCAGGGGAGGGATAAATTAGGAGTTTGGGATTAACATATACACACTACTATGTATAAAATAGATAAACAACAGGGACCTACTGTATAGCACAGAGAACTCTACTCAATATTTTGTAATAACCTATAAAGGAAAAGAATCTGAGAAAAAAAAATATATATACATATATATGTATAACTGAATCATTCTGCTGTACATCTGAAACTAACAGAACATTGTAAATCAACTATACATCAATAAAAAAAACTATATATATATATATAAATAAATACCCCCCCAAAAAAGAAAATACACGTGTCCATCTTCATCTCCACCGCTACCATCTTAGTCTAAGCCATCACCAGTCTTCATTTTCAACTGCAAATAGTTTTCTTACTCTTGTCTTATACACTGAGTGATCCATCAAAATGTAAATTATAAATAAACAAAAAGCTAATTACAAAACTAGGCCATTTAGTGTCCTGTTTAAAAACTTACTTAGTGGCTTCCCAGTTCCCTTAGGAAAGAATGTGAATTGCTCTCCTGGCCTAGGGGGCCTGATCTGGCCTGGCCCTGCCTGTGAACTCCTGTTTCTGTATGTCCTCTGTGCACTCCAGGTGCACTGCCATTCTTCCTGTATCCATCTCGGACCTCTTGTGCTGTCCTGCAGGCCACAGCTCCCCAAGGAGACCTCCCTGACTGCACAGAGCAGCCCTTCTCTCCTGGAAAGTCTCTCTTCTGCTTGTTTACTTGTTTATTACCTTTCCTTCCCCCTTAGTGGATCTTGTCTGTGTAGGTCACTGCTGCTCACCAGGGGAAGGGCATGATTAAATACAGATGTAGCTGTTCTATAATATAAATGACTCAAAATATCAGTGGTTGAAGGAAAATAGACATGTACCCCTCTCTCATGTAAAAGGAATGTGGTTAAAAATGATATGGAGGCCCCACGATCTTACTAGGAACTCAAGCTCCAATCTGCCCCCTGCTAATCCTCAGCACACAATCTCCAACCTCAAGGTCACAGCATGGTCGAGAAAGCAGCTAATAACTCAAGCCATGAAGTATGAGACCTCCAGCAAGTCATACAGAACACTTCTGCTTGCATCTCACTGGCCAGATTGAGTCACATGGCCACACCTCTCTTCAAAGGGGGCCAGGAAATGGAGTGTTAATTCTGCATGGCAATGTGCCAGAATCAAACATCGAGGTCCATTACTGAGGAAAAAGAAGAAAATGGATACAGGGTAGCAACCTCTCCCATGGGATACAGAGTTAGAACAGGCTTCTTGATGTGATGTAGGGTTCTCTCTACTTTTTCTTCAGCGTTGCTCCCGAGTAGTTACAAGATACTGCTTAGCATTCCTTTGTTCACATCCAGAGAGAGAGAGAGAGAGAGAGAGAGAGACAGAGAGAGAGGGAGATGCACCTCAGGTTGCTTTCTCAATAGAGAGAGGAAGCACCTTTCCTATACAGCCCAGAAAGTGTCTCTTCCGACTTCATTGGTCACAACCAACAACTACTTCCAGGGGAAGGAATTGAACGCATTAGCCTGGGGATAAGTCATATGCACCTTTCTAGAACCAGAAGTTGAGCTGTCGTGGCCCCATGCAAAGGGACTGTGGCTAGGAGCTATGGATCCCGGATGAACAAGGAGAATAGTTACCCAGAGCAGGAGGAGGAGAAAGTGGGCAGGTCATTTTGGGGGCTGCACGTGTTTCTCAGCCCAAATGATACAAATACATGTTGAGCAAAATGCATGGTATCTCCTCGTTTTCTTCAGTTTCTTTATTTCTTTAGTTCTTGTCCTCATTAACTAAAATCAGCTCAAGTTAAGAACTGCACTGTCCAATAAGGGAGCCACCAACTACATGGGATTATGCAGCTTTTGAGAGTTAGCTCATAGGGATTGACATGGGCTGTGAGTGTAAAACACACACTGGACTTCAAAGACTTAGTATCTAAAAGAGAATGTAAATATCTCCTCAATAAATTTTATATTGATTGCATATTAAATGTTAATATTTTAGATCTACTGGGTTAAATGAAAGATACGATTAAAATTAATTTTACTTTTTGGTTTTTTTTTTACTTTTGAATGTGGCTACTAGAAAATTACAAATTACATAGGAGGCTCATATTATATTTCTGTTAGACGGCACTCATCAAAAAGGTTTTAGATTGTCTTCTAAGACACTGCCTTACTCAAGCTCTCCACCTGGACTTCCTCTACCTTCAAGCAAACCTGAACGACTTGCAGCTGACATGCTCTAATTCCGTACCCAAATCCCACTCCCTACTCACTTTTCAAGCTCTTGTGCCAAAAGGCCATGTCTTCCGTAAAGCGGTACCATGATACCTTCCCAACTTTCTTCCCCCTTCTCTGAATATGACTTTACCTGTGCAGGTTTATGGCAGGGAATACCATTTGCTATGTATTACAATGGATTGTTTACATGGTTTAGCACCTTTACAGACTTCATGCTTTCTTTTCTGGGCAGAAGTTTTGCTTCTAAATCTTTCTATCTCCCCTTAATTCCTTGGCTGTTGTAGGACTTTAACAAAATATCTGAGGATGAGAGAATAAATAAGTGCTGCTGTAGGGGGGAAAAAAAGGGGGACTGATAGGCCTACTCTTGAAGAAAGGCTGAGCAATTCAAAAGTGAGTGCTAAAGGAAAAGCAAGGGCCTCAAGGGACTTTGAAAGTGATGAAATACCAGTTAGGGATCATAAAGAAAAAACCACTTCCTATGAAAGCTAAAAGTATGCAGGTAAGAATCCACATCATTCAAATAATTTAGATCTAGGGGCTTTTCAGCAAAATGCTTTATTTTCTACATGCACTTGAACTGAAAATGGTTCAAGGGAAAAAGTTATAGACTTGGCCTTATTATAAAAAATTTGGAAAATTACTTTTGAGTGTCTCAAAGCAATTCAGTCTAAAATCCTAGTAAAATATTCTGGGGTCCCTTAAGAGCAGGGTAAGGAAAATCCATCCAAAGCTTCTCCTTTGGGTCAATTTCCCCTCATCATTGGCACTTCGAAATTGCCGTGCTCCCGGAAGCCTGAATGGTCTCCTTGAGCTGACATCTTGGTGGAATTATTAGGTTTCAGGAGTGCACCAGAGAGCCTTCTAGTCAAATCTAAGTTTTTCTGCACTTAGCCAGCCAAGGACCCCAGGGCTGCTAAGACAGAACAGAGGCTGTGCAGGATAATCTAGCCCAAGGTCAGGCTGTAAACTATCATCTAACCAGGCCATAGCTGCCAGGAAAAAGTTCATGAGCCACTGCATTAGACAAGGTTAAATCTTCCAGAGCTTTAAACTGGAAACCAGTAGTTACAGAATATTATCCTTCTTTATATATTCCCCAAATCTTTATATTTAAGGTCAAAACAATCATCGGCAGCAGATTCAACTTGCAAGGTTCTTAATACCTATTGTATTTGATTTATTTTATTTATAGCACACGTGTTTTGCGATAGGTTACAGCATTGTACAACATAAATTTAAAATAAATAAGAGAAATAGGCAAAGAAAATAAGGCTTAGTAAACGCTAGTAGATGTTACATTAAGCACATTGTACATGCCAAGAAAACCTAGATACTTGCTAAATGTGGTCGACGTATCTCAAAATAAGCTCCATTTCTAGTAGTCAGTTGTAAAATTGTATAATGAGGATTTATGGTAAGTGGGTACTTTTTTCCCAATCTACCCATCTGATCTCGTTTCCCCCCAACACCATTTGCTTCCTTTTAATGTATATTTGTCCCCTAGACAGAATGGCTACAGAGGAACTGTCTTTTTGCCTGCATAAAGTTCCATCTGCTTTATTTAGTACAGCAGGTACAAATTACATTACTAGAAAAAGCCACTGAAAGTGAATCCCTTTGAAACATATCAAATTTTTATGGTAAATATTACAAAACAGAAACAATAACAACAAGTTAAATTGAGATATTATCTTAGAGTAAAAAATTAATTTATGATATGCTTATTTTAATAAATTTAGTTTATAATTCAACTAGGCATCAGTTCTTATAACCACTGTAGACTGAATCAAATGCTGATTTTTTCCAACAGAAAACTAAGATAGAGCAAAGTGGCATTCTGCCAATAATTCTGGTATGATATGAGTAACTCTACAAATTAACTTACAGAAACTTTATGAAATCAGATCTTGCAAAATTTGGAATTTCAGTCTGCAATTGATTTGCATCAAAATGAAATTTTAAGTTGGACATTTAATGTGAGTCATAGTCAGTGAGAGACTGACTAATAAAAGGTTTTGATTGAACTGGCGTGCATAAATGTTACTGTGAATTGGGTAGGTTGTTTTAATAGGGACTAGTTTTATAGAATATTACTTCATTGGAGAGTGTTTTCCTTCAAGTGACCTTTGGTTCTCCATCATCATCATCAAAACTTGGGTACTCAGATAGTGAATATTTGGGTAATTTGTATACCCCAACATTAACTAGTCATTTAAGTCTTTGTTGCTTCTCCATAGATTTTGTCCACCTGTGCTAGAATTCTGCTTTTAGTTCCACATTTAATAATTCAGATAACTACAGCCATATTTGCCTGTAACTGGTGAAAATGAACTTGGCCATTGCCCTGTTCTCATCTACTTGGTGGCATACTCTAACTTTCCATTGATTAAACAATTTTCCTTCATAGTCACTGGGTTGTAGTTTATTCAATTCTAAACTATGCAGCAAGTCAGAATTTCAGACCACATAGGTATAGAGGATGCCAAATTTCTTTAATTTTCTAAAAATTAATTTATAATATGAGCCTTGATTCTTCATCCATGCTCCAGGGATGTAAATAATCTTTAATATGAGCAGATCGTGCATCGTCCCTCACTCTGGATTGCAAGGTCACTCTAAATCCAACTCCCACTCAGTTATTTCTCAGAGCCCTTCTTGAACACAAAGAAAAAGTTCCATTACTGTGGGAACCTCATTGAGGTTGCTTAAGAACTTTAACCATCTCAGTGCTAGGCTCCCCTGCCCCTTGCACTGGCAACTAAGAACTCTGGAGATTGACTTAGACCCTCTGCCCGGCTCCAGTACAGGCTGCCCAGCCATTTCCATGGTGCAGCTTCTGTACTTGCTGGGGGGCAGAAGAACTCTGGGGTCTGGTTATTGTATTGGGCTCTCTTCAGGAATACGCACATGTCCCTTCTGTTCTAAAATTCACAAACATATCTGGGAAATGTATTATCCTCCTAGCCAGGGAAGACATTACTTAAAATTGGAGAAAACAACCAGAAAAACCCAAATTACTAAATTTAGCTGTTTGGCAAGGAAATCCAGGAAGAAACATTGGACGATCCTAAACCAATTGGGATTAACTTGTATGCACTGGAAGGATAGAGGCATGGAATGAAAATGAGGATGAGCTTTAGAAAAAGAAAGTTTATTTCTTTTTCTGAAGTTTTGTCCTTAAAATTTGTACCTTCTAAAAATTCATATCTGAGTATGTCACTTCTTGTTCTAAAACCTGCAATGACTTTCTACCACATACAGAATAAAGTTCCTACTCCAGGTACTGGTCCTCAAAATCCTCCTGATTTGGCCCCAAGCTACATTTTCAACCTATCCTCTTTGTATTATAAGCTATAGACACAATTATCTATTTGCCAATATGCAGACATGTACAGAAGCACAGTTCTACTCAAGCTGCTCTCTGTACGTGATGCACAGGACCAGAAACCTCCTCTCTGAGAGTGAAACTCTAAATAAACATGCAACAGAACAGAAAAGATATGCCAAATAAAAAGAGGGAATGTCAACGGACTAAGACTTCAGTATACTCTAATTGTTAGAATAAACAACACTCAAGAATTTCTTTTTTTAACATATATATTTTCATTGAAGTATAGCTGATATACAATATTATGTAACTTACAGGTATACAATATAGTGATGAACAATTTTTAAAGGTGATACTCCTTTTATAGTTATTAAAAATATTAGCTATATTCCCCATGTTGTACAATATATCCTTGTAGCTTATTTTATACATAATTGTTTGTAACTCTTAATCCCCTGCTCCTATGTTGCCCCTCCCTCCTTCCCTCTCCCCACGGGTAACCACTAGTTTGTTCTTTAAATATGTGAGCCTGCTTCTTTTTTGTTTTATTCACTAGTTTGTTGTATTTTTTAGATTCCACATATAAGTGATGTCATGTAGTATTTGTCTTTCTCTGTCTGACTTACTTCACTTAGCATAACACCCTCCAAGTCCATCCATGTTTTTGCAAATGGCAAAATTTTCATTCTTTTACAGCTGAGTAGTTTTCCATTGTGTATATAAACCACATCCTCTTTATCCATTCATCTGTTGATGGACATGTAGGTTGCTTCCATATCTTGTCTATTGTAAATAATGCTGCTATGAACATTGGGTTGTATGTATCTTTTCGAATTAGTGTTTTGGGGTTTTTTCAGATACATACACTGGAGTAGCACTGCTGGATCCTATGGTAGTCCAATTTTTTGTTTTTTGAGGAACCTCCATACTGTTTTCTACTGTGGCTGCATCAATTTACATTCCCACCAACAGTGTACAAGGGTTCCCTTTTCTCCACATCCTCGCCCACATTTGTTATTTGTCTTCTTTTTGATGACAGCTATTCTGACACGCGTGAGGTGATATCTCACTGTGGTTTTGATTTGAATTTCCCTGATGATTAGTGATGTTGATCATCTTTTCCTGTGCCTATTGGCCATCTGCATGTCCTCTTTGGAAAAATGTCTATTCAGGTCTTCTGTCCATTTTCTAATCAGTTTGTTTTTTTTGATGTTGAGTTGTAGGAGCTGTTCATATATTTTGGATATTAATCCCTTATCGGTCATATTATTTGCAAATATTTTCTCCCATTCAGTAGGTTATCTTTTCGTTTTATACATGGTTTCCTTTGCTGTGCAAAAGCCTTTAAGTTTAATTGGGTCCCATTTGTTTATGTTTCCTTTTATGTCCTTTGCTTTAGGAGACAGATCCAAAAAAAATTATTGCTGCGATTTATGTTAAAGAGTATTCTGCCTAGGTTTTCTTCTAGGAGTTTTATGATATTCAGTCTTACATTTAGGGCTTTAATCCATCTTGAGTTTATTTTTGTGTATGGTGTTAGGGAGTGTTCTAATGTCATTCTTTTACCTGTAGCTGTCCAGTTTTCCCAGCACCACTTATTGAAGAGACTGTCTTTTTCTCCATTGTGTATTCTTGCCTCCTTTGTCATAGGTTAACTGACAAGAAAGAATTTCTTAAATATAAAGTGAACTTGTGGTCAGTGATAGAGCCTTGGTAGAGAAGGGAGTCAGGGAGCAAACACTGACTGAGAGCTGACTGTACTGCTCACAAGAGGGTTCCTTGCCATCACTATCAGCACATGATGGGGTTGTCTCTATAACGCAGATGGAACAATAGGCATATAGGACCTAATGATGCAACCCTGGTATTTAATATCTGTGAGCATAGGATCTTTGTCCCTTTTTGATCACTGTTGTATTCCTCAGTGCAGTGAGTGGCATATAGAGGTACTCAATATTTGTTGGAAAATTTTCTCACCAACTGCCAGAGCTCTAATCTCTGTGCTCCTGGCAATCTTTTAGTTATGATGTAACTTCTCATGCAGATATGACAACAAGGCATGAATGTACTTATCAGGGAATGGATGATGAATTAATAAAGTATCACTTTAATTTTTATATATTGGTTTCTGATGATTTTAAGTCAAACAAATCTAAAAACTGATGATCCTTAGAAGCACTAATACTCAAGGTTGTGAATCTACAAAGCTCAGAGTGAGACTATGTGACCTTAGAGGGTGAGACTATGTGATCTTAGAGGGTGAGACTAACTATGTGATCTTAGAGGGTGAGACTATGTGATCTTAGAGGGTGAGACTATGTGATCTTAGAGGGTGAGACTATGTGACCGCACCAGGGTCCTCCTCACTGTGAGAATCTGAGAGGCCAAGTGATCTTCCCTATTTAACATCCTTTCTCCAAGCTACAGAACCCACCAAAACTTCTGTTTTCATCATCCTCACCCACAGACCAGCCCTCCTAGAAGTCTTCCCAAGGCTCACTTGTTCTGTATTCTGTATTCAGATTTCATAGGAAACACTCTGTCAAGGGGTTAACTCTCCCCCTACTGTTAAAGGGGGAAACTAAAATGTGCCTTGCTGAAGGATGATTACTATTACTGATAACGTAAATTTCCAAGTGCAGTGAGAGTAGTCAGTGCTCAGCAAATGGCCGCTATTATAAGTATTGTTTCAGTAATTTGCTGATGTTTTTAATACTGCGTTTTGAGTCAGTTCATTTTAATAAGCATGTTTTCAGATGAACTTCTTGACTCAAGGAATTAAAATTTAACTTCTCTATGCCTTGGCTTTTTCAACTATAAAATATAGATAAAAATAATACCTACTTCATAGACTTTTGTGAGATTTAAATTATGTTATATAACGTACTACTATATATAAAAGGTAACTAATAAGAACCTGCTGTATAGCACAGGGAACTCTATTCGGAGTTCTGTAATGACCTACATGGAAATGGAGTCTAGAAGAGAGTGGATATATGTATATGTATGGCTGATTCACTTTGCCATAGAGCAGAAACTAACACAACATTGTAAATCAACTATACGCCAATAAAAAAATAAAAAATAAAAAATAAAAATAAACCTAATGGCTACTCCTTTGGGAAGTAGGGGATGTAATATATATTTCATTTCAACTCTGTTTAAAATAAAGAATCAAGGTGCTAAAAAAATTTTTTTAATAAATTTTATAAATTATATATATAAAATGGTTAGAACAGGGCCTTATGCAATTATAAGCTTGGATTAAATAGTAGCCATTATTAGTAGTAGTATTAGTAATGCTTCTAGAGTTTAGAGGAGTGACATGTAAATAATGATGCTTATAATATAATAAGACAAACAACCTCAGAGGTATGTGAAAGAACCAGAGGTAACCCAAGGAAATAAGGGATGATTTTTATTAGGGCCTATTGAAGGAGACTCCCCAGAACAGGTGAAAGGTGAGCTTGCTTTTGAAGGGTGATTAAAGTTCACCAAGCAGGCAAGGGACAGGGTTACGAGATGACAGCACCAACTCCAGGAAGATACATGGAGTCCAGGAGAGCATGGTATGGCTGGTGGGCAAAGTGAGGTTGGGGGTATGACTGCTGGGGGAGAGGGTAGGGCCAGAAGATGACACAGAAGTGACAGATAGCTTGTGTCCTACTAAACAGTTTGAATTTAATCTTGGGATTCTTAAGGTAGAGTTCCTAGGCCTCTATCAGGCTTAAGAAATGGGCCTCAGGAAGATCACAGACACCTAGAAACTCAGTACAGAATCTTGTGTTGTAGGTGCATTTTAAGTGGGAAAATGACCCATGGCTTTCATCAGAGTCTCAAAAGAATCTCCATGACCAAAATGAAGGACCACTGTTATCTGCTGGAGATGACATTCAGGATTTTAAGCAGGATCAGGTGTGGTTTTAGAAAGGTCCCTCTAGTGGCAGTGAGAAAGAAGGCTTGCAGGAGATTTGATTGATGAGAGAGGAGACTCTCAAGGGTCCAGGCAGAGATAAGGGCCTGAGGGAGGAGGACGATGGACATGGACTGGGGAGGATGACCACTTTCCACTTGGTATTAGAAGGACTCATTCATTCTACAAGTACCTGTGGATGCCTTATATATTCCAGGCACTGTGCTAACTGCTAGATAATATCAATAGAAAGTCCTAGCTGCTCACAGAGCTTTGAAACTAAAAGAAGAAACAGAAAATGGAAAATTATGTAATTATAGTTGTGATAGGTGCTATGCCTCCCCATTAAATAGAAATTTCCAGAGTTCAGGGACTGTGCCTTATTCATCTATCTTCTAACAGTGACTTGTCCACAAGAAGTTCTTGATTAATGCCTGTTTCATGGAATAAATATCTTGATTTATCCCTTGAGTGGTGACCTGTTGCATGGTGACCTGTTCTGAGTGGTTACCTGACCTGACAATAAACACATCTATACAGGCATCTGAGCTGGTGCTTTCTCATCCTTTAATGACAAGGTTTTGCTTTGAGAGACGAATCTTACCCTAACCTAAAGTTTGCAAGTTACAAAATAATGAATTCATCTCTTCAGGTAGTTCCTGTAATCATTTCAATGTCTGGATATGTGATTACATCTGATTGCCTCCTTTCTACTTTGGGAAAAAAATACTAGAGATACAGAGCTAAATCAGACATAACTTGCACCTTCAAAGATCTCACAACCACATGGATGACTCGGCCTTTAAGAGAGGCAGGTAATACTGAAGGAGGAACAGAGTCATACCTGTAAGTTGTCTCCTTAGGCAATTAGGAAAACTGCTCTAGAATTTAGGAGGAATTAGAAGAAGTCAGGGTTGAAACTAGAAACGGTTCAAATAATGCAATATTTGCTCTTAAACTTACATACTCACTCAAATAATGCCATACTTTCTCACTCTTACTGAAAGTGTTATGCAATATTTACCCATTCAACCACCCCCTTAATCTATCCTCAGGCAATCTAGGTGATGGGCATCTATTTCACCTGGGCTTCGGGTCGCTTCAAAGCAGTGGTTCCACCTACCATTCCTGAAGTGAATTGTTCAGCATTTGTAAGGCCAAACTAAAAATGCTTCTTGTCTCTGCCTCTTTTAATTTCTTTTCATATGATTTGCGTGGTTTCACTTGCTGATTTTCTGGGTCTTAGGGAACCTTTTCAAAATTGCGTATATTTGTACTTTGTCGAGCATTATTTATTTATCTCGTGGCAATATGGGGGGCACCTGGTTGCACTGCATGCAGAAAGCCATTGCTTGATTAAGATAAAGAATCAGGGCTTTGATATACTTCTCGATGCACGCACTAACTTTTCCATTATTGTCGCTATGGCTGAAGTAGTGCTAAGGAAAACACCTACACTTGGGCCGCTGTCCGTGGAACCCATGACCTGAAGCTGTCATGGGCTGACGTGATGGGTAATGGTTCGGGCATCTCTGTCCCCATCTCTCTTTTGGAGATGATTAAGAAAATGGATAATATGTTGAACTAAATGGCAGCCAAAATCAGTGACCAGGAAGTGAGAGCAGACTGAGGCAAGTGAATTGATTTCAGACAAATAAGCAAGCCAAGGAAACAGAACCCTCAGCCAGAGGGGCTAAGCTGCCCCCTGCTGCTGCAGCAAAAGAATATGGAAATTGCTGTTGAGACTGGATGTCCATGACTCCGGGAGATGGGATGGGAACAGCTGATGGGGTGAGGCAGGCTGTCTACTTATGAATCTCCCACACTTTTAAAGCCATTTGTTTCTACCTTTAAATTAAAATCATTTTCCTTTCATTTTATGAAATGTTGCTCTATTTTTTATGTTCATTTTCTTAGCAACTTTAACAGCTATTGTGTCCTTGAATATATTATTAATTTGCAGCCTAGTCTAAGTTTTCAGAGAGAAAGATGTGTTGAATGTCTGTACTTACGTATTTAGAACCATCAATTGCCTTTATCTTAGAATGTTCTTAGTGGCTAAGCCTAAAGTACCTTTTCCAATAGTCCAGCCTGAACCCTCTCTCGATTTAAATACATGCTTAGTGGTAAATAAGGGGACAAAATTGTACTGAAACCCTTAATGGAATTTAACTCCACACAGATCTTTTTATATAACCTTGAAAGTTATTTTCAAATATCTCATTTATAGAGGAAGTTTAGACCAAAAATTGGAGGCATAATTGTTAAATACGTTGATTTAAAAAGAGTTAATTTTCAAAACATAAAAGAATATTAATGATATAAACATAAAACTTATCCTGTAGATTACTGCAATAGCTTTCAAAAGTCTCACCTCCATTTTCACCTCCTCTCCATGCTGCATCCCTCCCTGTCACTCACTTGCTTAAAATTATCTACAGCAATGGTTCTCAGACTATGGTCTCCAGACCATCGCCATCGTAATCACCTTGGCCACCAAAGACTCCCACCTCCTGGTATTCACACCCTTCCATTGAGTATGGCTGGATTTAGTGACTTATTTCTACCAAACAGAATATGGCGGATATAATGGGATGCCACCTCCAAGATTAGGTTACAGAAAGATTGTGGCTTTTATCTTGGGGCTTCTCTCTTGCTCTCCTGCTTGCTCTCTCTGAGGAAAGCCAGTTGCCATGTTGTGAGTTGCCCCGTGAAGAGTCTACATGGCAAAGAATGGAGGAAGGTCTTCAGCTAAAAAATAACCCAGTCAAAAAATGGGCTGAAGACCTGAACAGATATTTTTCCAAAGAAGATATACAGATGGCTAACAGGCACATGAAAAGACACTCAGCATTGCTAATTATTAGAGAAATGCAAATCAGAACAACAAGTTATCACCTCACACATGTTGAAATGACCATCATCAAAGAGTCTACAAATAACAAATGTTGGAGAAGATGTGGAGAAAAGGGAACACTTGTATACTCTTGGTGAGAATGTAAATTGGTGCAGCCACTATGGAAAACATTATTAAGGTTCCTCAAAAAAACAAAAACAGAACTACCATATGATCCAGCAATCCCACTCCTGGGTATATATATCCTCCCCAAAATGAAAACACTAATTTGAAAAGATACATGCACCCCAATGTTCATAGCAGCATTATTGACAACAGTCAAGACAAGGAAGCTACCTAATTGCCCATCAACAGACAAATGGATTAAGAAATGAACAATGGAGTATTACTCAGCCATAAAAAGAATGAAATTATGCCATCTGCAACAATGCGGATAGACCTACAGTGTCTTATGCTTAGTGAAATAAGTCAGACAGAGAAAGACAAATACTGTATGATATCACTTATATGTAGAACATAAAAATAATACAAATGAATGTATATATACGCAAAACAGAAAGAGATTCACGGATAGAGAAAACAAACTTGTGGTTACCAAAGGGGAGAGTGAGAGAAGGAGGGGCAAATTAGGGGTATGGGATTAACAGATACAAACTACTATGTATAAAATAGGCAAGCAGCAAGGATATATTGTATAACACAGGGAATTATACCCATTATCTTGTAATAACCTATAATGGAGTATAATCTGCAAAAATACTGCATCACTACATTGTACACCTGAAGTTAATATAACACTGTAAATCAACTATACTTCAACTGAGAAAAATGGGAAGGAAGCCTTGGAAAAAAAGAAGCAGTTTCTCCTTCAGTCAAGCTTTCCAGTAAGACCACAGCCCTAGCTGACACTTGAGTGCAATCCTCACCTGGATTCCTGACCTACAAAAACTGAATAAATGTTTGTTGCTTAGCAAATTCGAGGATCTATTCCCGACCTACTGAAGCAGAAACTTTGGGGGTGGAGGCCAGCAATCAGTGTTTATAACAAGTCCTCCAAGTGATCCTGATGCACTTTCTTTTTTTTTTTTTTTTTTGATGTGAACCATTTGAAAAGTCTTTATTGAATTTGTTACCATATTGTTTCTGTTTTATGTTTTGGTTTTTTGGTCCCAAGGCATGTGGGACCTTAGCTCCCCAACCAGGAATTGAACCCACAGCCCCTGCATTGGAAGGTGAAGTCTTAACCACTGGACCACCAGGGAAGTCCCCTGATGCACTTTCAAATTTAGAACCACTGCTTTATAGGAGAAAGTCTAAAATCCTTAGGTAAGCCCACAACACCCTTTCTATGGCTTTTTTTTTTTTTTTAACCTTTGTTCTCTCATCCTATGTCATTCATCCCTAAGAATTCTCCTCCCCATAGAATTTCGGCAGCAGCACCTGAAGCCGAAGAAGTTTTAGAAGCCACTGACTGTCTTATTAGCTGATGCAAACTATGCTAAGTAAATTGTATACATCATTTCATTAATTAATAATTATTAGAGTCATGATAGATACCACTTGAACTCAGACTACATATCTGGCCACTCTCTAGGTCACATCACATGAGAATCTCCTAACCAAACCCTGTGAAATCTATAGTGTTATTATCCCTATTTTAAAACTGAGGAAAATAAGTTTCATAAAGATAAAGTAAGTTGCCTAAGATCACGTGGATAACTTTTAGAGTCACGATTTGGCATGAGTCTGACTATAGCCTTTGCACATGGAGCCAGTGGTCACACAGCCAGAACATGCATTTACAGTTCCTTGAGCAGTTCCTATGTTCTCTCAAGTCCCGAGGCCTCTTCCCTCTCTCTGGCATAGATACCTGCTCACTCATTCATGTTTACTGAAAGCTTATTATATGCCTGGAAATATTCCAGGCATTATAAATATAGCAGTGGAAGAAAAAGTAAACAAACCAACAGACAAAAAGTACTGCTTTGGAGCTTACATTCTAGTTGGGGATTGGAGGAGACAGCCTAAAAGGAAATACTTGAAAACAAAGAGTTATTCTAGATGATTATTCAAAATAGCATACCATAAATCAGGAAAAGTGTATAAAGAACCTGGTGGTGGAAGAGGGAGGGTGTTATGATATTAAATACAATAATTAGGGAGGCTGGCACTGAAAGATAACATTGGAGCAGATTCCTGATGCAGGAAAGGGAGGTGGTTTCTGGTTTGGGTAGGAGAATGCCATGATTGGAAATAAGCAAGTCAAGTGCAAAGGTCCTGAGGTAGGAGATGTCTGCCATGTTGAGGCAACGTCAAGGAGACCTGAACAGCTGGAGTAGACTGACTTAAGGAACAGGTAGCAGGAGAGGAGGCCAGAGAGAAAAAGGAGGGCAAATATCAAGAAGGGCCACTTAACATACTGCAAGGAATTTGGGGTTTTCTCTGCTTGGGATGGGAGGCAGTGGAAGGGTGTTGAGCAGAGGGAATGTTATGGTTTAACTTACAGTTCAGTAGATCACTTAGGCTGATGTGTTGAGAATAGACTACACAGGCCAGGGTGGAAGCAAGAAGCCCATTTGGAGTAGTTAGAAACCCATCTCAATAATCTGGGGTCTAGACCACTGATCATGGAAGCTTGGGCCATGATGACAGCAGTGGGATTCATAAGTCTCTGTTTAAAGACAGGGCTGACAGTATTTCTAAAGGATTTGATATAGAGTGGGAAAGAAAAGGAGTCAACATTTCTGGTCTGAGCAACTTGAACAATAGAGTTGTCTTTTACTGAGATGAGGAGAATGTGTAAATTGTAGGTTTGAGGGAAAAGATCAAAATTGTGGGTTTGTATTGTTAAGTTTGTAAAGCAAAAAAGATATCAAAGTGGAGATGTCCAAGTGGAAATCAGATATACAGAGACATTCAGAGGAGCACTTGACGCTGTAGGTACAAATCTGGAAGTCATCAGTTAATACACAATATTTAAAACCACAAGACTGGTTGAGATTATTAAGAGAATGAATAGAGATAGAATCCCTGGGACTCTTTGAACAAATCTGTCTACTCAAACATAGCCCTTTCTCACTCATTCCTGTCCTTCCTAAATATTTACATAATAAATATCTACTATCTGCTTGGCAACCAGCTGGACCTGGTTGGTCTGCTTGTTCATTTCTCTCCCCCTCCCCAACTAGAGCAAGAACCCATTGAGCCAGGACTCATTTATATTTACCTTGCCATTCCAGGTACCTGGCATATAACAAGTTTTTAATCCATGTTTTTTGAACAAGTTGTTAACTAGAATCAACTCTACTAGGACTTGAGGTAAGAAAATAAAACACAAAAAATTTTTTTTAAAAACAATTATAGTCTGTCCATAATAATCATGACCATGGTTAAAATGCTGATGGCATGTAAGGGAATGCTGTTCATTTTACTTTAGAACCTCTAAATTCTACTAAATGATGAGAGACTTTTATTAGGACATGGAACTTAAAAGTGGGTTAGAAAGTTATGGAAAAAATTTCAGGAACAATGAAAGGAGATGCATTAGAGGGAGCTGAGGTCTAGTCACTTATGAGTGTCTACTTTTCAGATGTGCTATAGAAATCCAAAGGACATTTTGGAACTTCAGACATTAGACTAAAGCCATGCTTTCTCAGTTTCCCTCACTTGAAACCAGAGAATAATTTCACAAGACATAGCAGAGAGGAAGGGGCTTGGAACCCGATAGAAATGAGAGAAGATGAACAATGTTGCAAGAAAACTGGAGTTAGGAGTTCAGTTCTGCCTTATTTGAATCTTCAAAAAGATTGAAAAATTGTGATAATCAAATGATATTATAGTCTGCATTAAGGTATTCTTTACTTTGGAGTTGGGAGAAAACCAGCTCACTCTGGAAAGTGCTCTTATGTTCACTTTGAAGCAGATGAGAAAAAGCTGAGTGGAAGCAAATGAAAAAAAAAAAATGATGTCTTCAAGCAGTTTTCAGAGAAAGCTGTCACAATACTTTAGTAATGCTGGAAGACTCATAGACAGGGATACTTCTTTCCCCATAAGATCCTCCAATGAGTAATATCAATAAGAAAAGTTTATTAGCAATGTTAATTCAAAATAAATTTTATTTTTCTTTTCCTATTTTTATGAGGCTGTATTTACTTCAAGTGAAGCATAATTCTTAGCTGAAATGTCTTTGAATTAGAGCAACACCCATCTATTACATTTACCTGCAACTGCTCAAGCCTTGTTTGTATTGCTTTCTTTGACTGAACTTTAGCTGAGGGTGAGAAAATTAATACTTAATGTAATGTGTGTTTTTCAGTCTATGTTTAATCATCTTAAGTTACATGGAATTAGAGATATGAGAGATGGGAGAAGGCAGATTCAATTATCTAAAGCTATTTTAACAATTCAATGAACATTCATCAATTTCATTTGGTACCCAAGGAACTTTATTAGGTATTATGGAGGGGTAAGGGGAGAAAGAAATAAAAAACAATCCCTGTCTTCAAATTATTTACAATATATTGGGTTGGCCAAAAAGTTTGTTCGGGTTTTTTCTGTTATCTTATGGAAAAACCTGGACAAACTTTTTTGCCAACCTAATAGTAAGGAGGAATCATAGAAATAAATAGTGAATAAGAAAAGCATCATAAATGCTATTAGGGTTCATACCTATTTTACTTGTATGATAAGATTAAGCAGAAGATGGCATTAAAGAGATCCAATTACTATTTGTTGAAAAAAATGAATGATCTGGGAGAGTATTTCAGACAGGATGATTCTACTCCAAGTAACAAAGCACCAGGCCAAAGAGGCCCAGACAAGAGAAATTTGTTAATAAAGTATACTTTAAAAGAACTCCAGATATAGGTAGTTCTCTGGCTGGAGAATTCAGCATCTCAGTGATTGCCGGACTCCAGTTATTCTGTGATACACTTGGGGTTTCCTCACGGTCACAGGGTGGCTGTCACCACTTCAACCATCAATTCCTCACATAGAAATATCCAAAATCATGGATGGGAAAAGGGGAACTTCTCGGGAGGATTTCTCTCTGGAGTAGCTTTGACAAAAGTTGAAAATTAGCCTCATATTTTCTTAGCAACACTGCTCTTCCTATTTCCACTTTTGTCTCTTTACAATCCATTGTCCACACAGCAACCTGAGGGATTTTTTAAAAATTAAACAAATCATGTTGTTTCTTTAGCTAAAGAACCCCTGTTGGTGAGGATGTGGAGAAAAGGGAACCCTTGTACACTCTTGGTGGGAATGTAAATTGGTGCAGCCACTATGGAGAACAGTATGTAGGTTCCTCAGAAAACTAAGCAATCCCACCCCTGGGTATGTATCTGAAGAAAATGAAAACATTAATTTGAAAAAATACATGCACCCCAGTATTCATAACAGCACTATTTGTAATAGTTAAGATATGGAAACAACCTAAGTGTCCATCAACAGATGAATGGGCAAAGAAGATGTGATATATATATATAAAATGAAATATTACTCAGCCATAAAAAAGAATGAAATGTTGCCATTTGCAACAACATGGATGGACTTGGAGGGTGTTATGCTAAGTGAAATAAGTCAGACAGAGAAAGACAAATACTGTATGATATCACTTATATAGAGAAACTAAAAAATAAAACAAACTAATGAATATAACAAAAAACAATAGATTCATAGATATAGAGAAAAAACTAGTGGTTACCAGTGGGGAGAGGGAAAGGAGGAGGGGCAAGATAGGGGTATGGGATTAAGAGATACAAACTATTATGTCTAATATAAATAAGCTACAAGGATATATTGTACAGCACGGGGATATATAGCCAATATTTTACAATAACTATAAATGGAGTATAACCTTTAAAAATTGTGAATCACTGTTGTACACCTGAAACTTGTAAATCAACTATACCTCAATAATAATAAAAAGAATGCATACACACACACACACACACACACACACACACACACACAGAAGAACCTTAAAAGAAAAAAAAATTAAACCAATCATGTTGTTCCTTTAGCTAAAGGTCCCCGTATGACTTCTCATTGCTTTTAATTTTTTTAATATAAATTTATTTATTTATTTATTTGTTTTATATATTTATTTTTGGCTGCGTTGGGTCTTCATTGCTGCGCACAGGCTTTCTCTAGTTGCAGTGAGCGGGGGCCACTCTTTGTTGCGGTGCATGGGCTTCTCATTCTGGTGGCTTCTCTCATTGCAGAGCACGGGGTCCAGGCACGAGGGCCTCAGCAGTTGTGGCTCGTGGGTTCTAGAGTACAGGCTCCATAGTTGTGGCGCATGGGCTTAGTTGCTCCACGGCATGTGGGATCTTCCCGGACCAGGGCTCGAACCTGTGTCCCTTGCATTGGCAGGAGGATTCTTAACCACTGCGCCACCAGGGAAGCCCCTCGTTGCTTTTAGAAAATAACCAAACTCCTTACAATGTCCTAAAGACTCTGTGTGATCTGATGCCAGAGAAAACTGTCTTCTCACCTAATAAATCCCTCCTCACAGTGGCTTGTCCTGAGCTGCTGTCTCACCCCCCGCCCCCTTCCCCTAGCCTCTCTGCTAACCCAACTGTTCTTTATCACACTATCCTGCTTTCTTTCCTTCACAGAAGCTTTCCATATTCTGAAATCATCTTGTTCATTAATTTGAGGGCACAGACAATGCCCATTTTTTTAACCAACACCTCGAATAATAATAACTTGTTGAAAAGGAGCTTACCATTTCTGTGAAAGACAAGTACAATATTTTGGGGTTTAATTGACAGTAAGTCTTACTTAAATATTTTTAAATTAAATCAATCAGCATATATAAAACAATACTAATGTCTCCCAATTACAGTTATATTTTTTGACTTTCATTAAATATATATATAAGAAATATAAGGACCTATATAGACAGTGTCATATTGCCAAATCAGTGAAAAGGACTAATTTTCCTTCAGGTTTTGGCCAAATATCAGCATTCAAATAATTACTGTCATGTGATTTCTCTCATTTGCAGCTTCCAAATGAAGAAACAAAGCTTTCTCCATTTTACTTAACTATGTCTTCCTCCTCTCAGAAGCAGTTGAAATTGTTGAAGTTTTTAGAAACAGATTGTCCTATGAAAAAATTTTTAACAGATAGAGATTATTCGTACTTAGCCTCTGCTTTAGAAACAGCTCCCATGTGAGGTGACAGCAGTAGACTTTGGGATGGATGGTGGGAGCTGCTCTTAACTCCCTACTCTGTGATGATTCAATTTATTCCTGCATCTAATAATCCTTTAAAAATACTATCAGCTTAAATTTTGTAATAATACAGAATTTATAATGTACCTTGACAAAGGGCAAAAGGTATTATACATTGAGGTACATGATGGCCTATTGTCAAACTTCATATTTTCTTGGAAGTTGAAAACTTGATTTATTGTAGTTAAACAAAACATAGTGAACTGTTATTTCTATTTTGGCAGATGGAAAGAGCCTACATCACCTACTTGGTGGCCAACACCAAAATGCAGATGTTTATCTTGTCTGAAAGTTAATAGAGGCGGGATTTTGGGAGATGTGTCTAGAAGGACAACATTGCCAAGGTGTGAAATATTCAGTTTATTCCTTTCTCCCTTCTTATATATACTGGACACATCCTTCCACAGGAGGGCAATTTGTCACATTAGGTTATTAGCTACATGAGAATTAGCTCTCAAATGCAACTTAAAAAATCAGCTCTTAGATTTCAGAACACTTGTAAAGACTATCAAGGGTTTCAGTGCTACTTAAATAACCAGATGCAAGCAAAATGCATTTTCAATGTTCTCTGTTCAGTTTATCACTTTGAAACTGTCAAAGCTACTACAATTTTAAAACCTTTAAGCTGGTCATTCTTTACTTATGAGAATATGCTATCTCAGCAAGGAGCAAGGGCCTTATAAGTGCCATGAAATCCAATACCTATTGTCTGAAGGAGTGTATGGATGGACGGATGAAGACTGTGGCCAACTCACATACACTGTTCAGTCCAGCTCAACAGACAGTGGACATCTAATGTGAGCCAGGCGCTGTGCTGGCCACTGGGGAAATCGAGTTGAAGCGCAGGCCTTTGACCTTTAGCCCTGCCCTCTAGGGCGGAGACTGCCCATAACATAGAAGCTCGTTATCACGAACTGTGTGCTAAATAAGTGGTCGGTATGAGGTGCTCTGAGCAAACAGAGGGAGGGGCTGAAGTTGTGACCTGAATTTACCAGGCCCACTACCAAACGTAAAATAGATAGCTAGTGGGAAGCAACCGCATAGCACAGGGAGATCAGCTCGGTGCTTTGTGACCATTTGGAGGGGTGGGATGGGGAGGGTGGGAGGGAGGGAGATGCAAGAGGGAAGAGATATGGGAACATATGTATAACTGATTCACTTTGTTATAAAGCAGAAAGTAACACACCATTGTAAAGCAATTATACTCCAATAAAGATGTTAAAAAAAAAAAAAAGTATGGAGAGACTCACTGGAGGTAAACAGAGCAGCAGGAAGCAAGATGTGTCAGTGTGGTGTGTTGGGAAACAATAGTCGGCTGACTGCTGGGACAATAGGGCAGGTTCAGGAGGAGGAGAGAGCGTGATGGAGACTGGGCTGGACCATGGAGCCTCCTAAACCACGCTGAGGAACCTGCACTTTACCTAAGGAGCAAGTGGGGAACCAAAAGAAAGAGAAAATATTCTGGTAGAAAAATGGAAGACGGATTCAAAAACCAAAGACCAGGGGTCGAATCACATCTCCTACTGTAACTGTTGATTATAAGTGCAGGTATCTCACCATCACATGAAAAGTAGGAGTTGACGTTAAACCCCAGCATTGACCTGTTAGGGAGACAATGAATACGCAAAGAGTTTGGCTTTTACGATGTCTCTAAGGTAGTTTAAGTTATTCCTACTGAATTCTAAGGTTGCACTTTTCTGGGGGTGGTGGTCCGAGATAAGTCAAATGATCTTTGTCTGATGGATTCCACTTGAAATGTCCCTATTTTCTTAAACTTTTCTAATTCTTCTTTAGGATAAGGCTATGGTGTTCTACATCACTGAAAAGAGCTTTCCCTTTCTATGAAACACAATCACATTTGGATGCAAAGTGCCAACTTCTCTCTCTTTCATTGTTCCCTCCATTTACTTTTCGTCCTATTTTTCTATAATCCTTCTTGGCCTTTAAAAAATATTCTCCCAACCTCCCTTTCCCCGTATTACTCCATCTGTTTGTGTGTCTTTAAGTCTTTAGGGTTATCAACCTTGACAAAATACCCCGTACAATTCCCTGGACCACAAGGCTACGTGTTTAGAAGCAGGAGGAAGGGTGAGTCTTGAAGGACAACTTTATAATATTCTTCTCTCTGTCTCCATGCTACACTTTCTGGCTTCTGTAAACATCTTCTACTTTTTCACAGAGTTTATAATTGAAAATCCAACTTTGTGCTGTTTTCTTGGGTTTCCTACATTTTAGCGATAGTTTTTTCAATATCTGGGAGTATACTTCACCCAGAATTCACTTCTAGGGCTATATATTGTTGGTTATGACTCCAAACTCAGCACCTGAATTTGTTTTATCATCTTTTCCTTAAAACTATGGCTTAAATATATATTAGAAAATAAGTGAGATCATAAATTAAGTGCCTCAGTGCAGCTCCAGGACCCTCAGTTTAGCCAGAGAGATATAAATGACCCCTTTTATAATCTACTTAGACTTTTCATATAGTATCACAGTATAGTATTAAAATATAGATATAAACCCAATTTCTCTACCTGCTCCACCAGCTGTCTAGATATTCAAGCAGATACTATTGTAGAGAATACTATATAAAATCAATATAAATGTGTCACTGAAAATACCTTAAATGTGTCTCAGTTGTGAAGGGTCAAATTCGATATTTATAAGACAAAAACACATACCCAGTTCTGCTTATGAATTCAGGCACTTAACACACTTGTAGGTTTAAAAACTGTGTAGCCAACACAACTGCCCCTCTGAGTGACTTGGGATACACGGAATTAGCTGTTTGTATTCTTGTGATGAGGGGCAAGTCACTAACTGCACCTGTAATTAATCACCTGCTCACCTAGTTACAGAATCACAGATTAGGTATTCTGGAAAGCGATTCACTTTCCACACTTCAGATTAAAGATACAGATTTACATAATAGGAGAACATTTATCCCACTGATGGTTTCTAATAAATTCACACTCAATTTGCATTCAGGAGAGTCACAATTGGGACCTGAATTTAAACACTATCTCTCCAAGATTTCTCTCTGGTGGTAGCTGTGGAAGCTACAAGAAGCAATGCCTCCATCAGATAAATCCATTTTGGAGTATCAAGTGTGGAATAATGCATGTCTTTTTGACAAATAAGAATAAGATGAGCTTGAAAAGAAGTATGATTACTCTTTCCTCACTCCAAAAGACCAGCTTTAGAAAACAAAAATAAAATGCGTTTGCTTTGGTTGGGCCCTTTCAAATACGAAATATAACCAAGTAGCCAAACCATTTAAGGTAACAGAAATATATGGACAAGGGCCCCTAGACAGGATTGTTAACAAGACATTAGCTTCATTCATTCATTCAACAAACATTTAATGACTACTTGCTCTATGCCAGGCATTGGAATAGATGTAGCAGTAAATGAAACAGACACAAATCCCTCCCCTAACAGAGTTTGCATGGGGGGCAGGAACATGTAATAATCACGATAGTTAGGGAAAATAACACAGTGTTTGGGTAGTAAATGTTAAGGAGAATAAAGAAAGTGGGAGAAGGGAGATGGGGAGTCAGTGTGGGGGAAAGGATTAATATTTCCTCCGAAGGGTGGCAGAGAATGCCCCCCGAGAAGGTGATGAAGGAGAAACTTCTAACAGAAACGAGAGGGCAAGTCCCATGGGCATCTAGAGGGACAGCATTCCAATCAGTGCGAAGGCGGTTCTGGAGGGTGCCTGGTGTGCAGGAGGGAAAGCAAGGAGGCCAGAGAGAGGCGGAGAACAAGGAGGAGAGAAGTAGGAAACCAAGACGGAGAGGTAATCAGGGAGCAGGTAGTTCATGCACAGCCTTGAAGGTCATAGTACAGACATAGGTTTATTCTTTGGTTGAATAGTCTGGGAGGAGCTTTGTCTGCTGATAGCACAGTAAAGGAAAAAGTAGGTTGTAAAGTCTGAGACACTGAGAAATTGGGGTATCTGAGCTATGAGCAAGCCTGAGTCTTCCATTTTAAGCTGATGAAATCAAAGCACAGAGCAGTTGGGATTTGCCTACATGTAGCTAGTCAAAGGCTGAATTCTAACTCAATCACATATGCTGTCTCAAAGTCTCACAGACAGGTTCAGGAAGGAATGTGTCTTAGCTTCAAGGAAGCTGGAGACTAGGAGATTAGTATTGACGAGTTTAGAATCAGTGACCCTAAGCTGAACAATCACATTAACAAAATATTGGTGGGAAAAGGAATTCTCTAAAATTATGCTTTGATCTTGCTTTTGGCAAGTATTTCATTTATTGAATGTTTTTAATCTGATCATGTTCCATGAAGAAGATTTGGTTGGATTGATCTGTCCCTACATTTTCTCTTCAGGGGTTAACTCGGAGTGGTCTCAAAAACTCTTTATAGGACATATAACGGTGGTTTGCATATGCAAAGGGCATCTGTCTTGTCTATAGTTGAGTATGAGTGATGTGCATAGATGCGCAGGGCTTCATGGGAGTGCTCTATGTCCATTTGGCTTAGTGTGTGAGGCTTGAAGCTAATTAAGCTGAGAGCATGAGGTCTTCCCCATGTGGGCATGTACCTTGGCCCTGTCACAGCTGCAGAATGCATCCCAAACCCTGGCCAGCTGTCTTGAAAATGCATGCCCTTGGTCAGAAGGACAGAACCACACTAGTCAATCACAGTGGATGGAAAAAAAATTGCTCAGAGCACGTGCCATGCTAATGGTGGCATGCAGCATCCTCTTAAAGCCCATGATGATCAGTCTTGAGTTGGAATAAGGTGGTTAGTTCCCCAGCTCATGACAACAAAGACTAGATGAGCAGCAATGCTGTTTCTCAGTGTGGATGTCTCTTCTTGAGTGCGGGGGCCTCTGCTGAGAGTGTCTTTCTCAGTGGGTCTCTCTGTGTGGGAGTATGAACACGCTCTAATCTGGGATGTGATCAACGAAGAGTGCATTTTGTTTGTTTTTCCTCTATGCTCCTCTTGAAAGTCTGAGTCCGGTTACTATTTTCATGAATTGTCTTATTTAACCTTATTTATGAGGCTCTTGAATTCAGAGCGTAAACTTAATGATATAATATTACCAATCAATATGTTGCTATTACGCTTAGAGTCTTTCCACTAAGATGCTGAAAGGACCAGGTTTGAAAGAGTTCAGTGAGTCATCGAGGTTACATGTCATAGCGGCAAGAATATTCACTCTAGTTCTTGTCTGTGCTGTGCTGCTGACCAAGTAATTTACCCTGAAATAGGGGCATTTCACTTCTCTGGGTCTCCATAAAATAACTGCTTTAGATAAAGGGATCTCTAAATTTCCTTCAAAATATAAAATGTTTCTAGTTTGCTCACTTCATGTTGAGAGTCAACGTGAAAATATGTATTTGAAGTCAAGATAGACTAGTTGAAAATGACACAAAAAGACAACCTACTGACTAAGAGAAAATATTTGCAAATTATGAGACCGACAAGGGCTTACTTTCCAAAATATAGAAACAGCTCATACAACTCAATAACAAACAAACAACCCAATCAAAAAATGGGCAAAGACCTAAAGAGACATTTCTCCAAAGAAGGCATACAGGTGGTCAAGAGGCACATGAAAAGATGCTCAACATTGCTAATTATTAGAGAAATGCAAATCAAAACTACACGGAGGTACCACTTCACACCAGTCAGAATGGCCAACATTAAAAAGTCTACAAACAATAAACGCTGGAGAGGGTGTGGAGAAAAGGGAACCCTCTTGCACTGCTGGTGGGACTGTAAATTGGTGCAGCCACTATGGAGAACAGTACAGAGCTTCCTTAGAAAACTAAAAATAGAGTTGCCATATGACCCAGCAATCCCACTCCTGGGCATGTATCTGGAGAAAACTCTAATTCAAAAAGATACATGTACCCCAGGGTTCATTGCGGCACTATTCACAATAGCCAAGACATGGAAGCAACCTAAATGTCCATCAACAGATGAATGGATAAAGAAGATGTGGTACATATATACAATGGAATATTACTCAGCCATAAAAAAGAATGAAATAATGTCATTTGCAGCAATGTGGATGGACCTAGAAATTATCAAACTAAGTAAGTCAGACAGAGAAAGACAAGTATCAAATGACATCGCTTATATGTGGAATCTAAAATACTACATAAATGAACATATGTACAAAACAAAAACAGACTCACAGACTAGAGAACAGACTGTGTTTGCCAAGGGGGAGGTGGAAGGGGAGGGAAGGGTTGAGAGATTGGGATTAGCAGATGCAGACTAGTATATATAGAATGGATAAACAACAAAGTCCTACTGTATAGCACAGGGAACTATTTTCAATACCTTGTGATAAACCATAACGGAAGAGAATATGAAAAGGGAAATATATATATACATATATATATATATATATATATATATATATATATGTATATATATATATATATATATCTGAATCACTGTGCTGTACAGCAGAAATTAACACATTATAAATCAACTGTACTTCAATAAAATAAAAAAGATAGACTAGTTGTTATTAACACAATGGGCGTCGGCCCTGGACAGACCTGTGATCTAAGCTTGTCTCCTACTTAGGAGTTACTGGGTGAGCTTGTGCAACTTGCACAAATTTGAAAAATTATCTTCTCATTTGTAAAACAAGTATAAAAACCCAGAAACCATTTTTGGGAGGATTAACTTAGGTAACATATACTTCAATAATTGAATGGCACATAAAAGTAAACAATGGTAGCTATTATTAACTCTTTTTCCCACACATTTCTACATATAGTTCATGGATATAAGTCATTTCATTATATTAGTAATGTACAAATCAACACAGTTCTTCACATAAAGGCAACCTTATCCAACAGATATATGTCATAATCAAGGGACAGGGAAGATACACCCACAATAAAATCTCACGCTGAAGCAGAATGCTGGAAATTCCTGTGTCAGCAGTTACTTTTCACACTAACAGGGCACAGAAGAAGCAGTCCTAATGTCAGTAGATCACTCTGCCATTTTTTGGCATTTGACTGCCTGCAGGAACAAGTCTTTGTGGCACTGCTACCAGGCAGAGAAGCAGTGACAGCAGGGGGTGCACTGCTACCAGGCAGAGAAGTAGTGACAGCAGAGGTTGCATGGGAGAGTAGAGGGGGCTGCTAAAACACTCCCTTGAGAAAGTCCAGCTGCCAGGTGAAACCAGGTATCTGGTTTAGGGACAGGCTGAGGTGAAGAAGCATGAAAATTGAGTTGAAAAGCTCCAAAAATAGGAGGATCACCATGTTCTGAGAGGCAGAACTTAGTAAGGCACCTGCTTTCATAACCACACATAGACACTAGTGGCAGTTATCTCATGTCGAGCCATTTTTTCAGTACTGCTCAGTTTTCAAATAGAAATTCTTGGGCTTAGAGTAAACTCACAAATCAAGATCTGCTTGTTCTGAATAGAGCCATGAGCTAATTTCAAAGTAAAATAATATTTTCCTCTAGAGTCTTCTAATGGGCATAAAGCAAGTTTTCTCCCATGAACATTTTTCCTCTTATAACCTCTGCTTTCCTTAGTCACTTGAATTATGACATGAATTTCATCATAGAGCTCTCCCTTTCAGTCTTAATGGCAGCTTTACAATGGAATATTCTAATTCCTCATTATAATTCATTAACTTAGCATTTTATAAACTTAATGTTATAAATCTCATTAATTTGGAGCTCAGGGAAGAAAAAAAATAGCAACCCCCAGTAAAAAAAGAATTCATCATATCCGATAATTCACTTTAACCACCAAAGAGCCTGATACTGGGCCAGCATCCTTTCTCCAAGAAAAGGACTTATGGAAAAATCAAGTAAGTTGTTGATGGGAATGTGGAGGTCGGGGGTCATTAAGGATAGTTTTAACTCTCAGTCTCACTTTGGCACATTTATGCTGTGAACACTTGACTACCATCAAATAAGTTTATCAGTAAACTGTGATGACACCATGATGGCACCAGGTCAGAACCATTACACAGCTATTCCTGAGCCCCAAACAGCTCTGGAAGCTAGCAGCTGAATATATTCAGGCACATGGCAGACTCTGAAATAGTTACCCATAAACTGCCTGTAGCTAGTGTCTTCCAACTACTCCTTTCCTGATGCTGGGACAATGTTGCTGAGTAAAATAGATGGGACAGAGACTGCCAGCTATCCTACAAAAAGGTTTTTTTTTCACCTTCCTGGGAATGTAACTGAGCAGGACCCTATGAGGCCTTCCCAGGACAGACACCCCACCCCCCCACCATGTCCTCTGCCAGACTTCAGTCTATAGAAAACCTTTAGTCAAAGAGTAAGTTTAACCAGAGAAGTGAGAAGATGAAGAAAGAAAGGAAAACAGTCAAGCAAGACAAAATAATAATTGTTTAGCCATTAAACAATGTCAAGGACCTTTAGTTTCTACTCAAGGGCTATAGATAATATTCTGAGCCATGTCCTTGAGCTGTTTTGCAGATGCTAAAACCCCACCAGGTGGGAGAAGTTAACTGCATGCTGCCCACAAACACATAGACCCCAGACAGGTTGGAACCAGAAGGTTGATGATGTTGACTCCCAATTACCTCCCCACCAGCCAATCAGAAGAATGTCTATAAGCTGATCACACACCCCACCACCCCCCTTCCTGAGAGTCATCGGGTGCTTTAAAACCCCTTCCTGAAAGCCATCGGGGAGTTCACGCCTTTTTGAACACTAGCTGCCTGGACTCCTTGCTTGGCACCTGCAGTAAACACTGCACTGTCCTTCACCACGACCCAGTGTCAGCAGATTGGCTTTAATGCACTCGGGCAAGTGGCCCTGAGTTTGGTTCGGTAACAGAAACGCAGTACACCATACATTCCCGGCTTCTTCCCTGTCATTAGGTATGGTCATTATGTTGTTATTATATATTACATTGTATTATATTGTACTGTATTGTATTATATTACATTATATTTTATGTTATGTTGTTATATTTGTAATTGTATCTGTGTGTTTGTTTTTATTTAGGTATGATACAGTTTTCACCAATAAAATGTACCTAGAAGTGGTAGGTACCATTTCTAGGACTGGATCATTAAAAACTCCCATCCTTGTTCTTCCCTGTTATTTTCGACTTTCTCTTGTATGGAGTGGACCTGACCCCAAAGCGGCCTCTGCAGATATGTTGCCAATGGAAACATATCCTCCCACTGGGTTCCTGCATGATAGGTTGGAAGAAGGTAACCCTGCCAACCTCTTTATCTCCTTCACCTCATGACCTCTCAACAGGAAGAGGAAGGTATCTATTGTGTTTGAGCCACGGTAAATTAAGGAGCCCTTTCCTACAGCAGCTAGCATACTGTACCTAATATGGAGAATACTACAATTTGAGAAGCTGATGTTTATTTATTTGCTTGTTTGTTTTAATTTACCATAGTATAAACTGATTCATCTAAACTAGCCAAGTAAGCACAGGAAATATAGATTCACTTTATCATTTTACGAATTGGCAAGATCTGTAGCAAAGGATAAAACTACTGAATATAACCTATTGGGCAAAGAATAACATAGTTGAGAGAAAAACAAGTCTGTATAGAGACAAGGGGAAAGGACTTTAGAGGTTTATGAACTTTTACACGAGTCTACACATGACACACACAGAATGCAGGAGTTATGAGGGACAACATGGGTTGTCTGTTTTAATTTCACATTTCAGGCCCCAAAAAGACCTTACAAAAAAGAAACACTACTGCATTTGTGGGGTAAAGAGAGAAAAAATATTTTTTACTAGAAAATATATATTTTTTTAAAGAAGGAAATTAACAGTGAGGAATTGAAATCTGTTCTTTACTCAATAAAATCACTGGCCCTATAGAAGATATTATCTATTCATAGTAGGTAATATGTTTAATATACAACCAGAAAATGACACAAAGAGCTGGGCATTATTCAAAGTAGAAAGATAAATATTCTCCTCTAGGTGTACATATAAATAAAATAGGCTGTTACTTGAAGTTCTGGGTTCTAAATATAGTCTGGCTATTAAAGGAAATAAAGACAGTTCAAAGAGGAACCAAATAATCAAAAATAATCAAAGACTGAAGAATTCTTCATTTTGAAGATGGAAAAGGGTAGTAGGTAGGGAATAACCAAAAGGAATACAATCATGAAGGGAATTTTTAAAAGAAAATTGATTTGTTTGTGGAATTCTAAATTTATTGACCTAGAGGAGTAGACAGAAAATTTAATATTAAATAAAATAGGCAATTACTTTTCAATATAGTAGGATGTATATTCTGTAGCAAAAAGCATTGGTAGTATTTTGTGTGGGCAGGCCACTACATATTCGCATTTGTAATTGATACATTCATAGAGAAAAATAGATGTCAGATATATATTCCTAATTGGGGGTGGATTTTAGATATATAAACCTAATCATGGATTATAATTGTTTTTCCCCAGAAATTATTTTATGATACTAGTGGTACTTATAGAATATGGGAAGGGGAAAAATACAATCTTTTACTCATGATGACATTTCTTATGTTTAATTTTTTTATAGCCACAGTAGTTTGCATCTTATTTACAACTATATTCATATATTTGTATATGCACACACACACTTGTACACAGACGCACACACATGGATACATACATAAACATTTAAATCTGTATATATACACACATATGTATAGTCATGCTAACTAAGGGCATATTTCTGAAATTATTTCTTTTCATTAGAGAATATGCTAGGAAAGAGATATCACAGTTATTATTTAATTTTGATCCCTGCGATTTTCTTCCTTCTTCAGTGAAGAATAAGTCAAAGTTATGTCTTGGTACATTTCCTTGTATTTCATTTCAATTACACAGGAAATCTCTTGGAGAGGGAACAATTTCTGTTTTACATTGTTTATTGCCACAGACTAACCTGTTATGACTTTACCAAATTCAACACTTGGCACTTTTTCTTCTTCTCTTAATTGTCCCTGTAGTTTCTTTTCCTGGTTATTATGGACCTTTTTATCCCCAGGCAGATTTTTGAAAATCTTAAGTCAAAAATCAGGAGTTGCTGAATTTTCCAAGTCAGATTAGAAATGGGTCCTTTGGTATTGTTTAGACACAAGACACTGCAAATTCCTAGTAATAAACATATTTTAATTTCCTGGATTTTTTTGTGCCAGGACAAGAATTTTTTAAAATAATGACATAGAAAGTGTAAATGCTATGTTATCTGTACTTACAAAATTTATATGTAGAATTTAAATCATGTATAGCCTTTCTCCTTGCTATGACAGAACATTTATTCTGTTGAGTAAAGAGAACATTTTTTTAAAAAGATAACTACACTTTTGTTGGCATTAAACTAGACTATAGAGGACATTTTTATGGACCTTATTGAAATCAATGTCACCAGGTAAAAATCTGAAAATACTTAAAGAGGCCTGATGTAATGCATCAAATCCTTTCCACATAAAATGTAGTTGTTATTTTTGCTGAATAGTACTTATATCTGTTAGGCTACTTCTGGAAGAAACTAGAAGATAAGTCTATCATGGACAAAAAAGGTCACTTACTTAGCATAAACAGTTCTGCTACTGATTTGGAATTTACAAAGCTCCTTCCTATTTTAACGTCTGTTTGATGGTCCTTCCTTTCTCAAGGGAGTACTTTGGGGCTCCTCTTAAATAAAATTCTCAATGTTTTTAAATTTATACCCCTCAGAATACACTGTGGAAAAAGATGATCTTTCCAGAAAACCAAAAACTACACTATCAACAGGGATTGCTTGTATGCGAAAGGTCCAGTTTACCTTTAGAAAACATACACGTTAAAACCTATGTAATCGAGCTTCCCTGGTGGCGCAGTGGTTAAGAATCTGCCTGCCAATGCAGGGGTCATGGGTTCGAGCCCTGGTCCGGGAAGATCCCACATGCTGCGGAGCAACTAAGCCCATGTGCCAAAACTACTGAGCCTGCATGCTGCAACTACCGAAGTCCATGCACTTGGAGCCCATGCTCTGCAATGAGAGAAGCCACTGCAATAAGAAGCTCGTGCATCTCAACGAAGAGTAGCCCCTGTTCACCACAACTAGAGAAAGCCTGCATGCAGCAACGAAGACCCAACACAGCCAAAAATAAATAAATAAAATTAATTAATTTTTAAAAAATCTTAAAAAAAAAAAAACCTATGTGATCAACTTCTGACTGAATGTATTCTATGGGAATGTTACTCTTCAAATTATTTTGATAACTAGCTTGTATTTCCTTACTGTCCAATTGCTCATGTATGGTCTTAAAATTAATTATTCTCCACTTATATTAGGTATGTATGTATATATGCCCCCTCCAGTGGAGAACCCACTTTGCTAGGTTCATGAGGGCAGAAAATGTCCTTCTGATCAGCTTGTATCCTTCTGTCCTCCTTTTTCCAAAGTGGCTAGTGTTTACTACTGTACTTTTAAAAATGCAATAAGAATCACATGTGTGATGTGACACAGGAAGACCCATGATAGTTACAGAGAAACAAAGGGCATGGCCTCTAATCTCAAGTGTGTTCTCAAAATTCAGTTGGCAAAGTAAGACTCAGAAAGCTATCTGTCAACAATGTAGTATTTGGTGGCCAGAATAAATAATCAGTGCTCTAAAAGATACAGAACTTTACGTTGATGAGGAAAAGTTTTCAAGAGAAAGTGGGACTTGAGCCCTCAATGGAAAGTAGGAGTTGAATATGTAGAAAAGAGTAGAGAACATAAATGGTGACAACAAAGGGAGAAGGGAGTGAATGTTCTGTAGGTTGAATGTTTATTTAAAGCAGATGCATGGGTTGAAGACAAGATTACAGAGTAGAAGGACTTGAGCTCACCTCCTCTCATGAAAACACCAAAATCACAACTAACTGCCAAAGAACTATTGACAAAAAAGACTGGAACCTACCAAAAAAAGATACCCTACAGCCAAAGACAAAGAAGAAGCCACACGAGATGGTAGGAGGAGTGCATATGTGATATAATCAAATCCCATACCCACTAGGTGGGTTACCCACAAACTGGAAAATAATTATGAGGATCTCCAACAGTAGTGAGAGTTCTAAGTCCCATGTCAGGCATCTCAGCCCTGGGGGCTGGCATCAGAAGAAGCCCCCAGAGCATTTGGCTTAGAAGGCCAGCAGGGCTTGATCGCAGGAATTCCACAGGACTGGGGGAAACAGAAACTCCACTCTTGGAGGGAGGACAAAAGGTCTTGTGAACATCAAGACCAAGGGAAAAAGCAGTGACTTCATAGGAACCTGGGCCAGACCTACCTGCTGGTCTTGGAGGGTCTCCTGGGGAGGTGCAGGGGGGCGGCTGTGGCTCACTGTGGGGACAAGGACACTGGTGGTGGAGGTACTGGGGAGTACTCGTTGGTATGAGCCCTCCTGGAGGCTGCCATTTTGTCCCCAAGACCTGGCCCCACCCAACAGCTTATAAGCTCCAGTGCTGGGAATCCTCAGGCCAAATAACCAACAGGATGGGAACATGCCCACCTCTCAGTAGACAGGCTGCCTAAAGGCTTCCTGAGTCCACAGCTGCCTCTAAACATACTCCTTAACATGGTCGTGCCCACCAGAGGGAAAAGACCCATCTCCACCCACCAGTGGGCAGGCACCAGTCCCTCCCACCAGGAAGCCTGCACAAGCCTCTAGATGAGCCTCACCCACCGGGGCGGGGGTGGTCAGGCACCAGAAGCAATAGAAACTACAGTCCTGCAGCCTGCAGAACACAGACCACAAACACAGAAAGTTAGACAAAATGAGATGGCAGAGGAATATGCTCCCAACAAAGGAACAAGATAAAATCCCAGAAGAACAACTAAGTGAAGTGGAGATAGGCAATCTACCTGAAAAATAATTCAGAGTAATGATAGTAAAGATGATCCAAGATCTCAGAAAAAGAATGGAGGCACAGACTGAGAAGATACAAGAAATGTTTAACAAACAAAAGATGTAAAGAACAAACAGAATTGAACAATACCATAAGTGAAATGAAAAATACACTAGAAGGAATAACAGAATAAATGAGGCAGAAGAAAGAATAACTGAGCTAGAAGACAGAAGGGTGGAAATCACTGCTGCAGAAGAGAATAAAAAAAATGAAAAGAAATGAAGACATTTTAAAAGACCTCTGAAACTTTAAATGTGCCAACATTCACATTATAGGAGTCCCAGAAGGAGCAGAGAGAGAGAAAGCTCCTGAGAAAATATTGGAAGAGATAATAGTTGAAAACTTCCCCAACATGGGAAAGGAAACAGTCACCCAAGTCCAGGAAGTGCAGAGAGTCCCAGGCAGGATAAACACAAGGAGGAACACATGGGGACACATAGTAATCAAATTGAGAAAAATTAAGGACAAAGAAAAAATATGAAAAGCAACAAGGGAAAAGCAACAAATAACATACAAGGGAATCCCCCCCCATAAGGTTATCAGCAGAGTTTTCAGCAGAAACTCTGTAGGCCAGAAGGGAGTGGCACAATATTTTTAATGTGATGAAAGGGAAATACCTACAACCAAGAATACTCTACCCAGCAAGGCTCTCATTCAGATTCGATGGAGCATATGCTAAGAGAATTCAGCACCACCAAACCAGCTTTACAACAAATGCTAAAGAAATGTCTCTAGGTGGAAAATAAAAGTCCATGACTAGAAACAAGAAACTTACAAATGGGAAAACTCACCAGTAAAGGCAAACATACAGTAAGGTAGCAAATCATCCACACACAAATATGATATCAAAACCAGCAATCGTGAGAAGAGGAGAGTACAAATGCAGGATATTGGAAAGGCATTTGAAATTAAGAGACCAGCAACTTAAAACAATCATATATATATATATATATATATATATATATATATATATAAATGGACTGCTATATCAAAACCTCATAGTAACAGCAAACCAAAAATCTACAATAGATACACACACATACACACAAAAGGAATCCAAACACAACACTAAAGATATTCATCAAATTGCAAGACAAAAGAACAACAAAGGAAGGGGAGAAAAAAGACCTACAAACACAAATTCAAAACAATTAACAAAATGGCAATAAGAACATACATATTGATAACTACCTTAAATGTAAATGGATTAAATGGTCCATCCATAAGACACAGACTGGCTGAATGGATACAAAAACAAGACCCGTATATATGTTGTCTACAAGAGATCCACTTCAGATTTAGGGACAAATACAGACTGAAAGTAAGGGGATGGAAAAAGGTATTCCATGCAAATGGAATTCAAAAGAAAGCTGAAGTAGCACTACTCATATCAGACAAAAGAGACTCTAAAATAAAGACTGTTACAAGAGACAAAGAAGGACACAACATAATGATCAAGTGATCAATCCAAAAAAGAAGATACAAAAATTGTAAATATATATTACCCAATACAGGAACACCTCAATATGTAAGACAAATGCTAACAGCCATAAAAGGAAAAATCAACTGTAACACATTAATAGTGGGGGACTGTAATGCCCCTGTAATACCCCTGTAATCCATGGACAGATCATCCAGACAGAAAATTAATAAGGAAAAGCAGGCCTTAAATGACACATGAGACCAAATAGACTTAATTGACATTTATGGAGCATTCCATCCAAAAGCAGCAGAATACACATTCTTTTCAAGTGCAAATGGAAAATTTTCCAGGTCTATCACATGCTGGGACACAAAGCGAGCCTCAGAAAATTAAGAAAATTGAAATCATATCAACCATCTTTTCGAACCACAACACTATGATATTAGAAGTCAACTACAAGAAGAAAACTGTAAAACACACAAACACGTGGAGGCTAAACAATATGCTACTAAACATCCAACGGATCACTGAAGAAATCAAAGGTGAAATAAAAAAATACCTAGAGACAAATGAAAACAAAAGCATGACGATCCAAAACCTATGGGATGCAGCAAAAGCAGTTCTAAGAGGGAAGTTTATAGCAATACTATCTTACCTCAGGGAACAAGAAAAATCTCAAATAAGCAACCTAAACTTACACCTAAGGCAATTAGAAAAAGAAGAACTAACAAAACACAAAGTTAGTAGAAGGAAATAAATCATAAAGATCAGAGCAGAAATAAATGAAAGAGTAATAAACAAAGAAACAATAGAAAAGATCAATGAAACTAAAAGCTGGTTCTTTGAGAAGATAAACAAAATTGATAAACCTTTAGCCAGACTCATCAAGAAAGAAAGGGAGTGGGCTCAAATCAATAAAATCAGAAATGAAAAAGAAGTTACAACTAACACCACAGAAATACAAAGGATCATAAGAGACTACTACAAGGAACTATATGCCAATAAAGTGGACAACCTGGAACAAGTGGACAAATTATTAGAAAAGTACAATGTCCCAAGACTGAACCAGGAAGAAATAGAAAATATAAGCAGACCAATGAAAAATACTTAAATTGAAACTGTGATTTAAAAACTTCAAAGAAACAAAAGGCAAGAAGGAGTTGGCTTCACAGGTGAATTCATTCAAAGATTTAGAGAAGAGTTAACATATATACTTCTGAAGCTATTCCAGAAAACTGCAGAGGAAGAAACACTCTCATACTCATTTGATGAGGCCACCATCACCCTGATATCAAAACCACACAAAGATACCACAAAAAAAGAAAATTACAGGCCAGTATCACTGATGAACATAGACACAAAAATTCTCAACAAAATACTAGCAAACCAAATCTAACAATACATTAAAAGGATCATACACCATGATCAAGAGGGATTTATCCCAGGGATGCAAGGATTTTTCAATATCTGCAAATCAATCAGTGTGATACAACACGTTAACAAATTGAAGAATAAAAACTATATGATCATCTCAGTAGATGCAGAAAAACTTTTGACAAAATTCAACACCAATTTATGATAAAAAATCTTCAGAAAGTGGGCATAGAGGGAACATACCTCAACATAATAAAGGCCATATATGACAAACCCACAACCAACATCATTCTGTACAGTGAAAAGCTGAAAGCATTTCCTCTAAGATCAGGAAAAAGACAAGGATGTCCACTCTCACCACTTTTATTCAACATAGTTTTGAAAGTCCTAGTGATGGCAATCAGAGAAGTAAAAGAAATAAAAGGAATCCAATTGGAAAAGTGCAAGTAAAACTGTCACTGTTTGCAGATGACATGATACTATACATAAAATTCTAGAAAATTCTAAAGATGCTACCAGAAAACTACTAGAGCTCATCAATGAATTTGTAAAGTTGCAGGATACAAAATTTATACACAGTAATCTGTTGCATTTCTATACACTATCAAAAAAAGATCATAAGGAGAAATTAAGGAAACAATCCCATTTACCAACGTATCAAAAAACATTAAATACCTAGGAATAAACATACCTAAGGAAGCAAATGACCTGTAGTCCAAAAACTGTAAGATGGTGATGAAAAAAATCAAAGATGACACAAAGAGGTGGAAAAATATACTATGTTCTTGGATTGGAAGAATCAATATTGTCAGAATGACTATACTACCCAAGGCAATCTACAGATTCAATGCAAATCCTATCAAATTACCAATGGCATTTTTTGCAGATCTAGAACAAAAATCAAAATTTGTATGGAAACACAAAAGACCCCGAATAGCAAAGCAATCTGGAGAAAGCAAAACAGAGCTGGAGGAATCAAACCCCCGGACTTCAGACTTCACTATAAAGCTACAGTAATCACAAGAGTATGGTACTGGCACAAAGACAGACTTATAGATCAATGGAACAGGAAAGCCCAGAAATAAACCCACACACCTATGGTCAATTAATCTATGACAAAGGAGGCAAGAATATACAATAGAGAAAAGACAGTCACTTCAATAGTGGTGCTGGGAAAACTGGACAGCTACATGTAAAAGAGCGATATAGAACATTCTCTAACACCATACTCAGAAATAAACTCAAAATGGATTAAAGACCTAAATGTAAGGGCAGACACCATCAAACTCTTAGAGGAAAACACAGGCAGAACATTGTTTGACATAAATCACAGCAACATCTTTTTGGATCCACCTCTTAGAGTAATGAAAATAAAAACAAAAATAAACAAATGGGACCTAATTAAACTTAAAAGCTTTTGCACAGCAAAGGAAGCCATAAACAAAACGAAAAGACAACCTACAGGATGGGAGAAAGTATTTGCAAATGTTGTGATTGACAAGGGATTCATCTCCAAAATACACAAACAAGTCATGCAGCTCAATATCACAAAAACAAACAACCCAATCAAAAATGGGCAGAAGATATAAGTAGACATTTTTCCAAAGAAGACATACAGAGGGCCAAAAGGCACATAAAAATATGCTCAACATCACTAATTACTAGAAAAATGCAAATCAAAATTACAATGAAGTATCACCTCACACTGGTCAGAACGGCCATCATCAAAAAGTTTACAAACAGTAAATGCTGGAGAGGGTGTGGAGAAAAGGGAACCCTCTTGCACTGTTGGTGGGAATGCAAATTGGTGCAACCACTATGGAGAACAGTATGGAGGTTCCTTAAAAATCTAATAATAGAACTACCATATGACCCAGCAATCCCACTCCAGAGAAGACCATAATTCAAAAATATACATGGACCCCAATGTTCATTGCAGCACTATTTACGATAGTGAAGACATTGAAACAACCTCAATGTCCATTGAGAGATGAATGGATAAAGATGTGGTGTATATATGCAATGGAATATTACTCAACCATAAAAAATAATGAAATAATGCTATTTTCAGCAACATGGATGAACCTAGAGATTATCATACTAAGTGAAGTCAAACAGAGAAAGACAAATATTATATGATATCACTTATACATGAAATCTAAAAAAGATACAAATGAACATATTTACAAAACAGAAACAGACTCACAGATACAGAAAACAAACTTATGGTTACCAAAGGGGAAAGGTGTGAGAGGAGGGATAAATGAGGAGTTTGGGATTAACACTCACACACCACTCAAAATAAAATAGGTAAACAACAAGGGCCGACTGTGTAGCACAGGGAATTCTGTAATAACCTAGCTGGGAAAAGAATATGAAAAAGAATAGATATATGTATCTATATGTAAGAACACATATATGTATATGTAAAACTGAATCACTTTGCTGTACACCTGAAACTACCACAACATTGTAAATCAACTCTATCTCAATATAAAATAAAAATTAAAAAAATAAAGCTTATGCGTGAATGCTTTTTCAAATAGTCCCATTTAAATTTGTGTGCTTCAGCTGCAAACCACCACATGGACACTGTACTTGTTGCTATTACAAACTATGGACTTGTATTCAAACTTCAATCTACTTTTTTCAACAACATTTGGTACTAGACGTAATGAGAATATTCAGGGTCATCTCTCTCTTCTGCTTTAAATATAATTTTCAATATTAACTTTCAGTACTCTACTGTTTGACCTCCATGATAATGCCATGATTTCTAATTAAATGCCTTATTCTGAAAGGCTATTGAGATAAACACTCTTCTTTTTTCTAATTTGAAGATAATTTATATTAGGTTTTAACCTTGAAATAATGGCTTTCTTCCAACACTTGAAATTCATGGCTTCTTTTCAGAATATCATTCTGTTTTAATGGTTCTTAATTCTCATCTGGAGATTTTCACAAAAAATATAATTATAAATTGGGGGAAAACTAGCAAATAACTATGTCTTATATCATTTGGTATTAAACAAAGATTAAAAACATGTTCAGAAACAGACTGAGAGAGGTCTCTAATAGGATTTGCTTGGTGGAAGAACTACTAAAGGATGCATCTCAAGCAGATGAAAATTGATACAATAAGCAGGACTGAATTTAGAAAGGAATAATGGGAAAAGCATTTGCTAATCATATGCAGGTAAAACTTAACAGGTACGCCTTTTAAAACAAAAATAACAATGCACAAAATTGGAAAGTATAAACAAGGTAGATATCAAAGCCTGGAAAAAAATAATGACTGTCAGGAGGGCACGACAGGAGTTAAAGAGTTCCAAATCTTTGTACTGTTCTGGAAAAGGGTTGAGATACTGATCCACATTAAACTCTGTTAAATCAAGTTCATAAGTTAAAAATAATAGACAACCATTAGGTGAAATGAAACAGAATATATAACTTCTAAAACCAGAGGAGGGGAAAAAGGCATCACAAAGCCTCAAATCATCTAAAAGAAAGAAACAGAGGAGAAAAAGAAGTCAGGGGTGCGGTGGGACACTTCCAAATCTACTTTAGTCAATTTAGAATAGCACTCTCCCCTCCCTTGGGAGGGTGTTAGTGTCAGTGGGTGATACAAGCATGTAAGAGGGCAAATATGTGTTGATTGAATATGAGTTGTGAACTGGGCATGTTCAGGTAGCCAAGACAACACACAACAAGAATGATAACCAGGGCTTTCCCACCATCTTTCAGGCCAACTAATCTCTACAAAAACTGGTTAGAAATAATTAAGATAGATTATTTACTGGGAAGGGAAAACTGGTAATGAGACAGAGTCTGGGAAAGGTATTCAAGGAGAGGATTGACAGTGTATTTCTGCACCAAAAAGGATCCTTAGTGAACATTTCCTTCTCTGATTTTGTACAATATAAAGACTCAGTGGATAGTAAAAAGCATCAACAGCTGTAGTCCAGTGAAATAATTCTCCTAGCATCTCACCTGAACAGGTGTCTGGTATTGATTCACATGGGACCACGATTGGGAGTCTGAGAGACTGTGGTGAATGTAACACAGGAAGAAATAATCTTACCACAAGTGCATAGCTATTTAAAAATAAAACTTTTTTATTTAAAATTTTCAAAGTGTGATACTTTTCCCAGCCCACCAATAATGTTTTCGTAGGCTTTTTCTGTTCAATATTCTCTTCTTCCAATATTCCTTTCCCCCTCACCTCAAGCAGGTTCTTTTAATTCTTTTCTCCTATTTGCACCATGAAATCCTGCACTTGGGCTAATTTCCTTCTATACTGTTTCTTATCCCCTATTCTTTGATGCTACTCTCCAACTTCCTTATTCTACACATTTCTCTTTCACTTTTGTTTTCATCCCATCTGCATTATCTACATTTTTTAAAGAAATTCTATTAGGTTCCAGAGGAGTTTATTTAATTCTACACATATGCACTGAATTCTTAACTCCACTAGTTGACACTATAAGGTAGAACTCAAGAGTTGCCTAGGTTCAGATTTTTGTTACCTTACATACTTGTTGTATGGGTTTGGACAAATCACCATCTGTATTTCAGATTAACTTCAGGTTAACTCAACTGTAAAGTAAAGACAATAGTAATACCCATTTCATCAAGTTCTGAAGATTAAATAAATTAATGCATGTAAAGAGTGTAAAACAGTTCCTGACATACAGTCAGCATTTTATAAATGCTATCTATCATTATGCTTTATGCACTGTGTTAGTCTCTAGGAAGATGGATGGTTCAAAGATAGATCCATGTTCACAAGGAATTTATGATCTAGTGGTGTTCCAGAAAAGTAAATTACCTACCCTAGGAAGAGTCTGCCTGAAACAAGCTCTACATGGAGAAAGAATCCATAAACTATAAAGAACTGGTCTTGCATGTTCACTGCATCATTAGTCACAATAGCCAACATAGGGAAGAAACCTAAGTGTCCATCAATGGAAGAATGGATAAAGAAGATATGGAGTGCTTGCTTCGGCAGCACATATACTAAAACTGGAATGATACAGAAGAGATTAGCATGGCCCCTGTGCAAGGATGACACGCAAACTTGTGAAGCATTCCATATTTTTATGACACATTAAACAAAATGGACTTAATTGATATTTATAGGACATTCCATCCAAAAACAACAGAATACACTTTCTTCTCAAGTGCTCATGGAACATTCTCAAGAATAGATCATATCTTGGGTCACAAATCAAGCCTTGGTAAATTTAAGAAAATTGAAATTGTATCAAGTATCTTTTCTGACCTCAACGCTATGAGACTAGACATTAATTACAGGAAAAAATCTGTAAAAAATACAAACACATGGACGCTAAACAATACACTACTAAATAACCAAGAGATCACTGAGGAAATCAAAGAGGAAATCAAAAAACACCTAGAAACAAATGACAATGAAAACATGACAACCCAAAACCTATGGGAACAGCAAAAGCAGTTCTAAGAGGGAAGTTTACAGCAATACAATCCTACCTCAAGAAACAAGAAACATCTCAAATAAACAACCTAACCTTACACCTAAAGCAGTCAGAGAAAGAAGAACAAAAATCCCCCGAAGTTACCAGAAGGAAAGAAATCATAAAGATCAGATCAGAAATAAATGAAAAAGAAATGAAGGAAACAATAGCAAAGATCAATAAAGCTAAAAGCTGGTTCATTGAGAAGATAAACAAAATTGATAAACCACTGGTCAGACTCATCAAGAAAAAAAGGGAGAAGACTCAAATCAAATGTATTAGAAATGTAAAAGGAGAAGTAACAGCTGACACTGCAGAAATACAAAGAATCATGAGAGATTACTACAAGCAACTATATGCCAATAAAATGGACAATATGAAAGAAATCGTGAAATTCTTAGAAAAGCACAACCTTCCCAGACTGAACCAGGAAGAAATAGAAAGTATGAACAGACCAATCACAAGCACTGAAATTGAAACTATGATTAAAAATCTTCCAAAAACCAAAACGCAGGACCAGATGGCTTCACAGGTGAATTCTATCAAACATTTAGAGAAGAGCTAACACCTATCCTTCTCAAACTCTTCCAAAATATATCAGAGGGAGGAACACTCCCAAACTCATTCTATGAGGCCACCATCACCCTGATACCAAAAGCAGACAAAGATGTCACAAAAAAAGAAGACTACAGACCAATATCACTGATGAACATAGCTGCAAAAATCCTCAACAAAATACAAGCAAACAGAATCCAACAGCACATTAAAAGGATCATACCACGTGATCAAGTGAGGTTTATCCCAGGAACGCAAGGATTCTTCAATATATGCAAATCAATCAATGTGATACACCATATTAACAAACTGAAGGATAAAAACCATATGATAATCTCAATAGATGCAGGAAAAGCTTTCGACAAAATTCAACACCAATTTATGATAAAAACCCTCCAGAAAGTAGGCACAGATGGAGCTAACCTGAACATAATAAAGGCCATATATGACAAACCCACAGCCAACATCGTTCTCAATGATGAAAAACTAAAACCATTTCCTCTAAAATCAGGAAGAAGACAAGGATGCCCACTCTCACCACTTTTATTTAACACAGTTTTGGAAATTTTAGTCACAGCAATCAGAGAAAAAAAGCAATAAAAGGAATCCAAATCAGAAAAGAAGTAAAACTGTCACTGTTTGCAGGTGACATGATACTACACATAGAGAATCCTAAAGATGCTACCAGAAAACAACTAGAGCTAATCAATGAATTTGGTAAAGTAGCAGGATACAAAATTAATGCACAGAAATCTCTTGCATTCCTATACACTAATGATGAAAAATCTGAAAGAGAAATTAAGGAAACACTCCCATTTGCTATTGCAACAAAAAGAATAAAATACCTAGGAATAAACCTACCTAAGGAGACAAAAGACCTGTATGCAGAAAACTATAAGACACTGATGAAAGAAATTAAAGATGATACAAACAGAGGGAGAGATATACCATGTTCTTGGGTTGGAAGAATCAACATTGTGAAAATGACTATACTACCCAAAGCAATCTACAGATTCAATGCAATCCCTATCTAACTACCAATGACATTTTTCACAGAACTAGAACAAAAAATTTCACAATTTGTATGGAAACACAAAAGACCGGAATAGCAAAAAGCAATCTTGAGAAAGAAAAACGGAGCTGGAGGAATCAGGCTTCCTGACTTCAGACTATACTACAAAGCTACAGTAATCAAGACAGTATGGTACTGGCACAAAAACAGAAATCTAGATCAATGGAACAGGATAGAAAGCCCAGAGATAAACACACACACATATGGTCACCTTATTGTTGATAAAGGAGGCAAGAATATACAATGGCAAAAAAACAGCCTCTTCAATAAGTGGTGCTGGGAAAACTGGGCAGCTACATATAAAAGAATGAAATTAGAACATTCTCTAACACCATACACAAAAATAAACTCAAGATGGATTAAAGACCTAAAGGTAAGACTGGACACTATGAATCTCTCAGAGGAAAACATAGGAAGAACACTCTATGACATAAATCATAGCAAGATCCTTTTTGACCCACCTCCTAGAGAAATGGAAATAAAAACAAAAATTAAAAAATGGGATCTAATGAAACTTAAAAGCTTTTGCACAGCAAAGGAAAACTTAAACAAGATGAAAAGACAACCTTCAAAATGGGAGAAAATATTTGCAAATGAAGCAACTGACAAAGGATTAATCTCCAAAGTTTATAAGCAGCTCATGCAGCTCAATATGAAAAAACCAAACAACCCAATCCAAAAATGGGCAGAAGACCTAAATAGACTTTTCTCCAAAGAAGATGTACAGATTGCCAACAAACACATGAAAGGATGCTCAACATCATTAATCATTAGAGAAATGCAAATCAAACTACAATGAGTTATCACCTCACACCAGTCAGAATGGCCATCATCAAAAAATCTACAAACAATAAATGCTGGAGAGGGTGTGGAGAAAAGGGAACCCTCTTGCACTGTTAGTGAGAATGTAAATTGATACAGCCACTATGGAGAACAGTATGGAGGTTTCTTAAAAAACTAAAAATAGAACTACCATATGACCCAGCAATCCCACTACTGGGTATATACCCTGAGAAAACCATAATTCAAAAAGAGACATGTACCACAATGTTCACTGCAGCACTATTTACAATAGCCAGGACATGGAAGCAACCTAAGTGTCCATCGACAGATGAATGGATAAAGAAGATGTGGCACATACATACAATGGAATATTACTCAGTCATAAAAAGAAACAAAGTTGAGTTATTTGTAGTGAGGTGGATGGACCTAGAGACTGTCATACAGAATGAATTAAATCAGAAAGAGAAAAACAAATACCGTATGCTAACACATATATATGGAATCTAAAAAAAAAAGAAGAACCTAGAGGCAGGACAGGAATAAAGACACAGATGTAGAGAATAGACTTGAGGACACGGGGAGGGGGAAGGGGAAGCTAGGGCAAAGTGAGAGAGTGACATGGACATATATACACTACCAAATTTAAAATAGATAGCTAGTGGGAAGCAGCCGCATAGCACAGGGCGATCAGCTCGGTGCTTTGTGACCACCTAGAGGGGTGGGATAGGGAGGGTGGGAGGGAGCTGCAAGAGGGAGGAGATATGGGGATACATGTATACATATAGCTGATTCACTTTGTTATACAGCAGAAGCTAACACACCATTGTAAAACAATTATACTCCAAGAAAGATGTTAAATAAAAAATAAATTAAAAAAAGAAGATATGGAGTATTATTCAATCACGAGAAATAACAAAATCCTGTCATTTGTGACAAAGTGAATGGCTCTTGAGTGCACAATACTAAGTGAAATGTCAGGCAGAGAAAGACAAATACTATATGATATCACTTACATATGGAATCTAGAAAAGCCAAGCTCGTGGAAATAGAGAGTACAATGGTGGTTACCAGGGGTGGAAGGCAGGAAAAATGAAGAGATGCTGGTCAAAGGGTACAAACTTCCAACTAGAAGATGAATTCCTTCTGGGGATCTATGGACAGCATTATGATTAAAGATAACAATAGTGTACTACATACTCGAAAGTCACTGAAAGATTAGATCTGAAATGTTCTTACAACAACAAAAAGGTAATTATATGATGTGATGGAGATGTTAGCTAACACTACAGTGGTAATCATATTGCAGTGTATGTGTATCAAATCAACACACTGTACACCTTCAACTTACATGACCTTATATGTCAGGTATATCTCAATAAACTGGGGGGCAAAAGACTTAGATGAGACCCATTGACTCTGTGCAAATTCAGCAACCCAGAGTAGGAGGATACCTCAGGTATATCCTTACATTTTTATGAAAGTCAAGTATTGTAAAGCAATAAGAATCATGGAATTATGATTAATGTGAAATTGGGATAGTAAGGCCCCTACACGGGAGTAACTAAGTTCTTTGAAGATAGTCTGAAAATAAACAATTTAAACAGCATCAAACTTAGACACTGAAAAATGGTGAGAGGAGAAAGTAGCACCATTCCATTTCCATTTTTACTGTGTGGCTTGTTGAGAAAGCACTAAATATAGATTGCTTGGCTTCAAGACTGGATCAATGATTCTTGGAGCTTTTTTTTTTTTTTTTTTTTCCTTTGGGGAAGAGGTGGGTTTATATCTGCTATGTGATTCGCCAAAGAGCAGAAAAAGACTTTGGAAGAAATTCTATGATTCCGGTTACTGTCCATTAAAGGCCAAGAAGGAACATTTAAAATTATCAGTATTATCCCTCTAGAATAAATAATTGTCTTCAACTCATGGACTACAGGATCCCCTAACAGCTTTCTTCATTTAAACGGAGGCTTTAAATTTTAGTAAATGACTCTAAGCTGTGGATTTTGTCATTTTGGCTTTGGGGAATTAAGTCTTTAAATAAAATTGATGTGGCAAAGATACCGAAATACATTTGACTTTCAAATAAAGGGAGAGCTCTTAGATACTTTTTCTCGTGAACAGACAGGTGACAGTGAGGATAAGCAGACATGTCTTAAATACTGATGATAAGCACACACAGTGTTCACAGGGGCTTGCACTTTTCATAGACTGGGTGCAGCCCTGCTACAATGTCTCACTGGAAATAGAGTAACTGGATTTTTTTTTAATGGAGAATGTGTCCATATGTGAACACATTGTTCTGACTCTTAACATTTGATTTCCTTTCTCTATAGGGAGACAGCTCTAGTTTCTCTTTAGGGGGTGCATATGAAGGAGACTTTCAAAGGCACTTGTGTGCAAATGCCATGCCAGAAGAAACACTGTTACCTTGGTTGTAACCTTGCTGTGTGGGCCCTTGCCTCACACAAATTCCTGGGCACTGGGGCACTCTTGGAGCAAAATTTTAACATTTGGAAGTTGGTAGAAGCTGATACCAAGGTGTTCACAGTATCAAGAATTTTTGGAAAAAGAAATCACACCTAATATATGAGGTTGATATATTCTGGAATAAAATATGTCCTGTAGTGCGAACAAAGAAAGGAAGAAAGGTTAAGTTTTTCGAATACTAACCATGATTCAGCTGTTTTTTACACATTGGATTTAATACTCTTTGAGTAGTTTTTATTACAACCTCATTTTTATAACAGAGGGAAAGTAAGACACAAAGCGTTAAGTGATATGTCCCAAGTCACCCCGTGATTAAGTAGAAACTGGATTAGAAGCTACATTTGTAGTTTCAAACCTAGAAATAACCAGACCACCCCACACTCACTTGATGGTTACAGAAAGAATCGCAATGACTGACTTCGTGTATCTGAAGATATCAGGGAAATTTTCTAACACAGCAGAGCCTACTCATGTTCAAGAATGAGAAGCCAGGAAACCACACGTAAGAAACATGAATTACAACAGCAGTCATTTCTTTTAGGATAAAGAAGAAAACAAAAATTATGGAAGTCTCCAGTTATGTGTAAATATCAGTACTTAATTTCCAAAAGAAATACACTATGTGGTTTAAAAAATGTTTTCTCTTAGTAGTTTCAAAGCAACATTGCCTATCAAAACTTGAACATGATGACGAAGGTGGTAATTACCGTGGAACAAAAAGCACATAGCAAAATTTAATGGCAGATTTAGACGTTAACTGATATTAAGGCCTCAAACCTCAAAAACAATTTCGTGTAGTTTATGGGTCAGACTGACCTGTACAGGATCAATTTTGACAGGAGTCAGAGATCAGAAATAGACTTATAAAGGGACAGAACATAGCTTAGGCACTGTCATGATAGAGAGAAACATGTAATTTTGAACCAGAGATTTGCAGACTGCTATGCACTTTTCATAAAACATGGTGAAAAATCCAGTTTGGAAATTGCAATTTAGGAATACCATCTTCACTGACAAATAACTCAAATTTGAAGGCACGAATTATAAAGTTTGGTTTGTTTCAAATTCATGTCAGCCAAGACATAAGCAAACAGTCATTAATATGAGGATGTCAAGAAGGAAATGATCCCAGAAATATTGTGTTATCCTTTTCCCTTCAGTGCTGAATCAAGTCATATTTACTGACTGTGTAAAATATGTTAAGGCAGAACCTGGTGCAAAGTCTAAGTAGAAATAATAATAAACAAAATGTGTCTTAGTGGGCTTGTAGTAAATGTTTTAATGCCATTTCTAAGCTTCAGTCTTCAGGATTGAGATTGGGAAGAGGCATCTCAGTTTCTAACCTCCTTTTCAGTTTGTAAAGGTATGAGGCAGATGGTTTGGGGCATACCATGAATGACTTTGGATGATTCCGTGTGATAACTACATTTGGACCTCAGAGATTGCAGGAACATTAATGAACGGCCATTATGGTGCCTAAACCCAATTTCAGAGGGAGATACATTTGAACATTTTATCTCTTAGCACGGAAACACAATTACTATCTAATTAGTGATAAATTAGGTATTTTTATTAGACAATGTTTGTAAAGCACCCTACTATAATGTACATTACTGGGTATGAAGAGCTCAAAATTATACAGTCAACATTCAACTATGGGTGAACATGAAACTCCTTTATGTATTTATTTTGGAATTGTTCTTGGTTTTCTTCAACATGGTCCCAGTCCCAATCAGTAGTGATTTGATAAGTGTTCTCCAGCCCTACAGCTTTCTCAGTAACTTCCAGATTAAAACTTAGTGTCCTTTGGGTGAATACAGTCATATTCAAACATTTCCATGATCTCTTTCCCTTTGAACACTCTTCCCAAACTCCCTTTCCTCCTACTCTCAAACCTGATTTAAATCTGTGTCAGAAAGGACCAAAGAATATTTGCACAAAAGGAGCCTGTGAACAAATTGGTGACAGGCTGTGAGTCTGGTTTGGTTCACTTCTCTGTTGGTCAGTCCTCACGTCGTCTGTCCAATGAACACATCCAGCTTCTGACTCCATGCGTGGCCTGTTTGATGGTTTGGGGGCATCCAGCTAAGTGACCATCTATGGTCTCCTGACCTCATGCATCTCCCTGAAAAATGGCCACCTCTAATGCACAGTCTATCCCCCTGCCTTCACAGGTGCTCTGCCTCACTGAGTGGGACGTGGGAGTCCCTTCCTTGGTCATCTCCAGACCCATTAAAAATTACAGAATTCCCATCCTATTCATTTTGACTTCGCAGGAACCTGAGGGAAGAGTGATTTTTGACCTTTCCTTTAATTAATTAATTAATTTTTTAATAGATATTTATTGGAGTATAATTGCTTCACAGTACTGTGTTAGTTTCTGTTGCACAAGAAAGCCAATCAGCCATATGCATACACATGTCCCCATATCCCCTCCCTCTTGAGCCTCCCTCCCATCCTCCCTACCCCACCCCTCTAGGTCATCGCAAAGCACGGAGCAGATCTCCCTGTGCTATGCGGCTGCTTCCCACCAGCCAACTATTTTACATTCGGTAGTGTATATACATCGATGTTACTCTCACTTCGCCCCAGCTTCACCCTCCCAGCCCATGTCCTCAAGTCCATTTTCTATATCTACCTCTTTATTCCTACCCTGCAACTAGGTTTGTCAGTACCATTTTTTTTTTTTTTTAGATATCATATATATGCGTTAGCATATGGTATTTGTTTTCTGTTTCTGACTTACTTTACTCTGTATGACAGACTCTAGGTCCATCCACCTCACTACAAAAAACTCAATTTCGTTTCTTTTTATGGCTGAGTAATATTCCATTGTATATATGTGCCACATCTTCTTTATCCATTCATCTGTCGATGGACATTTAGGTTGGTTCCACGTCCTGGCTATTCTAAATAGTGCTGCAATGAACATTGGGGTGCATGTATCTTTTTGAATTATGGTTTTCTCAGGGTATATGCCCAGTAGTGGGATTGCTGGGTCATATGGTAATTCTATTTTTAGTTTTTTAAGGAATCTCCATACTGTTCTCCATAGTGGTTGTATCACCTAATTTATTTTACAACTCTCTAATCTCTCTACAGCCCTTTGATGGTGTTGGAGAGTCGAGTAATAAGAGATGAGGTACATCCTAGCCAGGGAACTGGGTGCTAATCCCCCTTGTGAGTTGAAATCCTGAAATGTGGGAGGGAGGCACATCCACAGGTGGGAACAGGGAAGACGAATGACCTTGCTTCTCCTCCCCACACACTGTTCTCAAAAGTTCCTCTCCTCCCTCCAGCCTCTGACTGAATCTCACCTTGCTATACTCGTCCCTAGTATCTTCCTGAAGGCAAACTCCAGTGAATCCACTTGGCCTCATGCTCACCTGGGGAAGAAGAGAGTCTGGTCCGAGGGTATTAATGTTCTTTAATTTAGGAGCTGAAGAGTTAACCACTATGGTTCTCAGCTTGGAGATCCCACTACGTAATCCGGCAAACTCATCTTAGGGTTGAAAGGGTCAAACTCTAAAGGAAGAGAAGGAAGGGAAGTTCTTGATGATATGACCTTCCTGTGTTCAAACTACTATGTTAGCCCTTAGACCTAAGCCACTCACAATCCATAGTCAGAAATATGAGCTGGGGAGTGCAAACTAAAAGATGTGGACTTGACTTGTGTTCCCAAATGTGGGACAGAGCACAAGCTTTTCATCACTTTGCTGCTTCCCCAATTCACTGAAATGACGTCAAATATATTCTTAAGATAAGTCCCAAGGTCCAAGCAGAAATTTTGAGACCATGGATGCAGACGGAATGAGACTGGAAGAGAAACCAGAGTAGAGCCAACTGCCTTCAAGGTGAGAGGTGAGCGTTGTTGTTTTCAAAGAAGCGCTGGAGAACTTTCAGAGTCACTAAAGGAATTAAATGAAGAGGGGCTAGTCAGGTGCCCTCCTCCTGTTTAGATGCACATAGACTAATTGAGTTAAAGCTTGAGAAGTCTCCAAAGAAAGTGCCTGATCTGTCTGGGGAGGGCTCCAAATCTCGGTTTGGGAGCTGAAGAAAGAATCAGAGTGGAGGATAGGGGGAATCTAGACTCCCACAAACGATACAGAAGAAGGGCTCACACAAGGGAAGGCAGCACTGTCCAAGAGGGATGTTAAGCTGGGAATTGCTTGGTCTGCCTGCTTGTTCCCTGCCCATGTGCCCTCAGAGGAAGCCTGCCTCCTACAGACCTCTGCCTGGTAATGCAGACCCTGCAAGGAGTCGTTGCAGCAAAGGGGAGACTATCCATGGGATTCTCCCATGTCAGATGTATAGATACAAACAAAACACAAACAAACCATGTCTTTCATCCACTAATATGGACTGACAACTGAGCACCTCAAGGCTTCTGAAGAAAACCAATGGCAAAAAGAAAAATACCAGGAAGTAGATAGAGAATGGCAGACTCTAGAGGAAATAGAAACAATTAGGAGAAGAAAATAATTTCACATTTTTCTAATTATTACCCTCAGGGAGATTTGATAGCATATTGTATACATGGACAAATAATAGGCTGCTCTGTAGAAAGAATGAGTCAAAAAGTGAGAAAACATCCTTGGAAATTGAAATTATAATTGCCCTAAATTAAAAAAAAAAAATCAAAAGAACTACTCAATGATAGAGTGAAGATACTGAACGCTGAATTAGTGACCTGGAAGATAAAGAGCTAACATTAGTTTTTCATTTGCTATGAACTCATTTTCCCCACATAACATTCCTACAAGGTAGGTACCATTGTTATTACCCTCATTTTATAGATGGAGAATCACAGACAACACAGAGATTAAGTAATTAGCCAAAGGTCATACAGCAAGTAAGTGGCAAGGACAAAATTCCAACTGTGGCAGTCTGTAGTGTAGAAAATGATAAATATATGGAAATTAAAGGAAGAAAAGTTAAGAGATGTGGGAAGATCTAGAAAATCCATCATCCTTCTTATAGGAATGTTAGAAAGGATGAGGAAATAATCTAAGAAATAATAGAAGAAATTTTCATGGTGTTGAAGAAAGATTAGAATCTTAAGCTACATGAAAACAACTTTTGGAAAAAAAGAAACAAAATACCCACTTGGACACAAACTCTATGTAAAATACAAAGATGATTAGAACTGCTAAACATTATGGAGAGTTTAAGCTATCATCTACAAAAAAACGCAAACCAGAGTCCCATGCAATGCTGCATGGTGGGGGTCAGTGGTGACTCCAAAGTTTATAGGGAGGATGACTTAATCCCAGAAGCTTATTTCTAGGCAAGCTCTCAATCAAATGAAAATGCAAAAGGAAGAGATCTTTGGATGGAAGCCAGATCACGTAAGTCCTCTGCCCCAACTCTCCAGTTTCTATTTCACACCAAGTAATTCAGTCCTGACAAAGGCCCACAAGGCTCTCTATATTTTGCATCTTGTTGTCTCCATCTCTGAAATTGCTGTCACTCCTCTCTGGTCATACTGGCAACCTTGCTCCTCCTAGATGTGCTCCAACTCCAGGCCTTTGCAGTCCCTCTTCTGACGAATCTCTTCCCCAAATATCCACCCGGCTCGCTCCTTCACACCCATGAGGTTTAGACTCAACTGTCACCTCAGGAACTCCTTCCTTAGGAACTCTATGTAGAATTCCCTTCCCCTCACCTCCCCATTATCAATATCCTTCTCCCTGTTTTATCTTTCTTCATAGTGTTTATGACATAGCATGTGTAGCATATTCTGTAATTTGCTGATTGTATTTATTGTTTGCCTCCGTCCACTGGAATATAACTTCCAGATGTGTGTCTATTTAGTGCACCGTTGTATCTCAGGCATCCAGAACAGTACCAGACACACAGGAGATCTTCAACATATTTTTGGTGAATGAATGTTGAACACTCTGCAAGAATACGATTAGAGAATTTCAGAGGTAGGAAATAAACGTTTCCAAAACAGGCAGATGAGTATTGACTTAAATTGTACTTATATGAGACAAGACTTTAAAAATCTACTTTATTATTTAATCCTATTATATTACCTTCACTCTCTACTGAATGTAAAAAAATACAAAATGGTAGTTAATTTTTAATTTCCCAGCCTAGTGATGTTCGTCTATGCTCTGAAAATGTGTTCATTTCTATGTAGACCATAATAGCTCAATTGGAAACCTAGAATAATGAAGACTACCATGACTAACTATTAGGTGACACTTGGAAATCAAAATGGCAGAACCAAGCTGGTTTCAAACATACATATATATTTTTGCTAAAACATTGCTGTGGTAAAAATTTGTTAGTGACTTTGAATATAAAAACTCATGCTGTGTAACAAGTTCTTTAAACCTTAAAACATTATTTGCCACCACATAGACTTGGTTTTAACTAATAGCTTGAGTATTTTTTCTTATAACAAAATGAAAGAATAATGAGTTTTCCTGGAAAAATGGTTCCAAGACTACATCTCCCCTTATTTTTAGCTTACTTGCAGACTTCTGTAAACTCAGAGACATCATACTCTACATTTTCTAGAAAAGTAGAAAAATGAACCTAAAGAGTGCAAACCAAATTTAAACAGATGCTAAAAGATAACCGCATACACATAGAGAAGCAAATTCATATTGAAACAGGTTTTTCTATTTTGTAGTAAAAATACAGACTTCTCTTTTCTTTCTGTATCCAAGGGAGGTAAAGAAATTATTTAATTCAAACAATTATTCCTCTACCAAGTCACGAAAGTAGCATCATCAATCTCACATTTGCTTAGCAGTCATCTTTACCTGCATGTTAAAGGTCTAGCAAAACTTCAAGAAAAACTCTGATCTTCCATGTATCGTTTATTACTTCTTCTTGAAAGCAAAAGGACATTAGAAAAAAGTATTATACCTCCCCATCCCCAGCCTCCTGTCTCCTCTTCCTAGTTCTTACAAAGTGCACAGGTTTTACCTGTTTTATCTAGTTCCTCACATCAATCTGGCGGCACAGGTATCAGTGTCCACCTTTTAAAGGTATAGAAATTAAGGCTCAGGTGGAGGGATCATCTTGCCCCAGTCAGGCAGGATTTGAATCCAGGTCTTCTAACTTCAGAACCCATAGTGTTCCCATTCTGTAACAGCGGTCCATGGTCCCTGTCGATGACACACAACGTTTCTCAAACTTGAGTGAGCATCAGAATCACCTGGAGGTCTGGCTAAAGCACAGACTGCTGGGCCCCATGGCTAGAGTTTCCTATGGAGAAGGTCTAGCATGGGACCCAAGAGTATACATCTCTAACGTGTCCCCAGGTGATGCTGATCCTGCTGGTCCGGGGACCACACTTTGAGAAGCACTGCAGTATACAAATACATACCCTCCAACCTTTTGGATTCAGAACTCCTGTTCCCTTCCCACAAACCTCGTCCGTGAGTCGTTTCCTCCATCTCACTTAATGGCAACTCCATTCCTCCGCAGCTCAGACCAATGTCTCTGAAGTCTTTCTTGAATCCCCTACAGCCTGCATACTGTGAATCCAATCTTTCAAACATCTTACGGCCTCTACTGCGACCATCCTGAAAGAGATGCTAGCATCTCTCACCCAGATCACTGCAACAGACTCACATTTGACCTTCCTGCTTATATGCTCCCTCACCTACAGCCTGGGGTAAACACAAGATACATTTAAAATGTAACTTTATATCATTCTTCTGCTCAAACCCTGACATGACTCGTGTCCTTAGAGCCAAATCCCAAGTCCTTGTGATGGCCCAGAAGGCCCTGCATCATGTGGCTTTCAGAGCTCCCCAAAGTCACCTCCCCTCACAGCACTCCAAACGCCCCAGACTCCTTGCTGTTCCTTGGGGAAGCCTGGCACTCTTCTATTTCATGCCTTTTACCTACCCAGCTGCCCCCTCTGGCTGGCATGCTCTGTCTCCAGAGGGTCACGGGAATACATTTTCTCACTTCCTTTGTCTTTGCTCCAATCTCCCATCTCCAGGAGGGCTAGGCTGGCCACACTCCTCCACCAATCCCCACCCACATCCTTTTGCTCTACATTTTATTTTTCCCATTGCACGTATTACCTTCTATAACATGATTTGCTTATGTATTATGTTTCTTGTTTATAGCCTGTCTACCCATGTTAGAATAGATGCTCTGAGAGGACAGAAATCTTCGTGTGTTTTGCTCACTTCTGTGTTCCAAATCCCTACTACGGTCTCACACACAGCAGGCACAAATGAATACTGTTGAATGAATGAGTGAATAATTACTCCTATTCACTTTACATTTCATCAGACTGATAAATTCCATGCTAACAATCTGCTCTAGAATCAGCCACTCATCAATAATTCTCTCTGAAATAACTTTTTAGCTCAGGGAGACACAGAAATTAAAATTATCAATAATTTCTGACTTCTATGTAAGTCAGTAGTTTTCTATGACAGTGATTAACTGGCAAAAAGGCATTTATATGGTGGCATGTGAACTCAAAATACTGTTAATAACAAATGCCAGCTTTGAGAAATCTGTGATCTAGAGTATCGGGATATGTCCATTACAACGGCAGCTCTAATTCTTTTTGAGTAGAATAAAATATGAACAAATTAGAGTTTAACTCATATTATATTCTTTTAGGGCATATTTATCATATACTCTTCATTTCAAGGGAAAAACAATATTTAGAATATTGTCACCAAAAATACAGTTTTCTTATAGATAGACCAAACATAAATTTGGTTATTAATTACTAATTAACCACTTTCAAAACTTTATATGGTAATATATTCCCATTTAAAATAAGTATATGTACATACTAAGGCATATTTTTTTGATAAAACAGTGGCCTATTTATGGGTTTCTGGTACCAATCAGATATTGAGAACATCTGGGACTGTGGTTTGACTCCCTAAAAAACTATTCCAACCTCCAGTCTGGTGTGACAACTTTTGCTGCAGAGGCTGGGAATCTGAAATGGAACATGTCCTAGAGGCCCTGCAGCCAGGGCTGAATGTCACTTAGTTTTCATCAACCACATGCACTCACATGAGGGCTGAAGTTAGAACTGAGCTGAACAAGAAGAGCAGCAGGTGCCAGGCATGCATCCTGCGGTGCAGACTTTCTTTCCTGTAGGCAGCTTCTTGATGATAGTAGGAGTGTCACTGATCCAGGTGGCTGGCTAAGCTCTGTGTTGAGGCTTTGAGGGTCTCTTCTGGAAACTGAGCCCAGTGGATTCAGTAAGCCATTTAATACCACATGCTAACCCTTGAAAAGCGAATTGTTTCCTGGTAGTTTGACCAGAACAGAATCCCAGGTCTGGTACCCAGTCATCAATGCATGAGTTAGAACAAGCTTCTGGTCTCCAAAAGGGTGAACGATACCAGAATTACACCACATCTGGAGGGATCTCAAGGCTCATGTAGTTTAGCCGTTTCATTTTATGGGTAATGAAACTGGGAGCCAACTGCTTTCCCAATTTGATTGATGATAGAGCCACAGCTAGACGTCAGGTGCCCCTGACTACCTGTTCAAAGTAATTCTTGCTATAATCACGTAGACTTGGGCCTACGTGTTCATTACACTGTTACTTCTGTGACTTTGTAAAACGCATGTATTGGTAAAAGAGTCAGAAAACAGGAAAGGAATATCTGGATGCTGCAATCAGACAATGCTGTTATCTTCACGTTTCAAGAAAGTCATTCTAGAAATGGATGATACAGCTTTGAACTGAGGACATCAGCAATTCCTAAAACAGGCAGTAGTGAAGGGAAAGGATACTCTTTGGAGGCCATTGCATAATAAGCTCCCGAACTTAATTTTAACCTAATTCAATAAAACACATCATACTCAGACACAAGAAGACAAGACGATAGTTACAGGGCACTGAAAATTTGTCTTGGGTTTGAAAACTTCTGCCTTAAAGCTCAAGATAATATAAAATTTAAAAACAAACTGTCCTTGATTCATCACCCTTATTTCTGAACTTTTTGAGATAATTACATTTTAAATTAATGTTTACTCCTGAAATATTACCTATTGCCTGTGAGAGTCTGGCTTACTGTAATATGGCTGTGATATTACTTATTAAGGGGTGATGATTTAGATGACACAAGTATATCTTTTTCTCTTCCTGCCTTTCAAAAACAGAAAAAAAATTAATTTATGCCTGGTGGCCTGAGAATCACCAAAACCTCAGGAATGTGTATTCTGGTGGAATAACATACTTTGTACTTTATCGGGGGATTATACATTTCAACAGTAGTAGAGAATATAAATATAGCGGAGTTCTATGCAGCCCTACCAACAGTTGTAGAAATATATTTATTGACATGGAACTATATTCATGAAACAGTAAATGAAAAAGCAGGGCATAAAACTGTACATAAAGCATAAACCCATTTTTGCAACTATATTCTCGTTATATCCACAGCCAGATCTATATTAACATCCTGGCTAAATTAAAAAAGGTTTAAGAATATGTACCAACAGAGATGATGGGATTACAGGTACTTTTTTTGTCTATACTTTTTTCCAGTTTCTTTCAGACACTATATATTGGCTTTTGTAATAAAATAATAGTAGAGGAAGTATCCCAAATGCTTTGACTTATGAAGTCAGCACAGCACAACTGGAGGGAAGGGGCATCCAGCAAACAGACCACTGGCCAAGGTCCAGGACAGCAGTTCTGTGCCCCTTGCAGCACTAATGAAGCCTGCGCATCAGCCAGACACATTAGCACGCCTGGCATGCCCGCTGTCGTAATGTGCACTCAGAGTTCTGTCCCAGGCCATGAGCCACCTGCCTGAGGATGGTCCATTTGTTATTGAAAGTTGTCTTCTGAAAACCATATATATATATATATATGTATATATATATATATATACATATATATATATATATATATATATATATATTTTTTTTTTTTTTTTGCTCTGGCAATGAAGTTTCTTTGTTTATTTTATTGGAGTATAGTTGATTTACAATGTTGTGTTAGTTTCTGCTGTTTAGCAAAGTGAATCAGTTATGCATATACATATATCCCCTTTTTTAGATTTTTTCCCATATAGGTCATTACAGAGTATTGAGTGAGATTCCCTGTGCTATACAGTAGGTCCTTATTAGTTATCTATTTTATATATAGTAGTATGTATATGTCAATCCCAATCTCCCAATTTATCCCTCCCCACACTGTTACCCCCTAGTAACCATAAGTTTCTTTTCTACATCTTTGACTCTATTTCTGTTTTGTAAATAAGTTCATTTGTATCATTTTTTTAGATTCCACATATAAGTGATATCATACCGTATTTGCCTGTCCCTGTCTGACTTACTTCACTCAGTGTGACAATCTCTAGGTCCATCCATGTCGTTGCAAATGGCATTATACCTTTATCTCACTCTAGCTGTGTTACCCTTAAAGAAGATACAGCTGTTGTTGGATACTATAACTTTCAGAATCTCCACCTTCTTCATACCACCCAGGACAAAAAATTGCCTTCAGTTTTCATTGTAATCAGTGAAAATAAGCATCCACAATCCCCGATTTTTCCTGTTCCCTCCTACAGCTTACATGGGTCTCATCAAAGAAAACACTTAGCCCTGGCCAGTCAGTCCTCTCCCTGCCCCTCCATCAGGGCCTGCCCTTATTCCCCCCGACACCTGAAGTCTCTCTCTCTCCCTCTCAGTATATCTCTCGATAGGATATATATATATACATATACACACACATATATATATATATATATATATATATATATATATATATATATATGTATATATATATGTATATTTTGTTTTTCTGGAGAATCCTGACTGACATGCCCACACCCACTTTGACTTAGATGTAATAAGAGTTGGGTAATATTCAAGGATTTTGGAGCCAGAGAAAGGAGGGGGAAACCTTGGTCTTGTCTTGAACGAGTCCATCACTTTTCCAGGCCTCGGATTCTTTATCGGTAAAATGATGATACTAGTACTCACCTAAGGGTTCTTGTAAGGATTAAAAGTGAAGCACTTAGGACAGTGCCTGGGACAGGGTGAGTACTCAGGGGTAGTGGCTTAAAGAAAAAGAAAATATGAAAGCCATGTTGAGATGCTATGGGTATGCTCCATTTTTTTCTCCCAAAATGTCATTGTTTGGGTCCTTCATTGTCCTAGGCACCAGAAATTCCGCAAAAATGCTAGTATTACACTGGGGACATAAGAGAGCAAGTAATGCAAATCTCTGTTTTAAGATGCACTTGAAAGAGAGCTTCCTTGCTCTGTAAATTCTAATACCCAGGCTGATTCAGGGGACATGATTAATGTCTATCTAAATCAGACCTAAAGTAATAGTCATTCAATTATTTGGTACTGCAAAGCATTATTAGGAAAAGTCATAAAGATAAAAATTATACCCACTGCACCTCACAAAAAGTCTTTGAATAAATCACTTAGCTGAAGCAAAATAATTGACTAATGGTCTCAATCATGTAAGTTTATCCTCTCATTTTCATGCTAGGAAACGTTGCAACAAATAATATAAACTTCAGAACTAGGTAATATGTAAACATATTTAGTCATTTTGTATAAATATTTACAATCTATTGAAGTAAAAATTTGCTTTCTCATTTAATTTACTCAGAGTTAAAAAGAAACTGGAATTAGGCATTCTATTGTGGTTACTAATTATAACTTTCTTTTATTTTAGTTTTTTTAGAACTTGAATTTCTGTTAATATGTAAAATCACGTAAGAATTAGAAAAAGTATTTCTCTGGGGAGTAATTGGAGGGGTGTGTGTGTGTGTGTGTGAAATTTATGTGCATAATACACATAAAATATATATAGATATGGGTATATAGATATGCATATGTATAAGATGAATATTTTATGGTATTTATGTTTTAGATACATGGAAAAATGCGCATGAGGTGCATACTTAAACTGTTTCCAGTACTCTCATCTCTATAGTATTAGAGTCCTAGAAATTTTTAGCCAGAGACTACACTTCTCAGCCTTTATTGCTACCTGGTGGGACACATGGTTTTGAGTAAGTGTTGGTCAATGGGACGTGAGTGGAAGCAATGTGACCAGCTACCACATCACATTCTATAAAGGAAAGTGTTCACCCTCTACCCCTTTTCTTGTCCCTTTCTGCTATCCTGCTGGGTTCAATGGAGCCTCTGCCCTTGATCCAGAGATAGAAGACAAGCAGAGGACGACAAAGTAGTACCAACAGGGAAGGGGGTGGTCCTCAGGTGAACTTGTGGACTGACACACCTCCCTTCTCTGGCTGGCCTGCCTGCCCACCTATGGACTCTTATGATCAGACAGGGTAACTTCTTCCTTGTTTGCACCCCTGCATTTTTAGGTCTGTTTGTTGTAGTAAGTTACTCTATGTCTTAAATATCACAGAGCCCATTTGTAATCAGGAATGCCAGTGCCCAAATGATGAGATCACTTCTGCCTGTGAGAGGATCTCAAACCACTGGGATCTACAACTGATTACTTCATGGCCACTGAAAGTGACCCAGATGCCAACACATGCCCAATAGGCTACCCAGCTGGAAAAGAACTCTTTCATTCTTTCTATCAAAGGTATCACAGTCAGGTCTTTGAACCTGTTGGCTCATATGTGCTCAATGGTTCTGTTTCTTCTGCTTTTCACAAGTCTGAAGTGAAATGACATTTTCATTAAAAATATTTCATTGCGGCGATCACAGTTATCTTGGTTCATGTCACAGAAAACCCAACCCAAACTGAGTAAACAATTAGACAAACATGTTGAGTTATTTAGCTGAAGAATCCAGTGTTAGTGTGAAGTTCAGGTATGGCTTGAGTCAGAAGCCCCATGATGTCACCAAGGATATACTCATATTCCTTCCTTTTTTCCATGCTGTTTCCCCACTGGACAGTTTTATCCTAATGTTGATTCCCTAAGGTCACAAGATGGTTGCAGGCAGCAACCAGGGCTTCATACTGTCTCATTCAGGCCACAGAAAAGGGAGACAGTTGTTGCAGAAAAAGCCATGAGCTGTGGTTTTTATGGACAGCCCTAGGTCAGCTGCCCACCCCACATCCATCAGGTGGCCTTGATTTAGGTTAGATGCCATTGCTTTGGTTAGGGATAAGGTCAAACTTACACAAAACCTATGGTTTTATATGGAGGAATGAGTGGTTCTCCTAAGGACAACTGTGATATTCTTCCCAGAAGGAATGGGATTACATGCTGGGCAGCAAAACAGCACTTAATATATTTCAACCCCAGTGCATCTGGAAGGTCCCTAAGTGACTGTAATGTGCTTAAGTGAGATATGATTCTAATAATGTTTGTGTGGGGAGCATCCTATTTGTCGATAAAAGTCTCTTTATACTAAAATATTATTTCATGAAAAACTAAAGCATCAAGAAGAAACCAAATCCATTTGATATTTTGAATAATGATAAAAAACATAATACATTTTCAAGAAAAATTTCCTAGATGTATTCTATTTTTGTGAGGTTGAATGTTCCCACAAATGGAAAGTTTAATCATGCATATTCCACTGAGAAGCTGGAGAGCAAGATTTCAAAATGTTCACTGTATGTAAACTGAAGATAAAAAATATCAACATTAGGAAGGTTGTTAACTTTCCTGCTGTCTTTCTACACCCCTGGTACTATCAACAGCCTGAAAATTAGGTACTAAGTGTTTATCATTTACCACTTTAGATAAGCTTTGTATTATTCTACAAAATAAATGGGATTTAAAAATTATTGTTAATTTTAAAGCAACTTACCTTCTACCACTTTAATAAGAAAAAGGGAAAAAGAGAAGGATGAAACTGGTTTCAAGGGAAAAGTTTGGGACTTGATTACATATGCATTATTAAAATAAATTCTACAACAATCAATGAGATTTCATCGATACAAGATGCTTTTAAACTTCTTTATAGTAAGTTCTGTCTTTCTATAGCAATTTCCTATCTAAAGTATGATGACTTAACAACAAGGTCCTACTTACCGTGTAGCACAGGGAACTATATTCAATATTCTGTAACAAACCATAATAGAAAAGAATATAGAAGAGGAAAATGTGTGTGTGTGTGTGTGTGTGTATATATATATATATATATATACATATATATATATATATATATAACTGAGTCACTTTGCTGTACAGCAGAAATTAACACAACATTGTAAATCAGCTGTACGTCAATAAAATTAAAGAAAATAATGATGACATTTTTTTCCCATTTTCAACACAGAGTGACTTGGCAATCATAAATTGTTCACTACTGTTAGGGATATTATGTCCAAAATATGGTCTTATTCCATTTTTAACTCAATACATGGCATGTTTTAATCTCATTGTTAAACATGGGAGTTATCCCAGAGTTAACACCACAGCCTAAAAACAGGAGCAACAGTTCATATAATACAAAAAAAAAAAAAAAAGAAGGCAATCATAGTATCACTGTGCCATTTCCAATTTGAAAGCATCATGGTTATTAGTTATAAACAACAGTGACAATGACACCTTAAAACAGCAGAAATCACTCAACACCATTTGCACAGGGAGGGAATTGGCCTTAGAAACTAGACTTGCTACACTAAACCCAGCAAACAGTAGTTAATCTTATCACCTTCTCACCCCTCTGAGTCACCAAAACAGAGCTCTGACAGTTTCTGACCCACCACCTCCAATACAGGGAGTTGGAGCAGGGGCTCTGCCGTCAGACAATCTGCGATGGAGCCCAACCCTTCCCTTGCTAGTTGGACAAGTCACCTAACCCCTGGAAAGCTCCATTTTCTCTTCTGTTAAATAAGGCTAATAACACCTACCTCACAATTTGAGTTAGATAGTGAATGGGAAGCCCCATAGCATGCTTTCCGGTAATCAACATTACCTATTACTATTATTACTATTTTTATTCATCACTTTTATTGAGTTACATGATGTCTAGCAGAACCAGATAATGAAGCACAAAGGAATGCGAGGGTCTGGGATGGGTGGGGCTGGGAGACAATATCGATTCTGAACCTCTCACTGGCCCTTGGCCACTGATCTTGGAAGCATATCCAAACAGTAGGCAGCAGGAAAAGAACTTCTACATCCCTCTTTAAAGTACAAAAGGACACTTCTTCTTCCCCATTTATTTCACTAATGAGATACAGTTTCAGAAGAAATACAACCTTGGCTAAAACATGTCATCAAACTGGCTCTCACTTTGTTTATGCTAAGAGAAACGGAATCCCAGAATCTTACAGGCCACTATGGTGGGTAGTTTTTACAAAAGCATAGATGGGATAAGGTCACCCTCTAATTGAATGCCCTCCAGTGGCTTTCCATTGCCCTTGAACATGGCCAAACAGGAGGCGCCCGAGACACTCTCTGTTGCTTCGTAATGACCAACACTGCCCCCTCCCATCACCTTTGCTCTTTACTGAGTTTCCCAGCTCAAAATATGTAAGTTATGTGACTACCTCCAAATGAGGCCCAGTTTCTTCCCCGCCCACCTGCCCCATCCCCACAAGATCACTAGCATTTCAGATCCCCGAGGGCACCAAACCCTTTCCCCGCCTGAAGGCTTCCCAGCACTCCTCCAGATCTCTCCCCCGGATGACTCTTATCTGTCATCAGACCTCAGTTTGATTTTCCGTCCTCAAAAAGGCCTTGGATTTCCCTAAGCTGAATTCTGACCTCCATTCCATTCTCATCTTTCCTGGGATCTTGTCTTTGCTATCCCTGCCCTTATCCCAATCTCCCATCTCTCTCGCCAGTTACAGATGGAGCTGACCTTAGAACTCCAGTCCATTTGACTTCACTTCCCACACATACATTACCAGGCTGATCTCACAGCCTAGGTACACACTGAGTTTTCCAACACTCGCTGTACTCAATCTCCAGGGCATAGGAACGGCAATGCCAGGGAATCTCTTGGCCAATTTTGGCAGTGACAGTCTCTCCTCAAAGGAGGAGGCCTAACAGCCTCTGTGACCTGGAGCTAAGATTCCTAGTGCTTTCCACTGACTTGCTTCTTGGTCTACACAATCGAGACGGTGCCTTCTTCTTTGGCTCCCGCTGTTTAGCTCAGTGATATATATATATAAATATATATATATATATATAAATATATATATATATATTTATATATATATATATTTATATATATATTTTTTTAATAGTGTATTTTGTGACTGCTAGTAACCCACACACTCTTGCTTCACTTCTCACGATGAGAAAGCTACAGTCTAAGAAGGGTTTTAAATAAGAAGCAAAACTCTTTTATTCCTAGAACCCTGCATAATGCTTGGTACGTATTAGACACAATAAATATTTGTTAAATGAATAATTTTCAAGGGTTCTAATGTATATTTAATGTCATAGATTAAAATAATACAGGTTTAAAAGTGATCTTTTTATATACATTCAGTGTACTTAAAAAAAGAAACATCAGTTTTAGGAAAGCTGGATTTTAAAAACTCTTCTGCTCATCTACCTAAGCAGAAATGTATCTAAGGTTTTTGCTACTTAAAAGAGCCTAATTAATAAGAAAGCACACAAACACACTGTGTAATTTTCTTGTAGAAGGTTAACAAAGATTAGTCATAGTTTATTGTTTTGCTATTTACGAAGAACATCAAGGATTTATTTAGACATCCTCTGATGAAGATAATTATTGAACAGATTTATGTATAGTAGTAGCACGAAGATCCTTGATGAAGTAATATGAGTTTTGAGAGACTGGAGAGTTGGGCCAGATGTATATTTGCATGAGTTAATGTGCTTGGATCAAAACTGCTTCCATCTTGTTTTTTTCTGATAGGAAGGTTTTTATCCTGGCCATGTGCAGGGTCCACAGCTACACCATACAGCTCCCCTAGTGGGGGACTCTAAGCACATTTAAATCCCGACATGACTTCCTTCAGCTGTGTAGATACTCTGTTCCTCTCTTCCACAGCCACTAGCACACTGGTCATGTGTATACTCCCACGTACTGCAGGTATGAATGGATAATTCACAATGAGTGCTTTCCCAGAAGCACTACCCTTTACAACAGAAGTCCCTTGAGCAAAGTGCCTTTTCTGGCTTTACAGTATAGAAGATTATTAAAGCCTCTGGAAAACTGCTGAATCCACTGAATTCTCCAGGTGAACAAGGGGATCTGACCAGTGATGATATAACTGAAATAAGTTGACTGAAGAACAAAAGCTTTTACTGACTTAGATACTCTTCAAAAGGTGATTTACTTTCTCTTGGGAGGGATGGGGGAACACAAATGCATTTTCTCACATTTTTAGTGCTGTAGGGACAGGAAAAATAAGGCCTGATAAAAGTAATAGGTGGCAGAAGTATGGCTTCAACCTTGGCCTGTGGGGCTCTGCACACCACCATCCAGTTAAATGCATTTATACCTCTTTACTACCATACGCCTGAAAGTGCGTGGCGAGGCAGGCGCACCTCAGCCAGGTGATGATAGTGACATTGGCAAAATAATGTAAAAAATGTCAAAACGTAAAACGTAAATGATGTTAACAAACATTAAAAAAAGTAACAAAATTATTATCGGGTTTGATCATTGTTATAAAATAATATCCTTAGGTTATTACTAGTTTTGACACAAAATTTAACTTTTACAGCTGTGTTTGGTTCAGATAGCCTGGTTAATAAGAAGCCTTCTTGGAAGTCTATTTCTTATTGGGATCACAGTGATCTGTGTTTTTTTTTTTTTAAATATGACTATTTCCACGTTCTCTAACTGAAGTTTACTTCATTCTGTATTTATTAATTGATTTCATAGTATTTTTAGCAACTAGGAAAAAAATCAACTTTTTAGTCAAGGAGAAAAACGTATATAAAGTACACGGTTTTCTGCAAACCAATCTGCCATGTGGCAAAGAGAACTAGTTCATGGCAATAGGCTGACGGATGGTAAAGTCAACCTCAGATTATTTTAGCAGCTGTGGTGTGTAACATACACTTAGATCCGAGCTTTAGATGAGACATTTCTTGCAGTCTAGAGTTGGCGGTGCACAAGTTATACCCACTATACATCCATTCCATTTACCACTACTATTAGTATTGACTAGCTTCCTACTTCACTTACTTAAGGATCAATTCTTAAGTCATTTGATATAAACCACAGCACTAAAGCAAGTTCATTTTCCAAATGTTATCAGAACCATAGCAAATTCATATGTTGTGATATTTGGCTTCTCCCGAGAATAAGGTATTTTAAAAGAAAGATATCTTTTAGATAAAAATGGAAGAATAATGAAACAGAATATACCTATTTGCTTAAACTTCTTTGAGGCAGGCAACAAATAACTTGCTTAAATATGAATTTTTCCTAGAAATTTCCAGAAAAGTAAATTACCAGAAAACCTGTGGATTAAAAAAAACAATATATAGAATTATTGAGCTACTGGGGAAGTTTTTATTGAAACAAATACGTTTTCAATATTATCCCTTGGTTCCTTACCACAAATGTAGTTGGTTAGGAGTTTCCACATGTTTTCTTTATGATATTATAGAAAAGGGCAGAATATTCTTTGCACAATAATTTTATTATGTTTATAGATTTTTATATCAAAGGCTGCAAGAAATCTTATAAAAACAAAAAATCACAAACTAGATTAACAACAAGCGAAATTTGTGTTCTGTCCTAGACCTTTAACAAATTAAAATATAAAATTTCAGGGAATCTAGAATACAAACAAAAATTTCAACTTCATAACATATTATTGTCCAGAGCCTGGCATATTCACGTGTAATTTAAATATTAATGACAGGATCCAGGAAAGCTTTGAGATAGGTTCCAATTGTTATTTAGTTTGCATACAAGTTCTCCCACTGTTACCACCTGGTAACTGTTAAACACAAATGCTTCTGCCTTAATAGATGCTGCTTTATAATTATAAATGTATTTTGCAGAAGTTCACTTGGATATATAGATGACAAAGAGAACTTTTCTGAGTGCAAGTGTAAGAGAATCCATGCAATTACCCTTCTTCATTATTTTCACAATTCATTACAGGATGGAACTATGGATGTCAGCTATAGGAAAGAATTAAACATCTTTAATCAAGTTTAGGAGCGCATAAAAGATTTTTAAGAGTTGGATAAATGTCATAGGTTTGTCATAATTAATAAATATCCAAAGGTTCATTGCTAAATGAGACTTTTTTTTCCTTAACCAACGTATTAAGAAAAAATGATTATGGAGACAGAAGGTAAGGACATTTTACTTGATTGACAACTGGCACACTCTAGTTATGACATGTATAATTAAATCTATAAACATAACCTGCTTAATGTAGCCATCTAAGCAGAGCTACAGAAAATAGTTTTTTTGATGCCTACTTTGCTTAACGAAAATTAGCTTCTCTTGAAACATCGGCATGGTGTAAATTTCATTCCAGTAAATAATGTAACAATTTCATAGTTATGACTTATTTCTCTCAACTGAATGAAACATAATTTCAGTATACCAGAAACATTTGGACTCTTCTAAAGATCAATATAGCTGAATTTCATCTGTACGTGCCCCAATATGGATTATGCCACCTTCCTTACAGAGGTCAGCAGCTTTTCTTACTTGTTAGTTGTTTTGAGGACAACATCTGAGCACTTTATAATATTCATTTTGAGAATACCATGGAAATGAATTCATTCCAAGCATATTTTTCTTGTTGGAATTGTTGTCATGAGAACGAATACACAATATAACACAATGTCTTTTTTTAAAAAACAAAATATACAGGGGGTAAAGAACAATAAAAGAATGAAGTGAATACACTTTGGATTCTATGGTTGTCTCTTCTTATGGAGAAATCTGAATAAATCTAAACATAAGAGTGAGCTTTAGCATAAAATGAAAAACCACAGAGTGATAATTTATTCAATAGCCCACACATGAAGTATACCAAAAAAAAGGTTACAAGTTTCTTTGAAAGAGGTCAGCTGTATCTGGACTCTCATTACAAGTCCAATCTGTTCCATAAATCAGATGTGGCACCAGGTAGCCTCTTTTCTACCAAATAATCAGTGCAAAATTACTGAAGCTCTCTTTTCCATTTGGGCTCTCCCAGGCGACCTTTGTCGCCCCACTGTTCACTGATCCATACCTTAACACCACCTTATACTCATGGTGACATGTGCGCCTCGGCTCCCGTTAGCCCAGGGAACGCGGCCTCAATCACAGAGTCAGAGATCTCTGATCCCTAACGCCATGTATTTAGACAGCTGCTTCTTAAAGGCTAAAACAGGGACTTCCCAGGTGGCGCAGTGGTTAAGAATCCGCCTGCCAATGCAGGGGACACAGGTTAGATCCCTGGTCCGGGAAGATCCCACATGCCGCGGAACAACTTAGCCCGTGCACCACAACTACTGAGCCCGCGTGCCTAGAGCCCGTGCTCCACAACAAGAGAAGCCACTGCAATCAGACGCCTGCACACCACAACGCTCGCCGCAACTGGAGAAAGCCTGCACGCAGCAACGAAGACCCAATGCAGCCAAAAATAAATAAATAAGTTAATTAATTAATTTAAGAAAAATAAAGGCTAAAACACATTATAGGCACACGTTTGTGTTTCTTGCAAGGAATTTCAGATGTACGTGAAAAACATTACATGTACAAAAACACACATATTTGAAATATCTTTGCAGGCTTATTCTAAGTTACTCACCATACTGACTTAACCCTATTTATAAGAATTTCAGGACAGATGCATCTCTGCTGTTTGGGATCACTTTATATAGTTCACTACAGCATATTAAATGATTCTAATGTGAAGACTTCAAGCTGACTGACTATGCAAATTTTGTACTTAAGTGTTTTTAAGATGGAGAGTCTTAACATATTATATCAAGAGAAAATATATAGTATTCACACTGGAGTAGACTGTCTAGGTTCAAATCCGATTCGACCCTCACTAGCTTAGTGATATTGGACACATTTTTAAATTCTCTGTGCTTCACTTTCTCTTGTATAAAATCTTATATGGCTTCATGAGATTAAACATATTTGTATATTAAAAAAATTTGGAACAGTACCCTGCACCTAGGAAGTACCATATAAATGTTTCTCATAAGAATGGTAAATGGAAGTTCAAGTCTATTCTTTCATAGTCTACTTGTGTAAGAAAGATATAAACCGTGTGAAAACCCCAACAGTTCAGTGCCAATTCACCTTTGATTACTGTATTTTACTCTTCAGCCCTTTGTTCTGTAGCACACGTACATGATACTGACTATCTGATATTTGCACTTATAGCCCTAATGATCTTCAGCTCTCTCAAAACTTCTAAGTCAAAACAAGGAAATAAAATTGTTTTAAGAAATATTCTACACAAAACTTAATTTTGCTGTATTGTAGAGCTTTAAAGATCAACAATCTATACTCCTGGTATTAACCCACAGGGAACCAAACTATTCATTGAAGGTATTCTTCACCGTATAAGCATTTTAGATCCCTTGAGGGGAGTTGTTAATAGTGATCAGATCCAAGTTGCCCTTAATCTGGGGAACAATGTAGAGCATGAAATCTCATTTTTAAAGTTAGAAAATGCTCTATCTCCTGTCCTGATCTTTCCATGTGTCTGGGGATGCTTGTCCAGATCTGCAGCTGGGACTTCACCAGCCTCCTTCTCCTTCTCTCTCTCCCTCCCTTCTTTTTCTTCCCTTTCTTTCATTAAATCTACACTTTTTTCTGAGAAGGAAATTGACCTTAAAGTCTTGTTTTAAAAGGCCAAAATTTAACAGTAATTGTCTTTCTGAAATTATGATACCCATTTTTAAGTTATCTTTTGAAAAAGTTCTAGCAGCTGGAATAGTATCAGGGTCTTATCTTATTTGAAACTAGAAGCCAATGTGTGATCAAGGAGAAGTCTGTTTATGTCCCCACTGGCCCATATGCCCCAAAGCATTTAATTTAGGGGAAAGGCAACTGTTTTACTTGAGTAAAACTCCCCAGTTATTAAAAAATGGGAGAATTTAGTTTTTGTTTTTCTTTCTCTCTTTCTTAAAACAAAAGCAACTTTTCTTAGGGATCTAAGTCACACACAAAAAATATTAGTTTAGAGAAGCAGGCATTTTTCATCTGTTATGCTAGATGCTGAAATTCATAGCTGTGAATAACATTGTTTCTCTGGTTATCACTCTGAGTATAAAGAACATGATATACACTGCAGTAAATGGATATACCTCTCAATTGTACAACAGAATAAGCAGAAGCATAAAATACATGGTATTTTTTGGAGGTTATCCGTACCTCAGTATACAAATAACTTTTTAGGATTGATTCTGAAGACACTACTTTCTTGGTGAACATTTTATGGATTGGAACAAATTTTTTTTTTTGGTTTTTATTTTTCAGTTATTCTACATCTAGTTACAGCCCTCCAGGTGAATAATGAATAGTATGTGTTTTTCACAGAATACAAAGGACAAAAGCAATCAAAACCAAACAGTAAGGAAGACTGAAGGAAAAAGTTAACATATGAGATACATTTAAGAATTATAGATGTAAACAGAATGATTTACAGAGAATTCTGCATCACAGGGGAGGGAAATTCTTTCACACATATTCCTCTGTAAATGGGTATTTCTAATAAAAGTTAAAATAATATCTAGAGGGAGGCTAGTAGTTGTTTATTTTTTTATAGGAAACACTCTTTCTTAATTTGTTCATGTATAAATGACTTATGTGTCTAAATCTAATAATAAGGTTTATAAAATTGACTTTAAAAGTGTTTTCTACATTTGGAATGACTCCACATTTTCCTATCTTGTTCTTTATGTATATTAATGCAAGAGTCACAAATATTCACACGAAGAAACAAAGGACTGAAAAATATTCCATATTCCATGTGTAGATAGATCTCTGTGGGTGATGATTTACTTAGATCAGCTTGCATGATACTCGGAGAGGAATGCTTAAGCAGAATTGGCCCTTGGACGGTCTCACCCAATGTATGGCCTTGCATTGAATGGTGACGAAGACCACATTTCTGCCTTGTGGGAATGAAGGAAATCTATTTTCATCTCAGATCCCCATCTGGTAAACACAAACGTGTTCAGAGTGTATAGATTTGGGGGAGAATTAATGAACGGGCACCTAGGTGGTAGAAAGTATAGCAAAGTGAAAAGTGAGGAAGGCCACCCTTTTGGGAAACAGATTGGAAGCAGGGCCTTCCCTTGGATACTAAGGATGAAAGTTTTACTTACAAACTTTGTAAAAATGCATAAGCAAAAAAGAGAGACTTTCTGCTAACAGTAATATGGCAGGCGTTCCTGAAACACATAGTTGCCATATGTAAGGAAAACAACACTAGATGTAGGTTTTAGTAGAATCTGAAAGCAAAGAAATTTAGGCTCAGCCAGAACAGAAGCTGTCACTCTCTTAGGCAATTCGACTATATCGTATCATCAGTACCTTGGGTTAAACTGTAACAAGGGTTCGGAGCCCCATCATTATTGCATTTTGGACTAGATAACTCTTCATTGTAGGGGACTGTCCTGTGAATTGCAGGGTATTTAACAGCATTCCTGTCCTCTACCCACTAGATGCCAGTGGACCCCCCATCCCTGTGTGACATCACTGGACGTCTGCTGCGGATGGTCACCCTCAGCTGTGAACCCCCGGAAAGAACATGATGCTGATATCAAAACTGCACACCATATTTTTATAGATGTAGGAATTTAAAATTAAGTTAATTAAAGATTCCCCCAAAATTGGTGCTCGGAGAGTGAACTGGTACTAATAAAGTTTTCATTGAAATGAGATAAAATGAGAAAAATATAGGACAACATAGTGACTTTTTGTCCTAAGTAAATGTACTTCTTTTTTTCCACTAACATTTTAAAGTTATCGTTTTATGTGAAAAAAATGTCCTTTCTTAATGTTCTTATCATAATAACATAGAGTTTTATTAGGATTTTATTCTAGTAAAATAAGTTAATAGTCATTTCTTGGGAACCAATAACATGCCAAGTTAATACCTAATAAGTATGAGTATGTATCTCATGGTGTGGTTCACTCATTCTCAAAAAATTCTTGTGTTGTTTTCCTAGAGTCCCAAGTTAGTAACACTTGAACTTGGTAGTTCATTTTAGTCATGATTCCAGTACTCAAAGTAGTAAAACTCAGATAAGATGCCCTCCTTCTTCAATTAAAGTTTTACTTGTGTGTGCATGTGTGTGAAGAACAGAAAATACAATAAAGGAGTGGGAGAAAAGAACTGATAAAGTGGAGGCAGTTTATTCAAGTCAGAAATCATTCAATGGATAATTCAAGAAAATAACCTATTTTACCTAAATGATCTAAATCCAACTGTGTAAATGAGGCCACAGAATATCTGGTTTTAATGCTAACATAATTATACTTTTACTTTTTCTTTTCATATTGATTACTACAACTATTTCATTTATTGAATGAGATAACTCATTAATGTTTAAAGGTTTTTATCTGTTCCCTAGGATCTTTGGAGGGAAGACTATAATTTTTAGCTATGGTGAATATATTTGTGTATTATTCTGGGAAACACTTCCAAAGTGCTTGGTATATCTAGATTTTTCCAGTATCTGCAGCAGCCCATGAGATACATACTTATACCTCAGAGACAAACTGTTTCAAGCACATAGACATGACCAGTTAGGAATATTACACTGGGCTCTGCAGGAAATGCTTCTCATTGAACAATTCCAGGGATTACAAAAAATGCAATGTGTTTTCAGCAAAAGATTAGTTATTTCATCCATGATCTAGCAGTTATTTAAAAAATACATTCTTTAAGTAAAATCATTTAATCTAAAGCTGTTCATTGAGTAATATTGTCATTCATTTGAAATGTTTAAATCCATAGAGTCATCTGCATTATTCTTTTTAATCTGGCCACCCTGTAGAGCTTAATTTGAATCACAGATATTCTAATCTCATGATGTGGTAAGTGGCATCCACATGACCTACCTTTAAAAATTACTGAACGTTCTCAAAGATAAAAGGAAACAGAATGTAATATTTACCTCTCTTTACTAGCTATAACTTTTAAAGTGAAATCGCTTTCTTAGTGTCCTCTTTTAGTCTAATATTAGGGGACATCAGGGTCCCCTTCTAGTATTTATATACGGCAAAAAATCAAACGGCTAACTCACAGAGAGAATGAGATTTCTCTTTCTTTCAGATGCAATGCAAATTCCATTTGGACTCCTGAGAGACCTTGCATTTCACTAAACATGTCACTTGAAATGCAATGTGTAGCATGGTTAAAACACAGAACAGAACCTCTGGGTCCCTGACCGGCTCCCTAAGATGAAATGAGGCTCTTACGGAGATCAGAAAGGTATTGTTCTTTTCTGTGGCGAAGATGAGACTTAATGTGTTTGAACAGAGTGTACCAGTGACTTTTAAAACTGGGTAGCAGCTATGAGAGCACAGTCATATGCGTAGAAATGACCAGAGCAAGGTTTTTACAAAGAAAAAATCACAAACAATAAGCAAAATTATATGGCTTGGGTTTAGGAAAATATCAGATTTTAAGTTAAAAAGCTGACAGTTTAAGTACTTAAGACAGTGGGAGAGCTAACATTCAGAGTTTTTTAAATAAAAACTTACAAGTATTTTAGCAGCATCAAATAGTTAACATAATTGTGAATGCTCCTCTTACTCTCAGGGGAAATCTGGGTATGCGTATAGATGCACAGAATAGATGATGATTTAATGGGTGATGACCAAGGAGAAGAAGAAATCTTCCTCTTTCTTGAGCAGGAGACAATCATCTTCCATTAAAGCAAGCTCACAGAGCTTTGGGACTTGACTTGGTTTTACATCCTGATGCAAGGCATCAGCACATAAAAATGATAACTTAAAGTTTAAACTTCTGACGATAGCAGTTTGCAGTGAAATACTAGGAAGGCTAAAATATTCATTTATGACCTAAAGGGACTTTCCAGACTTTGTCATATTAGAAACATTTCAAATGGAGTCTTTAAAAAGTTCCAGAAAGAAATGGAAAACTCCACTAAAAAGTGCAAAGTCAATCACAGAAAAATCTGAGACAAAACAATGAATACAAGTGTTGATTTTTAATTGTCGTTAGAGGTGTTCTATGTGCCCCAATCTTTATTTTAGATTATTGTTCATTATTTATATCTGCTCTATGTCTACTCAATATTAAAAAAGAAATCATCTGAACTAGGGTCATATGGGACATATAGAAAAAAAAAAATATGCAATGTAACAGTACAAACAAGTGTGTGTGTGTGTACCACCCCAGGTTTTTGAAATACTGAAGTAATAAATTGCAATAGGCATCTCTGTTTGCCAGGTTCTAGGAATCACTTTGTGATTACTTTGCAAGGTAAATAAATGTCTTTCATATGGCCAGAATACATGAACTAAAAAGTAAAAACAATACTAAAGCATGGTACTTTCTGCAAGCCGAAGCTATTAAAACATTCAGAATACATGAACTAAAAAGTAAAAACAATACTAAAGCATGGTACTTTCTGCAAGTCGAAGCTATTAAAACATTTAGGTAAACCAAAAATCTTACTGCTAAACTCAATTTTCTTAGCCTGGACTTTAAATTTACTCACCAGTCTCCCCTACCTTATCATCCTAATTATCATTATTTTCACTAACTAAATATGTTGGTTGTGCCTGTGGTGGCCCCCAAGCTGTAAGCTTATTCAGCTTTCTGCTTTCCGGAGAACTGCTTGTCTCTTTCTTGGTATGCACTCCTGACGCTGTGGTATTGAGCGTAAAAAAGGAAAATGGCTTGCAGCCAGTTTCGTTCCAGGTGCCTGCTCTGAATCTAAGAGCCCCTGGTTGTTCCCCAGAAGAAGGACGTGCTGCCCTGAGGGGGAAGTCTGTATCTCCAAAGAATGGCCCATAAGGCATGCTGACGCATAGATAGTGGTGCATAGATAGTGGTGCATAGATAGTGGGACAGAACTATGTGGAAATACAAGGTTTACTGATTTGTTGTTTAGTATTCGTTCCGTACTAAACCTATATATACATTCATGCTCTTTGAATAAACTTGCCTTGCAACCATCAGTTGTCTTGGCCCTTCTGACCCCATACTGGTGCTTTTCAGTTCCTTACCCCTCACCGCCAGGAACTTCTAGCTTTCTGCAGCCGGTCTGCGGCAGTGCCTTTGAACAAATTTACTAGCCACCCCCTCTATGTGTAAGCTGCTGTCAACCATGCCTCCCAAGGATCTGTCCCCTGTGCTTCTGAAAGGCCGCACTCAACCTTCACAAAATCTACTTCAGAACTCTTTGCTGAAAGCCTTCTATGATCAAAATTTCCCATTCTTCTGGCTATTTTTTCAAATTAGAAATTGCAAAACCAATCCAGTAAATCTACTGTTCTTCTGCTTGTTCTTGGCATTTAATATGGATTTTCTTGACTGCTAGAACACGGTGAGTGCCATATGTGAAAAGTAGCCTGCAGAAAATCACAGGCGGGCTTCCCTGGTGGTGCAGTGGTTGAGAATCCGCCTTCCAATGCAGGGGACACGGGTTCGAGCTCTGGTCTGGGAAGATCCCACATGCTGCGGAGCAACTGGGCCCATGAGCCACAACTACTGAGCCTGCGCGTCTGGAGCCTATGCTCCGCAACAAGAGAGGCCGCGATAGTGAGAGGCCCGCGCACCGCGATGAAGAGTGGCCCCCGCTTGCCACAACTAGAGAAAGCCCTCGCACAGAAACAAAGACCCAACACAGCCAAAAATAAATAAATAAATTAATTAATTTTTAAAAAAAAGAAAAAGAATTAAAAAACAAAACAAAACAAAACAAAACAAAAATCACAGGCCATTCAAAAACACGGGGTTTATTTCTTCTGACTTGGGCTAATTAGAACAAAGGCATACACAGTCAAGAGGGAGTGAGTTATGAAACATCCCTGTGCTTAACAAAGGCCTGAGGCATAAAGGCTGCGCTGATGCCTTCTAAGAGACCTGTAGCTTTGGTTAGCTTCGTGTAGCTCAAGTCAGAGGTAGCTTGTGATCTGCATTATCGTTAGTGCTCCTAAAAGTGTGCTGACGTGTACATCTTGAAGTTCTCTAAATAAGTTTTCTGCCTCACATAGGAGTGATCTAGGCATGGTGGTCTCTCTGCAAGTGGGCAGGTATCCAAGCCACATTATCTAACTAGAAATTTAGATTTTTTTCAATGTACATAAGCCATTCAATTAAAAAGAATCTTTAATCTTATGTTCTATACAGATAGTCAACCATGAATATCTGAATGATATATCAGAAAAAAAGTATATTTGATGGAATAATGAAAGCCAACATCTGACGACCACATTATAAACACAGAATGACACATGGCTTTCAACATCTGCTGAATAATTCAATCTCTCCTGTTCTGGGTGCCAAATGAACTTGGATGTATGCATCCAAATGGTCAACATTAATTAGCATTTGTGGGTTAGTCTACCGTTCGTGCTCAATCAGAAAGTAGTCTGACCTAATAAACATCAGTACCAGCATGTCTGTTAGTAAACACAGTAGCAACTAATAAGGGAATAGTTTTGAAAAGAATAATTTTCATCTTTAATCATTTCAATAATTATTAGGTCAGAGCATGAGGGAATCATCAGTTTTGATGTCTAGGTAAAATAAATCAATTACGTTTCCCTCCTCAATAGAATAAGGGTCCACAGAGAGAAGGTGAGGCATAGACCCTCTGCTTCGGCCCTTAGAGTCGTCCTCCACTGTTCTCCCTCCTTCTGCCCTGTGTCCAGCTGGTCACCAAGTTCTGTTGGTTTTCAGTCACAGACACCCCTCTGACCTGTCCACACCTCTTCATCCCTTTCCACTGTCCAAACTCCCTTCTGTCTGGCCTGGCATCCTATGGGGCCTCTGAAGAAGTTTCCTGCCTGTTGTCTTGATCTCTCTGGTTCAGTTTCTTTCTCCATCACTATCTAGATTTTAAAAAAATATATGTTTCCTTGTAAATTTATGTGGTTTCAATAATTTTTGTGGTTTTCCGTAACTTCGAAGAAAAAGTCCGAACTCTCTAGCAAGGCAAACCCAGCTCTCGCCCCTCTGGCTCTGACTACCCGTAGTTCTTGGGGCTGCCCACCCCCTGTACTTAGGCTCCAAGCATCCCCAGCAAGCTAGGGGCTCCAACACTACCCTCCACACCCTTATACATGCTGCTGACTCTGTTTAGAAAACTTCCTTCCTCTGCTCCCAATCCACCCATCCAGCACTCCCCTGACTATTTAATAATTCAGGCATCACTCCCTCTGAGAGACCGTTCCTGGGTCTCCTAATCTGACAGTTTCGATATGCACTCTTTTGTTTATCAACTGTCTCCATATGTTCACTTTTCTGTTTTTACCACTACACTAATTGTAGCTTCTTGAGGGAAGGCTTCATGATTCAGTAGATCTGAGCTGGAGCAAAATCTGTGTTTCTGACAAAGTTCTCCAATATCAGTGGTTCTCAACCGGAAATGATTCTGCCCCTCCCCATCGTCGTTGGAGACACTTGGCAACATCTGGAGATATTTTTGTTTGTCACAAGTAACGGGGAGTAGAGCGCTACTGGTCTCTAGTGGGTAGAGGCTGGGACGCTGCTAAACATCCCATAGTCCAAGGTGGAGAGAAGCTGCTGGTTGGTGGAGATGGAAGGAGTGCTCTAGGGATGCAGCCCTACCTCAGCCTGGACCACACCCCTAAGCAGATTGGAGAGGGGAAGGTACACGTTAGAAAGGTATAGCTTAAATGAGTAGGGCTGTAAGACGGTTCTTCACTTAACTGTAAATTCTTTAACCAGGAGCACTCATTCTCCAACAGTGCTGGATAAATGAGGTGTCAGTAAATCACTAATTTATGTAACATGCACAATAGAGGCTCAGAAAAGTTCCTGATACTCCCAGGTATACCGCAAGGGAGATACTAGTTCAGAAAAAAAAAATGATGTAACTGTTCATTCATTGATTCATTCAACAAAAATTCCTTTTGATGTGCAATTATTGAGTACCTAATTGACATATATCTGACAAAACTGAAATAGTCTATTTTCTTTATAAAGTTAATGATTATGCCTAAGTTCAAGGTATGTCTCAATAAATATTCTGTGTTAATATTTTTTGACACATTTAATTACAGTTTGAACTGATTTCTACCCTGCTGACATAATACTATTCATGAAAAAAAAATACTATTCTGTACTTTCAATAATAGTAGAAATATGCAAATGACTTTACTGAGCATTTTAAATATCAGAGAGCAATACAACACTTGATCTTTAGGGCTTCAAGGAATTTCCTAATTAACCCTTTATCTCCTTAAACTGAAATGATCACTCCCGGGCATTTCAAGACAACTGTAAGCCTCCTTTTCTAAACCTGTAATATCAAAACATAAGAATTGTTACTTTCACCAGATGTGGTTGATTTACCATTTAGTAGAACAAATTAAGAACTTATCAGTAATTATGAAAATAATTTCCTTCTTTTATTGAAATACTTTGCAGCCATGGCAGCTTAGCACATTATTATTCTGGGTGGCGTAGGTGTTGTTGAAAGGCAGTGTGAAAATAAGAGGCTGAATTATGAATTCCTCCCATGATCACTGAATCACTTTGTGTTTTCTGTGGCAAAAAACTTATTTTTCTCTTGAAGGAAAAAGAAGAACAAGAACATTTTAACTTTCAGGAACACATAGATTTCTATATTGAGCTAGATGATCTATCAACTCTGAAACACTATTTTATTCTTTATATATGTCATAAAACTTACCATTTTTGTGTAACATATCTATATGGACAAGGCAATAACCTACACAAATTTACTATAAAATTGAACACTTCAGGTTCAACTTGGTAAATATTTATTCAATGCCTACTCTGCCTAGGAACTGTTCTAGGTGCTGAAAAAGCAGAAATGGAGTGATACAACGAGGGGATTCACAGAAACCTGGGGATGAGGGGAGGCCTCTTAAGAAAGCCAATGGCATGCAACACCATCTAATAAGTTTTGAGTGCCTGAAACTGTAGAAAATGTACTTTCGTGTCCTTAGTTTTGAAAGGTATCTTACACTTCAGCAATGTGTGATCTGTACACAGAGCCAGCCAAAAAGACCTGTCATCATAGGACCTACGTTGAGCTGAGGCATAAATGCCTTTTAATTACAGTGATTATTCAAAGGACAGCTGCTCACTTGTGACCTAGACTCATGGACGGTCTGAGGTCATTCCAAAGGTGTTATATTTCTTTTAGCTGAAACACAAGCTAGTTGTCTATAAGCTTTTTCCAATTCCCCCTACCTATACCTTTTACATAGTTTCTTTTATGTTCCCAGAGTCAGTTCAGTATGTAACAGCTGTATGGAAACCAGATATTCTACTTTCCACATTTCTAACTTAAGAAGGTGGATGGTAATGGATTTAGTTAGGACAGTGATGTTAAATTCTACCTTCTAAGTCTCAGCTATCTTGTCCTGAGACTTGAAGTTGACAAAGATTAAAGAAAATAAATGAGATTCCCTTTGTAGGCAGCAGATATAGAGGCAGACTAGGTCTCTTCTCTGACTTCAGTTTCAGTGTAGGCTCAAGTTTCAAACTTTAAAGCATCCATATATGTGTATGATTCCCAAAAAAGGAGCTGACTGGCTGTGGACTTTGGTAAGTAGTACCTTATTGAGACTACATGGTACATTATTACAATTATGTTTCTAATAAAAGAGATTAGGCAGTGTGCAAAGTTTTCCTTGTTACTAGAACACTTTTGTGTGTGTGTGGCAGGGGGAGAGGGGGCGTGCCTTGCTGAGTTAATAAAACTTCAGAACCTGCTTAGTTAAATGTATATTTCAAACACACAGGCATCCACACATAGCAATTCCCAGGTGGCTGCCACTGTGATGCTGGAAGCGGTTTAAAATACTCTATTGGAAGACTTCTTTCAATGCTACTCCTCTTTCCCCTCTTCCCCTTCTCCATAAAAAACAAACAAAAACCTGGCACCAGGTTTCAGGTATTTAACCATATTCTCAAATACAGTTTCATAAAACCTAGTAAACTGAACCACACTTTTAAAGATCACAACTACATCTACTAGTGAGAGGGAACAATGCCACCCACTCTGAGTTAGCCTACTGAGCAACCCATCTTAGAACAGCGCTGGCTTATGAAGCTGGTGAAAATTCAGGGCAATGAAACTTGCCTAGTTCTTGCCAAAGCCCAGTTCTACAAATAGCATTAAAAAGTAGTCACATAACAACAACAGGACATACGAAAAGAGCTGCTTATAGAAAGCACAGAGAGTGGCTAGACAATCTTTTGTGTATTATGTATTGACAACATAGTGTTTTAGTATGATGTTTCAATAGAGATTTCCAAATTTCTTTTCTTTTTATAGACCATATTTTTTTAAAGCAAATTAAAAATTTTTTTTTCTTTTTTTAAATTAATTAATTTACTTTTGGCTGCGTTGGGTCTTTGTTGCTGTGCATGGCTTTCTCTAGTTGCAGCGAACGGGGGCTACTCTTCATTGCGGTGCACGGGCTTCTCATTACAGTGGCTTCTCTTGTTGTGGAGCACAGCCTCTAGAGCACCCGGGCTTCAGTAGTTGCAGTGCATGGGCTCAGTAGTTGTGGCTCGCGGGCTCTAGAGCGCAGGCTCAGTAGTTGTGGTGCACGGGCTTAGTTGCTCCACGGCATGTGGGATCTTCCCAGACCAGGGCTCCAACCCGTGTCCCCCGCACTGGCAGACTGATTCTTAACCATTGCACCACCAGGGAAGTCCCTAGACCATATTTATACATATTTTAAATGACTTCTTTTGTTTTCAATCTTTTCAAAGTATTGCATCTGCAATAAGAACTCAATTTGACTCCAAATTAAATTTTTAAGATACTGTAGTTATAGTTGTTACTTGATGCATAGCTCTCAAGTACAAATGAAAATGATTAAATAGTAAGTCTAAATTTTTTAATGAAAATCATGACTACTACATACATTCTTATCCTATTCCTATTCCCCAAAATGAAAATGATTAAATAGTAAGTCTAAATTTTTTAATGAAAATCATGACTACTACATACATTCTTATCCTATTCCCCAAAGTTAAATCTATAACCTGTGGATTTATTACCAAACTTTAAAAAACATTGGTCTCACATTTCCTAATGTTCATTCACATTTTAGATAATTTGGAAGAGAATATTATTAAAATTTTAAGAGATATTTATGAATATATAGTGAATTTCTTGGTTAATGGGGTCTAAGGAGAGATGACATTACCTTTCATTAATTATTGAATGTATTTAACACAGAAGCTGTCAAATGATTATTAACCATGGCACAAATGAACAGTTCTGAGGCTTAAAATTTTAAAAAGTCAATAGCAAATTAAATATTAAGAAAAATATCCAGTCTGTTGTTTATAGGATATATAAGTAGGGGAAATTTTTAGCCTAAGTCATTCAAACAGCTGAAAAAATGGAGATCTAAAATTATCTAACATAAATTCTCTGCAATTTAAACCTGGATCTTTTCAGAAATAGAACAACAGACACTGGCAAGTTAAGAGAGGTTCACCAGGGACCTGTCCTTACCAGCCAGCTCCTGTTTCTTCCCATTAATACCATATACAGTAATATTTTAACAACCTAATTTTAAAAATCCCGTCAAAAGTGTTTCCTGGAATCAGCCCAGGGCTCCTAAGAACAGTATAAATTGCAGAGAAATGTTGGATGAATTCCCAATTTTGCTATCACTGCTTTTTAAAACCTTCAGTTTAAGTAAATACTTTGAAAACTGACTTCAGTGACTGTGAGAATGGCTGGGAGAAGGAGGGCCCATGGGTAAGGGGCAGAGCAGGTGCAAACACTGATGAGAGTTTCCACGGCATGGACGAGTCTCCTCAGCAGCATTGCTTGGCTTTACTTTGTCCAGGTTATTTTTTCCCATTGCATCCTATAATACTACTCAAGGTATCTGACATCTTAAAAAGTTACTTTTCCAGATATATTAGGCTCATTGTTCAGACAAGGGAATATGGGTATCTATCCTTTCCTGTTAGAATATCCCAGCAAGTAACCAACGGCCCAGACAGCTAACCCGTCCCCCCACAAAGCTTTATTGAACTTCTGCCATGTTCCAGTCACTGGACCAAGCATGTCTGAGCAGATTCTCTGCTGATCTTCACGACCTCCCTATGCAATAGGCAATACTATGCCCATTTTTACTTTTTAGGAATCTGAATTTTAGAGTATTTAGATATGTTAGAGTTACTTTTATTATCATATTTTTTCTATATTACTGATTAAAAAGTTGAAGCTAATTTTCAGTTTCATATCCTCAAGCACGTAGGAACCCTTACTGACAAATTGAGAGCCCCTATTTCCTATAGTATTTTCACTGAACTTTGAAGAGGAATTTGTGCAATATTATTCCTTCAAAAATTGCACTTTCCAGATAATTATTCACATAGTAAATATTTGACTGTAGAAAACTATAAATCTAGATATCATTTGTAATATTTTGGTTTTAGAAATGCCTATGGATAAGGTCAGAGAGTTTTCCTTTCTGAATTTTAATGGCAAGGAGAAAATGAATCGACTCTGCCTATTTAGTTGTTGTTTTTTTTTTTTTTTAATTTTCAGCTGTTTCAATTTCAGAAAATATTTAACTTTCATAGTTTATGTCGACCACTTCTCAGGCATTACACAATTTAGTTTCATAGTTGAGATAACTGTGGGACCAGTGGGACAGACACTTAGACTGCAGAGTATAAATGAAGATGGAAAGCCAGACATTTAATGAAAGGTAACTGGAAAGGACTGGGAACTTCACCACCAAATGTAACAGCTAGTTATGTAGCCTAGGAAAGCACCTGGTCAAACCTGAGGAACCAGAGATGGATCCTGAAGTGATACCTTGCCCACTGGGAATATTTATTATTAAATAAATATTGTATAATAAATGGTGGCATCTTATTCAAGCAAATGAATAAAAATAAATCAACTGACTTAAATAACACTCTCTATTCTCCTATCTTGATCAAATCCACCATGACATTTTTTGCCTTTTAACACACTATATAATTTATTTATCTATTATATTTATGTTCTTATCACTCTTACTTCCCCCTTCCTCTCATATAAGCTCCATAAGTCAGGTATTTTTGTCTGTTCACTAATATATGTGTCAGGCACCTTGAATATCGGAACAAATAATAGGTTCTCAAGAGATATTTGTCATATGAATTAATGAATTTACTCAGCACACTAACTACTTGCAAATCTCTTTGCTAAGCATAGAATTTACAAAGGTGTATGAGACACACTTCCAGTCCCCTAAGTACTCAGCTCTACAAGAAAATATCAAATTGCTATAATACAAGGCAGAAAATATAGGGTTATCAAGGATAGACATAAAGTACTTTAGGGCAGTGCTTCCAACAAATAAGGTGAGCAGTTCAAGAATTAGAGGTGTGATAAGATATTGATTTAGATTTCCGATTTCCAGCAATAAGTTATTTTTCAGATCAGTCCTCCTATGTGACTACTGATAGAAATGCTGGAACACATGAGGAAAAAATGGGACAATGATGCAGTCCTCCTGTAGATTTGCAGCTTGGGTTGACATCACCTGGATGGCCCAGGTAACCTCAAGACTGAATTGGAATCCTGGGTAGTAGTATCACCAAATGCTCAGAAAAGGCAAAAACAAATCATCTTTGGAAGATTATACCTTAATAATAGGCCTCAAAGAATCCTCACAAATAATATTTTAAGGACAGTTTGGATGATGTAATCTGGCACACTTGGAAATAAGGTCCTATGAGTGAGAATTAAGAGAAACAAAAGACAGCAGAACAGACCCACAAAAATTCAAATACAGAAATTATTAACCATTGATTATAAAACTTCACTTACTAAGGTAAAATAAATAAAACATAAGTTTAAAAATACCTGCATAAACTAGAAAAGTCTAAAAAGTAATCTAATAGATTAAAAAATTACCAAATGGAAACTCTAGGAGTGAAAAAATGATAATAACTTAAAATCAAAACTCTTTGGATAATTAAACAACAGATTAGACAGAAGTGAAGAGAAAAATGGTAAACTGAATTGTTAGGTTAAATTTTTTTCCAAAATATATTACTGAGAGGAAAAAAAAAAAAAAACAGAGCAGAAAATCAGGAAGAGAGGTTATGATACAAGGAACATAGGAAACAATATTTTTTAGAGTTCTAGATAATGATGAAACACTATAGGTGAATATGTATTTGAAAAAATAATGATTGCAAATTCTCCATAACTAATAGGTTAATGGTCCTCTCCACCCTTGGGCACCCTAACCTGACTCAGCTTGCAAACATTTCATTCATTTATCCCAATGTGCTGTATAATTATTTTCTACGTGTGCCAAGACATGAAAAATGCTGGAAAACACTTTTTTTGGGCAGGAGTTGCCAATTTTTTTCTGTAAAGGACCAGATAGTAAATATTTTAGGACTTGTGGGCCATATGGTTTCTGTTAAAGTGACTCAATGCTACAGTTGCAGGACAAAAGCAGCCATAAACAATATGTAAAGAAATAGGCATGGCTGTGTTCCAATAAAACTTTATTTACTGAAACAGGTATCAGTCTGGATTTGTCCCACAGGCTCTAGACTACACTTTGCCAACTCCCATTTTAGAGGATGAAGGGTTACAATAAAAAATATGTGGTGCCATTTTACTCCCAATATTAGTCCTCAGAATGCACGTTAAAGGCATAATGCAATATTTCTTGAACTTTATAGCTCACAATAATGGACATAATGGGTTGTTAATAATATTAGAGGCACTTGTATAAACTTTATCAGTTAAAGTTTAGGAACTTTATCAGTTAAACTTTAGGAACTAGATTAAATTGCATAGAATCTATGATGTAATTTAAAACATTCTAAAATTTTTTTCAAACATTTTAAAGGATGAAAAAAGAACTCCTGAAGAAAGCTGAAACAAGGTCATTTTAAATTATAATGGATTTATGAGAAAACACACAATTGTGGATATATGAAAACTTCAAAAAGTAATGTACAGTCTAAAACAGGAAAGCAAAAGTAAAGAAAGCTTCATTTAGTTTCTTACCAATGAATCTTTAATTATATTGGTAGTTTCTCAGAAAATTAAGGTTTTTCTAATGCTTTTTGCAGTACTTTTAGAAGAGTACAGTTGTTTTATGAACAGAAGCAAAAATTTTACCAATTACAAATCTGAACACCAGTAACTATTATGATTTTGGGCATGATTAATTTTGACCATGATAAAATATTTAATTTGTTAGAAACTGGGTAAATTTTAATTTACAAGGACTCATGTTTTGATAATGCAAGCATCTAATATTCTTACTTCTGTTAACATGTGTATAATCAAGGGGATAAAAAGTACAACAGTTTTATATTATTAGAGAATTGATCGTTGAATCTGAATGGATAATGGCAAATTCCATGGAATCCTGACATCTTAGACAAAAACACCATAAATTTAACTTAACTGCTTCTGCAGTTGGATCCATATGGGCTCTGATATACCCACTGAGGCAGAATTACATCAAGTGCCATTCAGAACTAGTTATTTCTTACCACTCTAACTACAGAAAAGCAGGCATGACCTCAGAGACTATCCAGTAAAATTTAACATACCGACACCTAAGACATATATTGAACATATTAGAAAATGCACATAACAATGTCAATTTGGAATCTTGAGTGTCATAAGATTGTCATATAGTCATGTAATTTCTTTCCAGAGTATTACTTATATGAGACACTCAGTTAAATTTTAATATTTTAAAAGACCAATCTATGCAATAAGAATAACGCTTTTTGAAGCTAAATAGTTTTAAAATCCTGTCTCTGGTTAATTGTACCAACAAAAATTCCAGTGATCTACTGGAATCATGACTGTAAGTATGCTGAATATTTTGAATATAGATTTTCATTGCTTCTCAAGAAAAGGTTTCAGTCAGGTAACTTCAGGTCTGTAAAGGATGTTTCCATTTTTCCCCCTATAACAGTATGACCAACCTATTACTGTTTTACATAGCTGTTCTTGGCCTATTTTCTTTTCTTTCTCTTCCAGTTTTTTTGAGATATAATTGACATACGGCACTGTATAAGTTTAAGGTGTACAGCATAATGATGTTGCTTTCATACATCATGAAATGATGACCACAGTAAGTTTAGTGAACATCCACCATCTCATATAGACACAAAATTAAATAAATAGAAAAAAGTTTTCCCTTGTGATGAGATTTGCACTCTTAACAACTTTCACATATAACATCCAACTGTGTTAATTATATTTGTCCTGTTGGACATTACATCCCTAGAACTCATTTATCTTATAAACTGGAAGTGTGTACCTTTTGACCACCTTCATCCAATTCACCTTCTCCTCACTTCTACCTCTGGTAACCACAAATCTGATGCCTTTTTCTATAATTTGTTTGTCTATTGGTTGGTTTTTGAAGCATAATTGGTCTCTTTCTTTTCTTAACTATTTCATAAATTGTCTCCAACAAGAGCTCTTCCTTGTTGTTTTTGTTCTCCTATAATAACTGTAAGTTATTGAGATTATTAACTTCTGTCCTTATCAGTTTGCCCCAAGTCTAGCAGTTTAAGGAGAGCAGTTTGAATACAGTCTATAAAGGAGCTTTATTCTTTGGTTATTATTTGGAGGATAAAGTTTGGTTATCCAATAGTAGCAATGTTTTGTTTAATTGCTCTGAACTTCTAAGAGCTAACAGGTCTTTCTTAAAGTGTATGTTCCTAACAGTATAACATATTTTTCCCTAATGACACAGGTATGTTGGTCACCTAAAGAGCAAGGACGGTGATAACAAGCACTCTGGAGTGATGGGATGAGGCTAGAGAGTTAGTTTTATATTTTCTAGGAATCATACCGTGAGGTCAATGAAATGATGACTTCCAATATGAGTAATAAAAAGAGGACGATGTTCTGGGTATGAAGGAATAAAGATAGCAAAAGCAAAGAAGAGGAATCACTTAAATTCAATTACATAACTTTGAGATAAAACAAGCCAGTGTCAGTCTCAGTCAAGATGTGATTATTCCTACTTCCAACTCCAATAAATCTGTCTGAAATGTAGAGAAATGGAAAGTCTAGTTTGTAAAAGTTTTTGGTTTCAACTATAAGGTAGGCAAATAAGTTATAAATGGATTGATAAAACTGTTTATCAATAGTTAAGAAGTTACAATGAAAATTCATGCAATTAAAACTCTCGAGGCAGGTGGGAGGGGCCGTCCCAGACTCCAGACCAGAGGAGCAGGAGAGGAGAGGAAGGCATTTGCCCTGCCCACTCGAACCCAGGAAGCCTGTTGGGCTCCCAGGTGAGGTCCCCTGTCCTCTGAGACCAGGGGTGGGGGGCACACCTGGGCCCCTTCTGTTCCTTGAGTCTAAGCCCCTCCCCCCACAGCCCCCAGAGCCTTTTCCAGCCCTGTGAGTCCTGAAAATTGGCCCCGCCCACCACCCAAATCTTGCCCTTGCTTAGGCCCTGCTCTCACAGCCAAGGCTTTTCCCCGCCTCCTTTTTTTTTTTTTTTCTTCTTCCGCTTTTTTACTGCTGTTGTACTGACATACCTTCTGGTTGTTGATTCATCTATATTTTTAATTTTACATTCTCTCTAACATAACTGTTAGTTTGCTAGTCTAATTTTATTTTTTACTTTGTTATTGTTCTCTTTTTTTTTTGCCACCCCACGTGGCTTGTGGAATCTTGAATTGCAAGCACAGGGTCAGACAGAAGCTCCTGCAGTGGGAGCTCCAAGTCCAAACCACTGGACTAACAGAGAACCTCAGACCCCAGGAAATATTCATCAGAGTGAGGTATCACAGAGGTCCGCATCCCAGCACAAAGACCCAGCTCTAACCAATAGCTTACAAACTCTAGTGTTGGAAGCCTCAGGCCGAACAACCAGTAAAACAGGAACATAATCCCATGCATAAAAAAAAAAAAAAAAAAGACAGCAAAAAAATATGTCACAGATGAAGGAGCAAGGTAACAGCTATAACACCAAATAAACTAAGAGGAAATAGGCAATCTACCTGAAAAAGAATTCAGAGTAATGATAGTAAAGATGATCCAGAATCTCAGAAATAGAATGGAAGCACAGATTGAGAAAATACAAGAATTGTTTAACAAAGATCTAGAAGAACTAAAGAATAAACAAACAGAGATGAACAACATAATAACTGAAATGCAAAAATACACTAGAAGGAATCAATAACAGAATAACGGAGGCAGAAGAACGAATAAGTGAGCTGGAAGACAAAATGATGGAAATAACTTCCGGGGAGCAGAATAAAGAAAAAACAATGAAAAGAATTGAAGACAAACTCAGAGACCTCTGGGACAACACTAAATGCACCAACTTTCGAATTATAGGGGTTCCAGAAGAAGAAGAGAAAAAGAAAGGGTCTGAGAAAATATTTGAAGAGATTATAGTGGAAAACTTCCCTAACATGGGAAAGGAAATAGTCACCCAAGTCCAGGAAGCAAAGAGACTCCCATACAGGATAAACCCTAGGAAAAACACACAAAGACACATATTAATCAAACTAATAAAAATTAAAATCAAAGAAAAAATATTAAAAGTTGCAAGGGAAAAACAAAAAATAACATACAAAGGAATCCCCATAAGGTTATTGGCTGATTTTTCAGTGGAAACTCTGCAGGCCAGAAGGGAGTGGCAGGATATACTTAAAGTTATGAAAGAGAAAAACCTACAACCAAGATTACTCTATCCAGCAAGGATCTCATTCAGATTTGATGGAGAAGTCAAAAGCTGTTCAGACAAACAAAAGCTAAGAGAATTCAGCACCACCAAACCAGCTTTACAATAAATGCTAAAGAAACTTCTCTAAGTGGGAAACACAAGAAAAGAAAAAGACCCACAAAAACAAACCCAAAACAATTAAGAAAATGGTAATACGAACATACATATTGAGAATAACCTTGAATGTAAATGGATTAAATGCCCCAACCAAAAGACACAGACTGGCTAAATGGTTACAAAAACAAAGCATATATATGCTGTCTTAAAGAGACCCACTTCAGACCTAGGGACACATACAGACTGAAAGTGAAGGGATGTAAAAAGATATTCCATGCAAATAGAAATCAAAAGAAATCTGGAGTATCAGATAAAATAGACTTTAAAATAAACTGTTACAAGAGATAAGGAGGAACACTACATAATGATCAAAGGATCAACAAGAAGAAGATATAACAATTATAAATGTTTATGCACCCAACATAGGAACACCTCAATACATAATGCAAATGCTAACAACCATGAAAGGAGAAATTGACAGTAACACAATAATAGTAGGGGACTTTAACAGCCCACCTACAGCACTGGACAGTTCATCTAAACAGAAAATAAATAAGGAAACACAAGCTTTAAATGACACAATAGACCAGACAGATCTAATAGATATTTACAGAACATTCTACCCAAAAGTGGCAGAATACACTTTCTTCTAAAGTGTACGTGGAACATTCTCCAGGATAGATCACATCTTGGGTCACAAATCAAGCTGCGGAAAATTTAAGAAAATTGAAATCATATCAAGACTCTTTTCTGACCACAATGTTATGAGATTGAATATCAATTACAGGAAAAAAAAAACTGTAAAAAACACAAATATATGGAGGCTAAACAGTGTGCTACTAAATAACCAAGAGATCACTGAAGAAATCAAAGAAGAAATTTAAAAATATGTAGAAACAAATGACAAGAAAAACACGATGACCCAAAACCTACGGGACACAGCAAAAACAGTTCTAAGAAGGAAGTTTATAGCAAGTAAATCTCACCTCAAGAAACAAGAAAGATCTCAAACAAACAATCTAACCCTATACTTAAAACAACTAGAGAAAGAAGAACAAAGAAAACCCAAAGTCAGTAGAATGAAAGAAATCATAAAGATCAGAGCAGAAATAAATAAATAGAAATGAAGAAAACAATAGCAAAGTTCAATAAAACTAAAAGCTAGTTCTTTGAGAAGATAAAAAATTTGATAAACCCTTAGCCAGACTCATCAAGAAAAAAAAGGGAAAGGATGCAAATCAATAAAATTAGAAATGAAAAAGGAGAAATCACAACTGACACCACAGAAATACAAAGGATTATATGAGACTACTACAAACAACTATATGCCAATAAAATGGACAACCACAAAGAAATGGACAAATTCTTGGAAAAGTACAATTTTCCAAGAGTGAACCAGGAAGAATTAGGAAATATAAACAGACCTATCACAAGTAATAAAATTGAAATCATAATTAAAAATCTTCCAACAAACAAAATACAGGACCAGATGATTTCACAGGTGAATTCTATCAAACATTTAGAGAAGAGCTAATTAATCCGTATCAAACTCTTCCAAAAAATTGCAGAGGTAGAAACACTCCCAAATTCTTTCTATGAAGCCACCCTCATGCTGATACCAAAACCAGAAAAAGATATCACAAAAAAAGAAAATTTTAGATCATAATCACTGATGAGCATAGATGCAAAAATCCTGAACAAAATACTAGCAGACAGAATCCAACAGCACATTAAAAGAATCATACACCATGACCAAGTGGAATTTATCCCAGGGATGCAAGGATTCTTCAATATACACAAATCAATCAATGTGAGATACACCACATTAACAAATTAAGGAATAAAAACCAGATGATAATCTCAATAGATGCAGAAAAAGCTTTTGACAAAATTCAACATCGCTTTATGATAAAAACTCTCCAGAAAATGGTCATAGAGGGAACCTACCTCAACATAATAAAGGCCATATATAACAAACCCACAGCAAGCATCATACTCAATGGTGAAAAACTGAAAGCATTCACTAGGATCAGGAACAAGACAAGGATGTCCACTTTAGCCACTCTTATTCAACATAGTTTTGGAAGTCCTAGCCACAGCAATCAGAGAAGAAAAAGAAATAAAAGGAATACGAATTGGAGAAGAAGTCAAACTGTCACTATTTGCTGATGACATGATACTATAAATAGAAAATCCTAAAAATGCCATCAGAAAATTACTAGAACTAATCAATGAATTTGGTAATGTTGCAGGATCCAAAATTAATGGACAGAAATGTCTGGCATTCCTATACACCAACAATGAAAAATCAGAAACAGAAATTAAGGCAACACTCCCATTTACCACTGCAACAAAAAGAATAAAATATGTAGGAATAAACCTGTCTAAGGAGGCAAAAGACTTGCACTCAGCAAACTATAAAACACTGATGAAAGACATCAAAGATCACATAAACAGGTGGAGAAATATACCACGTTCTTGGATTGGAAGAATCAATAGTGTGGAAATGCCTATACTACCCAAAGCAATCTACAGATTCAATGCAATCCTTATCAAACTACCAATGGCATTCTTCACAGAATTAGAAAAAAAAATCTTACAATTCGTATGGAAATACAAAAGACCCCGAATAGCCAAAGCAATCTTCAGAAAGAAAAACAGAGTTGGAGAAATCAGGCTCCCTGATTTCAAACTATGCCACAAAGCTATACATCAATAGTACCGGATAGGATGTCCAGAGATAAACCCATGCACATATGGGCACCTAATTTACAACAAAGGAGTCAAGAACATACAATGGAGAAAAGACAGCCTCTTCAATAAGTGGTGCTGGGAAAACAGGACAGCTACATGTAAAAGAATGAAATTAGAACACTACCTAACACCAAACACACAAAAAACTCCAAATGGATTGGAGACTTAAATATAAGACCAGACATTATAAAACTTTTAGAGGAAAACATAAGAGAAACACTCTTTGACATAAACCACAGCAATATCTTTTTGGACCCACCTCCTAGAGTAACAGAAATGAAAATGAAAATAAACAAATGGGACTTAATTAAACTTAAAAGTTTTTGCACAGCAAAGGAAACCAAAAACAAGACAAAAAGACAACCCTCAGAATGGGAGAAAATATTTGCAAAAGAAACAACAGACAAAGGATTAATCTCCAAAATATACAAACAGCTCATGGAGCTCAATATCAAAACAACAAACAATCCAGTTAAAAAATGGGCAGAAGACCTAAATAAACATTTCACCAAGGAAGACATACAGATGGCCAAGAGGTACATGAAAAGATGCTCAACATCACTAATTATTAGAGAAATGCAAATCAAAACTACAATGAGGTATCACCTCACGCCAGTCAGAATGGCCATTATCAAAAAAGCTAGAAACAATCAATGCCGGAAAGGGTATGGTGAAAAGGGAACCCTCCTACATTGTTGGTGGGAATGTAAATTGATACAACCACTATGGAAAACAGTATGGAGGTTCCTTAAAAAACTAAAACTAGAACTACCGTATGACCCAGCAATCCCACTACTGGGCCTATACCCTGAGAAAACCATAATTCAAAAAGAGACATGCACCACAATGTTCATTGCAACACTATTTACAATAGCCAGGACGTGGAACCAACCTAAATGTCCATCGACAGATGAATGGATAAAGAAGATGTGGCACATATATACAATGGAATTTTACTCAGCCATAAAAAGAAATGAAATTGAGTTATTTGTGCTGAGGTGGATGGATATAGAGTCTGTCATACAGAGTGAAGTAAGTCAGAAAGAGAAAAATAAATACCGTATGCTAACACATATATATGGAATCTAAAAAAAGAAAAAAAGTGGGGGTACTGATGAACGTAGTTGCAAGGCAGGAATAAAGAGGTAGACGTAGAGAATGGACTTGATGACATGGGGTGGGAGGGCAAAGCTGGGGCGAAGTGAGAGTAGCATCGACATACATACACTACTGAATGTAAAATAGTTGGCTTGTGGGAATCAGCAGCATAGCATAGGGAGATCGTCTTGTGCCTTGTGATGACTGAGAGGGGTGGGATAGGGAGGGTGGGAGGGAGGCTCAAGAGGGAGGGGATATGGGGACATGTGTATACATATGGCTGATTCGCTTTGTTGTGCAAGAGAAATTAGCATGGTATTGTGAAGCAATTATACTCCAATAAAGATCTATTAAAAAGAAAAATCTCTCGACAGAGTGACTGAGATGGCAGAGTAGGAAAACATGGAACTCACATCCCCCCGCAAACACATCAAAAATACATCTACATATGGAGGAATTCTCACTGAATCTAGCAGAAAGACTCCTGCATAACCAAGGCTGCAAGAAATATTCCCATGTAATCAGGTAGGATGGGAAGAGAATAGATCAGTTGGGGACCTGTGCTCCTGGGAGGGAACTCAGAGGAAAAGGGAAGTTACACAGATGGAGATCCTCCCTTGGGAGTGAGCAATTTGAGCCACATATTGGGCGCCCCAGGCATGGAGTCCAACTCTGAGAAGATGAGTCCCCTAGACTGCTTGGAGGGCTGGTGGGACTAACAGGAGGGCTGTGGGGAGCCTGGACTCTGCTTGTGAGGGATGTGGAAATGTTTGCTTACTCCCAAAACAGGGAAGAGAGGGTGGATTGAAATGGTATGGATAGCTGGCCGGTTTCCCATGACCACCCTGACATGTGCCCCAGAAGGAGCTGAGAAACCACTCTGGACCCCCTTGCTTCCTGATGCAGCTCCACAGTGGGGAAGGACAGCTGTGGCCAAGGAGAGAACTCAGCATAAGGCACAAAGTTGGCTGAGACCTGAAGAAGCACCTGAGCAGGGTGGGGGTAGCCATTACCAGCGCTCACACAGGCTACATATCAGAAGCAGTCTGGGGCACTGACTATGGCCAGGGCCACCACAGCCCATGTCCAGATCCACACCAAGCACCCACACCAGCCCCTCTTGCTGCTGGACCTCTGGGGTGACAGTTCCAGTGCTGGGAGAGGGGCGAGGATACATCTAGAGGGAACAAAGCCAGCTTGGTTCTGACCCTCTAGGCTTTTGCTCCAGTAACTTGGGACTCAACCCTGCCCCTGATAGGTTGTTGATTGTCACTGAGCACAGGAGAAGCCCTGCTTCACACTTTGCTCTGGCTCTCTTCCCTCCATATCCAGGCCCATCTCATACCAAGGTAATAGCTGTCAGCACACACCAAGGAAAAATGTGACTTTTGTTCACATAAAATTCAACTCTCCCACCAAAACCACTGGGCACATGCAGACTATATAGGAAAGCTCCTACATAAGAACACCCATTTACCACTGCATTAGGTAACACTTTCACCTAAATTCATAGGGACAGAGAAAGTTAAGCAAAATGAAAAGGCAGAGGAACTACTCTCAATTGGAAGATAAGGAGAAAACCTCTGAAAAAATAATAAAACAGAAATTTAAAATTGACCAGATAAGAGTGCAAATCATTAGGAATGCTAACTGAATTAGGGAAAAGAATAGATAAACACATTGGGAATTTTAACAAGGAACTAGAAAATATGAAAAATAACTTATCAGAATTGAAGAATACAATAACTAAAATGAAAAACACACTAGAAGGAATTACCAAACTAATGTATATAGAAGCACACTTCAGTGAACTGGAAGATAGAATAATGGAAATCACCCAATCAGAACAGCAAAAAGAAATTTTTTAAAAAACGAGAACAGTTTAAGGGACCTCTGAGACAACATTAAGCATACCAACATTTGCATTACAGGGGTCCCAGAAGGAGAAGAAAGAGAAGGGGATCAGGGGGACCTTCAAGATGGCAAGGAGTAAGCCATGGAGATCACCTTCCTCCCCACAAATACATCAAAAATACAACCACATGTGGAACAACTCCTACAGAACACCTACTGAATGCTGGCAGAAGAACTCAGACTTCCCAAAAGGCAAGAAACTCTCCACGTACCTGGGTAGAGCAAAAGAAAAAAGAAATAACAGAGACAAAAGAATAGGGATGGGACTTGCACCTCTGGGAGGGAGCTATGAAGGAGGAAAAGTTTCCACACACTAGGAAGCCCCTTCACTGGCGGAGATGAGGGTGGAAGTGGGGGGAAAGCCTTGGAGCCACAGAGGAAAGCACAGCAACAGGGGTGAGGAGGGCAAAGTGGAGAGATTTCCGCACAGAGGATCGGTGCCAACTAGGACTCACCAGCCTGCGAGGCTTGTCTGTTCACCCACCGGGGCAGGTGGGGGCTGGGAGCTGAGGCTCAGGCTTCAGAGGTCGGATCCCAGGGAGAGGACTGGAGTTGGCTGCGTGAACACAGCCTGAAGGGGGCTAGCGTATCACAGCCAGATGGGAGAGAGTCCATGAAAAGGTCTGGACCTTCCCAAGAGGCAAGAGACCATTATTTTGGGGTGTGCGAGGATAGGAGATTCAGAACACTGCCTAAATAAGCTTCAGAGACGGGCACGAGCCACAGCTATCAGCACAGACCCCAGAGACAGGCATGAAATGCTAATGCTAATGCTACAGCCAACAAGAAGCCTGTGTGCAAGCACAGGTCACTATCCACACCTCCCTTCCCAGAAGCCTGTGCAGCCCACTACTGCCAGGGTCCTGTGATCCAGGGACAACTTCCCTGGGAGAACACATGGCGCACCTCAGGTTGTTGCAATGTCACGCCAGCCTCTGCTGCCTCAGGCTCGCCCCCCATTCCAATTTGATTACCATAACCCTTCCTCTCACCAGCCAGAGTGAGCCAGAGCCTGCTAATCAGTTGCTCCTTTAACTCCCTCCTGTTGGGGCAAAGAACAGATGCCAGAGAGTGACCTACATGCAGAGGCTGGGCCAAAATCAAAGCTGAATCCCAGGAGCTGTGTGAACAAAGAAGAGAAAGGGAAATTTCTCCGTACAGACTCAGGAGCAGCAGATTAAATTCCCACAATCAACTTGATGTACCCGGCATCTGTGGAATATCTGAATAGACAAGAAATCATCCCAAAATTGAGGCGGTAGACTTTGGGAACAACTGTAGATGTGGGGTTTGCTGTGTGTGACTGAATTGTTTCTGATTTTTCTGTTTATCTTAGTATAGTTTTTAGCACTTGTTATCATTGGTGGATTTGCTTACTGGTATGCTTGCTGTCTTCTTTTTTAATTATTATTTATTTATTTAATTTTAATAATTAAAAAAATTAATAATTAAAAAAAATTTTAATAATTTTTAATATTTTTTTATTTATTATTATTATTTTCTTTCTTTTTTTCCCTCCCTTTTCTTCTGAGACATGTGGCTGACAGGGTCTTGGTGCTCGAGCCTGGTGTCAGGTCAGAGCCTCTGAGGTGGGAGAGCTAAGTTCAGGACATTGGAGCATCAGAGATCTACCAGCCCCATATAATATCAATCATCAAGAGCTCTCCCAGAGACCTCCATCTCAATGCTAAGACCCAACGCCACCTAACGGCCAGCAAGCTACAATGCTGTATGCCCCATGCTGAACAGCTAGCAAGACACAGCCCCACCCATTAGCAGAGAGGCTGCCTAAAGTGATAAGTTCACAGACACCCCAAACACAACACAAGACACAGTCCTGGCAACCAGAAAGACAAGATACAGCCCCACCGACCAGAACACAGGCACCAGGCACCTCCACCAGGAAGCCTACACAAGCCACTGAACCAATGTCACCCACTGGGGGCAGACACCAAAAACAACGGGAACTATGAACTTGCAACCTGTGCAAAGAAGACCCAAACACAGTTAAACAAAATGAGAAGACAGAGAAATATGCAGCAGATGAAGGAGCAAGGTAAAAACCCACCAGACCAAACAAATGAAGAGGAAATAGGCAGACTACCTGAAAAAGAATTCAGAGAAATGAGAGTAATGATGATCCAAAATCTTGGAAATAGAATGGAGAAAATACAAGAAATGTTTAACAAGGACCTACAAGAAATAAAGAGCAAACAAACAAAGATGAAAAACAAAATAAATGAAATTAAAAATTCTCTAGAAGGAATCAATAGCAGAATAACTATGGCAAAAGAACAGATAAGTGACCTGGAAGATAAAATAGTGGAAATAACAGCTGCAAAGCACAATAAAGAAAAAAGAATGAAAATTGAGGACAGTCTCAAACACCTTTGGGACAACATTAAACGCACCAACATTAAAAGTATAGGGGTGTCAGAAGAAGAAGAGAAAAAGAAAGGGTCTGAGAAAATATTTTAAGATATTATAGTTGAAAATTTCCCTAACATGGGAAAAGAAATAGTCAAACAAGTTCAAGAAGCACAGAGAGTCCCATACAGGATAAATCCAAGGAGAAACACACCAAGACACATATTAATCAAACTATCAAAAATTAAATACAAAGAAAAAATATTAAAAGCAGCAAGGGAAAAGCAACAGATAACATACAGTGGAAGCCCCATAAGGTTAACAGCTGATCTTTCAGCAGAAACTCTGCAAGCCAGAAGGGAGTGGCAGGGCATATTTAAAGTGATGAAAGGGAGAAAACTACAACCAAGATTACTCTACCCAGCAAGGATCTCATTCAGATTTGATGGAAAAATTTAAAATTTTACAGAGAAGAAAAAGTTAAGAGAATTCAGAATCACCAAACCAGCTTTACAACAAATGCTCAAGGAACTTCTCTAGGCAGGGAATACAAGAGAAGGAGAAGAACTACAAAAACAAACACAAAACAATTAAGAAAATGGTAATAGAAACATACATATCGATAATTACCTTAAATGTAAATGAATTAAATGCTCCAACCAAAAGACACAGACTGGCTGAATGGATACAAAAACAAGACCCATATATACGCTGTATACAAGAGACCCACTTCAGACCTGGGGACACATACAGACTGACAGTGAGGGGATGAAAAAAGATATTCCTTGCAAATGGATATCAAAAGAAAGATGGAGTAGCAATTCTCATATGAGACAAAATAGACTTTAAAATAAAGACTATTATAAGAGACAAAGAAAGACACTACATAATGATCAAGGGATCAAACCTAGAAGGAGATACAACAATTGTAAATACTTATGCACCCAACGTAGGAGCACCTCAATACATAAGGCAAATTCTAACAGCCATAAAATGGGAAATCAACAGTAACACAATAATAGTAGGGGACTTTAACACATCATTTTCCCAATGGACAGATCATCCAAAATAAAAATAAATAAGAAAACACAAGATTTAAATGCCACATTAGACAAGATGGACTTAATTGATATTTATAGAACATTCCATCCAAAAACAACAGAATACACTTTCTTCTCAAGTGCTCATGGAACATTCTCCAGGATAGATCATATCTTGGGTCACAAATCAAGCCTTGGTAAATTTAAGAAAATTGAAATTGTATCAAGTATCTTTTCAAACCACAATGCTATGGGACTATATATCAATTACAAGAAAAAAAAACTGTAAAAAATACAAACACATGGAGGCTAAACATTATGTTACTAAATAACAAAGAGATCACTGCTGAAATCAAAAAGGAAATAAAAAAATACCTAGAGAAAAATGACAATGAAAACACGATGATCCAAAAGCTATCAGATGCAGCAAGCTCAGTTCTTAGAGGAAAGTTTATAGCAGTATAATCCTCCCTCAAGAAAGAAGAAAAATCTGAAATAAACAATCTAAACTTACACATAAAGTGATCAGAGAAAGAAGAACAAAAAATCCCAAAGTTAGCAGAGGAATGAAATCATAAAGATCAGATCAGAAATAAATGAAAAAGAAATGAAGGAAACTATAGCAAAGATCAATAAAACTAAAAGCTGGTTCTTTGAGAAGGTAAACAATATTGATAAGCCATTAGCCAGACTCATCAAGAAAAAATGGGAAAAGACTCATATCAACAGAATTAGAAATGAAAAAAGAGAAGTAAGAACTGACACTGCTGAAATACAAAGAAACATGAGAGATTACTACAAGCAACTATATGCCAATAAAATGGACAACCACAAAGAAATGGACAAATTCTATGAAAAGCACAACCTTCCAAGACTGAACCAGGAAGAAATGGAAAATATAAAGCGACAAAGCACAAGCACCGAAATTGAAACTGTGATTAAAAGTCTTCCAACAGGGCTTCCCTGGTGGCACAGTGGTTGAGAATCTGCCTGCCAATGCAGGGGACACGGGTTCGAGCCCTGGTCTGGGAAGATCCCACATGCCACGGAGCAACTGGGCCCGTGAGCCACAATTACTGAGCCTGCACGTCTGGAGCCTGTGCTCTGCAACAAGAGAGGCCGCGATGGTGAGAGGCCTGCGCACCGCGATGAAGAGTGGTCCCCACTTGCCGCAACTAGAGAAAGCCCTCACACAGAAACGAAGACTCAACACAGTCATAAATAAATAAATAAATAAATAAATAAATAAATAAATAAAAGAACGTGAATTTCTTTAACAACAACAACAACAAAAAGTTAGATTTCTCAATTTAAAAAAAAAAAAAAAAAAAAGTCTTCCAACAAACAAAAGCCCAGGACCAGATGGCTTCACAGGCGAATTCTATCAAACATTTAGAGAAGAGCTAAAACCTATCCTTCTCAAACTCTTCCAAAATATAGAAGAGGGAGAAACACTCCCAATCTCTTTCTGTGAGGCCACCATCACCCTGATACCCAAACCAGACAAAGATGTCACAAAAAAAGAAAAATACAGGCCATTATCACTGATGAACATAGATGCAAAAATCCTCAACAAAATACTAGCAAACAGAATCCAACAGCACATTAAAAGGATCATACACCATGATCAAGTGGGGTTTATCCCAGAAATGTAAGGATTCTTCAATACACACTATTCAATCAATGTGATAGCCCATATTAACAAACTAAAGGATAAAAACCATATGATCATCTCAATAGATGCAGAAAAAGCTTTTGACAAAATTCAACATCCATTTATGTTAAAAACTGCCCAGAATGTAGGCATAGAGGGAAGCTACCTCAACATAATAAAGGCCATATATGACAAACCCACAGACATCACTCTCAATGGTGAAAAACTGAAACCATTTCCACTAAGATCAGGAACAAGACAAGGTTGCCCACTCTCACCACTAGTATTCAACATAGTTTTCAAAGTTTTAGCCACAGCAATCAAAGAAGAAAAAGAAACAAAAGGAATTCAAATCAGAAAAGAAGAAGTAAAACTGTCACTCTTTGCAGTTGACATGATACTACACATAGAAAATCCTAAAGATACTACCAGAAAACAACTAGAACTAATCAATATATTTGGAAAGGTAGCAGGATACACAATTAATGCACAGAAATCTCTTGCATTCCTATACACTAATGATGAAAAATCTGTAAAAGAAATTAAGGAAACACTCCCATTTAGCATTGCAACAAAAAGAATAAAATACCTAGGAATAAACCTACCTAAGGAGACAAAAGACCTGTATGCAGAAAACTATAAGGCACTGATGAAAGAAATTAAAGACGATACAAACAGATGGAGAGATATACCATGTCCTTGGATTGGAAAAATCAACATTGTGAAAATGACTATACTACCCAAAGCAATCTACAGATTCAATGCAATCCCTTTCAAACTAGCAATGGCATTTTTCACAGAATTAGTACAAAAAATTTCACAATTTGTATGGAAACACAAAAGACTCCGAATAGCCAATGCAATCTTAAGAAAGAAAGATGGAGCTGGAGGAATCAGGCTCCCTGACTTCAGACTATACTACAAAGCTACAGTAATCAAGACAGTATGGTACTGGCACAAAAACAGAAGTATAAATCAATAGTACAGGATAGAATGCCCAGAGATATACCCACGCACATATGGGCACCTAATTTATGACAAAGCAGGCAAGAATATACAATGGAGAAAAGACAGACTCTTCAATAAGTGGTGCTGGGAAAAGTGGACAGCTACATGTAAAAGAATGAAATTAGAACACTTTCTACCACCATACACAAAAATATACTCAAAATGGATTAAAGACCTAAATCCAGATACTATAAAACTATTAGAGGAAAACATAGGCAGAACACACTATGACATAAATCACAGCAAGATCCTTTTTGACCCATCTCCTAGAGAAGAGGAAATAAACACAAAAATAAACAAATGGGACCTAATGAACATTAAAAGCTTTTGCACCACACAGGAAACCATAAACAAGAATAAAAGACAACCCTCAGAATGGGAGAAAATATTTGCAAATTAAACAACTGACAAAGGATTAATCTCCCAAATATACAAGCAACTCATGCAGCTTAATATCAAAAAAAACAAACAACCCAATCTAAAAATGGGCAGAAGACCTAAACAGACATTTCTGCAAAGAAGATATACAGATTGCCAACAAATGCATGAAAGGATGCTCAACATCACTAATCATTAGAGAAATGCGAATCAAAACTACAATGAGGTATCACCTCACACCAGTCAGAATAGCCATCATAAAAACATCTACAAAACATAAATGCTGGAGAGGGTGTGGAGAAAAGGGAACCATGTTGCACTGTTGGTGGGAATGCATATTGATACAGCCACTATAGAGAACAGTATAGAGGTTCCTTAAAAAACTAAAAATAGAACTACCATATGACCCAACAATCCCACTACTGGGTATATACCATGAGAAAACCATAATTCAAAAAGAGACATGTACCACAATGTTCATTGCAGCAGTATTTTCAATAGCCAGGACATGGCATGGAAGCAGCCTAAGTGTCCATCGACAGACGAATGGATAAAGAAGATGTGGCACATATATACAATGGACTATTACTCAGCCATTTCAAAAAAGAAATGAAATTGAACTATTTGTAGTGAGGTAGATGGCCCTAGAGTCTGTCATACAGAGTGAAGTAAGTCAGAAAGAGAAAAACAAATACTATATGCTCACACATATATATGGAATCTAAAAGAAAAAAAAAAAAAGGTTCTGTAGAACCTAGGACCAGGACAGGAATAAAGATGCATATGTAGAGAATGGACTTGATACATGGGGAGGGGGAAGCACAAGCTGGGGTGAAGTGAGAGAGTAGCATTAACATACATACACTACCAAATGTAAAATAGATAGCTAGTGGGAAGCAGCTTCATAGCACAGGGAGATCAGTTCAGTGCTTTGTGACCACCTAGAGGGGTGGGATAGGGAGGTTGGGAGGGAGACGCAAGAGGGAGGAGATGTGGGGATATATGTATACATATAGCTGATTCACTTTGTTATAAAGCAGAAACTAACACAACATTGTAAAGCAATTATACTGCAATAAAGAGGTTAAAAAAAAATCTAAAAAAAAAAGACTACCTGTTTGAAACAAGTAAATACAGTCATAAGACATTATATATGAACCTCATGGTAACCACAAATCAAAAACCTACAATAGATACACAAAAACCATAGAGGAAATAACACAAGCATACCATTAAAGAAAATCATTAACCTGCAAAGGAGGAATCTAAAAATAAGAGAATACCTACAAACACAATCAGAAAACAAGTTGTAAAATTGTAATAAGTATATATTTATCAATAATTATTTAAATTTCAACAGACTAATTGCTCTAATCAAAAGACATTGGGTGGCTGATTTGAGAAAAAAAAAAAAAAGACCATTTATATGCTGCTTACAAGAGACTCACATCAGAGGTAAAGAAATATACACAATGCAAGTGAGAGGATGCAAATGGAAATGTCGAAAGAAGGGTAGCAGTACTCATATCAGACAAAATAGACTTTACAAGAAACTCTTTCACAACAGACAAAGAAGGCCATTGTATGAGGATAAAAGGTTCAACAAGAGAAGAGGATATTACACTCATTAACATATATGTATGCAATACAGGAACACCTAAATATAAAAAGCAAATGTTAACAGACATACAGGGAGAAATTTATAATAGTACAATTACAGTTGGGGACTTTAACACCCCACTGACATCATTGGATGGTCATCCAAACAGAAAATCAAGAAGGCAACAGTGGTCTTAAATGACACAATAGACCAGTCAGACTTAATACATATGTACAGGACTTTACATCCAAAACCAGCAGAATACACATTATTCTCAAGTGCATATGGAACATTCTCCAGGATAGATCACATGCTAGGCCACAAAACAAGTCTCAACAAATTTGAGTGGATAGAAATTATGATATATAAAGTGGGTTTTTTTCCCCCAAACAAAATGGTATGAAACTAGAAATCAACTACAGAAAGAAGAATAGGAAAATAACACATGGAGACCAAACAACATGGTACCAAAAAAAAAAAAAAACAATGGTTTGATGAAGAAATCAAAGGGGAAATCAGAAAATATGCCAAGACAAATGAAAATGCAAACACAACTTTTCAAAATTTATGGCATGTATCAAAAGCAGTACTAAGAGGGAAGTTTACAGTGATACAGGTCTTCCTAAAGATATAAAAAAACCCTCAAATAAACAACCTAACCTGCTACCTAAAGGAATTAGAGAAAGAAGAATAAACAAAGCCCAAAGTCAGCAGAAGGAAGAAAATAATAAAGGTCAGAGAGGAAATAAATAAAACAGAGACCACAAAAAGAAAAAAAAAAAATAAACTCAATGAAACCAAGAGCTGGTTCTTTGAAAGGACAAAAAAAATGATAAACCTTTAGCTCTCCCACCAAGAAATAATGAGGACTCAAATAGACAAAATACGAAGTGAAAGAGGAGAAATAACAACCAACACCAGAGAGATTCAAAAAATCATGAGAACAGTATGAACAGTTATATGCCAACAAATTGGACAACATAGAAAAAATGGGCAAATTTCTGGTGACCAACACCTGCCAAGAATGAAACAAGGATAAACAGACAATTTGAACAGATCAATTACTAGTAGTGAAATTGAATTTGCAATTAAAAACCTCAAGCAAACACAAGTCCAGAACTGGACAGCTTCATAGGTGAATTCTACTAAACATATAAAGAAGAACTAATAACTATCTTTCTCAAACTTCCAAAAATTAGAGAACACAACACTCCCAAATTCTTTCTATGAGGCCACGATTACCCTGATACCAAAACCAGACAAAGATACTACAAAAACAGACATTTACAGGCCAATATATTTGATGAATATAGATGCAAAAATTCTCAACAAAATATTAGTAAACCAATTTCAACAATATATAAAAAGGATCATACACCACGATCAAATTGGATTTATTCCAGGGATACAAGGCTGCTTCAACATTCACAAATCAATCAGTGTGATTCACCACAACAACAAAAGGAACGATAAAATCACATGATCATCTCAATAGACGCAGAAAAAGCATTTGACAAAATTCAACATCCATTCATGATAAAAACTCACCAAAGGGGATATAGAGGGAACATATCTCAACATAATAAAGGCAATTTATGGCAAACCCACAGCTAACATACTCACTGGTGAAAAGCTGAAAGCCTTTCCCCTAAAATTAGGAACAAGACAAGGATGTCTACTTTCACCACTTCTATTTAACATAGTACTGGAAGTCCTGATCACATGAGACAAGAAAAAGAAATAAAGACATCTAAATTGGAAGAGAAGAAGTACAACTGTCACTGTTTGTTGAAGATATGGTAATATACATAGAAAACCCTAAAGTCTACACCAAAAATCTATTAGAACTAATAAATGAACTCAGTAAAGTTGCAGGATACAAGATTAATATACAGAAATCTGTTGCTTTTCTATACACTAATAGTGAACTATTAAAAAGAGAAAGCAATAAAACAATCCAATTTAAATTTGTATCAAAAAGAATAAAATACCTAGAAAAAACTTAACCAAGGAGGTGACACACCTATACTCTGAAAACTATAATACATTGAAAAAGGAAACTGAAGATGATACAAAGAAATGGAAATATACCTCATGCTCTTGGATTGGAAGTATTAATATTGTTAAAATGGCCATAGTACCCAAAGAAATCTACAGATCTAATTCAATCCCTATGAAAATGACACTCTTCACAGAACTAGAACAAATAATCCTAAAATTCATATGGAACCACAAAAGACCCTGAATTGACAAAGCAATCTGGAGAAAAAAGAACAAAGCTGGAGGTATCTTGGTCCCTGACTTCAGACTATACTACAAAGCTACAGTATTCAAAACAGCATGATACTGACACAAAAACAGACACATAGATCAATGGAACAGAATAGAGAGCCCAGAAATAAACCCATGAACCTCTGGGAGAAAAGACAGTCTCTTTAATAAGTGCTGCTTTGAAAATTGGACAGCTAAGTGTAAAAATATGAAACCAGAACATTTTATCACACCACATACAAAAATAAACTCAAAATGGGTTAAGGATCTAAATGTAAGGCCTGAAGCAATAGAACTCCTACAAAAGAACACAGGCATAACACTCTGAGATAAATTGTAGCAATATTTTTTTGGATCTGTCTTCTAAGGCAAAAGAAACAAAATAAAATATAAACAAATGTGGTCTAATTAAATGTAAATGTTTTTGCACATCAATGGAAACCACTGACAAAACAAAAACACAACCTATGGAATGGGAGAAAATATTTGCTAATAATATGACTGAGAAGGTGTTACTTTCTAAAATATATAAATAGCTCATACAACTCTATATTAAAAATCCAAACAACCCAATTAAAAAATGGGCAGAAGACCTGAATAGACAGTTTTCCAAAGAAGACATACAGATGGCCAACCGGCATATGAAAAAATGCTCAACATCGCTAATCATCAGAGAAATGAAAATCAAAACCACAATAAGATATCACCTCACACCTCTCAAAATGGCTATCATCAAAAGTCTACAAATATCAAATATTGGTGAGGACGTAAAGAAAATGGAACCCTAGTACACTGCTGCTCAGAATGTAAGTTGGTGCAGACACTATGAAAAACAATACGGAAGTTCCTCCAAAATCTAAAAATAGAACTACTACATAATCGAACAATTCCACTCGTGGGTATATATCTGAAGAAAACCAAAAACACTAATTTGAAAAGATATATGCACTCCAAAGTTCATAGCAGCACTATTTATAATAGCCAAGATATGGAAGCAACCTAAGTGTCCATTAACAGATGAATGGATAAAGAAGTGATATATATATATATATATATATATTACTCAGTGATATATATATAATATATATACTACTCAGCCATAAAAAAGAATGAAATTCTGCCATTTGCAAAAATGTGGATGAACCCAGAAGGTATTATGCTTAGTGAAATTAGAGAAAGAAAAAATCTGTGTTTTCTTTTATATGTGGAATATAAAAAATAAATAAAATGAATGCATATAACAAAACAGAAACAGATTCACGGATATAGAGAACAAACTAGTGGTTACCAGTGAGGAGAGGGACAGGGATGGATCACAAGCTTGGGGTATGGGATTAAGAGATACAAACTATTGTGTATAAAATGAATAAGCAACAAGGATATATTGTACAGCACATGGGAATATAGCGATTATTTTGTAATAACTTTTAACAGAGTACAATCTATTAAAATGTTGAATCACTATGTTGTAGTCCAGAAACTAATATAATATTGTAATCAACTATACTTCAATAAAAAAAGAAAAAAAAAAACTCCGAAACATTTTCTGAGAATAAACATGATATTTCACAGACCTGTTAGAATCAGATGGTGATACTGACACCCATGGAGAAACACCGCAGGTTCACATAAAGGAAGGATTATGGGTTTTCCAGTGAAAACCCATGTGTGTAGTCAACACACATGATCCAATACCCAAAATCCAAATTTGGAGTAGCCCAAAGAATGTGCAAATTATCAATCACACAAGTATAATAAAAAAACAAAAAACACAAAAAACCCCCACTTTTTGTTACTAATATAAGCCTTTTTCTGAAGTGAGGAAAGTACTTTCAGTTTACTTCATGGGTCATCCATGATGAAGCATTTTCTTCATCCTGTTAATCAGTTACTCAAAGCAGAATAAAAATGTCTTTTATAATTGTCTAAAACTGTTGAGCCTAAACAGAGTAAAATAAAATGGCTTTGTCTGGGATTATCAGGGTAGTAGATTATCACTAGAGATAAAGTTAACTGTTTATGACGGAACTTAGTACTGTAACAAACTGAGGCATTCTCCCTTCAATCTTCCAATCTAATGATTGCTAGAAGTATATGTCACTAATAAAATGAAACATAAATGAAAATATTTCTTAAGTAAAAAAAATACCTTGGGAGGGGGTCTAGGCAAGATGGCAGAAGAGTAAGACGCGGAGATCACCTTCTTCCCCACAGATACATCAGAAATACATCTACATGTGGAACTGCTCCTACAGAACACCCACTGAACGCTGGCAGAAGACATCAGACCTCCCAAAAGGCAAGAAACTCCCCAAGTACTTGGGTAGGGCAAAAGAAAAAAGAAATAACAGAGACAAAAGAATAGAGACGAGACCTGCACCAGTGGGAGGAAGCTGTGAAGGAGGAAAGGTTTCCACACACTAGGAAGGCCCTTCGTGGGCGGAGACTGCAGGTGGCAGAGGGGGGAAGCTTCGGAGCTACGGAGGAGAGCGCAGCCACAGGGGTGCGGAGGGCAAAGTGGAGAGATTCCCGCACAGAGGCTCGGTGCCGATCAGCACTCATCAGCCTGAGGGGCTTGTCTGCTCACCCGCCGGGGTGGGCGGGGCTGGGAGCTGAGGCTTGGGCTTCGGTCAGATCGCAGGGAGAGGACTGGGGTTGGCGGCGTGAACACAGCCTGAAGGGGCTAGTGCACCACAGCTAGCCAGGAGGGAGTCCGGGAAAAGGTCTGGAGCTGCCGAAGAGGCAAGAGACTTTTTCTTGCCTCTTTGTTTCCTGGTGCGCGAGGAGAGGGGATTCAGAGCACCGCCTAAACAAGCTCCAGAGACGGGCGCGAGCCGTGGCTATCAGCACGGACCCCAGACATGGGCAGGAGACGCTAAGGATGCTGCTGCCGCCACCAAGAAGCCTGTGTGCGAGCACAGGCCACTCTCCACACTGCCCCTCCCGGGAGCCTGTGCAGCCCGCCACGGCCAGGCTCCGGTGATCCAGGGACAACTTCCCCGGGAGAACGCACAGCGCGCCTCGGGCTGCTGCAACGTCACGATGCCTCTGCCGCCGCAGGCTCTCCCTGCCTCCGTACCCCTCCCTCCCTCCCGCTGGCCTGAGTGAGCCAGAGCCCCCGAAGCAGCTGCTCCTTTAACCCCGTCCTGTGTGAGCAAAGAACAGACGCCCTCAGGCGACCTACACGCAGAGGCGGGTCCAAATCCAAAGCTGAACCCCGGGAGCTGTGCGAACAAAGAAGAGAAAGGGAAATTTCTCCCAGCAACCTCAGAAGCAGCGGATTAAAGCTCCGCAAACAACTTGATGTACCTGCATCTGTTGAATACCTGACTAGACAACGAATCATCCCAAATTCAGGAGGTGGACTTTGGGAGCAGGATATATTAATTCTTCCCCTTTTCCTCTTTTTGTGAGTGTATATGTGTATGCTTCTGGGTGAGATTTTGTCTGCATATCTTTGCTTTCACCGTTTGTCCTAGGGTTCGGTCCGTCCATTTTTTTTTGTTTCTGTTTTTTTTAACTTAAAAAATTTTTTTTCTTGATAATTTTTCCTTATTTTTTATTTTAAAAAGTTAAAAAAATTTTTTTCTTAATAAAATTTTTCTTAATTTTTTTCTTATTTTTTATTTTAAAAACTTTTAAAAAATTTTTCTTAATAAACTTTTTCTTAATAATTTTTTCTTATTTTCTATAAAAATTAAAAAAATTATTTTAAAAAATTTAAAAAAATTTTTTTCTTAATAAATTTTTTCTTAATATTTTTTCTTATTTTTTATTAAAATAGCTTTATTTTATTTTATTTTACTTTATTTTATCCTCTTTCTTTCTTTCTTTCTATTTTTTCTCCCTTTTATTCTGAGCCGTATGGATGAGAGGCTCTTGGTACTCCAGGCAGGCATCAGGGCTGTGCCTCTGAGGTGGGAGAGCCAACTTCAGGACACTGGTCCACAAGAGACTTCCCAGCTCCACATAATACCAAACGGCGAAAATCTCTCAGAGATCTCCATCTCAACATCAAGACCCAGCTTCACTCAACCACCAGCAAGCTAAAGTGCTGGACACACTATGCCAAACAACTAGCAAGACAGGAACATAGCCCCATCCATTAGCAGAGAGGCTGCCTAAAATCATAATAAGGCCACAAACACCCCAAAACACACCACCAGACGTGGACATGCCCACCAGAAAGACAAGATTCAGCCTCAACCACCAGAACACAGGCACTAGTCCCCTCCACCAGGAAACCTACACAACCCACTGAACCAACCTTAGCCACTGGGGACAGACACCAAAAACAACAGGAACTATGAACCTGCAGCCTGTGAAAAGGAGACCCCAAACACAGTAAGATAAGCAAAATGAGACGACAGAAAAACACACAGCAGATGAAGGAGCAGGGTCAAGACACACCAGACCTAACAAATGAAGAGGAAATAGGCAGTGTACCTGAAAAAGAATTCAGAATAATGGTAGTAAAGATGATCCAAAATCTTGGAAATAGAATAGACAAAATGCAAGAAACATTTAACAAGGACATAGAAGAACTAAAGAGGAACTGAGCAGTGATAAAAAACACAATAAATGAAATGAAAAATACTCTAGAAGGGATCAATAGCAGAATAACTGAGGCAGAAGAACGGAAAAGTGACCTGGAAGAAAAAATAGTGGAAATAACTACTGCAGAGCAGAATAAAGAAAAAAGAATGAAAAGAACTGAGGACACTCTCAGAGACCTCTGGGACAACATTAAACGCACCAACATTCGAATTATAGGGGTCCCAGAAGAAGAAGACAAAAAGAAAGGTACTGAAAAATATTTGAAGAGATTATAGTTGAAAACTTCCCAAATATGGGAAAGGAAATAGTTAATGAAGTCCTGGAAGCGCAGAGAGTCCCATACAGGATAAATCCAAGGAGAAACATGCCAAGACACATATTACTCAAACTATCAAAAATTAAATATAAAGAAAACATATTAAAAGCAGCAAGGGAAAAACAACAGATAATACACAAGGGAATCCCCATAAGGATAACAGCTGAACTTTCAGCAGAAACTCTGCAAGCCAGAAGGGAGTGGCAGGATATACTTAAAGTGATGAAGGAGAAAAACCTACAACCAATATTTCTCTACCCAGCAAGGATCTCATTCAGATGTGATGGAGAAATTAAAACCTTTACAGACAAGCAAAAGCTGAGAGAGTTCAGCACCACCAAACCAGTTTTACAACAAATGCTAAAGGAACTTCTCTAGACAAGAAACACAAGAGAAGGAAAAGACCTACAATAACAAACCCAAAACATTTAAGAAAATGGGAATAGGAACATACATATCGATAATTACCTTCAATGTAAATGGATTAAATGATCCCACCAAAAGACACAGACTGGCTGAATGGATACAAAAACAATACCCATATATATGCTGTCTACAAGAGACCCACTTCAGACCTAGGGACACATACAGACTGAAAGTGAAGGGATGGAAAATGATATTCCATGCAAATGGAAATCAAAAGAAAGGAGTAGCAATTCTCATATCAGACAAAATAGACTTTAAAATAAAGACTATTACAAGAGTCAAAGAAGGACACTATATAATGATCATGGGATCAATCCAAGAAGAAGATATAACAATTGTAAATATTTATGCACCCAACATAGGAGCACCACAATACATAAGGCAAATACTAACAGCCATAAAAGGGGAAATCGACAGTAACACAATCATAGTAGGGGACGTTAACACCCCACTTTCACCAATGGACAGCTCATCCAAAATGAAAATAAATAAGGAAACACAAGCTTTAAATGATACATTAAACAAGATGGACTTAATTGATATTTATAAGACATTCCATCCAAAAACAACAGAATACACATTTTTCTCAAGTGCTCATGGAACATTCTCCAGGATGGATCATATCTTGGGTCACAAATCAAGCCTTGGTAAATTTAAGAAAATTGAAATCGTATCAAGTATCTTTTCCGACCACAAAACTATGAGACTAGATATCAATTACAGGAAAAGATCTGTAAAAAATACAAACACATGGAGGCTACACAATACACTACTTAATAATGAAGTGATCACTGAAGAAATCAAGGGGGAAATCAAAAAATACCTAGAAACAAATGACAATGGAGACACGACGACCCAAAACCTATGGGATGCAGCAAAAGCAGTTCTAAGAGGGAAGTTTATAGCAATACAAGCCTACCTCAAGAAACAGGAAACGTCTCGAATAAACAACCTAACCTTGCACCTAAAGCAATTAGAGAAAGAAGACCAAAAAAACCCCAAAGATAGCAGAGGGAAAGAAATCATAAAGACCAGATCAGAAATAAATGAAAAATAAATGAAGGAAACAAGAGCAAAGATCAATAAAACTAAAAGCTGGTTCTTTGAGAAGATAAGCAAAATTGATAAACCATTAGCCAGACTCACAAAGAGAAAAAGGGAGAAGACTCAGATCAATAGAATTAGAAATGAAAAAGGAGAAGTAACAACTGATACTGCAGAAATACAAAAGAGCATGAGAGATTACTACAAGCAACTATATGCCAATAAAATGGACAACCTGGAAGAAATGGACAAATTCTTAGACATGCACAACCTGCCGAGACTGAACCAGGAAGAAATAGAGAATATGAACAGACCAATCACAAGCACTGAAATTGAAACTGTGATTAAAAATCTTCCAACAAACAAAAGTCCAGGACCAGATGGCTTCACAGGCAAATTCTATCAAACATTTAGAGAAGAGCTAACACCTCTCCTTCTCAAACTCTTCCAAAATATTGCAGAGTGAGGAACACTCCCCAACACATTCTACGAGGCCACCATCCCCCTGATACCAAAACCAGACAAAGATGTCACAAAGAAAGAAAACTACAGGCCAATATCACTGATGAACATAGATGCAAAAATCCTCAACAAAATACTAGCAAACAGAATCCAACAGCACATTAAAAGGATCATACACCATGATCAAGTGGGGCTTATTCCAGAAATGCAAGGATTCTTCAATATATGCAAATCAATCAACGTGATATACCATATTAAAAAATTGAAGGAGAAAAACCATATGATCATCTCAATAAATGCAGAGAAAGCTTTCGACAAAATTCAACACCCATTTATGATAAAAGCCCTGCAGAAAGTAGGCATAGAGGGAACTTTCCTCAACATAATAAAGGCCATATATGACAAACTCACAGCCAACATTGTCCTCAGTGGTGAAAAACTGAAACCATTTCCACTAAGATCAGGAACAAGACAAGGTTGCCCACTCTCACCACTATTATTCAACATAGTTTTGGAAGTGTTAGCCACAGCAATCAGAGAAGAGACAGAAATAAAAGAAATCCAAATTGGAAAAGAAGAAGTAAAGCTGTCACTGTTTGCAGATGACATGATACTATACATAGAGAATCCTAAACATGCTACCAGAAAACTACTAGAGCTAATCAATGAATTTGGTAAAGTAGCAGGATACAAAATTAATGCACAGAAATCTCTTGCACTCCTATACACTAATGATGAAAAATCTGAAAGTGAAATTAAGAAAACACTCCCATTTACCATTGCAACAAAAAGAATAAAATATCTAGGAATAAACCTACCTAAGGAGACAAAAGACCTGTATGCAGAAAATTATAAGACACTGATGAAAGAAATTAAAGATGATAGAAATAGATGGAGAGATATACCATGTTCTTGGATTGGAAGAATCAACATTGTGAAAATGACTCTACTACCCGAAGCAATCTACAGATTCAATGCAATCCCTATCAAACTACCACCGAGTTTTTTCACAGAACTATAACAAAAAATTTCACAATTTGTATGGAAACACAAAAGACCCCGAATAGCCAAAGAAATCTTGAGAATGAAAAATGGAGCTGGAGGAATCAGGCTCCCTGACTTCAGACTATATTACAAAACTACAGTAATCAAGACAGTTTGGTACTGGCAGAAAAACAAAAACATAGATCAATGGAACAGGATAGAAAGCCCAGAGATAAACCCACGCACATATGGTCACCTTATCTTTGATAAAGGAGGCAAGCATATACACTGGAGAAAAGACAGCCTCTTCAATAAGTGGTGCTAGGAAAACTGGACAGGTGCATGTAAAAGTATGAAATTAGAACACTCCCTAACACCATACACAAAAATAAACTCAAAATGGATTAAAGACCTAAATGTAAGGCCAGACACTATCAAACTCTAAGAGGAAAACATAGGCAGAACATTCTATGACATAAATCACAGCAAGATCCTTTTTTGACCCAGCTCCCAGAGAAATGGAAATAAGAACACAAATAAACAAGTGGGACCTAATGAAACTTAAAAGCTTTTGCACAGCAAAGGAAACCATAAACAAGACCAAAAGACAACCCTCAGAATGGGAGAAAATATTTGCAAATGAAGCAACTGACAAAGGATTAATCTCCAAGATTTACAAGCAGCTCATGCAGCTCAATAACAAAAAAACAAACAACCCAATCCAAAAATGGGCAGAAGACCTAAACAGACATTTCTCCAAAGAAGATATACAGATTGCCAACAAACACATGAAAGAATGCTCAACATCATTAATCATTAGAGAAATGCAAATCAAAACTACAATGAGATATCATCTCACACTGGTCAGAATGGCCATCATCAAAAAATCTAGAAACAATGAATGCTGGAGAGGGTGTGGATAAAAGGGAACACTCTTGTACTGTTGGTGGGAATGTAAATTGATACAGCCACTATGGAGAAGAGTATGGAGGTTCCTTAAAAAACTAAAAAGAGAACTACCATACGACCCAGCAATCCCACTGCTGGGCATATACCCTGGGAAAACCATAATTCAAAAAGAGTCATGTACCAAAATGTTCATTGCAGCTGTATTTACAATCGCCAGGACATGGAAGCAACCTAAGTGTCCATCATCGGATGAATGGATAAAGAAGATGTGGCACATATATACAATGGAATATTACTCAGCCATAAAAAGAAACGAAATGGAGGTATCTGTAGTGAGGTGGATGGAGTTAAGAGTCTGTCATACAGAGTGAAATAAGTCAGAAAGAGAAAAACAAATACAGTATGCTAACACATATATATGGAATCTAAGGAAAAAAAAAAAAAAAGGTCATGAAGAAGCTAGTGGCAAGATGGGAATAATGACACAGACCTACTAGAGAATGGACTTGAGGATATGGGGAGGGGGAAGGGTGAGATGTGACCGGGTGAGAGAGTGGCGTGGACATGTATACACTACCAAATGTAAAATAGATAGCTAGTGGGAAGCAGCCGCATAGCACAGGGAGATCAACTTGGTGCTTTGTGACCACCTAGAGGGGTGGGATAGGGAGGGTGGGAGGGAGGGAGATGCAAGAGGGAAGAGACATGGGAACATATGTATATGTATAACTGATTCACTTTCACTTTGTTATAAAGCAGAAACTAACACACCATTGTAAAGCAATTATACTCCAATAAAGATGTTAAAAAAAAGATACCTTAGAAATATTCAAACATTTATTCTTATACAAAGCTAACCAATAAGTATTTGTTGAATTCATACTATGTGCAGGTGTATCAGGCATTAGTGCAGTTAGTGAATAAGAAAGGTAAAGTCTCTCTCTTGTGGTATTTACTCTCTAGTGGGGGAGACAGAGAGTAAGCAAGAAAAATAAATAAAAAGTAGCAATGAATCCTGTGAAGAATGTAAAATAATGTTATATAAAGAGAACAACAGGGTAGCAAGTTGGACTGTGAAAGAGCACCTCAAGGAGGAATGTACAAGGAGGTACGCAGAAGAACAGTTTGTAGAATAAAATAAATTGAAAACCACTTCAATGCCACCAATATTGGGAATACTAGATAAATTATGATATATCTATACAATGCAGCAGGTACAAGGGATAAAACATATGTAGTGAAATTTTAAAACTTACACAATAATCATTGAATTAAAAATTTAAGATGACAAGTGTTACATACAGTATGACAATATTTACGTTAAAATAGTGTTAATTTCTATGGCTACACATGTGTGTCAATGCATACGTAGATGCCTGAAATTATACATAACAAAATATAAGTAGGAGTGACCTTGGAGAGGTGGTGGATGTGGAGACCCAAGGTATTAATGATTAATGGGGTCTTGTGCCTTAGCAGTTATGTTTTATAGTTTTACAAGTAAAAGATACTCATGCATTATTTTTGTAATTAAAATTTAATTTTAAATATTTAAAAGTAAGGCAACTTGATATTGCTCGAGGGGATGGGAGATGGGGGTGGGTGAAATGGGTAAAGGGGGAGGGTCAAACCCTCCAGTTATAAAATGAATCAAACCTGGTGATGTAACGTACAGTACACAGGGGATGACCATAGTTAACAATATCAGATTGCAAACTTGAAAATTGCTGAGAGTAAATCTTAAAAGTTCTTAAAGAAAAAGAATTTGTAACTATGTATGGTGACAGATGGTAACTAGACTTATTGTGGTGATCATTTAACAGTGTATACAAATATTGAATCATATTTCACACCTGAAACTAATATAATATTATATGTCAAATATACCTCAATAAAAAATTAAGGCAATTTGATTACGTAAACCAAAATTAAAAGACAACTTCTAATTTCAACTTTGTTACTGCAATCTTGAAAACACCATTTAGATCAACACTTTTCTGTGTAAAAAGGAATAGCCGTATCTCTTCATTAACTATTCTTAGAGGTCTTATACTCAAAGTTAACATCATTGCATCGATAAAACTATTGTGTATGTGAACATGATCAAAACAGAGGAACAGATGTGAAGAAAGAAAACAAAGTTGTCTTAAACTTCATTGTTTAAAACTCACCCAGAAAAACAATTTAATGATGAAAGAGTCTGGTAAAACGTGTGATGGGACGGAAGTTCTGTCACAGTGGAAACCTTTTTGATCACTTTTCAGATACATCAAGGAAACATGAACTGCACTGATCTCTGGAGATAATCTGATCTGAAAGGCAGCTAAGCACACCTCCTCTCGCTGAATTGTTTTCTTCAAGGACAACTAAAAAGCTGAAGTTTGTAAAGCTAAGACATGTTCTTTGTGATGGATAAGAGTCAGCAGATGTTAGAGAAAGCAGAGAGTGATTGATTCCTAAACTTAACACTGACCTCAAGCTCCAACAGTTTCATAAATTAAACTTAAAACCTTAGAAAAACTGTGAAAGCAAACCCAGAGAGGCACAAAATAAGGGAATATTGTTTCTTCTGTAATATCCCTGTAAGTCCCAAAGGTCTTTTGGAATAACCAACACGTTCCACTTTTTGGATCAACATAGAAGCACATTCTACCCACTAAAAAGGTAATAAAACTAAATAAAAGTTGGTTATTATTCATGGAGATATGCAAGTATCTGTAATCAGGTGCTTAAGATGGCATGTTTTTCTTGAGTAGAAAACGTTCAATTTGATTTTTGTGGCCTTTTATTTTTCCCTTGTCTGTACAACATACTAAACAGTGCCTTAGAATATACTACCAACATCTTCTCTGGCTATTGGTAAAGAGGAAATCTTGCAAAAATTCTATGACCACGGATTTCTCTATGTGGTTTTAAAATGAAAAAAAAATAATGACATCAGTGAGAAACATCCAGCTCATGTTATCACCAGGACAAGTTGGGATTCTCCATATGCACTAAGGTTCCTAGGAGAAGAGGATCCCTAGAATATCAGAATCTATAGCAAAAAACATGCTTAATATCATTGATTTTTCACCCACATAAATACTAGTTTAAATTACATCAGTATCCTAAGAATTAGCACATTTCCTGTAGGTTTGCTCTTTACCTAGAAAGTCTAAGAATGTCCCTCTTCTAGACTCTCCAGTAACTACTGATGAGAGACAAGTAACATCATAAAACCTTACATGTAGATCCGATTTAGGGTGAAGAACATTGGGGGAAATCTTAGAATACATAGAACCCAACAATGTGGTGCGTTAACTGACAGCATATACATGGTGGTATTAGCTTTTGAGATTGATTGACATTTATCTCCCCTCCATGCAAAACAAAACAAACCAAGATTGTATAACCTGGCTACTACACTGAAATAAACCCACAGAAGTACTTAAAGTATGGGAGTCTAATTAAGCCTTAATCATGGATTTTTCTGCTCTTTGAGACCTTAGAATCTCATAGCATTACCAATGAGATTAAGATGATTTTGACCAGATATATTGCAATTACTTGTTACAAACAAAGCAATACATGGAAGAATGATTCATCCTTACTATATGAATAAGAAAATTAAATGTCACTCAATGTTTTTATAACAAAACAATTTGGAAGGGCCATATAAATATCTCATTACTCTGATAATAGATTCAAGGCCATGCAAGTAACGTATTGGCTAAATGACCATAGAGATTGCTATTTTATTCTGCGATTCTAAGCTGAATTACTAGGGCAAAATGTTGAAATAGCATCTGAGCTCCTATAATTTTAAAATATTAGAGCTTTTAAAAATCCTCATGGAATTCGCATCGCAATGTGCCTTACACATCAGGTAATGCAATCCTACCTTGGGATGTAACCTGATGGCATCATCACACACAAACACAATCATCATGCTGTCCTACAGATTCAAAAAGGAGACTGCTTTCTCTCCTAGTGTAACTCACATCCCACTAACTTATCATATTCCTGTTGACTAGAAAGCAGCTGAAATAACTTAATGTGCTTTGAATGTTTAGTCCAAAGTCATGTAAGAAAACATCTGTCACTTACGTTTTTGAGTCATCCCATAAAACACAATAAGGATTCAAAGTGCCCTAAAAATAAGCAGAGAAAGAATAAATGTATCTTGAGTACATACATAAAAAACTGAAGGATTATGTGAAATGCAAAAAGAATGGCACATTTCTTATCCTGCAGTAAGATTCTTTAAGGTTTCCACCTCTATTTTTTTGTGTTAAAAATTTGCATGTCCTTACTCATAGGTTTAATGGCCCATTTTATGAAATTTTATTCGTGAAAACTTTATATTTATTCCAAACATCATAACCCATAGTTGTTTTTTTTTAAATTATAAGTGAAGGCCTCATAAACGACAAGGTCCATACTTTGATGATTTCTATTTCATTTTTTCCCCCTAAAATAGTAACTGCTGGATTATTTCTTTTAAGAAACCAAAGTATTTTCAATATCTAATATTTATAATAATTCAATCACAGTGAAACTTTCTGCATTAGGCACACCTGCCACTTCCTCTTCAGCCTCCAGTGGTGCAGCTTCCAAAAGGCAAGACATGGCTGCATTAATTGTCCATTTCTAGAGAGTCTGTAGACTTGCAATATTTTCTTAATCAACAGATCATATTCTTATAAAATCACATCTAATAAAACTATGGGAAAAACATGCTAAATGTTTATTCAGTTTAATCATTATGTAATGAGTAGCCACAATGACCTTCAGCATGACACAATGAGTTTTCCACATTGGATTATCCACCAAGTACCTTCTGTTTTGAAGAGACTAATTGTTGGCATGTTTTTCTTTCTGTCTTTCTGTCACATTCATTGGGCCCTATTTTTCCCGTTGAAACTAACCTAGTAATTCTTCTTCTCTGATATTGTGAGCTATTCACAGATCCTCTTCTCTTTTTTATTAAACACACTCTGTAGCTTTCAAGTTCTCTCATCTTCCACGACATTCATCTCCTGGAGCACACACTTTAAAGTGTGTTTAGGGAACACATCCACCTGTGTCCTACCTGCACAGGACAAAGCGGTACTATTGCCTCTGCAATGTAGGTGCCATATGCCTAATAATGCATTCCAACAGTGTATGGGATATTTTGGTAATCTTCCCTTGAGCTTGACAGGTATTATTACCCACTGAGGTCTCTCAGGAGCTTTTTGAATCCTGATTTTGACATCACATATATTCACTCTTTAACTTTGTGTCACTGCAGGATTAAGAAACAAACATGATATCTATGGGCTCATCCAACAAGTCAGTGATAAAAGTGATGAATAGGCCAAAGCAGGTGAAAGCTACAGTCCTGAAACAGCCTACTGGCTCCTTCCCGCAGGGGGACATGCTCACTCAGAGAACCTGCCCTTGGTCTTGTTTCCAAGTAGATAATCACTGGCATGTATCTGGCAAAGCAACATCTTTAAAAGTCTAGGCAAGTTCTTTGTGAAACACTGCCTTTCTAAGTGCTGTTCACTGAGTCCATTCTAGAATTCCACTAGGAAGAAGAAACTTAAGCTCATTATTCCAAAAATTGGTGAAATCTACCCCAACTTTCATTATTCATTTAAATTGGGACATTGACTAACTCCCATATTTTAGCACCATTACCATTCTCCAAAATCCCTCAAAGACCACATCTCTAAGGCATCCTTCTCATCAGATGCTCATACCTACAAACTATGCTCCTAGAACATAAAAAAAACATTCCCTTCCCTGAAATGGGTTATAGCCTTACAGAGATTGAAGAGGAACACACATGGCATGTTCAAATAACAAAAAAAGAGACATGCTCATATCAATGTCACTAGTTGATAATTTACTTTTTAAAGGACAAATGATGGACAGAGCATCATGGCCTGTGTCAGAGAGAGTTACATGGAAGAAATGGGTCCTTTTCTAGTTCTCACAGGAGGCATAGATATGGATGTTCAAGAGATGGAGAGGAAGATACTGTTTCAAATTGGTTTCTTTCTCTGTCCTATGAGACCCTGTCTGGTCTTACCTGAAATCCTGATACAGCTTGTGACTTCCTAAGAAATCCTCAGCAGAGCTACAATGTCGTATAATAAAGTTATGTTATATTTATCTAGGGTTCTGTTCAAAAGAGCTCAGAGCACTTTCTAGAAAGTAATTATCCCTGGAGTATGACAATGAAGGGCATGGGGGTATACACATCATGGATATAGACTGTATGCGTAGGTGAGGACCTTGAGATTACAGGTCCTCTACATCGAGTTCACTTCTTCAGTAATGTATGTGTGAGATTAAGTTCAATCTTTATATAAACCAAAGCAGGATACTGATTATAGGATTAATATTTCATAATTAGAGCTCATAACAGGTTATGACAAAAGAAAATAATATTAGAAAAGAAATAGAATATGAACTTAATTGTTTAGATATCGCCATCCATTTTACCCCTCTAAAGACACTAATTTCCACTTTAGAGTGAAAGTATAAAGGTGAGAAATGCCTCTTCTACTCTCATCCATGCCTCTGTCAACCCTCAGTTTCACCCACTACCTTCCTCACCCCTTACCCCTTAGATCTCATGATTCTCTCTCTTTCTGTCCTTGTGAAAATTTAGAAACAATCCACATGAGAATTATAGGTTCCAAACGCACCACTCAATCTTGCATTTCACGGTACATTCCGGACCTACACAAAAGACAGGCACCCCTCTGTGAACATTCATTCCAGAACAGTCACCCATACGTGGGCCTATGAGCTGAGGTCAGTTATGGAAACATCTGAAGTTTACAAAAATAAGCAGAACAAACAAACTAGAGGAATCTTAGTACCTGGATAGACCAGTCACTTAGAGAATAAGAATGTGAGATGGTAAAGAAAGCAAAACCCAATGATGAATGAATTCTATACATGAAATAAAATCCAAAAAACCTGGCTGAAAGAAACCACTTGTAAAATATTTGTTATAATTTTCAGATACTTTTCTCAAAGGTACTCTGCTGCAAGGTCTGTTATGAGGAATTTACAGAAAATCAATAACAGGAAATGGCAAGCCCGACAGAGAGCAGGAACAAAACGTAATGACAGAAGCAAGAGGAAAATAGGCAGGCTGTGAACCAACTCACAGAAGTGGATTTAAGAAAAGCATGAAACTAAGAAACCAAAAGCTGTCAGGTAAATGAGACAAACCAGCTAGAGAAGATTAATTTATAGAGCTGTCAATATAATTGACACTTAAAATATTAAAACTGAATGTATTTGAAAACTTTTGGAAAGAATATGCTGCTCTTGAAAAACATATTTTTGGCCAAAAAACTGTCTCTTGACTCCACTGAAAACAGTATAGTTGAACTTGAGTTAAACATTTGAACTCACCCACTTTTAAGCGTTTAAAAACGTACCATGACCCAAGTTTCCTAATTACCATAGATGTTCTGCACAGCACTTTTAGTGCCTTTAACAGTCTTTGATATTTTCTTTTACTTCTCTCCTCTGTCTCAACATCAAGCAAACCATTACTGATCATCCTTGACTGGTGATGGTATTACATTCTGATAAACCCACTGCAAGTTGAAAATATCATACGTTGACAATGCACTTCATACACCTAACCTACAGGACATCATCGCTTAGCCTAGCCTACTTTAAATGTGCTCGGAACACTTATATGAGCCTACATCTGGGCAAAGTCATCTAACATAAGGCCTTTTTTAATAAAAAGGGTTGAATATATCATGTAACTTATTGAATACTGTACTGGAAGTGAAAAACAGAATGGTTGTATGGGTACAGAATGGTCATAAGTATATCGATTGTGCACCCTTGTGATTGTGTGGCTGACTGGGAGCTGTGGACCACTGCCCAGCATCATATGAGAGTACCTTACTGCATATCTCTAGCCCAGAAAAAGATCAAAGTTCAAAATTCTAAGTATGGTTTCCACTGAATGCGTATCGCATTCCCACCATCATAAAGTTAAAAAATCGTAAACTGGTGACTGTCTGTGTATCTATTTAACAATACAATACATCACTGGCTTTGTCCATGTATTTTTATAGGTGGTTCTCTCTTTTCCTCTGATCTTCATAACTTTTCTATTTTCTTGTTTGTAGAATAGGGAATTTAGACATCTTTCTAGCCCTAGCCCTTAATGATTCTAGAATGACATTTATAAATGAATTCCTTTTCTTTTACAAAACTCTCTTCCAAGTCCTTTTTTCCCCTATGGAATATTTTCAATACATCTCACTATGGTATAAAGAGAAGAAGAAGAGTGAGCCAGGAAGATGATCAAAACAAACTCCTCCATTCATGCAAAAGTCACTTAGCAAACACCTGTAACATTCCAGACACCTTGGAGGCACTGGGGCTACAGCATTGAACAAAACAAAATCCTTGCCTCATACACTTAGCTATAGTGAAGGGGGCAGGGAGAGAGACAAAAAACATAAAGAAGTAAATATATAATATGCTAGGTGGTAATATGTGTTATGATGAAAAGTAAACCACATGAGTAGGAAAGGCTGGGAAGTTGAATGGATTGCAATTTTGTATATTGAGAAGGCTTCACCAATAAGATGATATCTGAACAAATGCCTGAAGGAAGTCATTTACAGAAAAGATGAAAGGCACAATAAATATGAAGGCTGAACCAAGTTACTTTAATTTTTCCTTGGTGCTTTTAAGTTCTGAATAAATTTAATTCACATGCTATCTTAATTACACTCTTGCTATCTTCATGTTTTCAAGGTGTTTTCTCTGGACCTACTCTAGAATCACCTGGGATGCTGATGAAAAATGTAGGTTCCTTGGCTCCAGGAATTTTGAGATTGGGGCTTAACTTAGGAACATACATTCTAATGACTCCCTCCACTCCTTATAATTTTTAATCTACATCACATTTGTAGAAGCATAGACACACAACAGAAATAACATGGTTACTTCACTCTGCTTTTCTTTACATTTTCAAATGCTTAGTCCTCATATGCCATAGTAAATTCCTAATCTGGAAACCTCTTAACTTTCTTGTACCTTTCATAGTCCTCTTGAAACAAAAAATATCCTCTTGTCTGTAGAGGTAAAGCAAGCTCATAGACAAAGCTTCTAAGGACTTGGAGAAGGCCAGTGACCTCTTTGTCACTCTTTCAACATTTCCAGTGCTCTGAGAAAGATGTTCCAGGGCGAGTCCTTGTGTCACATCTTCCAGTGAATTGCACATTGAGTTCTTGTACGTGGACAGGAGAAAGACTGTTCAACTGAGACTCCAAAGTCTCTCTTCATTTCCAAAACTTTAGATATAAAGGCATTACATTAATAATATCTGGATTTTGCTAAGCTTACCCTTTTTCTATCCCCACTGTTAATTGTATTTATTATATAACTGCAAAAACACATTTTGGGAATTCCTAAGAACATTTCCAAAATACCTGACCTGACCCACAAAAGACTAATATATATCCTGCCTATAATTCTAATACTACTTGAGAAAAGCCACATTTTAAAAAGCTCAGGAATGCATTCTAAGGGAAGTAAGATTCTCGTAGATGTAAATTTTTCCACAGTCAAATCTCTGACAGGTCATGAAAGCTGATCAATGTGAGAGGGAGCCCTTTCTGGATTATGTCTTCTAACATACAAACATCTTCATAATCCCTGCAAATGTAATACACCACCCAAGGGGATGATGCAGTCGAAGAGGTATCATATCACATGCAACTCTACAACGAAGACAGTCTGTTGAATGTTCTCCATACCTCTTCTCAAGGTTTTGAGAGTATTTTAGCATTTCTAAGTGATACTTAAAAAGAGTTAAATCTGGGTCTAACTCTCATTTTTTTACAAGGTAGCTGACATATACCTGAAGTCCAAAGAGCCTCATTGAGAATGCAATACTCTGTTCTTACTTAAAAGGAGATGGAGGTATGGAATTTTTCAATTTATTTACATGAGTTCTACAGAAAGCACCTCATTGAGAACCAGTTAAATCAAGAAGATGGAAAAGGAATAGTTGTCTTTAGCTAAAGCAGAAGAGCATAGAGGCCACTGAAGTGAGGAAGGCAGAGTACGGTTCTATAAGGACAAGTCATGTCTTCCAGGACTTGGCAGCCATTCAGTTAGAACACAAGGGGAGGGCACGTGTGTAATCCAGCTTCTGCTATCTGGTTACTCAGTAGCCCACATTAACCATATGACACTATTTTTGTGGATGTGATAACAGCTTGCTTCTCTAATTTCTTAGATATATCACTAGTCACTGAAGGTACATTATTTCCTGACAAATACTTTCTATTTGACATGTGGGAAGCAGTAAAAGTAGAACCACTATCAGAAATTATTTATATGTGTATCCTTCAAAGAAAATCATTGCCTCCACATATATGTCTTAGAGTGTCTTCCCCAAATGTGACTGCATCATTTCCAACAATGGCTGCACAAGTCTGGGTGCACCTCCCAAAAAACAAATGGTTTATCTGTTGGTAAAAACTCTCCAAGGTTGAAGTGGCAAATAACTTTAATAAACAAACACTCAGATAACTAGATTCCATATAGATATAGCATACAGCTTGTCTTTTCCTTTGATATCCAAGAGGTTGTAACAATGTGTCCTAGTAGTGCTTTTATGGGGTTGTAGCAGAGATAAGGGCTGGCCAGGCTGTTCTGCACAGTTCCAATCTATCGGCTGCCAGCAGAGAAGTTTTGCTAAATTGCTTCAAGAGCACAACACATCTACAAATGTCAGAGTTGCTCCTGGCAACCTCCAGTTTTCCCTAATATCCCACCACCACTTTACAATGGCCATTCTCATTGTCTGGTGATTCCTTTAATCAGATTCCTAAAGTGTTGGCATGAAATCAGCATGGCAAAATGTAATCTCTAGTTGCTAACTGACTTTCATTGAGTAATATATTATCATTATTGTAGTTTATCTGATTCAAAATGGCACTGTTACTGTATGCATATATATTATTTTCATAATCAAATAATTAATTTTGCAATGCTCCAATGCAGGGTTATTAGCTTTCTATTGCTGCTGTAACAAATTACCACATACTTAGCAGCATAGAAAAACACACATTTATTATCTCACGGTTTCTGTGTGTCAGGAGTCTGGTGAGCTTAGCTGGGTTTCTGCTCAAGAAATTCACACAGCTGGTATCAGAATGTTAACAGGAATGTAGTCCTTTCTGGATATGGGGATGAATCCACATCTAGGTCTGTTCGGGTCTCAGCAGGATTCAGTTCCTTGTAGTTGTAGGACTGAGGTCCACATTTCCTTCCTGGTTGATAACCAGGGGTTGTTTTCAGCTTTTAGAGGCTGCCCATATTCCTTGGCTTGTGGCCCTTATCCTTCATCTTCAAAGTCAGCCATGGCAGGGTGAGTCCTTCTTACCTTGCATCTCTCTGACCATAGCCGGGAAAGGCTTTCCAACTTTAATGGCTCATGTGATTAAACTGGATCTGCTCACATAATCCAGGATAAATGACCCATCTCAAGGTTCTTACCCTTAATCCCAACTGCAAAGTCCCTTCTGACATGTAATATAATATATTCACGATTTATGGGGGTTAGGATATGGGCATCTCTGGGGGGCCACATTCTCTTTACCATACAGGGGGTGACAACTTATGCAGTCCAGGGGCCAAATCTGGCTTGCTACCTACTTTGTAAATGATATTTTGTTGTAACAGAGCCACATCCATTTTTATATACTGTCTCTGGTCGCTGTCACACTACAATAGCATAGCTGAGTAGATGTGACAAAGACCATTATAGCTCATATGTCTAACCTGACTCAACTGAAAATGTTTGGTGACCCTTACTCCAACAATAACATAATTAGTCTAAAATCTTTTTGAAGAATATCAATGTTGTATTATGAATAAGAATAAACTGAATGTGAAATGTAAGTGGGAAGAATGCTTACTCAAGTTTAGGAATTCAGGATAAAACCAAAAAAAAAAAAAAAAAAACTGTAGCCAGAGAATAATTTCTATCTCAATTTCAGCCATTGGCAGCACCATCAATCTACTTGTCTAGTTAGCATTTCAAGACTCTCCCATAAAAACTACCAAGGGGTTTAAGCAGGCAAAACATCAGAAATTTTTTCCAAATGGACGCAAGCTAGGGTAGAAAAGTAATTTTAAAAGTAAAGGGATAAAAACGCCCCTTTGTAGAAATTATAGATGTATAGAATGAACTTCTTTAAGCTTTGCCAAGTGATTTTTAATTCGTTGGGTTGTTATCAGCCTTTACTATTCATGAAAATACCCACTGATGAATGTTGGAATTTCTTTTCATTGTTTCTCATGCTAATGGTAAAAAGCATATTCATCAGAGTTTTCCATTGTGTTTTCCACTGTGATTTACAAAGGCCATGGCTCATGATTCATTTTAGTTTATACACATGAAACAAACTCCTTAATTTGTTAGCTAGATCCTGTTAGTATGCCAGCAAATACAGCAAGGAAAATAAAACCGCAAGCCCCAATTCCTATGAGATCGTTTGTGACTATGACCAATTTGAGAACTACAAAAAAACCCAGTGGATTTTCCTCAATCCTGAAAGATAGCAGGTTGGCCCTACCTAGACCATGAGAGTTGTTGCTTAGAGGAAGGAATAAAAAGAAAGGCGAAAATAGACTGCAGAGGCTGCAGGCCAGGGTAGTCCAATGTGTCCTTCCACCAGAAATGGAACTACATTTAAGACTTTTTATTTGAAAAAAGTGCACTTTCAGGCTTGCAAAGTTGATAGAGCACGAGATATTTTCTTATTCTTCTAACTCACCTTTTAATGCTAAGGATGTTATATATCTTGGAAATTCACAGCAGGCTCAGATCTGTCAGGACCAAGGCATCCTAATGGTGGGTGTGAGCATGTGTGCATGCGTGTTTGCTTATGTGTGCACTTATAGATCCATTCTGCTGCACTTATTTAGGTCCCAATAACGACTTTCAATAAATGTATTAACTTTCCTTGCACATTATGGAACCTAACAATATTGATAAGTATAAATGTCACACTGAAGAAACCTTAAATAATATGAAAAACAAAATTCTTCTTCTCAGAAAAGCAAATTTGGTATTTCCTATAATCAAGCAATTGGTATGCCCAAGCACTAAGGACCACAAACTCAGACTCTACAGATTATAACAATAAAGCCACGAGCCTAGAAAACTGAACTAAGAATAGTATCTTACTCTTCAATGACTTATGAACTGGTTAAAACTGCAAATGGCTTTGCTGAATACAGTTTGAAATTTCAAGTTTTCATGTTCTATTACCTATTCCTACCAGTTCCCAAGGGCCTTATTACACTTAACATACTTTAAATGTTATTTATTTAAAAGCTTTTTTAAAAAGAACATGTTTTGTTTAAATAATGTTAACAGGCTTTTCCCTAGACTCATTATAACTATTAATTTCTTTTCTTCATTTCTTTTGCACATGGTGTATACAACAGATATAATTTGCAAGTCATTAATCTCTTCTGAGCTTAGAAAAATGCAGCAGATACATTTGCTATAAGAAAATAGGTGAAAGTAGACAGTCTTGATATAAGCAAGATGTCATATCTAAAATAGCTCAACTTTGAAGGTAATACCAATGATAATACATCTGTATCTATATAGTTATAATGAAGTTTCAGCTTGTTCTAATCAATTTTAATTTTCATGTTTAAGATACATCTTTTCTTCACATTTTAGTGAAGACTATTATATGTCAGCATAGGCTCTTTTGGCTATCTCTTCAATGAAAATAAACTAAAATCAGAGCATACTTTACAAGACACTCAATAAACCAGTCATATATTCCTTCCCTCAGTGTACATTAAAGTCCTTAACAAAATCTAATCTGCATGGTAAGTATAAATAACAATAAAACAAGCACTGGAAATTTTAAACAGCAGAACATGAAGGACTGTAGGTGTGGTAAGACAACAGTGTGGGAGGTATCTATAAAGTGGAGGGAAGGGACTCTCTGGCGGTCCAGTGGTTAAGACTCCGCCTTCCAATGCAGGGGCTGCGGGTTCTATCCCTGGTCGGGGAGCTAAGATCCCACATGCCTCGCAGCCAAAACATCAAAACATAAAACAGAAGCAATATTTTAACAAATCCAATAAAAACTTTAAAAAGCAAAGTGGAGGAAAGAAATGAGGGATGGAGCAGACCAGAGAATCTCCACCATGTGGCTGGGAATCAGGGTGGCCTCTGAGGACAGGCACAGGTGGACGCTTCTCCTGACACAGGACGGACGTGTGTGGGAACCCCTCGAGGCATTTTCTTCTCCTTACTAAACTTTTCTTCTTCTCCCTCAGACCCTTTGTGTAACAGATTTGTCTATATTCTCTTAAACCTAGGCCTTTCAGAGTAGAGTATTGTTTTAGGAATCTGGTCAACTCACTCACTCAAAGTACTGAAAGAATTAATTCTAAGTGACTTGCGGTAATCATCTCACCATTCTTACATTCTGACTTTCATTGCCACTCCAGAGTGTAGCTGGTACTTCATAAAATTTATTGACCATACACTCTGGTTTCCGTATGTAGAAAATAAATTTTTTGTACCTGATTTATCTCTTTTGAAATTGGGCTGACAACATATGCCCCCAGAAAAGTTTGACTCAAATCTTAAATCTGTTCATTTCAAATAGTTCTCTTGAATTGAAATAATGAGATTGTTTTACCAACACTATTTTTAAGGTTACTCTTTCTTCAGCTTATGAAAAAAAATGCCATTTAATTACCATGTTCTTTAAATTCTCAATAGTGATTTTATCTTTATTTAGGAAAGTTGTGTGAATGTTCATTTACAGAATTGTTTACTCCATAAGAAACAGGATATACATTCTGACATTGCATTGCTTTTTCAGTAAGCAATTCAGGGAATTATTATCTCTTACTATGTTTCATCAGTGCTTATAACTGGATAGACATTACCATGATAAACAATATATACAAACAAATATGTAAATAAATATTTTATAATACATGTTGAAGGTACAAAGTTCCTTATTCAAAAATTATGTTAAAAGTATCTCCTAGCTTTCAGTGCAGTGATTAGATTAGGGTCATTAAAGGTATGAGGAGGTAGATATAACAGAAATAAAATACATTGTCAAAGGTAGATAGAACCAGTATGGTCACATTTTTGCAAAACTGGGAAAAGACCTAATAGTTTAAGTAGCAATCATGATGTTTAAAAGTTACTGCTGAGAGATTTGAGATTTTCATTAGACAATCTAGGAAGCTGGAACACTTTTGTAAAAAGTGGTTTATAGGGAAGATAATTGTCATTTTTTTTTATAAAATGGAGTTTTTTAAATTCAGAAATTATAAAATACCAGAAATGTACAGGTTTTGTAAACTAAAGGATGTGAGAATCAATTTCATCATGTCATTCACTAACTATATGAACTTGGGAAAATCACAATCTTTTTGTGCTTTCATTAATTGTATGCAAAAATCAAGTTCATAGAAACTTTGCAAGGGATTAAAAAAAAAAACTATGTATATGCAACATATGAGACAGTTTAACACAGGAATTGTAAAAGCATAACTAAGAAAGTCTCAATAGGAATCACTTTCCTTGACCCTTAAATCAATGATTTAGGTATTTAAGGTGGATGTATAAAGGATAAGTAGATATTTTAAATTTCTACATAAGGCCTGAACAAGGTCTAAAGAATTTCAGTTGCAGGTGGATGCATTTAACAAAGGGTTCTTGTCATTCTGGATGGAAGAGTTGGATTTGAATCACTGGAGCACCCAAACAGTTACAAGGAGCCTCCACTGATCCTGGGTGTAGCACCTGGGTGTAGCACTTTAAAAATCTGTTCCACTGACTCTCCTACCATGGGGTACCCTGGAGGATGTCACTGCTCTTTGCTTTATGTCTGTAGCTTCTGTTGCTGCATGCATCTTAAATCTGTGTGTTTACATGGCAGTCTTCCTCACCATGTGACAAGACTGGTTCTTTCATCTTGATCTCCCCCACTTCTTAGCTTAGAGCCCAATAAAGATGTGGGCACTGACAAACTATTAACTATTATCCTGGAGAAATTGAAGAGAGTTCTATCATGAACCAAAGCATAGGATAATGTGTCATATTGTTTTTATATAATACATATCTTCATAACAAATTAATTCGCTTGCAACTCTAAAGAGTTTAGAAAATGTGTTCTGGTCTTATCAGTCAAAAGAAGGATTGTTAACCTTCTTTAAAAGGTAAATTCTACAAGCAACTCAATGCCAAGTGGATGATACTTACATTAGCCAAATGAGCTAGTTCTATCTCCAGGAATGAATCAGTTGTCTTGGGTTCAGGCCTTATGGTGACCACGATGATTTTGGAATTAACGACAGTATAATTTCTGAAACAGAATAATTATGATTAAAAGGAGACAAGATTGATGATGAATATTAATTCCTACTGTTCAATACATGTTGTGATGGCATTTTTAATAAATATATCCTAAGCAAAGACATAGAAACCTCGCTCAAATAGATTTAAAACATGATACTGAACTACTATTCATGGAAAGATATAGTTGATTTTTTGTTATAAATATACCCGATCTGTAACTAGAAAACTTTAGGGGGAGAAAGCTATTGCTGACTGTTACCATTTTAAAGGTAGGAAAGATGGAAAAGCAATAGCGCTAACAATTAGTTAAATCTGATTTACCTGCGAGACAGGTGGATCATGAATTCAAACCTTCAAAAGATCCAGGCAACCTTTAAATGAATATAATCCATTCATCTCAAGGTGGACCTAACAGTTTGGTTCTCCAAGAGACCAATTATTCTTCTTGCAAAGTGCTGTCTTGGTGTTTTTTAGACTATCTCAAAATTCGTTAAGATGAATGATTGGAAAGTGGTGTAGAATGAAAACAAGTAGAATTTAAATATCAATAATCTTTGTTGCTAATTACTGACCATCATTCATTTCAACAATAGAGATCTACAGGCCACTTCTTTATCTCAAAATGCTAGATGTAAGGAACACATTTGCATTTGGAAATATCTCACCAGTACTGTTCATTCACAAAGAAGTTTTAAATATAATCATATTTACAAGCTACAAAAAAAATTATCCCTAAATATAAACATGTAAAATGGAACCAGCTCTTTCTTGCATATACAGGTTTTCATCCAACATATATAAAATGCTACACACCTCCTATAATATAGAGATTTAAAGATTTTATTGTACTTTAGTTACTTGAAGAAATATATATATATACACATATATATATAGTCATCCTTCCTTTTTACTATTCTGGGGAATTTATAAGAGGTAGCAAGACAAAGTCACAATTTTTTTTCCTCTTTTTTGTTGTTTAAGGAGTTATTTATAGGTAATAAAATTCATCAACTTTAAGTGGACAGTTTAAAGCTTTTGGTAACTGTATGCTATAATGCAAGCACCACCAAATCCAGACAGACAACCCTCCACAGTTTCCTTGAGCTCCTTTGCACTTGATCCCCACATCCCTCCCCATGGTTCCAGGAAACCATGGGCATGATGTCACTATAATTATGTCTATAAATTTCATTATATAGAATCATACACTACATAGACTTTTGTGTTTGACTTAATTCACTCAGCATAATGTTTTTGAGATTTATCAGTCCTGTTTCTCTTTATAGCTGAGTAGTATTTCATGACATTGAATTTGTGATCTATTCATCAGTTAAGTGAGCAACCTTTAGGTTGCTTCTGATTTTTAGCTTTTATGATTTTTAGCAGCTATTCATATTTGCCTATTATGAATAATTGGTATATATACTTTCTGGATGGACATATATTTTCATGTCTTGAGTAAATAACTATGAGTGGAATTGCTTGCTCATGTGGTAAAAGCATGTTTAATTTTATAAGTTACTGCCATACAGTTTTCTAAAATGGCTGCATCATCAAGTCATATAATTCTAATATCATAGAATAATGTTGAACCTCACATTCTTTGTGAAAATGTTTTCCCTAATGGGCTGATCTTTGCCACAAAGTTTCACCAGAAAAAAATGCCAACTATGCCACACTTGGAGGAATATTTAGTAGCAGAGGAACTATAAACATATTCTGAGTGGGATAACATTTTTTAACCCATATATTTAGTAATGTCAAATAACAAATTCTAGAACACTCAGGAAGTTTCATGGTACCCAGCCTAACAGAAAGATAGTAAAAAACAACAAAGTATAAATTTGTTTTCTGTATTCCTTAGGAGGAAGGTGGTTGTAAACAGAGAAAGTTGGTTGACTGTTATTTATTTCATTTAATACTAAATGAGTTGGGCTTCCCTGGTGGCACAGTGGTTAAGAATCTGCCTGCCAGTGCAGGGGACACAGGTTCGAGCCCTGGTCAGGGAAGATCCCACATTGCTGCAGAGCAACTAAGCCCGTGCATCACAACTACTGAGCCTGCTCTCTAGATCCCGCGAGCCACAACTACCAGATCCCGTGCACCTAGAGCCCATGCTCCACAACAAGAGAAGCCACCACAGTGAGAAGCCTGTACACCATAACAAAGAGTAGCTCCTGCTTGCTGCAGCTAGAGAAAGCACGTGCCCAGCAATGAAGACCCAATGCAGCCAAAAATAAATAAATAAAATAAATAAATTTATTAAAGAAAAATACTAAATGAGTCAACTGAAGGTAAGGGGCATTGAGAAGGATATGGAAGTAAGCTCTAGATGCCAAGTTTCCTTTGCAAACTCACTCTTCCCTGTTTCTCTGTGAGCAAAAGTGATCAGGGGATCAAGTAAGAATAGATGTGATTAACTGTGAGGTGATACCGGTTGATTAATTATGTTAACAGATCTGACAGGATTCCCAGAAAATGACAAGATATATATATATCTTGTCATATATACATATATATATATATATATAACTTGGAGTTGGGGACAAAATTAATCTGCCACCACCAAAAAATTTATGGAGGTTTCTCCCAGAGAACAGTCCTGGGACACAGATGAAAGTTCCTTTTTCAGGAATGAATACATTTGAGTTCAGGTTGGTTATCTGAAACAAAAATATTTACATGTCACACAAACCCAATCTGCCCCCTTATTCTGGTCCTGTTTATAATCCCATTTCCCTGTTATAAATAAAACCAAATGCTAATTTATAAACTGCTAATTTTAACAAATTTTAGTTAAATTTGATAGTATACAGATATTTTGTATTATTTTAGAAGTTGTATAGGTGGCTGATTTACTGGAAAATACAGATGTGGGTATTCCAAACTGGAATTTATAACTTGTCAAGATATTTATGAAGTTCTCCTTGTGTGTTTGGGCTTGTAGGTATTTTAGCCCTAGGAAAGTGGACGGTGGAGAGCCAATGGCTAAGATAAGCAGCCTTCTATATTTACTCTGTGGCAGGTTCACCAGCTACTTAATCAGCCTGGTGGAGAAGGTCCCTAGAAGATGAAATCTGCCTTATGGCTTTTGCTAAGTATGTGTGTGGGGAGTGGGGGGAGAGGGCATGTGTGTGTATGTGTGTTAACTCATTTAGACTACATTTGAGAAGGGATGTGTGTCAATATATTTATGCATATGGATGTGCTTATCACATTACGTGAGTCCCCTCCCACCTTGAGTTACTACCATGTACTAGCTCTACCCCACACCCATTAATGCTATATATGTCTCCTTCCACAAGATTATAGTTCAAGGACGGCAAGATTTGTATATAGCATTTATGTATCCTCATTTACATTATGCGTGGCACATTTTAGGGCTAACACATATTTGAATGACTTATTAAATACCACATAATAAACAAAAATATCAAACTTTTTGCCAATGTGATTTAAAATATAATGTCAGTATCACAGTATCCAAATATTTAATGAAGGAAAAATAAATAAATTTACATTATACAGTGGCTCCCTTTTAAAAAAGTGTACAGTGTACAAAATTTCTTTAATTTATTCCATCAATTTATTCTAATTTGCATAAGTGAATAGCTGGCTCCTCATGTGCCATGTCAGGCTTTGTGATCTACTAATGTTTCCTGGCTGGGTTCACATTTGTATTCACTGCTAGAAAAGCAGATCTTACAGCCAAATAGATTTCATGACTAAAGTAATAAAGATCTTTCTTGTCCTTGAGATTTGCACTAGTCAGTATCTAAAACATTTTAAAATGTGTAGAGTTCTTTATTCAAAGAAGGCTCAAGTTATTCTTCACAATTTTTACAAAGGCTTAAGGTGCTTAGGGTACATGAATCATATCTTAAAGAGAGTAAAAAAGTGACTATAAAATGCAATGCAACTGTTTACAAGAGACTCACTTTAGGTATAGGGCCATACATAGGCTGAAAGTGAAAGATCTAAAATGATACTCCATACAAATGGTAACCAAAAGAGAGCAGGGATGGACATATTTGTATCAGACAAAATAGACTTTAAGCAAAAACTGTAATAAAAGACAAAGAGGAACATTATATAATGATAAAAGGGTCAATTCACCAGGAAGATATAACAATTATAAATATATGTAGCTAACAGCAGAACACCCAAAAATATGAAGCAAACACTGGCAGAACTGAAGGGAGAAATAGACAGTAACACAACAATAGTAAACTATTTCAATACAATACCCTGCTTTAATAATGGATAGATCAATCAGATAGTAGATCCATAAGGAAACAGAGGGCTTGAACACACTATAGACCAAATGTACCTAACAGAGATATACAGAACACTCCATGCAACAGTAGCTGAATATACATTCTTCTCAAGTGGATACAGAGAATTTTCCAGAATAGATCACAGGTGAGGCACAAAAAAAGTCCTAACGAATTTAAGACAACTGGAACCATACCAAGTAACTTTTCTGAACACAGCAGAATAAAACTAGAAATCAAAGGCAAAAGGAAAACTGGAAAACTCACAAATATGTGAAAATTAAACAACACACTCTTGAACAATTAGTGGGTTAAAAAATAGATCACAAGGGAAATTAGAAAATATATTGAGACAAAACTTATGGGATGCAACAAAAGCAGTACTGAAACAAAAATATATAGGGGTAAATGCCTCCTTTTAAAGAGAAGAAAGATCTCAAATCAGTGACTTAACTTTACACCTCACAGAACTAGAATAAAAACAAACTGAATCCAAAGTTTGCTGAAGGAAGAAAATAATAAAGATCAGAGCAGAGATAAATGAAATAGAGAACAGGAAAACATAGAAAACATCACCCAACTAAGAGTTGTTTGAGAAAAAAAGAGATGACAAACTCTTAGCTAGAATAACTACTAAAATAAGAAGGAAAACTCAACAAAAATCAGAAATCAAGATGGGACATTGCAACTGATGCCACAGAAATAAAAGGATCATTAGAGACTACTATGAACAATTATATGACAACAAACTGAATAACTTAGAAGAAGCAGATACATTCCTATAAACACACAACCTACCAAGACTGATTCGTGAAGAAGTTTAAAAATCTAAGCAGACCTATAACTAGGAAGGACATTAAATCAGTAATGAAAAACGTCTTGACAAAAAAAAAAAAAAAAAAAAAAAAAAAGCCCAGGACCAGATGGCTTCACTGAATAATTCCACTGAACATTTAAAGAAGAATTAACACCAATTCTTCTCAAACTCTTCCAAAACATTAAAGAGGAGAGAATATTTTCAAACTTATCAGACAAAGATGCCTCAAGAAATGAAAACACAGTGTAATATTGATATTGAATATTGATGCAAAAATTCTAAACAAAATACAAAACCAAATTCAACAACACATTAAAAAGATCAAATACATGATCAAGAGGAATTTATCTCTGGGATGTATGGTTGATTCAACATAAGAAAATCAATCAGTGTAAAACACCATTATTAACAGAATGAAGAACAAAAACCACATGATCATTTCAATTGATGCAGAAAAAGCATCTGAAAATTTTCAACATTCTCTCATGATAAAAATTTTCAAACAGTTAGGTATAGAAGGAATGTACCTCAATGTAATAAAGGCCATCTATGAAAAACCCACAGCTAACATCATACTCAATGGTGAAAAACTGAAAGCGTTTACTGTACAATGAGGAACAAAGCAAGGATGTCATCTATTACCACTTCTATTCAACATAGACCTGGAATTCTTAACAATTAGGGGATGCCTATTAGCCTAACAATCAGGCAAAAGAGAGAAATAAAAGGCAACCAAATTGGAAAGCAAAAACCAAAATCATCTCTTTTAGTAGATGGAATGATCTTACACATAGAAAACCCTAAAGATTCCACAAAAACCCTTTTAGAACCAATAAACAATGTGGAAAAGTTACAATATACAACATTGACACACAAAAATCAGTTGCATTTCTATATACTAACAATGAATAATCCAAAAAGGAAATTAAGGAAACAATCCTACTTACAACAGCATTAAAGAGAATAAAATACTTAGGAATAAACTTAACTAAGGAAGTGAAGAACTGCACACTGAAAACCTGAAAATATTGTTGAAAGAAATCAAAGAAGACACAAACAAATGGAAAGACATTCTATCTTCATGAACCGGAAGACTTAATATTGTTCAAATTTCCATAATATCCAAAGCAATCTACAGATCAATGCAATCCATATCAAAATACTAATGACTTTTTTGCAGGAATAGACAAAAAAAATCCTAAAATTCATATGGAATCTGAAAGAACCCTGAAGAGCCAAAACGATCTTTAAAAAGAATACGAAAGCTGGAGGTCTCATACTTCCTGATTTCAAAACATATTACAAAACTACAGTAAGTCAAAACCGTATGGTACTGGCATAAAGACAGAGACTGATGGAATAGAATAGAGAGCCCAGAAATAAACCCTCACATATATGGTCAAATGATCTTTCACAGGGTTGCCAAGGTTACCCAGTGAGGAAAGGATAATCTCTTCAAAACATGCTGCTGGGAAAACATCCCATGTTTTCAGTATCCACATGCAAAAGAATGAAGTTGGACATTTACATTGCACCATATACCAAAATTAACTTAACGTGGGTTAAAGATCTAAACATAAGATTTGAAACAATAAAACTCATAGAATAAAACATAAGAGAAGAGCTTCATGACACTGAATTTAGCAATGATTTCTTTGATATGACACCAAAAGTACAGGCAACAAAAGGTAAAATAGACATATGGTACAACATCAAACTTAAAAACAGTAAAGAAAACAACTGACAGAGTGAAAAGGCAATCTATGTAATAAGACAAAATATTTATAAGCCATATATATGATAAAGGGTTAATATTGAGAAAATATAAAGAAATACTAAAATTCAACAATAAAATCAAACAAATTAAAAAGATTAAAGATAAATTTTTAAAAGATTAAAAAAGAGACTTAGATATCTCTCTGAAGATTATATACAAAAGGCCAATAATACATGAGAAAACGCTCGACATCACTAATCATCATGGAAATGCAGGTCAAAATCACAAGGAAATATTCCTTCACATCCCTTAGGATGGCCAGGATCAAAAAAAACAGAAAATAACGTGCTGACAATGTTGTGGAGAAATCAGAAGGCTTCTGCACTGTGGTGGGAATATAAAATGGTGAAGCTGCTATGGAAAACAGTAGGCAGAGTCTTCAAAAAATCAAAAATATAGTTACCATACGATCTAGAAATCCCACTCCTAGGTATATATGCTAAAAAACTGAACTGAGGGGACTTCCCTGGTGGCACAGTGGTTAAGAATCTGCCTGCCTAATGTAGGGGACACGGATTCGGCCCCGGTACGGGAAGATGCCACATGCCACGGAACAACTACATCCGAGCTGCACAACTACTGAGCCTGCGCTCTAGAGCCCATGTGCCACAACTACTGAGCCCACGTGCCACAACTACTGAAGTCCACATGCCTAGAACCCATGCTTCACAACAAAGAGAAGCCACTGAAATGAGAAGCCTGCACACCGCAATGAAGAGCAGCCCCCGCTCGCTGCAACTAGAGAAAGCCCACACACAGCAACGAAGACCTAATGCAGCCAATAAATAAATAAATAAATAAATAAATTTACTTAAAAAAACTGAACTGAGGACTTCATCAATGTCACTGAGCTAAATACATTTACTTTTAAAACTAAAATTAGCCGATGGCTGCTACAAGTAAGGTTGGGCTAACTTAGAACTTTGAAAACTAACAAGAATTTCAACCACTGCGGCCCAGAGTGCTGTAGTCCCTCCTGCATGGGCAGGGGAAGTGCAGAGAGCTTGGAGGAGGGGGCCTTGAGCACCTCCGTGAGAGTGGTCTGGTGGCAGACGGCGAGGAAGATTTGACTGCAGAACGACTCAGGGACAACAGCACAGCTGAAAACACGTACCTTCAGTGACAAAGACACAGAGCAGAGGTGCTCCCCAGACACGGCCAAAAATCACCAAAGTCCTTGCCCTCTTTTTCCAATGGCCAGCAAAATGGAATTACCTATAAGAAAGCTTATTCCTGGACTAATACAGCCGTGGGGCTGACAGGGACTTGGTGCTCTGGCAGGGCATCAGGCCTGAGCCTCTGAGGTGGCAGAGCTGAGTTCAGGATATTGGACAACCAGAGACCTCCCGGCCCCACATAATATCAATCAGAGAGAGCTCTCCCAGAGATCTCTGTCTCAATTCTAAGACATAGCTCCACTCAATGACCAGCAAGCTACAGTGCTGGACACCCCATGCCAAACAACAAGCAAGACAGGAACACAACCCCACCCATTAGCAGAGAGGCTGCCTAAAATCATAAGAAGTTCACAGACACCCCAAAACACACTACCAGAAGTGGTCCTGCCCACCAGAAAGACAAGATCCAGCCTCACTCACCAGAACAGAGGCACCAGTCCCCTGCCCCAGGAAGCCTACATAACCCACTGAACCAACGTTACGCACTGGGGGCAGACACCAAAAACAACGGGAACTATGAATCTGCAGCCTGTGAAAAGGAGACCCCAAACACAGTAAGTTAAGCAAAATGAGAAGACAGAGAAATACGTAGCAGATGAAGGAGCAAGGTAAAAACCCACCAGACCAAACAAATGAAGAGGAAATAGGCAGTCTACCTGAAAGAGAATTCAGAGTAATGTTAGTAAAGATGATCCAAAATCTTGGTAATAGAATGGAGAAAAGACAAGAAACGTGTACCAAGGACCTAGAAGAAATAAAGAGCAAAGAAACAATTATGAACAACACAATAGATGAAATAAAAAATTCTCTAGAAGGAATGAATAGCAGAATAGCTGAGGCAGAAGTGACCTGGAAGATAAAAGAGTGGAAATAACTACTGCAGAGCAGAATAAAGAAAAAAAGAATGAAAAGAATTGAGGACAGTCTCAGAGACCTTTGGGACAACATTAAACTCACCAACATTCGAATTATATGGGTCCCAGAAGAAGGAGAGAAAAAGAAAAGATCTGAGAAAATATTTGAAGAGATTATAGTTGAAAACTTCCCTAACATGGGGAAGGAAATAGTCAAACAAGTCCAGGAAGTGCAGAGAGTCCCATACAGGATAAATCCAAGGAGAAACACGCCAAGAAACATATTAATAAAACTATAAAAAGTTAAATAAAAAGAAAATATATTAAAAGCAGCAAGGGAAAAGCAACAAATAACATAAAATGGAAGCCCCATAAGGTTAACAGCTGAACTTTCAGCAGAAACTCTGCAAGCCAAAAGGGAGCGGCAGGACATATTTAAAGTGATGAAAGGGAAAAACCTACAACCAATACTACTCTACCCAGCAAGGATCTCATTCAGATTCAGTGGAGAAATTTAAACTTTTAGAGACAAGCAAAAGTTAAGAGAATTCAGCACCACCAAACCAGTTTTACAACAAATGCTCAAGGAACTTCTCTAGGCAGGAAAAACAAGAGAAGGAAAATACCTACAATAAAAAACTCAAAACAATTAAGAAAATGGTAATAGGAACATACATATGGATAACTACCTTAAATGTAAATGGATTAAATGCTCCAACCAAAAGACACAGACTGGTTGAATGGATACAAAAACAAGACCTATATATATGCTGTCTACAAGAGACCCACTTCAGACCTAGGGACACATACAGACTGAAAGTGAGGGGTAGGAAAAAGATATTCCATGCAAACGGAAATCAAAAGAAAGCTGGAGTAGCAATTCTCATATCAGACAAAATAGGCTTTAAAATAAAGACTACTAAAGAGACAAAGAAGGACACTACATAAGGATCAAGGGATCAATCCAAGAAGAAGGTATAACAATTGTAAACATTTATGCCCAAAACATAGGAGCACTTCAATATATAAGGCAAATGCTAACAGCCATAAAACGGGAAACTGACAGGAACACAATCATAGTAGGGGACTTTAACACCCCACTTTCACCAATGCACAGATCATCCAAAATGAAAATAAATAAGGAAACACAAGCTTTAAATTAAACAAGATGGACTTAATTGATATTTATAGGACATTCCATCCCAAAACAACAGAATACACTTTCTTCACAAGTGCTCATGGAATATTCTCCAGGATAGATCATATCTTGGGTCACAAATCAAACCTTGGTAAATTTAAGAAAATTGAAATTGTATCAAGTATTTTTTCCAACCACAATGCTATGAGACTAGATATCAATTACAGGGAAAAATCTGTAAAAAATACAAACACATGAAGGCTAAACAATACACTACTAAATAACCAAGAGATCACTGAAGAAATCAAAGAGGAAATCAAAAAACACCTAGAAACAAATGACAATGAAAACACGACAACCCAAAACCTATGGGAGCAGCAAAAGCAGTTCTAAGAGGGAAGTTTACAGCAATACAATCCTACCTCAAGAAACAAGAAACATCTCAAATAAACAACCTAACCTTACACCTAAAGCAATCAGAGAAAGAAGAACAAAAATCACCCAAAGTTACCAGAAGGAAAGAAATCATAAAGATCAGATCAGAAATAAATGAAAAAGAAATGAAGGAAACTATAACAAAGATCAATAAAACTAAAAGCTGGTTCTTTGAGAAGATAAACAAAATTGATAAACCATTAGTCAGACTCATCAAGAAAAAAAGGGAGAAGACTCAAATCAACAGAATTAGAAATGAAAAAGGAGAAGTAACAACTGACACTGCAGAAATACAAAGGATCATGAGAGATTACTACAAGCAACTATATGCCAATAAAATGGACAATATGAAAGAAATCGAGGAATTCTTAGAAAAGCACAATCTTCCCAGACTGAACCAGGAAGAAATAGAAAATATAAAGAGACCAATCACAAGCATTGAAATTGAAACTATGATTAAAAATCTTCCAAAAACAAAAGCGCAGGACCAGATGGCTTCACAGGCAAATTCTATCAAACATTTAGAGAAGAGCTAACACCTATCCTTCTCAAACTCTTCCAAAATATAGCAGAGGGAGGAACACTCCCAAACTCATTCTATGAGGCCACCATCACCGTGATACCAAAACCAGACAAAGATGTCCCCAAAAAAGAAAACTACAGGCCAATATCACTGATGAACATAGATGCAAAAATCCTCAACAAAATACTAGCAAACAGAATTCAACAGCACATTAAAAGGATCATACACCATGATCAAGTGGGGTTTATCCCAGGAGTGAAACGATTCTTCAATATATGCAAATCAATCAATGTGATACCCCATAATAACAAACTGAAGGATAAAAACCATATGATAATCTCAACAGATGCAGGAAAAGCTTTCAACAAAATTCAACACCCATTTATAATAAAAAAAAAAAAACCTCCATAAAGTAGGCATAGAGGGAACTTACATCAACATAATAAAGGCCATACATGACAAATCCACAGCCAATATAGTTCTCAATGGTGAAAAACTGAAACCATTTCCACTAAGATCAGGAAGAAGACAAGGTTGGACACTCTCACCACTAGTATTCAACATAGTTTTGGAAGTGTTAGCCACAGCAATCAGAGAAGAAAAAGAAATAAAAGGAATCAAAATTGGAAAAGAAGAAGTAAAACTGTCACTGTTTGCAGATGACATGATATTATACATAGAGAATCCTAAAGATGCTGCCAGAAAACAACTAGAGCTAATCAATGAATTTGGTAAAGTAGCAGGATACAAAATTAATGCACAGAAATCTCTTGCACTCCTATACACTAATGATGAAAAATCTGTAAAAGAAATTAAGGAAACACTTCCATTTAGCATTGCAACAAAAAGAATACAATACCTAGGAATAAACCTACCTAAGGAGACAAAAGACCTGTATGCAGAAAACTATAAGACAATGATGAAAGAAATTAAAAATGATACAAACAGATGGAGAGATATACCATGTTCCTGGATTGGAAAAATCAACATTGTGAAAATGATTATACAACCCAAAGCAATGTACAGATTCAATGCAATCCCTATCAAACTACCAATGTCATTTTTCACAGAAATAGAACAAGAAATTTCACAATTTGTATGGAAACAGAAAAGATCTTGAATAGCCAAAGCAATCTTGAGAAAGAAAGACTGAGCTGGAGGAATCAGGCTCCCAGACTTCAGACTGTATTACAAAGCTACAGTAATCCAGACAGTATGGTACTGGCACAAAAACAGAAATATAGATAAATGGAACAGGATAGAAAGCCCAGAGGTAAACCCATGCATATATGGGCACCTTATCTTTGAAAAGGAGGCAAGACTATACAGTGGAGAAAAGACAGCCTCTTCAATAAGTTGTGCTGGGAAAACTGGACAGCTGCGTGTAAAAGAATTAAATTAGAACACTTCCTAACACCATACATAAAAATAAACTCAAAATGGATTAAAGACCTAAATATAAGGCCAGACACTATAAAACTCTTAGAGGAAAACATAGGCAGAACACTCTATGACATAAATCACAGCAAGATCCTTTTTGACCCACCTCCTAGAATAATGGAAAAAGAAGCAAAAGTAAACAAATGGGACCTAATGAAACTTAAAAGCTTTTGCACAGCAAAGGAAACCATAAACAAGATGAAAAGACAACCCACAGAATGGGAGAGAACATTTTCTAACGAAGTAACTGACAAAGGATTAATCACCAAAATATACAAGCAGCTCATGTAGGTCAATATCAAAAAAACAAACAACCGAATCCAAAAATGGGCAGAAGACCTAAACAGACATTTCCCCCAAGAAGATATACAAAGGAAAGGATGCTCAACATCACTAATCAGTAGAGAAATGCAAATCAAAACTACGATGACCTCACACATGTCAGAATGGCCATCATAAAAAAATCTACAAACAAGAAATGCCAGAGGAGGTGGGAAGAAGAGAGAACCCTCTTGCACTGTTGGTGGGAATGTAAATTGATAGAGCCACTATGGAGAACAGTATGGAGGTTCCTTAAAAAACTAAAGATAGAACTACCATACGACCCAGCAATCCCACTACTGGGCATATACCCTGAGAAAACCATAATTCAAAAAAAGAGTCATGTACCACAATGTTCATTGCAGCACTATTTACAATAGCCAGGACATGGAAGCAACCTAAGTGTCCATCAACAGAAGAATGGATAAAGAAGATGTGGCACATATATACAATGGAATATTACTCAGCCATAAAAAAGAAACAAAATTGAGTTATTTGTAGTGAGGTGGATGGACCTAGAGTCTGTCATACAGAGTGAACTGTCAGAAAGAGAAAAAAAAATACGGTATGCTGACACATATATATGGAATCTAAAAAAAAAAAAAAACCAAAAAAAACGGTTCTGAAGAACCTAGGGGCCAGACAGGAATAAAGACGCAGACGTAGAGAATGCACTTGAGGACATGGGGAGGGGGAAGGGTAAGCCGGGACAAAGTGAGAATGTGACATGGCCATATATACACTACCAAACGTAAAATAGATAGCTAGTGGGAAGCAGCCGCATGGCACAGGGAGATCAGCTCGGTGCTTTGTGACCACCTAGAAGGGTGGGATAGGGAGGGTGGGAGGGAGATGCAAGAGGGAGGAGATATGGGGATATATGTATACGTATAGCTGATTCACTTTGTTATACATCAGAAACTAACACACCATTGTAAAGCAATTATACTCCAATAAAGATGCTTAAAAAAAAAAAGATAAAAGATAAAAAAAAAAACTAATGAGAATTTCAAGTTAAGTTTGCTGAGGGAGGCACCACCTAGACCCACAATGAACCCAAGTGATCAGGGATTTAAATACACTTTCAAATAGTATGGCCCAATTAAACTCAGATTTTTGTAAAGAATGCACTGACTAGGCAATATTACAATATTTTATAGTATTAGTCATGCCAATTTGTTATCCCGATGGATAATTTTAATTTCTAATGTTCTCAATGTAGGGCATTATAAAAAGATACAGAGTATCACAAAACTACAGTATTTCACTGTAAATTCAGAATGAAGTGGGAAGGTTTAGTGTCTGGTCCTCAAACTGAAGAAAAGGTGCTCTTGAGGGAAATCAGTACCTCAGGTCCAGTGCCTTCAGGATGAATTGGTATAAAAGTGATTGAACTAGAGACTGTCATACAGACGAAGTAAGTCAGAAAGAGAAAAACAAATATCGTATATTAATAGTTTTATTACTTAATCACATTAATTAATCATATTAGTTAATTAATCTTATATTAATAATATCACATATATGCAGAATCTAGAAAAATGATACAGATTAACCTATTTGCAAAGCAGAAATAGAAACATAGACTTAGAGAACAAACGTATGGACACCAAGCGGGGATATACTACTGTGTATAAAATAGATAACTACTGAGAACCTACTATACAGCACAGGGAACTCTACTCAGTGCTCTGTGGTAACCTAAACAGGAAGGAAATCCAAAAAAGAGGGGATATATGTATACATATAGCTGATTCACTTTGCTATACAGCAGAAACTTAACACAACATTGTACAGCAACTATACTCCAGTAAAAATTTCTTTAAAAAGTCATTATGTTTTCATTTTTGCATTATTTCCAATATTTTCTAGTTCAACTGTTTTTCCTGTTTGCCTTTAATTCCTATAATATTAGGAACTCAAATGGGTTCCATTTCCTAAATGTGAAAAGAATTAGCATCATTTATCTTTTATTAGGTTGGTGCACTTGACAGCAATTTATGTGATTTTGCATTATTGACTTTTTTTTTCCTTTTTAAAAGATAGTTTTCATGTTAGAGGCTTATGAGAACGTTGAGGGTTTTTTTTGTTGTTTATTTTTTGGTTTCTTTTTTGGGGGGTTCATCTGTATTTTTCCTGGCACTATAATACTATACTGTAATTTGCATATAATTTTAATTAGATCCTTTACAATATCTTGAGTGTTAATAGCTACATTAATGTGTCTTTTTTCTGTTTCTTTTTCTTTCTTTCTTTCTTTGTTTTTTTTTAAAACAGGACTATATTTTCCATACGTCCTACCAGGAAAAGTACACATTGATCCCATACTCAAAAGTATCGTGATCTTCCTATAGAACTGGAACTTGGCTTTATTAAATGAATCAGAAAATGGGTTGATTACAACTGTTTCTTGAAGTCCTTGGCTTGAATGTATGATTGGATATACTTCTTTTTCCTTAGAGATAATTTCTGTCAGGTACATTCTTACAAGTGGCATTGCTGGATCAATGAAAATGTATTTTTAAAGCCTCCTGGAGTTACCAAATTGTCCTACTAAAAGGTACTACAGTTAAAATCCTCACCAGCAGAGTAAGAACACACCATGCTGTGGGTAGTCATCAGTTCCCTAATGTGAATGGGGCCTGTGTGGGTGGTCTCAGCTCCCCCCAAAGGACCCCTTGCCCTCGGCTGGCCAGCTTTCAGCTATCAGCCCCAAAAGTGATCATGAAGGGTGGGAAGAGTCCAGGCCTTGTTGCCCATAGGCTGTGTTAGGGCCACCAAGTTGACCCCAAGCACCTTGAGCTGCCCACGCACAGCTACTTCCCCCTGGGCCTTTCAAGATTTTCTGTGGAAGATATATGTGTATTCAAAGGAATGTAGAAATTTGTACTGCGTAAAGGAATAGATATGAGCATCACAGAGGCAGCAAGACAGTGGAAGTGTCCTGGTTTTGGAGGACCAAAGACTTGAGATGCATTAGAACCCACCCACCTACTGGACATATCACCTTTGGCCAGTCAGTGAGGCAATAAGGTTTTCTTGTCTGTAGAATCAGAGTTCTGGACGGCATAACCTTTAAAGGGCTTGCAGCACTAATGTCCCCTGGCTCTATGCTTTTTACTGTAAGACATTATTCCGAAGAATACAGTTGGGAGGCTGAGAATAGCCCTTATTTAGTTTGGACTTGAGTAGAGCACATTTCCTTCAGACGAAGGCATAATTTGAATCCACTTAATTGTAAAAGGAAAGACAATCCAGCAATAAAATTGAAATTGCAGATTAAAGAATAGTCAAATGCATATTAGGGCAAGAGAAGAAAAAGAAATATCGAAATGAAAGAGTCAACATGAAAAGTTACTTCTGTCTTTGTAGGAAGGAAAATTTCTAAATTATATCTATTCAAAACATTATGTCAAGTTCTCCTTCTGGGTCCCCATGAGGGGAATTACGCAAAGTATTGTTTTAAAATATTGTATCAAAATATAAAATTTCTGGTGACTTAACAGCAAGCCTAACATTATTCTGTGTCTGGGAAACTTGGCTCCAAAATATTCAACAGATAATTATTAGTAAAATGATCACAGAAGAAAATGTGTCATGAAAATTTAGTAAATAATAAGTAAACATATAGAGCAAATTTGTATATTTTTTCATGTTGAATAAGAAGATATTTCCTTTTCTATTGGGTTCAATTCACACAGTCAAATTTTACAGTAAAACAATAGAATATATGTATTTTATTCCTTTGTTCCTAAAATATTTGAATAGTGTAAACACTAAACTTCTATGTATCTCATTTTAAAAAAATGGCTTATATAGAATATTTTATCAGTTAAGACAGTTATTCCAGTAAACATTTCTTGGACCTGTATTATTTATTAAGCACTGTTCTGGGAGTTTTGACAGTAGAGGAGATTTAAAAGCATTAAGACAGTTCGGTGAGGAGGGTTGTTGCTTAGTAAATGTTTGTTAAGTGACTATAAAACAAAGACATCACCCTTGTCTTTTGAAAGGCTTATTCTACTCACTAAACTTTCTGGAACAACTTTTTGAAAAGGAAAAAAAAACAAAAAAACAAGGCGAGATTGCTTAGTGGTTACCTTATATTACAGTATGAAATAAAAGAAAATGAGAAGTAAATGCTAATATTTCACTTTTCAAATAGTGCTTAAACAAATTTTTCGTCCTGAGCATTCTATCGTCATTATTTCTAATGAATCCAAAGGTGTTGTTTGTTTTCCTATAGTCATTTACCTAATTATACTTAGAAAGTGTGAGTGGGTATACATATTCATAATTCTTATACAAAGGTTATTAAGAACTTCAAGCTAAAAAAATATGTCAGAACGCCACAACCCTACAATTTTACTGAAATAAAGACAGGGAATTTTTGAAGTTAAAAAGAACCTTTGAGTCCAACTCCACGATTTATAAAGTCAGTGACTTGCCCAAAGGCGAATCTGCATCTGTTTGTGTCCCAGGTAGTACTATGGGGTGCAGTTCTGGACTTTTCCCAGTTTTACCCACTCAACCGCCCACAATGTTGTCATTAGTCCACCCACAAGTGACCACTACCTCTGCATTAATTTCAAAAATGTTGAAACACTTTTTTTTACAAAAAGGCTGATGATATCCCTAGATAAATTTCCAATTCCCTTGACTATATAGATTTATGAAACTTGGAATAATCTGACTTTGTGTAGGTGAGTGAGTTCTACGGTGTTATTCAAAATAAGATTAGTCATAATGAAACTCTGTTAAACATGTAGCAGGGAAACTAATTCACAATCTACAACATTTCATGTTGAATATTTTATTTGTATTCATTATGTCCCTCTGCAGCAAACAGAATGAATGTTGCATATAAAGGTGCTTCTATTTTGAAGTTGAACTGAAGGCAGATGATGACTGAGTGACTGAACAAGTTTATAAATTTCTTGTTATGTTAAATTGAAATTAAAACCCAAGTCATCTGATTGTGAGTTAGTGCCTAGTCTAGAATTCCTGCAAGATTAGCTTTATGCAAACGAACTCCCAGTGGAAATAAGGGTCTGACTTTGAGTATCTGGGTACTTTTTTTTTTTAAATTATTTATTTATTTTTGGCTGCGTTGTGTCTTCGTTGCTGCGTGCGGGCTTTCTCTAGTTGCGGCGAGCGGGGGCTACTCTTCATTGCGGTGTGTGGGCTTCTCATCGCGGTGGCTTCTCTTGTTGTGGAGCACGGGCTCTAGGTGCGCGGGCTTCAGTAGCTGCGGCACGTGGGCTCAGTAGTTGCGGCGCACGGGCTTAGTTGCCCCGTGGCATGTGGGATCTTCCCGGACCAGGGATGGAACCCGTGTCCCCTGCATTGGCAGGCGGATTCTTAACCACTGTGCCACCAGAGAAGTCCCTATCTGGGTACTTTTAACTTTAGCACATTTCTCCTCAAATAAACATCATACACAGCAATAGAGGTGGTGTAACTATAAATCAACTTTAGCTGTGAGTAATCATACAGACCAATGTGTTTTAATAAAACCCATGGCAAAGTTGAGAGTAAATATATTAGCTTTGAAAATCTGTTAGTAGAACAAAACTAAACACAAACCTATTCAAATTCAGGAACCCCAAATTCCATCCAGAGAGGAAGGGCGTTAAAGAAAGCTAGATTTCCCAGAGTTGTCTCTGTGGTCAAAACATCCCTCTGGATGATTCACAGACTATAATAATAATTCGCCGCACATAGATTTTCTCCAAATAATCGTGACTAACTGCAGCTGTTATTGCTTCCTTGGGAGACCTTTTCCTGCTGGACTGAACTCTAATTGTTTTTATTTATTAGACCATTTGTTAGGCCCCTGGTATAACTGTACACATCATTCGCAGTCTCTCCTCTTGAAAAACTTAAAGCTTTATTCATGAGGCTGTGGGTACGTGCTCACGGCCGTGTGGCTGTATTTAACTAAAATACAACTTTGTCTCAGTCCTCCACAGTGAGGTGGGGTGGAGGAAACAGGTCACCAAGAGTGAGAACAGCACCATCCAGAGAGATGCGTATCATGTTTTCTGTACAATCTGGTCAAATATTTAAGACGACAGAGCAAATAAATTAATGTCGGTAGAATTACTATCTGTAATTGTTTCTTTTTAATGTCTGGGAGGAAAGAAATCAATGGATTTCTTCCAAAATTTGTCCTCTAATTGAACAACAACATTTTTCTTAATGTAACTGTAATTGAATATTTATCTAGAGGCAAATTGAGATCTTGTGCAGATGAACAAAACCAAGTATTCCCCGCCATCATGACACCCCTTTAATTTCATGTAATGCTGACGAACAGTACAAGTAAGTACAAATAAAGGGAGAAGATAGATTCATTTTAAAATGATCCATTCTATTAATAGAGCCTTGAGGTTTTCTTTTTCTTACTTTTTTTCCCTTGGTCTTAAGGCAAGTCATGATTAGTTACAAAAGAATTACACAGCTATAATCAGGAACCAAAATTGTCTTTCCTAGTTGTTTTGCAATGCACAATATGCTAATAAGCTGTTCATTAAATGGGTATTTTCTATTTCATTTAAGAAAAAAAGCCCTTTGTATTACCAAACTTTGTTTGACTGTTTTCATAGAATGAGCTAGAATCATATATTTGGAATAATTTACAGAGATTACAACAGCTTATTACTTTGTAGCTTACCTCAGAGTGGGCAAAATTAGATCTAAGTTTTTGTACAGGACTGCTCCAAGAACAAAGACCGATGATTCATCTAATTCTAGAAAGAATAAAATTTAAAAATATTAGCAAAACAGCAAGAAAAATACTGTCTTATAAAACCTTAATCTCCTAATTACAAGGGGATTCCAGTATCTGCTGATGCAAAGCCAGGTATAAGAAATGCCTTCTTAACCGTGACGGGCAAGTGAGCCCACACACTGCATGCATTAATTGTAGCTCCAGAAGATGTACTTTCAGTGGTTTTGTGTCATGAAGTAACTTTCCTGCAGGCTGAGACAAGAAGCGGCTGTAGTTACGGCTAAGGAGTTTAAATTCCCAATGATATGGGGGAGAGCCAATTCTCTTTTGGAGCTCTCAGTTAAAATGTCAAAATTTCCAACGTAAGAATTAAGACCACAATGTCACTCTTGAAAAGGGCCATTAAATTTTAGAGGCTACCGAAGATGTGCTTAAAACTTAATTTTTTGTTAGATTTGTTTTTAGATACCAACTTTTTTTAAAAAAAGTGAGGCAGAAACAATTATTTTGCATGGAATGGAAAATCCAACACATTTCAATACCTAAACTTAAAATCTTAGGCCAAGTGCTTTACACTGGGATGAGACTGCCAGCACTGAAATTTGACCCTGACAAGCTCGGGTCTATAATTTGCACTTGTATTTTTTTTTTTTTTTCATTTTAATAGATCCTTTCCTCAAGTAATTTCAGATTTAAAGCCCAAATTAGGTTTTCTATAGTTACAAAATGAGTTTAGAGTCGTGATTGCAGACTGTTTCCTGAATTGCTTAATACATGGGAATTTATGCCAAGTGTATTATTCAATTGAACTTATAAATTTTTTGTTCGAGGCTTAAATTATTTCACATATTTACCTTTTGATGATACGGGGGTAAAGATGCTCTTTGGAATGACCACCCTGTCTTCTGAGTTTCTTGCCCAGTCAACCATGCCCTTCCGTCCTTTCATTGGGAAGTTGATGTCTGTTAGAACAGAGGCTGCGGGAAGCTTCTGAATGCTAGCCACTGTGAAGAAAGAAGTAATGATGTCAACTAAAATCTTTCAGTGTTATCAAAATTGATCAAATTAAACCTTGCAGTATATTAAGAATAAAATTTCCAGTCCTAATTGTATTTATCAGAGCTATAAAACATGCTGATTCCTTCAAATTAGAGGATATTCATTAGGGCTGCTGACTTTTCCTTATTAATTTGGTTTCTGTTGCTTTCAGCAGGCATCATACAGTGACGGTCAGCGGCTGGGTGGACAGTCTCACGAGCACGGACAGGTGCGGCCATCCCGGTTGTTCATGATTGGCCTCCATTCCAATTGTTAGAATCCCCTACTGTATTTTTGTTAAATATTTTGATTAACACACCTGATTCACAGACTGACATTTTCATTTAACTCTGAACTTTGTCTTCAGAACAAGTTTTCTGTACCTACCTCTGAACACTATCTTTGGAACAAATATTTCCTGGATGAGATGGGGTACCGCGAAGACATGAAAAACAAACACATTGCTCTGGGAAGCAGACTGTCAGGATTCAAATAATGAAGCACTAAAAATGCCATAACCACAGAGCCAATATAATATGCAGAAGTGTGTAACGAATAGGACAGTAATAACAAACGATTCTTAAAATGCACACCCACAATTGAAAATAATAAATGTGTATATGTGAATGGAGAATTATGTCTTTACTCACAGTAAGTATTTTAATATATATTGAGAAAATTAATGAATAATATGTTTGGTTATGCCTGAATATATTTTTATTATATATATTGTATATATACACTCACATACACATCTATATGTAACTACATATAACAAAACTATGATAGTAAACACTCAAGCACTTATTGAGTGCACAGAGTTTCAATTAAGAAATGTAATCTGTAGAGCTTTTACATAGGTCCACACTTGTTCCACATTAAAGTTTCAGGTGTTCCCTGGAAGATTTAAATGGAAATATGATGAGGAAACTCTAAAAGCTATCCCAATAAGAAAGGTGAAGTAAGAAACCATTAGACGCCTCATAAGTGGATTTCATTCAAAAGAAACTTGTAATTAAAACAAGAGAGGATGAAAACTAAGAATTTAACAATATTAGTTGTATAAATCTATTACCGTACCACAGGCTTAGTTGCAAATTAAACTGGTAATGTATTACTATATTTTATTAAAGCTCTTTCAGGGAATTATACACATCCATTTTCAGCATAGGATAGAATTTCATTTGGCCTGTAATTTGACATAATAAGCTTAAAAAAGGATTTTGTAACTAAATGTTGAAGGAAAGAGGGTGCTGGGTAACTCATAAATTATTATGGATGTGAAAGGCTGTTTTTGGACAACATCTCATTCTTTTAGTTTCTTTAATAATTTGAACAATATAGTCTTGATTGTCCAGAAATAACCCAGTTCATGTGTCCTAAAGGGTCCAAAGCCTCCAGTGCATACAGATGGACAGATCAGCACATTAGTAGCATGCTTTTTCTTAAGGGCCCTACAAGCTTTATCCAATATGCAAAACTAAGTTCATCTACTTCCAAATTCCTTGACTCTAACTTTGGTTGTCTTGGTGTTTAGAGGAAATTTATTTCACCTCTCTGCTCTAAAAACTGATGAAAAGAAATGAAGGTTTTTCTGATTTCTGGTTTCTACTATAAAGGAAAACAAACAAGAGATAAACTGTTGGAACTTGAGGTCTAATAATTCCTCTGTTTCTATATACATTGGATAGAAAACAAAAATAAATAAACAAACAAAAGGAATAAATAACATATGGAGGAAGCTTATTCTGTACCAATTATATATCACTTTATCCTGAATAAATGCTGGTCTAATATCTTATTCTTAAAAATATAAAAATGAGATAATTATACATGCATGTATCTCACATTATGAAATGCATTCATTCTTCAGTTGGAGGTACATTGGGTATTAAATGATGACTATATAGATTAGATCGACTTTTGAGTCTAGACTAAAGGAATATAAAAATCAATTAGGATCACTAACTTCTGCAAGAAGTCCTTTAAGTTGCATAGTATTGAGCATCAGAAGGATATAAAAACAAACATGTATTCATTAATTTTAGTAGATATGTAGTCCAAAAAGTAAGGTGGTATTTTCAATAAATACATTATGAAAAGGGATATGACTTCACAGACTGATAAGCTTCAAATCTAGCCTTCAAATTATCAGTATACATGTTCTTTAAAATATGCAGTATTTAAAATTGTACATCTTTACCTTAAACCTACTTAGGAAGATGCCTAAGGTGACACTGCGGTTCTTCATGACCATGCAGTGATTAATTAACATGAAAAACTATTTCCATACAGCAAAAATGATTTACAGAGGACTTTTATTTTCTCCTTCTTTCAGTCCCTGTACCACACTTGGACCAATCCAATCCTCAATTCCTTCCCTTCTTCACTGAAGTTCTCCAAAACCCTCAGGCAAAATTTAAATGCAGTTAGTCTTTAGGGAACTAGGGAGCTCAAAAGAGGTAAGATTAAAAATGAATACCTTACATATATCCAGAGAAAAGCATAATTCAAAAAGATACATGCACCCCAATGTTCATAGCAGCACTATTCACAATAGCCAAGACATGGAAGCAACCTAAATGTCCATCAACAGATGAATGGGTAAAGAAGATGTGATACATATATACAATGGAATATTACTCAGCCATAAAAAAGGAATGAAATAATGTCATTTGCAGCAACATGGATGGACCTAGAGATTATCATACTAAGTGAAGTAAGTCAGACAGAGAAAGAAAAATAGCTTATGATATCATTTCTATGCGGAATCTAAAAAAGTGATACAAATGAACTTATTTACAAAACAGAAATAGATTCACAGACATAGAAAACAAACTGATGGTTACCAAAGAGGAAGGGGTGGGGGAGGGATAAACTAGGAAGTTGGGATTAACATATACACACTACTACATATAAAATAGTAACTAACAAGGACCTACTATATAGCACAGGGAACTAAACTCAATATATTGTAACAACTTATAAGGAAAAGAATCTGAAAAAGATACAACATTATAAATCAACTACAATAAAAAAAAAGAATGCCTTAAAGTATGTCTAGAGTACATATGTGTCTAGTGCTGCCAAAGGACATCAGTGCAAAGTATGAGGGCACAATCTACGTACTTTGCTTCTGTGACAATTGTTGCATTAAAACCAATCATTGTGGGTGTTTAGATGATACAGCGTCTTTCCTCAAAAATTGAGAAAATGTCTTTCTTACAGAAGATTAAAGTGGTTAAAAAAAAATCTCAAAGGACACAATGTCCCTGAACAAATAGGCACACCTTGAATGCTCCAAGAACTACCCTAAATTCACGGTATCGTGTTTTAATTACAACTCTAGATTTGATTTCTTATGCAATAAAAATAGGTGACTCATCATGGATAAACCTTGGAGCAAACCCAGCTGACTTTCAGTTTGCATTTTTAATGCTTTCATTTTGCATTTAGATATGCAGCATAAAATCTTCTGACAGCATCATGTCTGTTATTGGCCAAGCTCTCAAAGGATTGAGGTTTGGTATAGATTTTTGCTCATCAGAAAGCATAAGGGAATTTTTGCAAATGGGCCTAAAAGCACATGAGCTGTTCTTCTGCTTTTGTTTTTTGTAACCACTGAGCTCTCCTTTGGTTCATCAAAGCAGGTGGTGCTTCTAACCTGTTCCTGAGGAAAATCATGAGGTTTCAGCCCTTTGTCCCTATTAAATGAGGTCCTGGATGATGGGAACTCTTGTCCTTTTCATCCTTGTAATGTGAATGGCCCACTACAGTTGAATCAGTTGCACCATGAACAAGAAAATAAGGGATAAATTAGGAGTTTGGGATTAACATATACACACTGCTATATATAAAAAATAGATAATCAACAAGGACCACAGGGAACTCTACTCAATATTTTGTAATAACCTATAAGGGAAAAGAATCTGAAAAGGAATATATAAGTATATATATCACTGAATCACTTTGCTGTGCACCTGAAACTAACACAACATTGAAATGAACTATACTTCAATTAAAAAAAGATATAATGAGAAAAAATAAGGCATCTGGAAGGAAAATGCTAGAGAGTGAAAGTGTACGGTAAATGGTGTAGGAAACAGCAGAATGGGCAAATGAGGGCCAGCAGAGGTAGGTGGCAGTTTACCAGAGTAGGGTAAGTGTGGACTCTGGATCTGGGCCCTGGATTCAAGTCCTTGGTAGTTTAGGCTAACTATGATGTCCTAGTTTTTTAAGGCTGGTGCCAGTTCACCTCTGATATTTTGTACAATTATAATTAGCATCCCCTATCACTCTCAAAAGTCTCATTTTAGAAGATAAATTCCAAGTTCATTTTATATGTTGTGTGACACTGGGAAAATTGCCTAACCTCTCTGTGTCTCAATTTCCTCCTCTGTACCATGGGAATAATAATATTATCTACCTCACTAGGATGCTGGAGGATGAAATAAGTAACTATATGCCAAGACGCGGGAGTTGGGTGCCTAACTAGCACCTGGAGCATGGGTGGTCCTATGGAAGTGTTGGCTATTCCAGTAGGTTTTCTCATAATCACTTCCAAGGGAACTTGGGAGCTACCTCATTGTATGTCCATAGTATGATAAAGTATTTGACTTTTACAACAAACATTCTGTTTTGGTTGTCCTTCAGTGACCTTAGGCATGGGATCACATAGTCAAAACTTAATGCTGACTATATTCAGATGATCAAAGGCAGGAATTGCACTTAAAATAAATAGAGATCATCCTTTAGTACTTTAATGCACCACTAGGGAGTGAATAAGCCTTCCTTTTACTCATCCCTTCCCTCTCTCCCTCCCCCCTCCCTCCTTTCCTTCCTTTTTTCTGATAGCTTCTGCCAGAGGCAAGAGGGTGCCTTCTCTGGTTATTTGGCTACACGAGGTCAGTTAGGTTAAAAATCTATTGGCTGCATCGTGAATGACAAATTCAATACTTCTGTTGTAGTCATGGCCACAGACTGCACAGAGAACTTCAAAAGCACTACTTTTAAGCACTGACCTAAGTGCTTAATGCAGTGACTCACATTCTATAGTGAGTGGAGGGAACTTCCAAGGGAGGACCCCTAATAATCATAGGCCCTTCATCGTCGGGGGCAGATGAAGAAGAAGCTGTTTACGGGATGCCCTAAAAGCAGTCCTTCTCATTGTTTCCTTCTATTGATGTTTCCCATATATTTAAAGTTTGCATCATTTCTCATGTCTATTCAGAGGGAACAACTTACAAACGGGGTCCTGACTCACCAATATTAGAAAATTGGCCAGTTATCAAAATGGAATTGCTTGTGGAAAACATTACTCGATATTACTAGATGGTCACCTGCACAGTTTCAAAATCCTGTAAGTAAAACTTGGGAGGGAGGAAATGATGCATTGCATCAGTGTGTTAGAAAGCGACTCAACCATAATAGAAAAGAATATGAAAAAGAATGTATGTCTATGTATAACAGGATCACTTTGCTGTACAGCAGAAATTAACACAACATTGTAAATCAACTCTACCTCAATAAAATAATTAAGAAAAAAACAAAAAGGAACTCAGTTCTGCTCTTGAACCCATATCAAGCACACGGGGGCTGAGCAGAGCCTCTATGTGGTGTGACCCCCCTGGCACTTAGCAGCTTAAGAAGCCATTATTTTCCTATGGCAATGCTGAGTGGCTTGTAAACTACTGAGGGTATTTGGGAGGGAAGGGAAGCACAGCTGATTTTATTGCACACTTGCCATGGCCTTGACACTGTCCTTAACTGATTCAGCACATATTTATCATGTGGTTCCTCTGTGCTAGGCCCTGTTTCTAGCACAGCACTTGGCCAGATGCCTTAAACATGATACCTTATTTAATATTTAAAACAAGGCTAGGAGGTATTGGTGTTGTCAGTATCCTTATTGTTACTATCTGTACCTTCCTTTCTTAAATGAGGAAGAGGACACTTAAGTGGTGGCATTGTGATTCAAATCTCAGTTGTCTACTCAGAAGTATAGGATTTTGTACTGTGTGATGCAGTTTGATTATACTTAACACATAAACAGCAAATTTACTTTGCCTTACTGTAATATTTTTGCACTAAATATAAAAGACGGACATAGTGACTCAATTAGAGGAAATCAAACTATCTTTCTTGCCCAACAGAAGATCAAAACTAGGCACTGGGCCTCCCTGGTGGCGCAGTGGTTGAGAATCTGCCTGCCAATGCAGGGGACACGGGTTCGAGTCCTGGTCTGGGAAGATCCCACATGCCGCGGAGCAACTGGACCCGTGAGCCACAACTACTGAGCACGCGCGTCTGGAGCCTGTGCTCTGCAACAAGAGAGGCCGCGATAGTGAAAGGCCCACGCACCGCGATGCAGAGTGGCCCCCACTTGCCGCAACTAGAGAAAGCCCTCGCACAGAAACGAAGACCCGACACAGCCAAAAATAAATTAATTAATTAATTTAAAAAACAACAACAACAACAAAAAAAAAACTAGGCACCACTGAAGAGCAATGGTTATCAAAAGGGAATGCAGATATCATACATACACACACTTTAATTCGTCCATCATGATCTCCAACATCGTTTCCAGGAAACACTCAGACGTTCAAACAGAGAGATTCTGAGTTTCTCTTCTCCCCACTCTATTTCCCCCGTTTACTCTGTCTCCTTCCCAAGGGCTGGAATTGGAGTGCTGAGGGTTGCGGGGAAAGAACAGGCTCCCTGAGAGCAGCCTGGAGCCACCGTTTCCCAGGAAACAGAGGAGGTGGGAGGGGCGTCTGCAAGGACCAGGGTGCTGAGAGCTGAGAGCATCCATCAGTGCAGCCTCCACCATCCCCACTACAGGGTGTGGCATCCCCACATCCCAGAGCAGCACACAGAGATTTAGCTGAGAAACGTTCTTCCCACTAGGAGTTAACAGATTTGTTTTCAGAGAAAAAGCAGGCTCCCCTGATATTTAAAAGTAGACAAACTTGATAGGCAGTCAAGAAAGTAACCATGTGGCAAGTCAAAGATTTTTTTCAACTTGCTAGTTTCCAATGACATATTATACATAGTGAAACTTTAAATAATTAACCATTTTGTGTATTCCTTTCTGGCATCAAAATCGAAAAACTTGTGAATTATTTGTGAATTATCAGCTTCAGATTCTGTTTTTTTATCCATGAGCCAGTTTCAAAGCCTGGGATCCTCTGTAGTACAAGGCATGTTTCTTATTTCTGCTCTTGGCCTTTTGGCCAGACTTCAGTGCTCTCTACAGAGGATCTCCTCAGCTTCTTCTCAGGTCACTCCTACTCCCCAACATGTAATCCTGCTGACACACATGTTTACATGATTACATGGTACATCCCCAGGCAGACACACCACCCTTGTTCAAGCTGAACTCTCTCAACCAGGGACGGGAAAACTACAACCTACGGTCCAGATCTGTCCTACCAGCTGTTTGTGGATGGTCTGCAAGCTAAAAGTGGTTTTCACATTTTTAAGTGGTTGAAAAACATCAAAAGAAGAATTGTATTTCTTGGCATGTGAAAATTAAATAAAATTCAAATCTCAGTGTCCACAAATAAAGCTTTATTGGAACACAGACACACCATTCATTCACATGAAGCCTAGGGCTGCTTTTAGGCAACAAGAGCAGAGTTTAACAGTTACAGCAGAGACTGTACGGTCCACAAACCCTGAAATATTTACTATCTGGCCCTTTACAGAAAAGGTTTGCCTACCCATGTTGCAGACATATATCGGAGAAAGTATTTTTAAATATTACAATCTTTCTTTAAAGAGAAATACATTCTAAAATATCTTATTTTCTGCACTTTTTCTGTTAACTATTGCATGTTCTTTCTGATGGCCTTTTTCTTTCTATGGTATGTAAAGTTTAATGAGGGAAATTTAACCTGATTATACCAATTTTCTTTCAGGTTTTAAAAAGGGTATGTCACTTATAAATTTTCATCTTCTCTACACAAGTAGTTCATGATTTCATTCCTCACACAAATACAAAACAAAATGTGATATGCAAATCAATTTTGCATGTATACCTGAATGGTAAAACCAAATCAATAAAGAAAATGCTTTAGGAAGTAAATTCTCCCTCTTCTCCCAACCAGTGAAATGAAGAACAGTATTCCTGTCCTTCCTTCCTAGAGGAAGGACCTTTAGATGATAATAAACCAAGTAAAAACAAATGAGAGCGTTTGTGTATGCAGCATTGTGTGTGTGCGTGTGTGTGTGATGTATTGTTTTGATATCTATGGGTATTCAAACCTTACCAGGGGAGTGAGGCAGGAACCTGTGAGAAGTCAAGCACCCATGCAGTCAGGAAACAACAACCGAAGTCAACAATCCCAGGGCTTCCCGAGATAGTGATCATCCATCCCCAGAAGAGTACTGGGATTGCCAAGTGCTACGACTTGATAAGAGGATGATCACTGTAGACTCAAGAGTTCTGTCTGGAAATTCATTCATCCAGCAAACTTCTATTGATCCCTGAGAGTGTTGCAAGCAGGGTCTTACCACTGAGGACCTAGCAAGTGAGCAAGAGACACAAAGTCTTTGTCCTTAATGAGCTTGCAGTCTAGTGGGGGAATGCACACATGTTCGTTAGTGAAGAAACAATTCAGATGATTCAAGGTTGTGACAGGTGGCATGAAAGAAATAACTGATGAGATGGCACGTGGTCAGTCAGCCAAGGAAGGCCTCTCTGAAGAGGGAGAATGTGGGCTGTGGTTTGACAGCTGAGTATAAGTTAGGGGAAGAAGAAAGAGCCTGTGCAGACCCAGAGCCTGGAAAAGGGCTGTGATGCTCCAGAAGTATCAGAATAGCAGTGTCTGGGTATGAGGTGAGGGAACTTACTGCACCCTAGAAAAAGAGTAATGTTTTTAATAGAGCATGAAGGTTTAGGTAGAGAAGCAGTCAAACAAAGGGCTGGAAATGACACTTTAGGCTAAGTGATCTGAGATCTAGAGCATGATCAAATTTAGAACTTAGAGATGTAAACTGGTTGTCTTCTAATTAGAAGTAATGTAAACAACGAGGCCCTACTGTAGAGCACAGAGAACTATATTCAGTATCCTGGGATAAACCACAATGGAAAAGAATATGGAAGAAGTTGTATACATACACTGAGTCACGTGTCTGTAAAGCAGAAATTAACACAACATTGTAAATCAATTATACGTGAATAAAATAAATTTTTTAAAAAAGAAGTAATAGTTGATAATGTGGACATGGATAAGTTTCCCCCAAAAGAGAGAATACAATGGACAGATTCATTCATTCAACAAATATCAATTGAGCACCTATCACATGCCAAACACAGTTGTGGGCACTGGAAATACACCAGTGAACAAAACAGTTAAAGTCCTTGCCCTCATGGGACCAGCATGGTATCTGGGGAGAGACAGGGGACAAACAAACAGAGCTAGATCGAATGTCAGTAACAGTAAATGATCTGCTAGAGAACGGTGAGTGGGGTCGGGGACCTTCACTAAATAGTGGAAGCTTCTTTGCTCGGCTGGCCTCTGTGCAGACACCTGCAGAAGAGACATAGTGAGCTGTGCAGACATCAAGAAGATGACAGAAAAGGGGCTGAGAAGTGTAGTTTAGGAGAGATTCACTTTTAGAGGGTAAAGAGAAATAATCAGGGAAAGACACCAAAAATAAATGGAGAGAGAAAAAGATAAACCACAATAGTTAACTAACTGTGAAACAGAAAGATGTATTTTAATAATGCCAGCGTGGCTTTACAAGAAGTCAAAGGCTTTATAAGGATTATGGAAAAGGGCCACTCGTTTAGAAAAAGGAAAACCATACTCTAAAATTAGGTTCGGCCATGCTCTACTGCAGAGTTGGTAAACTTCCTATAAAGGGCCAAAAAGTAAATATTTTCAGCTTTGAGGGCCACCGAGTCTGCGAGGAGGACCTGGAAGCCACCCCAGACAATTCATAACTGAATGGTCATGCAAGAAAACGTGGTATTTAATCATAGAAGAACAATTATCTGATGTGACCAATATTGTGGTTCTCTAGTTCAACAAACATTTTTTGGGGAAAATCTCTTGATTTCCTGCCACCAAGACACTTCTCCTCCATCTTCCTAGAAGGTGCCACCAGGTACTCAGATGTTTGAACCAAAAACACAAGGGTTGTCCTGGTTTTCCTGCATCTCCTACAGCCATCCATCAACACCATGCTTCTTCCCTCTGTCTCCTTTCCAGATCCCTCTGGAAGCCTCCAGTATCTCTCACCTGAGCTAATTCAAGGGCCGCCTGACGGGCTTCCTTGATTCCACTCTTGTTCCTTCAAGTCCTTCTCTCAGAAACCAGAGTTAACTTTTAAAAATGTAAATCACACCATGTTGTTCTCTCACTTGAAAGAATTCAGTGGCCCATCAGTGCTTTTAGAGTAAAATCCAGATCCACACGAGGGCCTCCCAGGCTCCGCATGGCTGGCGCCTGCCTGTCTGTGGGTCACGGACAAACCGCCATCCTGCTCGCTGCCCCTGGTCTTTCCTCTTCACCACAGGGCTCTTCCTCTCCAACTAGAATATTCTTTTCTACTCTTATCCTCGAGTGTCTGCTAAATTGTGTTTTCCTTAGCTTGGTCTGTCTGAACCGCCCAATCTAAAGAAGTTCAGCTCCCTCATTCCTCTCTATTATATCACCTGTTTATTTTCTTTATGGCTCTATATTCATAGGTAAGTATTATCCAGCTTTATGTTGATTTATTATCAGCCTCACACACTGCACTATAAGCTCCAAAAGGAAAGGAATTCTCCCTATTTACTGATATGTACTAGGGTCCTAACATCTAGTAGGTTTGACACAGCTCCTTGTAAATTTTTGTAATGAATGAGGTTTTCCAAAGGCTCACTAGCAAGCACTGGGGTTTAATGTGATATCTTTGGGCCCTGAAGACAAAGACACTTGCTTTTCCAATTACTTTGTGATCTTTGGCAAGTCATTTAACTGCATTTTACCTTGACCATCTGTAGAAAATCAATAGCCTTTCATGAGGATTAAGCCAAAGACAGCTCATTTCTTACACACAGTAGGACTTGATATATGTCAGTTTCCTTTTATCCTTCACCTCAACCATTCTCCACCTTGTAAAAAACACCATGGAAGATCCAAAATTTAAAAAGAAAAAAATCCTTGCATAGAAAGAAACTACAACCTGGTGAGACACCTGTTTAACACAAATATCTTCAGTATGGGCCGAACGGGTATAAGAACTCTTCTTCTGAACTCCAAACCTGTCTACTTCAACTCTTCAATGGTATGTCTCCAGGCATCTCCAGTGTAGCATCTCTGGAGCTTAACTCTTGATTTCCACCCACTCTTCATCAAAATATTCTTTCCCTTAGCAGCCTTTTCCATCTCTAACAGGGTACCTCCACCTACCCTTTTCTCAGGACACTAAACAGTAAGTTATCCTCCATATTCACCTGCCAGAAGGCCATTCATCACTGTGGTCACTGTTTCTCTTCCAAAACATAACTCAAACTTGGCCCGTTATGTCCTCCTTGATGGCCACCCAAGAATCCACCAAGACATGGAAACAATCTAAATATCCATCAACAGAGGAATGGATAAAAAAGATGTGGTACATATATACAATGGAATACTACTCGGCCATGAAAAAGAATGAAATAATGCCATTTGCAGCAACATGGATGAACCTAGAGATTATCATACTAGGTGAAGTAAGTCAGACAGACAAATATCGTAGGATGTCACTCATACATGGAATCTAAAAAATGATATAAGTGAACTTATTAACAAAACAGAAACAGACTTGCAGATATTGAAAACAAACTTATGGTTACCAAAGTGGAAACATGGAGGGGAGGGATAAATCATGAGCTTGGGATGAACACACACACACTACTCTATATAAGATAGCTAACCAACAACAAGAAAAAGAATGACTGTTGGGAGGAAAATGAATACAGGAGCTCTATATTTGTGAACATCATTTCTTTCCCCTCAAGCTCAGAAAACAGTTTTGGTCTTTGGATCATAAAACCAAACAACCCAAAATAATCCCCAAATAACAATTACTCTTTCTCACTACACACATGCACGCACAAACACATAAAAACACACACTCTAAGACTGAGTGCTCTATTTCACTACAAAAATTTATATGTCATTAAAAAGGGCACACAAACCAATTACAACTTTGCCTATGTAGTCTAAAGTGTACTGCTCAATAATATACTTATTTTGCTGTTAAGAAATTGATATTTTAGAAGTAAACATTACATATTTCTAATCTACAAGGATACTTTTTGAAATATTATGGATTCTTGGAATAAATTTTAAAGATGATAGAGATTATCCTCTTTAGTAAAAACATTATTACATTTTAGGGAAGGCAAAGAAAAAATTGAAGGAGTTAGGGAAAGTTAAAAGAGAATTAATCAGGCAATGAGTTTGGGGAAAGCAAAAGGAGACTGCCTAGAAAAAAGGAGAGGACAATTAAGGCTCTCAAATAATGAAGACAAGATTCTTCAAAAGGAGGAAGGTTCATACTTCAAAAAGTAATAAAGTAGCCCAAATGGATATTGAAGTTGACCATTAAAACGTTTTGTAGTGGCAAAGGAAACGTTTCAGTATCTTCGTCCCAACTATATCCCCCTGTATTCCTACTGCACTTTAGAGCCCTTTTAATAATTTCAGCGTATCAAGCTTTATTTGATATCAGAATATATATTTGGATATATGAACTTTTATCCAATGTAAATCATTCCTGTATGAACTGTTCAGTCCCTACGAATATAAAATCCTATTTTGTAGTTATCAGCTGCAACTTGAATAAAATTACTGTCCAGCATATAAGGTTATGTGGCCTTTACAGCCTGTTATTATTGGGTTTTCAATTCAGTTTAACTTTTATTAAAAAGTATCTTCATTCTCTGATGTAACTTTAAAGGAAAAAACATGAATTTTCCCCTAAGCCCATAGTATGAATTTTAATGGTATCTAAAAGAACTGCATTTTGGTTGATAAATATTTTAGGACATATACACAAGGACACACTCATTCACACCTGCTCTCTCGTAGTCATATGCCACCGACCAAAACAGGAGATAAAATTAAAGAAAACACATTAAACTAACCACATAAGTCATTAGTTACATTTCTAAAGTTAAAGTTCTTCACGTGAAAAATTTACGTGGGCAACAAACGCAGAAAAATATTCTGGACTATGCAAAAGACATTATTTAAGGACAAAAGAGAACTAATTCATTTATGAATTCAGGAGGATTTAGCACTACAGAATTATTTAATGCATCTATAGAGACAGTTGATACAATTTTGCAGGTGATGGATTACGTGTTAAGGGGCAGAAATTATAAAATTAAAGCTGAAAAAATTCTTCTGTATAAATCATTCAGGAGAGCTAGGATTTGACTAATGACAAATAAATACATGGAAGAGAGGAGCTTCTTAAGATAGCAAAGTACAAGTACCAATGAAATGTTTTTGGGCCATTTGTGTCATTACACTACAGAAGACAACTGCATAACAAACTATCTCCAAACAGACAGGCATGGCACCAGTGGTTTTCCAGATTTAGTTACAGTATCTACCTAGAAGTCTGGGATCCTGGCTGCTTTGTTAAATAAACAGTAAGTTTACTATTGAGATTAAGAATAACGACAACAAGCAAAAGCTTAGGGTCTTAAATTTAGGTAGCAACTTTGGAAGCTCCCTGGAGGAGCAGACTGTGAATATGGGGATGGAGTGACCTGACCAAAGTCACATACCCTATCAGTAGCAGAGCCCATATCTGGCCCTACATTTGTCCACTATCAATTACTGAGGGCCTATTACATGCCAGATGATGTGTATATCTTTAATCTTTACAATAACTCTTCAGGAAAGATATCATTACCTCTACTTTAGAAAGGAGCACACTGAGGGATTTAGAGATGAAATAATCTGCAGAAGGTCAGTTAGTTGTGATATAGCCAAGGTTTGCAGCCAGTTGGGCTCGAAAGCCAGCGTGTTTTCTTGGATACAAAACAGCATCCCCGCTTCCACTGTGTAAAAGAGTATCAGTCTTTAACTTTAATCTGGGTCAGAGTTTTCTGTCAAATTCAGATGAGAACCTTTTTTTTTTTTTGGAATTCAGTGAAGGAAACAATGGAGAAGAGGAACAATTTAGCACAGAATTCTTGGTCTAACCAAATAAAATAAGACATTTGAAAAGGTGAAACTATAAAAAGGAAAAAAATGAAAAAATTGTTAAAAGGGAATCAGTATTTCTTTTCACTGGTTATTGTTGTAGAGGCAAAGTGCTATTGCCATAGAGATAAGCAATTATTGCCATAGAGACAGTTAAAATGGGACTGTATTTCATATTCACACAAACTCACGGCAACATCCTTCTAATACAGTTGAACAGCAAAATCAGAAAGATGGCCTGCTGTGTGACAATTTTAGTGATTCCAAATCCTTATGGCATAAACCAATAGAGACCAGACATGTTATTTTATAACATTCAAATGTTGTGTTTAGTTGGCTTTAGGTTTTATGTTCCTATTCTAGCCTATAAGTGTGAGTCTATTAGATTCCGAAGGAACTGATTCAAAGAGAAGAATGAAGTCAGACTGGGAAGACCTATCCTTCCAGCATCTTTTAGAGGCAGTGTCTGCAGGGAACTAGGAAGCCATCCACTTTCCAACATGGCCCTGTGCTAATCCCACCTCTGAAAGCCTTTCCCTGATGGGAATCCTCCTCTTGATCCCCAGCTGATGGACTGAGGCAAAGCACTGATTCCTTTAGGCAAAGCTCTTCACAGCTTCCTGAGGGCACAAAAGTCACAGTAACTTCTCTGCAGAAACTCATGTTCTTTATAGAGAATAGTTAAAACTCAAATCCAAAATGTGTGTGGTTAGGTCTAGGTGTCAAGGTGTGTGAAACCCAAGAATTCCGTCTGCATTCTCACCAGAAATCTTAATTTTTGAAATTGTGGTTTTCTATCTCAGGACAACTTCCACAATTCATGTCCCATACACCAAGATGTAGCCCTAAGACATACCTCTTCACCGTCTCTGTAACACACATGTCATCCTTTAGGCTTTAAACTCTTCCTCCTTAGATATGCACAGCTATGCTAGAAGCCACCTTGGCCTCTGCTTTTCCTGTTCCTGCTTCTACGCTGTTGAGCATCATTGTGACAGTGTATGTTGTACATTTCCTACTGAGGTTTGTGTGACCTCATTAGGTTACTTCAGACCATGAGCATTTTCCCTGTAAATATAAAATCCAACAGAAATGATGGGCCTAGGCCAAAGATTTGGTCTTTACCTAGGCATTCTCCCCCAGACAGTTACTGAAGGGATGGAGAATGAATGAATGACAAATAAGTTCACAAAATTTTCACTGGCCAAGATATGTTATAAAAGATTCAGAAAAAAGCATCATTCAGGCATCTAAAGGTTAACCCTCATTTTACTTTGATGCAGAAATGCGGAATACATGAGTAAGATTTCCCTAGAGTCATATCAAAAGCTACAGTGAAGTTCTTTATATGACAGAAGTAGGTTAGCGTGTGGTTGGCTGAGCAAGATAATGAAACAAATCTTTAACTTTCAATTACTAAGATGCAAAGGGATAAAAATGCGTCCACTCTGAATGGAAAGCACTGATGAGAACACATCGCGTGGGTGTCCTTAACGCTCTGGCAGCAAGGTTGTATCTTGAGTATTTGTGAAAGCGTTAATTTGGGAAACACTCTATAATACAAGGGATGCTTTACCAAAGCTTTTCTTGGAAAGCCTGAGGAATAAAAGTAGAAACAAACAAATAAAAACATTTTCCTATGCATTGTACTCAAATGGCACTTCTGAAAAGGGTTTCTTAGAATAACAGTCACTGTCTGATTCTAAGGAATTTTCATTAAATGGATACTCAGATGATGTACACATAAGGTACTATAAGAAAGGAGGCATGCCAAGTAGCAACATGTAGACTCTCTATTATTTCTTTTTTAATATATATTCTTTTTCATATTTTTGGGGGGCAGGGGAGGGATGGATTGGGAGTTTGGGATTAGCAGATGTAAACTAGTATATATAGAATGAATAAACAACAAGGTCCTACTGTATAGCACAGGGAACTATATTCAACCTCCTGTAATAAACCATAATGGAAAAGACTCTATTCTTTCTTAACAGTAAATTAAACCAGGGTAAAGAAGTAAAAACTATTCAAGATCCAGAGATCATGTGAGAGATTCACAGCAGAGCAGTAGTTAGGATTAGAGCTAGCAGTTGGCAGAGTACAGGGGCACTAGAGGGAAAGTTTAGGGCATCTAGGTTACTCAAAATGAGAAAGAACAGCTATTAACAATGTTTTCTAGTTCAAGTTTTTTCAGGGACAAGAAGTAATATTTAATAATGACTCCATGAATAATTGTGTCCTTGAGTATGGCTGTATAAAGCAGATTAGATAGATAAACCTGGAACTATGTAACTATGTAACAATTATGTAACTATGTAACCATTATTATATGTAACTATGTAACTATTATGTAACTATTTTTACCCCAGTTACCTTCTAAAAGAACACAGACCTACTGTTAATTTGAAACACTATGACATGATGAGGGTTTTCTATGTTGAGGTCCAGGGTTGTAATTATGTAAGTATTACTAGTAGAAATAACATTTTTTTAAATTGGAGAGATAAAGGTTTGCAAAGACCTTTGCAAAGATCTTTGCAACTTGGATAATAAACTTTTATTTATTATTTATTTTCCAAAAAAAACTAAAAAAATACAAAATAGTTTAAGTAAGATGAAGCTGACAACTTTATGGCTGGACTTAGTTGATCCATAGTGTTCTTCCATTCTTGAGGTCCCAGGACTTTATAAATAGAAGAAAAAATACAAAAATGGTAGGAAAGGTAGAATTTATTTCATGTGTTAACTGGCAGCTCAATCTGTCAGCTTTAAAAAAGTCATTTTAATGAAAAATTTCATTCTAGCTTTTGACCAAGGATTCAGAGGGTGTAATGATGACAGAATGCTCATGGCTTCAAAGGATAGAATTGCTTAAACTGCAAGAGCAAGTTGTGTTGGACTCAGGAACAAGACTACATAAAAAAGAAACAGCATGGTGACTATAATCAACAACTGTCTATTATATATTTGAAAGTTGCTAAGAGAGCAGATATTAAAAATTCTCACCCAAGAAAAAAAATTGTACCTATGTGTGGTGATGAACGTTAACTAAAGTGATTATGTTAATCATTTCACAATATATACATATATCAAATCATTATGTTGTATACCTAAAACTGATACAATGTTATATGTCAATTATATCTCGATGAAAATACTTTAAGGAAAAAATAAACCAAAGAGATTGCTTTGGATCCTAAATTTTAGAGACATTTAAACGGCCACCAAAGGAGGTTTATGACATTTGCTTATAGTATAGAGATTTGGAAATTAACCTCTCTTGTTTTTGTAGTTGGGTTCTTGGAGATGTAGTGGAAACATTCCCTTGACAATCTCTTTCTTGCACATCCTATTTCTAGCCATCAGTAAACTCGGTCAGACGTACCATTAAAATACCTCCAGCATCTGGCCTCTTCCCACTATTTCCCCTGGAATCTGGTCCAAAGCACAGAGCTCTTTCGCCTGGCCTATTGCCATAATTACCCTCCCGTCGGCCTGTATGCACTCATACCTCCTACAGTCCATAGTCAGAATGGTCCTTTCAGGACATATACCAGATCCGGTTGCTTTTCTGCTCAAATCCTTGAGTGGTTTTGCATCTCGTTCAGATACCTACAGTCAAACGCCCTCCACAGTCTGGTTCTCACTCCCCTTCCACCTCTCACAGCCTCTCTGTCAGCCACTCCACCATCAGCGGCCTCCTCCAGGCCTCTACGATGCCAAGCTCGTGGACGCATCATGGCCTTTGCGCTGGTTCCTTCTGATGGAGATAGTCTGTCCCCACATGTCACCATGCCTCATGGTCTCAAGGCATCCAGGTATATACTCAACTAGCACTTATTCCCGACCATCCCTCCCCTCCACTCTCCCCTCTCTGTCCCCCTTCTTGATGACTTGTCTTCACATCACTTAGAGCCACTGGGCATGTTAGAGGGTGCTTGACTGACATCTGTCCCTGCCACAAAACACAAGTTCCATGAGAGCAAGAGCTTCATTCGATTTGTTCACTGAGAAATCCCCAGAACCTAAAACAGAACCTGGCACCCTCTTAAAACCAATTAAATCCATGAGTTATTACCAAACTATTACACCGACACTAGGGAGCATCTAAATGGGGTTCTCAGTTGGGTGGAAGGGAGCCCATCATATCCCCATAAGGACTATGTCTTTCCTACCACTAGAAGAGTCTGGTATGGCCCTTTCTCAGCAGCCTCCCCAGAGCGCTTCACACCAACCGTTTGGAATAACTGTATCATAGAAAATGCAATGAGATAATTCCTATTAAGTGAGAAATAATCAAAGAACTCAATGCTGCATATTATTCCAAGCCATAGTTTTAAAATGCTGCTTGAACTATTTATTTTCTCAAGGGAACCAGTATGTTAGTATCATTAAAAAAAAAAAAAAAAACACACACACACACACAGGTATTTTTAGTTTGTTCTTTCTGACCTACAGAAATACACACCGTTTGCTTCACAAGTCTAGCAAGAAAAAGTGTAGCGAGCCAGGCAGAGGAGGTAGAATCTGACACTTCCAGACTCAAGTCTAGCTGACTGAAGCAACGTCAGGTGCTACAGATAAACAACAAAAAGATGTTAAATGGTGTATTTTTCAGGCTCGGTGTCAACTCACTACAGGCATCTTTTTTCCAAAGAAAGGAAGTTAAACAAGTGATGGAGATGTATGAACCACAAAATGAAGCAGTGACAGAAAGGAAAATAGGCCTAGAAAGAGAAGCCACTTTATTTTCATAACTACATCATCAGATTGAAGACGGGTTTCTCAATTGAAGAACAAGATATTCTCTAAAGGAATGATTAAATTTACCAGTGAGTGTAAGAAATAACATAGGTTTGATGTTGATGAGACAGCATTGTGGAGAGAAAGGAGATGTCAAAATTGCATTATGCCATTCTTAAGATTGAATTTGGATTCGATTTCAGAAAACACCAAGTGTGAATGTTCATTCTGAAAAGCCCAGCATTTCATATTTCTAAACCAAGGAGACAGTGATATTTAGCTTGGCAGAGAAAAATGTCTTAACATTAATGTTTTCAAGGCACTGGCCTTATTGGATTACTAGAGAAAAACTGAAACTATACTTTCCAGAATATTCTATCTCTAAGGGTGTATATAGGGGTGACTTCTGAAATTCCTTACAGCCAATAACTTTAATATTCTGTATCTTGAGACTTTCTTAGCCTAACAATATTCCTTTTTTATTTGATATTGTCAACTTTGAAGAGCTCCTGAGGAACTGTTGTGAGATAGTGTTAAGTGGATGTAGCAATACTGATCTGTGCAAACTAAATCCTTAGAGATAATTGTATCAAAATGTTATGGGTAAATCCATTGAAACCACCTAAAGAGCTTGGAAATTTAGATCTTGTTCATTGTGTCTGCACTTTTCCTGGAGAACTTTTATGTTTTACCACCAGCAATCACATAAGATTTTTCTTAACTCCACTACTCTGAACTTTATTAGCAATTGATATTAACTACAGTATTTGTTCTGAAATGTTCTCTCTCTCCTATTAATTACATGCCACTGATTTTCTACTGCCCTGTTCTGGAACTGCTTATACCTACTACCTCTGACTATTCTTATTCTGATACCTGTAATGATTCTTTGTTGTTGTTGTTTTTTTCCCCTTAACATTGATTTCTATTCTATAATGTACATGACCTCTTCCTAGTATAATGTGTAAATTTTATTTGCAAACAAAATATATTTCTTAACTTGGTTTATTACTATACATAATTTTTCAGGTAATAATATATCCTAGAGATCTCTCCATAGTCATATATAGAGATATTTTTATTGAGATATAATTGACATATAACATTAGTTTCAGATGCACAACATAATGATTCAATATTTTTAAATATAGTGAAACGATGACCACAATAAGTCTAGTTAACATCCATCACCACACATAGTCAGGATTTTTTTCTTTTTAAATATAGGCATCATCTTCCATCTTACCCCTCTTATTACTGTCCTGATAATTGAAAAAGCTTTTCTGGCTTCAACCATCACTTGTATGCAGTTGACTACCAAGGGTATATCATAAATTTGACTTCTCTACCAAAACCCAAGACCACATTTTATTTTTCCACTTGGGGGGTACATTTGCATCTAAACATTAATATGTGAAAGACACTCTCAAATGTTCATTGAATAAATATAATCCCAATTCCTCCCTTCTCTGACACCGCATTCAGTTACGGAATGCCATCATTTCTACCCTCAGAGTCTCAAACTGATAACTACATTTTGGTTTCTATTCTTGCTACCGCTAACTCAAGTCTTCATTATCTCCTGCAAGGATTATTATAAAAAGCCTTCTGGTCTCTGTGTTTAAAATATGTTTCAATCTCAACAAACTTTATTTCTGCTGTAACCTGTGTCTTTCCAAGGCACAGCTCTCACCCATCCATGAAGCCTCAGGAGCTCCCTAGTTTCTTCGGAATCGGGAATCATGTTACACCATGTCTCAGCATGCCTCTCCAAGTTTATTTCATTTCCTTTACTTCCATACATAGGTGTCTTTATCAAAATAGACCACGTATCCCCTAAGCACTATCTCAACTTGGACAACTCTATACTGTTTTTGCTAAAAGAAACATTAGTGACAAACATTAGAAACATTAGTGACATAATGTTCTGGAATGTCACCATCTCCTTGCCACTCACTGTGCCTCAGGTTGGACTGTCAACAATCCAGCCATCCTTCAACATCTACACTGATTGTAGATGATTCCTTCTTTAAGAACATTTTCTAGTTCCTTACATGGAACAACATCTCTCGGAATGAATCTCTGTAACATTTGGTTTCCATGACACACACCAAAGTGCATTTGGTATTTTATTTATCTATGTAGTTGTTTTATGCCCACAACTGGACTACAAACTCTTTGTAGATGAGAAGCTTATTCATTTAATGACCTGAATCACTAAGGAAAGGCTTTGCTTATAGTAAGAAATAAATTATTTTTGTTTTTAATTGAACACAGTCAGTGGGCTGCAACATTCATCACATGACATATCCTCCTTGAATTCAGTTTGGTGAACACAATTCAGGTTTTAAGTCCAAAACTAAAACACTTAATTTCTAAAGAATAGGCTATTCTTACCAATAAATAAGGCAAATACAATACACTACTTGAAGTGATTATGGAAAATAGATGACTAAAATCATAATAAAAAACTATAAAACACTCTGCCTCAACTTTAGACAAACGCTCTAGAGCAGCTGTCATCCATGCACTTGCCCTGTCACTCCAATCAGGTGAGGTCGCATACATCCTGTTCTGTCTTGGGAACTGCAAACAGCTGGGCCTCAAACAATGTGCTTGTCTCCCCTTCAGTGCATACTCTGCTTTGTTTTACGTTACTGCCTCCAAAAATTCTAAATATCTCTGAGTCATGAGTAATTTTTATCCCTTAATTCTATTTTATAATATAATACATATACAAATGTTAAAAGAATGGACAGTTTCAAGAGGCAGTGTGGGTTTAATTTGGCAATTGGGAGTTTCCAGAAGGCTTTTCTGAGGGGAATTTCCGGAAAGTGATGAGAGAAGAATGGGGCTGAAAAGAACTGAAGAGAAAATGTTTGGAGAGAAAGGGTAGAAAGTCAGTTTAAACACTCTTCAAGAAATATTCTTGTTGAAGAAAAATAACTTGAACTCACATTAAATAATATTAAGATATAGTCCCCCTGACATAATTGATAATAAATATTTTAAAAATATATTGAAAAATTCACATTTTTCATTGAAGAAGATCACTTGCCTGTACAGCATATTTAGAACATGTAGAATACAACTCTATGATAAACTGAGGCATACTGAAAATTTAAATCTCTCTGTAGCACATCAATTTTTCATATTCATTCATTTATTGAGTAATTATGTAAGCTATTTAGTAGTGTTTACTAAGTGCTCACTAAATTTTATTCATTATAACTTATCATGTGTCTATTTTGAATGTCATATTCATATGTGATATGAAAAATATTCAATTACTTTATAACTGCATTGGCTTGTTTAACATCTTTCTTTGTTCATAGAATACTTTTTTCCAAGGCTTGTGTTAATAAATTTTTGAGGTCATAAGTCGTTTGAGAAATTGATCAAAGCTGTGGACCTGTTCCCTCCCACAATGAACATGCTCACATTTATACCAACCTGCTCATAGTTAGCATATAAGAGCATTTCAGTTATCAAAAGCTGATACAGGGCTTCCCTGGTGGCGCAGTGGTTGAGAATCTGCCTGCCAATGCAGGGGACACGGGTTCGAGCCCTGGCCTGGGAGGATCCCACATGCCACGGAGCCGCTAGGCCCGTGAGCCACAACTACTGAGCCTGCGCTCTAGAGCCTGTGCTCCACAACAAGAGAGGCCGCGACAGTGAGAGGTCCGCACACCGCGATGAAGAGTGGTCCCCGCTTGCTGCAACTAGAGAAAGCCCTCACACAGAAACAAAGACCCAACACAGCCAAAAATAAATAAATAAATAAATAAATAAATAAACTTCAATCTCGAAAAAAAAAAAAAAAAAAGCTGATACAGGTAGGGACACTTTTCAGATAAAAGAAGCTTCAAAACTTTTCATTTGAATTACTGGGGAAGAAAATCTTTCCAAGACATGTCACTCATTGTCCTGCCATCTTAATCAGATTACAGAAACTTTTATCTTGATGAATAATGCTGTTCCCACCATATGGGCTCCACTCTGCCAGGTTCTTTCAGAACTTCTTTTTCTTTATTGCTTCAGGTATTCTATCTGCTATGTACGTGATTCTAACAGCACCATCTCTGCTCCCAGCCCTTTCTATCAAAACCAGGAACCAGAAAACAGAAAGCCCAAAACTATTTAAAGCTGAAATAAAATAAGCTATCTGAAAGGTTCTGAGACTCTCTTATTAAATTGTATGGTCTTTCTCTTATTTGTGGTTATTCAACTCTCTCTCTTTCTTCAAGAGCTTATCTATATTCACGAAAAGTGAGGTGCTGTGCATACAGGCTTTATAAAAAATATTCATAGTCTCTATAAGACATGATGATCTTTTGAAGTTCTTTAAGGAGTCTTTTTTTTGAATTTTATTTTATTCATTTTTTTATACAGCAGGTTCTTATGAGTTATCTATTTTATACATATTAGTGTATACATGTCAATCCCAATCTCCAAATTCATCACACCACCACCCACCCCCATCGTTAAGGAGTCTTATTCCAACCCACTGGAAAAAAAAAATGGGCATAAGCAATAAACAAACTTTCTTAGTTACCTAGTCTCTATTTATCCCTAACGTGCTGTGTGTATGTGTGTCTGTGAGCCTGCAAGCATGTGTATGTGTGTGTGTGTGTGTGTGTGTGTGTATGTAAGCTCGATGTTGGATAATTAATATTTGGACTTAGGACATAAAACAAATGCCAACTCACACAGTTTACAAGTTGTCACTGCAAATTATTCTCTCTGTGTGTCCTTGTCCAAAAACATTGGACATATCCGACACAACACTATAGCCATGCTTTACAAATACTAATATCAAATTGGATAACATGAAGAATGTGAATAGTAAGTGATTATTATTTATATTACCCAATTTGGTACGAGTGGATTGCGATGGTTAATTTTATGCGTCAACTTGACTGGGAGAGGGATGCCCACATGGCTGGTTAAACGACATTTCTGGGTGTGTCTGTGAGGGTATTTCTGGAAGAGACTAGCATTTGAATCAGTAGACTGAGTAAAGCTCTCGCTCACCAATGCAGGTGGGCATTGTCCCATCCATTGAGGGCCTGAATAGAACAAAACGTCAGAGGAAGGGTGAATATGCTCTCTGCTTATGCTGGACATCCATTTTCTCCTGCCCTTGGACATCAGCGCTCTTGATTTTAGGTCTTTGAATTCAAAGTGGGACTTAACACCATTGGCTTTCCTGGTCCTCAAGCTTTAGGGTTTGGACTAGAATGACACCATCAGCTTTCTGGGCCTCCAGCTTGCACAGAACGGATCTTGGAACTTCTCAGCTGCTGAAATTGCATGAACCAATCTCCCAAAATAAATCTATTTCTATGTACCTACAGATATCCTATTGGTTCTGTTTCTCTGGAGAATTCTGACTAATATATGGATATACTTTGGAAAATTCTTAAATATTATTGAGAATAACCTTCTTCTGGTCATCAAACAACAGTAAGTCAGTCCCTGGGCTGGTATTCGGAGAAAGCAAAATAAATAAAATCTCTTTTGGGTGGTGTAATAATGTTTGGGATACTTATTCACAGAACATAACCTTTTCCTATATGGATAACCAGTGAAGCAATCGGAGGGCCAAACAATCACACTGTCCTTACACAAGACTGAAGACAATATAGGACAATATTGGTTTTATTTGCAGCATTAAATTGCTTTGTCACTATGCTTAATATACTTCTTAAAGTTTAGTGATGATAAAGGAAGTAGGCAAACCTAGGCAAAGCATAATTTTAACACAAAAAATACACAAATTTTTCAAAAATACAATTTTGGTAAGTCAAAAGAAAGGTAAAGAGGAATAAAGATTTGCAATTTATGGATATTTATGGAATTTTTGTTGTAAATAATACTAGTACTATAGGGCATTTGGTATGCTGTTATTCAAACAGTCTACTTTAAGTTCAAATTTAAGTTACTAGACTCTGAGAATGGTTTTGGTTTTTAAAGTTTTTTTCCAAACACATTCTGAACAAGTGCCATGTTTTGATCTGATAATACTTTTAATTAGCCATGTGTTTTAGAATTAGGTGCTAACATTAACAAAAATCAAGAAAACAATAGCCCTTTGCTTTTTCCCCCTCTGTTTTTCTTGTAAATTACTATTGTCCAATCTGGCATAGCAGCTTTCCTGGTTCCTTCCTCCCAAAAAAAGTCATAGGCCCTTAGAAGAGTGGTTCCATCTTGAATGACCAGCGTCCCCAGAATCTCTCTAGGGTTTTCCTTCCATGTGCTCCAAACTCATAGCCCAACATGCTACCCCCTTTTTCCACGGATTTTACCTTTCCTCTCTTTGCCCAGCCACTTTTGGAATGGACATTTAATTTGGATTTTCTCTGATTTCTGAATTCATCCTTCAATAAAGATATTATTTTCAGTCACTTTTTCTTCTCATTGCCCATAGCAAGGACAGCTCCCTTCATTCCTGAACCAGCTCAAGCTGCTGGACATCTACTCTTGGGAAAAGTCTGGGCCCTCCACCACCTCTGGAAAGTGGATTAAGGCATAACTCTAACTCGTAAGGCCTCAAGCTGCATGAAGGTGGCATGTGGGCATGGAACCGTCTGCAGACCTTTGAGGTCTCCATTACACACGTTCTCTTCAACTGAAGAATATTACCAGTAGTTAGCTATTACCAGTTACAAGTTGAGGTCACGCTGGTGGAATATATCTCAGAGTCAAATGAGTTGTTATAGGACTAAAGGACCTTCCAAAGAAATCAAGTATAAAACGAACCACCAAAGCTGTAATCATAAGAATGTTATGTTTTATACCATGTGAACTCCCCTAGTTAATCCCTCCACGAAGTTAGGTCTCTTCCTGATCTAGAAACTAAAACTTAAACATCCTTTGAATAAGAATGTGAGGTAAGATATTGATTTAAACGCATCTTTATCTACAGTTAGTAGTCTTTATGTGAAGACTGCTAAAACATGACAGTGAAAGAAAATCTGAGTCATAGTAACATCACAAGAGGAAGTTGTAAAGAAATAAAACTGTAAACCTGTATCAACTCAATGCATATACTATTTAGGAAGAATATTTCTTTGTTCTTGCGGTTTTTCTAACTACAAAAAGAAATGCGCCATTTGGTTCACATAATTGCTGTTGGCTGAACGTACAATAATTGTAGCACTGTACGAGGCCCTGTGGATTTTCCTTCTCTGTGTAATTCCTCCTTATAAGAGACAATGTTATAGACAGCTAAAGGAAGAAAGATGTTTTCACTTTACGTGTGCTGATATTACAGAATCTACTAGAGACTCGAGAGACGCACCGTGTCCTGAAAGTTACTCAAGAAAACTTCGGCGGCAGCAGCATTGTGACAATGACCCCTAAAGGTCTCTGAAGCATCCCACCCTTATGGAGATTCAGCACTTCTTTGGGACCCCTAGCAAGAAAGTGACTCGGCATCTTCATGAACAGTGTTTGCGAGACCACGAAGGCTTATTTTTTTATATAATCACATAGTATATATACTATATATTTTCAACATGAGATTGGATAGCAATAAACATTTGCTATATACGTGTGCAGATAAATACAAGTATGCTTAAATAAATGTATACAAATACACTCAGATGCATGCGAATGTGTGTGTGTAGGTATGTGTCTATAGTGCATATGTGGTTGGCCCATTGAAAAATCAGACACCAAATATCCACAATACATTACTCATGTAGACTCAAAGATATGAACAATGGGTACCACACTTAGAAATGTATGACTCAGATACTTGCAAATTTTTTTTAAAAATTCAGTCAGATTTTGGGAAAACATCCTATTTCTTACCTACATTTCCAGTCATTAAGTATGAATTCTGAAAGTCCATCATCCCCATTCCAACAATGTGTATAAAATCTTCAATCACCTGCATTAACTCTATTGAGCCCGGATAAATCTACAAAAATAAGCAAAGGTTAGATGGAATTTTAAAAATCTATATAATAGAATATATAACTGGAATTTTAAAAAGACACAATGAAACCATAAATGAGCTCTGATTTATTTGAAGACATTTCTCCAACTAGCAGCAGCAGTATATTTTCTTTTTTACTTTTTAAAATTATTTTTAATCATTTTATTTTATTTTTAAATTTTTATTTATTAATTTATTTTTTAACCCATCTAACAGTTGTATATTTTTTGAACTAACAGTTGAGAATGACATCAAATGTCAGACAGCAAGAACTCTGGAGGTGATATCATGCCGTGATTAATCCTTCATAAATCCAAGAAAACTCAAAATATGTAACAGATTGTACACTTAGAAGTAGCATGTCTTTACATTTGATGGGTTCCTTTCCTCACTTAAATATAACAGAACAAACACTGAAATTTGGGGGCTTTTTACATTTTTTTTTACTTAGCATCTGTACGATGAACACTGGTAGAAAAAATAATTATTATTGCCATCATGAATATTTACAGACTATTAAGTTCACTGCAAAATAACTATCTTGGGAGAGACATTTATTTCTAATAATTGTAATAGCTGCTATATGAATAATAGCATTGGCAATACTTGCAGGATCATAAAACAGCTCTAGTATAGGTGTTTCACATGTACATATGTAAGACACGCTCAGCACCATCCGCCTCATACACTGCAAACAAATGAGTGTTTGCTTAAAGATGACCTGATTCTGGCAATAGCTCATAGTGACTGGAATGTGAGATCCATTTGAAAAGACAGATGAATTTTAGCATGTGTAACCCATCATGTTGACAAAGTCAGCCTGCATTATATAACCAGATTAAAGCAGAAAGTCTTTTGAAGTTACGTTCATTGCTTTTAGCCATTCAGCACCACTGCAGCTTCAAGCCATGAAAAATTTAAGTGGATTAGAGAATTTTAATGGCTTTGTATTTGCAAAAGCTTGTGCAGAAGGGGGAGAGACACTCTGATTAGCAGAAAGACACGTCGGGCAGGGTGGCCAGCAGGCACAGTGTGTATATTTTACAGGAGCTTGTGGCCGCACCCATCCAAAAATCAGACACCTCGAATGCATCATATACTTACTCACATATGGTTGAAGACATGAACAATGGTTATTACAGTTAGAAACGTATGGCATAGATAGTTGTAATTTTTTTTAAATTTCAGGAAGATTTGGGGACAAATGCTATTGCTTGCCTATTCCATTCCCAAAATGTGTGTGAGATTTCCTCCCCATTCCAAAAATGTGTGTGAAATTTCCATCAGCTCCGAACTTCCTGCTGCTACTGTATTTTTTTCTTCTATGTTTGCGTAGGTGTGTGTGTCTATGAGTATGTGTAGTGTGTGGGTAAATACACATTAAAAAGAAGAGGCTTAATCTTCCCTGTTGAAAATAGAGAAAAGACTCCCTCCCTAAAGCCTTGCTCCCCTCCCTTAAGAGCATTTACTTTAGAAAACTTGTAATGGTTAAATTCTTTCTCTGTCTCTTTGAAATGCATGTAAACTTTTTTGAAAGTTAAATAGCCTCTTCCCAGCTTAAAGACCCAGGGATGTCTCTCTGTGGAAAGTAATCATCCAGACTGCTGTGCGGTGGGAGGGGCGGTGTGAGGGTTAGACCCTGACTTAAGCAGGTGCCTCGCTCTGAGTTGCAAAACTGCCCGCAGTCATTAAGGTATCAGAGCTCATTTTTCCTTTGGATAAAGCCAATGAACTAACAAGGTGGTCACCCCAATGACCCAGTGCATTTAGGATCAACTACCTAAAGTCCACTTACTTGAGAACTAGCTACTGTTTACCTCGAGAACACGTGTGTAATGAGTTGAACATCCGCTTGTCTGTATTAAAGGGTGAGGTTTCTCTGTCTTTGCATCTCTTAGTGAACTACCTGTGATGCACATCACTTCTGGCTTAATGCCTATTCAATAATGAAACTGTTTTCTTTCCTGTCTACTTTGGGGAGAGGTTTTCTAGGGCGGCAGCAGATTTTGTTTGTAGTTATATGTTCCCAACAGTTTTCAAATGTCGTAGAGCCGGGGCTGATTTTTTTTTTTTTTTTTCTGTAAAGGGTCAGAGAGTGGCTTTGTGGATCATAGGGTCTCTGCTGAACAACTCAGCTGTGTCCTTGCTGTACCATAGCAGCCATGGGTACTGTGGCTATGATCCCAAACTTTATTTACAAAACAGGTGCCAGCCTGGATCTGGCTCAGTGGCCACAATTTACGCACTCCTGGAGAGACACAGGAGCGTTCAGTATAAAAAGGAAATACTGACGATCACAATTATCATGATTGAAAGGGACCGTCCATTCCAACTACAATGATGGTGTATAAAACAGTGCTATATAGAATGCAGCCTTTTTTTTTCACTTTAGTATACTGTGTTTTTAGTAGGATGCTTTAGCTAAACATAGTTTCATCCTTCATAACTGGGGTTTATATGTAGTGAACAAACTATGAAATGACACTGTTTATTGTCCAAAAGTGTGCGTTCTTATGGCAAAACCCTTCCGACGTCAATATTCACCATTTTACTCAGCTAGTCTTCCAAATGCACACAGAGCTATGCTTTATATTACATTTTGTTGAGACTATTCCTCTAAAATAGACAAAGGATTATCTTTGGTAGATTTTAAACAGCTCTTATTTCTGAAGAGTTCACCCTTTGTGCCAAAAACTTGGAGACTCATTTACCACGTGGCTGCATTTATGAAAACACCGCTACAGAATAGCTGCTTTTATTTCAAATAGTTACTTCAAAGAAGCATTAAGAATCATCACTACTGAAAAATATTTAAAAGATAAGAATATAGTTAACTCAAAATCACAAGTAAATAGGTGGATTATGGATTCAGGATTTTCCATTGACAAAAAGTTCTGCCGCCACTGTTCATTATTTGCTCAAGTTGGGACCTTGCAGTAAATAACACCATCTGATGGATTGCAGTCTTGTTTTAAATAGGGTATTATACATTTGTCCTAAATATATCCATAATTAATAGTCTCCAGCACTCTACAAAGATGTGCTTAGCCTCTGCAATGTATTCTAAGTAAAGACACCATTTTCTCACAGTGAGTGAAGGAAGTTCTCCTCTAGAATGAAGCCAAGGACAAATACATAACTCAAACTAGTAGGAAAAGATAGATTCAGTGTCTTAACCTAAGGAGTGATTCTTTTTTTTTTCTTGCTATGGCCAGAAGCACAGCACTTGTACCTGATAATGAGGTGGTCCCACACTGGACTATTTTTAGAGTCTATCCATAAAGTTCCTATGATAATAGAAATAAAGGGCATGCTTTACTCCTGAAGGCCCAGAATATGATTAAAAAGGGAAAGGGAGACAGAGGGTCCACTTGAACCTCAATAAATATTCATTTTCAATATTGCATTGTTCTCGCGGAATTTTTAACAAGGGTCAAGTAGAAAACTTTTAAATTAAATTTCCACAGGATTTTTAAAAACATGCTTATTCTCCCTTTCTTAACTTCTAACTCACTTTTTCTGTGATTTAGAAGAAAAATAGTATTAACCATGTGTCAGTGAGTTTAGCACAAATGGCAGGGCCAGGCATTTTTAAAACAATAACTAAACCAATAAGGCTACTTGCTACAGTTACCATGCTTAGCAGAAAGAGAAAAAAAGCAGAATACATTTCTTTTAATGAGAACTCATTTTTACAACTCTTGGCTTTGAATCAAAATTCACATCTGTATACATAATTCAGATTACACATAACAGAGTAAATACAAATGATTTTACTAGTTAGTACTCCCACAGTTTAGTTTGCAATGTGTCCTTTTAGATTAGCTGTTTTTCCTATAGTCTGTAGACTGGAAAGAAAATGATGGGTAAGGCATAGAGTCATTATGTATTAATACCTTAAAGTTAAACATTACTTAAACCTGCTCTGTTTTTTCACATTTTAAATATCATGGATTCCATAGATTGTTATGATAAAGGAGGTCACTTGTTTTCTCTAAAATTAGTATGAGATAATCTAGAATGACTTTAAAATTTTTCCTTTTATGTTCTTGGAATAGCAAGCCATTACTTTTTTCACATATTATGAAACCTTATTTAACCAACTTCATTTTAAGTTCTGAAATAACTCCAGCTTTACCTGTTGTGCATCTTCCCATTTTTCCTTGTTGTCTTCATCTAGAAGGTTGCTAACTATTTGAAAGAAGTTCTGTAAATTAAATTAGATAAAAGGTTTAATGTTACATGAGGGAATATCCTTTCCAACAACATCTGTTTGAACTGATCCTGTGCTGAGGGTATAAACACTTTGCAATACTGCTTGATGACCCTAACATGCTATTCTAGAAGATCTCTGAGGACCCTCTCTCAGCAACATGATTCTGGGATTTCTAGAGAACGTCACATATTCAGAAGACATCAGAATAGGCACAACACTTACTTTCCAACACAGTTATATGCTCTGCATTCTACTCTGTCACGCCACCGTATAATTATTCCTTACAAAGAAACTCTCTTTGTAAGCTCCTGTAAGAAAGTCCCCTGTGTTTGTCTTATTAAAGTCGTCCAGTTCCCTGTGAGGAATGATTGCTACTCACACTGCTGGGTCGAAGGGCATCACAGTGAAGGCACAGGCCATGGGCAAAGCTGAGGCCAGTGAAGGCTTCCTCTGTTGGATCCTGGCTCTGCCCTTCCTGGCTCTTTTACTTTAACATTTACCACTACTTATTGTAAAGACGACATGAAATTTTTCAAGTCCCTGCATAGTAAGTGCTCCATAAGTCTTGGCTATTTTCAAATTATCATTCTTAATTCCCCTGCCTTTTGCAGCAAGCCAAAATGCAGGGATGTCCAAATCCTTGTCATCCCCCTTGCCCCTAACTAACTGTTGGAAACACATTGGCTTTAACAAGTTCCAGCAGTGCCTGCGATGAGTTTCGGTTTTCCTTTCCGGGCAGACAGGCACCTCTCAATGTTCGCTTTTTGTTTCCCACACATCCGCATCGTCTGTGTTAGTACGCACTTCACACACGAGGGATCTGCACCAAAGAGAGACCTTCCTATCCTCTCACACTCGCTGTGAGCCAGGAGAGGAAAACCAGGGTGCCAGGGACATGGGGTCACAGGAGACCTAAGAAGTGTAAAGTGAAGCCTTGGCATCTGTCTGAAGCTACACGGATGGCGGTCCCTTGCTTTTATCCTCAGAGCCCATCTCTTCTAGCTGGTCTGTATGTTATGAGCGGAAGCACCGCCTTATGCTGATACCTTCGCTTAGGACAGGTCTCCCTTCAGGGGTTGGGGGCCAGGTAGTCACAACTGTTTAGCCTCCTCAGCCTTCTTCCCTATCCAGCCAGCTTTTCAAAATAGGCCTTTACTCCAATTCCAAAGAAAACCACCTGCGTGTTTTTAGAAGAAAAACCAAAGCAGCTTCATTTTCTCTTGGGGTTTGAATCTGTTCGCATCTATATTTAATTGCCCTATTTGTGCTATTCATTTTAATAGTTCCCAGCAATCATACGGCTGAAACATGTTTCGAGTCACAACCTCTATAAAAGTTACAGAATATTTTAGGCAACTCTTGAAAAAAAAAAAAAAAAAAACAACCGGCAAGTCTGTTTGAGACCCGTTTTCTAATTCGTTTAACCTTTTTGTACTACCAGCCATTTTTTCCACTTAAAATGTCCTGGCTGGGGTGATAACATTTCAAGGGCTTTGTCCACTGAGCTGTAACTCTACGTATGGGCAGAAAGAATTAACCTTCAGAGTTCTCCGATTGCCTGTGGCTGGTGAACTCAGTAGGGGACGTGGTGCTAAGTGAGAGAAAAGTCGCAGATTTCATCCCCTTTCACGCCGTCAGCCTTGCTGAGGTCCACGACCGCGCCTGCGTCCTAGCCCCTGCCTGCTCTCATGCAAAATGCATGCTGCTCCTAACAAGGGTACCGCAAGAATGGGAAGCAATTTGTGCCAATGCATCGCCGTTTCTGGGAAAACATTGCACAAAGCGTGTTTTACTGACAGCGGGTCAGCAGCTCTGCGCCGTACGTCAAGGCCAGCGAGCACACGCAATTCCTTGATCAAAACGATAAATTCAGAGTTCGGTGTTTCAAAATCACCAGAGGGCATACATAAAAAACTACAGATTATTAAAATATACATTCTAGTAAGCAGGGAGTCTAAGAAAGGCGGTTGTACTATTTTCCAAGGCCAATAAATCATACTTGACTAAATGAGCATGGGAACGCCGCACAGAATAAAGCCCTCCTTCTGTCTCCCTGTGGACTGAATTTGGAAATGGTCAGTTGTGGGTTCGTGTAGGGGGACAGGGGCTAAGCCTCAACGTCCCAGATGGGGGAGGGGGAGGGGCATTTACGGGGATACCGAGCTTTGCTTGTTCCTCAGTGTACCCTCATCGCATGCAATGCCTTGCCCACAGCAGGTGGTTAATAAAGTCCTAACTTAAAGAAAACAATGAAATCACAAAGCCAGTACACCTCGGTTTCTCCAACAAGACTCAAGCATCATTCCTCTGAGTTGACCCTGCTCTAATCCGTCTCACACACATTGAAAACAATGTACTTCGATATATCAAATCACTTATACATTTGCTCAAATATCAGACTGACAGACGGAACAAAGCAGAACAGCATTTTGAAGAGGGGACTCATAACCTTTCAGGCTATTTGACTGAATTTTTGAGAAAAGTATAAAGCAACTTCCACGGCAGCAGATGCACAACTTCTAGAGTTTTTCAAGAGCTCTGCTACCTATGGTCAGATCTCTCTTTTGATGATTTGTGGATCATGCCCCTTAGCCCCTGAATTGCATCTGACAGGTTTCTGTCTTGTTTTGATCAAGTCCTGATCTCTACGGCCTAGACTGATTTGAAAAATTGAGTGTCCTTGGCGGAGTCTGAGTTTGGAGCTTGAACTAGGCAGACCTGCTTTAAAAATTCCCCCGACATTTATAACCTGTGTGGTACTGGGGCTAACGTTGCCCACCTCCGCCTACGTTCTCTATCTAGCCTGTAAGGCAGAGATGTTAACACCTGCAGGGCAGAGCAGCTGTGAAGCTCGGAGCTAATTTTCAGCACAGTATCCAACACACGCTAAGTGCTCAATATATGGCAGCTTTATGATTTTATTCCCTTTGTGTTATCTTTTCACGACTGGCTGCATGATTTGTATTTATAGCCACATTATGGCCTGTGATTTGTTCAGCAGAAAGCTCTCCTTCCTAAGAACGTCCTCTGCTGGGAGGGGTTTCAGTGTTGTGATGATGAGACACTCACCACGTGGGAGACCCTGAGCAAACGGCTGTGGGACACCATGGGCAGGAAGCAGGACTCTGGTTTTCCTCGGCAGGAAGTATTATGAAAATCAGCACAGCGAACGCGTGTCGTAAAGAGAAACATCGCTGCCTCTGCCCCATTCAAAGTGCAAGTCCTAGATTTGGCCACGTGAGACTAAAAGGACACTCGATTTTCTTTCTTATTGGAGTATCATTGCTTTACGATGTTGTGTTAGTTTCTGCTGTACAACGAAGTGAATCAGCTATATGTGTACATATATCCTCTCCCACTTGGACCTCTCTCCCACCCTCCTACCCCTCTAGGTCATCACCGAGCACGGACCTGAGCTCCCTGTGCTATACAGCAGGTTCCCACTAGCTAGCTATTTTACACCTGGTAGTGTATATATGTCTATACAAGTCTGTTCTCTACGTCTGCGTCTCTATTCCTGCCCTGGAAATAGGCTCATCTGTACCATTTTTCTAGATTCCACATACATGCATTAATATACAATATTTGTTTTTCTCTTTCTGACTTACTTCACTCTGTATGACAGATCTCCTAGAGTAATGAAAATAAAAACAAAAATAAACAAATGGGACTTAATTAAACTTAAAAGTTTTTGCACAGCAAAGGAAACCATAAACAAGACAAAAGACAACCCTCAGAATTGGAGAAAATATTTACAAATGAAGCAATGGACAAAGGATTAATCTCCAAAATATACAAACAGCTCATGGAGCTCAATATCAAAAAAAAAAAACAAACAAACAACCCAATCAAAAAATGGGCGGAAGACTGAAATAGACATTTCTCCAAAGAAGACATAGAGATGGCCAAGAGGAACATGAAGAAATGCTCAACATCACTAATCATTAGAGAAATGCAAATCAAAACTACAATGAGATATTACCTCACACCAGTCAGGACACTCAATTTTATGAAAAGCAGTAAGTATGTAGTTCTTCGTTCTATATCTGGTTGGCTTCTACTTGACAAATTTCTCAAGGACTGTATACAATTTTCTATAAATATATTGAAGCACATCTTAGCATGTACTTTTGCTGAATTCCTTATTGAAAGAGAGTTGTAGATTAGGCTCATGATCTGAGATATCTAAGCCACAAGAAATGTGTTCTCCTCCTCCTAAGCCAGCAGCAAATGCCTGGGCACCGAGAGGCAGAGACAGGTCCCAAGGAACAGAGTTAATAAGGAGAACTGAAAGCTTTCAGGAATGGTGGTGGTCCCGACTTGAAATATAGAGGGATCATAAGAGAGGCTTAAAGGCTAAGCAAGGAAGCAGGGACACACCATTAGGATTAAAATGGCACAGCCCAGGACAGTCATGCATCCCCAATCAAGAGAGCAGTTGACGGCTGCAGGTCAAGCGTGATCCAGTCCCTTCCTGTCTCTCCACTCTCTCTTGAGTGATCCTGTCTCCCACTCTCTCTACTCCAGGCTCAGCAGACTTCTCCATGCATCGCAAACCTGTTTCTGCCCAGTCTCCAGACCTATATAATGCTGCTCCCTTTCTTCAACCGCCTTACTTCCTGTTCTTTACTTGAATAACCCTTTTTTTGTCCTTCACATCTAGATTTACATGCCATTTCCCCAGAAAGGCTTTCTCACATCACCACCCTGTAAGTATACAAAGTCTGCACAGTCTCTTTATGTTTCTGATTTTAAGTAGTGAAAATTTTTATTTTTCATTTACCAATACTGTCATCATCCATGCTTTGCCAAAAATCCATGGAAAAAAGAAACAGCCCATTCCTGGAAGTAATCACCTAAAAGAATAAGACGTGAAGGAAGAAGTTCTATTGACCAGAAGGGACCCTTGTTCTCTGTTGTGAGAGTCAGCTTTCCCCAGTACCTGGGGAATTATTAGTACGATGGTCTCTGACTCTCCCGGCCTCTACATCCATGCATGAGCAACCCAGCAAAACTACTGTGCACTCATCCAAGGACGAATAAGTGCTCCTTCACCCTAATGTAATGCAGCCAGCAGCCAGCTGTAAGGGAGCCACTCACAGGGCAGCAAACATGCGGAGTTGCAGTTGCACTGTGTAGATTTCTTTTGAAGTATATCACGATTCCTAATTACAATGTATTTGTATGATGATCAGTTTAGGGCTTTTTCTCTACCAGTTTATAATTTAGTTGGGATTGTTTCCATTTTGTTCAGTCCCATGCCCCCAGGGTACAGCACGAGGCATAGGAAAATGTAAATATGCAAATATTTCAAGTTGACTGACTGCATGCCTACTGTGTAGAAGACCATGGGATAAGCACTGGGGGAATTAAAATTCATGGATACACGGTCCCCACTTAACGTGTGGTCTCCTTTCAACACCTTCCTTTGCTCTATACCCAGGGTTCTTGTAGGTCCAGGGAAGGAGACAGGGTGCTTATTTTTACAGATCAGAAAGCTGGTTATCCTGATTAAATACGGGATCGAACTCTTCCTATTTGAATGGCATTTTGAAGTCTCAAGGCCATCCTGGTCACAGACACCCACTTTTGAGAAACTGTAGGGCCTCACAAGGAGAGGACACAGTGGAGGATGTTAGGCCCTGGTCCTCTCCCAAGGAAGGGGTCTCCTCTTCCACACACAGCTCGTTCTTTGCCAAACACAGTGGACCCCATCCCTGATGGAGCGAGGGCTACCCTGTTCAGCAGCAGAGGGCATCGGGGGAGAGAGAAAAATACACTCCAGGCAGCAAAGCTGGGGGCTTTGGGGAGGAAGAAGGCTGGGGAAGGGAACATCCCGGGGAGAGTTTACCAAGAGCCCGAGTGAGAGACAGTGAGGACAGAAGTGGGCGTGAGGGTGGAGGTGAGGAAAGACCCAGGGGATACTTGAGAGGCAGAAAGGCACTCACTCCTTCAGGAATATTTCCTGAACACCTACTGTGTACTTGGCCCTTTTCTGAGTGCAGGGAATGCAACAGTGAGCAAGACACACGAGGGTTCCTGCCCTCACGGAGCTTACACTGTGGTGTGTAAAGAAAGGACATTTAATAATAAGTAATAATTTAAAACATGACTTAAGGTGATGAATCAAAAATAAAATAGTGTATGGGGCCAGGAGGGACTGGGCAGGGGAGGGCTGTGTGTGTGTGTGTGCACCTGTGTGGGCATGTGTATGTGGGTGTGTGTATGTGTGTATGTGCATGTGTATATGTGGGTATCTGTGTGGACATGTGTATGTGTGTTTGTGTGTATGTGTTTACGTGTATATATGTGTATGTGTGTTTGTATGTGTATGTATGCACGTGTGTATATGTGTGTATGTGTATGTGTGTGTGTATATGTGGGTATCTGTGTGGACGTGTGCATGTGGGTGTGTGTATGTGCATGTGTATGTGCATATGTGGGTATCTGTGTGGACGTGTGTATGTGTATATATGTGTATGCGTGTTTGTATGAGTGTGCACGTGTGTATATGTGTGTATGCATTTGTATGTGTATATGTGTGTGTGTGTGTGTGTGTGTAACTGTGTGGACGTGTGCATGTGGGTGTGTGTATGTGTGTATGTGCGTGTGTATGTGTATACGTGGGTATCTGTGTGGACGTGTGTATGTGTGTTTGTGTGTATGTGTTTATGTGTATATATGTGTATGTGTGTTTGTATGTGTAATTGTGCACGTGTGTATGTGTGTGTGTGTGACTGTGTGGACGTGTGCATGTGGGTGTGTGTATGTGTGTATGGGCGTGTGTGTGTGTGCACAAGGCTGCTTCAGGAGGAACAGTCAGCAGGAAAGACCTTTCTGAGGAGGTGACATCTGAGCTGAGGACAGAGTGATGAAGGCGGCAGTCATGTGCAGGCCCGAGGAAGAGAGCCCCAGAACAACAGTGGGTCGAAGGAACACAAACAGAGAGGAAGCAATGCAGCTGGCATGGCCTTGAGCAGGGAGCTAGAGAGGGGGCGGGGGAGAATATTAATACAGGATGAAAAAGAGAGGCAGGGGCTCAGATAGAGAGGGGCCTGGATCCCACCATAGTTATGTGACACGAGTTTCAGGAAAAATAAAAATCTAACATTGGCTGCTGAGTGGAAAACAGAGTACAGGAGAGTGAGAGTGAAAATGGGGAGGTCAGAAAGGAGTCCGTGTTGTCTGCTGGCTTGATTAGGGAACAAGGTGTCGTGGTGGCGGAGGGAGAGGGCAGAACCGGGACCAGGCCCTGGTTCCTAGAGGACACACAGCTCTGCTGAACACGCAGAAGACACAGCAGAGCTGCGTGTGCCCGGGCACGGTGGGCTCAGCTCTGTTCCGGCCGAGCGTGAGGGGCCTGGGATAGAGCTGAGAGCAGACGCCCCGCTGCCGCTGTCCCTACAAGCCTGAAGCTCAAAAGGTCAAAACTTGTGAATCCTTAATCCTAGTTGAAACCTGGAGCCTTTGGGGGGAAAACTAAAATGACCAGGAACAGAGCTGAATGGGATGAACTCAAAGTTAAAACACTGGTGATAAAATAGACAGGAAGAGGGCCAGGTGAGGGAGATGAGGGCTTAAGGATAAGGAAGTAGGAAGGGGGGCGGAAGGACTCTGCAGTGCGGAGGTTAAGTCAGATGAGATGGACCAAGTCCGCAGCAAGGTGAAAACCCAAAGAGAGTCCAAGATACAATGCCTTGGTCTCCTGTATTTTTTTAGCCTCCATGCACTTGGGTGATGACACTTGCACGTGAGATGTGCAAAACCAGGAACACACCCAGGTTACAGATTAGGGCCTGGATAACTGATGTCCGATCCCTGTGATTGGGCTATGACTCTACTTCTTAGCCTCCCAGTCAAGAAAGTGTACAGAAATAAAATTGAGTAAGAGGAATATTATTACACAAATAATCTTAGGCTTGTTCTACTGTATTTTTTAAAGCTAAATAATCCCTAAAGAGTGCTTTGCCTATTTTTTTTAATAGGTGGTCTCTCAACGGATCAGGACAAAAAGTCACGTCACTCTGGTTTAATCTTTTATCTAGAATACCTATCCTAGAAGCACATCAACTGGCCATTGGCAATGAGAAACCCTCAAGGATTCAGGGAGCAGCAGGTGATAATTAAGGACGTCCCCTGGAAGGCATCAGAGACCAAGATATATGGAGAATATGATTCAGAGACAAGAAGCTGATGCACTGGAAAACCAGAGGATCAATGGGGGGACAAAGGGATTGGGGTATCAGGGTCAGAAGGTCAGCCATGGGGTCCCCAGCAGGCTGGGTCACCAGCCTGGAAGGCTGTGGTCAGAGGGCTCCTGCCAACAGGGCGGGGCTGTCCCAGACAGACCAGTGTCATAGGCCAGATCCAGAGGGTGTGAGAGCAGATTATTGAAGCATATATTCCCTAACGTTCACTAGTTTAGGAGAAAAAACCCCAGAGTCTTTAAGGACATCTTTGTTTTTTCTTCTCGTTTTAGTCACAGAAGCTCTGACTCATTTTGGAAACAACATGGAACAGGGGTCCAGGAATCTCAGGCTGCCTTTCCCACTAATCTCACTGATCTGCCGAGATGGAATACAGCTCCACCTGTGGGGTTTTGGAGCTGCTTGGATGGGTAACTTTCTACACAATGCTACGAGTCTTTCCAGGGCAAGTGTAGGATGGAGGGCTCCAGAGAGAGCAAGCAGAGAGTTGGTCTGCTTTGAGGTGCAGGTGACAACTGGGATGGGGGAGTGGAGAGAAGCAGCGTCTATTGTCAGCGCTTAGGGGGCCAAGCTTGGTGCTGCTTTACAGATGAAGGGTAAAACAGTTAGTGATGCTAATATGATTAAATATGATCATCAATTATTCCCAAGAGGGAGCCCTGCAGAGCAGCTAATCATAAAAACATCATAACAAGTGTGGCAAAATCTTCCTCAAATCCAGACAAGGCATGAGGTAAGAAGGGATCACCACATTTGGGCAGGCCTGGCTGATACACCGAAGGGCCACCTGGGCAGGAAACACACACACATCACAGGTTCACCCCTGGGATGCTGAAAGCAGAGCCATAGCGGTCCTGTCCCTGGGAAGATGCCTGGCACATACCTTCCTTGGCTAAAGGGGGAAATTCTCACAGTTCCTTCAAGATCCCCTATTGTGCGCTGAATTGTGTCTGCCCCTGATCCATATGCGGAAGCCCTTAACCCTCAGTACCCCAGAATGTGATTGTATTTGAAGACAGGGCCTTTGAAGAAGTAATTAAGTTAAAATGAGGCTGGGTCCTAATCCGATTTGACAGGTGTTCCTGTAAGAAGAGGCATTTTGGACACACAAAATCATCAGGGGTGACACACACAGAGAAAAGGGCCATGTGAGGCCACAGGGAGAAGGCAGCTGCCTGCAGACCTGCCCACGCCTTGATCTCGGACCTGCAGCCTCCAGAACTGGGAGACAGTACACTTCTGTTGTTTAAACCACCCAGTCTGTGGTATTTATTATAGCAGCCCTGCAAACTGATACATTCCCCCCTAATTTTTTAAAAGAAAAATTTAATAATAAATGGAATCACAATAGAAGACGACCTGTACACTGTGCACATGCAAATCTCAACATTTTCTTAACTCTGATGGAAATAATGAGGTATTCTGAAACGACAAAACTACCTATCAGATGCTTTATCATATTTTTCTTAAGCTCCACCAAAGTCATTCATGTACATCACATGGCATGTACCAGTTGATAGGCTTCATTCCACAAACACCTGACCTTCTTAGTCACCCTTCTTTTTTCCCCCATCTTTGTGAATACTCTGTATTCACCTACGGACATCCTCAGTTCCTCTCAGGCTGCAGCCATCTTCCAAATTTTGTTCATGGTAGGATTTAGTCACGTTGATGGGTGAAGCAAGATGTGTTTATTAATATCTCACCCATTTCAGGCAGGTATTTGGTGTTGAATTTCTTCTTTCCATCTTATAATAAGGGCACATTCTCAACACTACCTAGAAAGAGCTTTTAGTTGTACACGTTCTCTCTACCACAGAGAAAGAATAGGGAACCGTCTCAGGCTGGAAGCATTGAAATGGCTGCCGTTTGTGACTTGGAGCGATTGTCAGCTGGGAGTTGCCATCCTGGGCTCAACTTGGTTCCCACAGATCCAGGAATGCTGGCTATTGATTCAAGCCATCCTCTCATCCACTTGCTGGCTAACTTTGAAATGGCTTTGTGGTACTGGCCTTAAGGACTAACACTTCTTTTCTGACTTCCATTCTCCTTGATTCATTCCCTGCCCTTCTCCTCTACTAAGAGTGGGGGAAAAAAAGAGTGGGAAAAAAGCAGTAGCCCATTCTTGCATAGGTGGTGCCATGAAGAATATTTGACCTTCCTTTGTTCCCAGGAGCGATAGCAAAATACACGTCTGCCCTGGCAGCAGACACCTGTGGTCCGGAGATGCTTCAGGTGTTTGCTCCACCAGAATCTCACCTTCCCAGATCATAAGGGTCGTCACCATGTTCCTTGAGCTTTTACTGTGTGCCATGTGCTGTATAAGTTTTACACAGTAACTCAACCCTCACGTCAGCACTGTGCATGGGTACCAGCTTCCAATACAGTGGAAGAGAAATGGCCACACAGGGAGGTCCAGTCACCTGGCCAGCATCAGATAGTTAACAAGTAGCAGAGCCTTGACCAGAAGCTCAGGATTTTGACCACGAGCAGGCACTCTGAGTCATCACGCTTTATTTCCTTCCCTACCTCTCCTACTTACGTTCCAGGAAATTATTAATCTTCTGCTGCACAATGTTCTTTAAGCAGAGGATCTCAAGTTATAAGGTACTGTCTTGTAGGCTAGAGTTATACTACAATTCCAAACCTAAAGGGCCCGTACTAGATCTTACTTAGTCAAGAGAATAAGTTTCAGCATTACATGATGGCTTTGGATTGTCATAGCCATAACTGCTTCCCCATTTATCAGACCACTCTTTTGTATACAAAACGTAAAAGCATCTCTCACTGAAAGCATCAGAGAAATAATACTCAAGGATCCTCACCTAGTGCTTGATGGGTAGCATGAGAAATATCCAACATACATGCTTGCCCGTCAAGTGTTTTAGCAAAGAAGATGCTTGGCTTATCCGAAATCACCAACTCTGCTTTCGGTTTAATTTCTTGATCACCTAACTCTGAGAATTTTATTTAGAATGTAGTTTGCCTTTAAGAAAGAAATTGGAAGCTGAGTTTTGAGCTTCCTATTTAATCTTAATCATTGGGAAATGAATTTTCAAGCCTAGAGAACATGTTAGACAAACAAGTGATTTTCAAACATTGAGTGGCGACCTGTTTGAGGGTCATGATCGACTTTTCATAACCAAATAGGAACGCCTAGAAAATACAAGAGTGCATTACCCACAGAAAAGGGAAATATTATTTTGTAAAAGTCTAGTTTTCAATTATATGTTGATGTAAACTGTGTGCCTTACTGTGGGTCATAATTAAAAACATTAGGAAAACACTGAGTTAGACCAACAGAAGTTTTGTCAGGGAACAAAAGGATGCCTGAAAAGAGACAAATCCTCGCATCCAGGAAGTTTGAGGGCAACTTTAAACAAGGAGTCTCTGTGGATACTCCATATATGTATTCTTTCCAATTTTTCTTTCTTTACCCCCAAATATAAGCTGTCTCAGGGGCCTGTCTTTCATTCCATTAAGTGGATCATGCCTGCTTTTCTGGTCCACTGTCACTGAAACATGCTTTCTTTTTTCCAACCTCTAGGTCATTGCTGTAGCCTTTTCATGGGTTTCTTTCCCCCAGTCTTCCGTTACTCACTAATCGCCCTTACCCACCTCGGCCAGACCATCTTTCCAAAAACAGCACTCACATTTAGTAACTTTGCTTACAGAGAATAGCATCCAAACTCTCCTCTAGCTTTGATTCTCCTGCCTTCATGATCGACATTTTCCAACGTGAATCCCATTTTTTACCAACTGTGGTCTTTTGAATGTGCCACACTCATACCATTTCTCTGCCTTTGACTGGAATTTGATTATTGTTTCTGCACCCAGCTTGTTTCTCCAAATTCTATCTCAAGGCCTAAGGCTCCTATGAATTCTTTTCTTATTGCTGCAGTTCAGATTCTATGTTTTGAGAGTTCCTGGAAGTGAGACACTGAACTCATATCTCTCTTCCTCATTACCGGTCTAGCCTCATTCATGAGTTATCTTTTCCTTCAATGACGTTGTAAGCAGCTTGAGAGCAAGGCCCATCTTTTACTTTTATGTTAAGAGTTACAACGCCAGAACTAAGGGCATTACAGAGCACCTACTCTCTGCTGGACGACTCACAAATACCATCATGTATGGGTTGTTACGTATTTAACCTGAATTACTTCTAAGCCTCACAACAACACTGGAAACTAGTTACCATCGAACTTCATTACTCATGGATTCCGTATTTGCAAATTCAACTCCTCACTAAAATTTATTTGTAACCCCCAAATCAAAGCTCCTAGCTTCAAGGACACGCACAGTGGTGAATTTGAGTCACCCCATGCACAAGCACCCAGCTCAGGTCACATGGCCATGCTCTGAGTTTTGGTTTCAGCTCATATACTGTAAACATGCCCTTTTCATGGTCTATTTAATGCCCAGGTTTCTTCCCATAGTTTTTGTTGGTAATTTCACTGTTGAGAACGGCCATCATCATAATGCTGGAGGTCCATCTAGTATTCCTAAACCCAAGAAGGCTGTGTTATGCCTTATAGAGAAAATATGTGTTAGATAAGGTTTGTTCAGGCATGAGTTTTATATATATATATATATATATATACAATGCATATATAATAATAACATATATATTGTTATATGTATAACAATAATGGAAACACACATAAAACAGGTCATGTATTAATTGGTCGATGAAAATTATATGATAGATTCTTGAAGGAACCCATCCTGTAGTTTCCCTATGAGTAAATGATTCAGTATTCTTTCATTTTATAGAATATAACTACCGTGACTAAAGAGAATAGACTGTACTACTATTTCTTCTTTAGATATGAAGAAATAAGGTAGAGAAAGATTAAGTAATGTGTCTGAAGACATCAAGATACTTATTGGACAAACTGGAATTTCAACTTGCATGTCTGATTCAACTTTGTCAAGTTCCTCATGTGGGTGTTGTGAGTTCATCCTTCGCTGATAGAATGAGCCTCAGTATGAATTTTCCCAGGGGTGGAAAAAAAGACAAGTTTTCCTCTCCTTTTCTTCCTTTCTCTTAATTGGATGTTCAGAGTACTTTTCTTAGTTTTTTGTGAAGTAAATTCCTCAAATATTACTACATTACTCATATTCACTAATTACTTGAACAAATATTTTCATGTCTACTATGTTCCAAGTGCCAAGCTAAGCCCCAGGGACCTAATTGTCTCTCCACAAGCTTAACATTTGCTGCTGAAGGGAGGCCTGAAAACAAATAACTACAATGTTATGTGAGAGACCTGCTCTAGTAGGGATATTTACAAGGTTTCAAAAAGACCAGACAATTAGGAAAACACTGAATTCTGCCTGAGATCTGAAGAGAAGACTTTTGAGTAGGAATGATTTTTGAGCTGGATCTTGAAGGACTTTTGCATCAGATTGGAAATGGGAAGAATAAATTACATAGAGGACCAATACGGGCAGAGGTTTGGACATATGACCAAGCCCCAAGGTTTGGAAAGAATATGCCTGAAGGGAAGGGACTTTTGGAGTAATTTTCTACCAGTTTCCCAAAATAAAACTATTACTATGTTTCATCCTTCCAAGACATAAAAGTACATTTTATTTTTTCCCCCAATTTTAACAGGGTGTAGCTATACTATCTCACTTTCATCAATGTATTAAATCAATTGTTTACTGAATCCAGCATCACCAGGCATTTTACATAAAATGTCTTGCACATAACTAGATTTAAAAGAATGTATTCTCTTTAAATAGTTTTTCTTAATCTCTCTTTGGTCTTTGTTCTTTTCCCAGTTTAAAAAAAAAAAAAAAGGATAAAAAAAGCTCTATGGTGGTATCTATGTAGTTATTAATTTTGTTGTTAATTAATTCAACAAACATTTGTTGAGCAGCTTCTATAGTCAAGACTCCTGTTTGGGGGCAGGAGGACCTGGAGCTCAGCTAGTATCCAAAGGTGGATCAGGGATATTTCTTCTTTTTCAAAGATCTGCAGATGAGTACTAATAACTCAAGACATAAAGAGATGCAGGAGGAAAAGTGCTGCTGGAATTCAGAGGCCCAGAGTCTGTACCAAGAGACTGATTTAGGAGACGGAGACAGACAAGCCAGTCTGAAGGCATAGAGGAAGCGAAGGCCCGGAGCTAAGAACACACAGTGCATCCAGGAAGCAGGAAGTAGTTCACTTGGCTCCAAGTCTGTGAAGGGAAAGAGTAGTCCATGCGCACGGCTGGAAAGGCAGGTGACCTATGTACGGCGGGCGTACTAGAAACCAAGACACAGGCTTCGGGTTGTCTTTGAGGAGACCTTGGAGCCCCGCTGAAGATTTCTGACTGAGGAGTGACAGAATCAGGGCTGTCCTAGGACAGCCAATAGGACCATGGTGTACAAGATGAGTAAGGATGTTGGTAAGGATCTGAGGGAGGATGAAAGGAAAGAGACCATGGAAATAATGGAGGCTGGGGTAACTGGAGGCCAAGAGAGGGAAACAGCAGTGGGAAGGGAGAGGAAAGATGGATGGAAGAGGCACCGCGTAGGCTGACCCAACAGGAAAGGAAGAGAAGGGAAAAGTCAAGATGACATTACAGTTCCAGCCTACGGACCACTAATTCTACAAGGCAAAGTAGAAAATACAAGAAAATGTGGCACTCAAGATGAGTTTAGCTTACTCCATGTGAAGCCTGAGGTGCTAGCCGATCAGAAGTGCCCAGAGCCCTTGAAAGTGGAGGACTGAAGTCGCAGTAAGGCTGTAATCAAGCAAACACAACAAATACGTCCAAAAGATATGTATAAAATTGTTTGTGGAAAGTAGAATAAAAGTGGTACAAAGTCCTCTAGAATTTCAGAGATGAGAAAGGTCATTTTCAGATGGAGTTTGGGGCTTGCAGGTCTGGCAATCAGAAAGACTTGCTGGAGCTGTGCCAGGAGTTTGACGGGCAGAGACGGAAGAAGAAGGACTTCCAGAAGAGGAAGGTTTCCAGGTGCCCGAAAAGACACTAATAAAGACAGTGAAAGAGAAAAACACAGCTCCTGTTTGTGAATGACTAGGATGCCAGCCTGCTGAGAATTCTGTGCGCATGTGGAGGACTAAGGAGAGAGTAGGAGAGAAACGGAGGAAGGTATTTCTGACCATGCCACAAGGACACCACCACCATCAGCCACATTGCTCTATTTAAGTCAAGCCAGCTGATGTCCATGCCGAAGGCTGTGGTTACACTAATTGTTCATGGAGTCCATGCACTCCAATGAGAAGCTCAATCATAATATGTCCCCAATACAACCTGGGAATCTTAGTTTCCTGAATTTCAGCACCTAAAAATCTTAAAGCCCTACACTCATGAGGGTTCGAAGAGGCCTGAGAGCTCACTGCGTGCACCCTTCTGCCTGATGTTTCAACCGTGAACACAAGGATCTGAGGCTTTTCAAAATTACAGCTTGTATTTTATGTCAAGGGCTTCAGATGTTATTTTTCAATGTAAATGCCAATGGATAGAAGTATCTCAGAACTACAGGGAAAGGTTGTACTTGGCTTACTTAGTACATTTTTAAAACTGGAAAACTCTTTCATTCTTTGTAAAGAAACAAAAGCATCTTGGGGATTCCCTGGTGGTCCAGTGGTTAGGACTCGGCACTTTCACTGTCAGGGGCCCGGTTCCATTCCTGGTTGGGGAACTAAGATCTGGCAAGCCATTCAGTGTGGCCAAAAAAAATAAATAAAAACAAAAAAACCTCACAAATGCATCTCTGAAATGCTCAAATGACAGTAATCTTCCACCTCCCCTCCCTACAATGTATTTTTACAATTAAAAATGTATTCCTGGACGCTGGTGATATAATATAGAATGCAGTCCACTAACTCTCATTGCAGCCACTTTCAGCAGTATATGCATATAATTTAAATACTATATGCACCTCTATACAAATGAGGGCATTTAATATTATTTATGAATAATTCCATGATTCCAAAAAGCCTTCTATTCCTCTTTTCCTCAATAGCTGATCAAAGCAAAGCAAAACAAAAGAAAAACAAAGAACAAAACAAAAAACCCACCCTCTGAATTCTCCAAGTGAAATGCAAATAAAACTCCCAAAGGAAGAGTGGGCTGAAAGAAGACTACCTGATGTGGGAGATTTGCCAAAACTTTATTTAATGAACTTCATGCCAAGATACAGGAAGAACATTATGCTGGAAATGCAAAAGCCAACTCAACGTTCTTGGCAGGCATACATTTCAGCCTAGGCGCAAGAAGAGTTTATCTGAAATGCAAACTAGAGTTGCATTAAATATGCCTTTTTTGCCATTCAACAAGCTTTGTCTTAATGGCAAAGGCAATTCTAAAACTGGATGAGTACTTAAACTTTACTCTGGAAATAAATGATGCTCTTCTAGAAGTCTTCCATGACAAGAAAAATATGCTGTGAGGAGTTACTGAATTCCTTATTTTCCTACCCAGAACAGTTCTCTACTCGCCTGATATTTTCAGGCAATGGTTCCACAGAATTAAACATGGCCTTCCCCCTTCTAATAGCAAAACCCCAAACAAAACTTAAAGTGTGTCTTCTCCGCATGCTATAGTTAATGTGCCTTCATTATGCTTAATGTACTTTTAATAGTTTCCTATGGGAAGATGGTGATATTAAATGTGGGAATAAAATATCCACGCTATGACCTGGAATTTGCTATAGTGCCTTTCTGCTGAGGACTCAAATCACTTCACACACATTCTCACTCCCTATCTCCTGGAGGTGCATTAAGTGCGTTTTACGGTTGATGACACCGAGGTATATAGAATGACTAAGGAGCTGAGGTCATTTCCAGAGCTCAGCTGAGCACGGCCTGGATGCCTTCCCCAGCAGGAGTGAGCAACCTCCCCTCCAGGCCAGGGAGCCCCCATGGTGGCTGCACTGGCTTCTCAGGACCACAACGGATCCCAAGCTCACTTGCTTTTCCTTCATGGAATCACCTCCCTTACCTGGACGCCATCAGATGCAGGGATGTAACTTGCCCTTTTAAACGTGTCTGTCACATTCCTGAGGATTTCCACGGACATCAGAAGATCACCTGCATAGAAGTTTTTCCTCTGAGTTAAATCCAGCAGTGTCTTGGTGACCTGGGACATCCCATCACCTGCCAGCATTCTCTGCCCTTTCGCAAGGTGTTCTTTGATCTGTGATGGTCAAAAGAATGGAATAAACATCAGAATCTTCATTACTGTTTCTTCACATATATTCATCAAACGAATGTACTGAAAACTGCAGGGACAACATTCCAATAGCACTAAAAGACCTGGGAGGATTTCAGAACTAAGTTGTGTGTACCCCAAACTCACATGGATAGACCTCTGCACCCATGTCCACACTTTGGCTGACTTGACGGACTTGCCTTTTCTAGTTTCCAGAAAACATAATTTAACACTTCACAGAAAGCATGTGTTAATTTATGTTTTTAATTGAAATAAAAATAAAAAAGTTTTGCACGTGGTAAACAGGGGAGATTGTTCAGTGAGGTGTGAGCAGAGATGGGAGATTATAAACACTTTAAAGTATCCTTTTATATTAACAAGCTGAGGTTAATAATTTTTGCCTTACCTCTTAAAATAAAGACATCTTTATACAGCAGAAAAAATAAAAAAGAGTTTTCACGAGGACATTTAGCTTAAGAAAGACATTTAGTTAAACTTTAAAGGACTACTATGACAGACATGACTGAAAGCTAGATTATTTTGGCTTTATTTAAAAACAACAACAACAACAAAAACAAAAACCTCTCAGCTAGGTCTTCAGCAGCAGAATGAACTATTGAGATGCAAGCTTAAATTAGTTTGATGGCCAGGGAAACATGCTGTCAGTTTTCATATTTGCTTATCCTCCAGCCCAAGGGAAGAAAAGCAACTTATCATGTGGAAGAATGTTAAGGAAAGAGAAGGTAAAGTGATAGCACGGATCTGTTAAATGTTTACTTGTTTACTAGAAAGTTAGTCTTTGTCATCGCATTGTTAAATTTATGATAACAACGACTTATCAAAGGATCATGAAATAACCAAGAACTAACACACCAGAGAAAGACTGGACTAGAAAGGTTAAAGTGTAATAACTATAATCATCAATTTCCCATTAAGAAAAGTGCCAGCAAATCCTTTGAAGTATGGCAGTCAATCTGAGCGAAACCTAAAGTTAGGAATTTTCTTTAAAATGGATTTTAAAAAGGGCTATCTTGACACTTCAGATATTTAACTTTTCTCTAGTCTCTAAAGCTCTGTCTAAAAATATTTTGGGAAAATAAAAATCTTCAGAGACATTCTCTGTTCCCATCGTGTTACGTTAAAAAAACATAACATATATAGGGAATTTGTTTCTTGCCATTTTCTTATTTCATTTCTCTCCTGTCTCCCCTCAGTGGCAGCCATCAAGCCCTGACTAAAGCCAGAGGATGGGTGAGACATCAGTGATCTAATCCTTGCTTATCTCTGTGGTCTCAATGCCCATCTTAATCAAGATGCAGACACTGTGTTGGCCAATCAGAAAGGATGCTGACCTCCAGTAGATGCCAGCTAGTGTACCACGATGATGTGTGTTACCAGGTTGACCTTCAGTCCTGCCTCTAATCTAGTGATAACTCTTTGCAATTTCCTGTTCAGGTCATGTGTACTATAACATCCTATTTTTGCACTGGATATGCTAACCTCCTCCCTTACGTTGTCTCATGTTTATACACCACTCAAATAGTCCTGGTTCTTCTAAATATCTAAACAGAGTTAATCAACTCCTGTCTGTGCTGTCTCTTAATTCATATATACATCAACCACTCTATCACACTGAATTAAATATAATCATTTGCTTATATGTCTTCTGTGGGTGGTCTTTCCGAACCTTGAGGGTAGGTTCCTTGCCTTCCTCACAGCCTTAGAACACAGCACTGTAAAAGTTTGGTAGGGTGAATTCAGTTACGATATTCTAACTAGAGCTTTATGACAGAATATGATGGAATGGGCTTTGGAGCCAGGCCTGCCTAGGTTTTTATTTAAACTTTTCAACTTATTATTTATGTAATTGAAGCCATCAGAGACTCATTTTTTCATGTATCTTCTAAGCCTTGAAAAATATGCCTATATGGTTAAAAGTTTTTAAAATCATTTAAAAAAATTCAAATGAACTCACACAAGCCTACCATAGTCAGCACAGCTACTGCACACGGGAAAGCTCCCTGCTTCATCATGGTCTGTGTGCCCTACATGATCTGGTTCCTGGAGACTGCTAACACTTTCCCCCTGATTCACTGTGCTCTGGTCACTCTGGTCTTTTTGATCTTCCTCAACAACATTTCGTACAGGCCTGTCTCAGGGCCTTTGCATGTGCTTTTCCTTTTGCCTGGAACAGTCTTCCCACAGAGATCCAAATGCTTTTTGTCATTTCCTCAGAGAGGTCTTATCTGACTTATCTAAAATGGTATCCTTGTCATTCTCAATGATCTTACCCTTCTATTTATTTAGGTATTAATTTATGTATCTCACCTTTTTAAAAAATATCTCACCTTTCTTCTTAGTGCTCAACCTTACCTACCATTGTGCATCTATCTTTTGGCTTATTTGTTTTTCTGCTTCCCCCATTAGAACTTGTGAAAGAAGAGATTTTGTGTATTTTATTTACTGTTACATTCCAGTACCTAGAAGACGTACTCAATATTTTGGACAAAAGAATTAATGAACAAATTATTGAATGAGTCCTTCTAAGCTCATGTAAGGTCATGGGAAGTCACTTGGAAGTCATCCTAAACTGTTCATCAACAGAGTCCATAGAAAACACTGATATCAAACAGCATGAGGTAAATCAACTACCTGAACTACAGAGACAGTGAAGATCCTGGGCTCAAAAGTGTCTGCTTCAGCAGGTGGAGTGTGAAATGTTGAAGAGAAATGAAATTAATAAGGTCTACCTTAAAAAATGTCATAGAATTCAGTGTTCAGTTTGGTGCTGGCAATGCAAACCACAGCTGAGATGCTCAAAACCAAGGAGCACTTAGATGGTTCTCCACTAGGGATGTGGTGCAGCAACGGTCGCCAAGGTAAATTTCATCTGACTACTCAACTCAGCTCCCTATCTGTTATTTTGGCAACACCTACCTATGTCTGTGAGGGTCTAACTCACGTAGACAAAATTCATCCTTCCCCGCAAACAAAAGCATCACAACATTGACTTGAACCTTGAGGAATACAACATTCAGACATGTTTTCTGTTTGCAGTAAAAATAGCACAGAAGGCTTTGGCTGGCTCAGCTAATCAGAGCTAGGAAAGGCAGTCTTTCACGTCTGGGTCAGCACTAAATGTGGCCCAGTCAGTAGTAAATTAATAACATCACTGCCATCTGACAGCTGGAATGAACTGTTCTCAGTCCCGCTCTTTGGAGACAGATGTGCCCAGACCACAACACCAGCTCTCACAATTGGCACTAATTAGCATCCTTCCTGGCATTGTCAGTGGAAGGCACCCAGCCAAGGCATAACAATACCTTGTTATGTTTGTACACACTAGCATAGGCTACTGGTAGCATTTATAAAGGATATAAAGGGTGTTCAGATAAGCCAGATCCAGAACATATTCAGGTGGAAAACAATTCCAGTCTCTTGATCTTCCTTCCATATCAGAAGAGTCCTTACCTTGTGCCTACCCTTTCGCTACCTTTTTCTAGAATGACAAATCCATGTTTATCTGCTGGGCTGTTATGGATCATGAAGAAATAGAGTTCAGATTGGGTTTGCTCACCTCACCTTTCTCTATTTTCATACTGTTCCTTTATTTGCATCCTTAATTTTCATCTCCATGATTTAACCCTATGGTTAACCTCTATGATTTTGAAACCCACCTGTTCTTCAATCTTCATTCTTCTTCAATCTTTCCCTATCTCAAAAATATGGCATGAAGTTGGGTATCTTATTTAAATACCAACACCTCATGTTGCTATTTACTTTAAACTAGTCTTCTTTGTTTCTCTTCCAAATCAAAATCTGAGGTACGAAATCTGATTTGAAACCCACAACCCTTTACATTGCAAATTAAACTCAGTAATTACCTACTAAGCATTCTCTCTGGAAATCTTAATAGTATATTATGTTTAAAGAACAGTTGGAGCCATAAAACCTGGAGTTAAATGTAGTTCTAATATTTACTACTTAGGAACACTGGACAGATCTTTCCTAGAATCATTTGATTTGTCTGTAAAAAATAGCAAATATCATTAGAATGTTGCTATGATGGGTTACTGCAAAGATAGAGATTAAAAATGGACACAGTGACTGTTTCCCATCTTTATATTTTCATCTTCAATTTCCAGTTCCTTTAAATACTAGCTATGTAATGTTTCTCATATCTAGCCTTTTTACCTCTGGGCAAGATGGAGCCTGGAACAGGTCTTCAATACCTATCATCACACTCTTTTAAATAGTCTCCTAACTGGTTCTACGGAGTCTTTCCCCAAGCTAAATTATCCTACCTTTCATATGTCTGAACATATTACTTCTCTGCTAAAAAAAAAAGTCCATCATAAAATCCATCCATTTTCATATTAAATCAAATATACCCTCCACTGTTTGACTTATGAGGCCAAGCAAATATAACCTTAACCAACAATTCCAATCTTTTCTCTATGTCATTTTATCCACCCAACCCTATTCTCCCATTATTTCTATTCTGTTAGTGATTATTTCAGTCCTACATTTCCATCTTTATAGCTACTTAATAATTCAATCGCTTTGCTTCTGAATTCCTCACGGTAGTCTTTACTATTATTATTTTTGATTTTTCAAACTGGTAATAGGAGATTGGTTCAAGATGGCAGAGTAGAAGGATGTGTGCTCACTCCGTCTTATGAGAGCACCAGAATCACAACTAACTGCTGAACAATCATCGACAGGAAGACACTGGAGCTCACCAGAAAAGATACCCCACATCCAAAGACAAAGGAGAAGCTGCAATAAGACAGTAGCAGGGGCACAATCACAATAAAATCAAACCCTATAACCACTGGTTGGGCAACTCACAAACTGGAGAACAATTATACTACAGAAGTCCACCCACTGGAGTGAAGGTTCTGAGCCCCACGTCAGGCTTCCCAACCTGTGGGTCCAGCAATGGGAGGAGGAATCCCCAGAGAATTGGACTTTGAAGGCCAGTGGGATTTGATTGCAAGACTTTGAAAGGACTGGGGGAAACAGAGACTCCACTTTAGAGAGCACACACAAAGTCTTGTGTGCACCAGGACATGGGGGAAGGAGTAGGGACCCCACAGGAGACTGAACCAGAACTACCTGCTACGGCTGGGGGGTCTCCTGCAGAGGCAGTGGGTGGCTGTGGCTCACTGTGGGGATAAGGACACTGGCAGCAGAAGTTCTGTGAAGGACTCAATGGTGTGAGCCCTTAGCCTCACCAAAGAGCCTGTAGGCTCCAGCGCTCAGTCACCTCAGGCCAAACAACAAACAGGGAGGGAACCCAGCCCCACCCATCAACAGACAAGTGGATTAAAGTTTAACTGAGCTCTGTCCACCAGAGCAACACCCAGCTCTGCTCACCAGCAGTCCCTCCCATCAGGAAGCTTGCATAAACCTCTTAGATAGCCTCATCCACCAGAGGGCAGAGAGCAGAAGCAAGAAGAACTATAATCCTGCAGCCTGTGGAATGAAAACCACAGTCACAGAAAGAGAGAAAAAATGAAACGGCAGAGGACTATGTCCCAGATGAAGGAATCAGGTAAAACCATAGAAAAACAACTAAATGAAGTGGCAATAGGCAATCTTCCAGAAAAAGAATTCAGAATAATGATAGTGAAGATGATCAAGGATTTTGGAAAAAGAATGGAGGCAAAGATCGAGAAGATGCAAGAAATGTTTAACAAAGACCTAGAAGAATTAAAGAACAAACAGAGATGAACAATACAATAACAGAAATGAAAAGTACACTAGAAGGAATCAATAGCAGAATAACTGAGGCAGAAGAATGGATAAGTGCCTGGAAAACAGAATAGTGGAAATCACTGCCACAAAACAGAATAATGAAAAAAGAATGAAAAGAAATGAAGACAGCCTAAGAGACCTTTGGGACAACACTAAATGCACCAGTAATCACATTATAGGAGTCCCAGAAGGAGGAGAGAGAGAGAAAGGACCTGAGAAAATATTTCAAGAGATTATAGTCCAAAACTTCCCTAACATGGGAAAGGAAATAGCCACCCAAGTCCAGGAAGCACAGAGAGTCCCAGTTAGGATAAAACCAAGGAGAAACATGCTGAGACACATTGTAATCAAACTGACAAAAATTAAAGACAAAGAAAACTTATGAAAATCAACAAGGGAAAAACGACAAATAACATACAAGGGAAATCCCAAAACGTTAACAGCTGATTTCTCAGCAGAAACTCTGCAAGCCAGAAGGGAGTGGAATGATATACTTAAAGAGATGAAAGGGAAGAACCTACAACCAAGAATACTCTACCCAGCAAGGCTCTCATTCAGATTTGACGGAGAAATCAAAAGCTTTACAGACAAGCAAAAGCTAAGAGAATTCAGCACCACCAGAACAGCTTTGCAACAAATGCTAAAGGAACTCCTCTAGGAGGGAAAGAGACTAGCAACTTAAAACAGCCTTGTACATATATAGACTGCTATATCGAAACCTCAAGGCAACAGCAAACCCCAAAACTACAGTAGATACACACACAAAAAAGAAAAATCAACCCAAAGACAACACCAGAGATGGTCATCAAACCACAAGAGAAGAGAACAAAAGAGGAAGGAAAGAAAAAAGACCTACAAAAACAAACCCAAAACAATTAAGAAAATGGCAATAGGAACACACATAACAATAATTACCTTAAATGTAAATGGATTAAATGTGCCAACCAAAAGACACAGACTGGCTGAATGGATATGAAAACAAGACCTGTATATATGCTGTCTACAAGAGATCCACCTCAGCCCTAGGAATACATACAAACTGAAAGTGATGGGATGGAAGAAAGTATTCCATGCAAATGGAAATCAAAAGAAAGCTGGAGTAGCAATACTCATATCAGGCAAAATAGACTTAAAAATAAAGACTGCTATAAGAGACAAAGAAGGACACTACATAACAACCAAGGGATCAAACCAAAAAGAAGATATAACAATTGTAAACATATATGCACCCAACATAGGAGGACCTCAATATATAAGGCTAATACTAAGAGCCATAAGGGGAGAAATCAAAAGTAACACAATAATAGTGGGGAACTTTAACACCCCACTTTGATCAATGGACAGATCATCCAGACAGAAAATCAGTAAGGAAATGCAAGCTTTAAATGACACATTAGACCAGATGGACTTAACTGACATTTATAGAGCACTCAATCCAAAAGCAGAAGAATACACATTCTTCTCAAGTGCACATGGAACATTCTCCAGGATTGACCACATCCTGGGCCACAAAGCTAGCCTTGGTAAATTTAAGAAAATTGAAATCATATCAACCATCTGTTCTAACCACAGCACTATGAGATTAGAAATAAACTACAATAAATGGCAATAATTTTTTTTAACATCTTTTTTGGAGTATAATTGCTTTACAATTGTGTTAGTTTCTGCTGTATAACAAAGTGAATCAGCTATATGCATACATATATCCCCCATCCCCTTCCTCTTGCATATCCCTCCCACCCTCCTTATCCCACCCCTCTATGTGGTCATAAAGCACCAAGCTAATCTCCCTGTGCTATGCAGCTGCTTCCCACTAGCTTTCTATTTTATATTTGGTCGTGTATATATGTCAAAGCTACTCTCCCTCTTTGTCCCAGCTTACCTTCCCCCTATCCGTGTCCTCAAGTCCATTTACTATGTCTGTGTCTTTATTCCTGTCTTGCCCCTAGGTTCATCAGAACTTTTTTTTTTTAATTCCATATATATGTGTTAGCATATGGTATTTGTTTTTCTCTTTCTGACTTACTTCACTCTGTATGACAGACTCTAGGTCCATCCACCTCACTACAAATAATTCAATTTCGTTTCTTTTCATGGCTGAGTAATATTCCATTGTATATATGTGCCACATCTTCTTTATCCATTCATCTGTTGATGGACACTAAGGTTGCTTCCATGTCTTGTCCTGGTTATTGTAAATATTGCTGTAATGAATATTGTGGTATATGTCTCTTTTTGAATTATGGTTTTCTCAGGGTCTATGCCCAGTAGTGGGATTGCTGGGTCATATGGTAGATCTAGTTTTAGTTTCTTAAGTAACCTCCATACTGTTCTCCATAGTGGCTGTGTCAATTTACATCCCCACCAACAGCGCAAGAGGGTTCCCTTTTCTCCACACCCTCTCCAGCATTTATTGTTTGTAGATTTTTTGATGATGGCCATTCTGACAGGTGTGAGGTGACACCTCATTGTAGTTTTGATTTGCATTTCTCTAATGATTATTGATGTTGAGCATCCTCTCATGTGTTTGTTGGAAATCTGTATATCTTCTTTGGAAAAATGTCTGTTTAGGTCTTCTGCTCATTTTTGGATTGGGTTGTTTTTTGTTTTTTTTGATATTGAGCTGCATGAGCTGCTTGTGTATTTGGGAGATTAAGCCTTTGTCAGTTGCTTCGCTTGCAAATATTTTCTCCCATTCTGAGGGTTGTCTTTTCACCTTGTTTATGGTTTCCTCTGCTGTGCAAAAGCTTTTAAGTTTCAATAGGTCTCATTTGTTTGTTTTTATTTCCATTTCTCTAGGAGGTGGGTCAGAAAGGACCTTGTGATTTATGTCAGAGAGTGTTCTGGCTATGTTTTCCTCTAAGAGTTTTATAGTGTCTGGCCTTACATTTAGGTCTTTAATCCATTCTGAGTTTGTTTTTGTGTATGGTGTCAGGTAGTGTTCTAATTTCATACTTTTACATGTACCTGTCCAATTTTCCCAGCACCACTTATTGAAGAGGATGTCTTTACTCCACTGTATATTCTTGCCTCCTTTATCAAAGATAAGGTGACCATATGTATGTGGGTTTATCTCTGGGCTTTCTATCCTGTTCCTTTGATCTATATTTCTGTTTTTGTGCCAGTACCATACTGTCTTGATTACTGTAGCTTTGTAGTATAGTCTGAAGTCAGGGAGCCTGATTCCTCCAGCTCCATTTTTCTTTCTCAAGACTGCTTTGGCTATTCAAGATCTTTTGTGTTTCCATACACATTGTGAAATTTTTTGTTCTACTTCTGTGAAAAATGCCATTGCTAGTTTGATAGGGATTGCATTGAATCTGTAGATTGCTTTGGGTAGTATAGTCATTTTCACAATGTTGATTCTTCCAATCTAAGAACATGGTATATCTCTCCATCAATTTGTATCATTTTTAATTTCTTTCATCAGTGTCTGATAGTTTTCTGCATACAGGTCTTTTGTCTCCTTACGTAGGTTTATTCCTAGGTATTTTATTCTTTTTGTTGCCGTGGTAAATGGGAGTGTTTCCTTAATTTCTCTTTCAGATTTTTCATCTTTAGTGTACAGGAATGCAAGAGATTTTTGTGCATTAATTTTGTATCCTGCTACTTTACCAAATTCATTGATTAGCTCTAGTAGTTTTCTGGTAGCATCTTTAGGATTCTCTATGTATAGTATCATGTCATCTGCAAACAGTGACGGCTTTACTTCTTCTTTTCTGATTTGGCTTCCTGTTATTTCTTTTTCTTCTCTGATCGCTGTGGCTAAAACTTCCAAAACTATGTTGAATAATAGTGGTAATAGTGGACAACCTTGTCTTCTTCCTGATCTTAGAGGAAATGGTTTCAGTTTTTCACCATGGAGAATGACGTTGGCTGTGGAGTTGTCAGATATGGCCTTTACTATGTTGAGGTAGGTTCTCTCTATGCTCACTTTCTGGAGAGTTTTTATCATAATTGGGTGTTGAATTTTTTCAAAAGCTTTTTCTGCATCTATTGAGATTATCATATGGTTTTTATCCTTCAATTTGTTAATATGGTTTATCACATTGATTGATTTGCGTATATTGAAGAATTCTTGCATTCCTGGGAAAAACCCCACTTGATCATGGTATATGATCCTTTTAATGTGCTGTTGGATTCTGTTTGCTAGTATTTTGTTGAGGATTTTTGCATCCATGTTCATCAGTGATATTGGCCTGTAGTTTTCTTTTTTTGTGACATCTTTATCTGGTTTTGGTATCAGGGTGATGCTGGCCTCGTAGAATGAGTTTGGGAGTGTTCCTCCCTCTGCTATATTTTAGAAGAGTTTGAGAAGGATAGGGGTTAGCTTTCCTCTAAATGTTTGATAGAATTCACCTGTGAAGCCATCTGGTCTTGGGCTTCTGTTTGTTGAAAGATTTTTAATCACAGTTTCAATTTCAGTGCTTGTGATTGGTCTGTTTATATTTTCTATTTCTGCCTGGTTCAGTCTTGGAAGGTTGTGCTTTTCTTAGAATCTGTCCATTTCTTCCCGGTTGTCCATTTTATTGGCATATATTTGCTTGTAGTAATATCTCATGATCCTTTGTATATCTGCAGTGTCATTTGTTACTTCTCCTTTTTCATTTCTAATTCTATTCATTTGAGTTTTCTCCCTTTTTTTCTTGATGAGTCTGGCTAATGGCTTATCAATTTTGTTTATCTTCTCAAAGAACCAGCTTTTAGTTGCATTGATCTTTGCAATCGTTTCCTTCATTTCTTTTTCATTTATTTCTGATCTGATCTTTATGATTTCTTTCCTTCTGCTAACTTGGGCGTTTTTCTGTTGTTCTTTCTCTAATTGCTTTAGGTGTAAGGTTAGGTTGTTCATTTGAGATTTTTCTTTTTTCTTGAGGTAGGATTGTATGGCTATAAACTTCCCTCTTAGAACTGTTTTTGCTGCATCTCATAGGTTTTGGGTCATCGTGTTTTCATTGTCATTTATTTTTAGGTATTTTTTAATTTCCTCTTTGATTTCTTCAGTGATCTCTTGGTTATTTAGTAGTGTATTGTTTAGCCTCCATGTGTTTGTACTTTTTACAGTATTTTTCCTGTAATTGATATCTAGTCTCATAATGTTGTGGTTGGAAAAGATATTTGATACGATTTCAATTTTCTTAAACTTACCAAGGCTTGATTTGTGACCCAAGATATGATCTATCCTGCAGAATGTTCCATGAGCACTTGAGAAGAAAGTGTATTCTGCCACTTTTGGGTGGAATGTTCTATAAATATCAATTAAATGTATCTGGTCTATTGTGTCATTTAAAGCTTGTGTTTCCTTATTTATTTTCTGTTTTGATGATCTGTCCATTGGTGTAATTGGGCTGTTAAAGTCCCCTAGTATTTTTGTGTTACTGCCCTTTAGTTCTTCTAGGTCCTTGTTAAATGTTTCTTGTATTTTCTCCATTCTATTGCCAAGATTCTGGATCATCTCTACTATCATTTCTCTGAATTCTTTTTCAGGTAGACTGCCTATTTCCTTTTCATTAGTTTGGTCTAGTGGGTTTTTACCTTGCTCCTTCATCTGCTGCATATTTTTCTGTCTTCTCATTTTGTTTAACTTACTGTGTTTGGGGTCTCCTTTTTGCAGGCTGCAGGTTCATAGTTTCTGTTGTTTTTGTTGTCTGCCCCCAGTGGGTGAGGTTGGTTCAGTGGCTTGTGTAGGCTTCCTGGTGGAGGGGGCTGGTGCCTGTGTTCTGGTGGATGAGGCTGGATCTTGTCTTTCTTGTGGGCAGTGCTGTGTCTGGCGGTGTGTTTTGTGGTGTCTGTGAACATAGTATGATTTTAGGCAGCCTCTCTGCTAATGGGTGTGGTTGTGTTCCTGTCTTTCTAGTTGTTTGGCATGGGGCGTCCAGCACTGGAGCTTGCTAGCCATTGGGTGTAGCTGGGTCTTAGCGTTGAGACAGAGATCTCTGGGTGAGCTTTCGCCAACTGATTTTATGTGGGGCCGGGAGGTCTCTCGTGGTCCAATGTCCTGAACTCAGCTCTCCCACCTCAGAAGCTCAGGCCTGACACCAGGCCAGATCAACAAGACCCTGTCAGTGACATAGCCAGGTACGTGGGGATTTTCTCGCCTTTTGAGAAGTCTGAGGTCTTCTGCCAGCATTCAGTAGGTGTTCTGTAGGAGTTGTTCTACATGTAGGTGTATTTTTGATGTATTTGTGGGAAGGAAGGTGATCTCCACATCTTACTCCTCCGCCATCCTGAAGGTCCCCCTGCAACAGTAGACTCCACTGATGATGCCAACCTCTGCAAGAGCTAGAGGTGCAGAGGCATTTATTTCAGAGGGTTTGCAGCTTGCTTTTTTTTCCTTTTCCTTTGTGCTTCATTTAATTTCACTTGTTCACAGGGTGCTTCATGCAGAGGCCTCAGACCCTGCACTTCAGATCAGAGTGCCTAGTGAGAAATGGCTGTGCCGACACCTCAGCTTGGTCAGTTGTAATAATTTTAATCCAATCTATTTATTCACGATTGCTTTTCAACCATTGCTTCTTACATTCTCTTCTTTCCGAGCATAGTTTCCTTTCTTCTAACCTTTTAGTAGTTGTTTTAGTAAGGTTCTGTGAATGGTAACTCTTTCAGTCTTTGACTTACATTTTTTAAAGTTATGCTCACTTTCAGTTGATCTTTTTCATGGGAGTGTTTATTTTTCCTTTTGCATTTTCATAATATGACTTAGTGCCTCTATTGTTGCAAAGTAGACAGCTGATATTCTGTAAATTACCAGTCTTTTCTTTGTGGTAGCTTTTAGTGTTTTTCTTTGTGCTTTTAGTACAATGAGGATTAAGTTTATGTGGATTTTCATGTATTTATTCATGATTCTTTTTAATCTGAATGTATTACCTGTCTTCACTCTGGAAAATTCTTAAGCACTAACTCATAGAATGTTGCTTCTCCTACAATCTCTATGGAGTCTCTTTCTGGAATACATTTCCATTATATTATATACATTTTATTAACTATATACTAAACTTTCTCTTTTTACTCTTCATTTTCTAAGTTCTCTTTTATGATTTTCATTTCTTTATCTATTCTGGCTTCTGAGTGATCTTTTTCCCAACCTAACTTCTGATCACTAATTCCTTCTTCAATTGTGTCTAATTGGCTCTTTATTCTGTTCATTAATTTCAATGACGATATTTTCCACTTATAGAAGTTCTAGTTCATCTTTTTCAGTCTTTCATTTCTTAACTGTGCTTTCTGTTCTTTCTTTTATCACTCAAATTATTTTAAACAAATGTTATAATTTCTTTCATATTTTCTAATATTTCTACTTCTTGCATTGCTAATTTTCTTGATTCTTGCATTTGATAATTCTCTCTCATGATATTTGTAATTATTGCCAACTCATATTCATTAATGTGTGTTTATCCTTTGGGACCCGCATGTTGTTGTTTTGTGAAAGAGTTCTTAAAGACTAGCTTTGAGTGTGTTTCTCTGAGGATGAAGGCCTCAGGCAGTTCAATGATACTGGATCATTTTACATTAATTTCCATGTTAATTCCTTCTGTTTATGGTTCAGCTAAGAGTTTCAGTTTCTGAAAGGTCATTTCTTTCCTCTTCCTCCCAAAACCTTGTATAAATTTAAATTTCTTCGACATATCCTAGACCTACAGAGTTTTTCTTGCCCATGAAGCCAGAGCAATCAAGATAGTGCCAGCTTGTTGCAGGGAGCTAGGTATAGTATCACGACTTGTGTGGAAAGGCTCTTGTCAGCAAACCCAAGACAGTTTTAGAATCTCAGCATCCAGTACCTAGGACTCACATATAATCTGAAACTCTCCCAGGCTGCTGAAGCATCGGCTTTCCCCTATCACACTGGTTTTCACTTTTTCCCCCTCATTTCTGATGTATTTCTCTGTCTAAGTATTTCTCTGTCTTTCTTTTGAGCTCAGCTATAACATACTATTTGAAAATATATTCTTGCTGTAGTTTATGCAGAACCTCAGTATGATCTGTGAAGTACTAGCGTGGTCCATCCCACTGTTCCTCTCCTGCTGCAGGTCCCTAATACCAACCAGAATGAACTACTCACCATTTCCCAAAGAAAGTCCATGGATCTTGCTCTTACTTCCTGACTTATGCACTTCTATAACTTTAAATGTTTTCCCCAAATCCTTTTGCTAAATTGTTTTCTTTTCTCCTTCCTGAATTCTTTTCAGATAACTGCAATCATGATATGATCTCTACTTTCAAACCTCATATAAGTAATCTTGCTCCATCTTACATTATTATAGTGTTTGTGTTCTTATCCTATCCATTCTATTAGACCATAAACCCCTAAAGGGCCTGTAGTTTCTTTTTTCAATTTGTTTACCCTGTAATATCCAGCACATTGTCTGACACACAGAGGTATCTTCTCAAAGTGCTTGTTAAATTAAACTGAAACCACAGAAGAATTTTCTTTTTCCTTCTGTAACTATAATCCTCAACAGTCAACAAGGTAAAAACATAGCTGTCCACAATTATTCAAAACAAAGAAGTATGTAATAATTAGAGAACATTTACATTTCCTGACAGAATTGCCTTTTAAATGATATCCAATTAATATAAATAGGCAAATGATTTCAGAAATTTTAAATTTCTACAGTTACAGTTACAGAATTGCTACCTTTTAAAAAATAATGACAATTACAACAAAATATAGCATTTATTAAATGCCTATTTTATGGCAAGCATGGGACTATTTTTTACATGAATTATCTCATCTGAGTTTTAAAACGACCATTGGAGGTGCCATAATTATCCACATTTAACAGATGAAGATGTAGAGACACAGTGTGGTGACATGAGTTCCCCAGGATTGCTTAGGTCCTAAATTGTACCAAGATTTGAGCTCAGGCAGTTGGATTCCAGGGTCCATGCTCTTAACACCACACACTTAACTCAAGTTTTATACAGCACTGTTGTTAGAAACTATCAAAATGTTTAAATATTTAGAAGTCATCCTCAACCACGTTTGTTTTAAAGAGACACTAAATCTTTTTCATATGTAGAAAGAATATAAAAATCAAGAGGCTTGAAGAGCAACTTTCCAGGCTGTTGAGGTGCTGTCAATTATTTGAGTAGTGGTCGGTATTTTTTAACGCAATGCGGAAATGTTCCTAAAGCCATTTACCAATATCTATAAAAGATTTTGTAGGTAGCTTTATTCAAGTGGAGAGAAAAGCCCCCATGGATACATCAAGGTTTCTGTTTCCCTTGGGCTTTATTTTTTTAATTCTTTTATTTTAGTCACTGAAGTAGTTCAGAAAGCTTTATAATTTTAATATTTCCTGTAAAATTATAATTGTCAGTGATTATATCTGCTCACATTGCTGTACTCTGTGAGCATTTTTTCTCCAAAGGACAAGCTTTAAAAGTTTCTGTGTCATTCACATTTAATACTGTTGACAAGATCAACAGTGAAAGGCAAAAAAAAAAAAAAAAAGAAGTCTAAAAATAGTTGCTTTTTATACTTCTGGATTAAGCCTCCTTGCTCTTTATATAGAGAGATGTGGTTAGGGTCATGGTTTAAAGAGTAGGTGTGTTTCTGAAATAACCTGATTTTTTTCACTTTATGCCTCCCACTGCCAGCCACAGTTGCCTCTATTGTGTGAATCCTCAAAAAAGGTTTATCGTAGTCATTCTGTGCAAATGACACCCTTTGAACATCGTATATTCATATATTATTTTCAGCCTCAACTCCTACAGTCCATCTGTAAGGTATATTAAAGGTTCTCACAGCTCTAAGTGGCTTCAATTAAAAGATAATTATACAAGAAACTTCTTTTCATAAAGCAATGATCTAAATATACATCTTTTGCTTCAGTTAATAACTGTCATTTTCTAAGACAAAAGTCACTCACTAGATGATAGTTTTAAGTTATTTACAGGTTTATCTGGTGTCTCCAGGAAAGACAGAGATCATTCTATATGAAAAAGAAAGTATATCTTTTGTTCTAGTACATGAATACTTCTCAATTTTCCCTATATTTGATATTAAAAAAAACATACATTCATCTTAGGGCTAGGACTTCAAATATGGAAAGACAATTCTTGTCTAGAGACAATGTGATAGGGAGATTTAGTTAAATATTCCCCTGCATAAATTATATATTATTGCCCAGGACCCAGGATGAAAAGCATTTGGCCATAGGCGCATTGAGTATCCCAATTTCTTGCCCCAGGAATTCCTGAAGTGAGAGAGAGGACGCCATGGAATTGAGGATTGCAAGGTATTGTTATGAGAATAAACTGAGTCATGAAGAAAACTGAGCCAGGTATACACCGTGCATATTTCCTTGTAAAACCTGGAAAGTTCCAAACTAAGAATGAGAGCACAGTAAACGTACCTCCCCGCAAAAAAACTAGAAATAGCTTTAATTTCTAGTCAAAATTAAAAAGTACAATTCCCAAGCACAGGCCATAGGTAGGTGGAATTTCTTTTCTTAACACCAAACAAATCTAGAATGATTATTAATATTCTGACCCAGAGGACAGCACTAGAGCATATGCATGAGCTCAAAGTAGTATGGTGGTTCCAGATCAGGACCCAAACTTTCAGGCACCTGCCCAATGGGAGGCAGAGCAGTAAGCAACCCTCCTTCTCTGAGGCTTTTTCAATTCTGTTTCTGTTACTTGGCTTCCTAGTTCTAGAGATACTGCATCAGTCAGAATGGGATAGGTTATGCTGTGACAACAAACAATTCCCAAATCTCAGTACCTAAAAACAAAAGATGTATTTCTCACTCACTTTACATATGCAACCCAGGTCGTCAGGGAGGCTGGGTTCATGCTAGTTCATGTTCACTCAGGGGCTTGGGATGACAGAGGATGAAGGATTTTGCACTGGCAAGGACATTCCCAAGCCTGAAATAAGAAAGGTCACTTCCATACACAAACAATTGGCTGGAACTTCAAGGGGTGAAGAAGCACGATCCTCCCATTTGCGAGGAGAGAGAAACTAGGTATCATTTAACATACTATGCCTTTCAATGGTACGGAACTGGCCAGCACTCATTTAAATTCTTTGCATTCATTCAGCAAAACTTCAACCCTAGAGAAACTCTACCACAGTACTTCTTAAATTGTAATGTGTATATGAATCACAAATGTTACTTTTCAAAGTGCAGGTCTGGGACAGGTTCTATATTTCTAACAAGCTCCCAGGTGCTGCTTCTACTTTTGGTCTTCATAAAACATCTAGGCTCTACCAAATGCATTCTCTGCACCTGCATCCAAGTAGCTCAACTTTCCTGGAGACAAGTCACATCTACACTGGCTAGTTCTACTCTAAGTTCTTTATGTCACACTTTTATACCATGCAACCTTTGGCAACCCCTAAGCCACCTGCTTCAAGTTAATCTTCATCGTCTTGCTTTCTCATTTCAGAAAATAATATCACGTCAGCCGCATGTTCTCGCTCAACCTTAATAAAGGGTTCCATCATCTCTCCTCGGGATTCTGCAGTGCACTCCACAGCTTCCCATCCTGCCCCCTACAGTCTATTCCCTATAGAACAGCCCTCTGACCCTCTTTCATTATATTGAATCATATCACTCCTTACTGTCAATGGCTTCCCATTCCCCTTAGAATAAAATCCAAACCTTAGCAAAGGTCTTTAAGGCACAGATAATTTTTTCCCTACCTAGTTCTCCAACTTCATCTCATGACACTCTCTTCTTGCTCAATACCTCTGACCACTGGATCGAGTTTCACTTCCTTAAACACCTCATGGTTTTCCCACACACTATTCTCCCCAGTAGAATGCACACTCATGGCCTGAAAAACTCATTCTCTCCACTTTTTGCATGTCTACATCTATCTCATCTTTCAGGTCACTCTTATAATGTCATTTCCTCTTCGATATCTCACTGACTTTCTTATGTAAAGTAGTCCCCAAACTTTATTCCCTATGTTGGCACTTTGTTAAGCTCCTCCAACATATCACAGTTTGGAATTATTTTGTCTCTTTTCCTGTCTACTTTATTTTGTATTTGTTGTGTGTGTCATATTCAAGTTGCATCCTTGGGTCCTTACACTGTGTTGCACCTAGTTAAAGTCCAGCAGATATTTGTAGAATAACTAATGGGTAGTTGAATGGATGGATGAATGATTAAATAATAGAGTACACTTTGCCTTATAATATTTTTCCTTTGGCATTAGCCTAAACATAATTATCTGTACAAGTATATGCCATTAAATCATCCCATGAATAAGTTTCAAGTCAGTGGATTTCAATGCCTAAAACTAATTCTAACATTTCTTCACCAAGACACAATAAATCCATAATAAGGGAGAAGCTTAAAAATCTTCTGGGATTTATAGATATAATCAGTAATATGCTGTGCATTTTTAAAAAAGAGGAAATAAAGTATAATTTTAGAAGTATTTCATTATACAGCTTTGTAATAGACTCCCTTAAAATTCCCTGGGAAACACTGTCATATGTGCCTAAAGATTTTTTTATATTTTATAATACAGTGAAAATTTATCAGTTTAGTAAAGTGTAGTAATTCCTGTAAGGCCAATGTGTTTGCCACTACAACTAGAAAAAACCATATAAATTACGAAAATCATATTCTTTAGAGCTTCAGTGAGCTACGGATGAGATGAACTAAGTTTCCAGAAAGAAGAGATCCTTTCTGAGATAGGCAAACAATTTCAGCCAGTTGTTTTTTTTCCCCTTAGGAATGTTTGCTAAATTTTGGCAAAAAGTGAGGGGAAGGTGTGGCTAAGGCAGAGTACTTCTAGGGTAGAAAGAGAAACTAATGTTCTTTGGTTGCTCAGGGCTGAAGAACTATAATGGAAATTGTAGGGTCCCTAAATATCTTACTGGGATATTTCTCCATGAGACATTTGCTGGATTTTTGGAATGTGTAGGAAGCTGAAGAGTTAGGATAAACACTTGTAAAAATCAGAGTGCAGTTTTCTCCACCCTTGTAAGTAGGCATTTAGAAACAAACGCCTAGTGAGGGAGGAGTCCAGCTTTAAGTAACCAGCTGTCTCCCACTCAAGACATTTGATGTATTTGAAGTTGCCTGGGCAGAAAGCCTGGACCCTCTGAAGGGCAGAGCTGAATCTTCTACAGTTTCTCAGGGCTGATAGGATGGGCACACATGAGCTCTCTATCCAAAGCGTATAAGACACACGGTGGAGAAAGGGAGACTAAGGGGATGTGGTAGTCTGATGAAAACTGCAAAACATCTTGACCCAGGTGAATCCTTGGCTGCTTTAAAGTTTCTGCTCCTCATTATGTCTGAAAAGTGGGAAGGCTTTTTGGTGGATATCAACACTGTCCCAAAATCCTACATTTGTTTTACACAATGACTGAGATTTAATTAAAAATTACTAGGGCTTCCCTGGTGGCGCAGTGGTTAAGAATCTGCCTACCAATGCAGCAGTCACAGGTTCGAGCCCTGGTCCGGGAAGATCCCACATGCCACGGAGCAGCTAAGCCCATACACCACAACTAATAAGCCTGTGCTCTAGAGTCCACGAACCACAACTACTGAGCCTGCATGCCACAACTACTGCAGCCCACACACCTAGAGCCCGTGCTCCACAAGAGAATCCACTGCAATGAGAAGCCTGCACACCGCAATGAAGAGTAGCCCCTGCTCGCCGCAACTAGAGAAAGCCCGCGTGCAGCAACAAAGACCCAACGCAGCCAAAAATAAATAAATAAATTTATTTTAAAAAATTTACTACATATGTCAGATGATGTGACTGATGAAAGAAAACAAAACAAGCCCTTCACAGATTATCCATCTTAGATTTTCTTGAAAAGAAATTTTAAATGACTGGTTAAAATGTTAAAGAAAACAGAGAAGAGAAGAACAAAATAAAATTTGTCCATTCTCTGATGGAGAATTCTAATAGAGTTGAAATGTTAAAAAAAAGAAACCAACTTAAAATAAAATGTATACTATAGACCAGGAGTTAGTGAACTACAGCCCATGGGTCAAATTCAGCCCATTGCCTGTTTTTGTAAAAGTTTTATGGGAACACAGCCATGTTCACTAATTGTCTATAGTTCCTCTTGTGTTACAACACCAGAGTTGAGTATTTAGAACAGCCACCATATGGAATATAAAGTCTAAAATATTCTCTATCTTGTCCTTGAAATACATTGTAAACTTTGACATATGAATTGCTTAAAATATCAAGATTTAATTAACATCTTCCTTCCAAATTTTTTTTTCAATCAGCTCCTTCAGGGTAGATAGCATTCAATAATGTGAGCTATATGAACACTCAGTAAGCTCGTCATTTTATTCAGGACCTCACGCTGGAAACTTTGGGACTGTGAAGTTGAACTCACACGCCAAAACCTTAACGCGTGGCCTTGAATAAATTAAGAGCCTTCTGTCCATTTTAAAGGAAGTAATGTTTTTCAACGTTTCCTTGGCATTGTTGGATTCTGCAAAAATTATTTGAGCTCTGGGAGTGAGGACTCTGACAAACCTGAAACTTGGCAACAGAAATAAGAAGGCAGCCACGCACTGTGCCTTGAGTACTTAAAAGGAGGATGTCCACATTCTTCCATGAGAGGGCCAAGTAAGTAGAAATACATGTATATGAATGCCAAATTAATGTTGTAATTAATAACAATAATAGTTCACATTTATTGAATGTGCACTATAGGCTAGTAACAGCTCACCTAACTGGCCTTGGGTGAACTTCCCAAATTGGTATTTTTTAAAGAACTCCCACATGGTTATTATGTTCAGCCAGGATTAAAAATCTACTGATCTAGTTTCTTCTTCCCGATTTCCCTATCACTTGCTGTGTTCCAGCGTTCTACTGTTCTCTCTCTCTCTCTCTCCCCTAATAAACACTCACATTATACTGCAAAAAATGGGCAGAACAAATAACTCTTGTTCTCTCAGTCTCACTTACCTTTACTTAAGTGATGAATATTCAAATATTAAAATCATCTGCTAGTTCCCCTGGTTGGCTGGACCATAGCACTCAGTTCTTTGTGTTGCAATTGCTCATTAAAAAACAGTAAGACTTGTCCACTTTTCTGGCTCAAAATATATTTGGTGTAAACAAAACTATGGTGGCCATTGTTTTCTTCCTTTCCTCTAAATAAGCTGCAGTCATCAAATGTATTAGCCTCTTTTAGGCAATGTGTTTGGCATTTGTGCAACGAGGTGGTGGCCAACAAAGTGTGATGTGTGAGAAGTTTTGTTGCAGTGGAGCAAAATTCACCTGGAAGGTAGGGAATATGGGTTAATATAAAGCATATGCTATGATGTGATTTCTTTGGTATTACGATTCCTACTCAACTAGTGTGAACCTTACAGGATTCAAGCTACCTTAAGACACGATGAATAGCTCAAAATGAGTCACAGTGGCCAGTATGAACTTCCACGCTAGTTGTTTTGAAACATCCCCTGTAGGACTATGAGTGTTCTGGAGTGATAAACTAAGAGTGTTACTTTAGACAAGAACGTTGACAGGCGATGTACTTCACTGGAACAGAGGGAGAATGAGTAAAGTCAAGACCCCCTTTCCTGGGGTAACTGTTACTCCTTAAAAAGAGACCACTAAGCTGAGTGACGTGAAGACTCTTCCCTGGAGGACCCGATGCCACGCAGCTGAGAGCCATTCCCATTGGAGGGGACGGCAACTCCCCACTCATGCTTGTCCAAGACCTGTTGTCAGACCAGAGATCACTGCCTCCTTCCTGGACTTTTCCAGGAGGTATTTGTTACTCCCTCTTCTATTTTCACAACTCTGTGTTGAGTGCTTATTGTGTGTAATAAGCTGAGTGATTTACTCACTCTGTGGTGTACCTCCAATCCTGTGTCACCTGCCCTCCTGCTGGGCCCTGCAAGAAGCAGCAAGTGCATTCTCCACCCCAGCCTCTCTCTGTCTCTGTCTCCCTCTCACTCACCTTAACCTTCCACCCCATCTCTCTCTATCGTTCTCTCTCTCTCTCTAATTAACACTCATAAAAGTAGAGGAAAACTGGAGAAACAAGTCCTTAAACCACAAGTCAAGCTCCTTGACATCCTTTCCCACAAAATCAACCTTTCCATGACTAGACAGATCATTGCTCCAACTTCTGTATCTATTCATTTGTTAAATGACGTCTTGAAAAATAGAAACAGAGGTTACAAAGGACAGTGACCTCAAAGGAAACATTTATATCAATTCTTCAAATTTCCATGTGGAGGGACTTCTGCTAGGGGAATATCTGTGACCTTGTTCTGGAAATGTCTACCTGCAGAGGGCATACATTCTGCTAGTTCTATGTCATCTGTCACTTCGGGTGCGTGTGTGTAGGCATGTATTTGTATGTGAATAAAAGAGAGAGAGAGAGAGGGAGAGAATGAGTGAGAGAGACGACAGGGTGGGGGGGGGGGGAAGAGAGAGAGAGAGAGGTACCCTGATTGTCCAGGTGCACCAGAGACAAGGCAGTATGTTTGTTTAATTTGGGGAGGGGTGGGACTGGCCCCCTTGGTCCACAATATTCACCCATTTTCTCCAAATATTTTTATAAGTAAAAGAGACACTATTCTTAATGTGCCTGAACTCTGTGCCTATTTCTCCATAGGTTCAGAAATTATTTCTACCTTGCTTGGTACAAAATTCAAAAAATATCCCAGAATATGAAATGAAATATTAACATATGGAAAAAACACATGAAATCTCCAAGAATCCCACTACATTAAGCACTTTATTCCTCTAGCCTCATTTTTTAAAACTGTGTGCATTTGTTTGTGACTTATTTTTTTAATAAACAGCAGTTGGATCATAGTGTTTAATTTTGTATCTTACAAAGTTTCCAAGAGACTTCATGAATTTTAGCTTACTGAAATTCTTCTGCAATGGCCAAGTAAGTTCATGAAGTAATGTCATAAATCACTCTACACTTCTAGATATTTTTGGGTTAGGAAAATTGCACGTGAGGGATAATACTTATTAATTTCTTGTGGTTAAAATTCACGAACATTAAGTCTGGTACCTCACCTTCTTAGAACTCTCCAGCTGCCAGCATCCCCCTCCTGATAATAAAAGTGGCAGAGTCATTCTTTACACAAGCATCTATGGAATATCTAGAATATGCTTAGCATTGTGCTGGGCACTAGAGAAATGAAGATTAAAAGAAATGGTTTCTGTCCTCAAGGAATTCAATAAATGTTCAATATGACAGATTAGTGATTTTATATATTAAACTGATTAATGACACCTTTCTGTCTATCTCAATTGGTTTATAAGTATGAGAGTTCATAGGACACACTCAACTAATGTTTGTTGATGATAAAATGTCATTTCAAACTTAGTCTTCATATAATTTTATAAAATGGGCATACAAAATATTGTAATCTATGTGGGTATGTACATATATTGTAATCTATGTGGAAAACACAGATCTACTTATTTTAAATAATTATCTGCAGTGGGTGACAATTAATATTTAATGAGTTTTTTGAATATAGAGTGGCAAGAAATGGAATCCCCCAAAGAAAATAGAATATTAAATTGTGAAATGACAAACTCTACTAGAGGAGAGGCAGAGTCTTCAAGGTAATTTAAGAATTTGTGGGAGACAGAACTACTCTACATCGTAAGCACTACCTAGCTTTGTTACTCAGGCAAAGTATGTAAAGCCACAAGAGTACAAGCATGCAAGGAAGGGGATTTAATTTCCACCTCCAACTGACTTTTCAGAGTACATATGATGAGCTCAATGTACTAGGTAACCATTCTTTAAGGCATACATTGGTCCTATACTTCTCTGAACTTGTAAAAGAGAAGACCATGGTCCCTAGGCAAGTACTAGAGGCATGTATGTATGGATGTATAAGTATGTATATATTTCTATATGTGTATATAAACAGAATTCATGAGCAAAAATACATGTGACATTTGGGACTTCCGTGGTGGTGCAGTGGTTAAGAATCACCTGCCAATGCAGGGGACATGGGTTCGAGCCCTGGTCTGGGAAGATCCCACATGCCGCGGAGAAACTAAGCCAGTGCTCCACAACTACTGAGCCTGCGCTCTAGAGCCCGTGAGTCACAACTGCTGAGCCCACATGCCACAAGTACTGAAGCCTGCAGGCCCTAGAGCCTGTGCTCCACAATAAGAGAAGCCACCGCAAGGAGAAGCCCACACACCTCAGTGAAGAGTAGCCCCCGTTCACCGCAACTAGAGAAAGCCTGCACGCAGCAATGAAGACCCAACAATGAAGACCCAACACAGCCAAAATAAATAAATAAATAAACAAATTTATTTTAAAAAACCCTCACTTGATTTAAAAAAAAAAAAAACATGTGACATCAATCCTATCCATCCATCCATCCATCCATCTGCTTACCTACCTATCTATTCATTCATCTATATCTATCTGTATTTTTCCACATGAAGAGTTCAAGTTAGTAACTTGTTGAGTTCTAAAATTTGACTCTTACGGAGATAATTTTTTTACACAACCCATTTTCTTTACCTGTAGATATTAATACCTCAGAGTTACAAACCTCTTTGCTTTGCAAACATCTCACATACGGTATCTCATCTACTTTTCCTCAAAACCTCCAGAGATGCTAAGATGAGGCTACCGATTTCAGTTGCAAATAGCAAGCCAAGACTTGAGTGAGATCACATGACTTTTCCGAAGGACACACCACCAGAAGAAGGTGCCCCCAGCACCAGAATCTAGGGCAGAGGATTTCAAATCAAAGGCTCAGGAGGGAGTAAGGCCTCCAGAAAGGAGGTTACATTTTGGAACAGTTGTACCTGGGATGCAGATTTCACCCTTGCCTCAGGTAACTGGACTGTTCCCCAGCGGAGCTTCAACCTGGGGCAGGGATGCCCACTTACAGGTTGTGGTGGGGACTGAAGTTAATTTGTGAAAGTGCCCAGATGAGTGCTTGGTCCTCTGTGGAAGCTGAATGCCCTGAGGCTGCTCCTTTTTCTACAAAATCACGCACTTGATTTCTGTCTGCAAGTCAGCACGGGCAAGGACACATCGGCTGTCCTAGCACTGACTGCGTGATTTCTATGCGACTCACAATCCGAGACCATCTCTCCTGTTTCACTGAGCGTTTCTGTTTCTCTCCATTATCAGATGACTTGTACTCGCAGAACGCAGACTCATTTAAATACTACTGTGCAAAACACTGAATTTAGGAAGGAAAACTTTTCTGCCAAAGAGTGATATTATTCATTCTTAACAAATTTATAAGAATTGACCTATGGTTTACTTAATCCATGCAATTCTTCTCATATTTATTACCATGAATAAACAAGAACTAAATTGCATATTATTAAGATTAAGTAAACAGAGTCGAATGTCTAAAATTAGGGGAAAATAAAATTCATTAAAAATTAAATTCATAAGAAAGTCTTGGTTATATATATATATATTTAATTCTGAAATATTTCAATTTTGACAGAAATAAGGCTCAGTGAAGCCAAATATCACCAAATACTGATATGCACATAAATATATATTATTAAACATATGCATTTGTGTGTAATCAGTATTTATGTATATATATACAATAACATGTATGTATATATATATGAATGTACATACACACAATAATAGAAATAAGGGTCTGTGTAGCCAAATAATCATCAGTTTACTGACTGATCTGGTCAGTAAGCATACTAGACAGCATTTGGTTTTCAGATGTTTTTAAAATGTGCTTTTTGTTTTTCTGATAATCAAATACATTTACTTCACTAAGAAGCGTTCTTATTGTACAAGCTACTTCTCCATCCACAAACAAGAATGTTCTTTAGGATTTTTTTTTAAGAATAAGGCTTATTTGTGAGCAACTGTAAGAAGATGGAAAGAAAACATAAGCACAACAAAACTTCAAGGCTCTTAACTGAACAGCATCCCTGCCAACGTTGGGCTCTCCAGCGGCTCCGGCTCGTATTTTGTTCTGAGCCCCGCGATGTTTGTTCACGCAGGAAGCTCTCTCGACTGTCAGGATGAATGACAACAGTCTCCGAGAATGACAATGACTTGCACTCGTAAAATACCAAGTGACACTTAACTGTGCTCGAAATATTCATACAGCATACTCTGTGAATAATTCAATGATGTGTGGGAGAAGAGGGGCTATTTTTGAAAATTTGTCCCATATAATCTTTTGCAAGCAGCTAATTTTCTCTGATACAATAACGCTGTCTTTTTTTTTTTTTTTGGTGTCTTAATGTCAAAATGCAGTGAGAAATTTGATACCTACATGACACAGCTTTATCATTTCCCATCTACTAAAGTACTAAAGAATTTAATTTTAAAATGTATGGTATTTTGAAATAAGTCTTATGTACTATGTAACACAGATTTGTGCCAATCATAATACATAGTTTAACTCTTATAGATAAGCCTGAGTAGCAGATTTTATTCACGCCTTTCCCTCATTGGACAAGGAATCCATTCATTTAAATAGCAGGATCCATAAAAACCCAAACCCTAGGAACAAAACAGTTTAGCACTGACATAAAAATTAGCTTCCTAGCACAGACTTTTTTCCTTCAGGCATTTTTTTTTCAGAGATTTTACTGATTTGATTGTATAGCAGAAGATTAAATTCTCACACAGCGATCATTAGCAAAAAATAAACAGAGCAAGTACTAAAGCTGGCTTTTGCACCTACTGAATGCTGCAAGTGTCTGTACTCATTTGATATGCATCTTGCAAAGCTCGGCTGTTCCCAGAAGGCCACTCCGTGAAGACTGAGCGAGCAGCGTCTGCTAGCGGTGCCTGCGAGTCACAAAAACAGAGAGCTTTATGACAGGGAGGCTGGGAGGCGACACAGAACTGGGAGGCAGGCTGAAAACCTGGGTTCGTACATTTTCGCGCTTTTAACAAACATGCATGTGAAATTGTTACTTTGATTATTTTTACAATGCATATTAGTCACACTGAGAAACCACTGCATCATCAAGATTTTCCAGGTCTCTTCGTTGGCTCCACTTAGGAAGCCCTTTACTAAAATTGTTTTATTAACTGCTTATTGGACAGATTTATTTTTGGACATAGGACAAAGCATGGTGAGGAACACAGCATGTTGCTATTAGTGGGTGGTCAACTTTAGAGGGTCATCCTACATTACCTGTGGCATTCATTGGGCACTGATTGAAGGCCAAGTCTCCTGCTGGAGTCCTTTTCCACACCATAGACATCAGATAATCCTCTGGGCATATTTCATAAGGTGCTGCAATTTAGAACAGAGGGACTTGAATGCCGGTGGTGTTTATTTTTTAAATGTTGGCAATAGGCAATCCTGAAACGCACCTCTGTGACTGCAGAGAGCTTTCCTTTCTTAAAAGTGTATTGTTTACTGAAATGTCAGAGATGTCTTCAGAAACAAAACACCACTAGCTTTCATTTCATTATCTACAAAATCCTCACAGAAATGTACTTTCTTTGGAAAGTGTTTACTGTGCAGGCTTTTTAAAAAGGTCATTTGGATTTGCCTATAAATTGAACATTATATTCAAGCATATACATAAAAATCTTTCCAGTATTCACCTATATTCATAAAGCTTGGGGATGTCATACAATAAAGTGATTTCTAATAAACTGAAAGCCATATCAGAATTATTAACTGTAGGTGATACGAGTAAATAAACATAAAGGGCAAAAACACGTAACTTTTTATTTCTTCATATAAGTATGATGCCAATCACACTACATTATATAAAAATTAACAGATTTTATCTTTTAGCCTTATGCTTTTCAAAAGCTCCATTTGGTTACTGAGGTAAGCAAGTTAAAGGGAATTTCAAGAATAACAGATGCACACCAGAAATATGTTCATGGAAAGCCAAAGAATTCGTGAAAGAAGAAGGTCTGTCTATGTTGTTTTAAACCTGAAAGAACACATCAGTCCTTTCTCCAGACAGAACTCCTGTTGTGCTTTCACACAGAATTGCCATTTATACGTTCTGATATTTGTCCTCACAACTTGCCTGGGATAAGTTGGGTCCTCTCATCTCTGTATCTTGCACTTAAAAGTGTGTCTGGCACACAGAAGTTGTTCAAAGTTGAGTGAATACATTAATGACTATATGGCTATAGAAATACCTTTAGTAAGTAAACAAGGACCTACAAAATAACAAGTATCTAATATATACAGGAGTGTGATGTCCAGGGAGCAATTTCTTCCTTTGGGGACAATATACTATTGAACCCATGCTAATCTAATTCTACCGATACTAATTCTACTTCAGAATGTATGACCTCATTAGGACCCATTACAGTTGTTAGTAGGTGAAGAATGCAGCTTGAGACATTGCCATCTTGAAATAATATTCACTTTATAATTACCTGAAATAAGATGAGTGGTTGAAACTCGTGGGCATTCAGAACTGAGAGTGGCACTGAAGATCACCTAATCCACTTCCTTCTTCTTTACAGATGGGGGCACCAGGGCCCCCAAAGAAGAGGCTCGTCTAAGGCAATGGAGCTGGTGGAGGTATCAGCAGAACTGGATTCTAGAACCCTGACTCCTGCACACCCTCTTTGCTACCTTGGATTCTTCAAGATAATCTCCCTCACGCTGAGTTTACATTTATATATGGATATAAATCTAGGTTCTCAGGAAAACCCATAGGTTCCTGTCTCCGAGTCATGGAATCTTTGCTCGGTGGGTGGATTAGCAGTTGATCCAACCTTCACCAGGCCCGTCTTCATAAATGTCCCCTCCTCACCCACCAGTGATCTCCTACTGGCCAAACCCAATACGCTCACCTCGGTCATCACTCACTAAACCTTCCCTGCAGTACTTTTTATATTGACTTCCCCCTCCTCCTTGGAAATACTTTCTTTAGGGTCTTAGAAAGCTCTTCTCTCTCAGGCCTCCACCAAGCACTTGGACCATTCTTTCTGCCTGTCTCATTCCCCGCATCCTTTGCAGAATCATCCACCCCTTACATTTTCCTCATGTTAAATGCTTTCCTTAGGTAATTTCAAACCCTTAATAACAGTAATAGCATTGAGCCCTTATTAACAGTCGTACATGAATGGGCTCATTTAACTTTCCCCAACAACTTTATGTCAGACACTATTAGCCCCATTTATCAAAAGAGAAAACAGGTAGGCACAGAGAGGTGAATTGATATTTTTTTTCGGATTCCAAATATATATTTTTTAATTACATGTGGGATGCAGGGTGTAAAGTGCTACAGTTCTCCAGCAACTTCCTTCTTTTATGCCACATCAAAAAAGTAATCTCTAAAATGAAGAGTAATCCCATAACTTGCTGCATAAAATTTTCCATGGTTCTCCAGTTATCTGATGGGATAAAGAGGACTGTGCTTGCTGTGATGAAAGGGCCCTTCCAGCAAGCCCTAACCTCGCCCTCCAATTATGATTCACATTTACTGTCCCATGGACCAGCCACACAGAATTAACTGTCACCCTCCAGATACCCCACACCAATTTACACTTCCCTAACTTTGCAAAAGCTATATCCGCTACTTAAGATACTCTCTCCCCTCCTTGTTTTTCTGTTTGTTTGTTTGTTTGTTTTTGGTAATATTCCTGTATATCTTTAAAACACATCTTAAATGGTGTATTCTCCGGGGGGCCTTCCTCGGTACCTCAGTCATTGAATATACAAGTATTATATCTCTTCTCACAATGGATGGAAAGCATCTGGTTACAGTGTGAAACTCCTCAATTCCTAAATTTTGCCCTTTAGGAGACTAATTATGCTTTACTTTATTTCTCTTTAATCTGCTGTAAGGAACTGCTAAGCTGTCTAGCACATAGTAGGTGTTCAGAACATGTTTGTCGAGTACATCAGTTTTACTGAGGAAACAATATAATAGACTAGCCCATCCAGTAGAACTTTTTGCAGTGACGGAAGTGGGAATTTCACTGTCCAGTACGGTGACGTCTAGTCAATGTGGCTATCGAGCACTTGAAATGTGGCAAGCAAGACTGAGAACGGAGTTTTAAATATATCTATTTGAATTAATGTAAGTTTAAATTTTAAAAGCTACCCCACTGGACAACACTGGAACAGATGATAATTGTGTTTCTGTAAATGTCAACCAAAACTACTACAGAATATGAAAAGGAAACTTATAATACATGTTAAAACTCACAAAATGCATCATGCATAGTTTATTCCATAATTGAATTCTATAAAATTAATTAATTTGATATAATTCTATAGAATTGATTAATTAACCTGATATTACTATGACACTTGAGTATTCTTTTTATCTATATCCAACTTCTGCTCAGTGTTTTCCTCATTCACTCTTCCTTTGTAATCTTTCATTTCACTTGTACTTTTTTTTCTGTTTTCAAACAATTTCTTCAGTTCCATTGACGTTGAAGTACATTTCATAAAACTTGTTGCTATAGCTTTCAGGGTTTTTTTTCTGATTCAGGCTTGACATAAGCCAATGAAGGAGCAATTTGCACCCGGAGGTCTTCATTTCCCTGTATGTTTTCAGAAAGCTTTCCACACGTATTGTTTTGGTTTTTTTTCTTTATCCATTCATCTGTTTTTGTGGGGTTTTTTTGAATTCTTTTCTTTTTTTTTGAATTTTTGAATTTAATTTTATTTATTTTTTTATACAGCAGGTTCTTATTAGTTATCCATTTTATACATATTAGCGTATACATGGCGATCCCAGTCTCCCAATTCATCACCCCCCCCCCCCCGCCCCCTTGGACACGTATTGTTATTCCCACAAGAGCACCCTGCCCCCGCCCACCTTAGGGTCAGAAAATCTGGTAATTGCAAGCGTTCACCACTAGATGGCACGGGTGAGCCAACAGGGCGAACAGTTTACCGGGCCCACACCTGGAACTGATTTCAAGGTTCAAAATCAAGGCAGGATAGGGGTGAGCGCTCCACTGTTTTTTAAAGGTGTACCACGTGGGGGAGGGTTCTTCTTTCCGTGTAGGTACAACGCTGAGCCTTGAAAGGAGCGTCAGTTACAAGGCACCTCAGTCCGGCCCCTTCCTCAGCTCGCCCCGTCCACTCTCACTGCCCCCCGGGGGCTTCTCCCACTCCAGGAGGACCCTCACCCCACAGCCTGTGCACCTGTTCTTTCTGCCCAGGACACGCCTCCCCCTTCCCTCCCTACACCTCCTCACGGCTCCTCTCCGCTGCCCTCAGGTTCTTCTGGAATCCCGCCTTCTCACCCCAGCCCTTCCTCTGCCCCAGCTGCTCTCCAAGACACCCCTCACCGTACACTGCTACCCGGTGTCCTTCCTTATTTATTAGTCGTATTATTATTAGCCTGCCCCTGCTAGAATGTGAGCGCCAGGAAGACAGGGCTTTTTCTGTTTTGCTTCGTTCGTAACAGCACATAGCACTTACAGGTCCTGGTAAATGACAGTGGGAACTATAGACACACATGTGCTTTTAACCCTAAAACTACCAAATACGTTCAGAAGATCTATTTTTCCAGGACTCCAGTGCTTAAGATGACAGATAATGAGGATGATTTTGCAAAGTACTGAGGACTCGTGTGTGTGTGTGTGTGTGTGTGTGTGTGTGAAATAGGCCAGCAGTAGGTAGTCATTTTCATTTAAGGGCAATAGGAGAGAGAAGTTAGCTACCATAGGTTTCCTAAAAGTTAGCCAAAATGGGTTTCCATGGTACTGGATATTTACAAAAGTTGACCTTGTAGGGCTGTGCCTGACTTGGTAAGGGTCCAGGAGACCCTGTTCAGAAGCCCCTGGTATGAATTGCATACATCCTGACCGGTCAAGGAAGAAGCTGATTCAGCAGTTACTCTTCCAACCACACCACTCAAGTAAGTATTAATTCCCATTTATCTGGTGACAATCAATGTGAGGTACTTTAACCAGACCAAAAAAAAAAAAAAAACAAATCACAGTAATTGTTTTAAACCTAGAGAAGTCAGCAAACTTTGTTTTCTCCTCTATAAATGCATGAAACTTTGGATTCATCGTGCTTCTTGTAGATAGAAACTCAGTACACAAATGATAAGAAGGGAAGATGACAGAGGAATCAGAGATTCAAAGTTGCAAATCGGTTCAGGATTTTCAGCTTTTTAGAAGGAATATCAAATCCCGCAGCTGCTTTAAATATTTCATCAAAGGTGATTTGGCATCTTTGAAGATTAAATCTTAAAAAAAAAAATTTAGTTCAGAAAACAGGTATATTTCTGCTCATACCCAAAGCAAAACAGCCTAGATATTAAAATGACAATTTATTTTCTTCCATCTTAGGTTTATGAAGTCCCCAGGGGTGAGAAGCTTCCTGGGGTCTTCTCAGTGGCAGGAATGGAACTCATTCATTCTACAAATACTTGGGCACCCATCATGTCCCAGTCTCCTTGGGAAGTACTGCACAAAAAAGGAATAGACAGAGCCTCTCAACTCCAAGATGTCGAGGGCCACAGAAGTAAGAGACGTTACAGTGCCGTCAGGCTCCCACTATGACCAGAGGAGTCCCGGTTGCTCTAGGGGTACTTTAGGGGCGAGCAGGCCAGCAGAGGATTTCCAGAAGGATGTCCAAGTTGAGATGTGAAGGACAAGGAGGAGTCAACCACCAAGGATGGGCAACTGTGCCTCGAGAACCACACGTGGCAAGACCCAGGGCAAGGAGAGCCTGGTCCATCCAAGGCACTGGGAACATCTCCCCTGGGAGAGCTGAGGCCGGACAGAGGTGGGTCACTGCAGGAGGAGGAGGGGGTGAGGATGACGACGTAAGCTAGAGGTGTGAACTTAAGGGCGAGGGAAATAGATGTCATGTTTTGAATGCTGTCCCGGCAGTTTGGAGAGTGGGTTGCAGGCGAGTGAGACTGACGTCAAGGAGGCCTGTGACAATCGAAAGGGTGTAACTGGGGAAGAAGGGCTGTGGAACCACAGGAAGTGGCTGCAGGAAGTGGGTGGATTCCAAATGTGTTTAGGAGGAGGGATGGGCTCAGCTCCAGGGCAGGTGTAGGAGGTGAGGACGAGAGAGGGAGTAAAGATGAAACTCAGGTATCCAGGGAGAGAGTCTGGTGTGCCCTACCCTGAGCGACAGCACACGGGGAGGATATGACTTGGGAGAGAAGATGCTGAAAACAGTTCTGAGTGTGAGCTATCTGAGCGCATCCTGGTATCAAAAAGCTGGCTGGTGTATGGCACGGAAGCGCAGGAGGGAAGCAAAAGCTGGAGATAGAGATTTGTGTTAATGTTGTTTTGTGTTGTTTTGTTTTGTTTTCTGTTTAATGCTACCTGCGTGCACTTTGTAAAGTAGAAAATGTATAATTAGCTCAGGCCACGCGGCTGTGCTCAAAATAAAAACGTATTATTGTGTAGCAATATGAAGCACTTGCTTTTTTATGCCTCAGCAAAATGGAACCACGACTCTGTTCATCAGCGGAAAGATCCCACGGTTTGCTCTCACTAGTGCAAAGATATAAAAACCCATATGTAAGATACAACTGTATTTGAAGGCACAAGTACGTAGTTAGCATGCGCCCTTAAAACAAGGTGGCAATTACCTAGTGATTAGCTGTTAATCTGTCTATTCAAACTGATTTTCTGTCTCTTAAAAATAGCAAAAATTATACAGGGCTTAAATTAATTTGATGTGGAAAATTAGTTTTTACCACTTATGCTAGAATTTCAGCATTAAAGAGAAATTAATTCTAAACTGTAGAGCTGCAGGCAGAAAAAGAAAAGAAAAAAATATGCAGGATGCATGACCCCATATTTCAAATTTCATTTGCTGGCAATTCATTAATTCTTATGTTTTGGGAACCCCCAGTGCTGGGGGGTACAGAGGTAAGTAAGACAGATTCAGCCTCTGTGCTCACACAGTTTACAGCTCTAATTCAGCAGTGGACCCTACACATGTGAAGACTTCATGGCACTACTAATAAGGCTGAAGGGAAAAAGAGGGGTGTTTATCAGATGTGTTTCATAATAGCCTTCCTTCTATAGAGAATGATGGTTATCAGTCTCAAGTTGCTACACCGTTACAACAGCAATATTTACACATACTATGAATTAGGCAATCTTCTAAGCACATTAAATATTTTCATTCAAATAATTGTCATAACCTTTAAAGTAGATGCAATTATTGTCATCCCTATAAACATGGGCAAAACAAGGCAGAGAGAAATTGCTCAGTGAGGAGGTGGTGGACCTCAGGGCATCAAACATCTCTCTCAGCCCATTTTCAGAGAATGTTACACCATCTCTAAGCATTTGTTGCACTAAAATAAGTACGTAAGTATTTTGCAAAAATGTGTTTCCAAGTCTGGAAGTCAGCAAACCACGAACTTTGAATTCCCTAGCGAACAGTGTGCATTTCAGGTTGCCTGTTTGAGTACTTGGTCTGACAATGTGTTATACATAACACGCACCCCAAAATTCTGAATTAGTATTTTTTAAATTCTATATTTTGACTTAGACAAGGTCACCCTACTTCCAACTTGTTAGCAAAGTTAAATAATAATTAAAAAGATAGATAACTTTAACTGTGGGGAATAGCTCTTAAGTAACTATCTTTTCATGAGACAAAGTTTTATACTGGAGTACCCGTGAGGTCTGTGCTGTGCTTACTTGCCTTCTTACATCATTTTAGGAACTGCTGAGGATAACAGCACTCCACGGCCTTCCCCAGGTCATGGCAGATGGAGTAAATGATAACATTTGGAGGCACATTAGGGTGATGGGCAAGGCTGCTTCAGGCTCAAGGCCGCGGGCCACGGCTTCCCGTCTTGTGAGCTGCCCTAAGGCCTTAAGAATCCCTATTTGGGCAAACCTGGGACCCATGCTAGCCCGACAAAATGGCTCCGAGACCACCTTGAGGAGCTCTGGCCTAAAAGAATAAGCTGGGCTGAGATTTGGGGAAACTGAGTAACTTGCTATAGAAAGTTACATATTTTTTTTTTTTTGCCCCCAACATCTCAATGATTTGTTTCTAAAGAAGGAAGGATCATGCCACAAATTCTAACTACAAAATAAAAATAGTAGATGCGCTAAAAATGTCCATTCAAATTCTAATTAAGTAATCTAACAGCATTTTGAAAGAGTAAAGTAAGATTATAAAATGTATTACTATTATAGTCATTTTGAAGTGTATTCACATGCTTTTACACAGATGATTTCATTAGTCCAGTTATAGATTTTATGATATGGAATAAATACATTCAAAAGGGCACATATGTAAGGACCTGCTACAGTCAATGCAGAGAAGGGGATCTGGAAGGTGAAAATATATAGCTCATTTGCAATAAGCTAGAATTCTAGCTAAGAGGTATATAAATATATATATATATATATAAAATAAAATATAATAGTAATATATCATAAGGGAAGCACAAATCAAGTTTATAAGCGTTCAAAAAAGAAAAAGCACCCATGAAGTTGTGGGAGAAAGAATGCTTAAGTGAGAAGACAGCTTCTAATGTCTTGGGCTCCCAAGATGCTCCTAGTTCAGTAGGTGAAGATGAGGGCCCGGGACCCTAGGAGAGTCCAGGTGAATAGGAGGGCAAGCAACAGAGAAGGGACAGAATACGTGCCTCTCGATCCAGGAACCGGAGACTGCGTCTGCTTGGTTGCTTTACATACAGAGATTTGCCATATGTATAAATGAGCCACTGATGGGGACACTACTATTCCCCGGATCTCAGTATGCACGGAATCGGGCAGGGAACCAGAAGCCACGGAAGTTTTTTAATGAGCGAGTCACATGACTTAAGGCCATGAATAGGGGAGAATCATCAGATAAGAACCTGTGTGGAAGAGATTAGAAAGTGGGGTTGATGTCATGATATGGGTAATGGACATAGAAGACTTGGACTGCACTTTAATCACTCTAGTCTAGAGTGTTCTATCACTGCATCCTTGAAACAATCCCCTGGGCCTGTATCATTATCCCATTTAATGTATCAGGACAATGAGGCCCAAGCCAGCCTTGGTTTGACCACACTCCCCAGACTCTTTCCGCTGGAAGGCAGTGGCCGGGGCAGGAGAAAGCAGGGCCCCAGGAGGAAAGACTTGACCCAGGTGGACTTCCCTACTAGGAAAGAGGTTGGAAAGAAGGAGGGAGAACTTCAGACAGAAAAGCTCCCCTGGGGGCATAAGGGTCTGATTTGATACCCCAGTTGGAAAGGTCTGTTAGGTGACAGTTCTCACTCAGGTGACAGCTGGAGAGAGACAGGAAGCAACCAAAGCCCAGGGGCAGGATCTCAGGGCCATTCATGGGTCAGGATGTGTGAGGGGAGGAAAATAAGTGGGGATGAGAAATGCCAAGGGCTAACGTTCAGGTTTAGTGTCTTGGGAAACCTTAAACCCAAAAAGAAGTTTACTAATTGCATTAATGTTCGTTTTATTCACTAAAAAACATTAAGTGGGGGGCTTCCCTGGTGACGCAGTGGTTGAGAATCTGCCTGCCAATGCAGGGGATGGGGGTTCGAGCCCTGGTCTGGGAAGATCCCACATGCCATGGAGCAACTGGGCCCGTGAGCCACAATTACTGAGCCTGCGCGTCTGGAGCCTGTGCTCCGCAACAAGAGAGGCCGCGATAGTGAGAGGCCCGCGCAACGCGATGAGGAGTGGCCCCCACTTGCCACAACTAGAGAAAGCCCTCGCAGAGAAACGAAGACCCAACACAGCCATAAATAAAATTAAAAAAAAAAAAAAAAATTAAGTGGCTCTTAAAATATGCTTATTTTTACTCTCAAAACAATGTGGACTGAAAGGAAGAAATAAAAAAGGTAAAACGTGCTGCTTAAATTTTGTGTTTCCATTTGCGAATGATCAGCATGTAGCCAAATATTTCTAAACTGGTCAAGGTAGAGTCATACAGGATTACAACAAACTGCGTGTTAAGTTTCTGCTGTGCAGAAGCTGTGCGAGTTTTCTCCCAGCTTCATCTGATGAGCAATCTGATAAGGCGAATTATGATAATAATTATTTCCATAGCAACGGGTTTGACTAGCAGGCCTAGAGTACTATCTGGCATATATACTGATTATGTCAGAGCCCAGTGGTTCTCCCTTAATTCTGCCTCTAACGCTGAATTGATTTGCCGTAGAGTCTCGGACTGCAGCAGGTCAGGAAACCCCAGCTTTTCGTGAGGACGGGACGCTTCCCTGGAGATTGGTTAAACACCAGGTGGGGTACCTTCTCTCCCTATGGGGTACCTTCAAGTTCTAATTTATTTCCCTGCTTTTTAGAATGTATCTGAGGTGACTTAGCAAGAAAAGATAGGACACTGCAGAGGAGAAAAGTCAGTCCCTAGTGCCACGTACTGCCACCACTGGACTCAGTGGTTGGTTTCAGGTGAACGGCTGGTATGAACTGTGTGGGTGTGACATTACTTGCCATGTCCAAAAATGTGCAGTGAAACACTTGCCTTAACCTTCTGAAACTGAACAGGTAATAATATAGTTCCTTACAGGGTATACATATAACAGCCGACAGCAAAACTAATAGCAATTCTAATGAAATAGGAGCTTTTATAAAGCACTAGTAGTGAATAGTCTTGTGGTCTGGAATCAAAAAGGTAAAGCAGGTGCCAACTTGTATGTGAATATTTCAATAGAGACTAGTATGCTGTTTTTGGTTTTTTTAAACAAATTTATTGATTTATTTATGGCTGTGCTGCATCTTTGTTGCTGCGCGCGGGCTTTCTCTAGTTGTGCTGAGCAGGGGCTACTCTTTGTGGCGGTACACAGGCATCTCATTGCGGTGGCTTCTCTTAGTTGCAGAGCACAGGCTCTAGGAGCTCGGGCTTCAGCAGTTGTGGCACACAGGCTCAGCAGTTGTGGCTCGCGGGCTCTAGAGCACAGGCTCAGTAGTTGTGGCGCACGGGATTAGTTGCTATGCGGCATGTGGGATCTTCCCGGACCAGGGCTCAAACACATGTCCCCTGCACTGGCAGGCAGATTCTTAACCACTGTGCCACCAGGGAAGCCCAGTATGCTTTTTTTTCTCTTTAAAATATGTAAATTTTACACTTACATATTTGGGTTTCCAAGAATGATTACGTTTAACCCTAAAATACGGTGGTCCACACAATTTAGAAGCCTAACTTTTTAACTTGTCTCTAACAGAGACAAAATATTTATATTGATAGTGATTAATTAATTCCCCACTCCTCCAACTGGGAACTGAGGAGAACTTTAAGTCGATGTGAGCTCAGACCCCATCCTCCTCCCTGACACCCAGCCCAGATATTATCCACCTGTGTGTGTATAGTAGCTCAGAGCCTTGGAGGATGGAGCAGTGAAAGCTCACTCCTGCTACAGAAGATCTGTGTCCTGGTGGGGCAGAGCCTCACATCAGACAGGTCCCAGTGACACACCTCCTGCTGCCCACAAAACAGGAGCACTAGTGCTGTACAACCGAGCAGCTCTGCCTAAACCATCCTACTTCGTCGACCGCGGCTAGTTAATTGCCCTATTTTTCTGTTTTACTTGGGTTGAAACAAGAGTTGGGTAGGGAGACTTGACATGCATTGTCTGTATTTTCATTATGAACTGATTCCAGAAACAATCTCTCCTTATTTATGAAGAAGTGTGGATAAGACAAAATTCTGCAGCCTTATTCAGGTGATATCTCAACTTTCAACAGTGGAGCTGAGGTGGAGAACTGTTTTCCACTCTTTGTGAGTTTTATCACTAATATTTATTTAGTTAGTTACTTACTTACTTATACTCGAGGCTGCTGCAACCCAAGAGGTAATCTGCAGCATCATCACCATCATCTGGGAGCTTGTTAGCATGCAGGTTCCCAGGCCTGGACCAGACCTACTGAATCAGAACCTTGGGGCAGAGGACATTGGCTCATGAATCTCTGTCTTAACAAGTCCTCTGGGGGCATCCCTGGTGGTCCAGTGGTTAAGGCTCCACGCTCCCAATGCAGGGGGCCCGGGTTTGATCCCTAGTCGGGGAGCTAGATCCCGCATGCCACAACTAAGAGCGGGTGCAGCCAAATAAATAAATAAAATAAATATTAAAAAATAATAAAAAAAAGAAACAAGCCCTCTGGGTGATTCTTTTGTCCTCTAAAGTTTGAGGTGCATGTATCTTTTTAAATTATAGATTTGTCTGGATATATGCCCAGGAGTGTGGTTGCTGAATCATATGGTAGTTCTATTTTTAGTTTTTTGAGGAACCTCCATGCTGTTCTCCATAGTGGCTGTACCAGTTGACATTCCCACCAACAGTGTAAGAGGGTTCCCTTTTCTCCACACCCTCTCCAGCATTTGCTGTCTGTAGATTTGCTGATGATGCCCATTCTGACTGGTGTGAGGTGGTACCTCACTGTAGTTTTGATTTGCATTTCTTTAATAATTAGCGATGTTGAACATATTTTCATGTGCCTATTGGCCATCTGTATGTCTTCTTTGGAGAAATGTTTATTTAGGTCTTCTGCCCATTTTTCAATTGGGTTGTATTTTTTTGTTGTTGTTATTGAGTTGTATGAGCTGTTTGAATATTTTGGAAATTAAGCCCATGTTGGTCTCATCATTTACAAATATTTTCTCCCAGTCTGCAGGTTGTCTTTTTGTTTTGTTTATGGTTTGCTATGAAAAAGCTTGTAAGTTTGATTAGGTCCCGCTTGTTTATTTTTGCTTTTATTTCTATTCCCTTGGGAGACAGACCTAAGAAAACACTGGTATGACTTATATCAGAGAATGTTTTGCCTATGTTGTCTTCTAGGAGTTTTATGGTGTCATGTCTTATAATAAGTCTTTAAGCCATTTTGAATTTATCTTTGTGTATGGTGTGAGGGTGTGTTCTAACTTCACTGATTTACAGTCAGCTGTCCAGCTTTCCCAACACCACTTGTTGGAGAGATTGTCTTTTCTCCATTGTGTATTCTTGCCTCCTTCATTGTAGATTAATTGACTGTAGGTGTGCAGGTTTATTTCTGGACTCTCTATTCTGTTCCATTGATCCATATGTCTGTTTTTGTGCCAATACCATGCTATTTTGATTATAGTAGCTTTTGTCTGACTATAGTAGTATTGTCTGACATCTGGGAGGGTTATGCCTCCTGCTTTGTTCTTTTTCCACAGGATTGCTTTAGCAAGTGTGGGTCTTTTATGGTCCCATATGAATTTTAGGATTATTTGTTCTAGTTCTGTGAAAAATGTCATGGGTAATTTGATAGGGATTGCATTAAATCTGTAGATTGCTTTGGGTAGTATGGCCATTTTACCAATATTAATCCTTCCAATCCAAGAGCATGGGATATCTTTCTATTTCTTTGAATCGTCTTCAATTTCCTTTATTAATGTTTTATGGTTTTCAGCATATAAGTCACCTCCTTGGTCAGGTTTATTCCTAAACATTTTTTTTTTTTTTTGATGCGATTTTAAAAGGGATTCATCCACTAAAGTTTGAGAAGCACAGCTTGGGCAATGCAGAGAGGCGCTCAGAGAAGGTAGGAGCCCAAAGGAAGCAAGCATGGTAATGCTTTCTTCCTACTGAAGGAAAATTACTCAGAAACGAAATGAACGACTCTCTTGGTCTCCAAAGAAGACATAATTCTGTTGCGGAGCAATCTTGCAGAGACAGTCACTCCAGAGGGGTGGGGGGCTGTTGAGGGCTTATAGTCAGCACATTACAGGGGGCCAAATTCCAACACAAATGCATCACAATGTGCAAGACAAGTCTGAGCCCACAGCGTCACTGCTGACTTCCCTTGGGATGAATATCTAGAGTTCAGTATCCCAGTAATTGCTCCATCTCTGGTCTAAGTTGCTGTTACCATGCACATTTATGGTATGGCACCCTAACTTCAAAGTTTTTCTCAGAACATTTAACCTGCAGGCTTCACTTACCACTTGCAGACAAAGCAATGGTAACTCCAAAAAGGACATTTTATGTATAAATTAAGTGTAACGTCTCCCTGTGAATGGCAGGTTCCAATTTAGCAGCTAACGACTAAAGAGTCATACATCCTATAATTGGGCTCTGGAAAGAGCAAGCCCTTCCCTGGGAGCAGAGCAGGGAGGCCCTGGGAAGCCTGGGCTAATGTAGGCCAATCACCAGCAACTCTGCTTTCTGAATGATATTAACCAGGGGAATATTGGGGGAAAAACCAACCAAACGAAAGATTAAAAATAGTATTTTTTCACATTGTAGCAACATAACATAATTAGGGGTGCTATTAACTTTCTACTATTTTAACCCTCAAAGCCTGGGTGTACCATAAGATTGAGATCAATGAAATCATTATTTGGTGAGGTTGACCAATTTAAAAATTGGGCAACTTAATTATCTCCCTTGTAGCTACTCTATTCCTTAACTAGCAGTATTTAAAAAAAGTAATAATTTTTTAATCCCTCTAATTCTCTTTTCTTATGAAGACAGGGGTATCATTGATGCCCTTTTTAATACTTTCATTTTATCTATTTACCAGGAAAGAAATATCCTAATCTTGATGGGAAAATATTTTTTATTTTCCATTTTTAGTAGATGTCATAACAGCTTTTGATTAAACCCAGATGATTAATCATTATTTTTATTAATTATCCAAACATCTGCATATATTACATTTCTCCTTCCTGACAACTGAGGGTCTCTTGGAAAACTTGATTAATTTGTTTTGTATCCAAATTAAGTGAAGCATAAAAATAAATACTAGTTTATTTGCTTCCAGCAAGAGGAAGAAAAATTAAGAGAGAACAGTACTAAAAATAATACTAGAAAAAAAAATTGTTTCAAAAGAGACATTTGTTCAGGCTTTATCACTGACAAAACGAGAAAAAATGCCTTAGCAACTGTTAAGATAATTTGAAAGTTTTCTCAATTTATATTGTCAATGTGTAAATTTGGAGAAATCTAATGGCAGAAATTAGGAAACCTATGCTCTAATCATAAAGGAATATATATTAACTACAGAGAAACAATTGTGCGGAGTTGAAAAGCCAATATATAAATCAAGTCCACCGTGGAAAACTGAGTTATTTATAAATCCCGCTTTCTTGATAAAATAATCTGGGGATGACATGGCTGTGTATTGAAAAGTTAAAGGATAAATATTAAAAGTAAAAAACCTCCTTTATTTTGATAAAATTTCTATACAGAGGCAGAAAGCATTGTTGAAATTAATAGTCACATATAATTTTTAATGGATAATGTGATTTGTATGAAGGTGCAAGATTAGGATATATTTTCAAAAGCTTGGTACATATATTTATTTTTTTACCCCTGTATAAGCACTAATTTGTGAATTGTTTAGCTGATTCAATAATTCATTTTAATTCAAAAATGTTATTTACATACTTGAGGGGATTTCAAATCATATTTTTGAAAAGAGAAAAATGAAAATGTTATGGTTAATACCAAAATAATATATATATATTATATAATCTAAAAAGTGTTTACAGTTTTATATGATAATTTTTCAGTCTCCCTGAAAGCACGAAAGCCAGCAAATAAACTTAGCAAATAAGGTATAATATCTTTTTTGTAAATAGGGATGTAAAATGTTTTCCAAACAGCAGATGGCAATCTTTATAAAGCTGATTGCAAGCACCACCATCTTACCGCTATATATGCAGATAAAAGTCAGTTTTAAAGGACCAGTTAAGAAACTTGGCACGCTCAGACTAGTTCAGATAACTTCAGATATTAAAAGGGTCTTATTTAGTCATGCCTACTGTTCCAGTGAAATTTCTCCCTGGGCAAAAGAAATATTTTTGTTTAATGCTTCTTAATTCTTATGCAGCACAGCAGAAATTTCATGATGCTAATCTGTATAGGTATCCTTCTAAACAGAGTCCTGCGTGCTGGTTACTTCTTATCATTCTGGATTCATATGGCCTTAAGGATTAACAAAACTAATTTTAGATCTTTTTTAAGAATTAAAAAAATACCACTGATATACTGTTACCCTTAGAGTCAAGTTTCTGTTGCTATTAGTGTTGAACCATGAAAAGTCTTTAGAATTCTAAATATGGAGAAATAAAAAGTTTTGATCCCTGGATAGCTCTTACTATTCCTTGGTTTTTCTAAATCCCAGTAGTCATGTTACATAGAGACAAAAATCCATAGTTTCCTGAACTGAAATGGAATCTCAAACAGCTGAAGTCACCACACCCACTAGGACCAGATAGCCCAAGATCGGCGAGCTTGCCCACAGGAGTTACTTGTGGCAACAAGGGCTCTAACTGGGTCTTCAAATTCTTTAAGTTCAGAACTTTATACCCAGCTATGAAGTTTTAAAATTCCATGCTATTAGCTTTTCCAGCATGTTTATAAAATTTTGCCAATGGTATCATTCTAAAATTCGAATTTTCACTTATTTATTGAATCTTGAGTGTGCCGATAGTATTTTATGAAATGTACACACACTTAGGAAGGAGTCTTTGTTCTAAATGAGCTTTTAAAATATATGACCTATAATATAATATGATTTATAATCTGGGCAATTTCTGACCTTCTCTTTTTTCTATGCTCATATGTAAAATGCTCCAATGTAGCAATACTTCCATTTTTTCACTATGAATTAAGGTGTGATGCTGTTATTTTAAAGTGATTTCCTCACAGGAATTTCCTTTCACAGTGGGAATGGGGCAAGGGCTAGTAAACTGGGGTGTCCAAGGTCACACATCAGGATGGATTAACAGCAGAAGTAACAAGTTTCTGAGTTTCAACCTCCTCTCTTTATTTCCTTACTAATCTACCTCACACTGATGTCTCTGTATTTCTAGTAAAATAATCTAAGGCAACTTGTTTTGTGTTCTCAGTAAACAAATATTTCATAAAGAGTGAAAAAAAACAGTACCCCAACCTACTTTCAAAAATTTCTAGCTGTGTTATTGTTCAATATGCCTACTTTGGTGTTATTACATTTTTCAACATCATTTTTCAGCAAATAATTTAAAAATGTATAGAAGGCACAGCCTATGACACATAAACAGACAAAACCTCATACATTATGGAAAGAAGTAAATTACCACTTATTATTAGCAATACTTCCATTGAGGAAATACGTCCTTTAACCAATGACAATGTTTTTAATCCTTTTTTTCCCCCAGGTACCAAAGTGTTTCCCTGGGGACGATCTGAGCTCACTCACCAGGACATCGCTGCTCGCTGCATCTTCTCACTTCCTCGCCTGTCCCTTCACACGGCTGCCCGGTCACTGCCACACCCTGGCAGGTCCTCATTCGCCTCTCCCAGCCGCCATCACAGGACTTGGAGCACCCACTCCAATGACCCCACTGATTCCACTGACCATTGGCTGCAAGAAATACGTCAAGGTCAATGGCAGTCGTCCAGTGCACACTGCTTTAGGGATTTGAAAATCTGAGGCCCATGACTGTTCAGTTTTTATTAATCTACCACCATGAGTCAAATGGACACAAATATTTAACTTGCTGGTCAAATGTAGAGCATTGTGATGAATAGAAGTTTCTGTAAGTTTGTCAGAAGCTGCAAATGGACATTGACCTTTACTTGTAAAGAATACGAGCTCCGTGCTAGACTTCATCAAAATTTAATCTAATCTCATTAATTTCATCTAATTTAAGAATCTATTGAATCTTGTTGTTTTATTCATGTAACATACAGTAGGATGAGCTCTGGTACAACCGGCTTCATTGACTAGAAATGTATAATTACCTGACGATTCCACGACCGTCTGGCACGATCCTGTCACATTATCTAAAGTGCAGGCATCCTTCGAATGCGGTCATCAGGCCTCACCTGTGCACTCGGGGTTGTAGCACTCTCTGCTTTCTGCCCAGGGCCCTCTGCATTCGGAGCCCCCGTGGGCGGCTGCAGTACACTGCCGACTCCTCTGCTGGGTCCCGTTCGAGCAGGTCACGGAGCACCGGCTCCAGAAGCTCCACTCCTGCCACTGTCCATCAACTGCCAAAGCAGAAGCAGAGACAGCGTGAGGAGGTCTTCTAGGAGAGAAGGCTGTACGCAGAGTACACGCATGCCTTTACTGCACTGTACAGATAATGCATTTTTTACAAATTGAAGTTCTGTGGTGACCTGCCTGGAGCAAGCCTACAGGTGTCGTTTTTCCAACAGCATTTTTTCACTTTGAGTCTTTGCGTCACATTTTGGTAATTCTGGCAATAATTCGAACTTTCTCTTGCTTATTATATTTGTTTTGGTGATCTGTGATCAGTGATCTTTGAGGTTAATATTGTCATTGCCTTGGGGAACCAGGCACATATAAGACAGGGAACTTAACAGAGAAATGCTGTGTGTGCTCTGACTGCCCCACCCATTGGCTGTTCTCCCATCTCTTTCCCTCTCCTCAGGCCTCCCTGACACAACAATAATGAAACGAGGCCAATTAATAACCGTACAATGGCCTCTAAGTGTTCATGGGAAAGGAAGAGTCACGCGTCTCTCACTTTAAATCAAAAGCCAGAAATGGTTATGTTTTAGTGAGGAAGGCATGTTGAAAGCTAAGATAGTCCAAAAGCTGGGTTTCTTGTGCCAAACAGGTAGCCAAGTTGTGAAAGCAAAGGACAAGTTCCTGAAGGAAATTAAAAGTGCTGCTCCAGTGAACACACGAATGAAGAAAGTGAAACAGCGTTATTGCTAATATGAAGAAAGCTGTAGTGGTAAGATAATGCATGAAGGTGGCTACTCTAAACAACAGATTTTCAATGCAGACAAAACAGCCTTCTATTGGAAGAGGACACCACCTAGGACTTTCGTAGCTGGAGAGAAGTCAATGCCTGGCTTCAAAGCTTCAAAGGACAGGATGACTCTCCTCCCAGGGGTTAACGCAACTGGTGACTTTAAGTTGAAGCCAATGCTCATTTATCATCTGAAAATCCAAGGGCCTTTAAAAATTATGCTGAATCTCCTTTGCCTCTGCTGTATAAATGGAACAACAAAGAAGCAGGCATGACACACATCTGTTTACAACATGGTTTACTCAATATTTTAAGCCCACTGCTGAGACCTACTGCTCAGAAAAAAAGATTCCTTTCAAAATATAACTGTTCATCAACAAGGTACCTGGTCCCCCAAGAGCGCTGATGGAGATGGACAATGAGATTAATGTTGTTTTTCATGCCTGCTAGTCATTTTGACTTTCAAGTCTTATTAAGAAATACATTTTGTAAGGCTATAGCCACCATAGATAGTGATTCCTCTGATGGACCTGGACAAAGTCAATAGTAAACCTTCTGGAAAGGATTCAGCGTTCTAGATGTCATTAAGAACATTCATGATTCATGGGAAGAGGTCCAAATAGCAACATTAACAGAAATTTAGAAGAAACTGATTCCAACCCCCATGGATGACTTTGAGGGGATCAAGACTTCAGTGAAGGAAGTGACTGCAGATGTGGTGGATATAGCAAGAAAACTAGAATTAGAAATGAAGCTTGGGGAACTCTTCTTAATATTATGTAACAACCTACATGGGAAAAGAATTTGAAAAAGAATAGATACATGTATATGCATAACTGAATCACTTTGTTGTACACCTGAAACTAACACAACATTGTTAATCAACTATACTCCAATACAAAATAAAAAGTAAAAATTAAGTAAAAATAAAAGTAAGGGAACATCGGGACTTCCCTGGCAGTCCAGTGGGTAAGACTCCGTGCTCCCAATGCAGGGGGCCCAGGCTCGATCCCCGATTGGGGAACTAGATCCTGCATGCATGCCACAACTAAGTTCACATGCCACAACTAAAGATCCCGCATGCTGAAACTAAGACCCGTTACAGCCTAAATAAATAAATTAATTAAAAAAAAAAGTAACATAAAAAAAAAATAAGGGGGCTTCCCTGGTGGCGCAGTGGTTGAGAGTCTGCCTGCCGATGCAGGGGACACGGGTTCGAGCCCTGGTCTGGGAGGATCCCACATGCCACGGAGCAACTGGGCCCGTGAGCCACAACTACTGAGCCTGCGCGTCTGGAGCCTGTGCTCCGCAACAAGAGAGGCCGTGATAGTGAGAGGCCCGCGCACCACGATGAAAAGTGGCCCCCACTCGCCACAACTAGAGAAAACCCTCACACAGAAACGAAGACCCAACACAGCCAAAAATTAATTAATTAATTAATTAAAAATAATAAAAAATAAGGGAACATGAAAAAAAAAAAAGAAGTGGAGCCTGAAAATGTGACTGAATTGCTGCAATCTCATGATAAAACTTGAAGGGATGAGGAGTTGCCTCTTATGGACGAGCAGAGAATGTGGTTTCTTGAGGTGGAATCTACTCCTGGTGAAGATGCTGTGAGGATTGTTGAAATGACAGCAAAGGACTTAGAATATGACATAAACTTAGTTGATAAAGCAGCACAAACATTTGACAGGACTGACTCCAATTTTGAAAGTAGTTCTGCTGTGGGTAAAATGCTATCAAACGGCACTGCATGCTACAGAGAAATCGTTCATGAAAGAAAGAGTCAATCCATGTGGGAAACGTCACTGTGGTCTTATTTTAGAAACTGCCCCAGCTGCCCCAACCTTCAGCAGCCATCACCCTGATCGGTCAGCAGCCACCAGCATGGAGGAAAACGCTCCACCAGCAAAAAGATTACAACTTGCGGAAGGCTCAGATGATGGTCAGCATGTTTTAGCAATGACATATTTTAAAGTTAAGGTTTGTAGGTTGTTTTAAAGACACAATGCTATTGCACTCTTAAGAGACTACAGTCTAATGTAAACAGAATTTTTATATGTACTGAGGAACCAAAAATTGGTGTGACTCACTTTACTGTGATATTCACCTTATTGAGGTTATCTGGAACAGAACCTGTGATATCTCTGAGGTGCCTGTACAAGGTAAAACTAACCTTGAAGATGAGTCCCGACCAAGAGACTCTAAATGAATGCAGTTAGATTTTATTAACCCCCAAACAACTGTTACCTCATTCTCCACTTCTATTTACTTTATGTGTCTGGTATCTCTTCCTATTGACTTATTTCTTCAAAAATATTTATTGATCACTCAACAAGCCAAGACCTTGATCTTGGAGATGGGTACAGGGACCAATTAATACAATAAGTAATGACCAGTAACTCACAGAGCTCATATTTTAGAAAAGGAACCCCTAGAATGAGTTAACTAATTAATTCCATGCTAAATAAATTAATTCTATAGCATTGCTGCAAAGGATGATTTCAAGACACTGTGAGATAAGAGTTTACAGAGCCTGGGGAGTCTTCCCGGACAAAGTGAGGTTTCAAGTATGCTTGCATGATAATAGGAAATCCCTTGGGAAAGGGCATGTTCCCTGAAGATACACAAAGATCCTGGGCAGGACTGAATGGAAGGCATTGTGAACAACATCCAGAAAGCCAGGTGAATAACTATGCAGAGGAGTTCGTGAAGAAGATAGAGGGCAGATTTTGCAAACTTTTTGTCAGCTGTGTTATGGATTTTGCCTATTTTTCACAGATCATTAAGAAGCCATTGGAAAAAAGAAAAAAGAAAAAAAGAAGAAGAAAACAAAGAAAAAGAAGGAAAAAAAAAAGAAAAGAAAAAATAGGAAAAAAAAAAAAGAAGCCATGGAAGAATTTCAATAGGATTCTCTGATCATATGTAGTGCAGGGAAGAGAAAGAATCACGGGAGATGGTGAGAAGGGTCTGAACTGGGATGAGGAGAAGGTACCAATTGTGCATCCTGGGAGATCAGGGCCACATGGGAAGGACCGTGAGTGGAGAGAGGACCAAAACGACGTCCAGGTGTCTGGTGACCGGAATGGAATATAGATGATTGAATTTGTCTTTGGAAGTTCAAATTGAGATGCATTTATTTATTCACTCATTCGAATGACTGTTAAGAATCTCTTAGGGGGTCCTCGGGAAGATGGCGGAAGAGTAAGACGCGGAGATCACCTTCCTTCCCACAGATACAGTAGAAATACATCTACACGTGGAACTGCTCCTACAGAACACCAACAGAACGCTGGCAGAAAACGTCCGACCTCCAAAAAGGCAAGAAACTCCCCCCGTACTTGGGTAGGGCAAAAGAAAAAAGAAATAACAGAGACAAAAGAATAGGGACGGCACCTGCACTAGTGGGAGGGAGCCGTGAAGGAGGAAAGATTTCCACGCACTAGGAAGCCCCTTCGCGGGCGGAGACTGCGGGTGGCAGAGGGGGGAAGCTTCGGAGCCACAGAGGAGAGCGCAGCCACAGGGGTGCGGAGGGCAAAGCGGAGAGGTTCCCGCACGGAGGCTCGGCGCCGAGCAGCACTCTCCAGCCCGAGAGGCTTGTCTGCTCATCCGCCGGGGCGGGCGGGGCTGGGAGCTGAGGCTCGGGCTTCGGTCGGATCGCAGGGAGAGGACTGGGGTTGGCGGCGTGAACACAGACTGAAGGCGTTAGTGCACCACAGCTAGCCAAGAGGGAGTCCGGGAAAAAGTCTGCAGCTGCCGAAGAGGCAGGAGACTTTTTCTTCCCTCTTTGTTTCCGGGTGCGCGAGGAGAGGGGATTCAGAGCGCTGCCTAAACGAACTTCAGAGACGGGCGCGAGCCGCAGCTACCAACGCGGATCCCACAGCAACAGGGGCGCAGAGGGAAAAACGGAGAGATTCCCGCACAGAGGCTCGGCGCCGAGCAGCACTCAGCAACCCGAGAGGCTTGTCTGCTCCCCCGCCGGGGCGGGCGGGGCTGGGAGCTGAGGCTCGGCTTCGGTCGGATCGCAGGGAGAGGACTGAGGCTGGCAGCGTGAACACAGCCTGAAGGGATTAGCGCACAACAGCTGGCTGGGAGGGAGACCGGGAAAAAGTCTGCAGCTGCCGAAGAGGCAAGGGACTTTTTCTTGCCTCTTTGTTTCGCGGCGCGCAAGGAGAGGGGATTCAGAGCGCCGCCTAAACGAACTCCAGAGAAGGGCGCGAGCCGCGGCGATCACCGCAGACCCCACAGCAACAGGGGCGCAGA